>NC_143129.1:118825980-120075980 GCF_059928025.1 Delphinapterus leucas
GTGAAGTTCCAGTCCAAAGGCCAGCAGGCATAGACCTAGGACAGCAGACGCTCCATGTTAGTCCAAAGGCAGTCTGCTGGAGAATCCCCTCTCTCTCAGGGAGGCCAGTCCCTTCGTTCTATTCAGGCATTTAATAATGGGATGACCGCCATCCTCATTATGAATGTCAATCTGCTTTACCCTAAGTTCACTGATTCAGATGTTAATCTCATCCAAAAACACCCTGCAAGTTGATACATAAAATTAACTATCATACCAAAGATACCAAACATGAGGGCAGATATATAGATAGTTGTAGTTTTAGGTATATGTATAGATAGAGTTAACTGCTGATCCCAGAGCTGAAACTCACTAGCTGTATGACCTTAGGCAAGGCACCTAATCTCTCTCAAACCCAATTTCCTCATTAGTGCCTACTTCAGAGAATGGCTGTGAAAGAGAGAAATGAGAAATGAGAAAATAAGTATAATACACTCAAACCTTTTCTTGCTACCACTAGGGCTTCTTAAATATAGTTTTAAATTACTATTATTAGAATTACTGAAGAAATCCTTACTGACAGAAGGGTCCATCCAATCCATTAACTAAATAATAAAGCATATTCAGTACTGGAATTGACTGCCTAGTATTATGTTTAGATATATTGCTTATGCCTGGCAGGGAGGAGGGAGTGTGGAATTACGAGATAGAGTAGTAATACATTTTTTTCTGGATAGATGTAATATGGATTTGCATAACAAGACATGGTATAGCTCACCTGGAACACTGCACTTACCTAAACACTGCCATAACAAACTTGGAGGAGGTCAAGGGGAGGGCAGGCAGAATGACTGAGGACAGAAGATTACTGTATGAGAACAATGTTCAAAGCCTTCCGTCTAGAAAGGTGAGCACCTTAGTGGGAAATATGATCAAAGGGTATGAAAATCAAGAAAATTATAGATAAGGCAAACTTGGGCTTCTCCAAAAAATGCTAAAGCATGTAAGTTTGCTCCTAGAAGCTGTAAAGGGATAATTTAAGGACAATCTATTATATTTATAATCCATATTCCACATAACAGCACACCTTTTTGGCCCATTAACTTTAAAATATTCTCAGAATTCGGGGCTTCCCCTGGTGGCGCAGTGGTTAAGAATCCGCCTGCTAACGCAGAGGACACAGATTTGAGCCCTGGTCCCGGAATATCCCACATGCCGCGGAGCAACTAAACCCATGCGCCACAGCTACTGAGCCTGAGCTCTGGAGCCCACGAGCCACAACTACTGAGCCTGCGAGCCACAACTACTGAAGCCCACATGCCTAGAGCCATGCTCTGCAACAAGAGAAGCCACTGTGATGAGAAGTCTGTGCACCGCAATGAAGAGTAGACCCCGCTCCCCGCAACTAGAGAAAGCCCACGTGCATCAATGAAGACCCGATACAGCCAAAAAAAACAAATAAAATTTAAAAATTAAAAATATATATATTCTCAGAATTCAACCACTTTTCACCACCTCCACTGTTCCCATCCTAGTCTCAGCAACCATCATCTCTTGCTTGGGTTAGATCAGTGGCCTCCTGATTCGTTGTTCTGCTTCCAACCTTGCCTCCATACAGAGTTTTCTCAATATGGTAAGTGAATTGCTCCAAAAAGTTGTTTCTTTTATCAACACTTTCTAATGACTTCTATCTCACTCAGAGCAAATGTCAGAGTACTTACGATGGCCAACAACATTCTAGAATCAGGCCCCCAGGCCTGCACCTTCACCAGGGCCTTTGCGCTTCCTCTTCCCCCAACCTGGAATGCTCTTCTCCTAGATGCCACGTGGCTTACTCCTCACATTCTTTAGGACTTTACTCACATACCAGGTTTTCAATGAGGCCTTGTCTGACCACCCAATTTAAAACTATAAACTCTCTCTCCCCATACCTCAATTGCCACCTTCCCTGCTTTATTTTTCCCATACCTCACTTATCTCCATTTACTTTAATGTTTTTATTATAATGATCTTTCCTTTGGAATATAAGCCCAAGAAGACAGATTTTTAAATGATCTCCCAGTGCCTGAAGCAATGCACTTGCTACAGAGTAGGTGCTTTAATAAATGTGTGTTAACTAAATTAATGAATATTTTCTTGTAAAGGCATGGAGCTCTGGAAGAAAAAAGCATGCCAACAAAAATGTTCATGAATTCCTGGAAGATTAATCCTCAGAGAGTTTTACGTTGATGTCATTCCAAGGTTCACGTCATGAAAAACCACCATGGCCTCCCAGGAAATACTTCCTTGTGCTACTCTAAGATACAAAGCTGAATTGGCCACTTCATTGATTCAGTACAGCAAGTTCTATGTTCTACCGTGACATCTGATATTACTAGTGTTATTCATCAATACTGCTTCTGCCCCACTTTTATCTACATTCTGAAAGGTGGCATTTAAAATGATAGGTCCCTTTATATCTATTCTCCTCCTGCCCCAAAAAGTAATCAAGGGATAAGCACTCAATGGTATGAAAACTTGCACCATGGTAAATGTTCAAATGACAGGGGGAATGCCAGGAGGTTTCAGATTTCCTGCATCATGCCTAGTTTCTGAAAGGGGAAAAAAAAAGGTTTCATGATCCAAATCCATTCCTTTTTGAATGACTGCTGCCTGTGTAAATACTGCTTAGATAAATGGCTCCTTGTCCAATGTATTTGTCCCCCCACAGTTGTTAACGGTTCTCAGAGCAGTTGCCGCCTCCATCAGTGCTGGGGGCCTCTTCCCACTTACCAGAATCCACACACCCTACTTTTGTCTCCCAGCCAGATGGCCTTCATTACGAGAGAAATTTTACCAACAGGTGCTTCTTGGGCCTGGAAATGCCATCCTGAAATTCAAGGAAGAGCTAATCTTCTGTGTGCTTTAGTGGTGTGGTGGTGAGGGGGTGTGTTTAATTGTTTGCATGGTTTGAGATTGGCCGAACTCTGTTGACATATTTCTTGACACATATGTTTGCTCCTCGCTCTTAGAAAAATCTGTCCAAACCACAGGAAATTGTAATCTCATAATCTTAATTTCATTCCTGTAGAGCTAGCTGCCACTTGAAGAAAGAGAGAGAAACTCCTTCATAAATTCACACAAACCAGGTATCTCTGCGATAGAGTTGATATGGAAAGTGTTACTGTAAAATCTCCTGAATATTCATTCCCTTTTTTTAACCAAGTACATTCCTTCACTGACACCTAAATTGGCAAGCAAAGGCTTTCCCTTTCAAAATTAAAATTTCCTTTCTCTTTCTCAAGTTAGAGGTTTTTTGTTAGCTCCACAAAAAAACTAACTGGGGTGAGTTGGTCACACCGTAAATCCGATTCCTAACTCTGTGGTTGAAGGACGCTGCTTTGCCACATGCAAAACAACTGTTTTGCCATGGCGAAAACCAGACTGATGCTCAGCTCATTGACGGTAAGAGAACTTACTGAGGATGCAAGGATGGGGGGAAGGGGGTGCGGTAAGGAAGGGGATCTGCTCCTGACAAGAAGAATGATTTTAAGTCCTCAAATGATGCCAAATTCTGTCTGTGGCACGCATTAGCCATAATCAGGGAGGGTTGCTATGTAGAAGTAGAAGCCGGGACTGAACTTCACAGAACTCTTTCAACCTTTCCTCTCTCACTGCGTAAATGTGAACGTAACAATAAATCTTGTTGACAATTACTTCCACGTTTACTGGCAGGAAGTCAGCAGCAGTTTTGAAGAGTATTGTGAGCCGTATGTGCAGTGGAGCCAACATCCATTAACTATCTCCCTAGTTTCTCCTGTGACTTATAGAACATGTTATTTTTCCCCAGTGAGCAACCCTTCCAAATGTTGAATTAGCAATATTAGCACCAAATGCCACTAATTCGTCAGTTAAGCTGTGTTTTTCCATTGTGGGTTCCAGTTACCCCTTTGCAACACAGCTGAGCAAAGATGAAGATATGAAGACGTTTTATTTATACAATTTTGCCAGCCTTTACGAAAACACATTAAAACAGTCACAGAGGTGACTTAGTCACAGTTCAAAACACTCACCGGGACTGCAGAGAGAATCCTGACATTTCACTTAAGCCTCCAATGAAGGTGGCATTTGGGCAGCACTCTGATTGTTTTTGAATTTCACAAACAAAATAAAGTTTTAATTCAGTCAGTCACTTTTGAATGTAAAAACCCTGTGTTCATTCTGAATTGGGAAATAAATCATTCATTCTTTCATGCTTCCTCAGAGTTTTATGAACTAGGGGTGGAGAGCCAAGCAGGGAAGGGCAGGAGGAAGGGGCCTTGAAAACCCCACAACTGTTTGCATCTGACGCTGCCGTCCAGCGTGGGGTCCCAAGGCAGGACTCGCGCTCCCAGTTGCGGCGTCAGCTGCTCTGCCAAGGGGGTGGGATGTCTACTTGCTTGCCTGTTTCCAAGAGCACAGATGCCGCCTAAGTTTCAAATTCAAAAAAAGAACGATTCTGAGACCTGCATGTTTCATCAGAAACTGTACTTTGAATTTTGTGTTATCAGAAGATCCCACCTTAGTTAGGCAATAACTCTCCCCTCAGATCTTTGAAAGCAAAAAGTATGAAACTCTCTTCTGCCTTCACACATACCAGCCCAGGGAGCAAGCCCCAAGGGTGACATAGCAAAGGGCTGGAAGAGGACCCAGCTATGCAGACTGTCCAGGGACTCCATGTGTCATCAAATACCTACAGTTTCTTTCCCATTCTTCGCAGGCTCTTTCCCACACAGCTATCCAGGGACCAGACAACATGTGGGGAAAACATTACCTTAAGTAAGCATTGCTTCGCCAATATAAGTTTCTCGTTTCCCTATACTAAAGGAAAGTGCCTAAACGTAAGGGGATTATATGACTTATTGTCTGAACCAGGACACTTTTATGCTAGCGGGTGCTATTAACAGTATTCCAGAAGGGTGGGTGTAAGCCAGTGCTACTCACGGCAAACTGGACCATGTAGTCTCCCCACCCCCAAAATGAACGCTTAGGCCTTAGTGGGTGGAAAACATACTCAGGTGTTGGGGATGGAAGGAGAGCTGAATTCTTTGCTCTTTGGCAGAGGACTAAGAATAGGAATAGAGTGATCAAAAATTTTCCACTCCCACAAGCATTTACTCTCATCCAGAGTTTAGCACATTACTGGGCTTGTGATCAGCATCCAACCCATATTTATTCAGTTCAAATGTTTGCTGACTTTCAAATTTATCTCATGAGTACAGTCTCATGAGTATACCTGCTGCTTTGGGCTCTCTGCTTCCTGGCCACGGAGCACATCTACTCTGTAGCTTTGGGAACAGATTTGTAATCTGTATATTTGAGAAGTAGGAAGAGAGAATCTCATTTGTAGATTTGGGAAGTAGGAAGAGAGAAAGATGCTGCCAATATAGGCTTTGGGCCAGTATCACACTCCTTACTCTACATGACTTTAGCAAGTGACTTAACTTCTCTGAGTTTCAGTTTCCACCTCTGCAAAGTAGTAATAATTGCAAGGTTCTTCGAAGGGTTAAATGAAATAACTATGTGCATTTAATTGTTTAGCACAGGAGCTGGTACTTAGAAATCAGTTAGTAAATAGTAGCGGTTGCTAATAATATTATTTTCATTATTAGTGTAAAGATGAGTGGCCTGTAGTCTGTGTTACGTAGCCCCCGGATTTCTATTATCCAATGTTAGCAGTCTTGGTCTTTCTGTCATCCTATATGTAGTTCATTGTACAGAAACTGCAGTTTCAAGGTGGAGGATAGTAGTTTATAAGTAACAAAGGACTGCCTTGTTAGCAAGCTGCTTGTTCTTTGCCTACTTTGACTGCTGCACAACAGATTAACTGATCAACCGTAAGGACAAGTCAGTTTCTTAACACCTACTTGTAGACTCAAATCTTGGCTGCAGCTCTCCCTGGCTCTTTAAGTTCTGACAGGCACGCAGACATTTGCATGGTTCCCTATGGCATTTTTACTTGTACAATATTTCCTTGTGTAATTCCTTAGGAAGTGCCGTCAGAGAGTTTCAGATGATCTATCAGGCTGGATGTGGAGGGGGATGGGAAGAGGCCCTGTAGGGGTTCCCCATTCAGAAGGCGAAGGGGAATGAGCTCACTATGAAAAATCTAATACAATTTTCCATGGTATGAGGTTTCAACTGGCTGCTCAGTTCTCTCCCAGATGCTGCAAAGCCAGAGAACCAATAGATCTTCTTTCAGCTGACAGCTCTTCGCACCTTGTAATGCCCTCAGCAAAACTGTTTATAAGTGGTGACGACATCTACAGACAGTTTGTTCACTGTTCTCCCACCTGCCCTTAAAAAAGTGATATGTCCAAACATAAACTTGAAATAGCAGTTCTTTCTTACATGAGTCAAGCCCGGAGTGATGAAAATTCAAAACAGCAACGTAAGGTGTGTTAAGGCTTGGGAACAACTATCCCCAGACCTGAGGATGACTTACTTTCACATGAGGGCAAACAACCTACTCCTCTTTATTCATGATTCATCAGTGAAATGCATACAATAATGTCAATTTATAGGACTTCTATTACTTAATCTTCTTAAAGAGGTAAAGATAAAAATTACAGGACAAATGCATTAAAAAACAAAACAAAACAGCAGATTATTCACTTCCCAACCAGCCTCAAACCAGACCTTTAATTTACTAGCATCTTATGATCCTGGATGACTCTGAAGGAGGAAAGTTATTTTCAAGGAAAGAGCACCACACAACCCCCAAAGGGAAGATAGATACCTCTACCATTGAAGTCTGAAGTTGAATTTATATAGGGAAGTGACCCATGCCCTTGTGCGTCAAATCTGTTGCAGAATAAACCATGGGAACAGCTGAACTTTGAAAGGCATCTCAGCACACATGGAGTAAGACAGACTGTGCTATTTGGACCTGGCCTTGTGTTACGAGCAGGGTCCTAGTACTAGCCTCAGTGCTAACCACAGGCTACATGTTCAACTGATGATACTTATTCAGCTATCTGACAAATTAGATATCAGTATTATATATGTGGATGTTGAGCGATATTCAAATTCTACTATGGTTTTGTTTTCAAATAATTCTTCATAAAAAGAAATTTTTAATATGAGAACAATTTTGGCAATATATCTAAACATAGGAGAAGTATTTTTTTTTTTGCATTAGTACATAAATTTAAGACCTGGAGATTAACAGAAATGACAATAGGACACAGATGCAACACAGTAAAACAGGGATGGGGGTAGGAGTGGAGGGGGCAGAGGGACACCGGGTATGATCACAGTGACCAAGGAGTGATTTTACTGAAATATTAATTAGCTCTTTTCTTCACAGAACTAGCATATATTTTTTGACAGTCATTAGGCTAGACCATCCCAATGCAAATGTAAATAAGAAGTGTCGTCAAGGAAGGCACACTTTAGCTGAGGAGCCAGACATATAAGAAACAACTATAATGCAGGGTAATAACTACTGCAAAAGACCAGCCCAGGGTGCTATGGAAGCATAGGAGAAGACGTGAAAGAAAGGAAAATTATGCCCTGGTCTTTAAAGATCAGTAGGAGCTTCTCAAAGCAGGAAAAGGAAATTCCTGGCCCCCAAAGTTAAATGTACTAATAATAATATCCAATATTTTTAAAGCCCCAACTATGTGTCAGGTAGTAAACTAAGGACTATATGGATATTATTTCAATTAATCCTCACAACAGTCCAATGATATAGATAATATATTTACCTTATAGATGAGGGAGCTGAGGTACAGAGAAGTCAATCAATGTGCCCAAGATCACACAGCTATAAGGTGGTGGAACTGTCAGGAAAGCCTGAAAGAGCATATCATGTTTATGAACTGGCCAAGAGTCTGATATGGTTTAATACATTATTCATGAGATTAAACAGGAGAGGAGAAAGTGTTAATTGCCCAGGAGAGTTGGGGAGAGAATGCACTAGAAATACATCACACCATGAGGATATTATGGTATTATTTACCAGCAGCAGTAAAAGCTCACTTCATGATCTTGGTTATGGATTTGAAGTGAAACAATTCTATGTGAGGCGTTTGCTCTCATCTTCTTCAGCTATATGGGTACACACATAAAGTAGGCAAAAGTTGGATTGAATCAAGGTTGTGAGTTTTTTCAAGTGAATACAACAAAGCAAGAGTAGGGCAGGGAGTTGAGGGGCTCTGCAAGGCCTGAGTATAATTGTTGATTGACAGAAGAATTCAGGCTATGTAAAGAAGCCAGTGAGGATACTAGGTTGGTAAGGAAAGTACAACATAATCATCCCAATAGATTAGAAGTCACTGTGGTGCCAGAAGATCATTAAGGGTGGGAAGAGAGAGAGAGGCCTAGAAAGATATGAGGTAGTATTCAAGGAATATAAGGCAGGAAATTTGGATTATAAGGAGGTTTTGTCATTGATAACGTGTAACCTCTAAGAGTATGACCTCAGAAGGGAAAGGCAAAAGTAGATGAAGGTAAAGATTCTTGGAGGACAAGTATGCTAGAGGAGCCAGATGCAAGAAAAATAAACTCTGTGCATATTTAAATCACCATGAGTGAAGTTATAAAGTCAGAGGTAATACTGAAGAGGGACCATGAGCTAGGAGCGAAGATCGTCGTATTAAGAGTGGGGACCGCCCAGAGGTCAGTAGATGCCGGCAACAGTGGAGGAGCAGCTAACAGGCAGAGCTCAGACTTGGGGTTTGAGGGGAAAGAAACTGGCCTGGAACGGGCAAGGAGACGCTAGAGCTCCTATTCCACCTCCAGGTCAGCGGGGAGAGGGCTGTAGGGGCCTGAAAGAGGTCCCACTTGAGAGGGATGGAAGGAAAGTGGTCCTCAGAACAGAACCAGATTTCCATTCAAATGAAACCATGAAGGAAGCACTTGGAAATAAAGTCTGAGCAGAATATTTTGCTAATAGTGGAACAGAATCACACTGGAAGGATGCCAGGAGTTTGGAGGAAGGATGTGGTATTTGGGTGAGTCTTATAGGGGTTTATGGTAGAATGGGGTGACCTGGACACTGGGGGCTCTTTCAGGTGACTGACATAAAAAGGAAAAAGTATGGTGGGTTCAAGGCAGATAGTGGTGGAGAGGCTATGAAGGGAAAAGTAGGTTTCTGAGGCTTCTTTTTCGGAAAGTGAAGATGGAAGTAGAAAGCTGTAAGAAGAAGGCTCTTAGACCCAAGAACAATCAAATTGACTACAGTATCCGAACCCATTTTCACTGAGTTTATAACAAAAGAAAACTCATCTGAATTGAAAGGTAGAACAATCCTTTAAGTTCTCTAAGCCCAGAGAAAGCAGTGAAGAATCACATGAAAGAATACCTGCTACTCAAAGTTGAAGTTTGCAGGAGCCAAATTCCCGTAGGAAGTGCTTGCATCCTGCAGCTGACATCCTGTATCTTTCTATGCTTTATGTCACTTTAAAATGAAGAATCCCTCTTTGCTGTGCATTCTTTGACCATTTCCTTCTGCCTAAAAAGGACAAGATTTTTACAAAATTATTCAGTTTGCTTTTGTTTTAAATCATCCAAGAGTCGGAGGTTACCTCAACAATAAGCTAATAGGATGGAAGAGGAAAGATTAATGATGCTTTCTCTAAAAAAAGCAGATCAGATCCTCATCAGAAAGACAATGGTCTTGGATGTTATCAGACAAGGAGAGAGATTTTAGAATGAAGAAAATAAAAAGAAATAATCCAGAGGAAAACGAAAGGTCAAAGAATTGTCTTATTCTTTTTAATGCTCAGGGCCTCTGTTGAGCAGGGAAAAATTGAAACAGGCAGTATTGGTGTCTCTTGCCTCGGCTTGTCCCATTTTGGTTGCTTTATCTCCACCTATAACTTACAAAGAACAATTATAAACAAATGGGGCCCAGCATGAGCACCTCTCCGGCAGCCTCACGGGGTCAATTGTCTCCTCCCAGCTCCCGCACCAGCAGAGTGATGCATGATCCCTTGGACGTCAGCATGAGGAGGGGCTGAGAAGGCAAGCGGCCTGTGATTTAAACCCATGTCTGCCTTTGTCCGCTCCACGTGGAATTGCATCAGGAAGGGAGCCTGGACAAAGCTTTGCTACTTTAAAATCCAGGAATGGATATGAGATATATGATGAGCATACAGAGTGATTCAAGGGGAAAAAAGTGATGGAAATCATTTCCCATTATAATCCCCGCGAATTGCCTTACATCTCTAATATAGATCGCTTGGGAAATAATTTTAAAGCATTTAAAAATATCTTCCATTTTCTATTATGAGCCTTTGGATTTCCACAGTTTGAAAGAGTGAAGAGACTGTAGCTTAGAAAACTAATTACAAAACATAAAAATGCTCAAGTCTAATGGAACATATCAGATTGGAGGAAGATTCCAGCAATGTCAGGCAGTGTTACAAATGTTGCCCAAATGAAAAAGCCACATCCGAAATGGAGGCAGCAGTTCCTACCTAAATGTCTTGTTCTCAACATCTTTGTTTTACATTTTCTTTGTTCCTGTTGGCTTACTAATTAGCTGTGATTTTTTTTAATGCCCCTTACTGTAGGTTAATATTGTCTAACTCACCAGCAGGGGTTTCTGTAATACATAATTCACTGAGCAATGTCAACGATTAAAATTCTTTCATTAACACAGCACCTTAAAGATAAAAAATATGAAGTGTTTAGCTCCCAATCTATGGGTGCAGAAAGCCTAATTTTGCATGGAAAGAAAATGTGTGCCCAGATAACTTGGCACTGGAGAACAAAATGGAATCTGTTTCAGGGTATTGCAAACACAAACAAATCAAAGAGCACTTATTTTGAGAACAATAATGTAGCAGGGGGGTTCCAGAGAAGGAATTCTAATAAAAATGTACTTGAAGAATGCAAAACATGCAGCCAGAAGTGCTCTTTTCTGGCATTTTTGTGGGCAGTGCTGAGCCATTGCAGATGATCGGCTGAAGAGAGGGTCAACGAGTCTTGGGCTGACAGTTGTCAATGGTGTGGTGCCAGTTGCTTAGGTCTCTACATACCATTTCTCTTCATTCTCCTCAAGAATTTTAACAGGTCTGACTCGTCAGGATTCAAGAAGAGCAACAAAATAATTAGCCACAGGGTAAGAAATTTCATTTTGAAAAGTTCTAATCACTCTTAGAACATCTGTTCCTATAAGCTCTATCACTTCCTTTCCATTTATATTTCATTTGCTAAGTGCAAGCTTAGCAAATGATTCTTATATTTGCTAAGATACATTCTATTCTTATATTTCATTTGCTAAGTGCAAGCTCTGTTTGCTTCCATGTATTCATCCTGTTACAAAAAGAATAATAATAGCAGATGCCTTGGCAACAGCAACCTACAAAACAGAGAATCTGATCACTAAATGTGATTTTGCTTACAGCCTTGTACCTGATGTATTATTTTTTTCTCTTTCTCGTCTCCAAAGATAAATCAGATTATTTTTTGTTGGCTATTTTGGAGGAAGGATGGATATATGTATTTTTTGGTAGTAGTAACAAATAGCACTTCTCCAATTCAAAACATTTTCTCGCATTAAGTAGATCAACTGAGAGTAACTTTGCACAGAAGCAGCTTCAAGTTCAAAGACATGAAAGTAGAATTAAAAACCACAAAGTTGTCACCCAGTCCAAAGGTTATGGCTCAAATTTAACAGGTGTCCCTGACATAATGCATTTTCTACTCTCGACTATGGTTCTAATAGATTTGTCTCCAGAACCAAAGTGCAGCATCAAACTAAGCCCTCAATTGACATTGTGAGCTGAAGAGACATGGAACCAGGTGAGAGAAGGGGGTTCTCCAATATGCCATCCATTCAAGTTAAGAGCCTGTCCACTTCAAGAGGGAGGTCAGCAGCAGGCCAGTCAGAGGAAATGTTCATGGGCTTGTCCCTGCTCTCTGTAACTGGCCTGTGGCTAATTTCATAATTTCTATTTTTAGTGTTTGGTTGCTCCCATCACTCTCATAAGCACAAATAATTGCTCCCATTTTTTAAAAGAAAAAAGCAGCAGATAACCCCTTAGTAAGGCGAGCCACTGAGCTAGCTACTAAAATTAATATTGAACACCACTAAGTGAAATTTGCTACTGATCAACACATTAACAGGAGAGTTGTAACCAATGGTTCTATTTAAAAATTTATAGCGAGGCAAACATAGTTCTTTTAACCCAGGCAGAGTTTTTGAACTAGAAGTATTTTAATTTCACACATATAAACCAAAAAGAATTGATTTTTTTCCCCTTGTTTCCACTTATGGATTAAAGTCTGGGTAGCTTGCCAAGTTTGGTTAACCGATTACTGTTAACGATAACGGATGAGGTGGGTGCAGAGCGACTGATACCTGTAACTATTGGGCAATAGATACATATGATTCAGATAAATCAAGAATTTTATATGGGTAGATTGAATCGTAACTTGAGCATCTGAATTCATAGCTATTCAACGCCACATAAAAGAGGATGGTAAAAGGCTAGAGAAAAGCCTTTATGTCAAATCAATCTCCTTCCTCCTACTGAAAAGATTCAGTTTGGGAATTTTCATCTTCCTAGAGCAGCCATGGCCATGTCTAACCATACTGGTCTTAATGCAAAAAGTAGATTGATTGTTTGTCAATCAAATACTCAGACCTCTGTGTAAATGCAGTCCACCTCCTCTACCATAGACAACCATAAAAACAAGCTTGATCTTGGCTCGGAAATTAAGTTGAGGGGGGTTGTTACATAGGGCCTGTAATTCATATCCTTTCATCCAGCCTTTCATCCTAAATATTTGTTGAGTTCCTATTTGGGTATAAATGTTCATGTTAAGAACTTTGGATTTTATTTTGAAATGGGAAGGATTTTAAATTAAAGAATGACATGATCTGACTTCAGTTTTTTAAAAAAATCACTCTGGATGCCATATTGAGAAGAATCTTTTCCAGGGCAAAGTAAAGGAGACCAGTTGGAAGGCTAATGCAACAGTCCAGGAGAAATATGATGATGGCTTGGACTAGGCCATCATCTAAAATTTTTATATTTTAGATGTAAAAATTGGTCAGATTTTGATACATTATGAAAGTAGAGTCAGCTGAATTTGTTGATGTAATGATGGGGTCTGAGAGAGACAAATATCAAATTCCCTAGAAGGTAAACTCTATTGTGGGAGAGAGAGAGAGAGAGAGAGAAAGTCTGACTGACTGATCCCAGAATTTCCAATAGAGCCTGGAATATAATGGTCACTCAATAATTATATGTTGAATAAATGACATGATGGCTCCAAGTTTTTGAACAGAGAAATTAGATTAGTAGAGTTGCCATTTATTGAGGAGGGACAGGGAACAACTACAGAGGCATGTTGTTGTTTTTTTCGTTTTGTTAGTGAGACAGTGTGAAATCAATAGTTCAGTTCTGCACAGGTTAAGTTTGAAGTGTCTACCAGATATTCAAGTGGAGAGATCAAGTTGACATCATATGTCTGAAATTAGGGGAAAGTCAGAGATAGAGAATAAATTTGGCTCTTGGTAGAGAATAGATGGTATTTAAAGCTATGGGGCAGATGAGATCAAGTAGGTTGTGAATACCACAGAGAAGTTTGAGGAGTGAGCCCTGGGTCACTTGAATATGTATTAAAATGAAAATAAACAAGCAAATAAAAAGCAGACAATGAAATAGAAGGGGAATCAAGAGTGAGTAGTGCCTCAGACACAAAGAAAATAATGCATTCTGAGAAAATTGGTTAAGTAATTGCATCAAATGCTATTGATGAATATCCATTAAAAATATTAAAAATTGGTCATTAGATTTTGCAACATACAGGTTAACAGTGACCCTGACAAAAGCAGTTTCAACATCATCTGTATAAACTGGTACTGAAAGAAAGGATGAGTCTCTAGCATCCAGAACAGTGCTGACAGAGCTGGTATTCAACAGACACTTAAATGAATGAAGGACCGTTATCATTCTACTTAGAGTACATTTAAAAATGATTCACACATATCCCATATTGGCTATGCCTCATTAAAAGAAATTAATTTAGACCCTAAGAATGTATTTAAACAAATTTATATACATAATAAATTTGACACAGCTATCATTAAAAATATAAAAGGATTTAGATGAAACATGTCCATCAGGATATTATTTGTAATAGTAAAACTTTAATAAAACCTGAATATAAAACTATAATAAATAGTTAAATAAGTTATAGTTTATCCATATAATGGACAATTATGCAGCCATTAAAAATGTTTGATGGAAAATGACAAATTTAAGTATCCAATAATATGGAATGACATTATATGGTATAATGAATCAAATGATATAATATTACTGTGCAAATAAAAAGCAGGAATTACAATGTTATATTCAATAATCTAAATTATTTAAAATTTTTATGAGTTTGATGAGTATGTATGTGCATGTATGCATGCCTGTAGGTGGGGCAGAGTGCATTTATTTATTTATTTGTTGGTGTGTGGAGAAAGAGTTTTCTCTATTGAGGAAATATGCCAGATTACCTCTATATGATTATTCTCTTCCATTTAATAGTTTCTCTTCTTTAAACTATATTATATTTCTCCAATTTCCTCAAATATGAATATTTTGCATATAAAATTCAAAAGAAATAAATTTTAATAAATATTATAACTTGTATATATATGTACATATAGCATATATAAATTTTAATAATTTTTGAAATTTATTTAATGGTCCACTAAACTCCTAATATCAGCAGAAGATATCTATGATAATTGAAATCAACTGCAGTCAGAGTTACATGATCCACGAATTCTGTTTTTGTATCCACTATCAAACAATGATGTGACTGGGTATTTTTAGGGGCCATGCCTACATTCCTTGCTGTGCATTCTTAATCACTATCTTTATAGGCCTGTGCCAATGTACTGAATTTCAAACTGTTCATCTGTTTAGTCTTCCAAGTGGACAAGCAAGACCCACTTCATAGTTAATAAAAGTGATTTTACAGAAATAAATCATGTGACTGCAGAGAAAAAAGTACCTAAAAATTGTTAATTCAGCAGCTTATGAAGATAATTCTTTTTTTTGCAATGTATCTACCATATTGACTCAGTGATACCAACAAATAATGCTATATATCAGCTAACTCTACATTCAAATTAAAGAGAGATCTTATAATTTTAATATCATGATAGAATCTGGCTCCCTTAATTCTCCAAATTATTAACTATCCTAATAGGACTAATGGAATATTTTCCTTACAACAAAGGCCAGTATTATAAGATTTTAATGGAATTAATTTTAAGCATAGCTTAAGCATTAAATTTTAATGCATAGCTAGCATTTTTTTTCTTTTAGTTGTGTGACTTAGTCTAAAAATGCAGCTGAATAATAGTAAGAATATTCTTGTTCCTAGATTATTTTATTACATTAAGAACTATATTTTAAATGTTCTGTTATGTGTTTTTATTTTAAACTTCAGCTACATTCGAATAGTAGAAAAGTATTATTAATGAAAGAACAAATGAATGAGTGGATAAATTAATGCATTTTTAAAACCACTATTATTTTCTACTGAATTCAAATTCAATACCATGTATTAATCATTTAGCCTCTGTGTTAGGAGATTTCACATGTATTTAATTTTCTATATAAAAGCAATATCTATTTTTTTAACATTCTCAGTCAAAAGACAAAGCATCCCTCTATATAAAGTACTAATTGAAAAACCAAGTATTCTACCTAAACTTTTTATCCATTTAGAAGAGTTAATTCTAATGTAAATGAAAATGCTTGTGCTTATTTAAAGGTATAATATAAAAATATCTATAAAAATCAGAAATAAGCCAGACATCCTTATAATATGCATTATCAATTACAAATTCACCTGTTTTTTCTTTAGACATGCAGAAATATAATCCACTTAATAATTATTTACTATTATCTTTTGACTCTTACAATTTAGGGACTGTGCCACTAATTAATTATACTATTATTTAAAGTATAAGCCAAAGACTAATTATTTTAAAATATTTGTATTATTATAAAATAAAATTTTTACTATTGTTGAAAAATCAGGAAACACCAAAAATGACCAAAAACATATAAATAAAATCACACACATCACCCCAAAGACATAACAGCTTTAACATGTAGGTGTACTACTTTCTGTTTTTGTAATGCTTATATTACTTTCAATCTTAAAACTGGAATTCCCTAGTAGTGAAACTGAGGTGCTTCTTTTTTTCAGTAAAACACTGTAAATAATCTCAGAACTTTAAGTATCCAGCTATGAGGTATTTTTAATGGCTGCTTAGTGTTCTATCAGATGGATTTGCCATAATCTGTTTAAGCAACGCCATGTTGAACATGTAGCTCATTTCTAAGTTTCTCCATTAGGAACAAAACTACAAGAAACATCCTTTTAGATAAATATTTGTACAATATCATGATTACATCCTTTGGCTATATTTTCACATTTGGTTTACTGAACTTCACAATATTGCTGAAACTATAAAAATGCATACAGACTTTAAATAATTGATTCTCTGTCTCAAAAATGGATCCTTCTTATTCCGCAGTTTTTTCATTGGAAGGGAGCCTGACATTTCACATGTGCTAGTGCTAGGTGGCTGTGTAACACCAAATCCTCACAATCATCCTGTTCTATAGATCGTATTATCTTCATTTTACAGAAAAGGAAAGGTGAGAAGCCAGAAGGTAAGTAACTTGCCCAAAGTCACATACATGGTAAGGAACAAGGCTCAAATTTAAACTCGGGTCTAATTCCAAAGGCCACGCTCTCTTAATTAGCGCAGGTCACACGCATCTGTGGGCGGGGAAGGGTTTGCCCTTTATTGAACTTCAGTTCCTTTCAGAATACTGAAAATCTAACCTAACAGGCAGCCGAAAGTGCAAATTCAGATCATCAAATACATGATTTTCAAAACAAGCACTTCAAGGAGTGGAATTTTGTTGTTTGTTTGTAATCAGATGGCTTCATCATTGGCTGTTTTTGATTTCCTTCTTTTCTTCAAAGTGGTTATGGTGGTTTCCTCCACTTCTTTTCCATGCCCCTTCCGGGGCTTTGGAAGAAGCCTCGTCCCAGCAGCGAAGAGCTCTCACTGTCACTGTCCGGCTGGATTGAATGTCTCAACATCACATTCAAGACAACCCTGGCATTACAATTAGCCACACTTTCTTTTGAGCACAGTCCTACTGGAATTCAAGCTCCCTGCTGGAGAGTGCACGATCCCACTGTTGTGGAACAAAGCTCTTACACATCAGGACAAAGGTGGTAAAATCTGACAAGAGAAAATTAATGGTTCTTACTCTCTATGGCTCCTTCCGATAGGTTTTTCTATAGGCATGCCATCAGACAGGGAGAGCCAAAAGTCCTGAGATCACTCCTATAGCATCCTGAGCAAAAAGGTTCTTCCTCTCCAAACCAGTGAGAATAAAAGTTGGGAAGAATTTGACTTTAAAAAGAAGACAAGCAATTCTATCATTATTTTCCACCTGATACAATTAGTTAATAATCATTATTATGTTTGACAAATAAAGTTTTTATACAATCAAACTGAAAAGTATGTTACCAAAGTCTAAGAAGCACTTAACTAAAATTTTATTTTTCCCATTCCATCTCTCATCTCTCTAAGGTTCTGCTTATTTGCATGGTTTTTTTTGTTTGTTTTGTTTAGCAAAGATATTTCTCAGGACCTTCAATCATCAGTTGTCCACTTTTCCTAGGTTCCAAATCTTCTCACCACATACCTGCAACCCACTTTCTTTTTAAGCTTACCTTTCCTTCATTCCTTCTACAAAAATTTTACTGAGCATCTACTATGGTCCAGATGACATATTAGCCACTCAAAATGTAAATATTTATTTTAGGGAGAGGGGAGATTAAAGCTATTGCCTTAGAAAGTTCTCTATGAGTAACTGGAATTAATGAGATTATTTATCTTTCAGTAGCAGATATTCTGACAGGCACATTTCATGATTCCAATTTCACTTTCCAAGCATCGTGCAAGCAATTGTTCATCATGTAAATATTTGGTTCAATTTACGTTTTTGGTTGGTGTTGGCATTTGTCTGTGTATCTTTCAATCTGTTTATGCATATGCCATTCACATTAAGCCTTTAGAGGTTGAGGGATCTGTTTATATTTAACTTAGATGTTCACAAACCAGCAAGCATTAATACCAAACCAGATGGATGTTTACTGAGTTATTTCAATAATTATAATATTCCTTTAAGTTCTTGATATATAAATGTCTGTGCACTACCAGCCAAATATTCTTCTCAACACCAGCTACATTATCGTGACAAGCTTAAGACAGGCATTGCCTAGGGACCAAAATTATGCTGATAGCTACTCCTTTTTGATATGGACAGTAGATTTATTCATATGTTCATCCATATAGCTTTTCACCCTGGTCCCTAACCAGGCTGTAACAAAATGAGATCCTTGCCAGTTCCTGTTTGGCAGATCCGTGTGGCTTAGAATCTTTGGTCTAGCGTTTGAGCAATGAATGCCAGAATTACCTAAAGAATTGAGAACATACAGAAAACCTCCTGGGCTTCCAAACATTGATTGAGTGTATTTGTTGATAGAATATGTTTAATTATTCTGAGCATATTTAAAAATTGTCCCAGTGCGGTAATTTTCTCTATTGGCATGTAAAATCTTGACATGTATAATTTTCTTTATTGGTATATATAGTTGTTACTAATATAAATCATGTGTATCTTGTTGGACATTGAGGTGATATAAACCTTTTTAAGTTCCCAGAGATCCCTAAAGAATAAAGTATTTTACTAAAATTTAAGCCAACATAATCACTGCTTTCAGAGATCTGTGGTATCTATGCTTTTCATTGTTCTTTTTGGGGTGGGGAGGGGGGTCTGGACGACTTAACGTTTCCTTTGGAAAAGTTATGGTTGGTCAAACACCAGATAATCCAAGTACGAAAGTTCTCATGTATAGTACAATTTATAAAACAATAGGATAACTCTCAAGTCTGTTTTTAATTGAGTGGTTATTCTTCCAATAAAATATATATATATATATATATATATATATATATATATATATATATATATATATCAGAGAAAGACCATTACTTTAGGTTAAAAAAAAGAATGGCAATTTATCTTCTGACCAAACAATTCTTACTGATTCCATTTGGAGTGTATTTTTCTTACCAGTTCTCTGTGGATGAGGAATTGTACTAGCCCGTCATTCACATAATACACATAAAACACTGTTGTAGGGAACATCCTTCGACAGCAGCACTGTTTCTCAATCTAGTGGCCCAGTCCCCCTGCGGGGTTGCCTGGGTGGCAGTTAAATAGTTGCTATAACCCCTGTACTCAAGGGTTTCTAATACAATTGCCCAAAGTTTTGAGCGATGACACTGAATACCTCTAGCGAAGGTGGTGCTTTACAGGTGAGGGCATCAAAGTCAAACATTCCTGAGCCCTGCAGTTCCTCTGAGATAAAAATGCTTTCTCTGTTTCAGACTATGAAAGATGAACATGGATAGGGAGAAAGCCTGAAGAAATCAGCTAGTAAATGTAACATAGATGATTTGTTTTCTTCTCTTGTAGTAAACCATTGGGATGGATAGATAAAAGAATAAAATGAAATGCCATCAAACTAGTTGTGGGTGTCTTTTTACACCTATATTTTATCACTGCTACTGACTGCATAGCTGTTTTAAACAAGCATTTTTAGTAATTATTTTTAATATTTATGGATGTATTTTAAGGCCATTCATCCCCAAAAGTTATATAGGTCAAAAACCTCACAAATAAAGTTGACAAGAAGATAAATTAGAAAAAATATTTGCAATATATGTAACAAAGTGTTAACATCCATAATATAACAGTAATGTTTATGAGTGCTTCCCATGCAATGGGCACAGTTCTCAGTGGTTTACAGGTACTATTTCATAACAACCCCAAAGGACGGTTCTATTATAATTGTCATTCAAGGGAAAGGTGGTTAAGTTACAGGTAACAGGTGACAGAACCTGAACACAAGCAGCACGTGAACAGTGCCTGTACATGAACCCAGGAAGTCTGAATACAGAGTCAGTCATCTTGCCATCTCCATACCCTAAATCGGTTATATGAATCAATAAGGAAAAGACGAACTTCTCGGGGCTTCCCTGGTGGCGCAGTGGTTGAGAGTCCGCCTGCCGATGCAGGGGACGCGGGTTCGTGCCCCGGTCCGGGAAGATCCCACATGCCGCGGAGCGGCTGGGCCCGTGAGCCATGGCCGCTGGGCCTGCGCGTCCGGAGCCTGTGCTCCGCAACGGGAGAGGCCACAACAGTGAGAGGCCCGCGTACCGCAAAAAAAAAAAAAAAAAAGATGAACTTCTCTTTAGGGGGGAAAAAGGCCAAGCATATGAACTGGTGACTCCAGAAAGAAGGAATACAAACAATTCAAAGAAAAAAAGGAAAATCCCACAGATAATGCAAATTCCCATCATATGCACATTGCTGTGCTGTGAATAGGTTACAGGTTCGCCCAGACACTGGCCTGTCTGGAACCTTTGGTTGATTGCCTCTGACAGCAAGGATCCTCATCCACTTTCCTCAGTGTGCCACAGAGATACAATATTCTAGGTGCTTTATGACACGGAAGTGTTGGGAAGTTCTGATTAACATCTTTGATTTTCGACTTCCTTTTGTACAAATGCAGATAGCATAGGAACTGCCTCCTCACAGCACTGCTGTGAAATGTAATGAAAAAATGTCTGTAGGGCACTTAGCAAAGTGCTGGACACATTGTAACCACTCAAAATTAGCATTACCTACTTTAGGTTGAACCCTGTATGATACCCAGTAGCCAGTTAGCAGTCGTGAGAAATACTTTATCCCCCTTTTCCCACCTGCCAAATACAGCTGGTATATGCTACCCCACTATTTACTAGAGGAATTTTAATTAAATTGGTACAAGGTAGGCGTTATAAAATGTGTGGAAGAACTAGTCTAACTGCAGGCCTGTACCAGCAAAACTCTGAGTTGGACACTTGCTCCTGTTCCTGTCTCCCAGGTCATGGTGAAGACGGTACTTTCCCATCTCAAACTCTACAGAGTAAATATTTATATATCACACAGCAAAACTACGAAAGCTAATGGCTACATCCTGCAGTTAGTAATGCGCCAAGATGCTGATCCTATGGAAAAAAAACGTATCGAAGCATCTACACGTTCCATACTCTGCCATTTTAGTAACAGACACATGTGTGATCTACCAGATAGCTTGCTTTGAGCCTTGATCATTGATCATTCCCCTGCTCTCTGGAAGGAAGAAGTGTCATGATGGACAGTAACAAGGGAGAGAAAAGGAGACATTAAGTCAAATCCAAAAGAAACAAATATAAAATGATATGACAGCAACAATTTGTGAGTCAACAGGAAAGCTTGGTACAGTGAAGTGCAGTGAATCAAAATGATCAAATGATTTTATTAGTTTCATTTTATTAGTCAGATCTATTACCTTATTTTTTATGACCAGGGAAAAACAAAATAATTATAATTGGTTTATTAAGGCAGACCTCAGTGGAAAGTACACCCCTGAGTCCTTGATTCCACTTCAGTCAAGGCATGCCCACTACCCTTTGACTGAAAATACTTAGCCTCCCAATTCATCCACTCCTCATGGGGAGGACAGTGGATGCTGCAAAGGTTTCTCACAAAAGGACTTCACAACATCCAGAAGAAAATATAGTGTGAGCTATTGTATTTAAAAAGCACTGGAGATGAGCACTGCTCAAAGCTGAGTGGAAAAAAATCTTAATTAATCTTTAAGCCCCAGACTGTAAATATACTGCCAGCACTCACAGCAGAAACCTTTCTCACACTACTGCCCTCTTTCGTAAGCCCATGAACCTCACCTGGAGTAATCACATTCTCAGTGGGCGAGAGGGGGCTCAGTTACCATGATAGCTAATTCCTGGGCCTCCCCTCAACAAAGACAGTCATTATAAGCCATTCCAAATTATAGATGGGTGCTCTGTGATACAGACTGTTGTAGACAGGGCTGAGACAATTACCAAATGAAAAAATATTATTATTTTAAGAAATCTAACATTTTAATACAATGTGAAAAATGATGAGGGAATAATAAATGGAGTACATGAAAAGAACTAATAATAAAAAAGAGCTTGGTGAGAAATCCCGCTGTCATATTTGCATTTACCCTGAAACTAATGCCATGCACATTTCTGAATGCAAATAATTCACGAGAGGAAGCAAAATGAGGATGTTAATAATCATTTTTCCCTTAATGAGAAGCTGTTCTTTGACTGAAAGCTGCTTTAAGATGGACTAAGTGAGGCTTAACAAAAGAGTTCCTTTTGGGGGGAATGCATAAATGAAGGCAGTTGCATTTCATTCTGGGATTTCAAGGCAGCAGCATTAACATTATCATCACAAATATTATTTCTACATTTTTAAATAATAAAAATTCACCCTGTCAGTGTAAAATTCCTCCTTGTACTGACTTTAGCTCAAAGTATTATTTCTTATGGGGTTTCCAGGTATTAAAAACATCTTTCAGTATTACTTTTAGTCATGCAGAATTCTAGTTCTTTTAATAATAAGAACTAATGTTAAATGATTCCTTATTATTGACCAAGTACTGTACTAGGGGTTTGACAAGGGTCACCTCACCTTAGAACTCATGAAACTCCCAGAGATGGGTGAAATTTATCCAAGGATACCAGCGAGTAAGCGGAATTTATTTAAACTCAGGAGACCAAACCCCCCTTTCCACCTTAGAAGCTACCACCGTTTTTGATATTATGAACAGACCCAAGCGGCCTGAGCAACAACCTGTGAAGAATGACACATGACATCTGCACACAGGTGAAGCCTAGAGATGCTGTTCTCTTCAAAGTGAGCTTACAGTTGCTTCTGTCTCCTCTCTCTCCCTCTCTCTCTCTCTCTCTTCCTTCCATAGTAGGCTGCTAAGGGAGAAAAATGCCCGAAAGACAGGGAAAGTTTTAGAAAATCAGCCTCAATTATCCATCTGTGGCTCTATATGCACCTCCCTCAGTGTGATTCCCAATCAATGGCCTGACTACCGACAGTATTTCCATGGCAGAAATTTATACAAATAGCTTTAGAAGAGTGGTATAGTGTTTCCCTCCAGAGGAAAAGGCAGCCATACTTACTGCCTATTATAAAAGATTTGTTTCCTCAGCTCAGGATTCCTCCCCTATAATGCAGCTTACTGTGTGTGCCAGTGACACCGGGCCCTCTTTTCACCCTCCTGTAGGACTCAGGAAAATGCTGAGGGCTACTGTTATTAATGTGAGTAATAAAGTCCTTTGTCTCTGTCTTAAGTTTTCTACCAACATCCATGAAACCATAGTAGGCTAACTTGTTAACTTGCAAGGAAATTAAAGTCTCACACACTTCGTAGTTCTTGACAAGGTCCATATTGGAATCATGGTTCTTTTGTTAACCAATTATTTGATTTTCAGAAAGTTACTTAAACTCTCTAAGCCTCGGTGTACTCAGCTGTCAAGAAAGACCAGCCTTAAGAGTTTAACTGTTATATGATATAATATATATTATGCTATATAACATATGATACATGCATTAGCACCATACCCAGGCACAAAGTATGTGCTCAACAAACTTGCCTACTATGGCTCTCATATAATGAAGAAATTACTTAGAATGTGGAACCAAATTTTAGCCCCTTTTCTGTATGGCCTCAAAAAAGTCACCCAACTCACCCAGGACTGGATTCTCTCCTCTGTAAAATGAGACAAGTAGATGAGGTGATCTCTAAGATTCCTCCTGGCTTTAAATTCTGAAACTTTTTTCCAGCTTCTTCTCACCGTCTTCTTTCTCTCCCCTTAAAAGCAGTTTCTTTCATCAAATTTTTCCAGAGGTAACACATCAAGCACAGGGCCTGATTGGAGTTAGAACCAAGCCTCAACTCTGATTCACAAGAGTAAAGTCTGGCTGCTGCAGGAGAGAGAGTTGCTTTGCTAAGGCCAGCTGAAGACAAAGCTCGTACTAGCGTTGCTGGTAAACCAAAAGAGTCTTACTAATTTTAGCCTTTTCTCTCTAACGCACACCCAGCTGGCTTTCCTCTTGCAGTTTAAGCAAGGGCAGAGACAGTGGAAATGTAGAGGAAGGTTTGAATATCCGAAATAATAAAGTAGAATCAATCATTGGACTTGTTGCCTAATTCAATATGGCATGTGAGCAAGATGATGAGAGACTCTAGTTTTTAAACCCAGCTCTGCATACAGCAGACTGTGCGGCCAGATTAATCCACTGACTCTCCCTAGATCTTGGTGCCTTCACTGGTACTGTGAGGACACTGGATTAGATGATTCCTGAGGTCCCTTCTGACTTTGTAATTCTATAATTAATGATCGTCACGAACACTTCTCATTGCCCTAAATAATTTATCTGAATAAATGACTAAATTTATCTTAACTGCAGGCAGAGAAATCAAATTAAGTGACAGGAAGTTTTAGACTGTACATAGCCAGGAGTGTGTAAGTAAAGAGCTACAACTGTCAATGTCAATCTAGGATCTACTTTAGTCCCAATATATGGCGCAGCCAAAGATACGTCAGCTCTGGATGATGATGGACAAGCTTATGTGCATCTGAGTACTCCACTCTTGATCTACTTATCCATATTGTGTGGATCTTCCAACATCAGTGATGTCCTTGCTCATTTCCACCCATAGATGCCTACATTGTTCTTCTTGGACCCAAGACATATGCTCATCAGACAACCAGCTAAGCTAGGGCAAGCATCTGGAAAGGTATCAAAGAGCACAAAGCAGATCAGTCAATCATTAATCCCCAACAATTATCTCATTAGTAACCACCTTTAATCAAGCAACATCAGAAACATACACCACTGTGCAATAACCGCAATGGAAAAAACCAGGTTTCTCCCCACAGCACATTGCTGATATTTTTATTTTAACATTTAGCAATATACATACTTTTTAATATCTCCGCCATGACTAAGCTGATTTATTGTGGACTATATCATTTTTATCTTTGCACCTATCCCTGTTAATTCAGCATACAATGTTTTAGAGTTTAGCATACCTGGTTTTAAATTCTGAGTTTGCCATCTGTTAATTGTGTGACTTTGGGCAAGTTACTTAACCTCTCAGAGCCTTACTTACTTGTCTGTGCAATTAACATAATAATACGTACCTCACAGAGGGGTTGTTAGAATTTAATGAGGCAGCTTTTATTTTATCCTTTTATTGAATGAAAGATCCTTTAAATTCTATACAGCTTTACAATTTTCAAAAGTTTCACACACTTGACTTCATAAAATCTCATAATAAGTCCTTTTTCCCCTACCTCTATAATGCCCCTCCCCCCCACCCTCTACCCACTGGTAATCACTAGTTTGTTCTCTGTATCTGTGAGTCTGCTTCTTTTTTGTTTCATTCACTAGTTTGTTGTATTTTTTAGATTCCACATATAAGTGATATCATACAGTATTTGTTTTGCTCTGTCTGACCTACTTCATTTAACACAATGCCTTCCAAGTCCATCCATGTTGCCGCAAATGGCAAAATTTCATTTCATTCTTTTTTATGACTGAGTAGTACTCCATTGAGTGTGTGTGTGTGTGTGTGTGTGTGTGTGTGTGTGTGTCTATATATATAGATATATAAATTTCTACATATTTGTGACCTCCAATGTCCATAGACAGGAAGAATATATATATATATAGCCACATCTTCTTTATCCATTCATCTGTTGATAGACACTTAGGTTGCTTCCATATCTTGGCAATTGTAAATAATGCTGCTATGAACATAAGGGTACATGTATCTTTTTCAAATTAGTGTTTTTGTTTTTTTCAGATATATACCCAGGAGTGGAATTGCTGGGTCATATGGTAGCTGTATTTTCAGTTCTTTGAGAAACCTCCATACTGTTTTCCACAGTGGCTGTACCAATTTACATTCCCACCAACAGTGTAGGAGGGTTTCCTTTATAAGACAGCTTTTAAAGTGTCAGGTGCATTGTCTGACATACAGTGAGATTTAATATATTGTAGTTTTTGGTATAGCAGATCACCAATAAATATTTATTGAACTATAGTTATGATTTCTTGATTGTTTATTGTGTACCAGGCCCTAGGTTATTATTTTATACAAAACTATATAATAGAGGTACTATTATGAGACTCATTTCAAAAAATGAAGGACATGAGAAGAGAAAGGTGAAGTGAAATGCTGCCAGAGGTCCAACAGTCAGTAAATAGCAGAACCAGAATTTAAACTCAGGTATTCTAGCTCCAGAGCACAAGCTACAAATAGCACACAATATTACATCCAAATAAATGAATGATTTGGTTTCAAATAAAGCTAGGGAGCCAGAAGACACTAACAGATGATTTATTATGTCCTTTAATCTTAAAACAGGTTTCCATGTCTTTATATAGAACTAGATGTAGACCCACATTTATTAAATTTCTATTACTAGTTTTCAAAATCCTCAAGAGAAGACACATTCTGAGTAATCTATTCCACTAATTAGCATACAATTATTTCCACATGTTTGTGACCTCCAATGTCCATAGACAGGAAGAATAATTAGAAAGTTCATTATATCTTCTTTGGTTTGTATTCAAGTTCATAAAAACATAGTTAAATATCATGTAAATAAGTTTTTCTCTGTAAAAGTATTAGTTGCACTGGTCCCTGGTAGAAAAGAATGAAATGTAAAATTCTCACTTACAGGTAGAACTTAAATACAGCTTTTTTATGAATAACCTTTATAAAGGATACTGAACAAAATCTTTTCAGTAAAAAATGATATCATATTTTTAACAGAGTTTGTTTGAAGAATTCATTTGCAAATAATTCTTTGTAGTAAATTGTTGGCCCTCTTCCTACATTTTAAAGCTTTTTCTTTTGTCTTTCTTTAAGATAGAGCAAAATGTGTTATAAATCTCCATACTGTAACAAATACATTCTAATGTAATTATTCAACCACTGGAAAAACCTTTTCATGCTTTAGGTTAAATAATAAAACTACAATTTAAGATGCAGTGTTATTCATCATTCTCAAAACAAAAAAAAAAAGGAAAAAAGTGAGTTCATTGGTCTCACTGTTTTATGGGAGAGAAACTAAAACAAGGAAAAGAAAAGTATTTGACCAAGATCTAAAAAGAAATAAACACAATACGGTGGGCCTGGCTGCTCATTGTCTCATCTAAGCCTGCAGAATAAACAAATCTAAAAATTGTGGAATGATTCAAATAAAACAGAAGTTTCTTTCTCACTCACAGAACAGGCTGAGACAGATGCTCCTGGTTGGCAGGCGGCCTTCCACATGGTAACTTAGAGACCCAGGCCCCTTCCTACTTGTGGCTCAGCTATCCCCTAGCACCTCATCATGACCAGTTTTTGCAGCAGGCAGAAAGGGAAACAGAGTGGAGGTGGACATACCCTTTTTCTAAAAGATGTAGAATTAGCACATATAACGTCCATCACATTCACATTCCATTGACTGGAACTCAAACATATTGCTACACATCAGTACAAAGGAGGCTGGGAAATATGGCCTAGCACAGAAAAAATAAGAAATAAGATTTGATGAACAGCTAACAGTCTTTCCCATACTTTGTGTGTTCTATTCAATGTCACTACAAAGTTGAAAGAATTCAGACATAGACAATTTCTGAGGAGTCTTCCATTAGATCTTTTAAAACATACCTCAAATCCTAGAATATTCCAAGCAATAATTTAGTTATTGTGTAATAATACAATATAAGGTAACTGGGATCAAAATCCTTTTTCTCTTTCTTCCATACAAATAAAGAACCTTTTTATTTTGGGCAATTTTTGCCAGAGTTCTCTTTCATAAAAGTAATAATACTTAAAAATCTGGGAATTAGAAATGTTATTTAAAAGTATTCTGATCCATTGTCCTACATTCAGGAAGGTCTACACCGTTCTATTTTAATGAAAACACTTTTTCAAAGATGTGCAAAGGAGATTCCAGCAAGTCTTTGGATGCCCAACAACCCTCACAGTCAGGAAATTCTTCCTTGTTGCCAATTTAAATTTGTTATCCTAGAGCTTAAGCTCAGTTCCTTTTGAATTTTTCTTAGACATAAAAAACAGATGTTCTTTTATCCTTAGTATATTACACATTCCCACATTTCTATATTTAGCCTTGTCCTTAGCAATATGAATAATCCCAGAACCTTTTCCCCACAGGTACTATGCCCAAACCCTTTAATTGTAGAAATCTATCCAACTTTTCCACATTCCCTTTAAGTTGTCATGGTCCAGAATGTGATCCTCATAATTTAGCCTATTTTTGTAAGTGCCTGTTCTATGAGAATATAGTATACAAAGAGTAGAGAGAAAAATGAATCTAATTCCCAAGAAAATGATATTCTATCAACAATAAAATAGACTCTCATCGCTATATTTTGTCTTTTTCTTGCCAGTTACTGCTTTCACATTTGTCATCCCCTTAGGCAGAAGTCTTGGCTCACAACCCAAGTTTCCAGTTACAGAATTGGCAAAGCCACATAACTCCCTTCTCAACACATCCTTATCTCAGAAAAGTCAACACTTTTCCCCATAAATGTTGGGAATCTTTCACATGTTCACAAGCAAGATACTTAAAATACTTCACATTCAAATAGCCCCTTACAGTTTGAAAAATGCTCTAACACGTGTGTTCGCAATGACTCTTTACAGTAACCCTGTGAGGTAAATTACACATCTTCATTTGAAAGATGAGAAACCTCAGAACTAGAGGTTAAGTGGTTTGCCTAACATCACATAGGAATAAGTGGCAGTTGTGGACCACTAATTCAGAGCATCTATCTCCAAATCTAGTGCTTTTGCAGAATACCATGTAGGGGAACAGTTTCTTTCTTTGTGCTTCGATCCACTGACTAAGAATCCTAACAGAAATAAATAATTCTTAAAAAGGACGTCATGTAAGTTACATCAATAAAAATATCTGATTTGAAAGGTATCTCATATTACTAAAAGAAGGTGCTGAAATATAACTTCAGTGTTGTAAGACTGATTTTTCCTTCAATGATTTCATGAAATATTGGCTTTGACCATGGTTCAATAAGAGTTCGTGTGTATTCTTGGCGAAGGGGAGCGGGCGGGGGAACAGTGTGTTTGCTACATAGTAGATGCTGAATAAATGTGCGTCTGAGCAAAACATCATTATTCGTTATTCTTATGTAGCTATTTGTTGAGTTTAGCTGGGTTCTTCAAAACTCGGTCACACTGCTCACGTGCTCATGAGAAGAAAATACCACACAAGTAAATATTTATTAAATAAAGACAGCTAACTTGTCTAACTGTATGAATCTTTTTTTTAAATTAAGGTATTTAAGGTTTGTGTGTGTGTGTGTCTTTTCAGAAAAAAACTGTTGAGACATTAAAATGCATTTTATAAGACTTTAAAAACACTTAATATTTAGCTTAAGCTTCCAGGGCAAATTAATTTCATACATATATTTCTAGCTTATTTTTATAGAAAATCAAGTGTATTAATTTGGAATTTTTCAGGTATTTTTCATCATCCCTCCAATATGCCCCAATAATACCATTATTATCCATTAATATCCTATTCAAGTGAGAGTAATGGTAATTAAAGTAAACCAAACCTCACGTATCCCATGTTTGTGTAAGTTTCTTTGGCTGCTTATTTGAGTTAGGAAGCATATATGATTTTCAAAGACTCTCTCCCTACTACACATTTTATTTAATAAAATTCTTTTTGGAAAGTTTCTGATGTCAAGTAAGTTTTATCAATACAAATTTCCTTGTACTTATTGTGTTAAAAGATTCACAACTACAGAATTTCTTTTCCAGGATATATGGGACTTTAAATCTTTAACCACTAATAGATTTTCATTTTCTCTTGCATACTCTGGGCAATGCATATTTTAATTATGTTTATACGATTTATCTTCGGATTCTTGCTTGGAAATAAGTCTAGAAATAGATATCGTATGTGTGGTATTCATTTTAAATCTAATCATATGGCAAACTTATTAGTCTAAAAGAGAGACATTTAATTTTGCAACATAATTTCACATTTAATTCTGAATTGTTTGTTATATTTAGCTTTTGTCTTAATTAGAAGTAAGTCGGAAGTAATTCTAGAAGAAGATGAATAAAGTTAGAATTTTATTCATTACTTCACACAAAGAAAAACTTACAAACCTTACTTTTGCCAGTATGCTGTTATCACATTACTGCTTCTTCTGCCACTTTTTATTTAATTAAAATACTATAATTTTAACAATAGCCTAAATTTTTTAAATAGGGCACTTATGTCTTTCAAGTGTTTGTCAGCATTATTTATTTTGTGCTAAAATGTATGTTTTATCCTAAAAATATATGTTTTAAACCAAGTTTTATACTAACAGTGAAAGAATGGAATAAATCACGAGAGGTTTTTCAACCAGAAAAAGAACATGCTTTGAGTTTCACAAGATATTCATTTCAAGCCTTAACACCCTTAACTGGACTTTTCAGGGCAGGTTAATATTTGCAACCAAAAGTCTGCCATTGAGTGAAGAGCTTGGCTTTGATGGAAATAACATGGGCAACAGGACTGTCTAGCTAGATGTTGAATATAGTTTCACACTTACAGAGTTTGCTATGTGGAAATCACCTTCCTCTTTCATTTTGGTTGCTCTGTCCTTGGGCACTTGTCATTTAACTTTGGGTCCCTCACACCTTGGAAGTAAAGAAGATAACACAGAAGAATGATGCCGAAACCAAACTTCTGCAACCAGGGAGCAGTAGCTCACAGAGCTATCATGCCAAATGACAATTACACTATATTTGCTTATGGTTCTGCCACAATAAGCTTATGCAAGGGGTGGTTAGGGATATTGGTATCTATGCATTTCTATCTAGTAAAAGCATTGGTATCTGAAAACTAAGTCAATGTGTACCACCTTCACTAGTTAAGCAACACTGTTTCAAGTTCTGTTATTTAATAATTAACTTTTATGGAAGCTATAATTTCTGAGCCAAAATCATGGTGCAAAACTGTTACAGATGCAGCTACAGTTGTTCTTCTGTAAATCAATGTTTAGCATGACTTGCTGTTGAAGGGAGAAATGCCTGCAAATTAATAGATTTAGTAAGAGAACTTTTTTTTTTTATCTTTTCACTTCTATCTCAATTAGAAATTAGAGAAAGATGGAGATGGAAAATAGGAAATATAGGAAGTGGGAAGAGAAATACCAGAGTATTGGTGCCTTCCTTTCCAAATAGCAAAACATGGGCTTATCCTCAGCAATTTACAAATGAATGTAAATAAATAACTATTAATGATGGAGCTACATCACAGATGATGTGGAAATTGTAATTAACTTTACTGTCATGTAAGTGGCAGATTATAGAGACCTTTCATCACCTTGGAGATTTATGGAGCAAAACGCCTGTGTATAATTTAGTAAATACGTGGAGTTGTAGAGGAGACCTACCATATGTTAATTAGGAGGTAGTTGCAAGGAGAAAAAAGGAGATTGCAACAGGAGAAAAAAGATATATCCAGAGTAGGTAAACAGAGAAAAAAAAGAAAAGGTCAGGATGGGAATTGGGTAATTGAAGAAGGAGGCATGTTGGTGGAAGACAAGATGAAGTAGAAAACTATTTTTCACAGAAGATTTTTCACAGAGGATATCCAGGTATGTCATCCGTAAAGCCTGCACCTTTACTAGTAAGCAGGTTAGAATACATAGTCCTCCTCCAGCTTTTGTTCTGGATTCATAACCCTTTGATTTTGATCAAATAATAAATCACTCCATGTGCTAATGAATACTGTACTAGGAATCGAAGACCAATGGTGTCTAGCAAAGCCCTAGATTTCCTAAATAGAGTGCCAGCTAATTAGAAGGCAGTATGCAGAGTTTGGATAATGGTTTTAACACCTTATAGAATCAATGATGTCCCTGGGAATTGAAGCCTGAATCCTAGATGAAAATCTACTCTGGATTCACAGGCTAATGGGTTGACAAAAAAGCAGAGAAACTACATATGAAAATGAGAGTTTGGCTCCTTGACAAAAAAGGAGGGGAGAGAGAAAAAAAATCAGTATCAAATCTTCAATCCTGAAACTTAAATTGCTGCTTTGAATCTTTTCTTCTTTTTTGCCTTTCTTCTTCTTTTGATGAAAAGCTGAAAATGTAAAGCACAAAGCTTTCACCAGCCCAGGAAGCAGATTCACGGCCTAAGTAAGTCCCTGAAAAATTTCCAGGTTCCCATTCTTCTTTAACACTAGAAGAGGCCAGACTGGGGGCAGTCATTTCATGAAAGCCTTAGATCTTTGCCACACTACTCACATTGTGTGGGAAAAGAGCCTTGGCCAGATAAAGGATTCTCGTTAATTTATAATGGTGATAATGTTTTTCATTCAGCATGCAAGATGTACACAGATGGGCCTTATGCTTCTTGATTTCCACTCTACAAGACATCGAGTGCAATGCTTTGCACCGGATTCCTGGTGGGAGAGGTAGAAAGGAGATTTTTCATGCTCCTTACAGAAGCTGAAAGATAATAACTCAGGAAGAGTCACTTAACAGAGTTTAGGGAGCATTGGTGGCTGCTTCATTGTTCTTCTCACAGCAGGCTAGAGGGCAAAAGTTTATCAGAAGAGGAGAAAAAAACTGGAACTGAATAGAATTTCAAATATGCTTAAATAAAATTTTCTCTTGGACTTTAATTCTAGTCATTGATTTGAATTCTTTTAAAAAAAATTAAATTATGTCTTAAATATGGCAGTCCTTTTGTATCCTTCTTTTAATCACAAACCTTTGACTTTGGGCATTGTTAATAACATAGTATTAGGCTTACATTGTTAGCTTAATAGTAAGTGGAAAGAATGGCTTTGTAATTCTATGATTTTTCTCATTCAAGCCTTTTCTTTTAATAAGTCAGTTTAAAAATTCAAGAGACAGTCTAATATTAGGGTACTTACTAGAGGAACTACTCATCCAAACCAGTGCAAATCATTTAAAATTTAGAAATTAATGAGTTCTACTGAGTTTATCCTTAAAAATTCCTGAAATGCCATTTAAAATGGGTGTTAATTAGGCATACAATATCTTAGGTTTCCTAAATATTGCAAGCCAGTTTTTAAATAACATTTGAAAATAAACCCAACAGAACTGTCACTACCCTTCTATAGAACCTTCAACCCTCTATCAGAAAACCTTTACAGGGGCTTCCCTTCCCTGGTGGCGCAGTGGTTGAAAGTCCGCCTGCCGATGCAGGACACACGGATTCGTGCCCCGGTCCGGGAAGATCCCACATGCCACGGAGCGGCTGGGCCCGTGAGCCATGGCCGCTGAACCTGCGCGTCTGGAGCCTGTGCTCCGCGACGGGAGAGGCCACACAGTGAGAGGCCCGCGTACCAAAAGAGAAAAAAAAAAAACCTTTACACTAGGTTGTTTATAATATAAAATTAACTGTGTTGAATTTTTACATCTAATTTAGCAATATATTGTGAGTAAGAGTTTCTTAATATCTATATTTTTAAAGTTTTGTTTTTGTTTTTTTTTTTTACTTTGAGAATTTCTAACTTTTTTTCCCTAAAAAAACTGGAATCTACAGGCTTCGCCTTGCATATCTGTGAAGTCACAGAAGCTGGCCTAAAGTCACGGGTCCTTTGTAGTCTGAGGTCCTCTCTATTCAAATCAGTTTCATAAGAAATGGTTTAAAGTTAAAAAATAGTCACATAATAGCTTATAGAAAGTGTTTAGGTATATTCAGTGGTTTATGTACAACACTGTAGAAATACTGGTATCAGAAAGACAAGTCAATCTGAGCAAATTTATGTATAAACAGCTTTCATCTTGTAAAAGGAAGAAATTTCTATATTTCTATCCATTTATATGGATTAATCAATATATATTTTATATATAATTATATTTTGATATATATATTTATATATATAATATATTTTTACATATATAACATTAATCCATTTCTATTGATTAATCACTATAAATAGATAAAATGGGTAGCACCATTTCTGTAACAAAGATTATTAGTTATCTATCAATATCCACTCTCACCTTTTTTGATAATAGGACTGGGTTAAGCTTGGCAAACATCCTTTTGGTTACACTCTCTGTATACAGAATAGACATATTTTACAGTTAGTATGGCCATTTGACTAGATTGCCTAGATTCTATGTAATAGGATGAGAGCCTTCTCCCTAAAAAGGACTATGCATCTGCTCCCAGGCCCTTTGGTCTCTCTGGTTGGGAAATTATAACAACTGCAGCAGCCACTGTGGACCCCAAGAAGACAGCTATACATTGAGAGTGGCAGCATCTTGCTGTTAGAGCAGGCAAGTAGCTAGATGTGAGCAGCGAATTGGGGGCAGGGGACAGGTGGCAGGAAATCACACATCTTGTAAACAGCAGGGGTCCATGGGCAAACAAAGAAAAGCAGGGACCTCCAGACTAACAGGAAACCACACATTTTGGGTGATGAGTATCCTGGAGGCAGACAAAGAAAGGTGGGGAAAGGCAGGAATCTCCTGCATACATATGTAACCTGTTGCTCATTACATTAAAATTAGCCTTGCAGACAAGAAGTACCCATCATGCACCACGCCATGACACTTCTGATCTAAGCACAATAAGGACAAAAATCCCTCCTCCCCTCAGGAAGATAAAGCTGAATGAAACTCAGGGAATAGGACCCCCAAACCCCTCCTTCCCCAGTGAATATTCTGCCCCTTCATTTGTATGCCCCTCATAACCGGCTTGCCAAAGAAACCCAGGGCAGAGGCTCCTCATCTGTCTGCCCCCTCTCCTTCTGAGAACGTATTCTTGCCTAAATAATCCTCACTTTACTTTCTTAACCTCCCTATCTCGTCTCCGAATTCTTTCTGCAATGAGGCAAGAAACTTAAATTCACCGGGAACATTACCAGCCTTAAATCACAAAACTCTAGATTGTTCTAAGAGAAATAGACAATTTTATCATTTTAAATCACTATTTTGGATTCTCTTTGTTATAGCATTTTAGTCTGTACCCAATTTAACACAGTTCCTATTAAGGAGAAAAAAAAATGGTGGGAGTGGTTATAAAAGATACTCAGCAAGTGAGAAATTGCATATGGCTGGATCTACCAAACAATTTTATGACAAATTTAACCATAGCTAATATATGCCTACTTACTCCACACAAAAATGGGAATATGATCATATGTGGTTTGACGAACTCCTCTATAAAGTTTTTAAAACTCTAATTCCAATTACCTATGTTGTTTTCACCTACCAAAATTAAAGAACAGTGTTTCATCTTCTAATTATCTATTCAAGTCAACAGTTCTTGATGTTAGTACAGGAAATAATAGACTAGAGGGGAAAAAAAGCAGGGTTAAAATTTTCTTCACCTTTATTATACCTGCCCTAATACCAATTCCAAGAGTGAAAGATACCATGCCTTAACTTATAATATTTTAGACTAAGTTCAGTAGGTTTCCATGATGTATGTGAAAGTTTTTTGAAAAATAAAAAGAATACAATACACTATAAAATATGAAGGGTTATTATTACTATCATTACTATTATCCAGAGTTTTTTGTTTTTCCTTTTTTCAAATTGTGGCAGCTACTGACCTAAAGCTTGAGAGCTGTAATAGAGAGGGGAAAAGAGGTACATAAAAAAGAAAGAAAAGAATATTTCTGAAGTTAGTAGAATAATTATATTTCCAAAATGTCTGAATTTAGGATTTAGGTTTTAAATGCTTTACCATCAAAAATATTCATAGTTACATACATATCTGAGTCATTTTGGATAAATATATGAAAGCAAGTGAAACAGAAAACTCTGAAACAAGAATTATTTAACTTGACATTAAGCAATGTGTATATTTTACCAGTACTGGTTCATTTTCTAATAGGGGAGTTTGGTTTAAAAAATTATATGGCTTATAACTTTATAATCTTGATTGATATTAAATTATCTAAATATAATTTATAGTTAAATAGAGGACTAAAACATGCATGTGATCATTTAGCTTGATTCTTTCAAAATTAAAAACAAGTTGAACTACATAGAGTCTCTTTTTATGTGTTTTGTTTAGAGTAGATGTTGGCAGGGTTTTTTTTGTTTTTTTGTTTTTGTAAAGGGACCGGTAGTCAATATGTTAGGATTTGTGGGCCATATAGTCTTCATTGCAACTATGTAACTCTTCCACTTAGTACAAGATCAGCCATAGATGATATGGAAATGAATGAATATTTCTGTGTTCCAATAAAACTATCTACAGATACTGAAATTTTAATTTCCTACATTTTTCACACATCATGATATACTACTCCTCTTTTGATTTTTTTTCAAACATTTAAAAATATAAAACCAACTTTTAGCTCACAGACCTTACAAAACCGGCAATGGACCAGATTTTGTCTGCAGGCCATGGTTTGTCAACCTCTGATTTAGAATGATCACAAAATCAAATCAATATATACAGATACATTTACCTATACAAGATAAAGTTTTAAATTCTACCTTATTTAGGTCAATTAAAAGGGTTACAAGAGGTAATCAAAATTCATTCATTCAACAAATATGAGTGAGATCCTACTGGGTCCCAAGCAGATAATACAAACAGAGAAAGTCTCTGCCTAGTGGAAATTATAGCCCAGTTTGTAAAACAGACATTAATAAGTAACTCATGCAAATGAACTGATAATGCCCATCAACTACAATTTCTAGATTAATTCAAAACTTAAATATAGTTTTATAATAGTTTAATTTAATTTCAATAATCAAAATGTTCTAATAATATGGGGAAGTTGAGTAAATAGAATAATAAAATTTTAGACTAGTAGCTCAAAGATAGAAGCTGAATTTGACTTAGCATATGGAAAGACTGTATACAGTGACTCTGTATTTTAATACTGTGACCTCATTTTAATTGATTAAGTTTCAGAATGGTCTTACATTGCATCCTCTACTCTTCTTTACCACTTCATGATCATCCCATTTTCTCTACTTGAAGTGACCCAATGTAAAAACCTCAATTTATACTATATCCTCTCCTCTGAGAAGCCATATATCTCATGACTGAAGAAAAATGAAACTAATATGAACCCAGATTTGTATCAGTTTAATTGAAATATATAAACATATTCTTTATCCACTACTTTTTATTGAACTAAGTTAACCCTTACAATTATGGAAGAAAATATCACATTATTTTACTGAACATATTTTGCACATGCATTTCCTTTTTTGTAAGTGATTACTTCTTCATAAGGAAAAATAATTGTTAACTTGGAGTGTCCACTGTGAAGAAGATGCTAGATATACATTTAATTTTTCCAGAGCAGCTAATTTATACCTCTGGCTTTCAAATATTTTCCAAGTTCAGCAGCGTGGGGGAAAAATCACTCAGTTATATGACAGTTAACATACACTGTGTTCAAATTAAGTTTAAAATTGTTCGAAAGAATGAAAAAAATATTCATTTAAAAATGAGGTCAGACATCAAAATAATCCATACTGGGGATATGTTAAAATAGTAGAAGCAAGGTGCACATTATATTAAGCTAAACTATGGATAAAAGAGGAAACTGACAGTGTTTTCAAACACTAAAGAGAATTCAGAAATAGAAAATCATGAAGAAAACATGTTTTTGAGTATTTCTCAAAATTGTGTTTGACAGATCACTAATCCCATATAGAGTCCGCAAGGAAAAGATGTAATAGTCAAGTAATTTGGGGAAATACTAATATAATATTTCCTTCTAAAAGGATCAAAATGTGCATTAGTACATTAATCACACTGAGAAATCCTGCAGTAGGGAAAACATTAAATTTGTTTAACTGTTTCCCTAACTATTTGACCTTTGACTATTCCCACCCATCAAAATACCCTTTAACAATTGTCATATGGAAATATTTAGAGAAATCTTGCACTAGAGCAAAGGTCAGCAAACTTTTTTGGAAAGGGCCTAATAGGAATTACTTTAAGGCTTTGCAATCCACATAATCTCTGTAGCAACTACTCAACTCTGCCTTTGCAGCATGCAAATAACTAGAATTAATGTGAAAATGAAGGGGCGTGGCTATAATCCCAAAAAACTTTATTTACAGAAACACAGCAGACCAGATTTAGTCAATGGGCCATAATTTGCTAACCCTTGAACTATATAGGCATGATCATTCTCAAAAACAGAAGCTGAAAATTCATCATCTTTATCCATTAGGGTTTGTTCTTAAGTGTCCTTTAAGGAGCAATGACTGTGAAGAGTTAGTTTCCTGAAACTTCACTGTGACATAAAAAGACTATGCAGGCAGTGATGGTCTAGTTTTACCAACTGTGCTGAATAAAGGAAAGACACCCCAAGTACTACGATATCTACTGCCTTCAGCTCAAAACAAGTAGATGCCTACAGTTTAGTAGATGATCTGAGATATCTGTACCCTATTTAAACAGCTATATGCTTCCAAGCAAATGCAAAAAATTAAGCTGGACATATACCTCAAAAACAGAATTAAGGTAAATATACTTATTAAATACACTAGAAAGTTGAAAAGATGCTTCTTATGCACCTAATTTAATATTGGTTAGTAATTATGCAAGTTGCAAAATTATATTTTCATAAAGTGATATATTATTCTAGGCAAGTGACTGAATTTAAGGGGTAAATTGAATTGTCTCCTTGCATATACCTAGTGATATCTATCCTACTAAAGTTCCCATCAAAACAATATTATCATCTCATGAAAATAACCTCAGGTTACTAAAGCAACAAACAGTGATGCAAAATAGAATATTTTCCTCATTATAGTCCCTTCCTTCCTCTTAATCTGTTGCTTAGAAGCTCATATAATTTATCAAATTAGCAAAACTGTTAGCAAATATTACAGTCCTGGCTCCCAACATTAGTTTTGATCATTTTGCTCATTTTTTCAATTCTCTGGAGATTCAAAAGACCTTTGGCAATTCCATTAAATGATCTGTTATTTTTCTCAGTAAATGTCATTTCCCTAATCTAGTAATTAGTAAAAAAACAAAGACCAGTTTCCTCAGTGAATGTTGCTCGCTTTCCCTTTTTTGTGCTGGATTTCTACCATTTGCCATTTCTCACCAAAAAAAAAAAGGAAGAAAGAAAGAGAAAAAAATGAGGTTATTATTATTAATGAGTAACATTTAATTAGGTTGTTTGATCATTGATTGATACCTACAAAGATCAGCCCAACTGTTTTAATGAATATTGATGTCTTTATATAATGACAAAGCCCTTTATTCTCTGGCTACTGAATTACTAGGCAGTGATCACAAGAAAACATGTGATACACACTAAACAGAAATCCTTAATTTTCACAGAAATAATTTCTGATGTAGGATATAGGTCAATAGTTTGTATTGTGTGATCATAATTACATCAGGATAGAACTTAATAAACAAAAGATTTTCTAATTATTCAGAATTTAGGCATAAACGTTAATAGCTAAATTCATACAGAATTAAAATCTAATTTCTACAGTATTCAGTTTTTCAATGGACTGTCCATGTCACCAGAATCTTTGACTTGCCTTACAAGGCCTTTCCTTATACGGCTAAAGTGTACCATTCTGTTGCCAAACTCCACCTTTACCACCACTCCCTCTAAGCCATCTTATGCAATGCTACGAACATACCAAGTTACTGATTGCCCCTTAAATACCCCATCCTGGCTAGTGCTCCCGTGAGGTTGCACATGCTTTCCCACTTACCTGAAACAACCTCCTCCGCCTCATCTACACAGTTAATGGCTACCCTCAAACACTCTGCCCAAACGTTTTTTCTTCTATTCATTCACTTATTCAGAAGCATATGGGCCATGTCCTACGTGCAGGTGCTGTTTAGGCACTGGAGGGACAAATGATGAACAAGATGGTCCCTACCCTCAAGGAGCTTACATCTAGGATAAGGAACACAATAAACAAATTCATGAATAAACAAGATACTTATAGATTGTGAAAATGGCTAGGATGGAAGTAAACGGGATGATGTGAGAGAGGATAAAATGTGGGGAAGCATAACTTTAGATAAAAGGTGAGGGGAGGACTCTCCGCAGAAGTGACATTCTAGCTGAGACCTGAAGATGAGAAGGGTCCTGGCCAGTGTGATTGGAGCATAAAACCATGGTGGAAAGAGATGAGGTTTCACTCCCTAACTTCTCGACCCCGTCCTCCTGAAGTCAGTTCATCAGCAACGTTTTTCATAACAGCACACATCTGATGATATGCTTGTCTGCCTCCAACTCAGTCTTGAGCTCTTTGAGGGCAATTACCATATATTATACATCTTTATATTCCACCACCTCTTGGGCCCAAGTACCTGGCATATGTTCAACAAATATTTGTTCACTGTTCATTTCTATGCCTATACTCTTTATCCTAACCACTTCTGATGACTGCAAGGAAATCATTTCATCATTTTCCACATTTATCCACACATTTACCCTATTAACTCCACGCATAAACAACCTCAAATCTTTCCAATTAAAAAATGAATCGCCCCACCTCTCCTCTACCCACAGACTCTCCAATTTGCTGTATGAAAATTTATTGAGAGCTATTCAGTCATTGTTTCTACTTCTAATTTCCCCCATTTTCCCCCAGCTTACTGCAATTTTGCTTTAGTGTTTGGGTTTTTAGCTCTTCAGCACTGACAGAGCTGTTTGTTATGTGCCTGAACTTGGGAGTCAAACTGTGCAGATTCAAATATTTGTTTTGTTGTATAATGTGGGGCCGATGACTTAACCTCTCTGTGTCTCAGCAGCCTCATCTGTAACATGGGGATAATAATAGCATCTAACCCATAGGTTTGTTATGAGGATTAAATGACCTATTACATGTGAAGTGTCTGGCAAAGTTAGTGCAATTGTTGTCTTACCCTTTACATTCACAGTAGAATTACTCATCACACTGACTCTTCTGCAGCTTTTCTTGGTCATGAAATTATTTCCTCCCATAGCTTCCCTATCTCCACTGTCTCTTCATTTCCCTTCTCCCTTTCTGGCCATTATTTCTCAATTTCATGAATCCTTTTCCTCCAAACTCTCTTAAATGTCAGTGTCTACCAGGGCTCTCTGCTTTTTTCACTTCATCCCCTTCATTCAAATCCATCTGTTTCAATTACCATCTAAATCTTAATGAACTCCAAATCTTTACCCCTAAACCGGATCTTTTTTTCTAAGGTTTAGACCTCTAGATACCACTCCTTTTAAATTGTCCCCATCTAGCTTTTCAGCAAGACCCTTAACCTCAACACCACCACCCTTGAAATCAGTTTTGCACCTCCTCTGGGGCTCCCTGCTGCAGGGAATGACAGGGACCCAATTCTAGCTCAGGTACCCAATTCGGAAACATTAAGTGATTCTGAGACTCCAGCATCCATTTCCACTGCAGCACCTTAGACCAGCTTCCATCATCTCTCATCTATAGAAACCCTCTTAGCTGATCTCCACGACTTCAGGCTCACAAACTACCAATCCAATCGTACACAACAGCCAACGCAAATCTGATCCATGCCATTGCCCTGCTTAGACCCCTGCAATGACTCCCCAAAGCTTTCAGGATGCAGTCCAAACTCCTCAGTTTAGTTCAAGGCTCTCTGCTCTGAGCCAGATCAGTGCCCTTAACAGCTCCCTCCCCACCAATTCAGGAGGCTGCAAGTGCCCTATAAAAATCTGCTGCAGCTACGTTCCGGCTGCTCAGGAAATTCCTCTAAGTTCCAAATCACACGCAGATCGCAGCTTTGAGCCTCCGCTCTCATCGTGAGTCCCTGCTTTCCTTCAGTGCCCGCCTTCATGCTGACACTGCCTGGTTGCCTCCTTCAACGTCAGATGTGCTAGCTTTCAATTTCTCATTCTCTCTAAATTATGGTCTCTAATTATCCCTTGTGCTCTACTGCACACTGTGGCCCATGGGTAAGCGACATTGTAGCTCTTTCTTTTGACCCAGGCTCCCCTGACACCACCCCCCAGCCTCATCCAGCATCCAGTTTCCACCTGCCTGGAAGGGAGCATTGGACTGTCTGAAAAATTCATCCGTCCCTGTGCTCCATCCACATGGAACACTTGAGTTCCCAAACAGTCCATGCGGTTTCACACTTTTGTCCCTTCACACAAGCTGTTTGTTCCCTTTGCCTGGAATATACTTTGGTCTTCTCCCACCACTCACCTATATACCACATTGCCCAACATATGCATCTACTAGCTTACTCAGGCCAGCACTTAAAGATTCAACTCTTAGAAGATTTTGGTGATACCTATCCTGGTCTTAATTAGGAACATTTCTTCTGTCCTCTAAATCCCTCTATACAAATCTATAATAGCATAGAACCTACTGTTAAAAAGTTCTTTTATTTCTTTTTTTCCCCTATCAGATGGTCAACCTTTGAGAACAGGAAAATGTAATCAATCTTTGTATCTCAGTACTTAGTATAGCGCTTAATACCTCAGTGAGCACCTAATAAACGATTTTTCAATGAATGAATGAATAAATTAATTTCTTAATCCTGGAATAAACTGAATAAATGTCATTTTAAAACATTTGTTGGATATAAGAGAAATTTCATTTCACAATGATTTGTGAACATTTTCAAGTGTGTGTTAATATTAGTATTTTTAAAGTAGGTATTTATATTCCAAAGTATCTCTAAGAATCACATGACACACTTCTACTTTTAACTTAGACTTATAATGCATTGACTCCTTTAAAAATAAAATCAATGCCCCTCAATTTCTTTCTCTAGAAGGCCTGTATGGTGAGGCAGGGTGTCTCAGCAGAGGTTGCCCAAATGTAGAGTTATGTAGTGTATTTGATGTGGATGGATTCCCACCAGGGAATAAAATAAGATACCCTCATTCTTTCTCATTGTGCCTTTGCAAGGCCTTTAGGAAAGAACATTTGCACTGCAACTTTCCAAGCAACTTAACTCCTGTAGTGTTTTTAATTGTGCCATTTATACCTGACACCATTATCCCTATGACTAAACGTAAAATTAGTGAACATAGTTATTGGATATATTATTAAAACTGGTAAAGACAAATGTGTGGAATACAGAATGCTGATATTATTTTGCCTGATATAGCACTTCATAGTTGTAAGCCTTACACACACACATACACACACAACCAAAAAAAAACATCTTTAGGGCTTCCCTGGTGGCGTAGTGGTTGAGAATCTGCCTGCTAATGAAGGGGACACGGGTTTAAGCCCTGGTCTGGGAGGATCCCACAAGCCGCGGAGCAACTAAGCCCGTGCGCTACAGCTACTGAGCCTGCGCGTCTGGAGCCTGTGATCCACAGCAAGAGAGGCCGCAATAGTGAGAGGCCCGCGCACCGCGATGAAGAGTGGCCCCCGCTTGCCACAACTAGAGAAAGCCCTCGCACAGAAACGAAGACCCAACACAGCAAAAATAAATTAATTAATTAATAAACTCCTACCCCCAACATCTTCTTTAAAAAAAAAAAAATCATCTTTAACTATATTTAAATAGTATGTGATGCATAATGTTAATAATAGCGAACTGTTACTGAGTGCCCACAGCAAGCCAGGAACTGCTCTTGGAACTTTATGTACATTTTAACAATCAGGCCTTACAACAATTTTAAGGAACAAGTGATACTATTTTCTCCTTTTTTCAGTTGAAAAAATGGAGACAAAGAAAAAGAAATAGCCTGAGGTCATATAGTTAGTGAGTGATAAAGCCAGAACAGAAATCCAGGCAGTCTAATTTCAGAGCTGTGCTTTTAATTTCTTTACCACCTTGTCTTTGTACATATCATAGTGTAAAACAAAGATTTGCATGGCTTTAACAAGAAATGCATTAAAAAAAAACCTGAAAATGCTCTAAATGCTTGCCATAAATGGAACTGTATGCATGCAATGAAATGCTGTATGATTCGCGTATATACATTCAATCATAACTACCAGTCTATCCCTTCTCCTTACCACACCAAACAGTGCTTCACCTAATACCTCTAAGACATTGTAGAGACCTTGGTATATAAAATGCTCTGAAAAAAGATTTAATAAAGACACAAATATACACCAACGAAGATAGAATTTAATCAATAAATTTTAAAACCACAGATTAAGCAGTATGATAAACACTTTGTTTTCAGTATACCATTTAATCCTCAATAATTGTATGAGATAGAAAGTATCATATCCATTTTACCGATATTTTCTGTGGTTTACAGAAATTAAGTAACTTGCCCAAGGTCATGTAGCTAGTGAATGGTAAAGCCAGGATTCAAATCCAGGTCTGTGTTACTACAAATCTCAATGTTGTCATGGTTTTAAGCACTTTTAACTGTACGATCTTACCATGGAAACAGACCAAATATTGGGTTAAATTTGTCACAGTCCTGCCCAGCTTGAGTATTTTGTGCTTTTATTAGCCCCTAATTTCTAGCTGCATGATTAGAAAACATCAGTACTGACAATTTTACAGGTATTACATATATGAAGCAACAAATTCACATACAGATCATTGTTTTGCTCTGAGTATTTTTTTAACTCCCATTTTATTTCTTTTTCAGTTGCTAATGGATGCATTTACAAAGGACAAGATATTGAATTCTGATGTTATTATGGAAGAAGGAATTAGGGACTAATCAAGCTTCCAGCTGACTCTATCAGAGCCCTCACATTTCTATTTCCATATAAGCAATGCTGTATATGAAGTCAATGGAACAGGTGAGTCTAACAGAACTCTAGAGAAGCCCAAACAAAACTGATGATCCAATGCACTGTTCAAAATATGAGTTTAAAAAAATGAAAACATGTCTTGAAAAACATCTCCTAAAGTATTCATCTTGGATGCTAGCATAAAACCAAAAACACATTTAATGGAGAGTAATGAAGTATAAAATACAAGTTTCATACTTACTGAAGGTAAGACTAGAAACAGTAGAAAAATAGTCATCCTCTAACAAAACACCTCACCATAGTAGGCATTCAGTAAATATTTATTGAATAAATGAATGAGGTTTACATTTGCTTCTATAAAATAGGCTACATTCCACTAAAGGTAATTCTTTTGTGAACTATGTTATCAAAATTATTATAAATAACTATAAATAAAATCTAGCTAAAGCTTAAAATATAAAATAAATTGTTTAAAAAAATGAAAATTTTAATGTCTTAAAATAATTTTTGTCCACTTCAATTTATCTCATTAATGTCTCTCTAGCTAGGTGAATAGTAGATTTGAAAATCGTTCTGTTATTTTTTAATAACTCCAGAATTCAAATCATATTGTGCTATTCATTGGTACCAGAGTTCCTACAGAATACCCTAACATGCGAAGGCACTAAAATGAGAGATGCTTTATATTGTTGTTTAGGATCTTGCTTATTAAAGATTTCTATCATTTTCCTAAAAATCAAGAGGAAAAAAATTTTTATTAAATCAGAGTACATATCAGCTGAGATCTCATTCATGTGTAATATTCTACCCATCTACAATTCTCTACAACTGGTAACAAGTCAGTTCTTTATATCTGTTTACATTACACATAGATTGACCAGACTTTACAAAGTAGAAAACATGTTGTTCTGAACATGAAAAGACTCTAAACAAATCTGACCAGAAACAAGTTATAAAGTCAACCTGAATAATCAAGAACACTTTTCACTGTTAAGAGTAGAGGATGGCTCTTTCAGAACTCTGTCAAGGTATGGCTAATCTCACCAATATATTTTTATTATTGCTGTTGTGCCAGTTAAACATCAGACATCAAGACCTAGTTTAATAACATATTGGCCCCATGGATCTTTTTTTTCCTTTTAAATGTTTTGGTTGTCTTTGCTACCACTTATATGATATTTTCTAAAATTATATTAAAAAGTAGATTTGGGACTTCCTTGGTGGCGCAGTGGTTGAGAGTCCGCCTGCCGATGCAGGGGACGCGGGTTCGTGCCCCGGTCCAGGAAGATCCCACATGCCGCGGAGCGGCTGGGCCCGTGAGCCATGGCCGCTGAGCCTGTGCTTCCGGAGCCTGTGCTCCGCAACGGGAGAGGCCACAACAGTGAGAGGCCTGCGTACCGCAAAAAAAAAAAAAAAGTAGATTTGTTTCTACTTCACTTATTCTCAGGAACAATACCAAAACAACTATAATCTTTTAAAATACAAACTTTATTTTACTATAGTAACAATTATATGGAGTTAATTTGATTTTTATTTTCACTTAATTGACCGTAAGTATTGATACTGTAGGGGAAAAAATGTGTCATTAGTCAAATGCCCTTTCCCTGTATACTTAGTAGTCTATCATACACATTAATATTGATACAAATTAACTTCCTAATTCTAAAAATTTTAATTAAAACAATTTGGCCTGGTCCCAGATCGAAATGTATCTCCCTGAACCTTTTTTGGATCCCTTTACAATATCCGTCCTAAACAGAAAACTTAGTTTATTCTGGCTCTGATTCAATCTTCCAAAATTTCCTCTCTGTTTACTTGGGTTTTTTGGAAGCACTCCAAGTTTGTCTCTAGTCACTGAAAGGAGATGAATGAAATTGAAATCGCATTTACTATTCTTTTGACTTTTATATTTGTGCTCAAAGACAGATCTAATTTTGCTGACACTTTTCACAGAGAAAAATTACCAAATTAATTTATTTTAGCACTCACTAAAACAGGGTTTATTCACAGCTAATATAGCATTATTCCCATTCTTTTATTAAACAATAAAATCTATATTAAAGAATAAATTACTATTTTCCCAGGCACAGCTATAAAAAGCTTTAGACAATCCCAAGCATTTTTGAGTAACTAGAAGTTAAACTTCTTTTAGAATTGAAGAAATTGAAGCCTGGAACAGGGAGAGATCCATCCAAGTTCCCATGGCTAATTAGTGGTCAACTTGGAATTGGAAACCCAGTCTAGCACCGCTTCCGGTCTCTTCTCACTCCTGTGATTGCCTGTAGGACTTCTTAGATAATTCAACTGCTGATTTGATCTTCAAAGTTTTTATGGAATGTTGAAAAGTCAACTATTCATTCCTTCCATTACTGTACACTGATGTTATCACGATCTTTCTCAAAAGAGAAACAGGAACAAATAAACATCAAAAACCATTATGTGCCATAAATATGGAGAAAAGTACAAACCATATACCTTGAGAACTGTGTAGTGACTAGATGATAGGGTGATAAGCACTGTAGAAGTAGATGACAGATCCAGAAACTGAAAGATAAAATTCGCCCACTATTACATTTTCAATACATAATACTTAACTCCTCAAAGGTTTCTGTGCACATAAGCAAAAGAACCATCAGCTTAAGGGCATCTATGAATTTTTAGTAGTCTAGGCAAATATTTCAGTTCAAAAATACACGTCAAGTACTGTCCTACAAAGATGTAAAATATTTTAAATTGCTTGAGAGAAGATGTTTCACACAAGACAACATAACGTTACTAAAATGATTTGCTTATGTGCCATATTCTTTTGATTATTAGTGTATAAAAGCAGACGTACAATCATCTGCAAAAGACTGAGAAACAATACGGACCTGGTCTAATGCAATAGCTGTCTTTCAGAAAATTCATGAATGAATCCATTTTTTTTGTAAATCATAATCTTATTTTGAAATGCATTGCAAGCTTTCTATTTAAGGGAACTCTGCAGTAACTCTTACAAAGAATAATTCAAAATAATCACTCTGTGTTATCTAGGAAACAGCCAAAGAGAGAAGCTGACTAGGTATCTGAGGCAGGCCCACTCAAGAGCCAGCACTATGATGCAGTAAGCATGCTAAGGTTTTCATCCTTATTTGGAAAGTCTGGGCCAGTTCTCCGTCCTGGCGACACTTCATAATCATTTGGACAGCTTGTAAAAAACAAAACAAACAAAAAACAAACAAACAGCCGAAAAGAAACACAGGTCCCAGCTCTCATCCCAGAAATTAAATCAAAACATCTGGGCATCATTATTGATAATACTAACAAGAGCAGTTCCACTGGAGGCGGCTACCAAAACCTGAAAACAGTGGGTTCAAGAGAAAACTTGAAGAAGAGAATTAGAGGTAAAATACATACAAGCAACTCTTTCAAGGAGTTTTGGTCTAAAGGGGATAAATGAAGTAATCATTAGAAGTAGATTCACAAACAAGAAAAGGTTTTATTTGGTTGATTTCTGCTTTCATTTGTTTTCCAAGGTGAGAAATACTGTAACACATTTGTGCGTTGACAGGTATGATCCCACAGAAGTTTATATCATCAGAGAAAGAAAGGACAAGTGCTGGCCTTGACTAAGCAAGAGGAAATGGGATGCAGTGCACGAGGGAAGGAGCTGGGCTTACAGTAGAGCAGGACAGTTCATCCCTAGGAGAGGAGGAAAGGCAGATTGTGTGGACACAGATACAGGGAGAAGGGGAGCTCTGGTGGAGGAGGCACACGGAAGTTCCCTCTAACAGCTTCTATTTTCCCAGTGAAAAAAGAAATAAGTCATCAAGTGAGAGTGCGAAATGGGGCTAAGATATTGCTGGTCTGGAGACAGGGCAGATGTAAAATAATCACACAATTAGATGGGTATAATGCCTAGAGAAATGTCACCACACTGGTCTGTTGTACCAGAAAATCAATGCCATTCAAAAATAAAATGCATTAATCTCACATGCTTTGATCTTAGTGAGTCCATGTTGGGCCCTATTGACCATCACTTCCTCTTATAGAAGTGTAAAACCACCCTTCTTTAGTTCATTCCAGTCTTCCCAGAGATTAATAAAGCTTGCCACTTTCTAGTTTGCAAAATATTTCTTCCCTGTTTCAAAACTTAAAAAGGTATTTGCTTATCTCCAGTTTGCCAATTCTTAGTCTCCAGAATTCCTTAACAATAAAATCACTGAAAATTGCTCAGGAATCTCATTTTTGAGCAGTCTCAAGACCCCTCAGTGTAATTCCACTGAATCAATACATGTCAATTCATTTAAAAGTACTAGGAGCTCCATCTCTCCACCCAGAACATAATTCAGCATGGTGAGAAATCCCTAACCTAATTGCACTGACTTCTATTCTATTCTCTCAGCTTGGCCCATTTCACATCCAGTAGGTTCTGTATATGCATTCTGTATATTTCTAAACTCTTAAATTATCTGACAGTCTACAAGCACTTTAAGTACTTACAAAGATTAATTTAGATGAATGTACTGTTATCAAATGAGTGAAAGACTGGAGATGACATTTGAACTTCTGGAAAACTATAAGGATTTCAGAGACTTGGGAACCACTTATGCTCAGCAGAAAAAAGAAAATCATGTTATTGTTTTCCTCTAATCATAATGTCTCATCCTTAGTTCAGGCTTCTTTTTTTCAGCTCTGGATTTACTTTATTAAACTCCCCAAAATTCCCCTCAGTCCCAGTCTCTTTCATCCTCCAATTTATCTGAATATTATTTCCGAAGATTAACTTTCACACAGTATTGTTTTGTCAATTTCATGGTGATGTGGTAAGCACAGAGCATTTGATTCCCCACAGTGAAAGTCCTGCTCTGGGTTGTGGGTTAGTTAATTCTGCTCTTTAGAGTATAATTGTCCTTATCTATAATGTAAGGATAATAAGAGAATTACATGCAGTAATAAAAATAGCTGCCTGGCTTCCCTGGTGGCGCAGTGGTTGAGAGTCCGCCTGCCGATGCAGGGGACACGGGTTCGTGCCCCGGTCCGGGAGGATCCCACATGCTGCGGAACAGCTGGGCCCGTGAGCCACGGTCGCTGAGCCTGCGCGTCCGGAGCCTGTGCTCCGCAACAGGAGTGGCCACAACAGTGAGAGGCCCGCGTACCGCAAAAAAAAAATAAAAATAAAAATAGCTGCCTTTCCCAATGCTTAGAACATAGTAAGTGCTCAATAAATACATGTTCTGCTCCTTTCTTTCTCTCTCCTATTCTTAGATGGCCCCACTTTTCCAATAAGACTAAGTCCAAAGTAAAAAAAAAAAAGACTAAGTCCGAAGTAACATTTTTTTCTGGTAAAGGCAGACAATGATCTCTATCATTTTCCTTCTTGACTACTTCTCAAATTCTACTCAGTTCAGAGTGTACTTTACTTGTTCATATCATACACTAACTTTTTAAGTTATTTTATATGTTAAAATATCATTAATTCCCAGATAAAGAGACAGAGATAGGTTAAAAAAAAAAAAAAAAAGAAGATACAAAGAGACAAATTGATAGAGATAGGTCTAGGTATGTTTATGTTCAGATAAAGATATGGATTTGGTTTTTATATATGTACGATTTTTTTAAATAACCAATTTTTTTATATATACAATTTTACATATATACAATTTTATCTTAGGTATAGCAGCTCAGTATAGAGGTAAGGAAGCAAAGTCTGTTAAGCCAGACAGGTAAACCCTCAAGCCCTCATTCAGGAGCTGACTCAACATATAGTTGTAAAAATGTAGCTTAAATTCTCTAAGCTTCCCTTTTCTTTTCCTGTGAAATAACTTCTTCACTGCAGAGTTGTTATATTTAAGAAGGACAATATTGGTAAAATCCTGGCACATAGTAGGGTCCCATTGAGTTACTGTTATTTTTGTTATTATTATTTTCAGAAGTCTTACTTTTTCTGCTGTGCCATGCATTTTTAATAGCAACAATAAATAAATGCCTGCCGAGTTGGATTTTGTTATGATTCGATCTTGTTAATAGCAATGAGTAAACTGGCAGGGTTGATGTTTTCAAATTTTAAAAGATGCCATCTTTTGACTGAATCTTATAACATCTGCGGTAAGGCTGCAAAAAAGATTTTCCAATGGATAAGATTTTTTTGACTTGCACATCAGATGAAATAGATATGTGAGATTATATTGCTGAAGCAGTCCATTTGTAAGCACATGTGGAGTTTTTCGCTGTGGTGACCCAACATGTAAGTTGGTAATAAAGGTAGGGGTACATCTACAAATCAAGTCTAGCTTCTGGTATACAGTTCTTCATTTTATATTTTCTCTTCTTTCTCTCCTCCTCCTCTCTCCCCATATATATCTCTATTAAATATATATGTTTTACTATTGCTCTTTGGATAATCAAACTTACCTTGAAAGATTTTACTATTGACTTCTCTATATTTTCTCAATTTTTCTAAATGCCTGGTAGAACAGTGTCTAATGAAAATTGAGCAATTTCTTGTCATTATATCTTCTATTTTCCTTTTCATCAATAATACTTTTGGTAAAACAAACAAGTAATTAGAATATATCTATCTAGTTCATGTCACTGAAGCTGACTATGAAGGAATTTCCAGGCCAGAAAAACAAAACACATATTACTGGCTTGACAGTTAGAGAGACTAGAAAAATCAAAAGCTGCACTAGATCTAGAAGAATTATCTCCAAATTGATTCCTGAAAGTAAATCAATTTCCTAGCCTTTTTCCATGTTGGCAAGTTAATGGAAAGAAATAGGCTTATTTATTTATTTGAGTGATATTTAACCTAATAACATTTCAGTGAGTGAATAAAGAAAACTAAACAAAAAAAATCCAGTGTGATTTAAAGGAAGTAAATTTTTGAAAAGGTGTTTTTTTTTCCCTCTTCAGGAGAATGCTTATATTCTCAATATTGATTAAGGATTGTTTTCACATGTACCTCATTTGATTTCTATTTCATAATATTTTGGATCGATAAATATGTTTCACCTGGAATTGTCAGGAACTGGGGGTGCACAGCTGTCACTTTTTTAATTAAATACTTGAGCTTTTCTTTAATTCACCTAAAAAAGCAACTTCATGCAATGCAAAAAAAATCCGGACTTTGTATAATGTATATAACCCAGAATGCACAATCTTTAGCTCTCTGACCCTGGGAAAGATATTTGACATCCATAAATCTTAATTTTCACATGAATAAAATGGGAATAATAATAATACCCACCTTGCTGATTATTGTAAGATTTAAAATATATGAATTTCATGAAAAACCCCTGATAAACATTCTTGTAAGAATGGACTGGTACTTCCCTGGTCGTCCAGTGGTTAAGAATCCGTCTTGCAATGCAGGGGACCCCAGTTCAATCGCTGGTCAGGGAACTAAGATCCCACATGCCGCGGGGCAACTAAGCCTGCGCGCCGACTAAGCCCGTGCGCCACAACTAGAGAGACCATGTGCGGCAACTACAGAGCCCACACGCTCTGGAGCCCGCACGCTACAACTAGAGAGAAGCCCGTGCACCGCAACAATAACCCTGCGCACCGCAACGAAAGATCCTGCGTGCTGCAACTACGACCTGACGCAGCCAAAAAAAAAAAACAGACCATGAGTGTAGCTCTTAAACTCCCCAGTATAGTGCACATTACTTGTTTTTCTTTGTGTGTGTGTGTGCATGAGTATTTTCAAAACATATATTTCTAAGAGTTTTTGAAAGTTTTTAATACTTTCCCAATAAGAGCTATGAAAAAGGGACTCATAAATAGGTTTGCCTTTGAATAAAAAGTTACCATTTTTCTGAGCCATGAAAATTCTGATGAAGCACTGACATATATAGGAAGAAATAGCAATTCTAAAAATAATGATAATGACAAACATGGGTTTGCTATGTCCAAGTGCTTCATATGTATTATACCGTAAATTCTAGACGCCTATCAGGGGATTGCTGAATAAAAAAAAAGAAAAAGAAAAACAGTTCTTAAAAATCTGAAGCTAGGGGGCTTCCCTGGTGGCACAATGGTTGAGAGTCCGCCTGCCGATGCAGGGGACACGGGTTCGTGCCCCGGTCCGGGAAGATCCCACATGCCGTGGAGCGGCTGGGCCCGTGGGCCATGGCCGCTGAGCCTGTGCGTCCGGAGCCTGTGCTCCGCAACGGGAGTGGCCACAACAGTGAGAGGCCCGCGTACCGCAAAAAAAAAAAAAAAAAAAAAAAAAAATCTGAAGCTAACATGGATTATAAAATGTGCTCAATGCCCTCTAGCTATAGATTAGCATATCTGGTACTTAAACTCAAACTCCAAAATCCAGGACTGGCTCTTGACCACCATGCTGCCAGTATCTACTTGGGGTAGGTATAAATAACTCCAAAGAAATACTTCAGGTCGGCACAGCAAAAAGAAAAAAGAGGAGAGCTCTTCTTATATAAACCTCTACAGAAAACACTATAATTTATACCTATTTCCAGATTTTTTTCTATTTATCATACAATTAATTATAAGTCCATTCCATCACATACCTCTTCAACCAAAGTTTTCTGCCATGAATGCCCTGTGTGACCTCAGAACCAAAGAAGATATCAGACACCAATAAATATTTGATGAGGAAAATTGGGGAAGGGGTATAAATTTTCAAATCCAATCTTTAACATGAAACTATTCCTTAAAGTTTTAAACTCCCCGCTACAGAGAGATGGAGTTCTATAAATTAAAATATCAAAAAGTAAAATATATTCTTAAAGTGTGGTTGAGCTCAAAGGCTGCTTCAAACTCAATAGCCTGGGAAACAAATATAGATATGCTGATTTAATATGAAACAGCACACCCATTATCAGCAAAACAAAATAAAATACATTTTATTTTTAGTAGATAAAAAAATTAACAAATTTTTTTTTATAGAATTAAAGGCAGAAGAAGCTTGAAAAGAAATAAGCTGTGGGCACTTTGTTGCAGGGTAAAGTGGTATGCCTGCTAGGGAAGTGAACCTTTTTATTTTGAACAACTCTAAACTCACAAATCATGGATATTTAAGTGACATCCAGATAATATTTGAGCCTGTCTAGTTGAGCGTGCCAATCAGTAAATTGTGTATGTAGTGGACAATTAGGTGAGCATAATTGGAGTCTGTGCTTGCAATCTAGATTTACATCTTAATCATCGTGTACGTCATTGAGAATGGTTTACACACACATATAAATTGTAAAGGTTTCATGTATTTTTACACTTAGTGTCTATTCCTGGCACAGATAAATAATCCCCTTGTATATTTTTCCTTTGAAGTTACTTATTTTCTGTACTATTATATATGTCATACAGAACACTTAGGCTGTTGGACTATGCATTTATCGTTTGTCCATTTCTTTGGTTATATCTATATGCCCTGCATCAAATCTGGGAGCACTGTAGAGTGAAGAAGGAGATAAGTTTTCTGCCTTTTGAACATGCTGTCTGGCTTTTCTAATAGTATATTATACATTTCAAACATCTAGAACAGAAATTTTAAATTTAAAGAGAAATGGGGTAAAGAATAATATGATATATACTTTCATACTTTAACTCTCACTTCAACACAGTTCATCCTTCAATTCACACTTTGTATATCCATTTCCATTTGGGAGGTGGCCCGTAGGGATCATTCAACATCAGGTTTACAGAAGAGGAAACTGAGGCTCCATAAGGCTATGTGTTTTTCAAAAGCCACTGCCTTCCCACAGATTATGTGCTCTGTTTATACATAAGAAAGACCAGACGTATCAAGGATTTCATCTCAGCCCTTCACAAGCTTCAACCTGACTTCCTCTTCTCTTGGCTGAACATTTCTATTTGGATTCCTTTCTTCCTATACCCATTCCCCTTTCTGACTTCTCCATGCCATTCCTGAGTCAGTCACTCAGAAATGACTCTTCCCTTTGACATATTCATCTGATCATCAACAAGCCCTTTCCATTAATTCTTCATTTCATTTTTCCCTCTTTTTGCATCATCACTTTCCATCCATCATATCTGGCCCTTTGAACATCACATCAGATTTACTGCAAAAGTAACCCATTAGTCTTGTCACCTCAAGTCCCCGCTTCTGATATCCACCACACACCGTACCATATGATTCATTGAAAACTCTACCTTTATTACATATTTGCATCTGTTCATTGCTTAATATATAAAAACAAAACCATAACAAATGATAAGCATCGCGGTTTAATATGGTACCAGGTGCTGTGCTAAGTGTGCTACATTAATTACCTCATATGAGCTTTACAGTAATCAGATGGGAATGTATTCTGGTTAATTCCATTTTATAGATGGAGACATTAAAGTTTTGAGGCACTGATTAATTTGCCTATGGTCACATCATTAGTGGATCAAGTACTGACACACAAGAAATGTAATTCTAGAGCTCAAAACTATTAACTGCTACAATAAACATATGCAGGGATGTTTCCTGTGAACCTCAAGTGACAGAAGAGAAAGCCATTTGGAAGTGACAGGGTAAGAGGTGGTGACAGCATGAAAAGGCATCTTTAATCCTCCAGAATTTATATTTCCAAGAGAAGTAACTCAGAGAATCATGAGTTGCTTTCTTTAAATATTTTCTGTCTTTTGCTTTTGTATTTCTTTTTATTTAAATAGTCAATGGCTTCTAATATCTGGAATAGTGGAAGCAGGGTAATGGGTTTCCAAAGGAACAGCAGTTTGGCTTGTGAAAAATTTAAAGAAATGCTGTAACTAATAAATGGAACCATCACAGCACAAAAGAAAATCATGCCAGTTTGGGGGCTTCCCTGGTGGTGCAGTGGTTGAGAGTCCGCCTGCCGATGCAGGGAACGCGGGTTCGTTTCCCGGTCCGGGAGGATCCCACAAGCTGTGGAGCGGCTGGGTCCGTGAGCCGTGGCCGCTAAGCCTGCACGTCCGGAGCCTGAGCTCTGCAACGGGAGAGGCCACAACAGTGAGAGGCCTGCGTACCGCAAAAAAAAAAAAAAAAAAAAAAATACATACCAGTTTGTTTTCTCTTCTGCAAAGAGACATTCAAATAGAATGAAACAGACGTTCAATGGCTTTCCTTCTTGAATTTTTTTGGTACACTACATGGGGAGATCAGTCAAGGAAGGGCCATAATTACTTTTAATTATGGGCAGAAGAATAGATGTAAAAATTGCATTTCAAAATTCTATTTGGAGCTGTAATTTGTGTCAAAGCCAAATCCCATCACACAGACTGAAAGACTTCGGGTACTCCAAAGGAAAAGTAAAAAGAGTATGTAGGAATGTTTTAGTTTTATGTTATATGTATTTGAAACCAGTCAAGAAATCTGAACCCTTTTCGTGTGGAATGAGATGAGACGTCGGAATCCTGAAAACATCCCTCTACCCTCTCCACAGCTCATTCATCAAGACTCTGGGAGGCTTGGTGATTAATGCTGGAGTTCTGAAGCTCCCCTTGTTAGACTTCCTTGACCGTAAGCATCAGAAATCCATGCTGGTTAACTTCGAAAGAGAATTTATTAGAGCAATCTTGGGAAGTTCAAAATGGCAAAGAGGGCTCGAGCCAGGCTTCGAGTCAGCTCAGCATCGGGTCAGCAACCAGCCAGCTTTGGGCACTGAGGCTGCAGGACCACCTTGACCTTCACTTCAGGACACTGCATAGGAGCATGTGAACTCTGACTATCTTTTACATTCTTGTAACATTTGGCTCTAGATTTAGAGCTCTCCCTCTGCTCCCCCCAAAAAGATGATAGGTTTGGTCTGGGAAAATGCCCACCATTTGGCTAGAAAAATGCAGTGACCCTTATTCACAGCCCCAGCAGGACTGCAGACTGGAAAGAGGTCATTCTTCAGAAAGAAATCAGGGCACTATTTGGAAAGGGGAATGGTTGGTGGGCAGCAAAAATACAAAAGGTGAGCTAATATAACAGAAATTGTTACAGAATCGCAAGCTTGTTCTTTTTGTAAACAAGAATTTAAGATTTTTTTCTCTGGAAAAGAGAGAACCATGGTACCTATTCATTATGGTTTTTCAAGTATTCATAGAATTATTAAGAGGCTGAACAGTTGTTCCCCATACTTGAATAGGAGTTGAACAGAGTTCAGCTAAATGAGCCCTGGTTCAGTTCAAGCTAAAATGTAAATAAGATTAGTTGCTCATCAGGAAAACTTCCAGTGTGATAAAGGGGATAAAACAATAGTGAGTGAGCTTAACCTTTTACCCACTGCATTTTTTTTTTAATAAACAGAATCCAAGATCTTAAAGGTCCATTGGAGATTATCTAAGACAAACTCTTCATGTCACAGGTTAGGAAACTGCGATCCAGAGAATTAAAAGTGACTTACCCAAGGTCACACAGCTGTTCAATATCAAAATCAAATCTGCTACCTAGCTTTTCTAATTCATAGTAATATCCACTGATCTCCACTCTTTTCTTGGACCACATGTCTCCTGGTTAATTTAGACACTTACTAATTAAAGATAATTTATTGTATTTATCTTTGATTTCATTATCTACAATCTTAGGATTTGGGATAATTTTATTTCCCCAACATGTAATTTTTAAACTTCAGTATTTCATCAAATCAAGCTGCCATTAATTGTAAGATGTACCACTAGGAAACCAAGCAAAATGCTGGCAATTCCGCTGGGACACAATGCTTTCTTACTATTTCGGATTTTTATTTTATACTTAAAATATAAAATATAATTAAATTGTATACCTAAAATAGCTCTTTTAGGTTCATTTACACATGGATTTTTTTATCATGCATTATTCTTGTTCATATGGTATAAGGAAAATATAAGCAAAATATACTTTAATAGTAGCTTAAACTTTTGCACATGTAGAATCCAACTCTCCTGAGCCACATTTCCTCTCAGAGTCACAGATACCATGTTATACAATATCAACCTCTATGCCATTAAGAGCATTGGTGATGCAGCATTTCTTCAAATTGTCCCCAACCTTTTCTTTCAAGCTGCTGACACCCACTCTGCACTCATACTTCTTTCTTAAATAGTCCTTACAGTTTTTGACTGAAATGTCAAGAGGTTGTCATTGTCCAGCTGTGCCACTGAGAATAACAATTAAGCTCACACATGCACACACGTTGACACCTTCCTTACAACTGCTACCTGGCCAACAGCAATTGTAAAACTCCATTGAGTATAACACACATCCTAATTCCAGCTATGTTAAAATGTGAAAAAAGATGTGCACTCGGGGCTTCCCTGGTGGCGCGGTGGTTGAGAGTCTGCCTGCTAATGCAGGGGACACGGGTTCGAGCCCTGGTCTGGGAGGATCCCACATGCCGCAAAGCAACTAGGCCTGTGAGCCACAACTGCTGAGCCTGCGCATCTGGAGCCTGTGCTCCGCAACAAGAGAGGCCGCGATAGTGAGAGGCCCGCGCACCGCCATGAAGAGTGGCCCCCGCTTACCACAACTAGAGAAAGCCCTCGCACAGAAACGAAGACCCAACACAGCAAAAATTAATTAATTAATTAATAAAAACTCCTACCCCCAACATTTAAAAAAAAAAAAAATAGAAAAGATGTGCACTCGAACCAAGTAAATGTAGTAATTTAGTAATTTTTTTCTGTATTTTAGCCCTTAAAATGAATATGAAGAAATAGCTTTCATTTCACTATAAAATTTGCTAAGCCTTCATATGCAACTACTTATCAGCAAACGATGTATTATTATGCAAGTAGAGGAAGCTTTCTCTGGTTATTTCTAACTGACATTTATGGGGACAGTGGACAGGTATCTGTACTATTCTTATTCCCCAGGCTGTGCCACAGGAGATGATGTTACACCTACACCAGCCTCCATTTAATTCGATCAAAAAGTTGATTTTCCATTTTCTGAAAAATTTAGATTTTTTAAAAATTTAATAAGTCTCTGCTTCCTTTTTTTAGCTCAAAATCTTCTTCATGGGGTCATATTGAGAAATTAGCATTTTCTGAGAGAGTAAACTTAATTACTTGAAACACACTCAAAAAAAAAGTTTACCCCACAATGCTGAGGATAGTTCTGCTAGCTTCCTAAGCAAAGCATAGCATTGTTGTTCATCCTGTGGTCCATGGAGCTGCGGCAGCAGTATCACCTGGGAGCTTGTTAGAAATGCAGACCTTAACTCACCCCAGACCTAAAGAACCAGAATCTTCATTTTACCAGGATCCCCAGGGAGACACAGGCACATTAAAGTTCGAAAAGTACAGGCCTATAAGATGGGCTGCTCGAAGCTGAGTACACATTCCCCAGAAACTTGGGTTGCTATAACTTTTTTATTGTCTCAGCTGACATAACTAGCTATTACGCTCCCAAGGCATTTCCAGTCTGACTGCTAGTTCCTAGCAGAGTTTCGATCTTCAGAGATAAATAAAGGAAAGAAAAGGAAGGATTGGGTGGTGAAGGGCACAAATCTATTACCAAGGTGACTGACTCATTAAGGAGTGGCACAGTAAAGACGTGGAAGCTGAGGGCTGGAGGAAAAACTCTCTTAGCTCAGTCATCCATTCTATTTCACCAATATTATCCAGTACTTTCTACATGCCTCACACTTAATCTTTCTACCTACCTAAAACTCACTCATATTCTCACGCTTCCTCTGCTCTCCTTATGAAATCTGGTGTGACTGTCTAAACCAAGGATTCTTTAACAGGAGACAGGAGTTCAGGGATAATCTTCGGGGAGCCTATAAACCTAAGATGATATGTTTTAAAAATGGGGTATCGGGCATATGTTCATTTTCATCAGGAAGAAAATACCATTGTCTTATCAGAATTTCAAAAGGGATTCCAATCAATCAATCAACAGCTAAGAACCACTAACACTCTATATAATTCCTATCCACCATCTATTTTAGTCATTGATATCAACTTTTTAGTAGCAAAAATCATCCTATTCCATTTGGGAATGGGCTCATTATGAGGCAACTTTTATGCTGTCATATACCTGTTTTCCAAAAAGACAAACAGAAAAAATCACAGAGACAGGAAAAGTTCATCTCAGTTAAATATGAAGACCTCGATTAACTGATCATGGTGGCATCTCTTCCCATTTTGCCATCCTCCTTTCCTTCATTCTCTACATCTGTCATCTTTCATTCTTAAAGGATCATTGTTGCTATTCCTCCCACAGGGTCAGCTCCCCTGTGATCTTCCGGAAGTGTGTCATCGATGTGAAAAGCTATATTGTTCTACAGCCTGTCCTTCCCACTTTGTCTCTACTTTAAAATCTCATTCAGGAAACAGCAAAGAAAGGTCAGGACTGGCCTTGGCTGGCTATCATAAGGTGCACCATTCCCTCATCCTTAGCCCAAGATCCCACAAAAGGGGTGGCATCCTTTAATGCTCTTGAAATCATCAAGAGAAATCAAGGAAACCACTTCCAATCCTGTCTTTATAACCAGAAGCCCATTGACCAGTGTAGGTAAAGGGATAGCACATCAAGGGGGTATGGCATTTAGAAAGTATGATTTGATCCATACAGCCAAGTGATCATGGCAAGCTCAAATCCCATGAGCTGGAGAATAAATCTATAGTACTATCAGCTCTGAAATATCTCATTCATCAAGCACAGGTAAAAAATCACCTCTAGGTCTTCCCTGGTGGCGCAGTGGTTGAGAGTCCGCCTGCCAATGCAGGGGACACGGGTTCGTGCCGCGGTACGGGAAGATCCCATATGCCGCGGAGCGGCTGGGCCCGTGAGCCATGGCCGCTGAGCCGGCGCGTCCGGAGCCTGTGCTCCGCAACGGGAGAGGCCGCAACAGTGAGAGGCCCGCGTACCGCAAAAAAGAAAAAAAGAAAAAAAAATGCTACAGCCACTTTAGAAGACAGTTCGGCAGTTTCTTACAAAACTGAACATACTCCTAGAATCCAACAGTCATGCTCCTTGGTTTTTATCCAAAGGAGTTAAAAACTTACATCCACACAAAAATGCACATGTCTGTTTATAGCAGCTTTGTTTATAATTGCCAAAACTTGGGAACAACAAAGATGTCCTTCAGTAGGTAAATGGATAAATAAACTATGGTCTAACCAGACAATGGAATATTATTCAGTGCTTTAAAAAAAGAAGATCTCAAGCCATGAAAAGACATAGGGGAAACTTAAATGCATATCACTGGGGCTTCAGGGAAGATGGCGGAAGAGTAAGACGCGAAGATCGCCTTCCTCCCCACAGATACACCAGAAATACATCTACACGTGGAACAACTCCTACAGAACACCTACTGAACGCTGGCAGAAGACCTCAGACCTCCCAAAACGCAAGAAATTCCCCACGTACCTGGAGGGGATTAAGAGCGCTGCTTAAAGGAGCTCCAGAGACGGGCGCGAGCTGCGGCTAAAAGCGCGGACCCCAGAGTCGGGCATAAGACGCTAAGGCTGTTGCTGCCGCCACCGAGAAGCCTGTGTGCGAGTACAGGTCACTGTCCACACTCCCCTTCCAGGAAGCCTGTGCAGCCCGCCACTGCCAGGGTCCCGGGATCCAGGGACAACTTCCCCTGGAGAACGCACAGCTCACCTCAGGCTGGTGCAACGTCACGCCGGCCTCTGCCACTGCAGGCTCGCCCCGCACTCCGTGCCCCTCCCTCCCCCGCGGCCTGCGTGAGCCACAGCCTCCGAAGCAGCTGCTCCTTTAACCCCATCCTCTCTGAGCGAAGAACAGACGCCCTCTGGCGACCTACAGCAGAGGCGGGGTCAAATCCAAAGCTGAGCTCCAGGAGCTGTGAGAACAAAGAAGAGAAAGGGAAATCTCTCCCAGCAGCCTCAGAAGCAGCGATTAAAGCTCCACAATCAACTTGATATACCCTTCATCTGTGGAATACCTGAATAGACAACGAGTCATCCCAAATTGAGGAGGTGGACTTTGAGAGCAAGATTTATGATTTTTTTCCCCTTTTCCTCTTTTTGTGAGTGTGTATGGGTATGCTTCTGTGTGAGATTTTCTCTGTATAGCTTTGCTTCCACCATTTGTCCTAGGGTTCTATCCGTCTGTTTTTGTGTTTTTTTTAAATTTTTTTCTTAATAATGTTATTTATTTAAAAACATTTATTTAATTTTATCTTATTTTATTTTACTTTATCTTCTTTCTTTCTTTTTTTCCTTCCTTCCCTCCTTCCTTCCTTCCTCCTTCCCTCCCTTCCTCTCTCCTTTCTTTCTTTCTACTTCTACTAATTCTTTCTTTCTTCTTTTTCTCCCTTTTATTCTGAGCCATGTGGATGAAAGGCTCTTGGTGCTTCAGCCAGGAGTCAGTGCTGTGCCTCTGAGGTGGGAGACCCAACTTCAGGACAGTGGTCAACAAGAGACCTCCCAGCTCCACATAATATCAAATGGTGAAATTATCCCAGAGATCTCCATCTCAACACCAGCAGCCAGCTTCACTCAACAACCAGCAAGCTACAGTGCTGAACAACCTATGCCAAACAACTAGCAAGACAGGAACACAAACCCACCCATTAGCAGAGAGGCTGCCTAAAATCATAATAAGTCCACAGACACCCCAAAACACACCAAAAGACTTGGACTTGCCCACCAGAAAGACAAAATCCAGCCTTACCCACCAGAACACAGGCACTAGTCCCCTCCACCAGGAAGCCTACACAACCCACTGAACCAACCTTAGCCACTAGGGACAGACACCAAAAACAACGGGAACTACGAACCTGCAGCCTGCAAAAAGGAGACGCCAAACACAGTAAGATAAGCAAAATGAGAAGACAGAAAAACACACAGCAGTTGAAGGAGCAAGGTAAAAACTCACCAGACCTAACAAATGAAGAGGAAATAGGCAGTCTACCTGAAAAAGAATTCAGAATAATGATAGTAAAGATGATCCAAAATCTTGGAAATAGAATGGACAAAATGCAAGAAACATTTAACAAGGACTTAGAAGAACTAAAGATGAAACAAGCAACGATGAACAGCACAATAAATGAAATTAAAAATACTCTAGATGGGATCAATAGCAGAATAAATCAGGCAGAAGAACGGATAAGTGACCTGAAAGATAAAATAGTGGAAATAACTACTGCAGACCAGAATAAAGAAAAAAGAATGAAAAGAACTGAGGACAGTTTCAGAGACCTCTGGAACAACATTAAACGCACCAACATTCGAATTATAGAGGTTCCAGAAGAAGAAGAGAAAAAGAAAGGGACTGAGAAAATATTTGAAGAGATTATAGTTGAAAACTTCCCTAATATGGGAAAGGAAATAGTTAATCAAGTCCAGGAAGCACAGAGAGTCCCATACAGGATAAATCCAAGGAGAAATACGCCAAGACACATATTAATCAAGCTGTCAGAAATTAAATACAAAGAAAACGTATTAAAAGCAGCAAGGGAAAAACAACAAATAACAAACAAGGGAATCCCCATAAGGTTAAAAGCTGATCTTTCAGCAGAAACTCTGCAAGCCAGAGGGATTGGCAGGACATATTTAAAGTGATGAAGGAGAAAAACCTGCAACCAAGATTTCTCTACCCAGCAAGGATCTCATTCAGATTTGATGGAGAAATTAAAACCTTTACAAACAAGCAAAAGCTGAGAGAGTTCAGCACCACCAAACCAGCTTTACAACAAATGCCAAAGGAACTTCTCTAAGCAAGAAACACAAGAGAAGGAAAAGACCTACAATAACGAACCCAAAACAATTAAGAAAATGGGAATAGGAACATAAATATCGATAATTACCTTAAATGTAAATGGACTAAATGCTCCCACTAAAAGATACAGATTGGCTGAATGGATACGAAAACAAGACCCTTATATATGCTGTCTACAAGAGACCCACTTCAGACCTAGAGACACATACAAACTGAAAGTAAGGGGATGGAAAAAGGTATTCCATGCAAATGGAAACCAAAAGAAAGCTGGAGTAGCAATTCTCATATCAGACAAAATAGACTTTAAAATAAAGACTATTACAAGAGACAAAGAATAACACTACATAATGATAAAGGGATTGATCTAAGAAGATATAACAATTGTAAATATTTATGCACCCAACATAGAAGCACCTCAATACATAAGGCAGATACTAACAGCCATAAAAGGGGAAATCAACAGTAACACATTCATAGTAGGGGACTTTAACATCCCACTTTCACCAATGGACAGATCATCCAAAATGAAAATAAATAAGGAAACACAAGCTTTAAATGAAACATTAAACAAGACGGACTTAATTGATATTTATAGGACATTCCATCCAAGAACAACAGAAAACGCATTTTTCTCAAGTGCTCATGGAACATTCTCCAGGATAGATCATATCTTGGGTCACAAATCAAGCCTTGGTAAATTTAAGGAAATTGAAATTGTATCAAGTATCTTTTCCGACAACAACGCTATGAGACTAGATATCAATTACAGGAAAAGATCTGTAAAAAATACAAACACATGGAGGCTAAACAATACACTACTTAATAACGAAGTGATCACTGAATAAATCAAGGAAGAAATCAAAAAATACCTAGAAACAAATGACAATGGGGACACGACGACCCAAAACCTACGGGATGCAGCAAAAGCAGTTCTAAGAGGGAAGTTTAGAGCAATACAATCCTACCTTAAGAAACAGGAAACATCTCGAATAAACAACCTAACCATGCACCTAAAGCAATTAGAGAAAGAAGAACAAAAAAATCCCCAAAGTTAGCAGAAGGAAAGAAATCATAAAAATCAGATCAGAAATAAATGAAACAGAAATGAAGGAAACAATAGCAAAGATCAATAAAACTAAAAGCTGGTTCTTTGAGAAGATAAAAAAATTGATAAATCACTAGCCCAACTCATCAAGAAAATAAAGGAGAAGACTCAAATCAATAGAATTAGAAATGAAAAAGGGGAAGTAACAACTGACACTGCAAAAATACAAAAGATCATGAGAGATTACTACAAGCAACTCTATACCAATAAAATGGACAACCTGGAAGAAATGGACAAATTCTTAGATACAACCTGCCAAAACTGAATCAGGAAGAAATAGAAAATATGAACAGACCAATCACAAGCACTGAAATTGAAACTGTGATTAAAAGTCTTCCAACAAACAAAAGCCCAGGACCAGATGGCTTCACAGGCGAATTCTATCAAACATTTACAGAAGAGCTAACACCTATCCTTCTCAAACTCTTCCAAAATATAGCAGAGGGAGGAACACTCCCAAACTCATTCTACAAGGCCACCATCACCTTGATACCAGAACCAGGCAACGATGTCACAAAGAAAGAAATCTACAGGCCAATATCACTGATGAACATAGATGCAAAAATCCTCAACAAAATACTAGCAAACAGAATCCAACAGCACATTAAAAGGATCATACACCATGATCAAGTGGGGTTTATTCCAGGAATGCAAGGATTCTTCAATATGCGCAAATCAATCAACGTGATACACAATATTAAAACATTGAAGGAGAAAAACCATATGATCATCTCAATAGATGCAGAGAAAGCTTTTGACAAAATTCAACACCAATTTATGATAAAAACCCTGCAGAAAGTAGGCCTAGAGGGAACTTTCCTCAACAAAATAAAGGCCATATATGACAAACCCACAGCCAACATCATCCTCAATGGTGAAAAACTGAAACCATTTCCACTAAGATCAGGAACAAGACAAGGTTGCCCACTCTCACCACTCTTATTCAACATAGTTTTGGAAGTTTTAACCACAGCAAGCAGAGAAGAAAAGGAAATAAAAGGAATCCAAATCAGAAAAGAAGAAGTAAAGCTGTCACTCTTTGCAGATGACATGATACTATACATAGAGAATCCTAAAGATGCTAGCAGAAAACTACTAGAGCTAATCAATGAATTTGGGAAAGTAGCAGGATACAAAATTAATGCACAGAAATCTCTGGCATTCCTATACACTAATGATGAAAAATCTGAAAGTGGAATCAAGGAAACACTCCCATTTACCATTGCAACATAAAGAATAAAATATCTAGGAATAAACCTACCTAAGGAGACAAAAGACCTGTATGCAGAAAATTATAGGTCACTGATGAAAGAAATTAAAGATGATACAAATAGATGGAGAGATATACCATGTTCTTGGATGGGAAGAATCAACATTGTGAAAATGACTCTACTACCCAAAGCAATCTACAGATTCAATGCAATCCCTATCAAACTACCACTGGCATTTTTCACAGAACTAGAACAAAAAAGTTCACAATTTGTATGAAAACACAAAAGACCCCGGATAGCCAAAGTAATCTTGAGAACGAAAGACGGAGCTGGAGGAATCAGGCTCCCTGACTTCAGACTATACTACAAAGCTACAGTAATCAAGACAGTATGGTACTGGCACAAAAACAGAAATATAGATCAATGGAACAGGATAGAAAGCCCAGACATAAACCCATGCACATATGGTCACCTTATCTTTGATAAAGGAGGCAGGAATGTACAGTGGAGAAAGGACAGCCTCTTCAATAAGTGGTGCTGGGAAAACTGGACACATACATGTAAAAGTATGAGATTAGAACACTCCCTAACACCATACACAAAAATAAGCTCAAAATGGATTAAAGACCTAAATGTAAGGCCAGAAACTATCAGACTCTTAGAGGAAAACATAGGCAGAACACTCTATGACAGAAGTCACAGCAAGATCCTTTTTGACCCACCTCCTAGAGAAATGGAAATAAAAACAAAAATAAACAAATGGGACCTAATGAAACTTCAAAGCTTTTGCACAGCAAAGGAAACCATAAACAAGACCAAAAGGCAACCCTCAGAATGAGAGAAAATATTTGCAAATGCAGCAACTGACAAAGGATTAATCTCCAAAATTTATAAGCAGCTCATGCAGCTCAATAACAAAAAAAAACAAACAACCCCATTCAAAAATGGGCAGAAGACCTAAATAGACATTTCTCCAAAGAAGATATACAGACTGCCAACAAACACATGAAAGAATGCTCAACATCATTAATCATTAGAGAAATGCAAATCAAAACTACAATGAGATATCATCTCACACCAGTCAGAATGGCCATCATAAAAAATCTAGAGAGAGTGATGTGAGGTGAGAACTCCACCAACCCCAAAAGGTCTCTCCCCTAGAATCTCCAGAAAGGAACACAGCCCCGCTAGTACCTTGGATTTAGCCCAGGAAAAGTCCAAGCTACAGAAAGTTATCAACTTGCAAGTCAAGTTCAAAGTAATTCTTGAGGACGGCTTGAAGATGGCGGAAGAGTAAGACGCGGAGATCGCCTTCCTCCCCACGGATACACCAGAAATACATCTACACGTGGAACAACTCCTACAGAACACCTACTGAAGGCTGGCAGAAGATCTCAGACCTCCCAAAAGGCAAGAAACTCCCCACGTACCTGGGTAGGGCAAAAGAAAAAAAGAAAAAACAGAGACAAAAGAATAAGGACGGCACCTGCACCAGTGGGAGGGAGCTGTGAAGGAGGAAAAGTTTCCACACACTAGGAAGCCCCTTCGCGGGCGGAGACTGCGGGAGGCGGAGGGGGGAGCTTCGGCACCGCGGAGGAGTGCACAGCGACAGGTGCGGAGGGCAAAGCGGGGAGATTCCCGCACAGAGGATCGGTGCCTACTGGCACTCACCAGCCCGAGAGGCTTGTCTGCTCACCGCCGGGGCGGGCGGGGCTGCGAGCTGAGGCTCTGGTTTCGGTTTCGGACGGAGCGCAGGGAGAGGACTGGGGTTGGCGGCTTGAACATAGCCTGAAGGGGTTAGTGCACCACGACTAGCCGGGAGGGAGTTCGGGGAAAAGCCTGCACCTGCCGAAGAGGCAAGAGACTTTTTCTTCCCTCTTTGTTTCCTGGTGCGCGAGGAGAGGGGTTTAAGAGCGCTGCTTAAAGGAACTCCAGAGACGGGCGCGAGCCGCGGCTAAAAGCGCGGACCCCAGAGACAGGCGGGAGACGCTAAGGCTGCTGCTGCCGCCACCAACGGGCCTGTGTGCGAGCACAGGTCACTCTCCACACCCCTCTTCCGCGGAGCCTGTGCAGCCCGCCACTGCCAGGTTCCCGGGATCCAGGGACAACTTCCCCGGGAGAACGCACGGCGGGCCTTAGGCTGGAGCAACGTCATGCCGACCTCTGCCGCCGCAGGCCCGCCCCACACGCAGTGCCCCTCCCTCCCCCCTCAACCCCCAGCCTGAGTGAGCCGGAGCCCCCGAATCAGCGTCTCCTTTAACCCCGTCCTGTCTGAGCAAAAAACAGATGCCCTCCAGCGACCTACACGCAGAGGCAGGGCCAAATCCAAAGCTGAGCTCCTGTGAGCTGTGAGAACAAAGAAGAGAAAGGGAAATCTCTCCCAGCAGCCTCAGAAGCAGCGGATTAAAGCTCCACAATCAACTTGATATACCCTGCATCTGTGGAATACCTGAATAGACAAGGAATGATCCCAAATTGAAGAGGTGGACTTTAGGAGCGAGATCTATGATTTTTTTCCCTTTTCCTCTTTTTGTGAACGTGTACGTGTATGCTTCTGTGTGAGATCTTGTCTGTATACTCTTGCTTCCACCATTTGTCCTAGGGCTCTATCCGTCCATGGTTTTTAAAAAATTTTTTTTTCTTAATAATTAATTTTAATTGTAATAACTTTATTATACTTTACCTTCGTTCTTTCTTTCTTTCTTTCCTTCCTTCCTTCCCTCCTTTAGACAACGAATCACCCCAAATTGAGGAGGTGGTCTCTGAGAGCAAGATTTATGATTTTTCCCCCTTTACCTCTTTTTGTGAGGGTGTATGTGTATGCTTCTGTGTAAGATTTTCTCTGTATAGCTTTGCTTCCAACATTTGTCCTAAGGTTCTATCCATCCCTTTTTTTTTTTCTAAATATTTTTTAATTCAATAAGTATATTATACTTCATTTTATTTTTACTGTATCTTCTTTCTTTCTGTCCTTTCTCCTTCTTTCCCTCCTTCCTTCCTTCCTCCCTCCCTCCCTCCCTCCCTCCTTTATTTCCTTCTTTGCTTCTTTCTTCCTTCCTTCCTTTCCTCCTTTCCTTCTTTCTTTCCTCATACTTCTACTAATTCTCTCTACTTTTTCTCCCTTTTATTCTGAGCCGTGTAGATGAAAGGCTCTTGGTGCTCCAGCCAGGAGTCAGGGCTCTGCCTCTGAGGTAGGAGAGCCAACTTCAGGTCACTGGTCAACAAGAGACCTCCCAGCTCCACATAATATTAAACGGTGGAAATCTCCCAGAGACCTCCATCTTAACACCAGCACCCAGCTTCATTCAACGACCAGCAAGCCACAGTGCTGGACAACCTATGCCAAACAACTAGCAAAACAGGAACACAACCCCACCCATTAGCAGAGAGGCGGCCTAAAATCATAATAAGGCCACAGACACCCCAAAACACACCACCAGACGTGAACCTGCCCACTAGAGAGACAAGATCCAGCCTCATCCACCACAACACAGGCACTAGTCCCCTCCACCAGGAAGCCTACACAACCCACTGAAACAACCTTAGCCACTGGAGACAGACATCAAAAACAACGGGAACTACAAACCTGCAGCCTGCAAAAAGGAGACTCCAAACACAGTAAGATAAGCAAAATGAGAAGACAGAAAAACACACAGCAGATGAAGGAGCAAGATAAAAATGCACCAGACCTAACAAATGAAGAGGAAATAGGCAGTCTACCTGAAAAAGAATTCAGAATAATGATAGTAAGCATGATCCAAAATCTTGGAAATAGAATGGACAAAATGCAAGAAACAGTTAACAAGGACCTAGAAGAAATAAAGATGAAACAAGCAACGATGAACAACACAATAAATGAAATTCAAAATACTCTAGAAGGGATCAATAGCAGAATAACTGAGGCAGAAGAACAGATAAGTGACCTGGAAGATAAAGTAGTGGAAGTAAGTACTGCAGAGCAGAATAAAGAAAAAAGAATGAAAAGAACTGAGGACAGTCTCAGAGACCTCTGGGACAACATTAAACGCACCAACATTCGAAGTATAGGGGTTCCAGAAGAAGAAGAGAAAAAGAAAGGGACTGAGAAAATATTTGAAGAGATTATAGTTGAAAACTTCCTTAATATGGGAAAGGAAATAGTTAATCAAGTCCAGGAAGCACAGAGAGTCCCATACAGGATAAATACAAGGAGAAATACGCCAAGACACATATTAATCAAACTGTCAAAAATTAAATACAAAGAAAGCATATTAAAAGCAGCAAGGGAAAAACAACAAATAACACACAAGGGAATCCCCATAAGGTTAACAGCTGATCTCTCAGCAGAAACCCTACAAGCCAGAAGGGAGTGGCAGGACATACTGAAAGTGATGAAGGAGAAAAACCTGCAACCAAGACTACTCTACCCAGCAAGGATCTCATTCAGATTTGATGGAGAAATTAAAACCTTTACAGACAAGCAAAAGCTGAGAGAGTTCAGCACCACCAAACCAGCTTTACAACAAATGCTAAAGGAACTCCTCTAGACAAGAAACACAAGAGAAGGAAAAGACCTATAATAACGAACCCAAAACAATATAGAAGATGGGAATAGGAACATACATATCGATAATTACCTTAAATGTAAATGGACTAAATGCTCCCACCAAAAGACACAGATTGGCTGAATGGATACAAAAACAAGACCCTTATATATGCTGTCTACAAGAGACCCACTTCAGACCTAGAGACACATACAGACTGAAAGTAAGGGGATGGAAAAAGATATTCCATGCAAATGGAAACCAAAAGAAAACTGGAGTAGCAATTCTCATATCAGACAAAATAGACTTTAAAATAAGGACTATTACAAGAGACAAAGAAGGACACTACATAATGATCAAGGGATCGATCCAAGAAGAAGATATAACAATTGTAAATATTTATGCACCCAACATAGGAGCACCTCAATACATAAGGCAAATACTAACAGCCATAAAAGGGGAGATCGACGGTAACACATTCATAGTAGGGGACTTTAACACCCCACTTTCACCAATGGACAGATCATCCAAAATGAAAATAAATAAGGAAACACAAGCTTTAAATGATACATTAAACAAGATGGACTTAATTGATATTTATAGGACACTCCATCCAAAAACAACAGAATATACATTTTTCTCAAGTGCTCATGGAACATTCTCCAGGATAGATCATATCTTGGGTCACAAATCAAGCCTTGGTAAATTTAAGAAAATTGAAATTGTATCAAGTATCTTTTCTGACCACAACGCCATGAGACTAGATATCAATTACAGGAAAAGATCTGTAAAAAATACAAACACATGGAGGCTAAACAATACACTACTTAATAATGAAGTGATCACTGAAGAAATCAAAGAAGAAATAAAAAAATTCCTAGAAACAAATGATAGTGGAGACACAACGACCCAAAACCTATGGGATGCAGCAAAAACAGTTCTAAGGAGGAAGTTTATAGCAATACAAGCCCACCTTAAGAAGCAGGAAACATCTTGAATAAACAACCTAACCTTGCACCACAAGCAATTAGAGAAAGAAGAACAAAAAAACCCCAAAGCTAGCAGAAGGAAAGAAATCATAAAAATCAGATCAGAAATAAATGAAAAAGAAGTGAAGGAAACAATAACAAAGATCAATAAAACTAAAAGCTGGTTCTTTGAGAAGATAAACAAAATAGATAAACCACTAGCCAGACTCATCAAGAAAAAAAGGGAGAAGACTCAAATCAATAGAATTAGAAATGAAAAAGGAGAAGTAACAACTGACACTGCAGAAATAAAAAAAAAATCATGAGAGATTACTACAAGCAACTCTATGCCAATAAAATGGACAATCTGGAAGAAATGGACAAATTCTTAGACACAACCTGCCAAAACTGAATCAGGAAGAAATAGAAAATATGAACAGACCAATCACAAGCACTGAAATTGAAACTGTGATTAAAAATCTTCCAACAAACAAAAGCCCAGGACCCGATGGCTTCACAGGTGAATTCTATCAAACGTTTAGAGAAGAGCTAACACCTGTCCTTCTCAAACTCTTCCAAAATATAGCAGAGGGAGGAACACTCCCAAATTCCTTCTACGAGGCCACCATCACCTTGATACCAAAACCAGACAAGGATGTCACAAAGAAAGAAAACTACAGGCCAATATCACTGACGAACATAGATGCAAAAATCCTCAACAAAATACTAGCAAACAGAATCCAACAGCACATTAAAAGGATCATACACCATGATCAAGTGGGGTTTATTCCAGGAATGCAAGGATTCTTCAATATACACAAATCTATCAATGTGATAAACCATATTAACAAATCGAAGCAGAAAAACCATATGATCATCTCAATAGATGCAGAGAAAGCTTTTGACAAAATTCAACACCAATTTATGATAAAAACCCTCCAGAAAGTAGGCCTAGAGGGAACTTTCCTCAACATAATAAAGGCCATATATGACAAACCCACAGCCAACATCATCCTCAATGGTGAAAAACTGAAACCATTTCCACTAAGATCAGGAACAAGACAAGGTTGCCCACTCTCACCACTCTTATTCAACATAGTTTTGGAAGTTTTAACCACAGCAAGCAGAGAAGAAAAGGAAATAAAAGGAATCCAAATCAGAAAAGAAGAAGTAAAGCTGTCACTCTTTGCAGATGACATGATACTATACATAGAGAATCCTAAAGATGCTAGCAGAAAACTACTAGAGCTAATCAATGAATTTGGGAAAGTAGCAGGATACAAAATTAATGCACAGAAATCTCTGGCATTCCTATACACTAATGATGAAAAATCTGAAAGTGGAATCAAGGAAACACTCCCATTTACCATTGCAACAAAAAGAATAAAATATCTAGGAATAAACCTACCTAAGGAGACAAAAGACCTGTATGCAGAAAATTATAAGTCACTGATGAAAGAAATTAAAGATGATACAAATAGATGGAGAGATATACCATGTTCTTGGATGGGAAGAATCAACATTGTGAAAATGACTCTACTACCCAAAGCAATCTACAGATTCAATGCAGTCCCTATCAAACTACCACTGGCATTTTTCACAGAACTAGAACAAAAAAGTTCGCAATTTGTATGAAAACACAAAAGACCCCGGATAGCCAAAGTAATCTTGAGAACGAAAGACGGAGCTGGAGGAATCAGGCTCCCTGACTTCAGACTATACTACAAAGCTACAGTAATCAAGACAGTATGGTACTGGCACAAAAACAGAAATATAGATCAATGGAACAGGATAGAAAGCCCAGAGATAAACGCACGCACATATGGACACCTTATCTTTGATAAAGGAGGCAGGAATGTACAGTGGAGAAAGGACAGCCTCTTCAATAAATGGTCCTGGGAAAACTGGACAGGTACATGTAAAATTATTAGATTAGATCACTCCCTAACACCATCCACAAAAATAAGCTCAAAATGGATTAAAGACCTAAATGTAAGGCCAGAAATTATCAAACTCTTAGAGGAAAACATAGGCAGAACACTCTATGACATAAATCACAGGAAGATCCTTTCTGACCCACCTCCTAGAGTAATGGAAATAAAAACAAAAATAAACAAATGGGACCTAATGAAACTTCAAAGCTTTTGCACAGCAAAGGAAACCATAAACAAGACCAAAAGACAACCCTCAGAATGGGAGAAAATATTTGCAAATGAAGCAACTGACAAAGGATTAATCTCCAAAATTTACAAGCAGCTCATGCAGCTCAATAACAAAAAAACAAACAACCCAATCCAAAAATGGGCAGAAGACCTACATAGACATTTCTCCAAAGAAGATATACAGAATGCCAACAAACACATGAAAGAATGCTCAACATCATTAAACATTAGAGAAATGCAAATCAAAACTACAATGAGATATCATCTCACACCAGTCAGAATGGCCATCATCAAAAAATCTAGAAACAATAAATGCTGGAGAGGGTGTGGAGAAAAGGGAACACTCTTGCACTGCTGGTGGGAATGTGAATTGGTTCAGCCACTATGGAGAACAGTATGGAGGTTCCTTAAAAAACTACAAATAGAATTACCATATGACCCAGCAATCCCACTACTGGGCATATACCCTGAGAAAACCAAAATTCAAAAAGAGTCATGTACCAAAATGTTCATTGCAGCTCTATTTACAATAGCCAGGACATGGAAGCAACCTAAGTGCCCATCATCAGATGAATGGATAAAGAAGATGTGGCACATATATACAATGGAATATTACTCAGCCTTAAAAAGGAATGAAATTGAGTTATTTGTAATGAGATGGATAGACCTAGAGTCTGTCATACAGAGTGAAATAAGTCAGAAAGAGAAAGACAAATACCGTATGCTAACACATATATATGGAATTTAAGAAAAAAAAAGGATGTCATGAAGAACCTAGGGGTGGGTCGGGAATAGAGACACAGACCTACTGGAGAACAGACTTGAGGATATGGGGAGGGGGAAGGGTGAGCTTTGACAGGGCGAGAGAGAGTCATGGACATACACACACTAACAAACGTAGTAAGGTAGATAGCTAGTGGGAAGCAGCCACATGGCACAGGAATATTAGCTCGGTGCTTTGTGACAGCCTGGAGGGGTGGGATAGGGAGAGTGGGAGGGAGGGAGATGCAAGAGGGAGGACATATGGGAACATATGTATATATATAACTGATTCACTTTGTTATAGAGCAGAAGCTAACGCACCACTGTAGAGCAATTGTACCCCAATAAAGATGTTAAAAATAAATAAATAAATAACAAAGTAAAAAAAAAAATCTAGAAACAATAAATGCAGGAGAGGGTGTGGAGAAAAGGGAACACTCTTGCACTGCTGGTGGGAATGTGAATTGTTACAGCCACTATGGAGAACAGTATGGAGGTTCCTTAAAAAAACAACAAATAGAACTTCCATATGACCCAGCAATCCCACTACTGGGCATATACCCTGAGAAAACCATAATTCAAAAAGAGTCACATACCAACATGTTCATTGCAGCTCTATTTACAATAGCTTGGAGATGGAAACAACCTAAGTGTCCATCATTGGATAAATGGATAAAGAAGATGTGGCACATATATACAATGGAATATTACTCAGCCATAAAAAGAAACGAAATTAAGCTATTTGTAATGAGGTGGATAGACCTAGAGTCTGTCATACAGAGTGAAGTAAGTCAGAAAGAGAGAGAAAAATACCGTATGCTAACACACATATGTGGAATTTAAGAAGAAAAAAAAAATGTCATGAAGAACCTAGGGGCAAGACAGGAATAAAGATACAGAACTATTAGAGAATGGAGTTGAGGATATGGGGAGTGGGAAGGGTAAGCTGTGACAAAGCGAGAGAGAGACATGGACGTATATACACTACCAAACGTAAGGTAGATAGCTAGTGGGAAGCAGCCGCATAGCACAGGGAGATCAGCTTGGTGCTTTGTGACCGCCTGGAGGGGTGGGATAGGGAGGGTGGGAGGGAGGGAGACACAAGAGGGAAGAGATATGGGAACATCTGTATATGTATAACTGATTCACTTTGTTATAAAGTAGAAACTAACACACCATTGTAAAGCAATTAGACTCCAATAAGGATGTAAAAAAAAAAAATAGTGAAAGAAAAATACATATCACTAAGTAAAAGAAGGCAATCTGAAAAGGATACATACCATATGATTCCAACTATATCACATTCTGGAAAAGGCAAGACTATGAAGATGATAAAAAGATCAGTGGTTGCCAGAGGTAAAGGGAGAGGGATGAAGAGGCAGAATACAGACAATTTTTAGGGAAGTGAAAATACTCTGTATGATATTATAATGATGAATATGTGTTATTATACATTTGCTCAAATCCATAGAAAGTACAAACCCAAGAGTGAGCCCTAAGGTAAATTGCGGACTTTGGGTGATTATGATGTGTCTGTGTGGGTTCATCCTTGGTAAATACTTCTGGTGAGTGATGGTGGTAATGGGGTTGGCTATGCACTTGTGGAGACAGGGAGTATATGGGAAATCTCTGCACCTTTCTTTCATTTCCTAAAACTTCTCTCAAAATATAAAGGCTTGAAAAAAACCTGAAAGTTAGGTGAACTGATCTCAAAAAGGACAGGTTGGTGTAGAGGTTGAAATCTTGAACTCTGGAATCAGAGAAACTTGGGTTCAAATTCAAACTCTGACACTCACCCCTTCCTGACCTTGATCAAATTACCCAACTACTCCAAGCCTCTGTTTCTTCATCTGCAAATGGGAATAATAATTGTTTTGACCTTAGGAGGTATATAAAATATGTAATATAATTCAAAATGTGGTCAGAATTCCAAGGGCATTTTTCAGTTTCTAATTATTGAAAAATATTTTTACCTACTCTGAGAACTGTTCTCCCTATTTGTGTTATTGTAAATATCAACAGATAATAGGTCAAGTACTTCAAAAACTACACATTATTGTATTGGTATGAGGAAATATTATTCGTTTTATTTTACCCTTCTTACTTTTAGAAGAACTAAGTAAAAACAATCCCTATGATAATGCTTTCATTCTAAATATCAAACTAAGTGATACATTTTTAAATTAAGAAAAAAAAAACCCTAGTTGTGGCAAAATTTGTTTATACAGAGGGGATTTAAGAGACTAGGTCTCTAAAAACGAATTGCTAAAAATCAGTACCAATATCAAAAATGACCATTAAAAAATCAGAATGACTAGTATAGTTAAATCACATTGACCCAAAACACTATTAATTGAGATGGAGCTCGTTTTCTATTTTCGGTAGCATTAAGATGAATCAGATTATTTTTTTAAGGTACATATATTAATCAGAGCTGCTAAACTACAGGTAAAACAGTGCCAAACCAAATGGACTTTATCGCAATTCTAGAAAATCTGAAATGATTAACAATGAGAGAAAATAGAGTTGAAGAAATGTCACATCTCATCATTTTTATCCCCTTTTTCCTAATAATTGAGTTTCTTTCTCCCATACTTCTTATACTTATCATTCATTTTTTTCCTCTTCAAGTCAATACACACTTTTAAAAAATGTCAGACTGTTTAGAAAACAACAAATCAAACCAAACACTCCTTTGAAGTTGCATATTTCAATAAATCTCCATGACATTTGACTTGGAAATGCTTTATAACTGCTTAAATTACCTCTTCCATGATTGAAATTTTTTAAAGCAATTCACTAAAATAGAATTTTTTCAAGACAATTAAAAATAATTTCTTTGTTTCATGCAATTTCATATTCTTGAAAGTCCTGATGATAAGACATGAGGAAAGGAGAATTGGTAAAAAGTAAGTCCTACTTAAGTATTTTTTTTAAACCACTAAGGTACCACTTCACAAAAATAATGTTGACCTGTCAGTTATACCTTCTTTTCTCTGTGGGTATGCCTCCATTTTGCAGGGGAGATATACATATTGGCATGTATTGAAATAGTCTGAATCAAATTATCATCTAGTTGAGATGGGGTTATAGCAAGAGGATGTCTCCATGACTCAAAATTCCACTGAGAGGAACTGCAGTGTCAAACTTGTGATATGGTGTCAAGATGAAATATGCTTTGAATTTTATTAATAGTAGGGAGCATATTTCACTGCTCATTCAAGTGTCATGCTAGAACTAGGTGAGTGTTGCCAATATAAGTGGATGGAGATCAACACTTTTTTGACACTCCTGCTACCAAGTGCCTATAAAATGTTTATACCTAAAATTGTGTCAAATTATGCTAATTGAGTACTGAAAAAACACTATAAGTTGAAGTATTCAAAAAGTATATTTCTTGGAATCTCATGGGGCTCTTCAAATTAGGCACTTGGGAGAACTTTTTCTCTCTTCGAAGTACCGTCAAAGTACAATGTCTTAAAGTGTCACCGGGAAAGCAAATTCATTTAAATTCTTGATCATACATATATAAAGTATTAAAGGTTTTACCATCAGTAGTTTCTTTTTAGCCCCATTCTAGTATCAGTTAGAAATATATTTTTTCTTATAGAAAGCTTGTGTTTATTATAAAAGATACCCCAAGCCCAGCTCAGGGTCTTTAACAACATCAGCCACCAGCAGATGCTAACAATAAATCAGGTGTGATTGTGAGTCAGGAAGAAAATGAAATAAAATACTGCTTCCTAAGAGAGATTTTTTTTTTTTTTTTCTTCTCTCAGGTCAAAATAAATAGGGATTTTTCTGAATGTCATTATAGATGAAGACAACTTCAGTGACTTCTCAATTTTACATGAAAATATTCTACTTTCAGGACTATAGAAAACAATCCTTGATTTCCCAAATTCTGACCATATTCTATTAAAATCATTTTTTCACTTTTCTGTTAAACTGTATTTAATCCTTTGTGTCAATGTGCTGAGAAAGATAGTAAAGGTATATCTGAACTTTGCCTTAAACTTCTTTAATCTTTTTTTAAGCTCTCATTCATGTAACACAGATTCAGCAATCTGATTTCAACACCCCATCTCCCAGGGGGAAAAAATGTTAAGATTTCCAAGTTCAGAGACCAGTGTGAAACTGGTTCTCCTCAACTAAAAGATCTTTAATTCTAACCGCAGACTCTCTACAGTGCCTCCTGGAGACCTTTCAAGTCCTTTGAATTCCAATGGTAGTAAAAGGTCTTTTGTACTGGCTAAAGGGGTCCTAGAACGAGGGACTGGTAATGGCATATGGCACAGGTGGTCACAGAGAATTTCCATCTGGTATGGAAAACATCAACCCTCCTACAAGGCAGCATATGCCACCAAGAACACATTTGCCCAAAACCTTTGTTCCCTATGCTGGCAACGAGCACAATTTAGCAACCCATTCAAAATACTGTTGCATTTCCAAGGCCCCTAACAATGTGGGATTCAGCTATGGAAGAAACCACTGATAGTGCTCGTTCTGCCACATTCTCCCCACTTTCTAAAGCACAAATGGACGAATAAATCTCTCCAGAAATGTTTGCTTGCAGGGCTGAGAGTCTATTCCTAACTCTTGTGTCTTTTCATGCAATTCCAAGAGCAGTCTCCAGTGTGAAGTAGTTCTGAACAATTTTGCCTGTAAACAAGAAACCCCGTTGTTTTTGACCATTCCTCACTGTTTCCGTTCAATGTCCCTTATCTCCGTTAAAAAAGAAGTCACTTGGGCTTCCCTGGTGGCGCAGTAGTTAAGAATCCGCCTGCCAATGCAGAGGACATAGGTTCAAGCCCTGCTCTGGGAAGATCTCACATGCCGCGGAGCAACTAAGCCCGTGTGCCACAATTACTGAAGCCCACGTGCCACAACTACTGAAGCCCGCGCACCTAGAGCCCGTGGTCTACGGCAAGAGAAGCCACCGCAATGAGAAGCCCGCACACCGCAACGAAGAGTAGCCCCCGCTCGCCGCAACTAGAGAAAGCCCGCGCGCAGCAACAGAGACCCAACTCAACCAATAAATAAATAATAAAAAATAATAAAAAAAAAAAAGAAGTCACTTTATCTCATGCCCCTTTGGTATACTTCTAATATTTTTGTATGAGAAATTATATATTCCAATGATAGTGACATTCCCATGCCTAAGAAGATCTGCCGACAGATGGAAAGCAAGTCAGAGCTCTCTAGGTCTGAAAAGACAATTAAACCTCTAGCCCAGATTGGTGGTGATTACTGGCTACCAGTTATTCAAAGGCTTTGTGACCCAAGCTGATAGTAGTCCATGTTATGGCAACAAAACCAAATCACAATTGAAGTGCATGCTTGATAAAGAGCCTTACATTTATATGAACAGCTTTAGCAATTAGTTTCCTATAACAGAGAGAGCAAGAGATAGCACTTTACTAGTTTCATGTGACAAAAATGGCGGGATGATTTTTAAAAATCATCAGCCCTCCAGAGCAAATATAAAAATTATTACCATTATTATGCATAGTATATTAGATTACAAGACTGATGCACCCTATGCTGAAGCTAGATTAAAAGAATACCATATACTATATTAGAAACAAGTAATCAGTGTACTCAGCATCTTACTATAGTTTATGTTCCCTTTTCCTGAAAACTTTCTAGCCCATGGGAGAGAATATTTGATGGTTATTCTGCCAAATACTACTGCTGGAAGACGGTCTCTATATGGTAGCAACAACCATCCTACCCAGCCTAGCTCCTTCTGCACTGCTCATCTTTTCTCTTTCGGGACCTGTAGTTTCTTCTACAAAAGGATTTTTTTTGTCACTGCACTTTAAGTCAGTGGCAGTTTTAAATGATAAACCTATTTGACAGGCATTTTGTTACCTTCCTGTCTTTCTTAGAAAGTAAGGAACAGGCAGCAAAATATGAAAATTGAAATAATTGAGCTTCTTTTAACAGATGGAAAATTTGGACTGCTCCTCAGCTTTCTAGAAATTAATCTTTACTACCGTGCCAGAAAATAAGGAAATGCTTTTATAAAAATCGATGATAGGGGTATCCTAAGGGGGCATAGGAGCTCCCAATGGCCAAAGGTAGAACAATTTGAGCAAACAAAAAAAGAGCCTTTTTTAAGTAGCAAAAAAAAAAAGTAGGATCCAGGTCTTACAATCCTCCTGCTTTGCCATCATCAGCAGACTGGACCTCAACCTCCAGCTCAGCAAATCCCATCATTGTTGCAAGGAGGCTGCAGCAGCTCTAAGCTTCATATTCCCAGATGACATGGCTCAACAGAACAAGGAACGAGGCAGCGGTAAAACAAAACCACAAATAATTTTTTCAAATTAAAAAAGGAACAGCACTGGATTATAACCCAAAACATAATATAAATATCCATGAGTCCATATTAATATAAGTGAATGACTGAATAAGTAAATAAATATGGGAAAAGACACAAATCTCCAATGCATAAGGATTCCAAATAATTTATGTAAATACACCACCTTCCAGGAAATGGAACATAACTCCCCACTCCATATAAGTGTGGGCTGCACATAGTGACTTCCTCCCAAAGGTACAGTGTAGAAAGAGGGTAAAAAAAAAGTAGCTTTACAGTGTAAACGCTTGCAGACACTACCTCAACCAGGTGATCAAGGTCAACGGTGATAAATCACGTTTATAGTGTATACCCTTGATATCATGTGATTAAAACAACACTTTACTTCTGTGGTCTTCCTTCCCAAACCCCATAACCCCAGTTTAATCATGAGAAATACATCTGAAAAATCCCTACTGGGGGCATTTCACAAAATGCCTGATCACTACTCCTGAAAACTGTCCAGGTCACCAAAAACAAGGAAAATGTGAGAAACTGTCACAGCCAAGAGCAACCTAAAGAGATATCACTAAACATAATGTGGCATCCTGGATGAGATCCTGGAACAGAAAAAGGACATTAGGCAAAAACTAAGGAAATCTGAATAAAGTACGAACTTTAGTTAATAGTAATGTGTCAATATACAATCATTAATTGTCATATTAATATAAGATGTAATAATAGGAGAAACTGGGTGTGGGGTATACGAGAACTCTCTGTAATAACTTCATAGTTTTTCTGTAAATCTAAAATTGTTCTAAAATGTTGAATCTCCACAACCCTTAGAATTTGTCTGAAGGTTACTTTCTTCATAACTCTAGCTCCACCTTACCTAAGCCAACTTGCTTTCTATTACAGATTCATGCTCATACGTACACATATATGGATATTTTGCTCTCATAGTCATTAGTCCTGTTCACCATATTTCTCAATTCTCCTGCCCCTTTTGAAGTTAGGCATAATACTATTACTGTCCAATAAAATGTGAGAGGAAGTAAAATACATCACTTTCAGGCTCAAGATATAATAGCTATCACTAAATTCACTCCATTATCTACCCCGTGCCACAGCAGTAGTAGAAACGCAGATAGAGAGATAGAGATTGAAGTTCCATAACTTGGATCACTGAGTGACTACAATGAACAGAACTCCTGACCGCCCCGCGTCGGGAGAGAAATAAACCTTGATGTATTTAGACAATGAGAACTTGAGTGTGTTTGTTACCACAACATAGCTTGACCATCCTATCAGATACACATATGTGCACATTATTTATCACTTGATAACACAATGACTCTCAAAATGTCCCAGCAGAAAGTTTATTATAATCTTCGAAAATACTGAATCAGTGTGCTGCACACCTGAAACTAACATGATATTGCAGATCAACTATACTTGAAAGAGAGGAAGGAAGGAAGGAAGGGAGGAAGGAAGGATGGAAGGAAGGACGGAAAGAAGGGACGAAGGAAGGAAAGGAGGGAAGGAGAGAGGGAGGGAGAGAGGAGAGAAAAAGAAAAAAAGAAAGAAAAGAAAGAAAGAAAGGAAGAAAGGAAGGAAGGAAGGAAGGAAGTGAGAATGGGAGACAGAAAGAGAGGGAAAGGAAGGAAGAAAGGGAAAAAACTTTTGGAGGAGATGGATATGTTCATGGCATAGATTTTGGTGACGGCTACACCGATGTACACTTATCTCCAAACTCATCAAGTTGTATACATTAAATACGTGCAGCTTTTTGTATTGTAAACCTCAATAAAGTGGTTCATCACAAAAAATGATTGAATTTAATGAAATAAAAGAAATCTTCCAAATATTACTGACAATCTGTATACAAAAGGTTTTACGTTTTGGACGTTCTTGTAAGAGAGTTGTGAGCTTCTAGAGGGAAAGAATTCTGTCTTGTTCTCCAGTTTATCTCGCATATCTGGTGCACACTATGCACTACATGTGGAATTTTGTCATCAAATAGACAATAAATATGAAAATATTCAAAAAAATAAAAAGAAGCTTAATTCCTTATGGGATGCATATTTATCACAATGTGCTTATATTATGGGAGTAAAACAAGTATTTTAGGCAGAATTAGAATAGGTACTAGAATGAGTCTTTTACATCATTGGCTTACTGCCAGTTTAGAATTTTCAACGTTTTTAGTAATTCTTTTACATCTTAACCATGGAGAATTATCTTCACTTATGAGTAGGGAAACCATTCCTATTGTAGTCAGTACTGGATTTTTCGGGTAGTTTTAGGGTTAAATTCCCTGTGTCTGGAGATAATTTGAGAGCTTGCTTTCTTTTTGAACCACTCTTAACATTGGTTCTTTTTTCTTAATGAGAAAGTACAAGTAGAGTGGCTAATATTTTTTTAAGAGAAAATAAATGTTTCACAAAAAGAAAAAACTTGAAAACACAACCCACAATAAAGCAGTGGGAAGATTCATTTTTTTATAACATAATTTTAATAGGAAAACAATCTTTTATGATCCTTATAAATAGGTTAGTTACATATTCCTCCCACAACATAAAAATTGTTGTAGAGAAATAGACTCATGATCCTCTTGAGGAGGTATAAAACCACCAAAGTGCACTGGATAGAGTAATACCCTGGGGTATCAAGAAATGGTAATTCCTTCATTTCCCCTCTCAGAGCTCAGTTTATGCAAAAAGCACTAGAATTTTAAAACTTCAGGGCCCTTAACCAGACACCAGTCATGGCCATATGTTTCCACCTTCAATGACATCCTCTGGCACCAAGTTCCAAAATCAAAATTTATTTTACTTAAAATACATTTGTCAATTTAGAGGCATCAACACACTTCTCTTTCTTCACTAAGCACGCGAACATCACTGGGCCTGAGAGTTTAACCGCTGTCACGCAAACCGCAATGTCATAAATAGAATACAGGGTCTGCCATATTCTTTTCTACACAATTATTTTAAAGATTTAATTTTTTATCAAAATAGCCCATGATATAGGACAAATCAAAAGGTACAATAGCATAGGATAGATTTCCCAGAAAAGTATATTTTAAAAATATATCTTTTATATTATACTTAATACATATATAATATTCTATAAGGCTATCACTCTGCTTAGCTCAATAAACTTCGTATATGAATAAGTCTTGCAGAGTATTTTGATTACCTCTCTAACAGAAGATTCATCAACTAATATTTATTTGAAATAGTGGAAGAAACCTTGAAACTCCTTGCTTATCACACATACCAGCTTTACCATATCATCATGGCTAACAATGGATAAAGATTGGAAATGGAATAGGAAATCCTCCTTAAGGAAGAAGATAGATGACTTATAAGGGTTCAGATAAAGAATTGATACCTTTAAAAGATATGACTTTTTACTACAGCTATACAGAAACATACATAATACAAATAAATTTTAATAGGATCATAAAGACAAGTTAATTGTGCTTTGCTGATAGGATTGTTGGAATATGGTTTTTAATGCTCTAAAATAATCATTAATAAAGAACTCTTAAGGATAAGCTGATCAACAAGAGTAATAGAAGTAACATGTTAAAAACATAAGCAGAATATTCAAAAGTTTAAACATTTACAAATACAATTTATTTTCCTTAGCACTTTAAACTCTTTAACAAAATGGCATTTTTGTCTCCACAAAAATCCATTTGAAATCAAATGCATAACACCTAGAAATCCCACTGAGCTCATCTCTTCTTTTGAAAATTGTCAGATGTACTTTAAATAGTGGGGGTCTCGATGCTACAGTCGGGTTTATAATTTGCAACAATACACTTCTTATTACTTACAGGAAAATCATTTCCACAATGACTCACTGATGCCTCTCCCTCTAATCATCATTTCTGCAGCATTTAGGTACAAGATGCGTGGTGTCCTCTCTTCAGATGCCAACAGAATGACAATGAGTCAGCAACATGAGCAGGTAAAGTCACAGTCAGAAGCTGTGTGACTGCCCTAGTGACCGCAGAGAAAACGCTGAGGGCATCCTTCACAAGTGGACGCAAGAGGACTTCCAGGCAGCAAAAGAAAGTTGCCAAACAAATGTGGCTCTTCAAGAATACAGTGGGACGCTGAGGAGGAATTATCAACTAGGAAATTCACTGGCTGTAGACTTCAGATACCTTGCCTCTGGGGTTTTCATCAAGCAGTGCAAAACCTGTGTGAGTCTTTGAGATTCCTGTAGAATGAGGAAGAAAATATCTTGCCATTCGCTCTTTCAGTTACTGATCTTACCTGAACATTGTCAGGTATTTTAATGTTTTAAGAAAAAAAGGAGTACCTTGGAGAGTCTACTGAGGTTGAATTCTTAGTTGCCAAAATGTAAGGTTTTTAAACACTTTAAAATTACTCTACCCTGTGGACACTGCAATGGTTAATTTTGTCAACTTGAGTGGGCCACATAGTGTCCAGATATTTGGTCAAGCATAAATCTGGTTGTGTCTGTGAGAGTGTTTTTGAATGAAATTAACATCTGAATTGGAAGACTGAGTAGAGCAGATTGCCCTCCCCAATGTGGGTGGGCTTCATCCAATCAGTTGAAGGCCTGAATAGGACAAAAAGGCTGACCTTCCCTTGAATAACGAAATTCTTCCTGCCTGACAAGTTTTGAACTAGAACACTGGCTTTTTTCCTACTGTTGAACTCAGACTGAAACATCAGCATTTCCTGGGTCTCAAGCCTCCACCTTCTAACTGAAACTGCCCCATTGGCTCTCATGGGTCTCCAGCTTGTCAACTGCAGGTCTTGGGACTTGCCAGCCTTCACGACTGTGTGAGCCAATTCCTTAAAATTAAATAAATAAATAATGTAAGTAAATAAATAAATTTATCTATCTATCTATCCATCTTATTGGTTCTCTTCCTCTGGAGAAACCTGACTAATGCAGACACCTTTGCATAGGAAAGGGATTTGGCTCTCCTAATTTTATATATTTGTTGGGCAGTGTCTGGATGTACAGTGGACATATCATTTAACTGAGTTGACCAGTCAATTTAGAAAAATATAATCATCAACCACTCGGTTTTGTTGAATGACGTGGACAGTTTAAAGGTAAAACAAGCTGTGCTCAGAGACAAGCCCAGAAGATATATTTTGGTTTGTAAACTCTTGCCGAAATTATAACACAAATTGAAAAGTCCCCAATTTCTCAATATATACTTAACCAGTAATATTATTTCTGAGCTTCTTATTCTCTTGAATTGTCTGTAAGTCCACAAACAGCATTTCTGAGAAAAGTGGATGACTAGCAAGGAGAGGAATTGAACCACTCAAGGATGACTATAGAAGCAGTAATTCTGAGTGGATTAAACACATGTTATTCCCAACATACAAATATTTGTTGAAGATGATCACAAATCACAAGCTCTAAAGAAGTCTTTCTATTCTCCTGGATCTCTTTTTTTTTTTTTTTTGCGGTACGCGGGCCTCTCACTGTTGTGGCCTCTCCCGCTGCAGAGCACAGGCTCCGGACGCACAGGCTCAGCGGCCATGGCTCACGGGCCCAGCCACTCCGCAGCATGTGGGATCTTCCCGGACCGGGGCACGAACTGGCGTCCCCTGCATTGGCAAACAGACTCTCAACCACTGCACCACCAGGGAAGCCCCTCTCCTGGATCTCTTGGCCAGGCTCAAGGAATCCTAAGTTAGGCTCAACTTTACATATTCTGTAAGCAATAATATCCTTCCATATCAGACACGTACACCTGAAAAGGGAGGCGGGGGTCAATCTAAAATATACACAGACAGTGTTTAAACTTCAATATGAAAAAAAGTGCATTTATCAAAATTTCATTTAAGTGGGTCTGAAGATTAAAAATACACCACTGGGGAATAAGAAGCAGTTAGAAAAACTGCACTAGAACTTTGTACCCCTAGTATTTGGACTGAGAAAATTTCCAATAGCTGAAGTACATGTCAAAAATATTATGTTCTGAATAAAGGGACCACGAATGAAAGGCAGCCTTCAGATACCTAAGGTCTCCTATATAGTGGATCTGGCAGAATATCAGAGGCAGGAATGATCTGACACATAATCTGTTAGTTGCTCTCAGGATCTTTGTTCAGTGGTTGGATGGATTTCACTGATTGCTGGCCCCTGAGGATGTCAATAGTGCCACGTAGATAGAGAATCCATAGTCCAGCTGAAACAGGAAAGACTAAGGGAGAAGTCTTGATGTCTCAGTGCTCTAGTCTAAAAGGAAGAAAATCTTTGCTGATCCTAATAAATATAACTTTGTTGTAATAATTACATGATTGTATGGTTGTAACTCCCTTTGGGAACATTTGTTCAAGTTTCCATAACAACTTGATACAGGTTTTTAATATGGTTATAACTTTCTCTGGATTTATGACCTCAGAATTTTTTCCTCCCCTTGGCTCAGCAGTACTCAATTGCAATAACATTAATTTCATAATGAGCCTCCTTTGCTAACTTAGTTGCAGATCTATTTCAGTGCCAAGGCGATCTATGTAATTTAAAGAAGAAACATGACTGTTGAAAACTTTACAGCCATGAGAAGGGAAATTCAGTGTTTCTATTGCTCTCATATTTATTTTTCATTTTAAAATATTCATAAAAGTATTTATTTTTACTTTCTAAATTTATAGTCCACTTCTTCTCTTCATGGACTTTTTTTTTTTTTTTTTTTTTTTTTGCGGTACGCAGGCCTCTCACTGTTGTGGCCTCTCCTGTTGTGGAGCACAGGCTCCGGACGCGCAGGCTCAGCTGCCATGGCTCACGGGCCCAGCTGCTCCGTGGCACGTGGGATCTTCCCGGACCGGGGCACGAACCCGTGTCCCCTGCATCGGCAGGCAGACTGTCAACAACTGCGCCACCAGGGAAGCCCTCTTCATGGACATTTTTACATTTTGGTCCAGATTTGCCATTCCAAGCCTTCAAAGACTATTGTTTAATAGGAAAGCAGATGGTAGATAACAGAAAAGCAGAAAGGGGATTGAGCTAGAGGGAACTTTGCCCTTCTATTTGTTTTCTTTGCCATAAGTATTAAAACAAAACTTTTTAAAGTGGAGAGAAGGAGTTACGATTGAAAATCTAAAAATAAAATTCTAACTCTGCCATCTATTTGTTTACATACATTTCTTAAAACCTCAGGTCCTTAGTTTCTACATCTGAAAAATAGAATGAAACCAAAATTATTTATAATATATAAAACACCAAGCACAAGTGCCTAGCATGTAACAAGCCCTCAAATACAGTCGACAAAGATCACTGTTTCCTGCCATTATTTCTATTACTCGTATTGTTAGTCTCCTACTAACAATGTTAATCTCCTTCAGTCCTTCAGCAAATGTGGTAGGCCTCCAGATGCCTACACCCTATTCTCTGGAACCTGTGAATATGTTATGTTACATGGCTAAAGGAACATTGCAGATGAAACTAAGGTTATGGACCACATTGGCTTACAACCCCCAGTTTTCCGGTGGTCACAGTACAGTGGGATAGACAGACACAAACCAATTTTTAAAAATTATACAAATCAGTGAAATAAAAAAGTGATCTCAGATCTCAAATCATACTTTATATTTCACTTATATGCCTGGCCCAGCAATTAATGCCAACATCTGCTACGGACCAAATTCACAGATTCCTTGCCTCCAAACATTGGCCACATTGCCTTGCTCCACTATTATGGTTCTTGTCATGGGGTCAAAGCTCCAAGTATTTGATCTTCTTCAATACTAACTGGATTGCAAAATGGATATTGTAAAAAAATAAGTTGGGCTTATTTGAATACAAACAAATAGAAGGGGGGCTCTTCCTTTTTTTCTCCTTGAAATACACACAAAAATGCATACCACTATGCAAAGACCTTAAAATATTGAATGTTAAAATTACTGTATCAGAAAAAAATGGTAAATTTCCAGTGGATGAGCCCAGAAGACACCATCTTAACCAAGTGATCATGGTCAACATCACCAGTAATAAGACTTAACTTCATTATGTACTCTGCATATGACGCACAGATCATTTCTTGCCGAAAATGCATAACCTTAATCTAATGATGAAAAAATAAGACACAAACTGGACAAACTGATGAAATGTGAATTATCGTTTTATATTATTATTTTTTAATTGAAGTATAATTGATTTACAATGTCATGTTAGTTTCAGGTGTACAGCAAAGTGATTTAGTTTTATATATAATATATATATATATATACACATATATTCTTTTTTTTTTTAACTTTTTTTCTGGCTATGTTGGGTCTTCATTACTGCGTGCTGGCTTTCTCTAGTTGTGGCGAGTAGGGGCTGCTCTTTGTTGAGGGCTTCTCATTGCGGTGGCTTCTCTTGTTGCAGAGCACAGGCTCTAGGCACACGGGCTTCAGTAGTTGCAGCACATGGGCTCAGTAGTTGTGGCTCGTGGGCTCTAGAGCACAGGCTCAGTAGTTGTGGTGCGTGGGTTTAGTTGCTCCACGGCATGTGGAATCTTCCCAGACCAGGGTTTGAACCCATGTCCCCTGCATTGGCAGGTGGATTCTTAACCACTGCACCATCAGGGAAGCTCCAATATACACATATATCCTTTTTCAGATAAATTAGGAGTCTGGGATTAACATATACACACTATTATATATAAAATAGATAACCAGCAAGGGTCTACTGTATAGCACAGGGAACAATACTGAATATTTTGTAATAACCTATAAGGGAAAAGAATCTGAATTATCTTGAATTTGAAGAAATTTAAATAAACAACAATTCATTTAATAGTATTATAGCACTTTTAATTTTCTGGTTTTGAGCATTGTGCTATGGTTATGTAAATTTTAATGAAAGGGGAAGCTGAGTTCCGTAGTTTTTGTAAATTTGTGTAAGTCTAAAATTGTTTCAAAATAAAAAGTTAAAAATAATCTACCATATCGGGAGTTAGATACTCCCAGGTAGACTTCAATGCAAAGCAGGTCTCCCTCATATTGCCATATTCATGTTTGAGCATCTCACAAACTTGTCTCCAAAGTAGCCAATTAGGAACAAGTGGGAGGCTCAGTCCCAAGACTGGTGAAGTGTTTTGATTGAGTGGACTGGAGAAAACGAGGAACTGAATTGAGACAGGCCTACCAATTTCACTCAGACCACCTGCTTGTTTCGGATACAAGCCAGTGACCTAAACATGATGGGCCATTACCAGCCCTCTGCTGGCATTCTGAAATGACTACATAGGAGACAAATCTGGGAGTGATGAGATTTGCAAATGGCATGGGAACAGCAGAGGAGTAATGACTTTTCATGAGCATTCTGAGACACCTCTCACACACACATCCATTAAGTCACCAGGAGCTATACTGCATGAATTAACAGAGACTATTCACCCAAAAGAAAACTTTTCCCCAGTAGGTTGTGACATGTAATGCAATGTTATAAAAAAAAGAACCCAAAACTCTAAATAGTACTTTTCATCACATTTCTTGAGGCAACAGAATGAATTTTTTTAACACAATTATTTCTTAGTTTGCTCTTTTTCTGTCAAGCATGCAACTGCTTTTCCTTTCTTCTGAAGTAGTTCATATTACGATGAGTGAAAGGAGAGAAATAAAAAGAGCTATGATTGTGTCAACCACAACTGAACAAATACATCTATTAAAAAGAACTCCCACCAGAAATCTTAGAAGCCTCACAAAGTCTCATTTTTTTCCACATACTAACTCTATCATGAACTGAAACTTCCCTTTCTTTTATTTTAAATTATTGTAATTGTCCCCTGTGCATATACCAACCAGTATTTACGCTGTGTCAGATGACAATACACTAGTAAATTTGGTGTTTTAATGGCTATAATAACTCTAATAAAGAAATTAAATCAGATGTCATATGTGAAATGTACTTTTTTTTGCCTCCAACAATAAATTGAATTATAGCAGGCTAAATATTACAAAGCAAAACATGTATCCATTAGCAATTGAAAGCATGTGTTGAAACTATTCTAAGCGGACAAGGCTTTGGAGGCAGCGGGGCAGCAAGCAAAGGCGCTGGTTGCCTCAAACGTGGTCCTTTTTCCCAATTTTTTCAACTTCATCCTTTATGATAATTCCCTCTAAGTTTCATCCTGAAGAGCATCACGCTATACCCTTCCCCACCTCTGGTCCAACCAAAATCCTAGAACCCAGGCCCATAATTTTAATATGCAGATAATTTCACATGGCTGATGAGTATAACACACCATGGATAAACAGCAGGGAGGGGCTAAATGGAAAACTCATTTGTTAGTTTTCCCACTTGGAGGTTGTTATTTTTTAAATTACTGATATTGGACACTGTAGGAGTGCCCTTTTTCATACACATTGAAGCATTCCACTGGCCCCAGGAGCCACTAAGACTAGTGGATTTTAATAGTTATAGATCTTAAATGGAGGGTTAGAGATTGTTTCTTTTCATTACAATTACAACAAGGAATTAACCCCAAGGGTATCCACTTAATTTCATAATATATAGACTGGAACGCTAATGTGACTCTTCTACAGTGTAATAAAGAGGCAACTGGCCCTTCTCTCCCCGGGGTGGGTTTCCGTAAAATGTATCACAAAAATAATGTAAAACGAAGAAGATTTGAAGTTAACAAGCTCCATAATGTCACCAGCTCCAGTGCCGGGTGTGAGCGAGCCCTCATAGGCACTGAGCACTGCTTCAGTGGGAAGCTCAGCCCCAGCACTTTTCTTTGAATCGCTTCACTGACACAAGGAAAATGGAAAATGAGAGAAGGAAGGATAATTTACAATTAAGCACAGAAAGTCACGAAGACAGAGAAGAGACTTGGAACAGGATTTGTTAATCACCCTGTTTCTGAGATGGGATCAGAAGTGCACGCTGGTCACTTCCCGTCATGTCAGCTTAACCCTTTGTACTCTGCAGTGACCTCAGCTCCATCTTATGGGAACTCTCTCCCTCCTTGCTAGAAGCTGAAGCGACACCAAAGGTTAGGATTTTCCATCTTCAGGCTCCAAGTGTCTGAAGCCACTTCCTGGCAGAGATTTGAAATCTTGGATCCCTGATCATTAGCGCTCTCATTTAAAGACATTTTTATTTCCCAATGCTTTTTCATGATGTTTGACTATGACTCTCTGAGCCAAAATAGAAGAAGGACACTATTTCAGAAACAGAGCTTTAAACAGAAGTGGGACAGGACAGTGGGAGAGGCTAATGGCAATTCAATAAAAGCACAACCCAGAGAGAAGAACGTTCTTCTCTTATATTATGTATTTCCAACATATATTGTCATATTTGACCCACGACAGGCTTCTAGCCAGTCAGTACTTGGGACTCACTTCTTCCCAAAAGTGTGAGCTCTCTCGAAATCTGCAAATTTGCCAGTCAACTAGAGAAAAACTGATGATCCAGAGAGGAGAAAAAGCAGATCACTTAACTCATTTGTTCTCATCTTTCATGCAGATTTCATTTCCAGAGATAGATAATATTGTATAGGAAAGTCACAAAGGAACTCTGCCTTCAATGAAAAGCATCCCTTTAGAAATCAAAATTCCAGGCTTCCCTCCTAAGACAGGAAGCAGTGGCCTGAAGCAGATGTCAAGAGAGCTGCCAGGAGGGCGCCAGAGATGAGAAGGCTCTAAAGAGGACAAAGGAAGACATTTATCACAAGGGAAATTTGGGTGTCCGCGCTGCTGGCTGAGAGCTACAGAAACCATTTCTAAGAGAGCTCAGAATCATTCACAAACCTGCGAGGAGCAAGAAGAAAGTTGAGGAAGACATCCAGAAAACAAACACGATCAGGATTCTACCAGAAGACCAAAGTTAGACAGTGTACATGGATTAGCAGGTGATTCTTCATTTAGGCAAGAGGCCAAGATTTTTGTAAATATAAACCATGGACTCAGTATCAAGGATGAAAGGAGTAATGTATATGCTGATCAATGGTCACAAACTTTTCTATCCCCATATTTCCTCATTCTCCATTTTATCTCCTTAAAACCACGTGTCCCTATAAGCTACATTTCCTGAATATATCAAACGTTGACTTATTAAAAGTTGTATGTATCTTAGAATAGCTCCTTAAGGGTTTTTCCCCAATGATTTTAATTGTGTTCGTTCTGGGTTCATAAACAGGGAACTTGAAGCATTTAAAAAACACACAAGTGTGGTATCCAAATGTTTTGTTTTTTCTAAGCTCAATGTACTTTAATAGGCTCTTCCCTTTAAAAAAAATGTAATTAAAAGGAATAAGCTCACCTATTTAGAAATTTATTTATTTACCTTAAATCTTTCATGCAAGAAACTGTTAATGTTCTTTGCTTTGTTCTGTACTAAATAGAAATAAGATACAAAACAATTCTCTAATTCAGATTACATGGGGTGTATGCCTTACAAGTTCGATTTTCTGAATTTCCCCTGACATTTTCAAATTGAATATCAGAGTCAATATCAATCTAACCAATAAAAAGCAATTTAATTTTTACAGAGAACGAAGAGAATATCTAAATTTGACATATCAGACAGTTTTTTGTCTCTGTTGAATTATTTCAGGTTATATTTTAGTTAAACTGAGTTAAAACAGCAAATTTCATAATCCTTCAAGTAATATAAGACTGTAGCCCCTGATATAATTATTTAGGGCAAAAGCTTATTCATATCGTATCGTACTTGATAACATATCTGAAATACGTACTCCTATTTGTTCTGTTTATAACACTATTTGCCCTACAGGTCATAGTCTCAAAGACTATAAGCCTTTCAATATCAGATACATCACCAGAGTATTTGATTTTCCAATATCTATAACATTGTTAGTGATTATTTGGATTATTATTTCTTGAGTAATATAATACTTCTTAAATGATATAAATGCTTATTATAACATAAATAGGATAAGCATATCTATTTATCATATATTGTCTCTCCCAAATGACACAGGCTATTACAAAAATGGAATATGAACACAGCAAAAACAAAAACAAACAAACAAAAAATTTTTGTTCTTTACAAGTTTCCAAAGATCACACTGGTAGATAGCCAGTGAAAGAACAAAAATCGTATCTCTGACAGCTGTACTGCTGTGAAAATCAGAAATATTCCCCCAACGCTTTAACTCTGGCCCAGACAATCTCTTGAACTTTTGCGCAACGTGACCAATGACCCTGGAGACAACGGCCCAAAGGTGAATGCTTTATTTTCTATTGTAAAACTGTTCCTTCTCCCATGTTTCCCCTTTAGGTGAAAAGGAAGAGTCATTTTCTAAGGCCACAGGGATTTTTTGGACGTGTTAAATTGAAAGACTATTAGGCTTGCATTTGGATGTATCAGGTAACCATTTGGATATGAGTGTTAGCCTCCAGGCTGGAGAAATAAATTAGGGAATCACTAATATAGAGATGGGATTTAATCCATGAAATTACCTATGCGGTGAATATAGATGAAGAAGAGAAAAAGTGTGAGAATTGAGCTACAGAGGGAGAACTCCATAGTCTAGAGGAGAGGAGAGGAAGCTATGAGAGGACATAGGAGGAAGCAGGTAGTGAGGTGGGCAGGCATCCTGGCTAGTGTGGGAGCCTGTATTTCAAGTGCAGCAGGTGTTTCAAGAAGGAACATGATCAACTCTGTCAGCACTGATAGGTCAGATTTATTGAGAATATCTTTTTTTTTTTTTTTTTTTTTTTTTTTGCGGTACACGGGCCTCTCACTGTTGTGGCCTCTCCCGTTGTGGAGCACAGGCTCCGGATGTGCAGGCTCAGCGGCCATGGCTCACGGGCCCAGCCTCTCCGCGGCACGTGGGATCTTCCCGGACCGGGGCACGAACCCATGTTCCTGCATCGGCAGGTGGACTCTCAACCACTGGGCCACCAGGGAAGCCCGATAGGTCAGGTTTAGATAGTTAACCGATGACTTTATTAACATCGTGATTATCAGTGAACTTGATAAGAGCTGTTTCAGTGAGTGCTGAGGGTGAAAACATGATTGGAGTGGCTCTAAAAGTGGAGTGGCAAAGACAAAGAGGACAGATTGTAAGAAATCTCCAGTAAAAAGGAGTGGATAATTGAGATGGTAACTGGAGAGGGACATTGAGTCAGAGTATTTTTTTAAGATAGAAAAAAAATCACACAATATGCTTATGTATCAATGAGAATGAACCATTAGAAAGTGAAATTTTGGTTTTGCAGTAGAGCAAAGAAATAATTGCTGTGTGATTCCCTTAAGTAGGGAAGAGGATGGAATCCAGTTGACAGGTGAGGCAGGCAAGCAGGGGGAGTTCATCAATAGCACCAGAGAGGAGGGCAGAGTTCACGAGATGGATAGATGTGGTGGTGGCAGCAGATGGAAATTTCTCATCTGATGGCTTATGTTTTCTTATCATTCAGGTCTCAGAGCAGCTGCCACCACTCAAAGAGCCTTCCTTAACCACCAAATCTAAGTAGCTCTCCTTTCCATAGGGTCCCATACAACCCAATTTTACTATCTCTATAGCACTTGTGACTTTTTTTAAAAACACTGTTGTATAATTTGTTTAATTGGTTATGTATACATTTCCAAACTAAGAGCATAGACCTTCCTTCTCTTTACTGCTATATCCTTAATCCCCATAACTGAAAAGCAGAGAATACAAATAGTAGCTCAGTATGTAATTGTTAAATAAATGAATCAATGAACACTTCAGAAACAAGCACTTCCAAGAATCCAAATGATTTCAAATGTGATATTACCAGTCTCAAGTATCTTTCTAGAGTTATTCATACAGGTAGCAAAGTATGTGGATAGTTGTGCTTTTATTGCCTGCTTTATTGAAAATGTACACTCCGGAAAGTTTTGTAATAGTGAATTAGATATTCGTGGGCACGTTATAGGTTGCAGACTATGGGCATTACAGAGCAAGAGCAGGTGACTCCAACACGAAAAGTCCAGCTAGTCTCACCGGCACTGCACGTGGCGTACAAAGGAGGGTGCAGAAAAGGAAATGATCAGTCAGAAAACAGAGAAAAGCCCTGTAATTCAAAACCATTAAATAAGAGAAAATTATCCTTAAATGTTTGTCTAGCATGTGATGTTTGCTTCCCATAATTTTTATTAGTACCCCACCAAATCACTTCAGAGGTCAGTTAGTATTGTTAGGTCATTTTTTTTTTTTGCGGTACGCGGGCCTCTCACTGTTCTGGCCTCTCCCATTGCGGAGCACAGGCTCCGGACACGCTGGCTCAGCGGCCATGGCTCACGGGCCCAGCTGCTCCGCGGCATGTGGGATCTTCCCGGACCGAGGCACGAACCCGTGTCCCCTGCATCGGCAGGTGGACCCTCAACCACTGCGCCACCAGGGAAGCCCTGTTAGGCCCATTTTTACAGAGCTGTAAACTGATCCTCTAAGATAGGGGTCCCCAACCGCTGGGCCACGGACCACCACAGGTCCACAACCTGTTAGGAACTGGGCCGCACAGCAGGAGGTGAGCTGCAGGCGGGCTAGCAAGAAAAGCTTCATCTGTGGCTCCCCATCGCTCGCATTACCGCCTGAACCATCCACCACCACCCCCATCCGTGGAAAAATTGTCTTCCACAACACTGGTCTCTGGTGCCAAAAACGTTGGCGACCGCTTCTCTAAGAGATTAGCTGATTAGGTGCTGCACACAGAGGAACTTACCTGCAGCTGCAGAAAAAGAATTCACAATCATGCTGCCTGCTTTTCTTAGCCCGCCTAAGTCAACCATCCCTCTAAGAGCCACAGAATGGAAGAGTCGATGGTTGGATGATCACCAGCAACAGTAGTTGACCGTCACTTTTTTTTTTTTTTTTCTGATGCTGATTTTACTTCTCTGGGCTGACTTGCATTAACCTGAATTTGAGAATATTTATGCAGAAGAAATAGTGCATCCATGAACACCAAGTCCAAATCCTGATAGGAGTGTTTATTCCTTGGTTGAGTTATGCCCAAAAGCAATTAGACATTACTCAGTGGCCCTGGGTTTAATCTGTTATTTATACCAGTTAGACAGAGGGAATCCCTGAAATTATCTATGGCTAGGCACCCTGGAAATTTTCCTAGGCTATTTTTCAAAGGTTATCTGGTATTGCTGGTCACCCTTGCCAAACAGAAATACAAGAGTTAGAGAAATGAGGAAACTGATAAATGAGGATATAGATATCCTTCAAAAAAAGTACAGTTTTGATAAAAGAAAAAAAATACAAGATACAATCTAAGAGTGTGCCCTTTTCATTTAGTTTTTTTTTTTAATGTTTAATAGCGGAAGAGCCTTTGTTTTGAAGAGTTCATCATGCTTCTTCCAAAACTGTGTTTCCCAAATGAAACAACATTCCATTCTCCTCTAAATCTCCAATGAAGGAGAATTTCACACCCCAGATCCAAACCACATATTAGAATAATAATATTCTGCCTGAGGCGAGGAATGACTTCCATAATCTACCTCTCTGTTCACCACACCAAGACTTTTGCAATAGAGTATAAAGAGATATTGTCTGACGATGTTCCCCCCAGATGAGGTAAATATCATTTCATTAGGGAGGAAAATAAAAGATCAATTTACAAAACCCATAAATGTGTAAGAATAACCCAGGTTTGTTCATTCTTTTACACTTTCTTCCTCCTTCCCTCCCTTCCTTCTTTTCTTTTCTTTTTTATTAATTTTTATGGTATTTACTGCCAATACTGGACCTTCTGAAACAATCAGAATGTGGTCTAGTCGTTAATAAATGTTGTCCTTAATCTGACATAAAGAAGAAGGTGGTCCCTGTTAATAAACCAATATCTTTCCAGATTTGGTCTCTTCTCTTGCTCTGATCATCCTAACTGCTTTCCCTTGACCTTGAAACCTGCTTCATTTTCTATTTCTGGGATTCTATCTTAAGACATCATCCAAACTTTAGAAAAAAGTTGTGGAAAAAGCTATATCAATTAAGCATAAATTTTAAAAAATAATAATATGAGAAATCTCCCAAATTAAAAGTGTTAAGTAAGTTCTAATTCATTTTGTTTGAAATAATATAGAGATATTTAAATTTAATTACAAAGAACATTCAGTACATGTGGGAATGCTTTGGATATTCAATGTTAAATGAAAAAAATAGGATGCAAAATTGCATAACTATATGACTATAATTAGAAAGTAAAAATAAGCAGAAAGTAAAAAATATAAAAAGTAGAAATACAATTAAATGTTAAGAGATTAGTTAAGATAGTTGTTTTCTTTTGTTTTTTCTATATTCCAAATTTTCTATAAAGTTAAAATAAGCCTTAATTTAATCTTTTAGTTTAAAAGAGATCTGTGATGTAAAGGAACTCATATTTATTGCAATTGTTCCTTTTTCTTTTTAGGTATTTCTTGCATCTTGGAATAGTTGTTTGTGGGCAAAAAACATCTTTGGATTAGGCCAAGATTCTGTTCTCTGAGCCAGTTGGTAAGGGCAGGGATTTAAAAGGAGAAAAATTTATGTAATCAGAATTTTATTAAAACTGTCTGGGATTTTATAGATCATGTGTTCAAAACTCCACATTTTATATTGAAGAAACGGAGAAGGAAAGAGCTAGAAAAATATAAGAAGAAGATATGTGGGTGGATCCAACTGACATGTAAGTTTAATGAAATTTTGTAGTCACAATTATTTCAGAGGGCTCTGAACACGGCAAACAGTAGATCTAGGTAATAGAATCTGCTGTCTTTCTAACTCTCTCTGTTTTCTAGTGATTTCCAGCCCTTTGTATCAAAAAAGTCTGTTTCTCTGAACAGCCTGCGGGACAACATTTACAAATCCTAGAGATAGTGCTGAAGATATTTATTAGAACTGCCTAAGTTCTAGGAGCAATGTGTGCAATCAATGCTGTGGCAGCCCCTCTGTGCTGAGGCTCCCATTTCCCAGCTTCTGGGCCTGAGGACTACTGATTGCCCACCCTGAGGTCCTCTCTGTGAATCACCCATGGTCCAAGCTGACTCACTGAAGTTCCCCCTTGGGGAAGGGGACACAGGATGAGGATGGGATGGGTGGGACTAAGGGAAGTTCTCCCAGAAGAAATGTCACTTGCGAGCCTTTCAAAACAAGTAGCTTTGATGCTGACAAATGTGGAGTTTAGAGTGACACAAACAAGGAGAAGAGCATGAACTAATTTAGGGTTTTAAAAAAAGGAAGTGACATGATTAACAACACATTTTTGAAGAATTTCTTTGCATTATAGAAGTAGACTGGATTGATGGTGCATCCTGTAAATGCCTCTACCCGTTCTCCTAGGTCTCCGACTTGCTCCCATTCAACCTGCTTTTGAATTCATCTCCATGCTGCTACTCTGGGTCAGACACTCAGGTATTTTCCTATATGATATTTTATTAAGCATGTCTTTCTATTCTAATGCTTTGACACATGAAGAGACTGCCCCCCCCCCCAGGGCGAGCCAATTCCTAGAGGTCATAAATGACTCACCTTTCATATGCAAATAAATCAATTCAGAGTCCCTGCCCCCAACCACCTCCTTTATCAGACTCTCTCACACACCAGTCTACTATCCCACTGCCTAGTCACCCCAGGATCAGTACAACTAAAGACAGTTCCTATACCCCAGAGCCTGCTGAAATTTTTTGAACTAGCCAGCCTGCTCACTCTGCCTTGTTCATGTCTTCCAGCTGAAGCAACAATAAAGGCTCTTGCCCACATTCTCCCCTCATTCCCTCTGCTGCCTGGCCAACCCTGGTGCTACCCCATTTGGCCCTCATGGTGTGGTTCCCCTGCTCCTCTTGGGAATTGTAACAAGATATCCTTTCAGTGGCAGTCATCTCCTGATCTGTTGGCCCCCACCACATATGAATAAAAATAAAAGCTACATTTTAAAACGGTTACCTCATTTAGCTTTTGTAACACTCTTATAAAGTGTCTCCCCATTTTTTGAGATGACAAAGCTGAGACTCTTCTATCTCAGAGCCTTCCACTTTGTTTAAGCGAACATACTGTGGTGGGAAAAGTTGTAATACTTCTAGTAAAATAGATTGGCCAGATTCAAATCCTACCCAGTACGAGTCTGGCAGTAAAAAGCAACCACAAGAATCTCAGTCACTTTACACATAAAATTTATTATCCATTCTCACAAGCCTTCTGCAAGTCTAGATACTCTCCAGGGCAGCTCACTTCCCAGCAGTGAATCATGGATTCTTCCAGGTTCTATTTTGTGGCTTCACTATCTCAGCACATGGCTTCCAGGGCCTCCAAGATAGGCAAAGAGAGAGAAGAAAGAATTCACAACTGATCATGAGTATCATAGTCAGGAGGTGACACATATCATGTCCTTCCACAGGCCATTGACCAGAACTCATATATAACCTAACTACAAAGAAGGCAGTAAAACATAGTGGAGTTCATGGATATTTGCCATCAGCATTTTATAGTGGCCCAAGTGCAAAGTTCAATAGCTACTGTATTGGAAAAATCAGTTGTGAATCATTCCTTCCATTTTAAACACATGGACACAATCAGAGCTGTCATTCCCTTTATAGCCACTCAGAGCTCCAATATATTTTTATTGGTTCAATAACCTCTTTACTTACTTATACATACAATATAAATTACTAAAGTTAGAATCTACTTCATTCTTATTACTGCTTTCAACTTTGGTTTTTGGCTTCTTGTATGCTTTTATTTGGGATTGTTTGGGTTTTTTTAAAAAATTTATATTCTAGGAACAGAATCACACACAGAAAACTGTCTCAATATTCAATTAGGTCTAAATAAAACTGAAATCTCTTCTAGAAATCCACAGAAATTAAGTCAATCTATTATTCCATTTTTAACTACTTTCTCTATCAGCTGCTTCTTCCTATTCCATTTTGAGTGTCTTTCTGTATGCTTCAAGAGCCCCCAAACAGGTCATCTAATTGGTTTAGTTAATCATTTTCTAAATGTAGCACCTCTTTGGGACCAGATTCTCATACAGACTCCTTGATAGATCACAACTCAGTCTATACACGGTTGATTTGGTCTGGCACATAGTTATAATATAATTCACCACAGCCAAAGTTGCTGAAGAGCATATGACCCCATGTGCTCTGTAACTCACCTCTGGAAGCTTAGCTCAGAAGATATCTTTGGGTGAGACAGTCTCGCAGCCATGGATTCCTCTCCAAAATAGCCTTGTGAAAAAACTTTTTTGTTTTTTTATGAATAAAGCTAGACTCATCATTTTCAGTTTAGTATTGGCTTAGTATTCAAGAAGGTAGGAAAGTATTGAACCACAGGTTCAGCCACCATGGCACTGCTGCCAGATGGGTTCTTCAAGACAAAGAAAAATATGTGAAAAACAGATCTTCTACTCATTCTATTTCTGTCACATACAGGATTTTTTTTAATGGTGCTTACACCCTACTAAGATTTTCACTAACTATTGTAATATTGAATTTTTTTAGCTTTCATTTTGAATTATTATATAAATGGTACCGCTACCATGACAAAAACACAAACTGAGTTATCCTGTCAAACATATACATCACCCAGTGAGCACAACAGAAAACTATGATAATTGTAAATTTAAGCAAGAAAACAGATCAATTTTAAGGAAAGGGCATGACTAATCTATAAGTCACCTTTATACTATGGAGCTTTATGTAAAATATTAAAGGATCTTTTTTAAGGGTAAAAAATAATTAAAACAAAAACTAAAATTTATCTCATATTCAGCTTTAGCCATAGACATAAGAAAGACACATTAAAGAGGAAAACCCATTAGTTAATTAGTAAACTTATTTACCTAGGTTGTGACTGGGGGAGAGGGTATTGGAAGGAACCTGAGTTCACCCCTGGGAAAGTAGATAAGTCATGTGTACTGTATGCACAGTGTGGAGTACCATGTGGCAATTAGAAACAACATATGAGATTTGGTCATGGCAACATGGATGGATCCAAAAAAGAAAGAGAAAAAAGAAACAAAATGAGATACAAATCATCCGATAACATTTACATGAATTTAAAAATGTAAAAACACAATATGAAACAAAAAGATGCAAGCCAAAATTGTTGCCTATGACAATAGAACAAATACGTTTCAATAAAATATCCAAATGACACAAGAAAATTTGCTGAGTCCCATTTAGCCTATCCTACATGCCATTTTCAAGGTCCCAGAACCTGGGGGTAAGATTTCTGAACTAAGGCTCTGGAAACCCTTCCATTCTGGCTGCCTCTGTTCTGAGGGGAATGGGTAGAGTAGAGATAAAAGGGGATAAAGTTGAAACAAACAAATATGTGAGTCTCCGCACCACACAGATGTTAATTTGTCTGCCAGGAGCTAAGGAGTATGATTAAACAGCCTCTGAGACCCAAAAGAGACAGAGAGACACAGAGAGAGATAGCACTCTCTGATCATAACGCCATGTTTAACTAGACTGTATATTGTCAGTTTATATGGAGTTTTTTGTTTTGTTTCGTCTATAATAATAGCCCATCTGACCATCAGCAGGTTCAAGAGAATGTAGACTCGGGCTTCCCTGGTGGCACAGTGGTTGAGAATCTGCCTGCTAACGCAGGGAACACGGGTTTGAGCCCTGGTCTGGGAGGATCCCACATGCCGCGGAGCAACTAGGCCCGTGAACCACAACTACTGAGCCTGCGCGTCTGGAGCCTGTGCTCCGCAACAAGAGAGGCCGCGATAGTGAGAGGCCCGCGCACCGCCATGAAGAGTGGCCCCCGCTTACCACAACTAGAGAAAGCCCTCGCGCAGAAACGAAGATGCAACACAGCAAAAATTAATTAATTAATTAATAAACTCCTACCCCCAACATCTTCTTTAAAAAAAAGAGAGAGAATGTAGACCCAAACTCGTAGGAAAAGTATTAGGGTTCAGACTCAAGTCTTAGCAGTCATTCAATTAATTGTTTAACCCTCAGCACAAAACAATTGGAAAGGAATAGACTCAAAACTACATAAAGATATGGATTAATCATCTACAGTACATCCATCACTTGGTCAGGTTTGAGATTCTGCAAGCTACAAATACTCTATTCCTATAAGTAAGATGTGACAAGCAGGCAGGAAATAAAAGGCAGTCATGGTTCTGAGTATTACAGGTGATCAGGAGTCAGGTCCCAAACTGCCACACAATTGAAAATGATTAGAGGGTATTCCCTCTGATAAAGTTTCAGGGCACCAGAAGCTGGTTAGTCTAGCAAAGACAACTTTTCTACAATAGCTAAGGGAAAGTTAGAAGGACCTAAGTAATAGAAAATAGCCAAGACCGATTTTGAAGCTTCCAATCTCATGCAACAAAGCATAGTTTTTTTCCTGGGGATTGTGGCCAGGTGGGGGATTGGCTTATGAAGGCTGTCTCTATTTGACATGATGTATTGAGAGGCCCACAGACTCGCTGACACAATTCTACACAATGGCAAGTTGGACAAGTTATACAGCTTTCCAAAGGAGATACATACAGGATGAGAAATGGAAATGAGATTTTATGATTTAGGAAACAAATCACAGCCTTCCTGCAGTCACATGTCCAATATTTAATCTCTAAATTATTACAGCCAGGGAAACCAACATTTTCATTCCTGCAGAATGAGTGACACATGGTTTAATGTTCCTCTCCCCACCTGGGAATGTACTTTCCCCAGGATCCCAGTGAAAGGGGGCTTGTCTGGTCATATCTCTGGAAAGGGATCATTGACTATGCTAGTTTTGATGTTTATTACCTTCCTACAGTGAAGCTAGAATAATTATGAAAAAAATTTTAGGAGTGCAACAAAGACTCAATATAGTCTCATAGAACTAGTTCTGTTTTGGGAACATTCTTTCTTCTCCTAAGGTCATGGGTGACATTTACCATATAAAACAGCCAGTGTGGCACAGGTACAGACCAATCAAACCGCCTAAAATCAACTCAGTCATACTGGTGCCTACTGGCACAGCACAACCTGAAGCCCCGCGGAGGTAACCCCCAAATACTAGAGACCGATTTTCTACTCTGTTATTAGGGTAAGTCCAAAGAGCTAGTTTTGTTTTCCAGAATTGAAATTTGCTGAATGTCCCTGCAGTGCCTGCTGCAGTTTCATAATTACAGGGATTCCCAAGCCTTTGCCGACCATTCACTGTCCCAGTCGTATTCAGCACTCACAAAGGTAAAGCAATCCCTCAGAATGACACTCTGCCCCTGGATTTGTTGAGAGAGAAAGAGAGATTCACCCGACTCCACACTCTGCTAAGGAGCAAAGAAGTCACGTGATCTAAGAGCCCACCCACCAGGCGCCCCTCTCCACTCCTGCATTCCTGAAAGGGACCGGGTCAAGGACAGGCACCCAGCACTGCAGTTTCACCTTCAAGGGTTCCTTGCCCCCTCTTCTTCCTCCCCAAAAGCCCCACTCAATGGGCTCTTCCCAGAATCACAGTGGTGTAAGAGCCCAGGGTCACTTTCCAGGCACGAGGAATGTCACAAAGGGGACTATGGGAGAGGCTTCCGTGCCCCTGTCTAACCTCACTAGGACTTTCCATACCTGAAAGAACAAACAAGCAACACTGACAAGTTCCTAGTAGTACTTTTTTTTATTGCTAAGGAACATAGATATCCCCCTTTCCACATTGCTGGGGAGAAATCTCATCATTTACTGGAACATTCCAACCATGTTTTGAGTACACATATGTATGAAATCTTATGCACTGTACAGGAGAATGCTCTTCTGTCGCTGCTTGCTAATACAAATTTTCTGACTACTTTCATACGAGGACGTTCTTGTATGCATTTAGAGACAGTTGTATTATAGTAGCTGAGAACATAGGCTAGAGCCAGACTCACATATTGGCTGGTCCTCTTGGCAGCTATGGAATATTGGATCAGTTTTTTAACTTCTTCCTGTTTCAGTCTCCTCATCAATAAACGGAGGGCAACAAGACCAACATCATAGGATCCTTGGGAGTATTAAAGGATTTCTACGTGAAAGGTGCTTAGATAATGCACATAGTAGGCATTCCACAATTATTAATAAATGGGATATGTTTCCACAACACAGACAAAATGCTCAGTTGATTCTGATAGCTTAAATCAAGAATCATCAGATTTTCTAGAATCCTACAGATAGTTTTTTTGTAAAACTGTTCACAATGTACCCAATTGGTTTGTCATCATGGATTCATTCAACAGATATTTCTTGAGAAATATCAATGTGCCAGACCCTGTGCCAGAGCTGAGAATATAAAAAGGAATGAGATTGGGTCCTTACAATCATAATGATTGCAATCCAACAGGGGAGACAGACATGTACACAAATAATTCAATGCAGAGAGTGGTTTTAGACAGAACACAAAAGAAGAAGAGGTTAACCCACATCAGTGGGCCAAATTAATATACGTCCCACACAGCCCTTGAATAGTGGTATCGTGGGGTCCAAACTTATATGTGATACAGAACCAGACTCATCATACTTGTGAGCCTTCATTTTCATTGATAGCAGAAGCAAAAACTAGATCTTCCTATTTCAAGTAACTTAGACCCTTCATTTTTAAGCTTCATCTCTTTTAGATAATCAAATTCCAGGTTTTCCCCAACATCATTCTCCTATCACTGAGGAGCTTACAAATTGTCCTGTCATTAGAGAAAGGACCTCTGGCTGTCCTTTCCAAGATATGCTCTATTCATGGATCAGATCTCACTACCCATCTTCTTAGCAAAATATAGTATCAGCTATTTTAACTTAACCTAATAAAATTAACATATCTACAATAATTAACTTCTGCTACATAATAACCCCAAAATGTAATGATTTAAAACAACAACCATTTATTTAGCTCAAAATTCTGCAAGTCAGCATGTGAGCAGTTCTGGTCTTGGCTGAGCTCAATCAATGCATCTGTGGTCAGCTGGGAACTAGTTGGTCTAGGATGGCTTCATCTGGAAGGACTGTCTAGACTTGTTCATAAAGCATGCAAGAGTTTCAAGGGAGCAGAGGGAAAATCAAGGCATGGAAAGAGCACAACATCATTTCTGTCATATTCTATTGGCCAAAGCAAATTCCAAGGCCAGCCAAGTTTCAAGTATTGGGTAAAGAGGCTCCATCTCATGATGGGAGATGCTGCAAAGTCACATTGCAGAGATGAGGTGATTTTTGCATCAATCTGTCAAAATATCTATAACTAAAGTTAAACAAAGTATCTATAACTAAAGTTAAACAAACAACAAACTTTATTGTCTGACTACATGACCTACTCTGCTAGGCTCCTTACATGAATATACCTTTAACCATTTCTCAACGAATGTATTTACTTGGTAAAAGGAAACAAGAATTTAAATAAAACAAGTTTAATTCCATTGAATTTGCCAAATATTACTCAGGTGTCTAATTCTAGGCACTGAGCCAGTCATGGAAATATATAGACAAATTAAAAAATCACCGCCATTAAGAAGCTTGCAGTCTAGTAGAGGAAATAAATAGGTAAATATATGCAATGATAGATGGAGAGGGCACTATGAGGTTATAAGGAAAAGGTACATGACTCAGAGAAAATTTCCTGGAGAATATTGTGGAATGTCAGGTATCAGAGAAATCCAGAAGGATGAGAAATAGTGCATTCTCTGTGTGTGGACAGATAGCACTGAATCCATATCTCCTAGCCTTGTCACAGATCAAGAAATTAGTTCACTGACAGACTTGTGTTACCATAAGTAGCATGTTTGATACCAGGAACTTTCAAAAAAAAAAAAACTTTTTTTTTTTTAGCTACCATAAAACTAGTTTAGCATACCAGACCCCTTCCATCACTTGTCAGGTAGTCATCCCCGGTAAACCTTCGTTTTTGTTCTCTGCTTCAACATCAGATAATCAACGTTGCTTGTTTTTGGTCTCCCCAGTGCCCCTCACCACTCAGTAACTGTTCGACACTTGCTCCTCTATTTTTGGCATTTCAAATCCTAGGCTAGCTCATTCTCAATACTGAGATGTGACTTCTACATCAGTTGCTTTGAGCAGCTCAGTATTCATCCTCTTTTTGAAGTCCAATATCATTCATACATTCATTCATACAACAACAATTTGTTAAGGTCTGGCTATGGCCTAGGACTACTATATAATGGTAAATAAGATAATTACAGCCTCTATTCTTATGACTCATAATATGTAAGGAGAGACTGATATTAAAGCAGGAATTACACAAGTGATTTTCAATTATGTTTATATGTCCTATAAAGAAAAATGTAAAGTAGTATGAGAACAAAACAAGAAACGTTTTAATTAGTCATCTGACAGATGAGCAGAAGTTTATCCCAAAAGTGAATTGGAAGGATCCAAGAAAAATATCTCAAGCTGAAGACATGGTGTGTGCCAGGGCTGGGTGTGAAGGAGCCTGGCAATGTGGAAGAACATAACAATGTCCAGTGTGGCTAGTGCCTAGTAAGTAAGGAGGAGAATCATAGTGATGGTGCTGGAAATAAGGACAAGAAAATAGCTAGTATGCAGGGCTGGATCCACCACTCTGCTTAAAGATAGTTTTCTCCAAAACCATGTCAAACCTAGGATGCACGTGACTTCAGATTAACTCAAACTTCATAATTTTCTATTTCATTTGCAGTTTATCATTCAAAGAGTATCTTAATTTCTCAATACACAGGTTCACCTCCAATTCTAACTAATTCCAGTTTCTTGAATATTTCTTTAAAATAAGGTTGGGCTAACTTTGATACAGTCAGAAACTAAGTAGAATGTCCAGGATATAAAATGTTTTACATGATTCTAGGGACCGAAACCATCTCTCTGGGCATAGAATAAAGGGTGGCAGAGGAACAGAGCTAGAATCTGGTTCACTTTGCTTTCTTTCTCTTTGACGATGTTCAAGCTAAAAGTTATGCCCTACCTTATTATCCTTAGAATCTAAGGAGGTTAGGCTAACCCCAAGGGCACTCTCCAATCCTCTTTTCTATGCTATTTTCCAAAGCCTTTCTTTATCTCTATTATCCTGTTTTAATTTTTTTTGAAATTAGAACTTGGAGAAAATCTGTTTCATATGCAAATATTTGGCTATTTTTATGTGTAAAATGTACTTGAAAATCAAAGCTATAAAAACAAAAATAGAAAATCACAAAAACCTAAACTCTACGCACACACTGGTCAGGAGTGCGCACACCGTTGTACTTTTGGGGATGGCAGAGAGTTATTGGCACAAAGCAAACTGGGAAGATGAATTAAACCACTTCTCACTACTCAGAGGCTCACATATTCAATCAGATTGAGATTTCCCCCCACTTTTCCCCAATATTTTTTCTAGCCAAAGAACAAATGTGCAGTCGGTACAACCACCCTATCCTAGACTCATGGCCATTGTGGGGTTTCCCACCCATAACACACACCTCAATCCTTTACTAAATTCAGCATCATTCTTTCTGCACTTACTCAGCAGATGGCACTTTGGTCCACATTGTTCAATTCACCTGAGTTTAAAGAAAACCTGTGCAAACTTCGAGGTCAAACATTTACGGATCATTCTTTTTCCCAGGAAGTCACTTTATCTGGAGTGTGATGCCCTTTACTATCAACTTCCAGAGTTGAAAGCATAATGTCAAATTAAAACCCTTCTCATTTTAGGCGCTCAGTTCCTACCCTGATTTCTGTTACTTTAAAACTTTAGCTAAAATTTTTCCAGAGGTGACTGAGTTTCCTCAGTCCCTGGGGGAAGCTGCTGTGAATGACTTTCCACAATTCATTTTTCTGAGGGTCACCAAGTTCCCTCTTTGCAACCTAAGCGTTATAGGCTTAAATGCTGGTCAGGGGCATTCAAATCGAAGGAATGAATGAAAATTCTAAATAGAAAGTTTTTAAATGAATAAAGAAACAGGGAAGCCTTAACTTAAAGAGGTAATAGAGTGGAAACAAAGCTTAGAGTTCCAAGCTCACCCTAAGCAGTGGGACCCCAATCAAGCTACTCTGGTTTCCTATTCAGTCACAGAGACATCATGACATTCTTTCAGAGATGAAATGAATTAACACGTGTAATTCATTTCTTGCCTTTAGCTTTCCTAATGTCTAACTAACCAGCATGATAAGACAGGGAGTAACTCATGTTCTGTTTTTTAAATGAACTAATGGAGATTCACTGATTTATGCAGTCAATTATAAGTGTGGACAACAGCCAAATAGGCAAGTTTCTTGAAGGGAAAAAGAAAAAAACCCTCAGGTCTCTGAAGAAGCAATTAGCAAGTATTGTGGGGAGAAGACGGGGAAGAGAAAAAGGGAGGAGGAAAAAATCCCGATGAGGCAAATTGCCTTTAATTATCCTTAAACATTTTCTCGTCTTCTTTTGATGCCATAGGACCCCCTGCAGTTGCAAAATAAAATAAGCCTGAGTTTTGTTTTGCTCTTTTAAATAGGAACATAATAGCCACTGTGGAAACATGTTCTTAATCAAAGGTATTAAACTCCTGGCTGCTCTCCTTCATTTGAAACTGCCTGCATTCATTATTATCAATGGGAAGAGAAGTCTAGTCACTATTTAGCTCTCTTCTTAGTAAATTAAAATATTAATTACAAAATACTTTATAATTTATCTTATATCTTAAGCTATTAGTTACTACGGCTGGAAAAGGAAAAACAAGGGGACTCGTTTGTGCTGAAGTAATTTCCCTAACAAAGCATTCATAGTTACTTCTAGTTCCTGGAAATCAAATCCATACATGAAATGCTGCATCTTGAGAGCATCTTGAGCTGCATCTTTATCTGAATAAATTAGATAGCAACTTCATTTATTTTTTGTCTCAGAGATAAGTGTACAATTACAGTTGCTGTGTCCACGCACTCAGGACATGTGACTGCTCAGACAGGGCTGTTTGCTGCAGCCAACGCCAGGCAGAGCTGGAGAGGTAAGAAAGAATGTTTCCTTTTCATTTCTGCTGCACAATGCAGTAATCGATCTTATGCCCGTAGACATAAATGCTCAATCTCTGGGAAAGAGGCAAATAAAGCCACAGAATAGACATTGAGCCAACTACAACCCTCATTGTCTGCCTCTTCAAAGACTCAAATTACCAGCAAGGTACGGAGGTGACAAGAGAAAGTCTTAAGAAAACACAGGCCAATGGCCAGCAAACCGCTGAACATATGCAGATGACCTGGTCCTGTGGTGCCAGAAGTTAGCACAAAATAAACCAGAGCTGGTCTCTTTTACAGTTGAGAGTTATATACAGTAATCATACACTTAGGGGGTTTATTTAGAGAGGGTCTAAAACCAGCATCCCCCTGCAAAATATTCCCTCCCTTGCCTAATACCTGCATCGTGCCTGAAATTAGATATTTTTCCCCTTACATCTGGGAGGATATTCAGTTTAAGAGGTCGCTATTTAATTTCAGAAACAGCTAGAGACAGAAAACTTTACAGCCAACACCATTTATTAAGTGCCCACTCTGTACTAAGTACTTTACATATATTATTTTCTTGAATCATTACAATAATCTTATGATGTAGACATTTTTTATAGCACCATGTTACCCAAATGAAAACCAAAGCTTAGAAAGATAAAGTGACTTGAACAATTGGCAAGTTGATACAGGGAAGATCTCAGTCCAGGTGTCTGATTGCAAAGCCCTGGTTCTTACTATATCTGTCGGCTTCTATCTGATATTATGTGTTGGGGTGCAAGGGACAGGGTGCTGGGTATTAAAAAACAGAAGAAGGTACAAAACAGGGAGGTGAAAGAACATTGGAGAGAACGGAGAATCAGCCCTAGATGTGCTGATTCTCAGAGGGAGAACCCAGACCGCCAGATGGAAGCATTAATGCCCAGCCTCTCATCCTAACCACTAAACTTCATCCAAGCCAGTCTTCTTTTCAGTTCTTTGTACATATGTCTCACTAAATTGTACAAAACCCACAGTCCCTGTGGATGAGCAAGGTAGCTGTAATTTTTTCACATGTACTTTTCTGTGTCCTTGGTGAATTTTAGTCACATGCCTCTTGCTCTCTGAAAGAGGCAGGCTCACTGGCTTCAAAACATCAAAGACACTGGGAGGCAGGAGAGTACAGGGAGTGGGGCAGGGCATGGGTCCTGTGTCCATCTCTGTAGCTTAGGGCAAGTTTCATAACCCTCTGTGCTGTCTCAGATTCCTTGTCTGAAAAATGGGGTCATTAATAGTGCTTTACAGCAAATAGCAAATAGAAAATGTTGAATAGATGTCAGTTATTGCTTGTAGTAAGTACTATACCACCAATCGATTTCACTGGGTAGGATAGCATTCCTAAAGAAGTACTGTAAAACAATTCCTGAGCCAAAGAAGCTTAGAAAACATCAACTACTTGACCTGTTCTTGCAAATGTACAGCACACCTTAGCATATAAAAGAATCCCCCAAACTGCAGTCAAGAAAGCTATTTTAACATATTTAACAGGTTCATTCACACTTGAGGGATTAGTGTTCCAAAGAATTCCCTAGGGGAATATAAACTAAGACAAAGTAATGTGAACACCTCTGAAACTGTATCAGTTTCAGATTCCTACTTTGTATGAAGACCCCTTTTTTGGATTCAAAACTCAGCTGGCCACTTAGGAGAAAAGTCTTGAACATGTTGCTCATCTTTTAAGTCTCAGTGTCTACGTACATCTTTACGAGTCTGTCTTGTCAAAGATAGGGATCAGCCTTATCCATCTTTGAATCTCCAACATCTACCTCAGAGCCTAAAACTTTGTTGGTGCTCAGAATGCTTGTAGATGACAGAATGAAGGCTCAGCTTGGAACTAGACAACGTGAAACAGTTGATCCAGGGAAAACTTGTCACCAACTTGATTCAATCTCATATACTTTTTCTAAGTCGATGCAAATCCTTCTAGAAGCAGACACTGAAACTGCAGTAGGAGTGCAAGCGGTTAACTAGCAGGTATTGACTGTGAAAGACAAAGGGGGAGGAAGCAGGATTGGACAGGGGAAGTCTTGAACTACAATGCGTATCTGATACTCAGCCAAGCTAATGGGGAGCTCCAGAGCAAACGCTGCCCTGAAGCAGTATCCTGTAAACAGCAGAAATGGTCAAGCACTAGTCCCCCATCTTCCTACCCTCAAAGTGCTCAGTCACTGACTGGGGTTGCCCAGAAGACCTTGAAATGCCGCAGTGATGGCAGATCCCTAAATCACTGCAAGTAGAGTCTACTTCCTCGCAGCTGAAAAGGAAGTTTTTTATTGAAGCAAGAGTCTGCAGCACACCTCTGTCATCGCTACAGTGAGCTTCTTCTACGTGCCTCAGTAGGTTCAGAGATAAACAAAGCTTAACTTTTACACTAGACTGCAGTATAATAGAAAAATAAACCCAATTATCAATTACTAATTTAAGAAAGTAGGTAGATAGTTCTCTAAGGACAGAAAAGTCTGCTCTTGGGTAGTCGATTAACAGTGTCTGCCATGGACAAAAGAGGAGACAGTAAGCAAGCAGACACATGTACTTGCCATCGCTGCCTACCCTATCCCCTTGGCCAACTCAAATCTTCCTCAAGGTTCAGCTGAAGTCGCATATTTTTCATAATTTTCTTGAATACTTCTGCCCCTAAAGGTCTCTCCTTTTATAACCAACAACAACATTTCTTACCTTCTCATAATTTATTACAGAATTTACATGTTATGTATTATCCTGCAATTGTATTCTTTTATTATATCTCATCTCAATAACCAAACTAGAAACAATTTGTCACAGAGACAATGTCTCATATTTTCTCACCCTGCCCTTCTTGAATAGCCCCACACCACTTACACTGCAGAGAAGACAGTAGGTGGTCATTGTCTACGTTTGGTTATGCGGTTTATTATGTGGATCAATTGGGAAAACTTGCTGCGGAAATACGAATGTATTCTTTGTTTCCTTTACCATTGATCCTCCAAAAGAAAGGGGTGCACATTCTCAGTTGGAATATGGCTGTGTATGTAACTGTATGTTTCTTTGGCCTATATTCCTTCTATTGGCCCCAGAACCCACTGGCAGCTTAGAGGGTATCTAAGAGGGAAACTAGAGATTTTAGAATCATGTCTCTAATCTCCATCAAACACTTCAGTTTGATAGAGATTATAGAAATGTCCATTCCACCATCTTCTGAAGTGTTTAACTTTAATTCTATAATTTAATGTAAATTTTTCCACAAGCAAAACTTTGAGCATCCTGGCCACCAGTATCCCTTCTAACAACACTACCATCATTAAACAGCACAAACAGAAATTCTGGAGCTGCTTCCACTGCTTTCCTTTAAAATTCATGCAGATAATAGAGTGTAGTCTCTAGTTCTATTTTCTCCATCAAAATCCACCAGAGACTGGTGTAGTCAACTCTACTTCCCTTAAACTCTTCACTTCTGCCATTTTGGTTCCCATCCAGCCTCTCTCCAAGGATCAGGTTTCCAGTTAACTCTCTACAGAAAGAAACAAAATGGATTCAGGAGGAAAAAACGGTTAAGATGAATCTTTTTTTTCTTTCCTGTAAAGCAGTTTGTCTTCTATACACCTGGCTTACTTACCAGAGGAAAGAAAGACATTTGCTTCTAAACTCACTGAAGTTGAATCTACTTATTCAAATGAGTTTACCTTTTTGTGGTCTTATTTAAAACCAGTTTGCCCGTTCATAACCCTCACAACATTTAAAGTAAGTAAGAGATTTCAGGAAAATCTCTTTAAACTCTATCCTAAAATTAGTCCTCATCACATTCCATATGTTTACATGTTCATAATTGCCATTCTTACTTTAAAGCTCACTTAAAAGAGCGTCAAAAGGTAAGAGATTTGCCGGAGGTCACAGTGAATCTGCACTGCGTCAGGAATAGAAGCCAACTGTTTGGATTAGCTGCCCCACGCTCTAATCACCTCAACAGCATCCTTTCTCACACACCCCATTATTAGAGATACTTGTCCCAGACCCCTGTCCAATTCATCTTCTATAAAGGGGTCTGTGAACATGCTCAAACCACCCCTCTCACTTCTCAAATTTGAGTCTGATTCATTGCAAAGTCTCCTGACCAAAGCAAACTATAACCATTTGGTCATTTTCAGGGCAAAAAAATCTATTTAGTAAACTGAGAGGCTGTGTTCTTATTTAATATAAAACTTCACTGCAAGTGCTAAACATTTTGCAAAATCACAGGGGTGGAATTTTTTTCCCACTTCATATCTTTCTGATGTGAGTTCAGCAAGTGCTCCCTATGCCAGGCATGCTGCCAACTATTAGGGATACAAAACAGCTTCAAGCAGTTTACCATTTATTGTAACGAACAATGAAGCAGGCGACACAGTATATTAAGCCCATCATAGGGGGAAATCCCAAGTTCACAGCAAGGGTATTTCATCTCAGTGTGGGGATCACAAAGACTGCTCAGAAGGTGAGTTCTCAGAGAAGATACTAGCCGGGTGTTACGAGTTGAACTGTGCTCTAGCATTCCCAGCCCCACCCTTAAAAAAGATGTGTTGAAGTGCTAACTCCCAATACCTCAGAATTTGACCTTATTTGGTAGTAGAGTCTTCACAGAGATAATCAAGTTAAAATGAGGTCATTAGGGTGGACCCTTATCCAAAGTGACCGGTGTCCTTATAAAAAGGGGAAATTTTAGACACAGAGACAGATGGGCACAGAGGGAAGATGATGTAAAGACACACAGAGAAAACACCAAGTGAAGTGTTGCATCTATAAACCAAGGAACACCAAAGATTGCCAGCAAACCACCAAAAGCTAGGCAGAGTCAAAGAATTCCCCCACAGGTTTCAGAGGCAGCAGGGCCCTGCCAACACCTTGATCTCAGACTTCTAGCCTCCAGCCTCTATTTCTGTTGTTTTAAGCCACCCGATTTGCCATACTTTGTCAAAGAAGTCCTACAAAACTAATACACCAGTACGAAAAGAAAACAAAGGAGCATTCTAGGCAAGGAAGATGGAAGGTGGAAATACCTAGAGACAAAACGTTCCCCCCTGGCTGGTTTGAGTTCACTTATGATGAAAACCTGAGAATGGGAACAGGAACAGCCTGGAGCTGGGGCGTGACAGGAGTCAGACGCCAGTTCTGGGCTACTCTGTATAATATACGTAGTCTGCCCTTTGCTATAATGGAAGCTGTGGAATCCCCAGCGTTTCTACTATGGAGGGAAAAGTTTCTGGCTATTGTATGTTCTGTACATCTGCTGATAATCTGTAAAACCCTGCATTTCCTCTGCAGTCAGCAGCTTGAAGATTCAAAGCTTCTGTTTCAACACCACATCAAAACTGAGGAGGCTTTAAAGTTCATCCAAACACCCAACTCTTGTTGAAAGAAGACACCGGGACTCTGCAGACAAGGAATGAACTGTCTCAAGGATCCCCCTGGAAACAAATATCAGATAAGTGGACCTTGATTTACATCCCGGAATGTCCTTTCCTGGTCCAGATCTACTCCAGCCAGAAATACAAGACACTGTGTCAATTTCATCTAAGGGAGGGCAGACGCCAGCACCGCCACAAGACAAGGGGAGCAAAAACCCTGACACTCAGCCCACAAACAGCCCTATCACCTTCTGCTTTGTAAAGAGACACGTGAGGCCATCAGCCTGGACCATGCAAACATGTTCCCTTAAAAATGGGCTAAAATTAGCAGCTTAAATACTTCTTTGAAATATCCCCACACTAAAGAAGATATTTTTAGCAGACTTCCCATAAAGTCCAGCTTAGTGCATTTCCTGCTAGACGCTTGAACGGAAAAAAAGCTCCTATGATCCACCAAACTGGGGAAGTCTGGTGAGTGAGGCAAGGCTTCAAAGTGCCACAGTTCAACAGAACTGAGAAAGGGATTGGAAAGGAGGTGACGCCCTTCGGGAAGGTGTGCGAACACTCAAAGTCTTCCTTTTTTCCTTTGATGTGGGTGGACGTCACCTTAATGAGAGGAGCTGCCTTGTGGAAACACAACAGAGAATTTATGCCAATAAAGAATCAAATGTCTGCAATGCTTCATTTTACAGTTTGGTGACTGAGTCTGTTCAGAGCAAAGGTGTCATGTTTCACCTTCTTTATTCAGATTAAACTCCCTTTTGAGAGAGTGAAATCTGGAGGAGAAAGGGGTGGGTGCAGAAAATTGATTGCGCATCCTGCCACTACACATGCTGGATTTGAATTTTGTTTTCTCTGCATTGTAGCTAAAAAAATTAAATGTGGGTAGAGTGCTAGGTGCAGCACACAACTGCACAGCATCCTAACAGCAGTGAACTTTATTTTAGTATTACAGTAATATTTTACTCATAGTAATCTGTATTCACCTTCCTTAATACCCCAGGATAGAGCTTTCCCATGAGTTTTTGTCCATAGTTGAGTGAAGAGCTTACCACACTTTATTATAACTTAGTGTCACACCTCTCCCAAGGCAACAACAGCATCTTAAGCATTTTGAATCTCCAGCTCCCAACACAGAATAGATATACCATTAATTCTTCCCAGATTAATGAATAGTACACATCTTGGACAACCACAACACTGCCGAGATAAACTTGCCATTTCAGCTAATCACTGCTTATCCTGACAGTTGTACCAATACTCCTCCATGTGATTGCTGATAACACAAAGGAGCGCAGGTTTGGCCACCTAGAGAATGCTCTCCTGTCACCCAATCCCAGGCTTTCTCACCTTTGCTTTTTTTGCAAGTCTTCTTCATGGGGAACTATTCCTTAGTACACAGAAAATAGCTAATTAGGTAAGCAGCTTAAAAGAGGTTATTTTAAAACTTGGGAGCTGCAACCATACAGTATTTTATATTATACTGTTGTTTATATACACATAGTTTAAAACCACATTTATATAAACTATGCATGCTAAACACTATTTCAACTCTATTTAATTTGTTTTTGCAAAATGGAATAAACTTTGTAATCATGGTAGCTTGACTTATAATAGTTTTGTCTTAGGAAGTCAAAGCATTTAATTGGCTTTTCCATCTACTCACTTCATACCCTCATCATCTAAGGAGATAAGAGGAAAGACATTGTCCTCATTTGCCTGAGGGGAAAAGAGAGCCTGAGTCAATGACTGAGTTTAAAAAGCAGTGCTCTGGAAGCCTTCTGGAGTGAATATAGCAGATTTCAACACAAGGCTGGTCCATCTTGGTTTTCATCCAAAAAAGGTTTTGTTAGGGAAGTAGAGTAATATATCTATTATTAAGGAAGCTATGCTCAAATAGCACACTTTACTGTCAGAAACTTTATTACCAGAGCTCAAAATATATGAGGCATTAGGGAAATATTCTAGTATGTCAGTAAAGGAGCCAATTATGGTCTGATTATATCATCAACACTAACGGAAATAATATCAGATGTTTTAGAGAATAAAATTATGATTCAGAGAGTCTTATGGAAAAAAGGAAGGGTAAACTTTGGGTTTGGAGAGTCTGAAAATAAAAAAGTTTCAGATAGGCTTCCAGATGTTAGAAGAAATGTGTGTGAGAAGCAAGTATATATATGGCTCAATATCCCCATCTTAAGATCTCCAGCCTCCACCCAGAATCTGAAAATAAGTCACCCAGAAACACAATTGGAACTAAGCCTTCTCATTTTTTCCCATAAAGTTATTAGTCATCCAAGGGGAGAGGTCATGAGGCAGTTTTTGTTAAGTCCAGCTACTAAAGAGAGAGTGTGTGGGACAGTGGAAGGGAAAAACAGGTTTCGGGACCAGACAAGCCAGAGTGAGACTCTCACTAACTGTGAAAACTTGGCTAAATCACCTCACCCACTGGAGCCTCAGTCTTCCTCATCAATATATTAAAGGCGATAGTATTTACCTCATCAGGTGGTTTAAGATTTGAGATTATGTAGATAAAGCACTTAGCATGGTGCCCAAAAAATACCAAGTGTTCAATAGAAGAGAATTATTATTAGCTAAAATATTAAATTACATTTACCATCAGCACAGACTCGAAGGAAAATGAGATTCAGTAGAATTTATGCCCCAAAGCTATTGGTCCCCTAGTAAAAGAATTTCAAATGTCAGCAAACAAGAGGGGGAAAGTACTCTTTCTATAGAGCAGAAAATGATACTTAAAAGGTAAGTGACTGAAGGATTAAAACTACATTAAAACGTAATAAATCAATCATCAAATGTAAATCGTTGATACTAGATTCTTTTCGATTTTTATTTTACCAAGGAAGAGAAAGGACAGTAAAAGTAGGGAAATAGGGCTTCCCTGGTGGCGCAGTGGTCGAGAGTCTGCCTGCCGATGCAGGGGACACGGGTTCGTGCCCTGGTCTGGGAAGATCCCACATGCCGTGGAGCAGCTGGGCCCGTGAGCCATGGCCACTGAGCCTGCGCGTCCAGAGCCTGTGCTCTGCAACGGGAGAGGCCACAACAGTGAGTGGCCCACGTACAGCAAAAAAAAAAAAAAAAAGTAGGGAAATCGAAGAAAGTAAAGAAAGGAATAAAAACCTGGAGAGGAAAGGGTACCAGAAATAGGAGAATGAGAATGCTTAAGTAGTTTAAAGGATTAAAAGATAAGTTTAGAGGGAAAAATGGGAGGCCAACATTAAAAACTGTATTCCTGGTTCCTAAATTTTCCTGATTGAAACAATCAAGATGTTAGATAAAATATAAAAGAATTTTTTAAAATGTATTCTGAAGCAGCATGATTATATTAAGGGATCCATAGAACTAAAAACAAAGTAACAAGATCCTGGAGTGAAATGGATTCCAAATTTGGCTTTTGCGCTAAGAGTTTCTTCCAAGTTTTGGAAATCTTGAGCTTCATCCTTGACAGATACAGTGTGAGCAGCAGACAGGAGACAAAAATCAAAGGTGGTTCAAGATGGAGTATCTAGTAGAAGATGTCTGCATTGAATGAAATCCCAAAGGTCTCTATTCTCAATGTAAGAGTAAACTTGGAATAAAATATGCCATATACTAGTGATTAGCAAAGAGAATTTTTTTGCCTAATCTTGGTTCTTGGTGGAGGAAATAAAAAAAATTTTCCTAATAATTTGTAAATGCAACTGGCCCACATAAATATTAGTGATCCAAATCTGTGTCACCTAAATGGTCATAAAATAAAGAAGTGGGTAATTTATGAAATATAAAGTGATTCAGAGTTGGTAGTGCCAACAAAAACAGATAAATGCCAGAAGCAAACATAAATCTTCTTTAAAAGAATTAAAATTCATCCTGGTTCTTGAAGAATAGCACTGAACATATAAGGATTAAGGAAAATAGAACACTCACAGAAGAAAAAAAAAAGAAAAAGACAGAGAAAGGAAAAAACAACTACAAAACAAATCTGAAGAGAAGGGAAGAAACAACATAAAGAAAATATAAACCTCTAAGGACTTCAGAAATTGACCGTCATATAGAAAATATAAAATGAATAATATTGATCTGTTTACATTTTTTAAAGAAAGCATGAAAATTGATCACTGAATGAGAAATTTAAAAGAATCACTAAATATATTTGAAAAAGAATCAAAACAGAACTTCTATAACTGAAAAATACAATGATTTAAGTTAAGGGAACCAATCGATGCATTAAAAAATAGACAGCACTGAAGAGAGAATTAGTGAACTGGAAGATAAAAAAGAAACAGAGGAATAAAGAAATATAAAATATGGACACAGATTTACAGAAATAAAAAGGAGACAACCTAATCAAATTCCAGTTGGAATTAATGGAGAAAGTAGGAAAGAGGCAATATTCAAAGGGATAATGGCTGAGAAATCTCCAGGATTAATGAAACAACACTAATTATCATACGCAGGAAGCTCAAAAAATCCCAAACAAGAAATTATAAGGACAGCATACCTAGATAAATCAGAATGAAACCATAGGGTACAAAGTAAAAAAGAGGAACCTAAATAGAGCCAGAGAAAAATGGCAGCTCCTCTACAAAGGAACAAGGCAATTAAACAGATGGCTGACTTCTCCATACCATCAATAGAAGTCAGAGACAGTGAAATAAAATCTTCAATGTTTTGAGAAAAAAATAGCTTTCAGCATAGAGCTTTATCTAGTTGAAACCTGGAAGGAATCTTTCAAAAACTGAGGAGGATGGGAAAAATAGACATTCTTGATTAAAAAAAAAAATTGATATTTTTACCACAAAAAGACCTTCACTCAGGGAAACTACAAAGGATCATCTTCTAGCAGAAGGAAATGATCTAAGAAGCAAGAAGAAAAATGTTGAATTGGACATTTCTTCTATGCCTCTTCAAATTCTCTTGGCTGTACCTTTTGATTCCAGCCACAGATGCACCAGCCAAGTCTGCATGCAGACTTCAATCAGCTTTACACAGCTTCAGCCTGACAGCACTGCACTTTTCACTACCTTCCCTAGGAAGTCTCACACATGCTCAACCTAGGACTAGCAAGTAATTAATATCTCAAAGAATAACCAGAGCTTTTGACCAATAGGAACTGGGAGCCAATTAATAATGCCCCCCACTTCTTCCCCAAAGTGGACAGTCTGAGACTCATCTATTAAGGTTCATGTCATGGTCCTAAACCAGTCACCTCTAATCATGGTTAACTCAACAACCCATCTTTGTACTGGCTCTCCCTCCTTCCCTATTTCCCTCCACTATCCCTCAGTTAACATACTCCTAGATAAACTACTTTCTTGTAAATCTTTGTCTGAGGTTCTGCTTTCCAGGCTAATACAAAGCTATATAAAACAATGATAATAACTAATTTGCTGAAGGTGGGGACATCAAAGAACAAATTAGGTTGAAAATATTTCAAAATAAATAATGCTTTCTCAAGTCCTTTTATTCCTTGAACAATGGGTAAAATATTGAACAACTTTAGATTTTGTTAATGCATTTTACAATAGCTATGAAATCACTAAAGGAATAGACATAAACCTTACAATTTCTGAAGAAGGGAGAGAGGAAAAAGATTGCAGGAAGGGGTGAGCAGAGCAGGTTGGAGACTCATCCAATACAAAATAAGGCAATAAAGGAGTAGGAAAAAAGTAACAGGTGGATGCATGTCATTATACATTTGTCCAAACTCAGAATCTACAACAGCAAGAGTGAACAATAATGTAAACCACGGACTTGGGTGATTATAATGTGTTAATGTAAATTCATCAATTGTAACAAATGTATCAATCTGATAGGAAATGCTGATAAAGGGAGAGGCTATGCCTGTGTGGGAACAGGGGTTGTATGGGATATCTCTGTATCTTTCCCCAAATTTTGCTGTGAACCTAAAACTGCTTTAAAAAAAGTAAAGTCAAAAAAAAAAAAAAGTAACAGAAAAAACAGGACAAATAGCACAAAACAAGGAAAAGAAACAATTCAAATATACTAATGTAATATACATTGCCTAAGCTCTCCAAATAAAATTAAAATATCATGTGAATTAAAATCCAGAGATATGCAATTTACACAAGACATTCCCAAAACATAAAGAAACAGAAAGTGAACAGTAAATAATACAAATAAGAGAACCAAGTCTGAAATAAACTAAATAATATGCCCAAGGTCATAGGTTTCTAGTGCTTTATTCTGACCCCAGCAACCAACGGTTTCCCATTATGTCATGCCAGTTACTGAGGATAGGGCCACAATTTTATTCATCTTCATATATCTACTATTCAGTATAGCAACAAAGCAATATCTGCTGAATTCATGAAATCAAAATTGTGCAAGTGTGCAATCCATCAGAAACACGTTGAGCATTCTCCCAAAGAGCAACAGTGTTTCTTATAATTTATGAAGGTTGATGTCTTCTGATATTTCTAACATAATAAATGAGCTTTATTTCTCCCTAGAAGATAAAATCAAGGCATAGCTCAACCTAGGAAATGTCCACATGTGTGGTCATTTTATAAGGTGACAGGCATGACCATGAAAGATGGCTTCCATTCATTCACTTCTTCTACTTATATTTATTCACCTAATCTGTGCCAGACACTACGTAAGCATGTGGATACAATGATAAATAAGAAGAACACAATCCTTGCCATTTTGGAGATCGCAGACTAGTTGTTATATAGCAAAACTCTAAAGTATTTTAAATTTAGATTTGTTTAAAGAGTTTAAATTTTATTTATTTTAAATAAATAGGAAATTCCTCCACCACAGTGTAAAATTTCAGCTAATCTTAATTTATTAACTAAATAATCTTGGGCACATCATTCAGTCAGTTAGATCATTTGCTGCTCTGAGGCTCAAGTTTCTTATCTCAAAGTTTGAAAATAATCCCAACGACTCATTGCTACAATTATCTGAGATGATGTGCCAGGCATATTGATGTTCAATAAATGCCAATTCTCTTTAGAACCAAATTGTTACTACCATGTCCAAAGTTAATATGTACCATATCCCATGTGTAAATATTAAACATTATGCAGTCCAGGAATCAGGTTTCAGAAAAAAGGAGCCATCAAGATGCAGCAAGATTGCTATTTATTAGTAACAGGTTTATTGAGGTCCAAACAGGAATGTAATGTATGTATATTTATTCATGCTTTGTATCTATTACATAGATGGTGGACTAGCCACTCTGATTTAAATAATCTACTGGCATTTACTGGTAATAGTGATCCTATTACATGCTGTACAGTTAACACATATAATTCAGTGTATTGCCTCCATCTCCCCCCACCAAAAGCATATGATGTAATGAAAACTTACAAAGGACTGTTTTGACCATTTTTTCCAAGCTCTCTCTTAACCTGAGCAGATGAAGAAATGTATTATTGGATATGCTGCATAAAGCTAAAGACTTCGAAATTAATAGAGACCTGTTTGCCACAGGATACGACTACACCTAATGGGCTATTAAAAAATGATTAGTATATGTCCCAGTGGGCCAGCAAAGAGAAGGGCCATGATTGTGCATAAAAATGAAGAATTAATTTGACCCATCATGGCCACGAAAAGGGCTAGTCCAAGTTTCAGAGCACTGACTGTGGGAAGAGGCTAAAAGCTTTGGCTGGCTTTATTAGCTTCTAAAAAAACAACATTTTTTAAAGGAAAAAAAGCAGAGTTTACCAGAATGAGCTGCGTGTTTGGTCTTGCTGCAGTGGCTCAATCTTTCAAAGTTAAGTGCTATTTGGCCTTTGATTCCCCATGTCAGTGTGCTGGAGGTCAATTGCATGAGAGGAGCATTGAACAGTGCCTTTGGGAAAAATGCTAAACTCCTGAGGATGCTGGGATGAAAGATGCTTTGTAATTGCAAGAATTTATTATTAATTGTGCAGACTCTCGTTTTCCCATATTTCCCATTTTAGATGGACAATATAAAGCCCCATCTCTGTCTTCCAGAACACAAACTAAAGATGTTTGAATTACTACAAACCTTTGTGTCTTTACCATTCTGTATTCAGGGCCACATACGAACAGATTATTTCTTTCTTCTCAGCAGCTCTAAGACGAACCATTAAATCTCTGAGATAGTTCGGATGCCTTAGTTGTTGAATTAAACATTTTTAAAATTCACATTCATTTATTATTGTTTCTTTTAAAACACCCCCTCTCTAGCTTCATCTCAAGTATTACTGATTATTATTATTATTATTATTACCTTCTAAATACTGTCAGTCAAATAATGAACATTTCCAGAAGCCACACCCGATAGAATAAGTCTGGAGGTGACAAGAAAATTGATCATGACAATTGTAAAAGTAAAAACATACTCGTTAAATATCTTCTTTGAAATAAATGAGTGAAGATAGTTAAATACATTAATTTTTAAACTATTTTAGGAAATGGAAGAGCCAATCAGAGCTGTTTCAAGCATTAATGATAAGTTACTGAATCCAAAAGTTTATTCAGTTACACATAATCATGAGAAAGGACTCCTATGGTGAGTTAGAAGATAGGGAGAAGGAAAGATTTCTTGAAAAGACCAAAATGCCAGGTTTATAGATGCTTCCTTCTACTGACTTTGGTTATTTCAATCTTTAATTTGCACATTTATACATTCACGGGGTGGGGGAGGACTATACGTTAGTTAGTTCTTTTTAGGTGCTAGACTCTTGATATATTTATCTAACTTAATCTTTATAAGAACACTAGGAAGCAGCTATTTTTATTAGCCCCATTTTACAAATGCCTATTGTGAAACTAAGAAACACTCAGTAATTTGCCCAATGTCACATGACTAATAAGTGAGAGAATTAGATTTTCATGCACAGATCTGATTGAGACCAAGTCTAAGTTCTTTCCACTATTTCATTCATTCATTTATTTTGTTGAACACCTACTATGTTCCTGATCGTATTCTGGGAATGCAAAGACTTCTAAAATAATAGTCAGTGCCTTAGGGGGTCAGGAGTTCCATCCTGGGAAGTGCTATAGGACATAGAAGTGTTTATGCTACAAGACAAGGAGTAAAGAGGGAGGGCTGGTCAGAACAGACGTTAGAGAAGGTGAAACTGAAACCTAGTCTTCAAATATGAGTAAGTGTGGTCAGACAGGCCAGGAGGAGAAGCCTTCACAGACAGATAGAGTAGCGTGGGCAAAGGCAGACTAGCCTGAAATTTTAAATTTAGGAGAAATTTCTAGAATATAATGTTCAAAAAGGTGTATGGGGAGTTGGGAAGGAGTTCACAAGTTGGATTATGTTGGTGGCCAAAAGTTTTTTGGTTTTTTGGTGGTTTTTTTTTTTGGTAGATAAGAACATGAGAAAGTTCTCAAATGTCTTTCCCACACAAAGAAGTAGACAATTCATAAAGCAGTGAAATCTGTATGAGAAAAAGCAAATAAAATCAATCATCCAGTAAAACTGGTCAGTGGATAAAGTTAAAAAACATTGTCTACATGGAAAGCATGGAGCAGATTAACCTTCTTGTATTAAAATTGGATCTACTGACCCTGTGCACAGTCTGAGCACATGGTCTTAGCATCAGAGTACCCTGAGATTTTAATGAGGGCTGGATTGGCTTTGAGGGAGTCACTTGGGTCATATGAACACATCACTGGAACCAGCGAAGACCCATAAAGGTTGTATATAGCGTTGCATTCCTATTTCTAGGCTCTAAACCACTCTCTCTAAGGTGTGCAAAGAGCAATTCCATCCCAGCATGACACTAGTTACTCTGCGACATGCCCTAGAGCCAGCTCCACAGAGACAGTCCAGAGTAGCCTGCAGGACTCCCTCTTGGTCTTTCAGCTTAACCTATGCATTGGCATGTGATAGGAAGAAAGAATAAGGTGAAGTATCCTGATTAGGATGCTCTGAATGGAACCCCAGATTGAAGAAACCACTGACAGACTGATTCAAATTGGCTCCATGGGATCCTTACCAGAAGCTGCTGCAACATTCTCTTCAAATACCATGACTGCCAACCTCTGATGAAATTCCCAGGGGTCTGCCCGAGTGAGCCAGGCATTATATAGATTTCACATTAATGAGCTGCAGCTTCTGGGTTTTTAGGTAAACCACTGAGTAATGCCCTTCATTCCGGGGCTGGGTGGCACAGGGATGCAGAATGAGCTTCTTTTCCACTTTTTCTTTTAAAAATCTTATGCTGTGCTGATGAAGCCATAGATGAAGAGTGGTGAGGAACAGACTGCCATAACAAACTGTCCAAATGTATATTCATAATCATACGATAACCAAAAATGGGAATCAGGACACCAATCACATTAAATTCATGCTAACTTGGCAAGGATTGTTCAATTTACCTTGAAGACAACAACTGGACTCTCAGCAGCTCACCAGGAACATTTTTTTCCATTCCCTGTCTCTCTCTCTGGCTCCATCTCTTTGCCCCCCTTGCCCCTCTCTACCTACTCTCCTTTTCTCCCTCTCTATCTCTCTGCTATTGTTTTTTTCTCCGTCACTCTGCCTTCCCTTGCCTCTCTTTCTTTCTCTCACTATATGTTTAATTTCTCTAGAATTCTGCTACAATCCTGTAAGATGTTTCTAGGTTTATGTCATTAGAACAGCAGCTTCATTTGATAGAAACTTGCCAGTAGGCTCTCGACCAAAGTCAGATACACACTCTCAGAATTAAGCTATTTCTAGCAATAAAATAAGCCTCAAACATAATTTCTTTGTATGGTTATCAAAGGAAATAAACAATCTACGACAATGGATTTTTGTGTCAAAAGATAAAGATGTTGATCAAACAATGTTACAGAGCTTTCCCATTTCTTTCAAGCAATATTTCTTCAGGTCAAATTTTCTTTTGATTTCTTTGAAAAGGTGGAAGTTAGCAAACTGCCAAGTGCCGACACTGTTTCCCACACATGAGAAAGAACTTCCTTGAGCTGTATACATGCCACATTGAAAAAAATAATTTAAAATTTCTTAAACTTGCCTCAAACTTTATGAATGAACCCATTATACACTTAATTCTGTACTTAAAAATAGTTATGTAAGGAACTATTTTATGCTCCTTAAATAATTTAAAATCCCATGGATGCAGTTTTCAGCAAAGCCTTAACATACACATTCATACATGCAACATATATTAGATTGCGCTTTTTTTTACACATTCAGTCACAGGTACATTTCAGTATTTTGATATTCTCTGCATTGGTTTGAAAGAGCTATTTATTATCACAGAGTCATCTCACCAGTAAATTTTTATAGGCTGTTTTATTTCTAGTTTAGGGTTTGAGTATCATATCTTACAATACCTAAAATAGGCAGTGTTGATTTGCTACTTTGGCTTTTGATAGAGAGTGTGTTTCTGGCATGGCTGTGGGAGGCTTTTTCTTTAATAATTTGCAAAATTACCTGCAGTAAAATCTTCAACTGTTCTTTGTTTCCTTAGCACCACAAAATGGGAATAACATATAAAATCTTTCCTCCAGAAGAGTTATGTCTACCATGGCAAGAAAATCTCCACTTAAATTTTTATGAAACATCAAAATTACGGTCTGCTTTAGCAAAACAATACAAAGGAGACTTTTGTTGCATGAGGAGCATTTCCAATATTTGAGGACATCATTCTTTGTCTCCCGTTTAATTTTTGTTTTCCTGTGGCAGCTTCTTTTTGGTTTCGTCGATTCCCCTGTTTGTATGTGCAGTGTGCTAATTTGTCTTTCATTACAGAAAGTTCCAGTGCCAACCACAGAGGCTAACCCCAGCCAGAAGACAGGCCTCACGGATGGCAGTGCTTTTCACAGTTTAATTTGAAGTTGTGACATAAAAGGACTGATGGTTGCTTGTTTCTTTCTTTTCTCCAGGAGTGATCACCCCATCCTTGAAGAGGGCAATGGTCCCCACCTGGTGGCCCCAATTTAGCCACACATAGAAGCAAAGAAGCCCAAATGCTGTCCTTCACTTGCTTTCGATTTAAATCTCTCTTTATTGAATTATGTGTTTTAATAAAAGGTTTATATAACATCCACAGAGCAGTTATCAATTAATTGCCCATGGAAATTTAGGGGATGTTTCACTGTGGTATTTATTATACCCAGGGTGTTAAACATATGTTACATAAAAGATGCAGTCGCCTTGAAATTATATTGGCAAGGCTGCCTTTTTCCTATAGAATATTATACATTCTAATGTGAAAAACGAGTTTAAAACCTATTAGGAGATGGGGATGGTGTGTTCCAAATGGCTTAAGTCAGGCTTATACACATTCCAGTAAGCTCAATAGAAATTTAGGAAATTATGCCTGCTGTCTGAGAAATCTCTTAATTTTTTAGGACATTCTTGCCTTCCATGGATTGGATTTTGTATTTCAGAGAGCAAATGGGCAGCTCACTTAGAGCCCTGGTTCCATCTGATTTCACCCATGGATTCATCCAGAGCCACTGCAGACATCACTCGGGCCGGGGGAGAAGCTGTGTGTCCCTCCCGGTAGGTGCAGTCCTAAGTCTGAAAGTTTCACCTACACACAGGCACGTGAATGCAGAGGCCAGAAAGGACAGAGGAGAGTGAATATGGGGGAAGGCAGATGAATGTTCACTGGGACCCAGGATGTGACTGACAGAGAAGGGAGGAAAATAAATCTTCCGGGTCTCGGAACAGTGAGGGCGACCACAGGTCATGGCAGGGTTACTGGGGAAGGGAGGTAGAGAGGAGCCCCAGCTGGCCCTCAAGTCAGAAAGAAAGCTGCCAACAGGTTTATAAGGATTATCTCACGCTTCACCGGCCCTGAAGACAGCCAGCCTCCAATTTTTCCATGTCTGGGAAAAAACCTTATCTCGTTTGTTTGGGAACATAGGGTGGTGTTGTTTCTTTGATTTTTTTTTTTTTAACTTATCAGGGATAGAAATTATCTTCCTTCCTGGCAGAAGAAATTAAGGTGATACATTAGCTATTTCTGAAGCTGTACTCTAAAATATCACAAAATCAAAGTCATTACTTTGGGGCATTTTACTACATTGATTTTTAGAAAAATTACCTCCATAGTTATAGTTTAATTTAAAAATATCAGAAGCCAGTGAAATGTTTTCTTTTAGCTATTCATTAAATGAATTTAAATAAAAGCGAAATCAAAGATTTGCCCTAATACATTGCTACTATGAAAACAAAGTAATCCATTCATGCATTCAACATTCAGTTTTGAGTTCATCCCTGGAGAGTCACTATCGGGAAACAAACAAAGGACACAGCCCCTGAGCTCAAGAGTAAGGGGAGAAGCAGGATGAAAAGGAATGATTACGGGCTTCCCTGGTGGCGCAGTGGTTGAGAGTCCGCCTGCCGATGCAGGGGACACGGGTTCGTGCCCGGTCTGGGAAGATCCCACGTGCCGGGAAGCGGCTGGGCCCGTGAGCCGTGGCCGCTGAGCCTGCGCGTCCGGAGCCTGTGCTCCGCAACGGGAGAAGCCACAAGAGTGAGAGGCCCGCGCACCGCAAAACAAAAACAAACAAACAAAAAGGAATGATTACAATCAAGTTTATAAGTGGTACACCAGGGCATCATGAGAAGTGATGGGGACACCAAGAAGCATGAGGTCCTAATTCCAAAAGCAAAAGCTGCTTAAGGAACAAGGGATCACAGCTGAGCCTGACAGACCGACAATTGAGAAGGTGGAAGAGGAGGAACATGGCACCCCATGGAGAGGATACACAAGTCACATAATCCACCCCCAAGGGTCCATTCTCCCTTCCTAAAGCTGTGCTTGTGAAAGGCACCTGCAGTGACAACAGAGTTCATCTCCTCTGGTTCACGTATCTGAAGATGGCTAGGACATTGAGGAAGCCTAGACTTTCTTTTCTAGGCACCAAGACTTTCTCTGAAAAATCCACCAACTCTCATTTAAGGGTGAGTATTAAAGGTAATGGAGAATACCATAGATTTTGGCAAAAAACTTTTAATCCAAGGCCTAATTTGTCCTATGGAAATTTTAGTCACTCACTGATGCCAAAAGAGCTTAAATGAAAACTCAACTAGGTACTTCTGATTAGTTTCTTAATGAACTACAATTGACATTAAATACAAAAGATCATCACACTTGAGAATGAAATAATCTGCATGGAGAGTGTTCTGAAGGATAAGTACAAGTGCATTTTGGTTACAGTCAGATTAGCTGTCAAATGACAATAATCCTTAATATTCAATAGTGCTGTCACATTCATTCCCCTCTTAGAGGCTGAAAACAAATTCCTGGAAGCTGGGAAGATGGTACTATTACTGCCATTTAACAATGCGGAAAGTTTTGATGATTTGCCTAAATCTACCTGGATTATCAGTGGCAAAATTACCAGGGTCCATATTCCTAAACCTATCATTTGAGCCTCCATTCTAAGGTATATCCATCATACAAAAAAGCTATGCAGAGCTTTTCCAAGTGCAAACTTTTAAATATAATTGGAACTATTTCATATCTAATTCCATATTACATGAAATTGAAGATTATCCACTGACTTAATCTACTTTTCTTCTGCATGTAAGGTTTGATGTTTTTTGCAAGTTGCATAGAATGGAATGATCTGAAATTGACAATATAACTCAGAGCATGGAGATATTCTGAGGCTGCCCTAGAAAGACGCTGGTAAACTCTTATCTATAATGTTTAACAAATATTTGGAAAATGAAAGGAAATTACTACTTCTGTTAAAATAGAAAAAATAATTAATTGACATACAAAATTAGAAACAGTCATCAAAGAAGCATAGCTCAAGTAGATAATGAATGTTCATAATTTGGGTTACCAAAATAACCCATATATTCCTGGCAGCATTAATTATTCAGATTCATGTTTTATTTTGCATTTATTAAATAATTGTCAAAGTTGTACTTATTTTTGTTTCATATATTTATGCTTGACACAAATTGTGAATTTTAAAGCTTCATCTTTAACAAGCTTTAAACATTACTTTTGGTTCCAAGGTTGAAAAGTAAATACATCACCACTATTTAAATAATCCGTGGTCCTTTATTCCACATTAAGAAAGCACTTATTTGAGAAGTAAATTCAAATCCACTAAAAATATTTTTAAAGCTCTTTTAAGATATTATAAAGGGGGACTTCCCTGGTGGTCCAGCGGCTAAGACTCTGCGCTCCCAATGCAGGGTGCCCAGGTTCAATCCCTGGTCAGGGAACTAGACCCTGCGTGCTGCATATGAAAAAAAAAAAAAAAATCTCACATGCAGCAACTAAAGATCCTGCTTGTGGCAACTAAGATCCCTCGTGCCACAATGGAGACCGGACGCAGCCAAATAAATAACTAAATAATACTTTTTAAAAAAAGATATTATAAAGGTAAAATCTTGTGTGTAATAAGTAAACAGTAGACTTCTTGTCTTTTTGTTACAGCTTTTCATTTTTGATAGCACATTGTGTTCTTTGTGCTGTTCCTAATGACAATTATCTAAAGAGTTAGCATCTAGGGCTGAAGAGACAACTGCCACAAGAAATCTGTGAAAGCAAATTCATTAATACATTTTATAATATAAGGGGGATGTGTAAAAAATCTCTTGCACTCATGTACTTATATGATCCCTGCATTAGTTCCTCAGGCTGCCAAAAAAATATAGCACAAACCTAGTGGCTTAAAATAAGAGAAATTTATTCTCTCACATTTCTAGAGGGCAGAAGTTTCAAATCAAGGTGTCAGCAGGGCCCTGCTCCCTTCAAAGGCTCGAGAGGAAAACACTTCCTTGCCTCTTCCAGCTTTGGCAGCTCCAGGCATTGCTTGGCTTGTGGCTGCATCACTCCAATCTTTGTTCCATTCTTCACATGGCCTTCATCTCTCTGTGCATCTCTCCTCTATGTGTCTCTTATAAGGACACCTGTCATTGGATTTAGGGCCCACCTGGATAATCTAGGAGCGTCTCAAGATCCTTTAAATTAACTACGTCTGCAAAGACCCTTTTTCCAAATAAGATCACATTCACAGATTCCAGGGGTTAGAATATAGACATATCTTTTGGGACACACCATTCAGGCACCCTGACTCCGGTGGGAGAAGACAACAGAAACTTCACTTTTGGGACCATCCCAGGCTTCACCCTGTGCATCTTTCCCTTTAGTGGTTCTAATTTGCATATTTTTGCTATATTAAAATTGTAATCATAGTACTTTCCTGAGTCCTATGTGTTTTTCCAGCAAATTATCAAAACTGAGGAACTAATGAGAGCCCCTGAATTGTATCAGTTGGTCAGATGTGAGAGTGACCTGTGAACCCCAAGCTTGCAGCTGAAGTGAGGGTAATCTTGTAGAGGACCATGACCTTAACTGTGAAGTTTGGCCCAACTCCTGGTAGTTGGTGAAAGAAATCACTGAGCTCCAAAGTCACTACTTGTACCAGGTATTTCATATAATTTATTAGTTTCCTATTGCTGCTGTCACAAATCACCACAAACTAAATGGCTAAAAGCAACACAAATTTATTATCTTACAGTTTTGGAGCTTAGACATCTAACGTAGGTTGACAAGTGCTGCATTCCTTCTGGAGGCTCTGGGGGAGAATCCATTTCCTTGTCTGTTCCAGCTTCTAGCGGAGGTTTGCATTCCTTGGCTCAGGGTACCACATAATGTCGTCGTATTTCCTTCACTCCTTCTCTGCTGGTTTGAAAACTGTCCCCCATACACAGAGGGCAAGGCGAGATCAAAGAAAGAGGTAGACCACTTCAGATTGGTAGGCAGCAGATTTAACAATCAAGGGAACTTACAAGGCTTGTCTTGGTCTGCCACAAGATGAGTAGATCTCTGCACATGCCTGCCAATTCATAAAAGTTTATGTAGAGGTCTTAAATGGGTGTATCACGTGTACCATTCAGATGGTCTCAACAACACACTACTATTTCAAGGCTGTGTCCTTGGGGTAGCTTCTAGCACAGGGTGGGCAAGTAGGATGCACATTCCAAGGACAGAGGAGAGGGTCAGGAGACTCCGATTGCCCAGGTCCACTTGGTGGGCACATTCTCTCAATGAAGTTCTCCAACACTCTGCTTCTATTGCCACGTCACCTTCTCTGACTTTGACCCTTCCGTAGCCTTCTTATAATAACTCTTGCAATTGCATTGGGCCTATTTGGATAATCCAGGATAATCTCCCACCTCAAGAGCCTTACCTTAATCACATCTGCAAAGTCTCCTATGCCATGTAAGTTAACAAATTCACAGGTTTTGGGGATTAGGAAGTGGGCATATTTTGAGCCATTACTCTACCTACCACAGATGGCTTTTGCCAGTGGAAGAACACTCAAAAGCCGTAGCCTCCACTAGGTTTGTGTTCAAAGCCAAAGCCATACTCTGAAATCATTTCAAAAGGCACAAATATATTTTGCTAAATGTAATTGGTTTCTGTCTACATAGGCCTTTCTTGTTAAAATTTAATTATTACTACCCTTAGGGTGGCCCTTCCTTAATTTTTCTTTTTATTTCCTCCTACATACCTATTATTATTAACCCAGATCCCTTACTACAGAAGTTTACATCTGAGAACAGAGAATAGGATTCTAAATCTATTGCTACATTCATTATATTCCTTCCTAAAATGGCTTCTGATCCTAACGCCCTCATTTTTCTCAGTAGCAATATAGCAGAAAAGCAATAGCGGGAAGACAGGAGGAGAGGAGAGGAGAGGAGAGGAGAGAAGCAGAGGAATTAATTGCATGTATGTTACAAGTTTGGCTCCCCTTTTAACTAGTTGTATGCTTTTGGAGAGGCCACTGAATGTCTCTAAGGCTCAGTTTCTTCATCTACATAATGGCAATAATAGTTTTGTTGTGATCATATTAATAACTAGATTGTTGTAAAGATGAAATCCAGCACAGGGTCTTGCACATAGTAGGTCCCCTTCTTTCCTTCACCTTCACCCACCATTGCACACCAGAAGTGGGGCCTAGCTCTAAAGAGAACCAGTTCACATAAGATCATGACGCAATGTATTCCACCCTAAGCCACTCCGTCTACATACACACATCACTGAACCTCGGCAAGGTAGGTCTGCCCCCAGTGCCAACACCGACTTACTTTTATAAACCATTCAGGCATGTCTTGCATGGCTGTGGACGGGGGGATGAAATATAATATGAGAGGACAGGTTTTTTTCTGACCTTCAATGCATTCTCCTACTGTCATCTCATTCTACTCTACAGCCAATGTGACTTTGTCAAGGTTACCTGAAATCTCCACAAGAAATGAAACGATGCCTGTCCTGTTAGCCTAACTCTCCAGCAGAACGTGGGGCACATATACGTCACTCCACAAATATTTGCTAAATTAATTGAATAAACTAAAATATGCCCTGTTCCCTCTTGTTTTTTCATTTGACCTTTTGCTCTTCCCTCCACTCTGCACCACTACTTCTCCTCTCTGAGCTATGATCATAATTTAAGGACCAGCCCAACTACTACTCAGATCTCACGCTTGGGGGAAGTTTTTCTGACCTCTCCACCCTATCTGTTCTCACCTGCTTCTAAATTCCTCCTTAAGAAATATGACCATGATCATGGTTATATCACAACTAGTTTGATCCTTTTGACTGAATCAACAAAATCGCTTAGCGAAATTGCTTTTTTTGAACAATGTGACTGACTGATACACTGAATCGACTATACAAAATCCAATTGCCTTTAACATTTGTAGTTTGAAACCATGAAGTGATATCCAGTGAGGGCCACCAAAAATGTTGCTGTGCTACTAATGGCACTCCCAGGGCACATTTTATAGAATTTTTGTCTCAAATTTTGGGGTTTCTCATTGTTTTCTTTCATAAAGTAAGCATTCCAAGGTGTGTGTAGTGGCTGGATGGTTATTGCAAGTGGCAAACTGTGTTAACGGGAATCAGGGAGGAACTTAATTATTCTCCCAATTTCCAAAGGCAATGATGTATCACATTAATACTTTCCTTTGCTTTTCCTACGCACGAGTAGCTGAAAGTGAAATGATGCCCCAGTCCCCAGTGTGTTTGCAAAGGTGTCATAAATTGCATCTCTGTACCTTTTCAGTGAAAGAGCTGTTTTCTCCTGATGCTGCTTGTCTGCACAGACACTGAACAGAATGGCATGGGCTATGAAAATAGTGTAGAAAATGTGTTATTCTAAATTTATTCTAGGAGTCTTTTTTTTTTTAATTTTTTCCTGAATGATTCCCATTCTGCAGGGCTGACGGCTCTTAGTAACCAAATCTTCTAAGGGCATGATAATTTTTATTAGTAACTCAGTCAATTTTAGGAGCATTCTTGAAATCTGTGAAATTCTAAAAAATAATACACCTGCAACTTTACAATACTGTGATTGTGCAAATCAACATTTCATCACGAAGAATGTAAATGCCCGGGGCAATCCCTAATAGTGTGTGACTAGGGCCAGTGCTTCTGTGTGTCACTACGCAGTACACATGGGGAGGGCAGAGTCAAGCGAACCGATGACTCTCACTGAATGAACAAGTGCAGCCAAGTTCTTAGGATATCAGACTACATGACCTTTGGGAAAACATCCCTGGGTGGAGGTTGTACAACTGTCAAGTGGAATCCTCTAATTAGGAATGTTCTGAGAATGACCAGATAAAATCGTTGAAGCAGTAGAAATTTGTCGGAATAAAATTTTCCTTCAAATTCCAAATATTATTTGAGATTATAATATTGAAAATAAAAAGCCAGTTAAAAACAAAATAGTTTGCATGGGGAAAAGAAAAAACGGAAAGAAGCAAGGAAGGAGGGAGAGCTTGAGGGGAAGAAGAGTAAAGGAAAGGAGAGAAGGAGGAAGTAAGGGAGAGTGAAAGAGAAAATTGATTTTGAGATATTTAGATAAAGTTAATTCTGGCTATTGACATTGTATATCAATTTCTTTTCTTTTCCTTATATTTCATATAATACATGTCTTACAAGCCAAAATTTATATTTTATGAATATTTTTATTTAGAAATGTCCAGAGTGTCAGGTTTCTCATCACCCATTTTTGCCAGAGACCTAAGATTTCCAATTTGTTTCCTTGCCCAAAATGATAGTTATTGATTTCTTTAGTTTTCCTCATGAAAAAGTGACTTGAAAATAAAACTGAATTTTACTTTTCCACAATATTTACTGTATTAATCTGTCCAGGTGGTTCAGCCTTGTATATTAGATATGAATTAATGGTTCACCCGTTCTTCAGTTGTAAAAGGAATAAAAAATTTCTTTCTTACTAGGAACGTTCAGCTTATTACGGCTACCAAAAGCCAGGTATCAAGTAAAACATGCAATGCTGGCCTAACAGTCATATTGGGTTTTGGTTCCTTGTCTAGCTCTTTTAGTTCTCAATTAAGTTACTGGAAAAAAAAAATATGGTGACTTAAGAACGAAAGCGTCTAAAAGAAAGAGAACTGGACATATTGGTCTTAGGAAATTTGGCTTCTGTTCTTGGATCTTCCAGCTCTACCACCCAGTCCAGACTGGCCTTGGGAAAATAATATAACTTCTTTGTTGCCTCTATTTCCCCAACAGTGAAAAAGGAAGAAGAGCTGCCCTTCCTATTGATCAGGAATCTAATAAAAGGACAATGGATAATAAATATGCAAAAGTCCTATGCATACTTAACAAGCTATATTATTACCACATCATTTTTTTTGGCCTCCAATTATCAATTAGTTTGTGCTAGGCCCTGTGCTAAGCATGTTATATCTTTTAACCCCTAAATAAGCCGTGGTATTATTGTCTTTTCAGAGTTACAATACTTTAACCAAAGCAGTTTATTCATCTTCCACGGTCTGCACATCTGCCATGCTATCCCACTGGGGTGACTAAAGCAACCACTCCATTGATCCTCCATTGCGGAGCCAGTGTCTGCTGGCAGCTGTGGTGGATGGTCCCGGCGCCACATGTGGCTCACAGGCGCAGCACAGCAACCTCACCTCACACCTGGGGACTTCCCTTTCACGACTGATGCGTGAGATGCGCCACATCCGTACATATGCAAAGCAGAAAGAAATTTCAGGGAATTCCATGGGTCAAAGGTTGACCACTGGGAGATGAAGATGAGAGAATATCTTTTTCTGTCTTCCTGTCCACGATTCATACTGTTTGAGGCACAATAGCTTCATTCACCTTCTCTGAAGACATCCTAAGAAACCAAGCCACCGGTTGATCACAAACCTATGGCCAACTCCATAAATTACTTACTAAATATTTCTTCTCCTGTCCTGGTCTTACCTTCCTTTTACCTCATTTCTTCGTCACTGGGTTTCCACTTTCATAAACTATCAGCACTTAAACTTTCACTTTAGGCTTGTCTTCTAGAAAAGCCATCCTGAGAGAGAAAGCCATCACCAACAGCCCAGAATGGGAATCACAGAATCACAGGTAGAGGATCCCAACAGCCCAGAATGGGAATCACAGAATCACAGGTAGAGGATCTGTTTGGTAGAGTACCACGGAAGACAAATCATATGTCAAGGAAAATTTCTTTCAAATCACAATTTATCTATCATAAATAATAATATAGCCTGTCTGCATAACATAATATTGAAGAGTGAGAATAATAGCAAACAAATTCATGAAAATATCAGTATCTTCCTATTACTTAGAATGCACTATACTTATGGGCTTTTTTCTCCTTCAGAGGGTTCTCCAGAGCAGCTCATCATCCATGTGATGACTAAGGGATCCAGGCTGCTTCAGTCCTGCGGTTCAGCCACCTCAACCCATTGCATCCACCCTAGACAATGAAGGCAGAGAGAGAATGTGTGCTAGAACAATCATGAAAATTTTCACTGCCTAACCTCTGAGGAGACACACGTGACTTTTAGCTTCACTGAACTGCAAGAAGGCTAGTAAGGGTAGTGTTCAGTGGTCTTAGGAAGAGAAGAAAATTTCATATTGAAAAACACTGGTAATGTCTACCATAATCTATTTCTAACTCACACGTATGAGGTGGCTACTGCTTGTCAATGTTTTATGCAAAAATGTTTTATGCAAAAAAGAAAAAATAGTGTTTACCAGAGATACAATAAAATCAAAACCTGAAATGTTTATCAGAGTTCACAGGTATTGCTTAACCCAGCCATGTATCACAGGAGTCAAATTACTCAATTCCCATTTTTAACTCAATTCTCAAAGTCACTTGGGGAAGTTACTTCCACTCATGGGCCTGGTTTTCTTAATCTATAAACAGGACCCTGAGCTAGGTGCTATTGATAAGTGTCCCTTCCAGATCTCCATTTCATGTTTTTTTCCTCAATCGCATGGGGGACTATAGAAGTCCTACAGAAGATATGGCCCAAGGTTTTTGCTCAGACCTCTACTGCTATCTCGCAGTCAGTTCTGCAGGCGCCGTAAGCCCAGGGTTTGAACTGGAAGGTACTGCTGATTCATATTTCAGGACTGAGGATGCTGAGGTCGCACCTGCATGAGTTTCTCACTGTGCTACCACGAGTGATTGAATGTCAAAGAAAAAGTTAGTGTGTGACTCCTAACGTGGAAAATGGTGCAGTAAATTTTGTCATTTTCCCCACTGTTTTATTATCCTTACCTATTGAGAGAAAAGTGATTAAGCAGTGAGTGTTAGTTTTACTTGCAGAGTGAGATGAAACAGTGCATACTGGTGGAACAGCTCCTGCTCTATGATTAGCTAATGAAGCAGAGGGGAGAGTGTATGAGAAGAAATAATGACAGCAGCCCAAACCAGGGTACAGGGGGTACTAACACATTCCCATTGGGATGAAAGGGCAGACTGACTCTGAAGAGTTTCATGAAATAAACATGATTTTTTTCTTTTTGTTTTTCTTTTTCTTGTCCACAATCTCTGACTTCCAGAGAACCTTTATGCCTGTGGTTCAAGCCTTGCATCATGAAACACAAATACACACATTCAGAATATGGTCATTCTGCACACAGCCTTCATCTGATTCCTAGTATGTGTGTTACAAAATGGTACTCACTGCAGTACTTAAAAAAAAAATTATGCCTAGTAGTTTGTACCTCTTAATCTCCACTCCTATCTTGCCCCTCTCCTCTCTCTCCCCACTGGTAACCACTAGTTTGTTCTCTATACCTGTGAGTCTGTTTCTTTTTTGTTACCTTCATTAGTTTGTTTCATTTTTTTATATTCCATGGATAAGTGATATCGTACTGTATTTGTCTTTCTCTGACTTATTTCACTAAGCATAATACCCTCCAAGTCCATCCACTGCAGTACTTATTAGTAGTGCATTTAGTCTCATTGTGCTGTGCTTATGCTTTTCTAAGCGAGTTAAATAAAATCAATTCCTGTTGTCTACATGCCTGCATTTCAGACCACACAATATTAATGTGGTCAAAATAGAATTATCCAACCTGGGTGATATTACAGCAAAAGCAAGCCTATTCTAAATAAGGATTACATTATGTTTTGAGTTCAGCAGTTGCGGTTTTTGTGGAGTGAGTCAGTAGCACATTAGAATAAAAGAGAGATTCAAAATCACACACACTTAGTTGTGATGGGCTACCAGGGGCAAGGAAAAATGAAAGAGATCTCTGAAGGCTGTAAGGGAAGGTATTTGGCAGATCGAGCAGGGGAAACACTCTAGAAACAGAGAGGGGAAGGCAGAAAAGTATGCAATTAGGAGAAAAGTAAGATGTCTCCAGAATGGGGAGCAGGAACTGAAGGAAGGGCAAAAAATTGGATTGAGTGATAAGAAAGTTAGTACGGGAGGAGAGAGGAGAATGGTTCGAGAGATCAGGATGCCAAGAATAACTAGAATGAGTGAAAGAAGTCAAGAGAGAGTCTTGCTGCTTTGCTTGCACTACCAATCTGTATGGTGCTATTTCCTCGTGTGCACAACTGGAAGTACTGATTCTCAAAATTCTTCTGTTCCTGTACTTTGTTGGCAGTTATGAGCATATTACATACACGGTGACTAGTGTTTTTGTTGTTTGAACTTTTGATTAGGCTCTTGCCAAAAAGTCCTCAACTTTAGAAGAATTCACCATAATCTGGGTAAGACGGTCAGTTTTCAAGAAACATTTATTGAGCTACTCTATTTAATTAACTGCCCGAGTCTATTTGAATCTCTTGGTTATTTAGTCACAAATTCAAAAATATGCTTGGCTTTGTTTTTTATGTATGAAGAGACCTGGGTTTTTGGCAGGATATTTAAAATCTGAATAAACAAATGTTAAAATTATGAAAGTTAATGACGTGGATAATCAATGCATTTCAGAAATTACAGTCATCTATGTGTGGATACTATTCATGAAAAATTCTACTTTAAAAAAATTGTTAATAAAGAGAAAATACCCTCAACTTCCCTTTGTCTCTCCCAGACATACCATCAGCAATCAGTCCTGTGAATCCTTCCTCCATAACCCCTCAAACTAAGCTCTCCTCCCCATTCCCATTTATCTCTCTCCCATCTAATATCTAAACCACTTTAACATCTCAAGACTACACTTCTCCCCTCCGCCACCTTTCATCGCTGGAATAAGAACCACACACAATGCTCTATGCACACCTGCGGTTAGTCATTCCTCTCCTCAGAAACACACATCGGTCTACGTAGAATAAAACACGAACTTTTTTCACAGTGTCCTAAATATTCCACAATCTGTCCTCAGACTGTTTTCCAACAGGATCGTCCCCCTCCTCTTTTTACATTCCACGTTGCTCATAACCATTCTGTGCCTTAGTTTCTACATCTTAGGACTGGATAATAATGGTACCTCCTTCGCAGCAATATCGAAGGATTAAATAAGTGTCTGGCACATAATAAGCATTATCTGCATTAAGGCCATAAATATTATTATTCGTAGCAGTAATGTAAGCCCAACTTTGAATATTTGAATGTATCAGTATATATTTTCCAGTTCTCAACTATATTTTCTGTTAACGTACCAAGTCTTATTTGCTGAGGTGTCTCCTATGATCAGGCCCTGGGTTAGGCATTTTCACATTGTTATTTCATTTAATCCACTTTATATGAACCCTGAGGGAACACCTAATTTTCAAACCCCGAAGAGAGCTCTTTCGGTGGAGTGAATAACTTGCTCCATTTGCTTGATCTTGTAACAAATCAATTCCCGTGTGTAAGTGGACTCCATAACATTAGAGGAATATTTCAGCCTAGAGCCTGAAAGCTGGTTTCATCGCGAAGTGAGATCTATTTAAAACATGGTTTTTTACAGCTGTATTGCATAAAGACTGGATTTGGAATCGCAACCAAAGAGGTCCTTGAGAAGGCTTTTGGTAGAGCTTCTAACCTAAAAGAGAAGCACCTGAGATAGAAGAAAATCTCTTCTGTTTTTAAATATCATCTGAAAAGATTTTTGAATTATCTTTCATAACCTACTGCAAAATTGGTGTCTCAGAATATCCCAAATGCGTTTGCTGTAATATAAATTATTCTGCAAGATCTACTTTCTGTTTTTCTTTCTTTTGTAGAAATGAAACCAATTAGTGCCCCTTGATATAATAATAATTCTACTTTTACTATTTTAAGCACCTCTTTTTCTAGATTAAAGAAATACCAGCTTCTGGGCTTACCTGGTGGCGCAGTGGTTGAGAGTCCGCCTGCCGATGGAGGGGACATGGGTTCGTGCCCGGGTCTGGGAAGATCCCACATGCCGCGGAGCGGCTGGGCCCGTGAGCCATGGCCGCTGAGCCTGCGCGTCCGGAGCCGGGGCTCCGCAGCTGGAGAGGCCACAACAGTGAGAGGCCCGTGTACCGGGGGGAAAAAAAAAAAAAAAAAAACCCAGCTTCTTTGGGTTTGCTGCAGCCTAAATATCTATGTTCCTCTTCATAAACTTGCCCAGAAATTTCCCACATAAACTTATGAAGGCCAAAACAGTACGAAGAATTCTGGTTTCACTATTGATAAACTTAGTAAAAAGAGTAAGTCAGGTTCTTTAGTTAGACATTTTGCTATGATTTTAGAACTAACCAGTTCCTCCTGGTAATAATTTATATCTGTTTGATACTAGTAAACTTGAATATATTTTAATATTTTTTATTAAGCATTGATTGTTTGATAATTTTAAAATTATTTATATGGATAGTTTTATGTTTCATGTGATCTAATCATATATATATTGTTTGGGCTTCATTGCTCTTATGATTATAAGATCTTTCTATACCCAAACCTCTTTATCTACATTTTTAAACTTTAAAAATCCCAATTTTTATACTTAACTCTTTAACGTTCATGCTTTTGTTTTGTTTGCTTATTTTTTCATGTCCCCTCAGATGAGTTGCTATCCATCTTCCCCAAAAAGTAAAATTATTTCCTACAGTTTTATGATATTGCTTTTTATACATTAAAGTATTATAAAGACCAAGAGTCTGCTTTAGGAAAAACTGTTTTTAGTTGGTCTGTGGGTTTATTTTATATCAGTTGTATGTAGATAGGTTAAATAAATGTTTAATTAAGTAATTGATATTTTATGATAAACAGGGAGTTGAACATGGGATGATAGCCCAGAGAAATTTTGAAAATTATAAAATATACATGACATAAATTTTACCATTTTAACCATTTTGGAGTATACAGTTCAGTGACATTAAGTAGATTCACACTGTTGAACAACCATCACCACTTCCATCTCCCGAACTTTTCTCACTTTCCAAAACTGAAGCAGATAACTTTTTAATAAGAGAGAATGCTGATATTTTCTTTCCCTTTTGCTATAACATTTTATCATAGTGCAACATTATTCTTCTCGTTTACTCACTAGTATGTATGATTGTCCTTGGTCACTGTCATTTGTCTTCCTAGAACAATCTCTTGAGCTCCTCAGCTGGTGGGCAGGTTGATATAAATAATTCCTAGCCCAAATACCAATGATTATATGTATTCTTGGGAAACAACTCTCCTGACCAAAGCAAGACCAGGCAATACCAGGACCTCTGCTGTTTCAGTTTGGTGGGGTTCATGAAAAGCAACAGCTTCCAGGATGCACTGATGCCATGGTTCTTCCTGACTCCGGCCGCAAAAAGTGCATGACTTACGACATTGTAGCTCCCAGAATGCAATGTACTGGTCATTTCAATGTTCTCTTTGCTATTTGCTTTACTTAATGGATTTAGAAAGAGAAATAAACACGCATCTAGTTCTCAAGATGCATCCAAAAGCAAGGCCTGAGCATTAGACAATAAGCCCCTTGGTATTCTGAGTAGTTTAGGGATGCATATTTAGGAAATGTCAACTTTTTACTATTCTTTTATGTACTCAGGCCCCCTCTAAAATAATTATAAACTTGAGATTTCCCAATATGAATTTGAGGTGCAAACCCGCATAAGAACAAACTTAAAGTTATACATTTTCAGGAGAGGTCCCTGGGCACTGTCTTCTGATGCCTATGACTCCGTACACCATGATAACCGAATGGCCCAGATTCAGTATAAGCCCTTGTTTTCAGTGTTCAGCTTAGGTTAGTTTATCTCTATAGATTCTATCTTTCTCTTAGCTTTTTTTGTTTTGTTTTGTTTTGTTTTGTTTTTGGTACGCGGGCCTCTCACTGTTGTGGCCTCTCCCGTTGCGGAACACAGGCTCCGGACGCGCAGGTTCAGCGGCCATGGCTCACGGGCCCAGCCGCTCCGCGGCATGTGGGATCTTCCCGGACCGGGGCACGAACCCGTGTCCCCTGCATCGGCAGGCGGACTCTCAACCACTGCGCCACCAGGGAAGCCCTCTCTTAGCTTTTTGTTTTACTTTCTAGCTAGCTCATCCATGCATTTTAAATGACATTTTAAAATATTTTGTTTAGCGTTTTGAAGTATATTCAGTGAGAGAATCAGTCAGGATAACTAGACCTCTACTGCCAGAAACCAAAGTTTATTAATATATATGTTCTATATATACAGATATTTAATGTGTGCTTAGTATGCATCAGAACTCTGCTAGAAACTGGGGATACCATGAAGAAAAGGCAGGCAAGTTACTTGCCCTATTGGAGTTAAAATCACAAATAAGAAATACAGATATGAAAGTGTTTAATTTTCACTTACACTGGGACAAAATGCCTGGCACAGACAATAATTGGTTAAAGCATTCATCAAATTGTAGATCATGGTGTCAGGAAGTCAGAGAATCTTTCGAAGTAGGAATGGTGGGTAAGATTTAGGGTAAGGCAGCATCCCAGGCTAGGGATGAGACACTGAATAACCCAGCTGAGCTAGAAACTAGTGGGATGCAAGCATGGAGGTCATGTCAATAGTTTGTCTGAGTTGGATGGGGTCAGATCATAGAGACCTTTGAACGTCAAGAATGAAAATTTTATTTTACTGTCACTGAGAAGTAAGGGAAGTGGGCTCCATACGCCTCAGTTGAAGGTGTAAACAGAACAAAAAACGGACCTCTCCCAAGCAAGAGGGGATTCTTGAGGCTGATGACCTTCAGATTTAAACTGCAGCATCAATTCCCCCCTGGGTGTCCCGGTTGCCTGCCCACCCTGTTGATTTTGGACTTGCCAGACTCCAAAATCGTAGGACATAACGCCTTAAAGTAAATCTCTTTCTCTGTATATACACATCCTATTGGTTCTGTTTTTCTGGAGAATCTTGACTAATACAACAAATATCAAAGCATTCATTTTATTTAGAAAAATTCTTTCCTTACCTGGACTGTTTGTTTAGGGCAAAGTTAATAGTGGTTTCCTGATGATTAAACTCAACTCTATAAGACAGCCTTCTCTAAGTTTTAGTGGGTAATAAAAATCCTCAAGGATATTCTACTTCATTTCAAACACCTCCTTTCGTTTTATGAAAGTAAACCTTCCTTACAAAATTCTGCTAAACCTGGGCCCAGGAACATTTAAACTGCATCAACTTGTTACCATTAAATATTCATATTTGCACTGCCAAGAAATATTGTATTTTAATACCAATTACATTTTCAGGAGGAAAAGAGCTTGAACTTGGAGAAGCAGATTGTTTTCTTGAAACTTCCAAACTTCCATCAAACTCCTCTCAGCTCTTTTCTTTCCTTCAGCATACATTCTCACTTTTCTGCTCTCATTGGCACTGTTTGTATATTCGTCAATGTATGTCAAGGCGATGATAATTAAATTTCACTTCAAGTTCAGAGATGAAGTGATTAAATTTGAACTTAAACCTTTCTGAAATAGGTAGCTCTCTTGTATTTCATAGAGGGAAAATTCTACTTGAATATCGGGAGGAGTATAATTATCTCGTTCAAGATACTAGATCTTTCAAGAAACAGCACAATATTATCTTGGGTAGAAAGAGGATAATCAGAAATTCAAAGCAGGTTTTTCGTGGTTATTTTACATTTTCGGGGAGGAATTGTACTTCCCTCATACACAGATGTTTGCCCCAAAAGATAAAGGCCAAGGAAGGCTCTGCTTACTTCTCTCAGTGTAAAAAAAAAAAAAGGGAGAACACTCGATGTCTCTGTGTGGCAGGAGGAAAGATGGGGAGGCAGTCTAAGCAGGAAAAGCTGCTGCAATGGTACAGCAGTGATGGCCGCAATTCATTTTCTCAAGAAGCTGCAAGCAACAGCGAAGGCTGACATCAGAGCCTCCCCAGTGGTACTGGGCCCTCTCCAGCATGGGGGTCTAGTCCCTTGTAGTTGGGTCAGAGGGCAGAAGGAGGAGGATCTACCCAGAATTGGGCCTGGTAGATGAGGACACCTGGACTGTCAGATCCAGCTTTGCCTAGGAGGAATCTAATTCAAATTCACCTCCTAAACTGAAGGGCTAGTCAATTTCCTACTGCACTGGGACTTTAATGCAGCAGTTTTCCTTATCCTCCATCCAGCATTGATTAAGGAATCTGAATGCAAAAAGTCAAAGTTGCATTACAAGCTAAGGCTGTGCTTTAGTGCTGAAGTGACAATCATCCCTATTCTCCGTGTGAACTGGGAGCAAGCGCTAATTAAAATTATAAGCTAGAGAGAACATGCATTGAAAAAAAAGAAGCCATCCCTAACCAATAATTCCAGGGATAAATCACACTTGATTTGCTAACATATAGAAGTGTCCAGGAACTATGATCTACAAATGTCTTGAATACGGTTCTAATCAATCTGCTGAACAATAATCAAGGAGGCATATAATTAGAACAGGCTCATCCGACGAGCCATACATAACATTGTCTCACCTTGAAACAGTGCAGAGCGTCCTGTCTCAAAAGTAAGAACTAATCCCAAACAGAGGCCGTGGTCTCCTTTGAAATGCGCCCTGACAGACTTCTAGCAATTCCGGGCTTCAGAGTTGTCCTGGTAAAGTTTCACTGGGCCTCCTGGTCTTTCTGTCCTCTTCTCCTTTCCCTGTAACCCTTGTCACATCTGCTACCCGAACATGGAAAAGATTCCGACCTGAAATGCCCTTCGTGACAATTCAAATCCCAGTTGGTGCTTTGCAATCAGTAATGACAAATAGCAGGCAGGAAACTCCTAGAAAATATGAGTCAGTCACATTTTTTCACAAGCTACTGACATGTCCAGCAATTCCTGTTTGCACCACTGCCATCGGGGCGGGAATGGCATGGGAGAGCAAGGACAAAAAAAAAGAACAAAGTTTGAACACTTACTATTTGCCTTGTCAGAGTTCTAAGCCGTTATATGATGGATCACTACATTTATTCCACAGAAGAGACCCTTGCAGTGGATTAGGAAACAGCACGTTAGAAAGAATAACAACATCTAGAAAAATGTGTTGAAGGTGATATTTCAACCCTCGTCTCTATAGTTCCCAACCTGTACTTGGCGAGGACCTCAGTTGCCTCCACTCTCCTCCTTCTTTCTGACCTCATACACGCCAAGCTCATCCATGACTCAGAGCCTTTTGACTTGGTGCTCCTATGCTTGGGAACTTCTCCCTCCAGATCTGCAACCAAATACCTCCTCTTCACTAGCTGGGTCTCCGTATCAGGAAGACTTTCTGCAGGGAGGCCTCTCCCAGCATCCTAGCTACCCCTGCCTTCTCACTGCACTGTTCTCTATCATTTACCCTTCATAGCTCTGTGTTATGTGCACAGGCTCTGGAGCCAAACTGTCTGGATTTGAACCCCAATTCCTCTGTTTACCAACTGTGGGGCAGAAGGAAGCATACTTGGACTCTCCATGCTTCAGCATCCTCATCTGTAAAATTAGGATCATGAGAAGAGCTATCGTACCTATCTCATGGGTGTGTTCTGAAATTACACGCAGTAATGCAGGCAAAACACTTAGAACAGGGCCTGCTATAGACTCAGCATTCTATACGTGTTTAGTACTGTCTTCTTCATAGTACCTTTAGGTAGCTGATGTTATCTTCTTGTCTAAATGTTTATTAGGATGGAGTCTGCTCTGTTCCTTACTATGCCCTCAGTAGGTAGAAATGCACCTGGAAAACAGTAGATTATTGTGTAATGCATTCAATAAATCATTGGTGCCTCGAGATTGAATGATTCAAGTCCCATATTATACTGCCTTTTGGGCTTTAGAATAAGATGATACTGGATCAAAGTCTTAGGTCTGCCACTCTCTAGCTCCGTGCTTTAAAACTGGTTATTTACCTTATCCAAGTTTTATGATTTGTGAAAGACAGATAATAGTAACTACTCTGAGGCTGGATGAATAATTTATGCTATAGTCATCAATGGAACATTATGTAGCAATGAAAAGGAATGGACTACAGCTGCATGAATGCACTTCACAAGCATAGTGCTGAAGGAAAGAAATCAAAATAAAATATTCTATTTTGCAATATTCTACTTTACACTGTTCAAAAACAGGTTAAACTATGGGGTGAGAAGTCAGGTAGTGTTACCCTTGCGGATGTAATGACTGGAAGAGGACACAGGCAGCTTCTGAAGTTCCATATTGTTTCCTGTTGTGGGTGTTAATTACATTGGTATATGCATTCTGTGAAAATTCAGGAAGAGCTACTCTTGTAATTTGTGTATTTTAAGTCATGATGATAATAATAACAATAACACCAATAATAATAATAATGGACTACTTCCCTGTATGATTGTGAAAATTAAGTGAAATAATGTAAATAAGGCATGAAATAATATAAATAAAGCACATAAGAGAACTCACTACACACTAGTACAAATTCCCTTTCCTTCTTCCAACATGGGCATAAAACAGCAGATATCAGGTCCAGCACCCAAGGGGAATTCAAGGCCCCTCTCAATCTGGCTTTAATCTATCTCCAGAGTTTTGGTCCACAACACTCCATCAGACACATTATATTTGTCCAGCCTCACTGAACTTCTCACTCAAATCATCTCTTGTCTTTGCACATCTGTTTGCCTTTCACATAATTTTCCATTCACCTAGAATTCTCCCTTTCTACTTTGTTCACTTAGCAAACTCCTACTTATCCTTCAAGACTCAGCTCCAACACTATCTCTTCAATAAAGCCTTTCTCAGTAGTACTTTCAGTCAATCACTCTCTCTGTTGTGCTTTCACAATAGTTAAGCCTTTATCTTACTGTGTTGTAATTATCCTTTTAAATATCCCCTTCTGTTTCAAGCACGTTGCTTCACTATGCTAAGCCTCACTTTTCTCACCTATAAAATGCAGATAATAATAGTTTTTATGTCATGGAATTGTTACAAAAATTAGAATTTTTTATAATGAAATAATATTCATGAAGGGTTTAAATATAGAGCTTAGCAAACAGTAGGTGATCAATATATGTTAGGCATTACCATTATTAATTTAAGGGCAGGGACATCCTTCATTTCTGCATTGTTCCACCACCTACTTTTATACATGGAACATGAAGTAGATAACTAATATTTATTAAAGAAAGATGAACTAAACAAACAAAGCAAGAGACTGCTTTGTAATACTCCAGAGGAGACTCAGAGGCTCACTGCCTTTGGCTCTCATTAACCTGTGTCCCTGCAGCCCTGAGCACTCCCTAGGGTCACCTGTCCCCTAGACGGGGGAGCCTGGTGTCTGTACCTGCTGTGTTCATAAAAATTTTACTGATATACTCTGGCCAAACGGCTTGAGGCAGATAATGGCAATCCAGTTGAAGTCCCGATGACTGATCATAAAACTCGAAGTCATGAGATGTTTATGCTACTCACAGTATCTTCTGAAAGAAAAAAAAGGCTACTATCTATTGAGTGCCTATCACATGCCAGAAGCTGCACTAAGGCACTTTACATATATTACTTCTAATCCGTAGAGCAACCCTTGGCAAGGTAGGCTGATTCCAATTTTACGGAGGAGGAAACAATTTGAGAGAGGTTAAGTAATTTGCCCACGAGAGAGCAAAGGCTTAAACCTATGTCTATGTGAATCCAAAGTTTCCATAACCGTAATAAATACCTGTACTTCATTAAATTATTTATATGAATACCTTATCATATAAAATGAACACTAAAATTTGGATAATATATAAGAATTACAAGTAAGTTTGAAATGCTGGAACTTTTTTTTTCAATGCTACCATCTTTGTGGCCATAACTCTAGCTAACTGTTAAGGAAGAAAAAAAGGGAGAAAAATTAAAAAGAAACAGAAGGATTTTCAAAAATTTTTAAAGAATGTGAAGAATAAGAAGAAAACTAGAAGGAAATTGAAAAGTAAAATTAAGGAGGAATTCAAATATAAGCAGGTTTATATTCCATAAAAGATTAAAGGTTAATACTAAAATATTATTTAAAATATATGAGATTTTTTAAAAAGCATAAGAATCTAGAAGACAAGATCTAGAGATGAAAGAGGAAATCCAGACTAAAATACACTCTAGTAAGGAAAAAGGCTAAAATCCATGAAATGAAAAGATGTTATATAAAAGTAGATATGATTAAGAACTAAAACGTTTTTTTAAATCAAATAAATAACACACCAAAAAAATGCGAGGAAAATTAAAACAAAAAGAAAAACAAAAGGCTTGAAGAGGAAAGAAATAGAGGGGAGAGAGAGATGAAGTAGGGCAGGAAGCAGCCAGGGACAGAAGTGAGAACCAACAAGGCAGCGCAGACCATACTCAGTTGCAGTAGCCAGGGCAAGGGACAGGAACCCAGAGTACAAGGTCTCATGTCCCCTGTGCTTTCTCTCTTATCTCTGTCGCCCAGGGCCAGCTAGGTAATGAGCCGTTCCTTAGAAAGTTGGAGCACACGGCTTTGTGGCACTGACTACTGTAGAGCCCTTGGGGGCTCTCCGTGGGCCAGGTTGTCCCCAGATGCAGAATCCAACAAGCCTGGCTCAGGCACCCAGCTAAGGTCCAATTCCCACCCACTGCTGTGCAGTCGGTTAAGTTGAAGTACTCAGTTTCCCCACTTGTAACAACATTTACCCTCCACAGTTGTGAGAATAAATGCAATAAATCATAAAGCTCAGTGTAATGCCTGCATTAATGGACTACATTTCCAACAACTTAACTCATGGAGAACCCCTGATCTGCTTGCCCTTCTGAGCTCCACACCCTAACTCCAGGGCTCTGAAGAACACTTTTTTTGGGGAAAAAAAATACACTACTATTTTAGTTCAAACTTTTCATTGTTCAGAGAAAAGGTCTCCAGCCAAATGTTAAAGACAAAGCTAGACTATGAACTTGAAATGCCCTAAATACTGAAATGCACACATATACACGCACGCGCACACACACACACACTCTCTCTCTCTCTCCCTCCCTCCCCCCACCTCACACACACCCCATTTAGCTTTAACACAAATATTAATTTTTAAAAGTTAAAGGGAACTCAAATATTGGGATTTTTCACATGACTTTTCCCCCACTGTTATGTCTCAGTTGTGAAGGAAGATAAAAAACATTATACGTGAATGAATTGTTTCTCAGTTTTTGTGGTTGATCAGTTTTTGTGTGTTGATCATATTGACCGGGTAAACCAATATTATTTTATTGGTCAGGGGAGGACTAGAAATTCAACATCCTGACTCAAAATCTTTTTTTTTTTCCCTATTACAACTGCCTCATGACTACATTTTAAGTTACTTCCAAAGGGGGCAAATCAGTAACCAATAAACTTTACATTTGACTACCACCCAGCTAGCAGGCCGGCTTATGCTAAGATTTGAGGTAAATAATTATCTTTTAGGAGGGATATCTTCTTCTGAAACTCTTTGACTTATTTAAACTGACTTTTTAACTTCATTTTCTTTTACAGCTCTATGGACTCAAAACAAACAAACCTTCTCTAACCACCAGGAGAGAAAGAGTCGATGAGGTACAAGAGACATTCTTGGGACTCTGAGTAAAACCAGAGGTGACACATGTTGGTTAAATGCTCAAAACTCTGGGGCTAAACATGATGCTAGTGAAGGCTCGGCCACTCACCAGCTGTGAGACCTTGGGCAAATTATTTTTCTTCTTTCGCAAAAGTAGATAATGAGCACCCTTCTTAGAGGATTGTTGAGTGGATTAAGTGCAACAAAGCACACAGTATTTAGTGCGGAGTCTGGCATGTATGAGCATCTATTAAATGGTAGATGCTAGAACTTTTATTCTTGTTGCAATATTAGCAAAATTATTAAATGGGACCAAATCATTTAGTCTGAGATATTTTTAAAAATTAGACAGCAATTCTTGTCTTGTAGTTCCTTTATTAGAGTGTTAAAAGAATTTACTATGTGCTACTGCTATGTTTTGATTAAAAGCCATCTATTTATTAAGACTGATATTTCAGGGACTTCCCTGGTGGCGCAGCAGTTAAGAATCCACCTGCCAATGCAGGGGACATGGGTTCAAGCCCTGGTCCGGGAAAATTCCCACATGCCGTGGAGCAACTAAGCTTGTGCACCACAACTATTGAGCCTGCGCTCTAGAGCCCGCGAGCCACAATTACTGAGCCCTTGTGCCACAACTACTGAAGCCCGCGCGCCTAGAGCCTGTGGTCTGCAACAAGAGAAGCCACTGCAATGAGAAGCCTGGGCACCACAACGAAGAGAAGCCCCCGCTCGCTGCAACTAGGGAAAGCCCACACAGAGCAACGAAGACCCAATGCAGCCAAAAATTTAAAAAAAAAAAAAAAAGACTGATATTTCAGCAAACATAAATGAATCCTTCATCTGATCAATATCTCTGATACTTATCATTTTTCCTGGGTATTCTATATAGTAGCTGTCAGTCTTTCTAAGGAAAGATCAAAAAAAGATCAGTCATTTTTTGCCTAATAAAATCAAACGAGAAAGCCATGTTGCTTTTTAAAAAGCTTAGTTCTGACATACGATTTAAAAATGCTTATGAAAAACATATTCAGAAAACCATTCAAAGATTGATCATTCATCACTAGTCTCTTATGCTCACCCAACACTGGTTTACTTAAGATTAACTATGCCTTTTAAATATTTCTAAGAGCTTCAATAAACACATGATAGAGAAATGTGTTAAAGATTCACGGGGCAACTTTTTTCCATACTGAAGACTTTGGTTAGCTCAATTGTACTGGGTTACCTGTTTTGTTGTTTCTTATTTCATACAGTGATTTATAACGTTAAGTGCCAGCATGCCTAACAGCATTTCACAATGCATGAATTCAGAAAAAATTCACAAGCTAAAATAATAGGCTTTAAAAATGAAACTGACCTCTGAAGATTTCTTACTGAGAAATTGCACATTCAGTAAACAGTAATGCCACCAGGAAAAGGATGAAGACTCCAAAGAAGCCTTATTAAGAGATGTGGGGTGGTCTATCGCCAATATTTGAAAAACATTCAGAGTACATTTAATTAGCCTAATTACATGGTGCGCTTACAGCTTATTATCAATGTCCTCTGACAGAGATATGTTATCCTGGCCTTGAAAGCTCAGCGCCCATAGTGCCTTGAAATGAACTTGGATAATGTCCAGGAATTTCCATCAGTCCCATACATTTTGGAACAAAGCACTAATAAAGTGCACAAAGTACATGTTGGTTAAAAACGTGGTAACATTCAAGTTTTTCTGCTTGGTGCATTTAGCTAACATAATGTGTCTCTATGATTGTTGGGAGAAAGACTCAAAGTGACATAACAGAAAATTCGCATGTTATACCATTCAAATGATAAGACCGTCATAAATTAATCTCCAAACCCACTACTATTCACTCATCCTTTAGCACTAATGCTTCCAGTCTGCCAATACATGCTATTTAAGGGCTACTCACAATGAACTTGATGTTAACTAGCAGGAAGCATGTGATATGGCATTTTCACCCAGAAGCATACTAATTTTATTACCCAGTGAAGCAATCCTCATCTATATTCAACACGTCAGTAACTTTTCATACTGACATTTGAGATTTAATGCAACAATTTCATGGAAAGAAAAATATGTGGAACATAGGATCATGTGAACTCTTGGTACTAAGTTTTATTTGTAAAACACTCAGGGATTACTGTCTTTTAAAAAAAATTCAGCATCAATAAAATATGAAGAGCTGCTTTCATTTCAGAAATTCAACTTGTATGCATTCTTTCAAGTTTTTCTACTTAGAAAGGTATAACCACAATAAAAATTTTACTGAGTTGAAGTTTTTTACAAAACACTCTATCCCACGAGAACATCTTAAAGGTCAGTTTTAAGAAGGTTCAAAGTTGAATTGATGGAAAATTACATATTCTCTTTTCTCATTTAAATAAATACATAAAGCAAGCATCCTGAATACCCCCTGTAACAAGTACACATGAATTCTTCTTTTGATATTGGGCAGTGAATTTGTGCATAATACTTCTTTTGGGGGAAAGGATAGTGACAGTGATTTTCTGTCAAGTAATTGTTGCTGTTGTTTTTCTGGTTAAAATATTAATATAAACTACCCTCAAATGAACGTGGATGAGTTGAGCTGATGACATATTTAAGCAATTTATGGATTTTAATGGATTCTCTTCCACATAAATGATTTTAAAAGCCTATAAGATGAATATATACGATGTATAAGCTATAATTTTTTCTGTTGGTGAATAGAACAAACACAAGCCTATATTTTAAAATAAAAGAGATCAATCTGGACTAACATTTATCAAGCTGCATCTAAAATAAATGGAAACAACCACTCCTTATTATTAATAGACCTGTTGACTAACTGTCCCTGAGATAAGGTATAATAATGTGACTTTATAAAAAGTCACGGTTGTGATTATTACAAAGAGAAACAATTAAGAAGGTGGAAATTGCATATACAAGTGAAGTCTGGACAGACTCAAAGAAAATACTGGGTTAATAAATAATGCACTAGTCAATAGATTAATAATTTTAAACCTAAGAAATTATCTGTACTAGGGGGAATGCTGGATAGAATTTAAGGCAACATTTATATATTTTTAAAAAGAAATCCATTTTAAAAGCAATTCTTTCGGTGGCAAAGATGAACCATAGCTTCCAAATTGTATTCTCTAATGTGAAGACTTGTAAATTACCTATTCTGAAGAGAACATTAACTATTTAGGTACTAGGTACTTCTGCACTTGTTCACATCATACCAGTTTTAAGAACAGCCTCAAGAGAAAGAGATGCCACAAATTAAACAATCAATGTTGCCTTTTTTTTTTTTTTTTTTGGCAATTCATCACTGATCCAGCCTAACCCTAGTTAGCCTGTATACTAGGAAGTACAGATCACATAACATTGTAGAGTTTTAGGCTTGGACAGCAAGAAATATAACATAATAGAAAATGAAAATGCTCGATTATATAATGCCCCCTTCTAGTAAATAAAGTTTTGTAAATTCCTGCAGAATTTTACCCAAGGATGAATACACTTCTCAGACGATTGTTAAATCTGTTTGAATATTAATAATTTCTTATAGTCAATTTCCAACTTGTTAGGTATTAACTATATGTGATTACACTCCTCCATTGTCACCCTACTATTAATTTTTTTTGTGGTACGCGGACCTCTCACTGTTGTGGCTTCTCCCATTGTGGAGCACAGGCTCCGTACGCGCAGGCTCAGTGGCCATGGCTCATGGGCCCAGCCGCCCCACGGCATGTGGGATCTTCCCAGACCGGGGCACGAACCCGTGTCTCCTGCATCGGCAGGCAGACCTCTCAACCACTGTGCCACCAGGGAAGCCCTCTTATTACTCTTTTTAAATAGGCTGTGTCCTCATGAAATAAAGTGATTTCTAATGTGGTGGAAGCCCTTGAGAGAACCAGTAAACTTTAGAAGAATTTGGTATAAATGCTGATGATGTAGACAGGAGAAAATCTGCATGTTGAGATTCAATTATATGATTTTTGAACCTTTCCATGATAACAAACATTGTCATTTGCAGCTGCCTATAGGGCTACTTATAATCCTCAAAGTGTAAAAGTATGTTTTAGGATTTGCTTCTCAATACTGCTGAAAAGTCAGTTTTTTTTAACAATGCCCAAATTTGACTTGAGATTTCCAACACGTCTTCTTTTTTTCATTTATATTTGTTTTTTGGCTCTGTTGCAATGCAACAGACACAAATACTTTCAGTATATTTCCCTAATGAAACCTATCTGCCAGATTTTGTGCATAGGTAATGGTAATTAGAATACAAATATATTCTTTTCAGGATATAGAACCATCAGGCAGCTGAACTGTATTCTTTTGCATACCCGTGGGTTATATTGTGAAGGAACCTAGTATACCCAAGGGGAGCGGGGTGGCAAAGGACCGGTGTGTTAAAGCCAATTATGTATCGTACATAAAAGTGCACATTAGCTACTTGAAAAAGTTCACATTTATTTACTGTCAAACCGTGTTAAACTTTACACTGGATATTAGTGATGGGTTCATTATTAACAGGTTTACACAAAGGGATGAAAAGAAAAGCAGAATTTTGCTGAAACAATTTACATTTCACTAGAACTTTATCATAAAATAAATTAATTACTAAATATAGGCAGAAGGAATATGGAAGAGTAATATTTATGTTTAATTTTACTTTTTAAAAAAGAATAGGCACCTTTTGTTCACTAGAAAGTTTGTGAGAAGTGCCCAGTGCCCTCTTTGGCCCCTGTTCAAGAACAAACAGAGGGGTGACAAACAATCTTTTCTAGATTTCACCACATTTGTGCAAGGCATGGCATAACTGGCTTCAAAGAGTTTTTTTTCCCCATAAAACACGTTCTTTTGGCCATAAGAAATTAAAATGTAAGAATAAGGACTAACTTGTCAAAGCAGAACACTGTATACAGTGGAAAATAAGTGAAAATGGGTAGAACTTACAATGACAAAGTGTAAGAAAAAACATTTGATAACATATGTGCAACCAAGAGCTTCACACAATATTTTCTCCAAACTCTAAAATTATTTTAATGACAATTATATATCAGTTGGACACAAATGTATTTATTTTACCCTAGCAATAGAACAAAATATAATTTCTTTAGCCATTTTTGAATAGGTCATTGTACAGTTGAGGAAACATATGAAATAAGGCCTGTGGCTTGATTGCTAGTGGTTAAACATGTTTTCAATCTTTGCCTTAATGTAAAAGGTTTGCAGTTAACTGCAAACTGATGCAGAATATCTCTCCTGCTTTTCCAAGTCTTGTCAGGAACAGTAAGGTACAGTAAATTTGTCCCACAGGATTTTAAAGCCTACGTCTTGTATATAATACAATGCAGGCCTACAAAAATGGTGCAGCCATATTTACAAATTTAGTTCACAAACTGCTGCAGTAAAATGGCTGGAAAGTTTTGTTTCGCTTGTCTCACAATTTCTCTAAACAGCAGCAGAATCTTAAAATACCTGGTTGGCATCTCTTTTCTTTGTAACAAATAATTCATTTTAGTATACTCTGTGTATATACAAAGTTTTTGTATGTTATATAAAAATTCACAGAACTGCAAGGTTCAGTCATCTTTTTTACACTGGAGAACCACAGGTCAACAGAGCCATCTCTTCAAGCAGAGTTTGAGGGAGCTGTATCAGGCCATGGAGCCTGTCTTTATTTACTAACACTTGCATGGGGCCGCTGGAATTCCTTAGCTGCACTATTAAAGACTTGTCACCAGCTGCATTTGTCCTTCTCTGACATCTCCTTCTGGAATACACCCTTCTTTGTTAATGGGGATTATGTAACCATCACTATTGCCCCTGCTGATCTGGTAGCACATCTGAAGCTGATGGCCAGCTCCAAGGTTTGGCATGCTCTTATAGTAAATGTCCTCGTTCTCACTCCTCCTGGATGGAGACAGGTCTTCTTCCATGTCGGGGCTGCTCTCCTGATATGGAGAGTCTCTAAGGTCGGGCATGCTTGTGTAAAGAGAGTCTCTGTTGGGGGACTGTAGGTGGTCCTCGGCCTCAGCTGTCAGCTGGGAGACGTAGCTGTCAGTCCCCTCGGGCTTCGCTTTCTTCTGGGGTTGGTACAGAAGGGAGTGAGTCCGCTGAGGAATGAGTGGTGCCTCGAGTTCTTTGTGATGGAGCTCCAGCCCTGGGTTGTCACTGTGCATTAAAGACGAAGCATCTGCCACGATAGCGTCATCTTCGCTGCTGCCCCCTCCAATCACAGGTTTGACTGGTAGTGTGAGCTCGAGGTTGTGAGCCTTGCTGCTGCCCCGCAGGTTGTTGTGCACTAATTCTGAAATGATCATCTTCTCAAAAGCGGAATCATTCAGACTTAGTCCACAGTCCACGACTTGCACGCTGTCATTATAGTCCCCCTTGCGTAGTGAGTAGCTGTTGTTAAAGTTACCATTTAGCGGTAGAGTATCCATGGCACTTGTATCCCTGGCATTGTTCAGTGAATGTCCTGAAACAGAAAAGGGAGGGGTTCGGTTACTGCCTCTGTTCCTTCCTCAAGAATCTTTACTTCTTTTGTACAAAACTTTTTAATGTCGTTCAGGACAAAGTTGTATTTGAAAGCTAACACTTGGAAAGTGCCAGGCTTTCCTGCATTCCCAACTGCAAACAGTTGCAACCCCTTAGATAACAGGAACAAGTGTGAAAGAATAATACTGTTTTCCAGGGAGGGAAGATGGTATACAGAATGTTGCTTTATCAATTTCGGGGAGACAGTAGTTATGAATTGATTTTTGGTCAAATCTCTGACACTCTTATAAAGACTTCACTCCATGCCCTTGCATAGTTAATGCAAAGCAATTCATTAGTGACATTTACGTTTTAAAGTACGAGACTATGGTTTATAAAAATAAAATTAACAGAATTTGTCCTAAACAACACTAAATTAAAAAGGAATAAGTCACATACAAAAACTGAAGGCAAATGTACAACATAAACCCACGTAACTGGCAAGCAACTCTTTAAACAACATTCTAACATTTCCTTTTTCTGGAGATGAAGTGAAAAAAAGAATGAAAAAATGGACAGACACAAAGAATTCATGTTAAACAAAGACAGCCGCCTCTCATACTGACTGGACCAGGGGCCCACAAGCACCATCCAACAACACGACAGACAGCAGGTGGAATGACTCACTTTGGACAACTCACATCATGTCTGTCTGCTCAGGCTATCTGGCCTAAGAGTAGCTGATATATAAAAGAAAGTAAAATGATTTATTGTAACATGATGAAGAATTTCTAAGCTTCTCAGCAACTTAGAGCAAGGGTTCAACAAATTAGATTACCAGCAATAGCAGCCTTTTACTTTTTCATTGAATATTTCTTATTATTTTGAATTTTTATTTGGTACTAATACTCTCTCTAATAGCAATGGCCCCAGGCTCCTATCAGTCAAAGTTTGCCTGCAGCCCTGCAGTCTGCATCAGTCACAGTGACAGCACCGAATGAACCAGCAGAGTCTACTACTGTACGAGACTGGCCCACAGACACCATGGGCATGGAGGTTAAACGCAGAAATGTTAGGAGATTTCTTAAGTATGGGTCACAGAAATTAAACCAAGAATAAATATCAACTGTGGAATGGGAAAAGGGTGTCAGCCTTGGCTAATATATTTTTATTTCTAAAGGAATGAAAGGTTGGATACGTCTGCTGAAGATATGAAAAGAGGTTCAGGAGGAAAAAAAATATGGTAACATGCTCTCTTTGAATCAGAGTTGTATTTTTCTACAGACACATAAACATGTAAACTAAGACATCACAGTGCTTCTCAGGCAGATGAAAAAAAAAAGGTTTTAGAGAAAATTAAATGATCTGTACCATGGAAAGTTAGGTTATTCATTCTCAAAATCCTAGAGAAAAAAATCACTTGTCTACAGATAGGTCTGGAAAAAAAAAGAATGAAATGATGTTATTGAAATGAAACTGACCACTGTGAGGCTGCTGCATTGTATGCAAGGCTTGGAGGAGTTTAGGAAAAAAATTAATTCTTCGAAAAAATAGGAAATTTCCCTTTTTAGTGCTCACTCCACTCTTAAAGCTGCAGATTATCCTAGAAAACTCAATTTCATGACCAAAAAATACCTAATAAATGCTCAATTAATTATCATTAGCAGAAAATGAGAAAATAGGTGGGTCATATTTATTATTGACTCATGTTATTTAGAAAATTCTGATCCAACTTCTACATTTGAAAAGGTGACAATTCGATTTGTATCATGTTCCAAGGCATGTCTGACAAAATGAAGTTATGATAGTTCTTTGCATGGCTTCCTTTAGCCTCATTGACACAAATCTCCAGCTTTATAAATTTATATATGTGTCACAAACTTTAGAAGATCTACTACTAGGAAACATTTGCTGTTTTAAATTATAAGTGACATGAGGATCAGTTGCTAGCATTTGTTTCCTCTGTCGAGGTTTGATCTTGTCACTTTTCTTTTTATTGTTGTTTAATAAATATAAAAATATATACTGGGTAATCCAAAAGGTGTTTTCTATGATATACTGCAGATTTAAGCACATCTTTGGCTGGTTTTGAAGAGGCAACTTTTTCTGCCCAAGTTCAGGTAATTCACTGGAAGACTTTCCACAGCCTGTAGCAAGATTACTGTGGGAATGCAGAAATGATAAGTCAATTATTAAGCATTCTGGTTGACAGTACCTCAGGCTTTGAAGAGCAAATTATTTCAGCATTGCATGTACTTAAGTATGGACAGCATTTGCTACAGACCTCTATTACTGACAAAAGGCAGTACATATAGATGTACTGTTTGAATTTGGGAACATTTGAGTTGCAAATTGTGAACCACTTGCCCGCTGAGTCTACTTCATGACTGCTAGTTATGTTTTAATTGTGCCGGTTAAAAATCATGCTGAAAAAATTTACATTTGATAGGCAAAGTTAAGTTTTACTCCCATACTTGTCTCTCTGTAGGTTGCTAGAGGAAAGCATAAGGAAAGTAAGAAAAACAAGAGAATGAAAAGAGAAGCTGCAGTTACGTTAAAAAAGAATGTCAAGAAAAAAAAAAAACGGAAACGAAGTTCTGTGTTTAATTTAGTGGCAAATATCAATCACAAATAAAGATTATATGCTAACTGTAATTATGCAATAACTTTCACCAAACTCTTGAAAATTCTGTTAATATTAAATATATATATATATTTTTTTAAATAAATAAGCTATTAGAAAATACAGTAAAATACAGGATGAGTTAGTGACAATCTCTCCCCCTCCCCCAATAAAAAACTATAGGTATAAACTGACTAATATTAACTTTATTCTTAGTTTTTTAAGAAGAAAGAAAAACTACCATAAAGCTGCACTATACTATAGTTTGGTTACATTGATAATGCTGGATGTAGTTTTCTATACCTAGGCATCCAAATTATTAGCTAAGTCATGCCAGAAGCAAACTCCGTCAGCAAGCTTTAGAGTCAACTGAATAGTATATTACGTAGATAGGATACCTCTAAATGATATAAATCTTGAAGATGGGCTCTCAGACCATGTGATGTCAGTCCTGTAATAATATATTAAGATTTATGCCACCTGTGTCAAAAACATGGATAATTATTGGTAAATACTATCATGACTGAATTTTTACTATAATATAGTGCAGTTTTAGAAGCCTGGCATGGGCAATACCATAATGCTTTTTAACTGAGAAATTAAGGATGTAATAGTAAGTATATGGCAACTTGAGTGTTCTAGAAAGAGGGCAAAGATCAGAGTTCTGTTTAGCAGCAAAGAAAGGAGGTTGTATTCGTAAGTATAAGCACACCTGGTGAGTTAAACACAGGAGCTGAAGGGGCATTACATACAACTGTTTCAGCGAGCAATGTGTTATAGGGGTTGTTAGTGCCGTGGGGTCGAAGAAGAGGGTTTGTTAGTAGGTAATTGCCAGTCATTCCTAAAGCAAAGAAACAGAAAAAAATACATCAGTTCTCTTATTTTAGTGTTGCAGTTGCAGTAAAGTACTTTTCGTATTCATCAAGGGTAGTGGATAAGTTGGCAATGGAAAATCTGCTGAAATTATCTGACTGTATTTGAACTACTAATTTGAAGGAGAAAGGGAAGAGGGAAGTTAAATTTCAGCAATTCACAGGTGCTTTCTAAGTCCCCCAAGTAAACACCTGCTGAGGATGACATTTACTAATTTATACAAAATCACTGTTAAACAAAAATGGCAATTAAATGCACAGAGATCAACATTATGTTTCAAGATGTTACTGCTTAATATTAAAAACCTAACCACTGAGGCCCAAAAGAGGGAATCTCAAACTTTCAGAATTTACAGGTGTGGGATTATCCCTCATGAAAACATCGGTGTTAATACCAACTCTGATACAAGCAGGAGGAAAAACAACTTTCACAAACAGGTAAAAAGTATGACACACTGCACCAAGCTTCTCTTAGTAAATGCAAGAGCACACATGCTGAGGGGAAAAAGAGACTGTGTATAATGAATTATTAGACCATTCACAAATTCTATCCAACAAGAATTCTCCTTCTGTAATCTTATTTGCCAGGTTTCAAAAATGAATCATTGAATAATTCATTTCCTTTTTGATAGTCATCTTAACAGAATTAGGTAAAACATCAGAGCAATGGAATAAACACACATTTCACTCATTCTAACTGACAAATTACAAACCTTTCAATACTTATCAAACATGCGTTTTGCATAACTAATGTAATTTGGCTAAAAATATTTTAAAATTCAAGTTGGTTTTGATGCCATACATGTGCTTTTCTTCATTTTAAACCAGAATCTCATCAGAACAATGTCAACAATGAAGAATGTCTTTCATACTACATTGTGATAAAATATAACATATTATATTACAAATCAGTACATCAAAACTGAAATTACCTGGATAAATTACCTTTCCAAGAATATATACAATAATATATGATTTTTTTCAAAATAAATTGAAATTTACTAAACTTGTACTCAGGAATATGTGTCTGTACATGTACTTGTGCCCTTATCTGGCTAAATTATTTTATTTGCCATATTATTTTAAGTTGGAATTATATTGATTATGTGATAAGTTTAAGGCTATGATTAAATAATTAAATATTATTTAATTAAATAATAATTCAAATATAAAAATTACTTTGTAAATTATCATGTAGTTTAATTATGTGTTTATGAAGAGTTAGTTTAAATGTTTTGACATTTACTTTTTACTTTTTGAAAGAAACGTAAAAACAGGAGAATTTTACAAGTAAGAATTTTCACTGCAAAACTGGTACTGTTTAATGTGAAGAGTAGTTATTCTAATTATATTAATGTTTTAAGAAGAAAACTTTCATAAATGTACGTTTAGAAAGAATAAATCTGTATTCACTAGGAAACCATTTTAATCTGTGGCAAAGCACGTTCTCAGAAATTACTTTTTCCAGCCTCAGTCTGTTAACGTGGTATTTGAAATCATACTTTTTGCATTACATTATTGAATAAAAAGAATTTATATGTACTTTAATAAAAGATAAAAGATGACTCAACAGGTTTAAGAGCTTGTGATATAAACCCATTTGAGAGGAAAATTCAGCATTTTCTCTAGAATTATTGCAAATTGGCAAAAGGCACAAAATTTAAATTGTAAACTCAAATTTTCCTAGTAACTGACCTTGATTAAGTGTTGAAGTGCTATTGATGTCACCTGAGATAAAAGATGATTCAGATTGTTTTCTCACAGTGTCATTCCACATCCTTCTTATACGACTCTATTAACATAAAATAGCAAGACATATGTTATGTTAGTTTTCCCAAGTTTACCTTACATTAGACACACAAAGATGTACCCTGAACAATCTGTGCAGAATTATCTTTTGACCTTTTTTAAAAAAAATGTGCGTTGATTCTGTTCTAGAACGAAGGAAGTCTATACTCTGTTGCTTCTCTACTAAGGAGTATTTAATTTTCCAATCTTAAAAAGAGTGTTCACTTATTGTCTTTTTTTAAAGTGGAGATGGCTAGTTAGTCAACAAATGTTTACTGAATGCCTACTGAGTCCTGTGCTATGTGAGCTTAGGATATCTAATGATTATGACATACTTCTTAAAAAAGTATACCTCTCAAAAAAGGATGTTTACACCTAAAGAAACACCTTGAAGAAATACTTAGGAAGAAATTAAAACCAAAATACTAAGAAGGCAAGTATTTGCTACCTAGACCATTATAATGAGGAGACAATTAGTACATCTGAACAGAACATGTCTCAGAAGGCTTTCCATAAAGAAGGTTAATTAAAGATGCTGTCAAACTCTTTGTTACCTGTGTGCCAGAGGAATACCGAGCACTGGTTCTGGTGGCGGACGCCTTCACTGAGCTGTGAGGGCTCTCAGTTGGGAGGCTGCCGCAGCAATATGAGTGTCTGAAGCACTTGCTATATTCTTTTCGTACCTGCATTGAATAACCACAAGACCAAGGGATTAATATAAACATACTTGCTCCTCTCTCTCTAATTAAATGAGCCGACGAGACAAGAAGTCCCACTAACACTTTTCCGTGGAGATTACAAAGTCAAGTTCAATTGAAACTGGTGAAACGGTAATCAGAAAAACACCTCTGTCCACTACACTGGCTAGTAGGATCTTTAAAGGGTGATATCGTATGTAGAAATGCTTTATATACCCTGTTTTCATTACGCAAATGTTATTTATTAATACAATGGTAATATCTTAAAAGCCTTATTCTAGCTATAGCCTCAGTAAACCCAATTTTCTATTTCATGCTAAGAAAATAAGATAAAAAAATTTAGTATTTTCCTTGCTTAATTACATTTAACCACTTGTAATTCAGTCATTTAAGTTTTATATGCTTCGTGTCCTCTTAGGTAGGTCAGCACATAAACTTATTTTACTAGATTGCATGGTGTTGCAGGTGACCTCTTTATAATGAAAGACTACTTTGGCACAAGAATAAAGGAAAAAAAGTCCTTTGATACATATGTCATTAATTAGGATGGAATGTTTTCTTCATTTTCTGATGTGTCTAGCTCTAACATTTAGTGTAGAGAGTCTAAGATGCCTTTTCACTTCATTAGCACACAAGGGAACTATTTAAGCAATTTCCATTCACATTAATGAGTTACCCAGGTAATTTCCCTTTTCCCCTGAAGTTTGGACATATGAATAGATAGAAAAGTTGTCAGGCCTAAAAGAAAGTTGAAACGTTAAAAAGTGAGGTCCAAACAACTGCTAAATAATAGTGCCCCACTTAGGTGGTCAAGAATTGGGAGGACGGGGGCGAGTTCTGGATTCTGTGCAGCTTTGCTGGCATATAAACAGGTTTCATTGAGGCTAAGAGCCAGACTTTGAAATTTCAAGACAGAAGAAGGAGAGGCTGCATAAGAAATTATTTTTTCTAGTAGGTTACAAAAAACACTCAAAGGCTTCCCCCTCCCTGCTCCCCCCCCACCATTTCTATGCTCAGTATCTGCCTGCAAAGGTCAAAACTTTGACACTTATTCCTTGGGAAATTAGAGAATTAAAGTCACTAATGACCTTTTAAATCTAAGTGCACTTGAATTTTCATCCTCTTAGCTTTATTTAATTATATCTATTAGAACAAATAACAATGGGGGTGAATTTTCAAAGCATTTTCTCTGCCTAAATATGCTCACTCAAGCAGTTAGAACCATGATTTTAACTAAATCATCTTATATTCTTAACAATTCATCCTGACAGCACCCAATAGGACATATTCAAGACTAAGTAGAACTTGTTCAAAAGAAATGTAACACAATGACTTTAAAATGTAATTGCTAATTAAAAAGCATAGCAAAATCTCTGTAAAATTAATATACAAACTCTATGAGGAAATAATGATGACCTCATATTTTTTCTGCTAAGTTTATGCTTTGTCAAAAACATTTGACAGAAGGTATGAATATGTGATTATCTGCATGTATATAAAATGCTCATCTATGCAGAAAATATTTAAAAACCAAAGTAATTACAAGGTTATACCTGTATAATGTTTAGAAAGTTAAGGTTCAGTGTTATTAAATAATATATGATACCTCACAAAAATTTCTGTACACTTAATGGCTATTAACTGCTCTGAAATCCTATATAACCAAGACAATGGCAATCAAAATGGTATTTTATCCAAATAATACCCTCCGGTGTTGGTTTTGCCTAATGCCTATTGCTGTGAATGTACATTATTATGTCAGCATTGCACATTCCACTGTCATTATCTCACAATTATAGCTTATCAGAACTGATGGAAGTAACAACACTATCATCTTGTCAGGACTGAAAACATAATAGTTTTCACTTTCACACCTCTATTTCTCTGTTCAGTTTAGTGACCAACTAGTAATAACAGAATAAAAAGACTACATTAGATATGCAGACAGGGAAAGGATGACACCTGGTGATAGGCATAGACATTTCAAACTTAAATGGTAGCTAAGCTATTCTCATAGGTTTAACATCTTCTTGTAATAGATTAAAGTTTTTCACATTCAACTTTAATTTTTGAGTCAGTTTTGCTGACTCCACTTAACATTAAATCAGGACAAAATAATAAGATGTGAGATATGAAATTGCTGGGTTTTAAGATCTTTCAAAATTACTCAGAAGACAACACTGATATTCATTTTTCTGTATATCTTGTGCTTTTAAAATTTAGACCATTTATCCTTATACTCAATTTTGTTTTGAACCACTGCATTCCTTTTATTGAGCAAAGAACAAGATTATTTAACTTTTTATTTTTCTTGTATACCCTTTGCACAAAGCATTTTTGTAGACTCCAAAGAAGAAATCTTAACATAAGTATCTAGTTTATAATATTCCCAAACTGACATTCAAGAGATGATTGGTATTGACACATTTTACATGTGAAGCCTGAGCTTCCTGACTTTCATTACAATTAATTTATGATTAAAATATAATGCTATTAATAATATTCCAGGTGTAACTTAAAATCTTCCCTATTATATATATTATTTTCAAATCAAAGAACAAGTTAAGCAGAGCCTCTAAGTGTTTTCACTTACTTTCTTTTGGAGAGCACAGTGAAAGATGAAAATGAACACTCCCTGGAAAGCATTAAAGATGGTGAAGAGATAAGCCATCACAATAGTCTCGTCATTAATAAAAAGCAACCCAAATGACCAGGTTAGGCCAAGAAGACACAGAAGAGCGAAAGCGCCAAGTACCCAAGACCTGAAAAAATAAAGTGAATTTCATTAACAGGTTCAATGAGAGAACAACACATATCACACTTAAATATTAACATATCAGTAGTAGCAGTTGACTTTATGTTCACATTCAAATTCAACAGCATTTTGGCTTTAACCTTTCATTGATTAAAGAAAGAACAATAGCATTTAGTACTGCAGTCTCCAGTGAAAACAGCAACAGCAGGTATGACCTTTTCTTACTCAGAATAAACAAGGCATGAAAACTATATTAAAATACAAGGTGTAAAACATCCCCCGTGACTTTATTGTCTTTTATGTGCATTTTGGTAAAAGAAATTAAGGAGTCCTTAATTAGTTTACTCCTATACTTTTATTCCTGTGGTGCACTCAAGACACTGAATAATGTGACACATACAGAAAGGTTAAATGGCAGATAATCACTTAACACCTAAACCTCAGATTCTAAGAAACTAATCTTAGGTGAACCTAAGGTTTTATAACTGAAGCATGAAGAAGCCTAGCTGAAATGAGACAAAAACATGAGAACAACTTCAAAATAAAATAATTTGGGAGAGATTTCATCATGAATAGCTTAAGGAGAAAGGAACTGTAGAAAATAGGACGGAATGAAAGGATTTAAAGTCAGTGCATTCCATGTCTAACTAATGATCTTACTTGATAAATGGCTTATTATCTTCATAGCTAGAAAGCATTATAAGCAGAAAAGAGAAACAAAATTATTAGACAGAATTAAAATAGGAAGTAATAAGAAAGCATTTATATATTTTATAAAATTAGTCAAAATTAAGAAAGTCAAAATGCAGAGGCAAACAATTAAAAAATAAAGGCATATTATAGTTTAAAATATTCTAGCAAATAAGATATTCCAAAATAATTATAAAAATTAAGGGCAATTCATGATATTGACAGATTTGTAAAAAATATAAATCATGCCATAAATTTGTTAATGTAGGGTTCTACCTTACCCAGGTAAGTCCGTATTATAGTAGCCATCACAAACACGGTAATTACTGGTGTAGATGAGAAGACAGAAAGAGGAAAAGGAAGAAAAGAGAGAGATGCTAAAGATTAGCTCTCTCTCTTACCATGCAACATGCAATGAAGCTGGCACTAACCTATCTAAAACTTTATCTAATTAAAAAAAAATTACCCTTACTATAGATCTGCCATTTTTAACATTAAAAATATTTTCCACATCCCATTATAACCAACTTGAACAATACCTCCTCAAATTTTAAATTAACTCATATTTTTAAAAATTACTCTGAAAATGCTTTTATAAGATGACTTAATGAATCAACAGCTATCAATTTTTTGTTAATTAGATAACATTTTTCCATTGATAGGATATTGCAGTTTTTTTCAACATTGAAATAAAGTAAACATTTATTTAATTATCATGAAAACAACAGACAATCTCCAAGTTAACAATAGTAATGGAGTAAATTCTCTTAGGAAAACAAGATTAGAAGTAGAAACTGCTCAGAATCCTTAATAAATCAAAAAGTCATTTAACAAAACAAACAATATAATCATATCAGTCATGCAAACAGGAACATCATTTTGAATTGCATTTTAAATTCAAATGAAATTGCTACAGTGATATGGAATTTCCACAAAGCCACTGAAACAATTTCTTGGCTTTAGATCAAGACAGAAATTATTACCTAATTTTTGACCAATGTCTGTGACATGGTAACAGTGAGACTCAACCTTGATCAGTAAAACTTCATTCTGAATAATTTCTACAGGTGAAAGATGGTATTCATGTATTCCCTGTGGAGAATACCTTTCACTTAGTTTGTCAAGCAGTAAAATTAAAATACGAAATACTTACTTAATGTTTTCCAACCTGCTAGAATCTGGTTTCAATGTGTTTGAGTGCTTCACCATTTTGCACAATGTGATCACCAGGAAGATAATATTTAGCTGTTACAACAAATAAAGAATTAGATCACTATGACAAAAAGTAAAAATTATACATTTTGGCAAATATATTTAATGGATTAATGCAGTTAAATATGAATAACACGAGTATATGGTAGACACTGATTCAATTCTAGTTTACTTATGCAATGATCAAGTTGAGTCTAAATAAAAAATACTCTGGCTACATATGATCGATTTTTTAATAGATCATTTGACATGAAACTGAAACCTCATTAAATCAGTATCATGTGGTGATGATTAAATAAATTAGACAGCCTAAATTAGTTTCTTTAGCTAGAAGTACTCCAGGGTCTAAAAACCATCTAATGAAAACACAGAAGTGAATTCCTTAGAAGGGGCATTTACATCATGTAGCTTATAATGGAAAGATCCCTGAATTTGGGACCCTAAGAATTAGTTGAAAGTCTAGTTCTTGATTTTGACTGATTAAATGAGGAAAATTAACATTTGCATACTCTTTTTATAAGGTAATGGTGAAGATCAAGACCACCATTTCTTTCTTCCTGATGTCTCTATACTGTATGGAAGTAGGTAAATTCCAAAGGCTGTTTTGAGTCCCTCTAAACACTCAGTTGTACAAAGAATGTAGATGCAACAAATGCCAACTGGGGAAGATAGAACCTGACATGGAAGCACAGTCTGGCAGGTCAACTTGAGAGAACTCAGAAGGTAAGAGTTGTGTTTTGACTGAGGAAAGTTAAAGGTTTGTAATTTGCATTTGCTTCTACGGAAGCCTGGCAGACGCTGGATGGAGTGAAGGCAGCTTCCATTTTTATGCTCTAAAAATAAAACTATGCTAAATCGCTCCTGGATTTTTTTGACATTTTATTTACTTCAGATTATTACTTTAAAAAAGACAAAATTAAGTTATTTTGTGAGGATTAAGTGATTTAGTGAAGGCACAAAGGGTATACTCAGAAAAGGACCTGTTTATATGTAGAGACGAAAGCAATTCCTTGGTAGTAAATAATCCACGTAACTTTGTTACAGTAACGTGATTATTTTTACTGAGTCACAATATCATCTGATAAAATGATAACATTATTTTCCTCATTCATCACCACTTCTGATTTTATAATTAGGAAAAATGATGTAAGGCAATAAAGAAAATTTCCAAGTCCTTCCTAACGAGTTTAAGGAACAGAGCAAAGGCTTTAAGCCGCGTATCAGTCATTTTGTCTACTATGCCTTGTTATTTCTCTTAGATGTAGAATTTCCTCTTAAGGACTAAAATAGGCATAATTTGCAAGTGCTGGCAGACAGCATTCCATTAATTACTTGAGGACAAAAGAAGCTCTTTGCTTAAAAAAGTACTTAAAAATTAATTTCTTAAAATACTTGTCTAGAGAAAAAGTAAATAAATTGGTAAAAAAATGTCTAGCTTTATATTCTGAAGATTATAAAGTCCAGTTGGTCATACATAAATAAAGGCTTCCATTTTCAGGAATATTACAATATGATTCATTTCATTCAACAAATATTTATTGACCTTACTGCTCCACACAAGAATGTGCTTATTGTATAGGGATAAGACACAAATTTTTGCCTTTGAGAAATTAGGGAGATCTTTCTGATAGTACAATGAATACTTAATTTGATTTTAAAGAAGCATGGTACAGTTTATCTCTAATTTTTTTAAGGTAGTGCTTTTACTTTTTATTTTATATAACAGTAAGCCTTAACTAGGACAATTTAAGAATGGCTAAAAACAAGTACTCCAAATAATCATAAAAACAAACCAACCAACCAAAACCCATATAAGGAAACAAAGTAGTTACAACACTTATGTAAGAACGGCTGCCCTAACAGATTCAGAATCAAAATCTTTTAAACCTCCTAACCCTTCTTTTTGAATGTCCTGATAAAACTATTTCTTTTATTACAAACTTCCAGACCTAGGGTTGCCCTCTACCCCAACACCTTTTGTTAAATAATTTTCTGAAGCACAAAAGGGCCACAATTTGGAGCTCATTATTTTCTAAGCATATTACTTATCCCCTCAGGAATAAAATAATAGTAGTTGTAGGAGTACATTCAAGGAAAGAAAAAAAGTTATTACCCACCACAATGTCTAAACCACAAGGAAAATAAAGAATGTGAATGTGAAAAAAATGTGGATGTATCAAGTATTATGCTATAAAAAGAAAATGAGTACAAAATGTGAACTTGTGGGGGTTACATCCATCCAAACAGATTTTTCAATGAAGAAAAACCAGCCCCCACACACACAAAAAATCAGTTATTTAAGAGCTAGCTTATTTTCCAATAAAATTGAAATGAAAATGAAGTGTACCTATGAAAAATAGAATTAAAGCTTAAATATGATACAAAGACATTTGTTTCTTGTTAAGACAGAACTAACCAACTTGAAAATGCCACAAAAAACATATTTCATTTAATCCTTAAAAAACAGACTGTTAGATGCATCTCTCCTCACCCTACTGAAGTTTTTAATGTTATATATGTGTTCAGTGTTTCTTCCTAGCTACAAAGATAATACAGTCACAAGATATAAAGCTCAGAAAATTACAGGAAAAAAAATACCCCACCCACAACATATAATCCTATCTCCAGAGGTAGTAGGTAGCACTTGGATAACCATTTTACAAATCTGTGATGTTAATTATCTTGCCAAAGACTACTTAGCTACTGTAATGTCAATGCTGAGATTCAATATACTGTCTTCTGGCTCCATGGCCCAGTCTTGTCAACAAAATTAACCAGTTTATTCTGGTTGAGAAAATTAGCAGTCTTCTAACAAACAAAAGATATACTAGTTTTGTATTTTTTTAAAAAAGGTTCCACTTCTATAAAAAGTAATCTGATTTACCACTCAGTCAGAGATGACCAATGAGTTGAAGATATAATATTAAATTAATTAATACATAGAACACACTATCAAAGAAATCCTAAATGACATACAAAGGTGTGCTCTTCAGATGATTTCCACTTGATGGGCTTGCCATAACAACCAATTCTCCATTTCCTTTGTGAAACACTACCATCCCATAATCAGCAAATAGCTAAAACGTCCACACACTTCTATTCCCACTAGCCAAATTGTACTTTGAACAGTTATTTGCGTTTTCTTAATCCTGTCTGTGCTAGTTATATTCATACACAGCTAAATATCACACAAACCCATAAAACCCGAGTGGGGAAAGAAAGCTATTGTTTCTAGCATATTTAAAATCAAATGTTTCAAGAAGATGTTTTAAAAGTGAGTCTCTTTAAAAACAACTTAAAATCCTAGAAAAATAATCATAAAACCACAGAAGGACTCTTGCAGTCAGGCTGTTTCACAAGTGTCTGTGAATTCTCCAATTTACAGAAACTGAAAATAAAATTTTAGCCAACGCACTAATGGTTAAGTTGCCAAGAAATTTAGTTAAATCCAACACTAATTTAGTCTTTGAAATACAACGACAATATATAATTACTGAGGCAATGGTATCTTTAATAGGAGAAAATAACATCATTGTCAGACAAAGTAATTACGAAAAAAGGTATGCAAGACTTATTGTGAATCACAGCGTAACAGCAAAAACTGCTAAGCGTGAGATATTTTTCTTTTCCTCAACTCCGCATTAAAAAAATTTTACTAATACAAATTATTTACCAAAAAAATGTCTTATTATTTAGGTACTGAACATTTTAAAACATTGCCACCAAAATATATGTGAGTGAAATATTTTCTGGAATTAAATAGAACACTTACTGAAGTGTTAACAAATTCTTTAAACTGTGGTTTTAAAGTTCTCTGATTTTCTCCAGTATCTAAAAATGTAAATGCTAATTTTTAGTTTCATGGATAAAAACTGTTCCTATGATCTTTTTCAGGAGGCAATATACTCTAATAAGAGTTATAATTTTGTATAATAAAACATTTCAATAGATTTTCTTCTTTTCTCTTCTCTTGTTCTCTTAAAATGTAACTATGGGAATCAGAACAAGAAATAGAGGGGGCAGAAAAAATCTTTGATAAAATCTATTGTCCAAAATAGTCACTTGAAGACCGAAAACCTTAGTTTCAAATGACGTACTGAGTTCTTTCTTCTTATCATTTTCCCTATGACATAACTGGGTCTTTCTAGCCATATACTTCTGTTAAACAGAGTATTTTGGGATAGGTTGAAAGGTGCTATGCATCAATGAGAAATGAAAAAGATGGAGTTACAGCTATGTACATAAAGATTGTCTACAGCTGGTATACATGTCATTAATCATTCGTGTAGAAGCCTCTAGTAAGTACAAGTTAACAGGATTGTGTTACATGTTGTATGTCAACTCACCAGTCTAAATGCCCACACTGAAGATTAAGTTTGAAGATGAGGCAACTCATCCAGGAATTAATCAGATTTTAACTCTGCTGTGTGTGTGTGTGTGTGTGTGTGTGTGTGTGTGTGTGTACAGGTAAATAGGTAGATGGGTACCTCTTAATAGAATTCTATGTGAAAGAGTGAGACCAAATTAAAAAGAAAAGAATTCTATTCAGCTAAAAAGAGTTAAATCACTAAATGGGGCATTCTTTCTCTTTCAATAACAAATAATACTCTTCTATCTATCCCCAAAAATAATTTCATAAATTACTGTTTAAATAATCTGTCATGTAATTTGCTGATAAAATTCATCACTACTTGATGATACGGCTTAGCTAATCCTCACCCATATTGATGAACATGAAAATACAAAGAGTTTAAAGAAAGAAAAAGGTACCATAGATTATAGGAGTGCACAGTTTGTTTTATAGTTATCGACCTGCTCAATTGAATCATATCCATTTGAGCTTAGCAGCTTAAAATTCATTCCAAAGCTTGCCGTCCTGACATGGATATGATAAGACACAAGAACAGAAACACCACTCTGAAGTAACCTAACTGAACTGCACATGTTCTGACCCTTTTTATCCTCCCTAGAGCTTTTGCTACCTGGCAAATGCAACTCTAAAACTGCACTTGTATCTCCAGATCTTTGCTGTTAGCCAAGCAGAAACCTATTTCTCCCTGGGACTAGCAGCCAGAGAGGTGTTCTCTGAGGAAGACTTCTAAGTGAGTGTGTGAGCTGAACTCTTACTGAACTGAATTAATTATTAACGATGCAGATGGAGCTGTCCAAATGATAAGAACAGCTCCTGACGTGTCATGATCCAAGCTTTCATTAAACCATTTCAGGCATACTAATGGTTTCCCACTGCTCATTACTTACAAGCACTTTTCTCATAGATATAATAACTCTAGCGCCTGTAGGCAAGACATTCTATAGAAATACAGAAGTAGGAAGTTTTATGTTCCATAACATGTTTTTTTCCTTCATTGAAAATTATTAAAAATGTACTTATTTAATACTACTAAGTTATGTGATTTCAATTCAGAAAAGCTGGAAATGCAAAACTATGCTTTCTAGGAATATCAATAGGTACTTTTTGTTATTCCTTAAAAGGACAGTATACAATATAATTTATATTGTATAAATTTTTAAACTGTGTCTGAACTGACTTTTAAATGACCTATATCACCATAAGGATATATACAGGTAAATATATTAATACTCAACAAACATGTGCTGTACAATCACATATCTCACTTTAGGTTACATTTGAGATGACGTTTTACACTTCAATACCACTCTGTCTTTCTGTGTTGGGATGATTAGAGGGCAAAGCAATTGCAGGAGAAGAATTACTCCCAGGATCTGTACTGTGATTGCTACCTGCTGTTTTGTTTTGTTTTGTTTTTAAGTTGGGAACACCAAAGCCCTTCACATCTCAACGTAAATGACTTGGTAAAGGATAATAATGACAAGACTAAAAAATAATGGTAGGCTCTCACTATAAAAGGGCAATATAATAAAATGTCCTTTACCTCTTTTCTTACTGGAAGCTGAGTATATATGAACATTAACTCCTTTCGCCCAGTGAAATATTTTTTAATACTCTAAAGACAGTATTTATCTTCAGAGATAGAAAATAAACAAAACTGCAGTAGGACAGAAGTATAGATCAAATATCCCTAAAATGATTTTTACAATTTTCAAAGTATCAGTATGTTCAGCCAAGGGGTCAGGGAGAAAAAAAAAGCTTTAGTTTTTAAGGATCATACCCCTTTCATATCAGCTGTTTGTCGTTTAATTCAAGATAGGCTTAGGCTGTGCTAGCATAAGCAAAGAACAAAAAATTGGGACAATCATCTGGATTGAATAATTCTGATGAGAAATCAGCTTTCCTAAGAACACTTGAGAGTGTTTTTTACTGGTTCGATTCATACAGGCATTCATCTCAAATTTTCATTTTGCTTTCATAAGTAATTGTATAAAAGAATTCATTTTAGCGACAAAAGTAGTTTTAAGTTTCCTTGAACTACTAAATTTTTTTCTTAATTTTACTGACGTACTAGTAGCTATAATTGTAATACTATTAACAGTAGAAATATCTTAATAAGCTTATTTGTGTCACCTTTTTTAAAGAAAAAACCTTAATAGGAATAAACAGTTACAGGCAATATATAAACTTGATTGTTTCATTTTCAATCTTCTAATGGTCAATAACACTTATTTGTAACAGCATGATGCTAAAACCGAGTGAAGTTTTAAATCCAAATATTTTAGCTTTTTAAAAAAATTTCAACTATATTTGAAATATTTGACTACTGATAATTTAAGTTAAAAAATACCTTAATGTCATTATACTTAAGTTGTATCAGGTTTATTTTAAAATAAAATTTCTTAGAAACCAATATTTTTATTTGGTATTTTAAGTCTTAGAAAAGTAATTTTATTTCTAATGAGTTTAAAATTTATTTAATATTTATTTATTACGCTAAGCTTAAAAAAACCTTTTTTATGCCCTAAAAAGAATTTAGGGTGTGGACATTTATTTAAAAGTACTAAATTACTGTGTGGAAATGAAGATAATAAATATTAAGCTAATGTTCTTTTACTTCCATAAAACATTCAATTCATAAATGCTACACAGGCTTGGTGCAGAGCTAATACTATAGATTTTAAAGATGTAACTTCGTGAACTAAACCTCTTAACAAAAAATTTCACTACTCAAAACCAAAATATACTATACATATCAGTTATTCCTTTCTAATTATCAAACTACTTTAAAATCATACAATCTTAACATAAAGATTAATACCTGACATTTTTGCAAATTAAATTACAAATGAGGGAAAAGTATTTCTTAAAGGAAAGAGTGTTTTTAAAAATAGTACTAATTAGCAAGTGTATAAACTCAATAATGATATCGAATGTAAAATATACTACATAATTTTATTCTGTAAGCTAGACATGCTTATAAATCTTTGAATGCACAGATAAATTAACAGTAAAACAAATTATCCCTGTTTCAATTGTACTGCTAAAGCAGCAAGCTAAAAATGAAGGAAAAATAGAGTCTGCTTACCAGAATAATGAAGGTAACAGGTCCAATGAAACTCCATATGAAATAGTTATCAACATGAAGCCAGCAACTATTATGAAAAGAAAAGAATATTAAGTAGCTTCAATGGATGCTCAATATCACAAGTAGAGCAAAATTTTAAAAATCTAACAAGCAAAAGTATCTTTACACTTACCTTTGAAAATTAATTTATCATGGGCAAGAACAATTTGAATAATTCTACTGTTCTTCACTTTAGGTTTTAAATTTGATAAAGACATACATAATTATGCTTATATGGGGAAAACAATAACCCCCCCACCCCAATCCTGATGGTTAAGACCTCTGACTTTACTAAGAAAAACACGAAACTTGGTATTCCAAATTGTCTCATTTTTAAAAAGTTCTTATCTTCAAAATTTGCCTTTAGATCTGTATCTGAGCTAAAATGTTTAACCCTATGGAACATAAGAGATTAAAAAAATAAGTGGTCAGATGTAATGTTTGTTGCAAAACAGTATAGCACAAATATAACACCTCAACTGGGAATGGATGAATACTAGAAAAAAAAATCAAAGCATAGAATTCATACTGTATTAGAGTAAATGATGCATAAACTTATTAAGACAGATTTTACTTAGTGGTTCATTTTTCATATAACATCAAATCCCCAATGAATTTCTTTTATTTGTCTTTCATCATCTGTGTAGTCAAAAAGCTTTCTTTAGTCCAAAGAATCTTTATATAACTAATTTTATCAAAGGAAAAAATAAACAGAATTGGAAAGCAAATTCATGCCTCTAGCAAATAAAATCCTTAGAAACATGGTCTACCTTCTGTCACTTTCCATAAATATATTTTTTTATAAACGAATGACAGTGACTTATTTTAATCCTTTCAAACTGCTTGATAAAATATTATCAAAGTAAAACATATGGGCTGAAATGTGGTACTGTCACAACTCAGAACGAGAGTTACCTAGAGGGTTGGCTGCACAAAGAGAGCTAATGAAACATTAGCTTAAAAACTGAATAGTTAAACCTGTCAGATGCTTTAAGCTCAGAAAAATTTTTACCTAGTATCTTTCTAAGGCCAAAAAGTTATTTACTTTTTCAATTTGTTAGAGGTCAATCTTTTGTGTTAAAAAGAAGTCCATAATTTAGAATATGCCTTGCCAGAGTACAAATCCTCTCAACCTAGAAAATTACAAAAGACTTGATTGTAACTTGTGCATGGCATGCCCATTTTCTTACCAATAAGGCTTTCAGATGGTATTTTAGTCTGTCAGGGACCCTCACTGACAGCTAACAGGCTTTAAAAAGTTATTCACTTGAAAAACACTCAGGTCACTTGCAATTACTTACGCTTTTTCTGTTCCATAGCTCTTATAGTCAATAGCAGCTGAAACGCCAACCACTGTGGCAGGGAACAAGTAACCGGCAACATAGTAATATTTCTTCCTTGAATATTCACTTTCAAAAACTTCAACTAACATCAGATAGAGCTGCACACCTTCTAGGCACATCCAAGCAAAAGCAGCCAGAAAGAAAAAGTGTAGAAGTCCTGCAAATATTGGGCATGCTATCTATAAAGGAAAGAAGCAAAAAACACAAGAGAATATGGGAATATAAACAGCCCACTCTAAAACTAAACAATATTCACCGATAGTACTCACTACTGTCTTTAAGACATACCATTATTTAGAGAAAATACTGCTTCTTAAAAATTTTTTTTTCCATAAATGAAAATACTGCCAAATTTGGCTTAATGCTTATGGAGTGTAATGCTAGGTGTGCTAGAAATATCATCATTGTAAGACATTATTATTTATAGCAAAAGTAAGTGCAAATAAGAAAACATATTAATTTCTCTTCCAGAACTATTCATTTTTAAATCTGAATATTCTACTTGTAGATAAGTTGCTTTACAAATCTTTAGAACAGTTGTTTCCAAATATATTATTTCTATTTTTTTCTACTACAGAATTTTTTAAAATTTGCTTTAATGATAAATATCCCAGCTCTAATTACTTAACATCATTTTCTTGTTATACATGGAACATTCTCAAATTCATCCCAGTGCAGATGAATACAGAGTAAAGCATTAACTAATTATTAAGTTCTCTTTGCGACACTGAGACCTCATGATGGTGAATAAATTGCTCAGAATATGAGGAAATGATCACTGGTTAGAATGACTATGTAAACAAAATGAAAAATTTTAAAATCGGATCTTTTCATTTTAGTATACCCAGGATTCTTCTATTCAAATTACGTGTTTTAATAACAACCCAGAAAAATGCAACTGTACCTTAATACAAGAAATGAATTAACTCATAATAATATTACTTAATGATTGGGTTGTGTTTTATTACAAATTATCCTTCAGTATTGCCATGTCAATTATTGTAAGTTACAAGGTCAAATATTAATAGCAGCATATGTGGATACACCTGTTATAATAATAATTCTCAGAGATCCAAGGTCAACAAACAGAAGGAGTACTTACCATGTATTTTGTCTTATCAATGCCTATTAGGAAAATAAATTCAGCAATGAAAAGGTTGATACAAAGGTTCTTGTGAATAGTATTACGGTCACTCTGTAGACCACGGAAAAAGCAGAAGGTGAAGATGCAGATAGCCAGACAAACAAGGGAAATGACAATTCCCACCCAGGTGATGACTGCAAGAAGTAATTCGTGAACTCCATCTTTGTACTGAAAATTAAAAAAATGAGGAACTTTAGTATTCCTGCATTACATTAACTAAGGGTAAGATAGGTTTCACATGTGATAGCTCAACTTTTAATACTAAACTCTCTGAATATTCATGTGTGTTCAAATGGGGCTCAATACTAAAAAAAAAAAAATTACGATCATATAAAAGAGTTCAATATTATCTTATTGATTTTTATATTCAAAGAATGATCTATGAAAGTAGATTTTACGTAGAAAATTATGACCAAAATAATTACTTACATAAACATATAGAAAACATTTTACAACAGATTAAAGACTACTTAGTTATTTCAAAATAATTGGCATTTTAATGACTTGCCAGGCTAACAAGTAGTCAAATTTTAAGTTTCTCCTTGAGTTTTTATATTTTATATATATATATATATATATATATATATATATACACATATACTAAAAGTTAAGCACATAATAGATCTGAGAGCTTTCATGTTATAGTTCTTAAATATTTTTATCTCCTGGCTTATGTTCTCTTAATCACAAGAAGAAATGAATACTAAGAAATATTCCGGAAGCCATTCTGATCTTTCGAAATCTGCAGTCTGGCACAGTGTGCAAAGTCGTTAGGAAATTTAAAACAAAAGTTTTGAAATGAGATTCAAACATTCAAGATGGTGAGGGCATGTTAAACTTTAGAGCCTTCTGTCTCTTTTGCATAACCTATTGCTGTTCATTTTTTAAATCCCTGACCGCTTCTGCCTGACACCTGCCCAAAGGGGAAAACTTAGAACGAGTCTATAAAGCACACGATTTTGAGATGTAGCAATAAATATAGTGCCAAGACTTCCTAAAATATATGGACAATGTAAAAGCAATTAGAAATCCACATTACTTTGTTTGCTTTTTAGTTACGATAAACACCCAAAGAAGGGACTACTACACAAGCTGTTTTGAATCTCTGAGGTTTTTCTCTGCTACTAATTAGAAGTGCAAATACTTACTGCAATTTTCCTGTGGGCCATGAGAATTGCAAAATTGGTTAGGTGGCTGCACGCACACGTTGTACGAGTTTTATTTGTGTCAACCAGCTTGCAGCCCTGGGTAGACCAATATCCCATCATAGTTCTCTCTGAGTAGTTCCAGAAGGAGCAGTTTGCATTGAAATAATTGTCAGGCTGGGAAATAAAATGACAAGATAAAATTAGGATTTTACACTCTAAGATGGCAATAGCCATTGTTTAATATGTGTAAAAGGTAATTTAGATTAAACTTTTCATGTTTCGGACTATAAAGTTTTTCATCAGCAGAACTGTAGACTATGTTATACAAGGCAGATATCTAACTTAAAAGGGGCTTTATAGTCCAAAACACTCTAAAGTGTACTCTGAATTACCAAAGACCCATTTTACACAATTACAATTTCCATCTTATGATTTTACATACTGATGGTACATCAGAATCATATTTTTTTTCTTTTCTGACAAAATTAAAGCCATGAATTTGTTCTGAGAAAATTCTGTAAGGACCAAGTGTTTTAAAATCTATTTTGTTTGGGGCCCATTTTTGCTCTAAATGACCCAACAGGGACAATTTGAATCCTGTAGTTAGTATGTCAAGCTCTTAAGAGAGTGAAGCAACTGCAGAAGATATAAGAAGAGAATAGCCACACAAATGTATTGTTCACAAATGAATTCTGGAGATTCACATGGCTATCTATGGGCACTTTTTCTCTCTACTATAACAACAGCCAAATTCTGCAGACAATCTTCCAACACAGTGTTTTTAGCTACCAACTTGCATTCTAAGGCACAGCAGAGGAATCGCATCTCTTCAACTCTATATTTTTAAAAACACAGGGCTTGATAACAATTGTGTTTATATGATCTGTAAACAAACAAACCAACCAAAAAGACCTGCCATACTAAAAAGGCAGAGCTATCGTGCTGCTACGGTAACAGTTAATTTTCATTCTAAAACAAATTATAGTCATTTACATTTTCCTGTTGATTACTGAATTAGCTTTCATTAAGAATACACTTAAATTCTAATAATCACTGAACCAGGCTCATTTAATCTTATGTTCACAGACTTAAATAAACTTGTGTCTCTGACCTAGTCCAACATTTGAAATTCAAATGGGAAGGTCTTTTCTTTCCTCTCTGCCACTTCCCCATTCCCCCTCTCTCTATCTCTAGCACGTTAGTTTTGCTTTCCTTCCTCACTGGTTTTATAATTTTCCACTACTTCATTAGCATACATAACTTACATCAATGTGTGGTAGGGTAAAAAGCACAGGATCTGTCAAGTATACTCGGCTGGATTCTTTATTGATTGAAACTGAAATGACATGGGAATTCACTGCAATGGTGCTATTTCGACCGATAAAGTCAGCACCCAGTTTTATGGTTGCATTTTCTGTACTAAGGAACTGTCCCAGACTCCGGTAAATGATGAACACCAACTTTGCAAGACCTAGGAAGGTAAAAAGTCATATGTCTTTACAGAAAATATGCTTCTGAATAAGATGAGATACAATAAAATAAGAATAAAATGAAACAAATCCTTATGGAATCTTTATTCAGATTAAGTTTACTGGGAAAGAGAAGGCATTACTTTAAATCTGCTTATAAATGCTAAGCTGTAATTGTTATATTAGGAGTCAAACACTCAGTATTTTAGAATTAATAGGTTTAACTGAACAAAAACCCTATCAATTTTTAAAAGACTTTGTTCCATCTTACCGTTCCTGCTGTTCTGTTTGACGGTATTCGCAGAGAGTTGGATTGAGCTGCCTGCCCCTTTGATGCCCAGAGGAAATTTGAAGTCTTGGACCTGTCCTTCTGTACTGAGCACTGCAACTTCCAGAACTGGATGAAGCAGAAGATAAAGGAGGGGGAAAAATGGGGTATTCTCTAAATTCAACTACAAAGAGGCAAATGATAATTGCAAAGAAACCACTGTTTTCCTTTTTTTCTACGTAAAAAACTTTAGTGTTCAAGTCCAACAAAATCATGAACAAACAACTTATTCTAAGAGGTCTTAAACTTTACTACTCTAAAAATTTTGGTGTAAGCATTTTAACATTTTCTTCATAGTTTTATATCTTTTGTCAACTAATTCCAGTCTTTTAGCCTACGAATATGAGTGTCTGATTTATAGTACACGACTATCAAAGTTTCATTTAAATCATTAAGTTAAACAAAAATATTTCAAAATGATTTTTGACTCTATGTTAAGTAATTTTCAATGACCATCACTTGGTAATGGTAAAACAAAATACGAACTATAAATGTGAATGCCTTTATTGCATGTAGACATCTAGTTCTATGTATATAACACATTTTAATACATAAGATTACATAGGTCAACTTTGCAGTAATAGGTTTTCTCTAGTTTCTAAAAGTAGGGAGCTCAGCATAGCATTGTTCAAGAGAAAATGTCTGGCGTTATGTTCAAACTTCCCATTAATTCTCACTAGCAATGATCAATTTTTACATATTCAAGTTGGGCAAAATAGGACCTGTGGGCCAAATCTGGCCTGCCACTTGTTTGGGTAAATTAAGTTTTACTGGGACACAGCCATGATTACCCATTAACATATTGTCTATGGCTGTTAAGTATTTGCAGCTTAGACCACATAGCCTGCAAAGCTTAAAATGTGTACTACTTGGACTTTTATAGAAAAAGTTTGCCAACCACTGCAGTATAATCCAAAGTTCAAAAATTCAAATGAAGTAGCAACACTGGAAAACATGTAAGAAAAACAAGACAATACATAAACATTAAGAACATTTATGTGATCAACAAGGCCAATGTTGTTTAACTTTGTTTAAAAAATATAATAGTAACATCTTCAACATAAATGCTGTCTACTGTAACTCCAATAAAGACTGCAATACTTTATATCAGCATATGATTATTTAAAAGAATGAAAAAGTATCAGTTTCCACTAAAGAAAACTATTTCATATTAGTAATTAGAATGTGCCATTTATTGATGAAATGAGAGAAACTGGATGAAAATTTTTCATTTCAGTATTTGAATTTTAAAAAGTAACACATAATTCAATAAATACAGTCCATACATTTTTCTCTGAATTTCACCCTCTCTGATGGCATATACCCTTGAATAGCTATTTCTATACTTAGACAAACATGCGTGTAAGTGTTGTATGTGCCATGCGTGCGCACACACACACACACACACACACACACACGAGTATGATGAATTCACCCACTCTCTTTTTAGCAAAATGGACTCATACCATTACAGAGTAACTCTTGGATGCTATTTTTTAAAAATCTTTCTCAACTTTGTTTTGCAAAATACATATAGATTCAGCTGTAAATATGAAATCGTAACATTGGAAATTTTTATAAGCTATGAGACCACATGTCAAGCACCTGAAATATAAGTTTATAATGAGAGTCATATAACTCCTAGAATTTTATCAGCTGCAGAAGCTGGTAGAGATACTTTGCTTAGAAAGATTAAGCAGGTGGGTATGTGGATGATCACCTGTCCTCATAACAGATTCCATGTTTGTGGGTAGTGGGCGAAGGGAATGAGTGACAAAAATATAAATTTAATATATACCTCTCTCTTCTTCACACTAAAAGGGGTTCTCAATTATTAATTATTCTTAAAACAAGACAGAAGACAGGGTAAAAAAAGGAAATCCTTTAAGTTTTCAGTAAATGTTCCAAATATAGATACACATGTACAAAGACTTAATTTCATTCAACAAATATTTACTTATCAAACTTCAATTTCATTCAATAAATATTTACTTATTAAAGTTTAAAATCATGTCCATAGTAAAAAAATAATAATTTGAATTTTTAAAAACAGGATCATTAATATAGATCTTAGTAGAGATGCAACAATCAATTTTATACTATAAATAAATAAATAAACAGACAGACAAAAGGGAAAATTTTCTTGAAACAACAAAACTGACTTAAATAAATAGAAACCACAATACTTTATGACCATTTAAGAAAATGAACTCATGGTTAAATATATACTGAATCTTTAACAAACTGCTCCAGTGAATATAAGAGAATGTTTTTCAACTCATTTCACAAAACTAATATATACTCTTGATGCATAGAACAGTAAAAGGAGAGAAATTATAGGATATCCTCACTTATTTAAAGTATGTAAAAACAGTTAATAAATTATATATACACTTTAAATATAATATCCTGAACAAACTGAGTTTAACTCAAAAAGGCATATAGAAATTAATGCATTAGAAAATATATTAATGTCTTTAACCAAATTATGAAATTAAATAAGAAAAATATTAACAGAAAGAATTCAACAAATTTCAACACTCATTCAGTATAAAAAATCTTTATGAAACAGTAAGAATAAAAGAAAAATTCCTTGCCTAGATAAAGGTTTTGTTATCAGGTAATGGTTATGTATCCGAACTTATGGGAAAAAATGATGCAAAACTCTAAAAGCAATTTTTTTTAAGTCAGGATCATCCCTATCACAAGTTTTATTTAGCACTGTACTGAAGGACCTAGCTAAGGCAGTAATTCAAGAAAAATAAAAGGTACAAAGGCTGGGCAGAAAAAGCAATGTGTTCATTATTTATAGAAAACATACTTAACTACATAGTAATGGGCAGGAGACTCTATACTATCAGAAGGAAAAGAATTTAGCAAGTCTGCAATCAGCAAAATCAACTGTACACCAATCAGCAAACAATTGGAATATGTATTTTTTTAATTTATTATTATTTTTTTCGCGGTACGTGGGCCTCCCACTGCTGTGGCCTCTCCCGTTGCGGAGCACAGGCTCCGGACGCGCAGGATCAGCGGCCATGGCTCACGGGCCCCGCGGCACGTGGGATCCTCCCGGACTGGGGCACGAACCCATGTCCCCTGAATCGGCAGGCGGACTCTCAACTACTGCACCACCAGGGAAGCCCCGGAATATGTAATTTTTAAAAAATACTATTCACAATAAAAATTAGTGTATGTTTCCTAGGAAGAAGCCTAATTGAAAAAGTACAAGACATTATTGGGAAAAATATAGAACTTAGAAAACCTAACAACAGATGGAGAATTCTATCATGGCCCAATCTGGGAGAACTCAACAGATAAATCTGTGACACTTCTTTCAAAATCTATCTACAAACTCAGTCTAATTCTAATAAAAATTCCAACAAGATTTTTTTGAGTATGTGGAGCTTGACAAGACGATTTTAAAATGCACATGGAAGAGACATGCTAAATAGCAGCCAAGAGGAATCCGATTCCTCAAGAAGCAGGGTTGAAAGAACTCACCAGATATTAATATTATTGAAACAAAAACAAAAGCAACAATGTAAAACAGACACTCCCAACATGTACAGAAACTTGATATATGACAGAGATATCTTTACAAACCACTGGGGACAGGAATGGCTTATGCACTGAAAGTGCTAAAACAACTGATTATCTGTATAGAAAAAAATGAAATTAGTTCCCTCATTAATATTATAAACAAAATAAATTTCAGGTTGGATTAAAAACATAAATGTAAAAAGGCAAAGCTTTATCATTTCTAAAGAAAGTATAAAATCTTTATCACTGCAAAGTAGAGAAAAATTTCTTGATCGGGGACAAAAAAAACCCCCAAAACACTATATTTTTTAAACAAGATCCCAAAAGTATCAATCCTAAAAGAAAGGATTGATAATTTGAGTTTATTATTCCGTAAAACAAAAGATTAATAAACAAGGTACAAAAGAGAAGGCACAGACAGAATAAACATTTGCAAACTATATAATCTTCAAAGAATTAGTTTTCAGAATGCATTACCTACATAGAAAGAGATAGACAGGAAAAAATTGTGGACAAGAAATTCACAGGAGAGAAAATTAAAATACCCAATTAAATGCATTAAGTAATCAGGGAACTGCAAATAATGTGATCAATTCAAATCTATTAGAATGACAAAATTCATGTCAATAATAAAGTGTTGACAAAGAGAGTGACGGGCAACAATGATATTACTGGTGAGAACGTAAATTGGTAAAACAACATTAGAAAGCAACTTGGCAGTATTTAGTAAAGTTAAACATGGGCATGCTCTACCACTCAAAAACTATTTCTAGGTTGTGTGTGTGTGCACGCATATACATCTTGAAAGCCACAAATGTATGAGTAAGAGGCATACAAAAACTTTCACCACAGTTTTCATAATATCAGCAAAAAAGTGTAAGCCACTAAAATATCTATCACAGGCATAGTTAAATGATTGTGCATTCTTAGAGCAAATGAATGAACTAGAGATGCACATATCAATGTGCATAAATATGAAAAATATAATGGCAAGGGAAAATTATACAATTACATTTATAGTGTGAAATCATTAACACTAAAGGCATGAAAAATAACAGTTAAATGTACATACCTGTAGGGCAAAAATAAATAAATAAAAGCTTACTAATGCTAACAAAGTAAGAATGATGGTTACCCTCTTCTTCATCTGATCAGGAAGGAGGGGACCCAGGGGATTTCCAGATTATATATACCTATTTCTTTTCCCCAAAACCTGAAGCAAATATGGTAAAATGCTAAGATGTGGCTCAGTGGGTGACTGCTACACAGATGTTTATGATTTTCTCTATACTTTTGTATAGCCGACATAATATATGTTTTGTTCAACAGATTTCCTGAAAGTGAACACACGTGATTCATAGGAGAGCCACCCAGAGCCTCACTCACAGCCAGTGCTGAAGATAGGATTTTAATATATTTCTCTGTCCTTCTGTTTGTCAAATTCATCACTGCGTAGTGGCTGCAGTGAGAGGAAAGGGGAAGAAAAGTAATACAGTGTACAATGGAAAAACTAGGACCTCTGCCAGCAGACCCGTAGTGTACTAGGTTCCATCAGCCTGAGTCCCGGGGTAAAAGCAACATGGAGCCGACTGAAGATGGTAGGGAGCAAAGCAAAGCTAAGCCTCAGGTGACATGGAGTAAAGCAGTCATAAACTTTGTTGTTGAGAGCTGCCGTGACTTTAGGGTTTTTGTTACTGCAATATAACTAAGCTTAAATTGAGGTATACAATCAAGCTGGCTGCTAAGCCCATTGGGAAAATAAATGATAGGGAATTTTATTATGCTGGATTAGGCTGATAATAACTAAACCACATAATCAATCTTAAGATCACAAAGAAAGACAATCAAACATGATGTGCTTCTTTTCATAAGCTGCAACAGAAAGTATTGGGGTGTGGTATTTAAACCTGAGGTTATTAGACCAGCCAAAGAACCTCGAAGGGTAGAAGGAAAACTCTTCCTTTCCAGTAAGAGCAATACATCAGTCAAATGTACAACATGAACTTGTTTGTATCCTGGTTAAACAAATTAGGTATTAACAAATTTACAAAAATCAAATAACTGAAATCCCCTTTTTATCTTTCCTGTTTTTGATATTTTTTTTAAGTATGAGAATGGCTGGTTTTTTTTTAAAGTCTAAGATACATATTAAAGTATTTAAAGTAATAATATAATATTAGGGTTTGCTTTAATAATACAATGGTGAGAGGAATAAGTGAAACAGGATTGGCTAGATGTTGTTGAAGCTGGGTAATGAGGATTTTTTATCAAAATTAAAAACTTTTGCTTCTCTCAAGATATCATTAAGAAAATAGAATGAAAAGTCACATGCTGAGTGACTATATATTCAGAATACATATATGAGACAAAAGATTTGTATCAGGAATATATAAATAACCTTTATAATCCAATAATAAAACAAAGAACTCAAAATGGGAAAAATCAGATACTTCACAAAAAGATATATGAATGGCCAATAAGAACATGAAAAGTTGGAACAGTTTTCAGCAAAACATAACTTTGCAACCATACAAATGCAAAATAAAACCAAAATGAGATTCCACTACAAACCACTAAAACGGCTAAAATTTTAAAAGACATTTGAAAAGACAATTGTAAATGCTGGTGAGGATGTGAAGCAACTGGAACTCTAATTGCTATTAGGAATATAAAATGGTACAATCACTTGGGAAAATAGCAGCTTTACTAATAACAGTCAAAAAGTGGGAATGACCTAAATGTATAAATAGATATACAAATAGTGTTGTGTCCTTATAATGGAAATTCAGCAATAAATAGGACCGAATTACTGATGTTGGCACCAACATAGATGAATCTCAATAACATTATACTGTGTAAAAGAGGCCAGATCAAAAGGAGTATATAGTCTATGATTCCATTCAACGGAAGGTCTAGAAAAAGCAAAACTAAACTATAGTGACATAAAGCAGATCAGTGGTTGCCTGGGGCTGGGGGTATAACAAGACTGACTGACAAAGATTATAAAGGACCCTTTTGAGGTTGCTGAAATACTGACCATGCTGTTGGTTAAATGAGTGTACATTTGTCAAATCTCATCAAAGAGTACCATTAAAACAGCTGCTCTTATTGTATATAAATTATACCTCAAAGTTGATTTTAAAAAGCTATAATCAGGTATAATTATAACATATAATTATACCATTTTACGAGGTCATGTATAAGGGTAAATCATATAATCAAGTGAAAATAAGGATTCAAGGAGAAACCACTAAGGAGGAGAATCAAATTGTCTTAATAATCAAAGATACTGTATCCACACCCTAAATTTAGGTAAGAACATAAAGTGAAGACATAAAAGGATAATGGGCTATTTTAGTTCTCATGTCTAAAAAGAGAACAAGTCCTAGGAAAAAGTTGAATCTTGAATGCCATATTAAATTACGGATATTATTTTTCACAAAATTGTGAAATAAAAGACATGGAAATATATTGGAATATGTAAAATGACCTTCATATCGATAATTCTTGGGTAATAAATACATGCATACATTAAGTTCAGGGCATTATTTTTGAGAAGGCAGTGAAATGTGTACTACACGCTATGAGAATCTCTACCCACAATGTTCTTTCTTTAATCAAAATTTTTTAAAAAACCAGTGTAAAGGATAAACATTTAGAACTCTGAAAAACACAAGTATCAGGGAAAAAATATTCCTGGCCATTCTCAAACTGAGATAAAAATATCTCAGACATATAATAATAGCGTGTTCTGCATACGTAAAGCCGGTAGGAGCAGAGGATGTTGACCTGGCCTATCAAAATTTCTTTGCACTCTTGGAAGGAGCTTAAATGGGAAATTTTATGTTTTTTGGTTCTTTTTAAAATAGGCTTCAGAAGATTTAGAAAACAAATTGAGGTCACAACACAACACTTCAAACAATACTTTTTTATGACTTATCTTCTGAGACAATCAAGTCCACACTCCTTTACCTTACAGGTACGTCCCTGGAAACATTTGAGAAAAATTGTTTAATGTGTATGTTAGGAATTTTATTAGACTACTAAATAAATTAAACCTCAAAATAACAAAAGCTTTAGACATAAAATAGGAGCTTTATTCATTGTCTATTCCTACTAAGCTATGGTAGAATATCACTTTCCTTATGACTGGTCTCCCACATTAAAGCAGGCCAAATTATTTTGATTTCACTTAAAATTATTAAGTTATTTGTCATTTCAAAACCTCATAAAGTAAATAAAAACATGATTTTAATACATCTTTTTTCCTAAAAACTCAGTTATTTAAAATAAACTTAAGGCTCTGAATTTAAATCCAGGTATCATAATCTGATTGATGTCTATTTCTCCTATACACCTTGTTTGTCTGTATTTTTAAATACAAGTCTCATACTTAGGTAGGCACAATAAGGCAATAAGATATGGCATTCTAGATAGCAAAACTTCATTCAGTATCTGCTGCTCCAATGCACTCTTTCGATGGAAAAGTAGTCTGTGTTCCCTTTGGGGTTTTTTTTACATTTATGCTTTGGAAATTTTTTTACTTTACTAAGGGATACTAAAATTTCACTGGAGCTCAACCCCACTGAATAAGAATTCTAAATCAGTCAAGCCTATATTAATATAATTTCACTGTACTTACAGTAGTACTTCTTTCAAATACCATCAAAAGTGAATTCCTACCTCTCACTGCCAGCATTTAAATTCTAAATGATGCTTCAAAACTATCCGCAGCTGTTTTACAGTCTATAAAGCATGGATATTCTGCTCTATGGGTGATGTAGTTCACTGACCACATTTTCACCTGAAAGCAGTTCTGTTTAATATAAACGTTTGGCTCAAATATCTGCGTGCCTAAAATATTTGGGAGAATGCATTTCAGAAAGTAATTTAACCTCATTAGGAATGTATTGTAAAGGCATTCGCCACAGCTCCACGCACTTTCATTACGTAAGCAGTCCATATTCTTGCAGTTAAGTACTCTACACACTGTTTTCCTTTAATGATTTTTCAGTTGGAAAAAAACACCAACTTTTAAAAGACATAGGATAGATTTTGGCTTTTGCATTAATTTTATGAGTGTGATCAATAATATCTCTTATTAAGGGACAAAAATAATTGGACAAAATAGAAGTTCGGCACTGGGGAATAACTCACAAGACTCAATGGAAGCATTATTCTCTTAAACATCTATCTTCTAAATCAAAATTAAACCTGACAATAGATTCACTCACCAATATTTTCTGTGGGCATTGAGACCCTGGTTGGTTCTACGAGATTGTCAGCCAGGACAAAAGCTCCTTCTTCCAATGTATCCAGTAGCATTGTTGCAGTATGTGCTTGTTCAGAAGAATTCATGTGTTTCCATGATTCCAAAGCTTCAGGTCTCAGAAGGTTGTCCACTGTGTCAACAATTGCCTGCATCCATTAGAAAACTATCATTAGTTTTGACTACTTCTAGTACCGAGGTGATTTTCAATCACTGACTAGTGACAACTGTAATATTTATCTGTCATGATGATTCACTCTTATGGAAGAACACCTGGACAACATATATCTGGCCAACTTGACGTCTGACCCTTTCAAAATAGAACTAGCTGAAGATCAGTAGACTACTATTTGATTATAAAGACTAAGTATAAAGAGATGACTCGTTTCTGTTTATCTAATCATATTTCAATTGTTGCAAAGAAATAAAACCAGTGTCAGCTCTTAATCTGAGGTATTACCCCTACATGCATGGTCACTCCTACATAAAACCTCAAGACTTCAATGTTCTAAATAGAAAACACTGGTATCTCTAGAGTAGCATAATACCTATGCTTGAAAATAAAACCATATTGTTTTTTGGAACCTGAACTAAAAATAATAACCAAAATTGTGCCTTATAGCATTGTCTACTTATTATCACTGGGAAAAAACCAAGGTGATTTCAAAGTGTATAAGTTATCTGTGAACATTTTCAACTCTTCCAATTGCCTGGCCAGCTAAAAAACACTCGAGAGTATACCTTAATTCATAAACAATCATCTGTTTTTAAGGAGATCAAGAGAACAGTCAAAATATTTAAAACCTATACTAATAATTTAAGAAAAACAGAAAGGCAAAGTAAAGTCTTAATAAATATCCAAGTTATAAATATTCATATGTGTAGGTTTAGTTTATTACCATGTAAAACAACATTAAATAAAAATGTAACCCGGTCAGTTAAGCAATTGAAGGCAGGCTTTTGTACTGATACTTACTGTAGCTGTACACTGACTATGGCTTGGATAACTGAAATCACTGAGTTTATTTACTCTTTCCCATTTACCTAGCCATAATGTGTCATTAAGCCCAAATATCAATTGTTTTGATCTATTGATAATCACTGAGAAAAAAAAAACACACTCTACAAAGAACAACAAAAATTGCTAGTTTGAGGTACTATATTGAAATGAGCACGGGGAAAAGCTGTTTGAGGCTACTGTCAGAGTTAAGATTAATTAGCTTAGTCCAACTTAATATCCTCGTTCTGTCTGCTACGTGAGCCACCACGACCTTCCTAGCAGGTAGAAGGTACTCGCAAGTGGCATTAAAGGCTTTTTTCTCTCTCTGATGGGAGATAGAATAGTCAAAATGCTCACACTGATACTGCTGCAGCCATTAACTAGAATGCAACAGAAATTGTCTGCTGAGGCCAGATTCATTAGTCACCAAGAAATACAGACTGGAGCCTCTAATCTAAGTTACAAATGAATCCTCTGTCACAAAGCAGGAACTCGCTTCATTTGCACAGTGTAAGTCAGCTTCTGATTTGTAACTTAAGGAGTTTTATTAGCTTTATCTGAACACAGAAGCTCACTTGAGACATACTGAAAATAACATTGGTCAGAAATTAAGGTCATGCTGAAATTTACTACCTATACACATAACTCGCTGATGGCATGCTTTTATTAATTTGTAATGTGCCTTAGTTATTACTAGTTGTATTTTTCTAGTGGAATCAAAATGATCATTAGCCTAATCATATTCCTGAAGTAGTCTCCCTGCCAAAGAAAAAAAGCTATTCTATTCCCACTGAGATATATGTCCTGGGCAACATACTAATTATTACATTTCACACATTAACTAATACCTTAAAGGTGAGCTGAAAATTTCCGTACAACAAATTCTATACACTTCAGTATCTATTTCTTTGCCCCCATTAAACAGGCTAATAAGGGACTTTCAAAATATTACCACCTAAAAACAGACTTTCCCACTGCCTTTTCTTGTAAAGTTCTCAGATGCAGCAATGTCTATTACTCATTAGTGAAATGCTGTTCTTTTTTTCTAGATCTTGCCAACTAAAACTGGTGAAGTCATATCTTTTGAATAATCTCTATTCTACAAAACTTACAAAGTTCTTTTGTTTTGTTTTCATACATATACAGATTAGTTCTTCAAGGTTTGATTGACTAGGAATATGGTCCCCAGATGAGTAGGGTTAGAAAGTAACCATCCCCAGCAAAAGGAACTTCTTTATTATTTGGATCTACCACACAGAACTGGCTTGGCATAATTCCACTGTTAGCCTCACCATGTTTCCTATTTTACTTGGATATACCAGTGAGAAAAACTGGCTGCAGTGGACAAGGATTCTGAGCCAAACAGTGGCTTTCTGTTTCTATCATCTCGATAAAAACCAACATATAACATATATCGAGAGCACTGTCACATTATTTATATTTCATTTCTAGTAACCCATCCCCTTATCAACCTGATTCTAGAAATGACTCCAAAAAATTTCAAGACCTTTAAAGCCTGTTTCATTTAAGAGTACACCACAGAGATAAGAAAGCACTGACTTTTTCATGCACATACATTATGACTACACAGTCTTTGATATGATAAACTGCCAGGAATATATCATAGCTGTTTCACTCAAGTTGTTTTTCAATCCACAGAGATGACAACAGGAAATAACGAGACTTTATGATAACTTTCCAATTCAGAGGATATTTCATTAAAATTCTTGTATGTTTGGATGAATGGAAAAACAGCAAAAATTATGAAAATAAATTATTTGCTTATTCTGAGAGTAATATACCTGTGAAAAGCCAACATTTGTACAGCTGATATGGGGCACATTATATAATTATCAAAGACTGAAATACACTGGATCATGCAGCAAGATGATAAAGCGTAACAGGTAGCTGAAGAAGGGAGAAAGCAGGGTGACAGCACAGGGGAGATACCTTAAGGTAAGCCCTGCATGTCTTCTCTCGTTTTTGGAGCTTTTTAGTAAAAGAAAAGAAAATCAGAGGTTAGATTTTTATCTGTTGAAAATTGAGGAAAGAAGAAATCCTCAGAAATTAAGCTGGTGGTCCTGAGCTCAGCGTTTATTATGTACCGTAATCCTCTGGATTTTTGTGAGTCTATACTGATTGCCAAGATTGTGTATTCAGTTTTCAGCTGTATTTTACTAAACATGATAATCCAAAGTATCTTGATAAACCTAGAGACAAAGTATGTGATGAAAAGGAAGAAAAAAACCATAAAACCATTTCAGCCACAGATTTCAGATTCATATGAATTTCTTATAAACACTTTATAGTATGGTTAAAATAACTATCAAATTTTTGTCAAGGTAGGAAAAATTAGTAGCACTAACACACTATACTCCTATCAAAGGAAACTTGTCCTTCTCTCAAAACCTACCACTGAAAACAGTATTTCAGTGGCTAACATTCCTATATGCATCACAATTTTCTTACAATCACAAGAGTTGACTGTATTAGTGCATCAGTTGTGTAACAGAATCTCTCCTAGTGGGCCTTCCAAAGTGAGAGTACTGACCAAAACCAGGCAGATGACGTTTACCACCAACTAAAATCTCCCTCAGGTAATTAGCGTCATTTGGGGGGTGGGGATGGGTGTGCACGTTGCTCCTTTCCCAACTATAATTCCTTCTTGAGATATGAACCAAATTAGAAGTTCTGTTTCTATGCGTTTGTCCAGGGGGCCAAAAGTTAGACAGTTAACTGCTGGAAGAATCCAGAGCAGCCATACAAAACATCTAATTGAAAATAACGGAAAATTTCTACCTACCTTGTTATAACTCCGTCCAGCTGAATCCTTTTCACTAGGTTTCAGTTCCTGCAGCTGCGCATCAAGAATGTCCACCAACTGCTCCATCAACCTCACTGAAGAACTCACGTCCCCAGCAAACACTGGCCCTTTGGTATGTTTAGCCAGTTCATTGGCAAGGCTAGCAGCGTTTTCTCCACTTCTGATCTGAAACGACAGTTTATACTATCTCAGTAAGATTTCTTGTTCTGTTTGTGGCTTCTTATTTTTTTCCCAAGTATCTTTGTTGTGGTGAGAAAAGTATTTGCAAATATGTCAAAATCTGCAACTGAGACCAATAACTTTCTCTTCATTTCAGATGATTAAAGGTTCTTAGATCCTCAAAAAATATACTTAATCAGACATTTTAAAGAAACAAAAGGTAAAAAACAGAAATCGTTTAAAACATTTTTGAGATAGTTCTCTCATTTCACTGCAACCATTTAAAACTGCTATTTAAAAAATCTTACGTATTTATTCCAATGATCCAGAAATTTAAGTGAGAATGTAATCACTTACATTAGTGAGGGCTATTATCTACCGCTTGCATTTTAGAAAGGTAGATGGCAGAGGAGAAACTAAAATGTCACTGCATTACAATGTAATATTAAAGTTCCTAATGCTTTTTAAAGTCATTTTTCTTATTCTATCATAATCACCTGCAATATGAACATCTGCTTGCATTCTGTGGATTCAGTTGCAAATTAGTGATACTTGATTTATTAGGCCAATACACTGTTTGTCTTACAAACATCAAAAGAAACAGAACTCAATATGAATGAAATTAAGCAACTATGTACTCATTAAAAAGCTTAACATAGAAAACAGCATGCCCTAAAACACATGTAACTTTGAATAAATAGTTTACAGACAAAGCTATGCATAATTTTTTTACTTTTACACTGAACAAAGAGCAACGAAGCTGGTTTTAACATACAAAGCTAAATTATTTATGTTAGAAGTTAAAGCCCTTAATCACCAATGTGTATCATATTAAAAGGTTCCAACCAACCTTCTGAGCCAGCTGATTTACCCAGTGTGAGGTACAGTTGCTAAGATCGGGGCCCCTAGGGTTCCATGTTCCAGTGGAAAGCATGCAGAGATACGAGGCAGTTCCTACAACAGATGTAGAAAGCAACAGTGAAATTGAAACCATTTTTTCTGCATGCATTTGGGAAATCAGCTATGATGATCCTATTCCGTGTGTTAAATTTTGAATAAACATTAATGGAAGTAGTTGACAATAACTGATGAAAAGTAGGGTATAATACAGACTATAAACAGTAAATATAAAGTCAGCACAGAAATATCAGACATTTACAGCAAACAAACAAAAAGCCCTTGATTTTCTTGGGACTCATCCAAAATGATACATTGCAATGAGAAAGACAGCTGTAAGGAAGCCTCACTAGAGAATCCATGGGCAAAAATCTCAGGCTTGACCTAGGTCTTTAAGAGGGAGAGAATTTAATTCAGTGCCTGACCTTAAATGACTTTTACAGTTTAAAAACCTTTAAGTTGTCTACATGTGCTATATTACCAAAGTAACAAAAACAACAATGAAGTTAGCTATCGTAAATATCTCTTTCCTCAAATAAAATCACTTCTGTGTAATTCAGAACCTACTTAAAATAAGTTTTTGTTTGTTTGTTTTTTTTTTTTTTTTTCTGTACCCAGGCCTTTCACTGTTGTGGCCTCTCCCGCTGTGGAGCACAGGCTCCGGACACACAGGCTCAGCGGCCATGGCTCACGGGCCCAGCCGCTCTGCGGCATGTGGGATCTTCCCGGACCGGGGCACAAACCCGTGTCCCCTGCATCGGCAGGCGGACTCTCAAGCACTGCGCCACCAGGGAAGCCCCTAAAATAAGTTTTAAAATGTATATATAGTATTTGACAGGAAATACCTCTCGTTCCCTTGGGACATGGTCGTTCAACCATCATTCCCCTTTGTGTCTGAGGCCACCTTATCCCCCTTGCGTCTAATGCTTCACAGAATCTCTCTGGCAGGGGAAAAATATTTGTTACAGGAGGAATTTTGGTTGTAGAAACTGCTGGAGGTGGTTTTGTCCCTTTGCTTCCTTCCTGAGATCCAGCTACAGTTGTGCTCATGGGGCCTTTCTGTGAAGGGCTTGTGGTTGATACTGTGGTTTTGAACATCTCAGCTGAAGAAGTTACTGTCACAGCTGTGGTAGGCACTACGGAAAAAAGATGAGTATGTTAATCTCAAACACACACTTGCACTCATATGTGAACGTGCACACACACACACACATACACACAACCCCTACCCATCCAACTACCCCAACACCAACAAAATGAGAAATTAATGAGAATATCCATAGGGTGGGAGGAAGAATAAATCTCTTCATTTATTCCAATTTATTCATATTGTTGGCTAAGCAATGGCAGTTTAGGATTTACCATAAATTTTGCTCTATGACTCTAATTGTGCTAGGCTTACTTCTCAATGAAATATTTGATAATAAATTTTATGTACAATTTAATCATATATCATGTAACAGGAAATGAAGGGCAGTTTCATATAGAAAATTTCAATGTACATATCAAATACATTATGTCATATCAAATACATTTAGAAAAATCCGTTTCTTATATAAATTCATACTCTGAAACAATAAAATTCAAAGTATCAACAAAAGTCTAACCATTACATATAATTAGGACAATAGAAAATTTCAAGTCACCCACTCTGCATCTTGAAGGAAAACAAATACTGTAACATCTTTCCACCCAGCAGCCATTCTTGCTTGAGAGATTTTTGAGCATGCCTGATTAGAACCAAACAGAAGATAAGCTGGGCATGCTTGTGCTGTTTCAGTAAGGAAACATCTGAGGCTTCGACATTTTTACTTTTGAAAACACAGGTATGAAAAAGAAACTACTTCTGGTCAGGGGTTACAATGCAATCTCATATCAAGATAACGGGTTCGATCAAATAATGCCTAATTTGAAAACAACCCTACATATCCTACTGACCTTTAACAGAGAGTATAAAAGGATTTAAAAATATAAAAGTGGATTTAAGCATAGAAATTTTAAAATAAAAAAAATTTAAGGTTATTTTGGACTTCCAACATTACTTTTAAACTGTTAAATCCACTAGGTTAAAATAATAATGGAGCTTAATGTTTCCCTCATTAACACTTAATTTAATAAAAAAACAACAAAAATTCTGTCAGTAAAACTTTAATGGCACCATTTAAAATCTATTAGGTGATCACACTATAGTTTTATCAACATTTAGATTACTGGCTCTTAAGACCTTGTAAATATGATGTCTTAAATTTAAATTGAGTAGAGCAAACTAAAAATAACTCTTTTTTAAGATAATCTTATAAAACATTAACTTAATTTATGGCTTTGCTATACATAAGAAACAAACTAGAACATTAAAACTTCTTGGAAAACAAGTTCATATTATCACTTGTATCACTTAATATTAAGCTCTGGTCCATAAATAGTTTACATAATTCTGACTCTATGACAGAGTATGCTAAATTTATCAGAAAAAGTAGTGTGTACTTGTTTCTAGTTCTTTAGTAGTGAGAAACTTCTTGTTATCAATAAGTGCAAGACACACTTTTTACACCCTTGTTTCATTCTATCACAAGAGAAACTTCTTAAGCAATGTTTTATTTCCAGGGCATCAGTTACTGACCATACGAGAGAAGCCTGTGTACATCAGCCAAGCAACATGCCTAGCCAGCTGCTGCAGAAACCTATTCAAACCCGTTTATCTTTTTCTGTAAAGCGCTTCCCTGACATCCTGTTAAACCTCGTAATTTTCTTTTGATTACAATGCAGCCAGGCTTTCAGTGCTTTCTCAATTAACATTTGTCAAAAGCATCACAATCTTTTGCAGAAGTGTCAAGTGAATGCTGCTGAATGAAATCTAAAAGCCGGGGGCGGGGGGATCCGGAACAAAGAGAAAAGGGCAGAGCAAAATGGTTTAGTGCTACACCTTCTGATGTATCCCTTGACACTGTGCTAATTAGTACATATTTAATCACTGAAATATGTATTAGCAATACTACAGTTAGTGATCTGTTTGCTGAGCATCAGTAAAGATTCATAATAAGTGAGTGAAGGTAGGCAATAAAATGACTTTTATTAAATGCACAAAATTTCATGCAACATTCTATACCATATTTGCATGTGTCATTGATAATAAAATTTCACACCTTTTTACCTTTTGTTCATCAAAAGAAGTTTAAAGGGAAGCAACACATTCTTCAAAGGTAAACCAATGAAATATTGGGGTATCATGAAAATAAACATGAACGTCAACTTTAAGTGGCAAAATGAAACCCTTTAGGAGGACAACTATAAGATTTTGCAAGGCCAAAGCTTAACAACTTCAAGGAAAGCATTTTTTTCTAATGTTGAAGCTAGAAATGAAAAGGTATTTCTAAAAATTAATATTTCTTTCCCTAGGTGAAGACAGGTCACAACAGGGCACCCCATGATGATAAAAGCTTACACTTTATTCAGCATTTATGTACCAGATGCTGTGCTAATCACCATTCATGGATCATCAGATCATCTTATTTAATCCTTACCACAACCCCATGAAGTAGGCACTATGATTATCTTCCTTTTACAGAAGAGAAGACTGAGCCATGGAGGAGGTTAAGCAATTTGTTCAGGTTCACTTGTCCATACTCTTAAATGTTATGATCTTACTTTTCTAGATAAAAGATTTTCAGAGACTCTGGGAAAGTATGGCACCCTATTAAGCAATTTGCCCTTATTTTGGAGCATTTAACTGACACTGTGTTCTGCATAAATCTTTAAAAGAAGAAAAAATGTGGGAACATAAGATACTGAAGCAATAAAAAGTTTCATAAGGAACCGTATGTGGCAAAAGGCTCAAAACTCAAGAATATCCTACAAATGGTAACAGAAAACATGGCAACTCACAATAGACTTATGTCATAAATCTAAACCCTACTTTACAGAGCCTGTCCCAAAATTATCAGGTGCCATATCAAACACACAGATTAAATGACTTAACATTCTACCTACCATTTATTATTTGAGTACAGAGATGTAGAAACGGTGCCAATAATGCTAATAAACATATTTAATAGGTACCCATGAAAATTTCAACAAACACATACAGAATGGTTCAATTTACTACGACAGTATTTACTAAGAACTTGCTAATTATCACCAGCTTTTTCCTGTGTGAAAAGATTTTAAGGACAATATGGGTTGTTATTTCCCTCTTCCAAGTCCCAAAACTCACCCATTATTCACTGAATGAACTCCAGTTAGAGTGAGTCTGTAGCCTGGTAAGGCAAAACTGCAGATTTATTAAATTTACCCTTATTCGATGTCTACAAACACTGATCATCTTTTAATTAGCATCCATTATCAGTGGGAAGATGTTTTAAGAAATATGTATTCTACACTGAACACTTCCTAAGTAATAGACCTAACTGGCTCTCTTGATAAAAAATTTCCCTCATGTTGTTTAAGTGTCATACTTCATTATTACTCTAAGACAGATATTCAGAAACTGTCAAAACTCAAGACACAATATTTTTCAATAATGTTTGGGATATCAAATCTGAAGACAGATTAAGTAAATATATAAATCAATTCAGATTAAGACATAGAAAAGATATATATGATATATCTTAATATATGACTGAAATGGGATTTTTCTAAGCCCGTTTTATAGAGAAAGAAAGTAAAAGAGGAAAAACAGACCTAGTTCAAGGAAATGGAGCAAATTAACTATGCCGAGATCACAAAAAGCTAAAAATTTAAAGAAAAAAAGAAAGATGTATTTGAAAACATTATCAAGGCCAAGCAATAATGTACTTGTGCTGTTAGGAATGAAAGGCTTGGATTTATAAATGGGGAAAAGTACTGAAGCTAATACAGTGTGAAACAGTCCACAATGAAAAATTATCCATTTTACAGCACAATGTACACTTCAGCTATATACATGGTAGCAAAGCCCGTACATAAGACTTGCTGACAGTGGCTTACTGGTTTGACCTAAATGTATGAGCCACAATAGTTCTGCAATGCCCCATCTACATGCAGTTAGATAACAGCACATATCTTAGATGAGCGAGGCAGGAGTCTCTCTAAAAGCATTTGAAGGTAAATTATAAAGAGCACGTGAATAAGAGAATACAATTCAAACATCAAGAAATTTAGGTCAGATAAAACTTTTTACCACTAAGGGTTTAATAAGGGGTCAATACGAATTTTCACTTTCTGAGAATATATAAGAATGGTTAACTATTTTGGATAACACAACACAGCTGTAGGAATGCAGTTACCACATATGGCTAAGTTTCTCATTTTCGAAGCTGGTAACTTTTTTCCAAAAAGCATCCAAATTATCAAAGATTCTTTCATCTGAAATGGATCAAGTTATTTACTAGAACATAAGCCACATGTGGAAAATGACATTTTTACTCATCTTGTATTTTATGAAGTACTCTGTGACAATCAGGGAGGCAATGATTCTTTGTTGAGCTGCATCTGTACTCAACTTTAGGTGCTGCCTGATTATGAATTTACATTTTTAAAATTTATTTTCTATTTTTTTCTAATGGAGGGAAAGAGATTTACTGCTACCCAAGATAAATTTAACAGCTGTGAGGGTAATACAGGTTACAAAAAAGATTAACACATGTATCTCCACAGTGTCAATTTTGTCGATTACTGACCTTCTGCCTTTTACAAACCTACAGGATAAAGGAGAAGCATAGTACTAGCGTTTAGAAAAACAACTGAGATATAGGAACCATCCCAAATTGCTAGCCTCAAGAGAAAAAAGATAGGTCTGAATTTAAAAATAAAGAATACTAAGACTATCAACAAAGATTTTTATGTCCTAACAGATTTCATTGTTGAAAATTTAACAATGGGACATTGCTGCAATTTTCACCCAACAAATTCTAGACATACATGAATTAGAGAAAAAGGGGGCTTATACTAAGTCATATGTCATTATTGCCCTTATGTTAAGAAGAAAAATCACATATTTTTGTATTCTATAACTCAAATTAGAAATTCAATTACAAAAGACTTCTGCTTTTGAGGTCCTAACCCTATGACAATATTTAGAACTTAGTAACATTATACCCTAAACTATGTGTGGGTGTATGTAATTGTGTTTAAGTGTGTGAATGTACACTGCTTTAACAGAAGAAAAAGATGTTAATTTATGTTCCACCTTGTTGAAGAGACTGATTTAGTCACTCCAAGGAACATTCTGGCTCCTACAATTTTGAAGTAACTCAATAATATGATAATTCTAATTAACTCAGAAAACTGAAATAATTCAGATCTTTAAAACACAAATATTATTGCTCAAATAGAAAAGACATAATAAGTGCAAGCTCTATAATAATATATTAAGAGGTCATTCTTCTATCTTCTACCTCATATGAGTATGAGGTAATCTTGCTTTAATGAAATATCCAAAACTTCATTTACCCTCAAAAACTGTTCACTGCAGAACTGAATTAACTTGCTAAACTAAAATATATTTCCAAAGATTTATAAAGTAATGATCCTACATAAAGATGCCTAAAGAGAACACAAATCGAAAAATGTTAGTGGATTTGTCTTCATAAATCAACACTTGGGATCATTTAATGCTTAGTCCATGTGTAACAGTTAAAGTCACAGAAACACTGACCTAAAACAGTCACAAATTTATTGGGAAGTAAAAATGTGTTATTTTACACGATGATCTAGTAAGATGTTAGATGACTCCTTCTCCTACCCAGAGAGCAGAGGCCAAAACTTCAGAATACTTATGCCTGGCATTGTACACCAAGCCTAGCAATTCTCCTGGGACTTCCTAACAAAAATTTCCTTTAACCACTGGCGCCAAGAAGTTAAAAGGTCTACACATAATCAATTCAGAAGTCAGGTAGAAAAAACACACAAAGCTAACAGGTTTGTAGCTGGCATTACATTTTTAGCAATGAAAATCTAAACTGACCAAGGATGCTACAATTTTTTGAAACCAACATTTAAACGGAGAAATTCAGAAAAAGAAAATGGACCAATATAAGGCTAAAAAGTACACAGTATGTGACAATTTGAAATGCCACAATATTATCATTTGCCCTTGAACTATGAAAAGGGAAAGAAAATAAATAGGAAAAAATTAAGAAGTCTTAAAAATAAACTGTTCATAAAAGATATAAGCATTAGCAAGCAAACATTCTTACCTTGGGCAGGATCAGGTGGACCAAACTCCAGAGAATATCGTAAAATGAAGTTATTGTTCCACACGTAGAGTTGGTTATCTCTTGGATTGTAATCCACTGCAGCAATATACTGATACTGGTTGGGGAAGGGAACATCTACATATTCTCCTCGGTTTAATCGGGTATTGTAAATATAATCAATTGCATTCTTGCCTGTTTCACTCTCATTGTCTTGATAAACTGACCTGACCACATAAAGGACTCCACAGATCATAAAAGCATTTGATGCAGCTCGCTTGTCATACACAGTCTCCCACGTTGCTTCAAAGCGAAGAGTGTACGGATTCAGTTGGCTAATAACTATCATTCCATTGTTCTGTTCAGTGGCATAAATGACCCATAAGCCATTTTCATCAACTGCTAGGTCAATATCAGTTTTTCCTCCCCATCTATATGGTGAGGTATCATGATAGTTAGCATAGTTAATTATGGCCTCTCCACTCTTAATTCTAGTCCTCAAGTCAAATTTCACAATATTCCTTGTTCTTTCTTTGTTAAAGAAGACAGCACCATCATATACCACAAATCCAGTACCATCTACTCGATTTGGAAGTTTGTATGTTGTTGTTTGGCGACTGTTTTGGAAATCTTCTAAAGAAGCATATTCTATTAAAGTATCAGTACGATATGGAGTCCAGGGCATGAAATAAATTTTATCTGCAGCCTGAAGAGGGTCCTTGCACCAAGCACCTGCCTTTTGTTCAGCTTCATATATACATGGTGAATCCACAATTGCTTTCAAGGTCCCAGGGCACACAAAAACTAACAGTCACAGAGAAAAAAACAAGAATTAAGCAAAGTTAAAAGACTATACAGGCAAACTAAGTTTTAATGATCATAGATCAAAAGAGAAAAATTCACTCTATTAGCATTCAATTTTACCAGAAATTATACTTAACACAAGTACTACCTTTCTTTCCTTAAGTTACCATAATTGATGTACCAGCATACAAAGCAGCTGGGGTTTATTTTCACAAATACAAACCTAAGCTTAAGATCATTCATGATTGAGCTAACAATTTACATTTTTGCTATGTGTTTTTATCTTATAATTCGGTAATTTATGCTTTAAAACTCTGAGCTTTGTACATAAGGGTGAACAAAGTACTTTTAGACCAAACTTTGTACCCTCCCTTCCTTAGCCCACTTATAAGCCCCCAAAAGCAGAACACCAAAATTAAGCAAATAAAACAAACCCAATGTGAAGGCTTATTTAGAACGTCTATGGAACTTAGACTGAAAACAAAAGTGCTTCAATTGAAGGAACATAAATATTCGGAAAATGCAATTAGAAGCAGAGAAAAGTAAATACGAGGAAAGGAGTGATGAAACGACCAGGAGACCCTGTAACCATGGCATGCTATGGAGAGGGTTCTGGAAGCCAGGCAAGATGACACTTTAATAATAAAATATCCAAGGGTATCAGAAAAAGAGATAAAGAGTGAAAAGAAACAGAGAAAGGACAGCTCCCCCTCGCCGACTTCAGAAATTTTACCCCGTCACCAGATTTAGCGGTCATATAATTTCACTGCAAACAGTCGACTTCTTTATGAGGTGCATTTATGAGATCCTGCTGATTATATATTAATGTCAGGAGTGTTGTAGGGGAAGGGAAGGGAGAAGGTAACATCCATAAGGCACATAACAGGGAGCTGGGGTTCAAACTGTATACGTTATTTACCTTTTTGCTCCACTTCTATTTTAAGCATCGGAAGAAAAAAAAAAGTGCAAGGAAAAAAGAAAAAAGATTAAAATAAATTGACAGTCTAAGACTGAATTCGTAATAGATGCTAAATATAAGAAGAATAAGAGCTGCACTACTTTGGATAAAGAGAAACACAACAGGAAAACCTAGCAGGAGAAAAGATACTAAAGTTACATAAAAGAACATGGATCAATCATTTTAGTAGATTAAGGAGGCAATACAAATATGTTGGCATGTTGCTTCACTTAGTGTACCTGAATAAATAATGAAACTCTTCACTAATGCATGGTGTACATACTCTTGCCTTTCCCAAGTCACTCAGCATTCTTATCAAGTTTTACTTTAAATAGGTAGGCTATAGACACAAATGCATGCATAGGTGTATCATCCCCATTTATCTTATGCAAACTCATTATTAAGCTGACTAAAATTAGGTAAGCATAACAACAGGGAAATATATTTATAAACATGGCAACTCAATTTTGAAGCTCAGGTCAAAGCTAATGAATACTGATATTGTTACATTTTTCAAAGATACTTATGTAAGAAGAAATATATAATTATGCATCTCAGTACGTTTCACTTTTTTTCTATTAAATTTTCTGTTTCTAGAAAAATCTATCTTAACTATAAAAAATCTGCCTCCTTTTCAGGAATATATAAGCCTCCCCCTTTACCCCAATAGTTATTTTGAAGGGTACGCTAAGGTAGTACCTTTCTTCCCCACTAATAATTAGTAAATTTACTTATTTACATTTATATATACTTTATATTATAAAATTCTTATTAAATTCTCTATATCACATATCTCAAACTTGTAATACAAAGTCTATTAAAAAAAAGTAAGCAAAATACATACAAGGAAAAAGCAAGCACAGTAGGCAAGGAGAAAAAAGGAAGAAAGAATTATGGTTAGCTTATTATGACATTGTCTACCATCACCAATTTACACAAAAGCAAGCTAGCATGCAACAACAATCATACCAAGCATTCAAAGCAAATACCTTGATTCCACAGACCCCATAAAAGGTAAATGCTTTCATAAAACAAACCTGATTAGTAGAGTTATAGGAGAAAAAAATCCTCCCTCCAAGAAGTTTAAAGAAATGGATTATGCAGTTAGGAAGTATGCTATATAAGATTCTTGCTGGTAAATAGTATTCTAATAATTACAAACCATAAAATACTATTTTAGATTTTGTATGTAGGTTTTGAAGTATGTTGCCTGAATTTAATAAAGTGACCAGATTAATGTCTGTGATTCTCCCTCTTCCCTTATTAAAATGCATTAGGGTGTGCTAATACTGTATCTCCAAGCTGACTACTCAAAGATACTGTAGTAGTTGCACATTTCATTAAGACGCCTTAGCTTGATTAATTTTTTTTAATTATGATAATTCATCAAGATTAAATACTGACCTCCTGGGAGAAACATATCACACAAATATTTCTGCCATAGGAAACCTTCCACATTAGCCACCACCTCCCCCGTCCAACTTGGTCTATTTAACCACTTTCAGGAAACATACTTGCTCTATTAATGCGTAAACCTGACTACATCCAGTGAAAAGGAAATTCAGTGTTACTGACGTGGAACAATTCTTTTTTATAAACCACTGGTCCTAAAATTACTGCTCAGTGAAGAGCAATATTATACCTGCTTAGAATCAATAAAGGAAGGGCATGGTGGGAAAATGAGGATAAAATAAATCATTAGTGTTGAGTCTGCTCAGACTATCTTTATATACAGCTATATTCTTTATTTTTAGGAAAGGATGATTATACTGAAATACATCAATTAAATGCAAAGATGGGAATAATACATTTTAAAATATGTTACGCATTTAAAACAGAACTTAAAACAAGTTCAATAAAGGATGTAGAAAATATATTTTGTTTTCCATTAATTGAAAATGGCTGGGTTTTATTATTTGATACATTAAAATGACAGGGCAGTTACTGAGCAAAATATTAAATAGGGATGACTTCATTTATGATTTAACTTTTATATTTATATTAAAGAAAATAAAATGGATATATATTGTATATAATTTATAATTCTAATGAAAACTGAGAAGTAACGTTCAAATGTAAAAGTAACAAAAAAATTAAATAAAACTTTTGATGATTGATGACGTGCATAAAATATGGGTATTCAAAACAAAAGACCTTACATTATGATTTTTATGACAACCCAAAGGATATATATTTGTCAAATCAGCCAAAATTCACTCAACCGAGAAAAATATTAAAATACAATAAAATTAATGAAATTAGCATTCTTCATCACAAATATATATTGCAACTTGTCTTAAGAGACTGTATGAATTAATTCATAACAATACATTTACTATGCTATAGAACAAACATAAATACGTGACCCACTAACATCAGTGGAGGACACGGTTATGCAAGACAAGAAATCGACCCAAACAAACTAAAGCCTACATACTCTGTATCTGCAGTGACACACTATTTCATTTTGAATAATCTTATGTTTATTCATTAATAATGATTGAATCAATAGTAAAAGATTTTTTTCTCATAAAATAAAACATAGCTGAATTTATGGTATAACTTTAATAACTTAATGATAATTTGAGATAGGAGGGTACAAAAATCAAAACCAAATCACACCTGTAGGATATGGAAACTCTGATCTGATTACTCTCCTTTATCCTACAAGATCCTTATGACTTCTTTTAAACACACATTCATTCAATTACTAATCAAATATATGTGCTTGTCTATAAACATACAAAGTTAAAAAACAACAGCATTTATAATGGACTCTGTTGAGTAAATTTATTATAAAATTTTCAGAGATCATGGAAAATTTCTAAATTTTTTTTTAAATAAGTGGAAACAGTTTGGGATGGATATGCTCCTGAAGAACTTGCTCTGGATAGAAACTGGCATAAAGCCAGGTGGTAACAGACACATAATAAATGTTATCTGACAGTGACAGTTTTTATCAACTAAGTGTAAAAGGAGTATGCAAACATTACAAAGTACCAAAATACTATTAAAACAAGGGAAAAGTGAAAGCTAGAAGCTTAAAATAAAAACAAGAGATGGTTATAAAGGACAGAAGCATAAAGAAACAAAAGGAGAGGATAATGGGGAAAAGAGATTAAGAAGATACACAGTCCTAAATAAGATCAGAACAATCTAAAAAGATCCTTTGCATTAATTATAATATTAGTGAAAATCATGCATTTTATAGTGTGTCACTACTGAACAGTATATAGGAATTGTAATTACTTCTACTCTTTAGCAAGGAGTAGTTTAAAAAAGCCATAGACTTATTTCTGTCTCCTGCAAACATCTAGAAAGGTAACAGCAAATTAATTACTGTTTTTTTTTTAAGGACAAAAACTAAAAAGAACAAATACTTCTCTGAGTATTGCTATTTGCAAGTTTATTACACAGTGTACATTACTTCTGGAGAACTGAAAAAGTAAATTTTGAAAGTTAGATGTTCCAGAAGATATCCACATTTTCCTTTCTTAAACAGCGCAAGAAATAACTTAAAAGTCTGAAAATAATATTTTCTTAACACTGTTCTTGATCTATAGACTAGATTACAGGAACTGGCTCCAGAAAGACATAATTCTTGGCAGCTCTGACTGATTCCACGGTTTGGGAATGGATGCTGTATTCCTTTTCTAATTTGAGGACAGAAATCATACTAAATTCAACTGCAAGTGACTTTATGGAACAAAACTTTGGTTAGCTCAAAAGAATACAATGTTCCTCCAGTGGCAAAGGAGAATGATTATGTAAGCCACCAACACTACACACAGGAGAAACGATATAAAGATCAGTGCACTCAGTAGGCTTCCAATCCTTCAAATGATATAGAAAATACTGAAAACATAAAAAGCCTCCATTTCACAGTAACACAACACAGAGCAGGGATGAAAAGATAATCTGTGTTTGGCCTTTAACTGATACCCCACAAAAAGCCAATTTATCAAAACTGCGGGCAGAGAAGAGAGAGACGACAGTGCCTTCACAGGATGTGTAGGTATGTATTACAACCATACTGGGCATAGTATATCTATCTAAAATCAGCCCTTTGGTTTCAGAAATATTGATAGTTTGAACATATGAATCTATCAGAGCTAGTGATCTGGTTTTTGAGCTTCTGGAAAAAGCAATTTCATTATTAGTTTGAGTCCATCTTTTTTTAAGGAGGGAAGTCCTCTAAAGCAAATCATAAAATTGCTGCTAAAGAATTTTTAATTCAAATGCCTGTGAATTAAGGTGGCATGACACGTTTATCCAATTTAAGAAGTAAAGAAGTCAAGAACAAAACCAAATTACCTGATGAAAATTAAGTAATATACTTAATCTTTTTAATTGTCTAAAATGTTTTTTTCCTGTTGAAAATACAGAATCCAATTCATAAGTATGAATTCTGAGATTAGGAGGAAAACTACACAGAATTACAGTATTAGCTGAAGCCTACTTATGAAGTTTCCAACTGAATTTTAAATATTCCTCTAAAGGATAATACTAAAAATGGATGCTGCAAATTAAAAATATGTGCAAGGCTTTGTTACGTTTGTTTTATTTAGCGTTAAGATTTAGTCACTGAATCTGGTAAAGGAGTACTCTCTTAAGGACAAGGGACAAAAAGGAAAGCACTTGCCTCAGTTACTGCAATGGTAGCTTTCACCAGGCATTAAAGTTACCACAACAGCAGGTAGCCATTCAAGTAGCTCACGATTAAAACCAAAGTCAATTCCTTCTTTAGAAAACTGTGAGCCAAACCAATTTGTCAGCAACTGGTATTGGGCAAAAGTACAGATTTCTATCTGCCCTATTGAATAGCTAATTCAAGTTTGTTTTCTGGAAAAACACTAGCCTTAAAAGCCAAACACTTAAGAACACAGACAGACACTTGGCCAGCATCACACTATGGCTTCCTTCCACATTTCATGAAACTAATTGGAGGCCCAAGTCTGTTAGTGCTCTGCATGCATAATAGTTTTGTAGGCCATAAACATATGCTTCTTTCACATGTGTCCTCTTTCAGCATCAACGAGGAATGCTGTAGAAAGTGAAAAATACAAGCTTCATACTTACTGTAAGGGACACATTCATATTGGACCTCAAGATATTTGTATGTTCCAGGACATGGATCAGGAAATACATCTGACCCAGTAACTACTATACACTGTGTTCGATTGTTGCACCTGGAAAACAAAACAAATCAAACTTGTGTAACAATAATGTATTTGTTTATTTTTACTAAAGAAATATAATAGAGAACTGATCCATATTTTCTTCAAGCAACTAGTACCATAAATTAAAAAATTCAACTGATATTAGGTTGCTGTAAAGAGTTACAAAAGTCCTATTTTCTTTATGTTGTAATATATCTGTATCATGGGTCACACTGAATTTTAACTGGAAATAAAAAGAAAATCACTAACAGTTCTCTATTCTTTTAGTATACATTTTACATTTTAATTGGAATTTTTGACATGCTCAACATGTACTGAAAAAAAAAGAAACTTACCTGGATACTCACCATATTTAAGAATTAAAATTGACTTTAAAATGGTACTGAACAAGAATGGAACTGAACAAAAGAGAGTCATAAACTGAATAGCTTGAAAGTAAATTTTGACAACATACTGAAACAAAGGAAGAGCCAGGTTTTAAGCTTATCCTCTAAATCCCATTTTGTGTTAAGCATTCTATTACAGGTATTTATACACTCTTGAATACCAGATACCAAGCTAATTGATCACACCTTCCGTGCTATGGCCTGCATAAATGACAGAATGAATTTAAAGCATTTAGCATAGTGCGTGGTACATAATACTGAGTGTCTTAAGCATTGTGTTACACTTACTATTTTCATACAGCAATAGGCTTATACTACCAACATGATATGACTATGAATTAGGTTTTTCTAAATTAGTACTCCCTGAAATACAACACTAAAAAGAATGTCACTAACATGATGTCTAGAATGTCCTATTTATTCCTATCAGAAGTATTTTCTTAGTTTTGTGTTGTCATTAATTCATTGTCATTGAGATTATTAGAATTAAGTTAGAATTCCAGGCAAGATGATATTTATTTGAGTTCTATGAATTTGTCCAAATGATCCTGTTATAAGCTATATAAAGGCAAGAACCATTTCCTTTATATTTAACTTGATTACAACCCAATGCAATGTAATATTTTCAGGGTTATTATTGTATTTTCTGCTAGTATATAAATTAGGAAGACAAAGCTAGGAGAGTAAGAGCATTTTAACAAAATTCACTTGATAATTTGAATACCAGACATTCTATAGTACATTAAATAACTAGGCTATAGCATGGCAAATAAAGAATCAAAAAGTAGCCCAGTTTTTAGCACAACTAATTCACGGAGGGTGGAAGGAGAACTGTGTTAGAGAGGGGTAGGTATGTAAGTCATGCACCTTAGAGCCACTTCAACTCAAACCAGGTTGATTCTTCCCTGTTGAGCAGCAAGACCTGAACTGAAAACTTCTATAGGATCAAACAGGTAAATTTTATAGGTCAAGGTATAATAAATGAACTTCAAATGAACATTTTAAATAAATTATAACTAAAATTGTTTGTACAAATATTAAACTAATGATAACTTTTATCATAATCTGTAATACCTTATGCCATATTTTTTAAACATACCATATAAAATAATTTTCAAAAGCACGGATAATGTAAACAATGCAGTGTCACATTCTTACGCAACATCATGTTTCACTCCCCTTATTCCGTATTTCTCTTAAATGGGTTCAATCATTTATAAAAATTTGCCAATGGTTCTCTATTTAGTGTAAATGAATTATTTTAACATGAATAGTGGAACAAATTTTATATCCTAAAATTTTAAACAGCAAATGGATTTAAGATTTCTCAACAGACCAACGTCTATTGTTTGAACTATGTTTCATTTTCTTCTTAAATTTTACAGTAACAAGAGTTCATTACTTCTTTTTAAAGTTTCTTGATCTCAGGAATTCTCAACCTCTAACCTGGTCCCCATCAAAAATTAAAAACTTTAATTTCCTTGCTTGTACTTACTTATACCTACAAAGGTCGTCCCTTTATCTCACCCTCACACTTCTTAGAAACAAAGAAATCTAAACTCTTATGAGTTAGATATCCCTTTCATACACTCCTTCTATATATATTTTATAGCCACTAACGAAGCTCTGCCATGTTGTAAATGGTTTTAATATTTATTCAAAATATATTCATGGTAGAAATCCCATAAAACAACAATTCCACTCATGAGTAAACTTTTCATATACTTCATCACCCTTCCCTTCCCATTGGAGCCTCCCTCCCCACCAAACCAGGAACAGGTGAGAGAGAAAGGGGACTGTACTCAAGGTTGAAATAGATCAAGAGCACGAAGGACTTTGGACCAAGGTGAAGAAGGAAGTTGCTCAAAGGATTTGGAAATTTATATCATTTTTTCAAAACTAAAGAACATACTGACGATTTTCCAGGTTTCTTCCCACTGTAAGATCAGATAAATAAATATGACTTTAAAATGGGATTTGAAATATCTTTTAGTCAATGTCACAGTATGTTGGCAGGAAGTATACAAGGGATAAGTAGTCCTGTTTTCATTATATTTTGTGTAAAAGAAGACAAACACCATAAAATGAAAAATAACTGCTCATATTTACTCTTTTTCTGAACAACTCTGCATTAGTCACCTGACCACAATTACAAGTTCAAATTAATGTCAAAAGCAATTATAATAATTTATATCAACCACGTAATTTTTAAAATTTCTTTTAATAATCACATTGTACAATGCATTCACTCTAAGACAGCAAAAAGTATTAATTTTAGGTCTGTGTGCTTAAGTAAAAACTGAAGGTAAAGAAACTTAATGGAGTTCCTGCAAATACAATTATACAGATTTCTAGAATTCATGGCCTCTCAGATGTCAAAAAGGTTCATTTTATATATCAGAAGTGCAAAAAATTAATCTTGAGGAAAAAAAAGGAATTTGGGTGCTAAAATAGTAAAGGGTCAGCAAGAAGAGGAACACAAAGGTATAAGAATATCAGATTTGCATACTAGTATCTTGATTCATGGATAAGAAAACCTAACATTTTAGAGGACCAAATGATGGAAATTATTAAAAATACAGACTATGTAAATTCCTTTATGCAAGTAGCCTTAGGTTTCCAAATACAGAAAGTGTGAGGAAACTAGGGAAAAGGAAATACCCAATGTGAGCTGTTAGTACTAAGAAAAATCTGAAAATTCCTTAACCAATACACTGTTGGTTAAGGCTATAAAACTGTAAACTGCTATCATTCAAGATAGGGAAAGAGAAAGCAATTAGCCACAGAAGCAAAGTAAATTCCCATCAACTGCTCAGCTTCAAGTTTTCACTCTAATGAAAATAAAAAGTCACAACTAAGCCAAGAAAGGAAAGGCATTCAGTTGTTTGCATTCTCAGCCCTAAGCGAAGTTCCCCTCATGAGTTTCTCTCTTCCTCCAGAAAAAAAGATTTATCAGTTAAGATATGGTTACATTAACAATTAAAGTATCAGTATATTTTCGTAATACCATGTGGATTCATGATGTTAAAAATTTATACTTTTCCTAAATGTGAAACATAAAAATTCAGTATAAATGAGAATAAGGCAGAAAAGGATAAATAGGGTTTTTTAAATAGGTGGACCTTTAATTATGACTTGAAGGAAATGCAATTACTGTTCATTATAAAGAAACACTTCAACTTTTAAATAATTGATTTTATTTTATTTGGTGTTTGTAAGGCTGCACAGATGAGTGAGGATAGTTAAAGCACGGGTTCTCAAAATGTGGTCCTCAGGCCAGCAGCCCCAGCACCAACTGGGAACTTGTTAGAAATTCATTCTCAGGTCCCACCCAAGACCAAACAGCCTCAGAAACTCTGGAGGCTAGTACCCAGCAATCTGTGTTTTAACTAGCTCTGCTGATGATTCTGATTTATGAGGACCACTGGGTTAGAGACAGGTTTAGGTACTTTAGTAAAGAATAAATTATATATGCGAACACATGCTTTTACTCTATAAACCTTAATAAAATACAAGTGAAATAGAAAAGCATTTAGTGATGACTATGATTTATGCAGCAAGTACATAACACAGCTTACAATGTTAACATATCTTCTCTTGCTAATTTTAATCATAAGAATCAAGGGTTTTAGTTGCTCTAATGTTGAGCCAGCAGGCTAGTTATTTATAAATTCCTAACCTAAATAAGTACAATTTCTAAGTACATGTATACATCACATGTAAGCCCATTTTCAACAACAGAAGGAAAGTATAATCTTTTCCTAGCTAATGAAAATATCTAACACTAAACAAATCTGGAAATAAAATTTTGGCAATCTGTAAAAATATACTGTGTTCCCTAGAAGGAAGGTATCATTAAAAATAACAAACCAAAACAAGATCCACTATAATCACTGCAAATTTTTCTATAGTCAACCTTTGACTTATTTATTAAAATACATTTTAATAAAGTGGCTCAACTATAGAAAAACATTATACGATACAATTGTTTTCAAAAAGAACTCAAGGGACATAAAGGCAGCCCTTGCAAAAATTTACTTCTAAGCAATTTCTGGGATATAATGTATGATTTAATACCACCTACTAAGTTAATGTAAAACTACATACGCACTCAGTCTCAGATCTAAGCGTATGGTCATTTTTAATATTCTAACCACATTTCCAAAAATTTCCAAGTTGGCATGTGTAGATAAAAAGCTAAACATTATTTTACATCGTTGGTTTAAAAGCACTATTAAAAAAATCACCTATATGTTATTTCTATACATTATTTTAGGTTGCAACTTTCTATCATATTAAATATTTCTTCCTCTAATTTTCTAATCTAAATATTGCCAAGAAAAATGTGTACTTGATAAAAATGCATTTTACAAATGTATATTACCATTAATTTACATACTAGTATATGGAAATTATGTATAAATTATCATGCAGAGATTAAACAGCAGAATTTGAAGAAACATCTTTTTATTTAGGGGACAGTAGTGCTTCATCACTAATGAAATATTAATAATGCAAACAAACTATTAATATGCTGCTTTTCCTTAATCTTTTAAAACTGTAAATGAAAGAAGGAACAATGAACACATTATTATAAGCTGAGAATAAGCTGTATGGAAATCACCATCATAGCATATCGTTTGACTCTGTTCAGAAGCAAAATTATTTGCTAACTGGGGAGATGAGTGTTTAAAAGCAGAGGCTTTAGAATAAAAAAGAATTGGGGTTTTAGTTCCAGCCCTGCTGCTTACTTAACTGTGAGTCCGTAAGCAACATATTAAACCTTTCAACCTTAGCTTTCTCATCTGTAAACCATAATACCCTCTTTAGAAGTTTGTCGTTAAGGTTAAATAAGATAACGCAGGCAAACTCTTTGCACAATCCCTTAACAAATATGAATTACCAACAACAACAAAAATATCAGTAATAAGAGCATTACTCCTTTATATGAGATGGACATAGATTTGCAAATCTTTAAGGGGCAGAACATCTTTTGTTCTTCCGAGTATTCCCTGTATTTCCCATATGATTTCCTATGTACAGCTTTAAAAACAGGCTGAAGTATTCATGCAAATTTGTTTCCTTTCCAACTCTAATTTTGAATTGTACAATGCCCAACAAATTGCTTTTACTCTTGTTTTGATTATCTTACGCTCATTATTACACTTTACCAAGTGCAAAGTATGGAGATGAGATTCCATGTGTAATCTATTGTGAGAGGTGTTCTAATCAATAGTCTTGTTCTGCTGATTAAGCAGGGGCTTCTGTTTTGGCAAGATAACATTAGTTTCTCCAGTCATGCTCCAAAAACCATTGGGAATCTTCAACAGATCATTAGATATGCTACAATAAAGCTTTGGTACATTCTTTCTTCTTCCTTAAATTACTTCTTCACTGTCCCATCTTTCCTCATCTCAGTGGCACTGCATTATTATTGCATCTCCCCTGAAACTTGCACTAGAGCTATGTCTCCAGGCCATAGGATGCCATTTTCAATTGAAGCTTCTGCTTGAAAATATAAATTAAGAAAATTTCATTATCTCCTGCCAGGGGCCATTATTCACCACAGTTCTGAGGAAGATTAAAAATGCAAAATCTACCAACTTGAACAAATACTCCAGCATTCAACAGAAAAGCCTAGTATATCATGACAGAAACTAAAAATTAATGTTTGCTGAAATTTGGAGTCATCCTCTACAATTAGTCCAATTCTTTATTGAGAATGTCTGTTCAGTGAAGACTGCATCAATAATTTCAGTCTCTTAGTGGCATCTGTTATTTTTAAAATTTAATTATAAAATACTAGCAGTAACAGGTCTGTTTCTTTCCTGAGCTACCTTCTGTCTTAGTTAAAACTGCTTACTTTTTGGAGATGAAATAAATGCTTTCAAGATACTAGGGAAACATGTAATGATATCCCTTTCCAAAATGTCAAATATAAACAGAACATTCACAGGGGTACTGTGGAAGTTTAAAACCACATCCACATGGGGAACTATATCTTCTAACTGAATAGAACATCTACAGTTGATGTTATAAACCCATTCTCTAACAAATGGACTAGAAATGATATTCATTCTTGAGCCTCAATTACCAAAAAAAAAATCATACGTCAATGAGTAAATTTTATTCTCTTCAAGTATACAAATTTTTTAAATTTACCACAGAGGGCAAGAAGGAAAAGGAAAATAAAGAAAAAAGGTCACTGTCAACCTATACATTTTTATTAGAGGTGACTATATGCCTGGCACATAACAGGAATTCAGTAGTTGTTTTTGAATGAATGAAATAATGATGAATGGTTAACCTGACTACTGCTGCTTGTAAATAAACACAGTTATTAGAAAATAAGTATCAGACGTCCAATTCTGCTTCAATCAGCTGTACCTGATTCTCAGAGAATTCTGTCAATTTGGAAGCAGTTTTGTATCATGAAAGCCAATAATACAACACTAAGGAGACAGATCTGTTTAAGGGGTGGAGGAAAAAGTACCCTTTAGCTTCCAAATAACTTTTTCATGCACTAACAATTCCAAATGACCAAGGAATGAATGCAGTACGCTAGGCACTAGAACCCATCTTTTTTTAGTCCAAATTTACAATAAATTTTTATACACATAGTAGATTATCTTAAAACATGAATAGTTAAGTTCCTAAGTAAATTTGCTCATAGTAACCAAATAAACTGGAGGGATAAAAAGAAGTTATGCTCCAAGATACAATGTTACAATCATCTTCACAGATGAAAGAGGGAAACTGAGTTGAATGTTAAATCAAGCCTTTTTTAAAACTGTGTAATGAAATCCCCTTTTATCATCTAAACTTCCATTCTGTAGAGCTAAGGAAAGTGGGTCCTGCATTTTTAAAATATTTATCAATGATGATTTGTAAGCCTAACTAATTGCTAGGTAAACATAACATCAGGAAGCTAAATGATGTGTAATTAATGTGGTAAAAAAGAGGTGTTCTAAAGTAATGTTCCCATTTGTCACATAACTATGTTCTCATAATTTATTTAATAATTTGTGTATTGTAGAAGATTTCTATTCATCATATAGTATTTAATTCTTTAGGCATGTTAGGATATTATACTCTAAGCATTATAATATTGTATTATTTAAAGTGTTTTAAAATCCTTGAAACTAAGTTGAATTATTGAACTAAAGTTGCTACCCGAAATCTCTAGGAAAATACACTTGAGTACTGATACACGCATGGATACATAATTTAGAAAAAAATAAATAATATTAAGCTTATTCCATTCAGTTTCCTATATGCTGGTGTTTTCAAAAATTTGAAATATAGTCCTAATTTTTTAAAAATTGCAACTGTAATTAAATCTTTACAACTGTATTTGAAAAAAGTATAGAAAAAGTCAATTTATTATTTAAATAACTATAAGCAAGAATACAAAATATCTGTCTGGACTATTGATATATAAACATAAACCTATTTGACTGAAAAAGTGTATAGTATGTAACAAATAGAAAGCCAAAAAAATAAGTATCAGCTAACCTACAGCAAATCAACAAAAGTTTGAAATAAAATCCTGCATAGGCTCATATGCAGAAGGTTGTTGCCATTCTAGTTTTCAGTATGTTGAAAACAGGAATAACATGAAAGTGATACCTTCCATAATCATTTTGTGTCAGGAATTAAAACCACAAAGTATGCATACTTTAATATTTATAGTTAAATTGGCATCTTAGAAACTCAAAAAAATTCTCAAAAATTCCACATTAATTACTAAAATTAGGATTTTGAAACGACAATGCTGATTTTCTAAAAACAACCTTCTATGTTTTAGAAACCTTTGAAATTCCTTGCAGATTTTACTGGACCTTGGGGTCAGTTTAATGCAAATTAGGCTGGACTCACTCAGCTTTATTAATCCAGTACAAAATCTCTTGTTTGCAGAAATGCACATTCACATAAATGTACTTGCTTTTATTAGCAAAATAAGAAATATTTATTTACAAAGCATGCCACTGAGACTAAATTTCATTCACAGGGTCATCAGGTCTAACTACTTAATGAAAGGAACAAGATAATTCAAGTGGGGATAAAAGCTATAAAATTTTGAAATACTTCAAAAATATTGCTTCCGAGTCCAAATTTTCAAGACCTCTGCTTTTAATAATTTAAAAAATTATTATGACCTGTATCAATTAGGAGCAATTATTTTTAAAAATGTTAACCTACTACAGTTTGCACTTGCAGAAACTATCACATTTTTAACAAGGGAAATGGGATATCGCTATGGGATGCCCTAGTTAGATTAAATTAGCAAGAAACTTGTTATCAGACCATATAAAAGACACACCATAATAAGACATGACCTTTCAGAGCCTTGGAGCCAATCTGTGACGCTTTTCCTTCCTGTAACCCTTGCTAATTATTGGCAAAGTTACAGATCCTTCTGTCATGGGTTATTTTTCTTCAAATTGTGAGGGGATTTTTGGTTTCTAAATATTTAATTAGTCTTGTTATGATATGAGAATTGTACATGCCAAGCATTTTGATTTTCATACTCTATTCCTTCTAATTATCCTCAGATTTAGATTGGTCATCCCAAATCTTTTCCTTTTGTAATTATTTACTTCTTAAAGATCATTCTGTGAAGAAATATGTTCACCCTTATGGCTCTTCTTTCCCACAAATGGCTTTTCTGGTCCATTAATTACCCGCTTAGAAGATTAGAGTTTGAAATAATGTAAAAGAACCTGCAACTAAAAGGAGTTTTACAGTGCAAAACTGAGTAAACTAGATTTTTGTTGTTGCTATTTTAAATTCACCTTAAAGATAACTCCCTTGGTTTAGATGTGATTTTGACAAACAGGAAAATTATGCCATAAATATTTTTTTCTGCCTCCCAAGATGTTTCATGGAATGTCATTTAGTCAGTATTATAAATCTCTGCCTATAAAAGAAATGCATCTCTAGTCTAATTGACAGCTAATATAATTTCCTCTTTTACAGACCTCACTTTGATTATAGCACAGCAATGAATGTTCACAGAACTTCCTATGTAATCAAAATGAAAGCATGGACATAAAATCATAAGACTTTTGGTGATGTAGCTTTTAAAAATTTACCATCTATGCAAAAGTTAAGACAAAGTACAAGTTTTTGTTAAAGTACTTATTCAATTCAGGAATTTTTTTCAGTTTTTATTAAAATGACAACGTTCTATAAGTGCTTGGGTTTTTTAACCAAGAGGCAAGAAAGCACGGCTATTCTTTACGCAAAATGAATTATTTCAGTATGAAATCTTTCATGATTTTTAGTACTATTATTTCCTCATCAAACTTGTTTTTCAGTTAAGTACACTTTTATTATTATTACTTTTGTTTTACAGTAATTTATTTTCCTCATGTAACTTGTAAATATTTTGGTAGTAAAATATGTGACATAGTTTATAAACAAGTATATAGGAATGCTTTGTGTAAAAGGGGATGTGAAAGGACAAGTGAGCAATATCTTAATAGTATTCATACTATGAACAGTATGAACTTAATAGTATAAATTAATGTTGGAGGAGAGGGAAATACATAGTTAATGGTCGACGAAGTGAAAACTCTCATTTGGAAAACAAAATGCTATGCAATTATTCTGCAAGTCATGAATCTTTTTTTTATTAATTATCTGATATTAACTTTGTGCCTCATAAAAATCACTATCTATCTGTGTTTTCCTTATGTTGTTCTTTCTAACTTAAAAAGATGTATCTGAACTGAATTCCCACGGAAATTACTGTCAATACACTTCTTGAATGATTTCTTCTTAATTAAGAAAGAAGAAATTAATCATATTCTGCTTTGTGGCTCTCTTCTATATTTTGCATAAAATTGTTATTTAACTCACCAAGTATTTTCCTTGTTAAAATTAAGCTGTAAACTCCTTGCGTTTTTGTTTATATTCTTTTCCAAACACCCCAAAGAGTGCTAGGCACTTCATCGTAACAGGTCTCATACCATGAATGCCTTTAGTTGTTTCTAGGACCCTAGTTTTACCTCTCCAGTTAGATGTTGTTAGGCTTCTTTTAAATTCCTTGGAATGCCTAGTCCTATTTAGGGCAAGAAGTGCTCATTCAATAAGTTCTTCCTAAATTGGAATTCTCATTCTTCTATATTTTATTGAGGGTTTTTTAATTGAAGGAACAACTCAAAATGTCCTGTTGATACATACCACTGTTGTTTCCCTTAATAAAAACTGCAGAAATTTTGTACAGATGTTTGCCTAACTGTTCTGTAAGACAAGAGATGAGAAACAATAAAGGCAAAAGACTGGAACCACACACTCTTGGGATACTCTTAGCAGTAGAACAGGTGTGGAAGGCTAAAAATAATCCTTAATACCCATTATCTGAATATAAATAACCAAGAGGTGGATATTCTGTGGTTCATACACTCTGGAGTCTCACCTGACGATAAATATATGGAAAATTTCACTGGCTTACTTCTGATAAATCAGAACTAATCTTTAATCGTGACAAAATATTCATAATCTAATCCTTTTATCAAACTGACTATCACTGCAGGAGTCTCATGTGTTTGCACAATTAAAAACCCCATGTTAGCTGTATATAATAAGGTATTACATTTGATGTAAATCCTTTTCTATTGAAACAAGTGCCAAGCTGACAGCAGGAGGAAGCTGATAAGAAAACAACAAGGCATTGCTGATGGCATTCTCGATAACTGAATACCTACTCGCAAGCATCCAGTCTACAGCGAACTACCAAAAGTGCTCCTTTTTTAAAAAGCACAGATCAAGGGAAGTGTCCTCTGCTACATCTCAGTCACAAAGGCAAGAAATTATCTAAAATCAGATAGATAAATGATACATAAATGACAGAAAGGAAGAAAGGATGGAAGGAAGGAAGGAAATGATAATTTTATATCCACCTGTGGGCCTGGCACTAGAAACAGTGATACAAGACATTATCTGCTGCTATATCCTAGTTATAGGAATACCTACAACTTTGAAAGCATTGCGATACACTAATTATGCCACATCCAAACAATATCTAAGCAGAAGAAAATAAACAAATGGAAGTGAACTTATGTGTTACTGTTCTCTGCTATGAAAAGGGTGAACTCCTTGTTTTCAGAGTCAGTATGAAGGGCTTAAAACCCTAGTCTTATCTTCTATATTGACATTACAGAGTTAAAAACAATTTTTAAAATATAGTATCTTATAGAACTGTTCCATAATTTTGAGAAATATAAAGAACACAATCTTTGAAAATCCTTTCCTCCGAGGTCTAAGTGCAAGAAAAGAATTCAGAATACCCAAAAGGAAGAAGAAAGTTAATGAGATGGGACATGGTAAGGAAAGTTTAAAGGAGTGAGGACAGAAGTTGAATAAATCCTTTAACAGTTACTTAGTACTCCCTCAACAAATAGTATAATTGTCCCACCTCATGCCATTGCTTATCGCTTTCCCTTATCTATCAGTTTTTAGAAATTTACTGTGCTGTCTGAGAGATTTGGTATCATAGTTATTTCTATATATATTTCATCTTCTTCACCAGATTATAATATCTTGGAGAGGTGTCTGTTTTAAGAATCTTTGAACCACGTGTATAACACTGTGCTTTATTCTAAAATGTATTAACTTCATAAACACCAGTCCATACACTTAAAAATATATATTCTTACCAGTTGTTCACAAATATCTTTAGAGTGTTTGACACATTAGCTTGCCCACCATACAACTCAGTAATTATTTGGAGGCATAAATCAATGAATGAAAGATAAAGATATAATTTTCAGAAGTCAAGCACAGTTCCATAACCGGGGTATAAACCAAAGTAAAACTTCTCTGATTTACGTGGTTTGTAAAAGTTTCTAACAGTTGAAGGTAGAAGGCTTCCATTCCATGTAATACTCCCAGCTTGAATTAGCTTCAAATCAGTAACTTGTCTGAAAGCTCAGTTCATCGTGAGCTATAAAATGTTACACTCAAGGGCTTTAAATACCACTAACACCATGTACAGGCTTGGGAGTACAGCGCTGTGTGCTGTGAAGCAGCAACACTGCTCTTCTGAAAACTAACATGTACTCTTAAGCCACAGATATAAACAGGATAAGCATATTAAAGAATGAATGACCAGGAAAACTATCACTGCAGATTAAAGACACAATGTATACCTAATTATACTACACACATTAAAATCTATTATGCTATTTTAAGATTTTTAATGCCTTACAAAAATTACAGCTAAAAAAATGAGATTATCCTAATTTAATAAACCATATGTGAAGTTGCACATTTTATAGCTAATTTTAGCACTATTTTTATTTACAAAAAGTAGTCTAATACTTAAAGTGGTACACTCACACATAACATTACATATTTTATGTTAGAAATGACAGTCATTTCTTAAGTATATTTGATGTCATTATTATGAAAAAGAAACACTGTTAAGATCTTGCTACCGCTGTTATCTTTGACCCTTCAACTTTTCCATTTCAGCAACCTCATTAATGTCAAAATGCCATTAGAATGTCTGCCCACTTTTAAATCTCTACAGCCTGGGCAAGGCAAAATCTTTTGGGTTCGATCAAGAATGCTTTCTTTTTGTATTCAACTAAAAAGCAGAAGAACATCACAAAGGTCCGCCTATTACCTTGATTAAAGAAAAAGGACCACATGACAAAGATAAACATTACAACGTAAAATGCCATGTTTTAGACCTGAATTGGGCATTTTTAAAATTTGCTTTAAAACCATTTTAGTTTTTGATTGACAGATTCCTATAATGTATGTAACCAATACCACTGACAGGACTTGTTTTTATATCAGTACCTTCCTTAGGTTGGGTAACACTGGAAGCAGAATTTGAGCCAGGAGCTCTGAGAGGCTTATAACGCTCTTAGAACTATCAGTGTTGCCATGAGTAAAGCAGGATTGGGTAGAGTGAGAAAGGCCCAGGAAACTCCTCAGGGAGGGAGCTCTGAGGCTGGCAGAACCCTTCAGAGATGTCTCAAAATGAAGCAAAAGATGAGAAGGCCAAGCCTTTGTACTCTGGCGTTCAATGAGGGATGCCTCTGGGCAGAAGGATTTAAGATCCCTTCAGCCCATGGCAGTTCCTGGGCAGGGACTCACTGTGAGCCCATCCACTGGCAACTCCCTTGGCAGGGGGGGAAAACGGGCCTGATCTGAAGGGAGAATCTGGAGGGCATGCCACAACGTCCACTGCAACACTGTAATGGTGTAAAGAGTTTAATGGACTGTTTTCAAAAACAGGTCTTTTAATACCACTTCTCATTTTCACGGTTTTTATTGTATTTTATCTTCTTGTACATACTGACATGTCAATACTGTTTACTAAGGGATATTCAGTGGGTTTCCTATACAGCAATGAACCTTAACAGGCAGCTTTTAATTGGCCCACATAGGAAACCACATTACTATTAATTTCACAGCTACAGCATAAAATAAAACCATTGCTTCTCAAATTCTAGAGCAATTAGACCTCTCGGCTATTTGGCTAACTCTGCTTCATGAGACCCAATGCAGTTAATTATATTTTTTGATGTTAATAGTCTCTGTCAGTCTCAAGCATAACTCCTCTTTGATGAATATTTAAATTATGTTTGAATAAAAAATAATCTTGGTTACATTTCATATTCAGTGATCATCACAGCTTAATAAAGGTCTACTTGTCAAGGGTTGAAATAAATGGCAATGCACATATAAAGGTTCTAAATCAATGTATCAGATAATATACCTGTAATGACCATTATCTATCTCAATCCAACATACCTGTTTATATACATTTTTAAAAGGTATAGTCTCATTCACATAATAACTCACAGTTAGATTTCAAAAGTTACTTATAAACAGTCTTTTAAATTATATATACAGAATTCCATGAATGAACGATGAGAATATCTTAGGACTGCGTCATAAGATAATTTAATGTATGGAATAAAATTACCAAATTTTAAAATGTCCTAGAAAATTCAGCATTCATTCTCTTTCCTCCTATTGCTGTATTGTTTTAGAAAGTTCTAAGAGTAGTAATAAAAAAAGGTTTTGACTTACTAAGACTTTTTGATTATAAATGTTATAGAAATTTACTGAAATCATTACTTACTAATCATTAATGATTACTATGAAATCATCACACAGTAATTTAAAAATAATATTTTTCTCCACATAAAGGTTTTAATAGGAGTGGGAGGTGAGGGTGAAGGAAACTTCCCAAACTGGAGAATTGGGAGAGTGGGAAGAAAGTATAAAAGTAAAGCTCATTAGTATAATTTCTTGAAAGTTTGTTTAAAAATCATGTAGTTTAAAAACTCCCTTAGTTTAGTCTATATTATAATAGTAAGGTTTTAAACCAAGCATTTATTTAACATAAACTGTGAAAATGGGTTTTTCTATCTCAGCTCTTTTACTGAATGAATATTTTGTTATCTACTTAATTAAATTAATAAATTGATTTGTTAATTTTTTTTAATTTTTCACTCTTTCTTCTGTGAAGCCCTAAATCTTTGGAGATTAAAGATAAAGGAGACAAAATGAGATAAAATTAAAAAGATACAAAGAAATATCCTAAAATGTACATATCAACCTAAGACCGTCTAGTGGAACACTGTGCCAATTTCAAGAAACTAACACATTATAAATAAAAACAGCAGGGGTGGATTCAAGTTTTGTAAGGTCTACAGCTTATAATACTTAGGGGTACCAATTTAAGGAAAAAATAGAAAAGAATTACAAGTAGAAAATGAGGTACCAAAGTGAATACTTATTTAGAAAAAAAAAAAGGAAACCACAACAAACAACACAAATTTTCAGAAAGCCTAAAAGTATCACAAGTTACAAAACCCAGAAAACTAAAAAACATTTTAATAATTTAATTGCCTCCCATTCCTTTACAATTCTTCCCTTAATAATTTTTTCACCATATATCTTAGGATTGTCTCTTCACAATTTCATAGTGTCACTTTCTATAATTTTGCTTTTCCTCCTAAACAGCTGATCAAAATTTATTTTTCATTATTGATGGTTTGGATACTTTAGGCATGTACCTACAATGTCACAGGTGCTCATGTGCATTGAAGTGCTACAGCCCGTGCTCCACAAACACAGGTATTCTGATACATTCTATTTGATATGATACTCATTAAAAGCGGAGAAAAGTATGGGGCATTTACAATTGTAAGTACTACCTTTGGATATGTTCTCTGTGTACTACTGTATATAATCCACCAAGAATATACAGGAGAGAACTTCTGTTTTGATTAGTTATCTATAAGAACCCTTTAATGACTGAAAGAATTTTCCAGCCTAGCTTCTGGTTCCACATATTCCAAACATTATTTCTCCACCACTGACCACATATCTCAGGTGCCATGGGACACTTTTAAACTGTAATATGACATCCGGCCTTACATATTTACGTCACAATCAGTAAGGCAGTATAATGAGTAACAGGAGTACTTCTAGAGGCCAGTTCTTCACCAGAATAGCTAACAATAACTAAACTGTACATGAGTGTCTACAAACCACATAAAAATACCCCCACTAAACTCAAACTGAATTTATCACCAACTGAACCTCCACTTAACAGAATCCCCAAATGCTCTTAGCTACCCCTAAGCAGCCATAAATGAGAGAAATTGTAACAGAGAAGTCAGAGAATGAAATCAAAACCTTAAAAGGTTGTGTTTAAATATCATACTTCAGCAAATTTTACAAAAACATGACCCTGTGAGCCCACTGCTAGGGACCCTGAGAATGCCTTGGAAGAGGCCTGTGCAAGCAAAAGGCTCTGACATTAAAGATTCATTACTAGCTTCAGGATAAACCCACCTTTAGAAACAGTACCTTTTTCACAAATTACAGTTGAAGTCATTAAAAATGACAGGCCTATAGTCTGAAAAACAGACAATTGTCTTGAGATTGACAACTTATACAGAGTGACTCTCATTTCAGACATTATCTTCAAGGCCGTGGGGCATTCTAAAACCACGTCTTTATTGGTTGCATATGACAAGCGAAGAAATATTGGGAGAACTGCAACACATATTAGCTACACGATACACTTGATTGTTTTATATGAAATAAATATTAAGATTACAGAGTTGCTCACTTCTTTATATTTCTTCAAAACTAGACTCTTCCTAGGACCATCTGAGAGATGTTAGCTCTCATCCTAATTGTGGAATAGCAAACAGCACTAAAAACTGTAACTAAATTGCTATAAGACATTTAAAGAAAATAGTAAGTAAAAAGAATAAGTCTCTAAAATCTGCAAGACATAAATATTAGTAAAATGCTATCAGAAATCTAATTACTCACAGTAATTTTTCTTAGGCAATATAAAAAGTAGATATCCATACTGGTGTTTTCTGTTATTGCTGTTGTTGTTAATATAGTATAGGTGTGCAATCTCATTATGTAATATATGGAAAAATTAATAGGGCCATAATAAATGACAGTTTAAGCTGTTTTTAAGCAATTGATATCAAATCTTTTTCTCTCTTCATTTAATAAAATTAGTCAATAGAGTATATTATGAATGATACCGACTCACAATTTCTATCACGTTTTTGATGTGGCAAAGTCAAGCAGCTAAACTGCTAGTAAGAAAATAAAACAAGGATTTATAAGTAAACCGACAATTAAAAATATTTTCTCCACCAAATAACATATAGGCAATTTTTTTTTACTTAATTAGAAATCTCAGTAAAATAAAAAGGATAATGAGAATGGAAAATTCTCAACTTTACTCAAAATTATATTTTGTTATTATTTATGACATAATAAAATAATAAACAGCATATTTTCAGACAGTAGAATTATTCCAAAGCTTCAATGAATACATAAATTTATTTCCTGGTAATAAAAATGCCTATATGAACTGCATAAGATAAATAATTCCAAATTCTTAGGTGAACTTACAATTCATAATTTGTTTTAAATTTTTATACTGGTAGAAAATATACTTCATACTACAGTTCAGTAGCATTTATCTGTGAGTTTTTCGTAAGAGGAGAAAACAGAAGAAAAAGCCATATCCAAAGGAAAGATAGTGGCAATGTCTTGATTTGAAACTCTAAAATAAAATTTTATTTCTGTTCTCTACAACTGTGATTAAACAACTATATTTATTTGTTCCAAGTATAACTCTTTTTAAAAGGATGCTTGTAAGTCATATTTATATACTGACGCTAGTAGTATTGACTTCAGAAAGCAGATACACACTAAAAAGAAATCATACTTAGGTACAAAACAAAGTACTCAAATGAGTATTTGAAAATAGTCTTATGTAAACAGATTTAGCGTGCTTTCATCTAGTTATTTAACATTTGATTGTCCAATACATTGTAGTAATATAATGCTGAATTAGACCTGGTTTCTGTCACTAAATTGATTTGTTTAAATTTACTTTGTAAATAGAAACCCATGTTTAGTGTGTAGCAGAGAATGTTCTAAGAGAGTAAAAATCTACAAGGTATATGACAATACATGTACTACTGAAATACCACTGTCATCTCATCTATAACACTCACCTCTCAAATGAGAAAGCTGGCATAAGTGATAACTGAGACTATGAAGATTATTATAACATTAAAATTCAAATGGATATTCATATTCACTTTTATTTATTCTCCTCTCTTTAGTTTCAAAAATAAAAAACACTTCTAATAATAAAAACACCAGAGTTTAAATGAGATATGTCTTTACTTTTAAAAACTATATTCCCTATCTCTCATCTGACAGTAGCTGTCCAAAAATAAAATCAAATTCAAACTTTCATGGTATTATTTAAGGCTCTTAATTTCACTGAATAATCCTTAGGAAATATAGTGTCCTTAGGGAAAATGGTTCTGGCTTCCTTGACCACCAGTACACAAAGGTAAAACCCACATATTAAGCACCAGTAAAACCAGCAGGTCACACTTGTACTCTCAGTGTTCATTATCCAGCAGAATTATTTTACTAATTTTCATCTTAAAAGGAGAAACAGAGGACCCTGTAAGGCAGAATCTCTGATGTGACTGTTTCTTTCTTCCACATTTGAAAAGGAGGGTCATAAGGGATATTAAGATGATTTGCCTTCTAAGCCATTTTATAATTTATTAGTCTTTCTTACACACTAAATGTGAATGTTTAATATGGTTCATGTTTATTACTGCCAATAGTCTTTCCTTTCTATAATGCGTGCTTTGGTTTAAACGCCTATCAGTAAGTGACATGCAAAGTATGTGCTCAATTAGATATACCAATTAGAGCTTTAATTGTTATTTATCACTGTACTAAGGTTCAAGGGTTTGTGCTAGTAACCTCCCAATCCTTGGCCAAAGAGAGGTGCTTGTAATTCCAGTTAGCTGTCTTAAAACAACTCAGCCAAGAGTGAAAGAATTAGTGCAAATCCATCACCCAACAGGAAATAACCTAAATACATCTCAGAGATGATGAGTTAGCAGCATCTGAGTTATTTATTTTTGCCCAGATGCATGTTTTCTTGATGGACAAATGGTTGATAAACCTGACACCACAGATTGATAAAAGCACTTGGGATAAACAGCATAAAGGTAAGGCTGCAGTTTCTCAGAAATGGCAGGCTTAGACCCTATGAGAATGAATAGGTACACTGAATAAATACTAGGCAAGAGAAGGGTATCCCTTGACTAGCAACTATTGATAATAACGCAAGAACAAAATATGTCAACCACTAAAATATTACAAAACATCAAATTAGATGATGGAACAGATTTAGCTAACTTTTCCCTCTAAAAAATGTGACTAATAAGGAAGGGATGTGAATATCTTAGAAAGATGAGTTTTAAGTTTATTGATACCTATAAAGAGGTCAGGGAACAAAAAAATAACTAAGTAAAACTTCTTTTGGGCTTCCCTGGTGGCACAGTGGTTGAGAGTCCGCCTGCCGATGCAGGGGACACGGGTTCGTGCCCCGGTCCGGGAAGATCCCACATGCCGCGGAGCTGCTAGGCCCGTGAGCCATGGCCGCTGAGCCTGCACATCTGGAGCCTGTGCTCCGCAACGGGAGAGGCCACAACAGTGAGAGGCCCGCGTACCACCCCCCCCAAAAAAAAAACCTCTTTTATATAGCTCTGACTAGGATACAAAGTTTCTTTATGAAGACTCAATCATCAATATAAAAGTCGAAAGGGTTGTATGTCAAGGAGAGTATGCCCACACAGAAATCTGTTATCATGAAGTTTGTCAGAGAACACTGGCAGAACTGTGACTACATTTTAATGGATTTTCTTGGTTAAATTCTGAGAATCTTCGAACATGCATCAGTTGTCATATGAAGGTTTTGTGTGGATGTGTGCATGTTATTTAAGTATCTCCTTTCTTTAAATATTTTACACACACTTAATATCTATCAGTATACTTGAAAATAACAGAAGTATATATACAAAACTAGATAACAGAATTTTTTAAGAATAATTATTAAATATTATTTAAGAATCAATTTTCATGCAACTAGGATATTAATTAATGAGGTTTCAGGTATAGAGGATTTGAGGTTTCAGCCTCTGTGGCAAATAAATTACCTTCTTAAAGGTTCACAAAGTAAAAAGAAGGATATTGTGTACTGCCATTCCTCCTCAAAGATATTTTAAAAATAAGTGAGGAGAATATACATGCTACAATGTGGATGAAGTGTTTTGACTGCAATGACAGTTGATTCTCCAAGCGAAACGAGAGAGAGCTATACTATGATGAGTCCCAAATTCCTCGGCAGTTCCAAAAATCTGTTATTCAATAACTCTCTTAAAATAGAAGCAATGGCCTATGGTTTTTCCCGCCCATAAAGAGTCCTTATGAGAGTTATGTGCCTTGCTTCGTAGCAAGAAGGGAGGTGAAGAAGCCAATGCACTCATTTTTCCAGTCTCACTCTATAACCTACTGTAATGTAAAGAACCACGGAACAGAAAAAAAGTAACGCACATATGTATAAAATAACACATTTCTTCAAATCCTCAGGCACACAAGAAATTATCACCACTTGAATTGCTGTTGGGTTAACATTGTTAAATAAAATGTAATTATTATACTTGAAGATAATAAGTTGGGACACTGATAGGTTTAGAAAAGGAAAATTCAAGGATAGAGAAGTTATTGAATGGGGTATAGGATGGGAATAGATTAATCTGGTCCCTACTCTGTGCTTATGTCCATCATCCCAATCTTTGTGGACAAGATCTAGGCTCTGAAATAAGTTTTGGCTCTTACTTAGCTTAATTTAATTAAATTGTTCCCATGTTCTAGAAGCTAGATTTTTTCCCCTTAAGTTAAAAAAAATCTCTGAATTGTACTCCTACTTCATAAATCTAGATTATGTATTTGTTCCTTGCCTGGATGACTGCGACTAGAGTGGTATCTAATTCATATGGCCTATGCAAGGCTGAATGTTATTTTCGTAACTTCTATCCTGAAACTCTCCTATCCTGAAAAATCCTAATGCGTTCTTTTATTTGAGCTAAATAGAATAAAAATCTTCAGCAGCAGTGAGAAAAAAGTGAATCTCTTTTATACTTTACTGTTGGCTTATGAGACACTACCCTCCTGTTCTTGTTCTGATTTCCTTGATGGTAACTTTACCTCTTCCCCTTAAATGCAGGTGCTCTCTAGAGCTTTTCGCACGCTCAAACCACATAACTTCTGTAGGTAATATTATCTGTTCACCTGTAACTACCAAGTATATGTTTATGTTTGCTTCATCTGTATGTTCTTCTTTCAACACTCTTGTGAGTGCCACATCTGTAAAAACAACTGTTTGCTGAACTATTTATTTATATTCCACCATGTTTCCCAAATAACTTAAAGGAACTTAAATCGGTAGTTTAACAACCAAAAATATACTGTATTTTATTTAATAAGTAACCTACTGTAGTTGTGCTATGAGGTTCTAGCCAGTTGGTATCCATAAGTGGGCTAAAAAAATTGGCTAAAATCTTTGAAGGAATCAGGCTAGTTCCCTAAGTCTAGGACACTATTTTACTTTCCTTGGGCAATTTCAACACACAAAAAAAGGGCCTATCTTTGAATCAATTACACAAAATATACCTTTCCTACTGCAGGGAAAAAACTGAGGCATGTATTCTTATCATCTTCTTGAGAGCAGCACATATTACTTTTAGAACCTCTTTGCACTGACAGAGGTACACTGATGTACATCTGATAGTATGAGTTAAGACTGAAAAACTGGACCTACCTATGCCCATTAACCTTACATTTAATATTTTTTTAAAACCCAGTAAACATTTACATACTTTCTTACTTTCAGATCTCTTGGCTGGAGTGCTAATAAAAAAAGAAAAACCTAAGGACAATTACAAAGCGTAACCTAAGGCACCAAACCACCTTGATGAGAACTGGCAAGTTCTTAGAGTGAATAAATGAACAAAGGGACAGTTATAAGCAATACCAGAAGAGGATCTCAGGTACAATTTAGCACATCACTTTAACTAGATTGTACCCAATGCTACAAAGAAACAGTATTGTTAGCAAAATTCTAATTTACTTATTCATCAAATACTTCAGAGTAGTAATAAGAGGTGTTTTTTTCTTTGCTTTAATAAATTCAAAGTGCTGAAACTGTTTCATATTTAAGTTACCCCACTACGATTATCTTCAAAGAGTGCTAAAAAAATTATCTCTAATGGTGATCATTTTATAGAGTATTAAAACACGTATCATTTTAGGAAGGAGTTTCATTTCTCACTTTTTAGGATGAGCCATTCAGTGTACTTAAAAGACAAGTAGAATCAGTTAGTAATAGTCTTGGTTTCATACCTTTAAGTGAGCAGGAAATAGAAAATAGAGAATAAATAACAATTATTGATACTTTTACTATCACCACAGTCAAGAATTACAATTGTGTTTATTTACTTGACTCTCAACTGATGAAGTGATGACAGTGGGGGTGGGGGGGTAGAAAAGCCTTGAATTATAATATAAACATATTTTATGGTATTGAAATTTCTGTGCCTATATCCATTATTATATTTAGAAAACAGGGAGTTTCAAACTTAATAGAAAAATATCTAGTGCTTTTATTTAATTTTTCCAAAGAGAAATCTCCTAAATTAAAGAAAAGAAGTCTGATTTTCTACATTATTAACACATTTTTCTGATGATTATAAATGGAAAAATTTGTCAAATTATTAGGAGTTTGGTGAAAATAACTCTTACTTTATTTGTAAATATTGAAAGAGTATCTTTAAATTTAAAAAATAGGGACAAGTATTCTACACATTCAATAGTTATTCTGTAATAATTCAGCTGCAAAAATATTGTCTACCTAATTTCCTTACAGCTATTTCAAACTATGTAATAGTCAAATATGGTGGACTTCCTTTAGGGTTTATAATCTGACATACACAGAATGGAGTACTTATAAATTACCACTATGAAACTCATTTTCAAGTCATCTTAACATCGTCTTCCTTGTCAATAAAGTGTTCATGTTTAAATTGTCATTGTGTTGATTAAATAATAATAAGCCACTAGTATAATACAACAATATAAAAATGGAGTTTCTACAGGCAGTTTTGGAACTAACCCCTTATTTTCCCTAACACACCGTAAATTGTTCAGAGATTTTGATAGCAAGGAAATTACAGTATGCTTTCACAGAATTTAAATACCCCAAACTCTATTTCCTTTAAAATGTATTATCAAAAATGTAGCCCTGCTTTTATAACATAATGAAACAATGAAAATAACTTGCTATCTTATCTTGTACATTTCCTATACTATGCAATTACATTTATATTAACAAGTATGATAAGGCTTATGTGTTGTGCTAGATATTTAACCATGTATTTAAATGTATAACCTTACAAACAAAAGTAAGTTACCTACAAAGCACAATTCCTCAGGGCCAGCTCTTTTCAAATTCTCTTTGCACTAACTCCCACTGCTTTTTTGCCTGTCAGTCTAATAAAAACAGGTAATTGTACATAATCATTTTTCACTTCCTATTTCTCTCTGGCTTAGTTCTAGATGCTCATGTGATATCACTACCACTGAACAGTCGGATCAACATATTAAGAATGAATAAATGGTCAATTATCAGGGGTTACCTTTATTGTCTGCCTGCTATAGGCAGTTCTCAATTTTTTAAATACTATGGGCAAATTGTTCTATTACAATTTTATTGGAGCACAGAATCCATTCTTCTAAAGAAGGTATATTATCCTACGTAGTTTGTTTCACAAGCCAGATTTCAAATCCTACATAGTCCATAAAGGACTTTTGTTTTTTTTAAAAAAAACAAAATACAAAACAAAACAAAAAAACTTTATCCAGTGCCATTTGTGCAAATAAGATTTTACCTTAATTTTTTAATAACTACCCTTTAAAAACTAAAAATAAAAGCATTTTGATGGAAATCTTTCAAAAGTATTATATATGTCCTCTTGTTTATTAAAAATATCTTGATCAGTATCAACATTAACAAAAAACTTACAATAATCTGCTATCAATAAAAATATGCTAATACCTATTCTGTTTGAAATTAGAGATTTTACAGCAATTTGTACCCACAGTCTTATAGACTGGATTTTTTTTTAAGTTTTTCCATTATTTCCTTAATCGCTCTTATCACCTTTGGATGATTTCACTGTGCCTACACTGATCAGACCTCAGTCTAGAAAATTTCCTGCTCTACTTTAAGGTAGACTAGCATACAAGCTACAAAACTGGACAGAGGACTGTTTTCAGTGGGGGAAAAGAGGCAAGAGGAGAGGGTGTAAGCTTTGAATAGAAGGATAAAGGGTTTTCCCAGTAAACAAAATACAAAATCAACATTGTATAACTCTGTGAAACTTGTGTTCCTTCAGAGAGTCTCTATGTTCCAAATAACTGGGATTGCTGGATATTACTTTCAATCATAACAAACACAATTTTAATACCTTACATATAAGAAAACTCTAATTAAGATGCCAAGAGTACCAAAATTTACGAAAAAAAAAAAAAAAAAGATGCCAAGAATTAGGTGCTCTGTGTTAAGGCAGAGGAAAGTCCATACCCATTGTCAGCAGTTTTTTGTATTCTATTTACTTGTAGAAACACAACTGTCCAGTTAAGAGATATCATTCATATATTTTATAGTTTATAACACACTTTCCAACACATCATTTTTAAAACACAAAATTAACCAAAATTGGTATATTACCCAAATAACTTTCTATCTTCCTTCCTTCCTTCACCCCCCTTCCTCCCTTCCTTCCTATTATCTATATATGAGGAAAAAAAGAGAGAATGAGCGCTATATGTTTTAACTTTCTTAATCTGTTGTTTTTATTTTGTTTGTTTTTCTAAAACTGAAGATCAATAGAAGACAAGCCACAGATTGAGGAAATATTTGCAAAAGACATATCTGATAAAGGATTGTTATCCAAAATATATTTTAAAAAACTCTTAAAGGGAATTCCCTGGCAGTCCAGTGGTTGGGATTACGTGCTTCCACTGCAGGGGGCACAGGTTCAATCCCCGGTCAGGGAACTGGGATCCTGCAAGCCACGCAGCATGGCCAAAAAAATAAAAATAAAAAACTCTTAAAGCTAAACAATAAGAAAACAACCCAATTACAAAAAGGGGCAAAAGACCAGAACAGACACCTCACCAATAAAGATACACAAATGGCAAGTAAGTATATTAAGAGGTGTTCAACATGATATGTCATTGGGGAATTGTAAATTAAAACAATGAGATATCACTATACACCTATTAGACTACCCAAAATGTAAAACACTGACAATACTAAATGCTGGTGAGGTGTGGAGCAACAGTAACTCTCATTCATTGCCAGTGGGAATGCAAAATGGTACAGTCACTTTGGAAGACAGTTTGGCAGTTTCCTACAAAACTAAACACACTCTTACCATATGATCCAACAAATCATGCTCCTTGGTATTTGCCCAAATGAACTGAAAACTTGTGTTCACACAAAAACCTGAACAGATGTTCACAGCAGCTTTATTCATAATTGCCAAAATTTGGAAGCAATCAAGAAATCCTTCAGTAGGTGGTGAATGGATAAACTGGGGTACATCCAGACTATGGAATATTATTTAACACTAAAAAGAAATGAGCTATTAAGCCATGAAAAGACATGTAGGAAACTTAAGTGCATATTACTAAGTGAAAGAAATCAATCTGAAAAGGTTACATTCTGTAGGATTACAACTGTATGACATTCCGGAAGAGGCAAAACGGTAAGAAAATAAAAAGATCAGCGGTTGCCAGGGGTTAGATGGAGGGAGGAATGAGTAGGTGGAACACAAAGGAGTTTTAGGTCAGTGAAACTATTCTGTATGATATTACAATGGTGAATAAGTGTCATTATAAATCTGTCAAAACCCACAGAATGTACAACAACAAGAGTAAACGCTAATGCAAACTGAGAACTTCGGGGGATAATGATGTGTCAATGTGAGTTCATCTACTATAACGAATGTACCACCATGGTAGGGGATGTCAGGATGTCAATGGTTAGGGAAGTCTTGCACGTGTGGAGATGGAGTATGATAATTCTGTGTACATTCTGCTCATTTTTGCTGAAAAAATTAAGTTTACTAATTTAAAAAAATTAAGGAACAATTATTGCCAAAGACCCAGACATTTAAACATTCTTGATATTATAAAATATTTCAAAATTTTGAAGGCTTAAAAAACAAGATTACATTTCAATTACTTTTATTCTATGATGTATAAAAAAAACTGTAATACATATTCCTTCTGATATGTCAATCTATATAAAAATGATATAGAGATTTAAATGTTGTTGAAATATTATAAAGTAGAAGGCAACATTAGTAGGTAAAACCCTAACTCACTTTAATGAATAGGCTGAGATATGCACTGTATCTATCCAGTCTGGAGTTATGATAATACTTTTACGCATTTGGATGTAGTAACTAAAATGGGATAATAACACGTAAACATTTACCTTTGAGTCATAATTTTGAAGGCATCTGGGAGGTAGCAGTCTGTATTCTCCATCTGAAATGGGTCAGCATCACAAATCTTGTCGTCTGTCCGACCATAGTTAGCGCTCTCAATCATGATGACATCACTGCCGGGACATCGTAGATCTATAGAATAACCTTCACAGGATAATTCTCTACGAACTAACCCAAATGGTAAAGCTGCTCTGCTGAAACCTTAAAAAAGAAAAAAAAAAAAATTAACTCATTTATGAAGTATATTATTTTAATAAGGCATTTTCAAGTAATATGAGTCATGTCTATATCCAAGAGATGTCATACGAAGTACGTTTTTCAAGCCATCATTCATATATTTATTCAATAATTCTCTGGATCTTTACTATGAATCACTAATGTATTATTAAATTTTTAATATATATCTTTAGCTGGATTATTCATCTTTATAAGACAATTTTAAATTACTTTAATAAAATATTTTCTGTATAACCTAGTCACAATCAGAAACTAAATGGCCCTTTTTGAGTAAACCCAAAGAAAAATGACGCATTTGATCAATGGATTTATAAAGAGTGACAAGATATACAAATACAGAATGCAACAATTAAAAAAAGAACGGTTTTCATTTATGAATGAAATCAAAGCTCTGCTACACAGGACACTGGCCTTACCCATTTAATGTAGACATATTAATTGCTGTTAATGGAATTATCTTAAAAATACATTTGTCTTAGCGTCTCCCAAAATAACTAAGACACTATGACAGTATCATACTTATGGCACAATAACTTATTTCAATTTGTAGACTCTTTACTGAAAACTGACATAAATGAAAGGATTCAGCAGATGGGCATTCAAAGGAGCCAGCACTGCTCCAATCCAGTCCAAAAAGCTGAAACCCCCAAAAGGGGCAAAATTTCTGAGATTCAGTTTTGTCATTTACAAAATGCAGATGAAACATCTATGATGTTATTATTTTTTCCTACCTGTGTGACTCTAAAATGAGATAATGTACAGAAAAGCACTTAATAGAAAGTGCCATATGAACTTAAGTATGGTGTATTAGGCGGAATGTAGATAACCAATGTTCATGAGTGCTATAAAAAAAGATTCCAAATAGAATAAGAAATTAGAATTTTAGGTTTTAATCATGGTTCTCAACCAGGGGTCCTCTAAAGTAGTAACAGAGCATAGAACAAAGGTAAAAGCAGAGAAAGCCGAGAACAGCCAACAACAACTATGTGTGGGAGAAGCACATCTCTGTGTGCTGGTGTGCTACCTATGGGTTACCTACCATATCAAAAACTTCTACACTGACCCAATTTTTTATTTCAGTTCTCTAACTTGTTGCCATCTATAGCGTTTCTTTTATAAAAGACTAGCATTAATTTCTGTATTTTTTCTTATCTCTATCCTTTTAATTACTCTGCATCACATGAGTTATCCCTTATATCCCTTTTTACTGGAAAAAAAAAAAATGACATTCAGAAGTAAACTGTTCCAAGACATAAGCTTCTAAGTTGAAGAGCTAGGTTCTGTTCAGGTCAATCCAATGCTAAAACCTGTTCTCTTTAACTATTGCACAATGTCTCTCACTAATACAATAAAATAAACAGTCTCCTGGATAAACATGCATCTTCTTTCTAAAATGCAAACAATCCTGCGAAAGGATTAGTTAGTGGGTTGTACCTTGGTATGATTTAGAAAATCAGCAATTCTCAAACTTGGCTGAGTTCTCAGTTCTACTGAGAAAACTAAAAATGTAATTGGGATGGAGAGAGAAGAAAAAGACACAGCTTAGAGCACAGAAATCTTCAGGGGATTGAGGCAAACGCCAACCTTGGTAGGTTTTCACTAAGAAGATTTATGGTCTTACGAGATTACAAAAAGAGAAGCGCACTATCAATGAAGAAGGAATACAGAAAAAAAAAAAAAAAGAAGGAATACAGAAACGGAGCTGGGCAATATCATGAAAAACAGTAAAGGGGCCAACCTTTCAACCTTTTCCCAAGTTCATAAATAAACTTTTACATATGTTATTGCTTTCTTCCATTTGCTGATACTGTACTGCTTATACAAATAATTCAGCTTAAACTAGTATTATATTTGTTTTAAATGAAAATATGTTTTAGGGTTTCAGAAGCAGACACATTTCTGTGGCAAAAAGCTGTGTGAAAATTCAAACAAGTGACATCATATAAAATTTTGGAGCACTGCATATTTTAAAGCCAGAGGTGATTTGCAATTATAATACCTTGTAAATCATATTATTAGAGAATATTACAAATATGAGAAAATGTTATTATAAGACTGACTTGGAGCCAAAATTCACAAGTTGTAGTATTTGTCAAAAATATAGAATTGATTCTGAAGCACTGTGGTTTTTAACTTGAGCTCCTAAATTTTTGTTGTTGATAGTTTGCAGGATTATAGTTATGGTTCTAAATGAATTTTCCTCTGCTTTCGAAAGATATTTGAGAAGTTGCAGAAGTCTTGCTGTTTTGATAATTCAGAGAAAGGATTTTTAAAGCCTTAATATTAGTCATCCAAAAAGGTAAAGTATGGAAAAAGAAAAGGAAAAAAATAGAAAGATCAGCACACTTTACTAATGTAGTAGATTTCCAATACAGAATTTTCTGAAGAACAGATCATGGTACTTATACTTTCATTACATAGAACTGAATGAGTTCTTAATGGTGAATGTTGCTTTATTTAATTCTATAATATTATTGCCTTAAATCATGTGTTCTCTTTACTAAATTCTTGCTCTCTCACCTGTTTCCACTGAACTTTATACTTATGTATAAAATTTAAAAATCGCTTGTTATTACCACATGGTGCTGTGGATATTCATTTTTAATATGTATCTCCCCTGCTAGACTCTGATGATAGTTAGTTATAATTCTAATGCCTAGATTGGTACATGATACAGAATTCCAATAACTGCTATCAAACCAAATTGCCAAGTTGAACAACTAGTATCTGTTTAAAACAATATAAATTACAATGCGTTTTCCTCTGTAATATCTATTGCCTTTGGCAGTGAAAACAAAGAGTGAGCATTAAGAAACAGATAAATAATCAATAAAATTGTTATATCCTCAAAAAAAGAAAAAAATGTTTAAATTTTGTCAATTAATTATTTTCTAGGTACCACTGGAGTTCATTAGTGTTTCTCACAAAGACAGACGTTTATGAACCTTCCTTTATTTAAATCCTGTGTTTCCAACTGGATATGGATATATATATATATATCTCCATATAAAACAAATATGAAAAAAAAATAAAAAGTAAATATTGTAGTAGCTAACATTTACATAGCAATTACAATGTTTAGATACTGTCCAAACTGCTTTTTATGGATCACCCTTTTTATGATCACCAGCATCATCAACAACTATCAACACAACAAAAAACAATGGAGTAGTTAACTGTAACAATACCCATTTACAGAGCATGAAACTAAGGCATTAAATAGTAAGTAATTCAGGGTCTCAAGGATTACTGTGAGTTAGATTCTAACGCATGCAGGGTTCTCAGATTCCAGAGCCCATGCTTTTAGTAATGGCCATCAACAGAAAGGGATTCTGTGACTTCTCAAGCCATCATGTTGATAATACAAACAAGATTAACTTTATAATTTTTCATACCATCTGAAATTCACCAAAAAATGTTAGTGAATTTGACAGGAAACAATTATTTTAAAGGTTCACACAACATATAGATAATGATGAAAATTGTATTTGTGGAAATGTAGCGATGTGTGCCATAAACTTATTGAGAGCAAAATCTATACTGTGCAAGTATGGACATACAGAGAGAGTACTGAACAGTACAGATGTCTGGGTCAGCCTTGTGAACTTGGCTAAGTCATTTTATTTTTCTGGGTTTTAATTTCTTTTTCTGAAGGATTAAAGTCATTTCAAAGTCCTATCAAATTTCACCAATCTATGATTCTAAACAGGCAAGCTCCTTTTAATCAGGTATACATGCTATTCTAACATTTTCAAGTGGTCAACAATTAAGACATTTGTTGCTCTATTTCTTTAAAATATAAACATATGAGAATGTTAGCATGGATGGACTATGGCACAATAATGTAGATTGTATGGTACTGCCAAGAAAATTCTCAAAAGTACATGGATGAATTAGTCAGGATTCTTTCTGGATTAACTATTTTAACCAAAGACTTACTGGAAGGGAGAAAATAAACACGGGCCAATTATTAAATCAAAAGAAAAACCCACATAAACTTTTTTTTTTGGTTCCTAAGTTTTATTCAAGAACTCATACAAAATATTACAGATAATTGAGTTTTAATCCTCATCTTCCTCCTCTTCTTCATCTTGATTAATCTAGAAGTAACGCAATTCGTAACTCTTTGCTGTTAGTAACTACGCCTAACCAGTCACATAAATTATTCTTCTTCAAATATTTTTTTGGTGATATATTTCAAATACCTTTTGGAAAAAGGCACCTCAGAAGTTACAGTAATCTTGCTTTGCTTTTTTCAACTGTTACAATACCTCCACCAAGATTCCCAGCTTTTCCATTCACTTTGATTCTCTCCTGAAAAAACTGCTCAAGATTGGCGGCATCCATGATTCCATCTTCTACAGGATGGGTACAGTCAAGAGTAAACTTCAGGACCTGCTTCTTTTTTTTTTGCCCCCCTTCGCCACAAGCTTTATCACAGACGCCATGGTAGCAGCGGATGGCAGAAAGCATAAATTTTTCAGAAAAATGTAAATTCTTATGCTTTCTTTGGGAACTTCTCCCCTATTTTCCTGAAAACTTCAAGGGGTATGGCTTCAAACTCTTCCATCAACAATGGGACTTCAAAGAAGTTTGGAAAGTCTTAAATAAAACTATTGCAATTAATATTAATTTTTAAAATTCAACATTTTCACTAAGTAAATCTTATGAAAAGTCAGAACAAAACTTATTCCTAAAAACACTTATTTACACTTTTATTTATATCACATTAATGACTTACTATACTGAGTCACAGGAAGAAATCATCACAGGTATCAGTACCATTTCTTAATTGCACTTTCTTCCTTTGTACACGAATTCATCCTTAATTGTTTAATGGCACATTTTTCAGGACTTTTTTCTTTTTTTGCGGTACGCGGGCCTCTCACTGCTGTGGCCTCTTCCGTTGCGGAGCACAGGCTCCGGACACACAGGCTCAGTGGCCATGGCTCACGGGCCCAGCCGCTCCGCGGCATGTGGGATCTTTGCAGACCGGGGCACGAACCCGTGTCCCCTGCATTGGCAGGCGGACTCTCAACCACTTTGCCACCAGGGAAGCCCCAGGACTTTTTAAAAAATCACTGGCTAAGAGTATATGACTGACCCCCAAATATGAGTTTGCATCAGAGTCATCTGGTAAGTATTTTTTAAGACATATCTGCAAGCCCGAATCCAGCCCTACTGAATCAGAATATCTGGGTTCAGATGAAGGTAGGATATCTGTATTTGGGGAAGAAAATTTATTTATTTGCAACACACTGATACAATAACTAAGACATGCCAAGAATTTCTCCAAGGTCCTTTAAAATAGGTTTTCTCTATTACATATTTGTTAAGTCATCATCATATTTCCTCTTAATTCTCTAATATAGTTTTACTTTAATCTTTGAACATATTCATAATGGCCACTCTGAAATATTTATCTGCTAAATCTAACATCCAGGCCCACAACAGAGGCAGTTTCTATTGAATGTTTTTTCTCCTAAGTATGGGTCAACTTTCCTGTTTCTCTGCATTAGCTTGCAAATTTTTTGTTGTTGTTGAAAACCAGACATTTAAAATAATACACTGTTAGCTACTCTAGATTCCTTTCCCCTGAGAATTGTTGCTGTTGTGATATTTTCTTTTTAGCATTCTGACTGAATTTAATCTGCTGACTCTGTCTTCCCCTGTACTTTGCAGCTGCTGTGTGTCTCTGTTCATTGTTGTCGTTGTTATTTTAATTCTTATTTTTATTTTCTAGCTTGACTTCCTAGGGATCACACCTGTCTCTGCATAGCTTAGTGATCAGCAAATGATTGAGCAAAGACTTTGCACAAAAACCATGAACCCATAATAAGGTCTCCACCCTCTGCTGATTTGACCTGTATGTTAGGGAGAGTTCAAAGTTCAAGCAGTTTTCAAGTCAGCCTTGGTTATTTACTTTCTGCCACGTCCCCTCGCATCTCCTCTGCTCTGTGTGTAGCTTCTCAGTCAGTCAAGAACGCAGAGAACGTTTGGCTCTTTCATTTCCAAGGTTTCCTGGTTATGTTTCAGACTGGCACTCAGTCTCGCCACCTGGGACCACAACCTCAGGTTAGCAAGAGCTAGGAGTCTTCCCCATCTGTTTTCTACAGTGTTTACTACTTTTACTGACAACACTGCTGGGCACGGGTTCCCACACTCTACTCTAAATCAAGCCAACTCTCCCTGGCAGCTCAGTCACAGATTTTCAAGGCCAGCCTTGCTCTGACTAAACTAACCACAATGACATAGCCGAAGAGTGCACAGTGCAGGGAGAAGCAGCCCCAGGCTAGAAGGCTTTAAACTTGAACTGTGTGTACCAAAAGTTCCATCAGCTTTTTTTTTTTTTTAAAGAAATCGTTCCCAATTTCTTATTTGTCTCTGGTTAATTTCCAGAGCCCTAAAATGGTGGTTGTTGACAATTTTGTTCAGTTTTATACTTGTTTGGGGGAAGAGGATTTGCCATCCTCTCCACCCCATCATCACTACAAGTCCCTCTGAGGACTTTACAAATATATACTGACTACAAATCTCATAACCACCATATGAGATATGTATTATTATTGTCTATTTTACAAAGGAAGAAACTGAGGCACAGAAAAATTATGTTTTCCAAAATCACACATCCAATAAGAATGAAATCAAGGTTTGAAACCTAATACTTCAGCTCCCAGACTCGTGTTTTTCAATGTTACTTTAATGCCTCTCCAAATGATAATGACACTTAGCAGCAGGTTGGGGACCCCTGTTGTACAGAACATAGTTAGGGTGTACTGGGTGCCTCTAGTCCTAGAGGAACAAGGGCAAGAAAGGAAATAGTTGTCTGATGGTCAAGTAGTCAATGAAATTGCTCAGTCAACATAATCAACATAAAGAAATGCCCAAATTAAAACTCTTTAATCACACTATTACTATGACATTTATTCTAAGCTGTACTTTCAATATATTTCTATTTCAACCAAGAAAAAAAAAAAAAGCATCCCAACAAGCAAAGTGTAATCCAATCCATCTGACAATCGAAGAAAAAACTTGTGGGAGGCTCTGTGAGCAAAAAATCAATATTGCAGCTTTGTGCTGTGCAAATGTGAACACTGCCAAATAGTGGTGCTTAGAGTAAAATGAACTATTTTGCTCCATTTTCTGCACTCTGAACAAATGACTTTGAAGACACTTTTTCCCTCCCAAGCTATAAAATGTCAAGCAATAAGTCTGTGCTTTAGGCTAGTGATTGGAATAAACACCTCCTGTCAACAGGTGCAGTGACTTAGGATTGAAATCTTTCATATTCAGGGAATAACTCCTAATAAACAGATGTACTGCTATGAGATGGGAATTTGTAAGACCAGAACTGGAATTCTAACATTGGATTTCACATAATTTATGAGCATTTTTGCAAGAAAATATGCTACTCTGGCAATAAATAGTGTACTGCTATTAGCTTATGCCTGTGGTGGACTTCAAACTCTTGTAGGAACATTTTGCTTTTCTAACATTGTCTCCCTCAGTCTGCTCTTTGGACATTTCTATAAAATCATACATTCCAATAAAAGGCTTTTTAAAGCTATAATATAAAAACTTCAACTTTTCTGGTACTGTTTTCCTTAATTACTTTGAACTGAACCCTGTCATGTATGCCCTGCTCATGCCAGGTATGGTCCCAGTAAGCACCACCCCTTTTGATTATCATGGTCCTCTATGGGACTGAGGCTGTGACTTCAAGCTCTACAGAAACATTAACTCAGACCATCATCTATTACCAGTGGTGGAATATGAAATCTCTGATTTACTCCTGTTTATGTATGCTAATAAAATTTCTTCCTAAAAGGGAAATAAGAAAAATACTTAATGAGAATGGGGGCATGATTTCCACCAGGCTGAACTCTAGTTCAGAAGCTTCCAGAAAACTTATTCCCATTTCATTTTAATTTAGGTGAAAAGTCAGTGTTCAGAGTAAACCTAAAAGATAAATTATTTCACTAATAGTTCAACTTTTTCAATTTATCTCTGCATATTCATGAGGTTATTTTAACAAAATTTTTTAAATCAAGGATGTATAATAAAACTTACCTTTGACCTAATGAAACTTCAAAGCTTTTGCACAGCAAAGGAAACCATAAACAAGACCAAAAGACAACCCTCAGAATAGGAGAATATATTTGCAAATGAAGCAACTGACAAAGGATTAATCTCCAAAATTTATAAGCAGCTCATGCAGCTCAATAACAAAAAAACAAACAACCCAATCCAAAAATGGGCAGAAGACCTAAATAGACATTTCCCCAAAGAAGATATACAGACTGTCAACAAACACATGAAAGAATGCTCAACATCATTAATCATTAGAGAAATGCAAATCAAAACTACAATGAGATATCATCTCACACCAGTCAGAATGGTCATCATCAAAAAATCTACAAACAATAAATGCTGGAGAGGGTGTGGAGAAAAGGGAACCCTCTTGCACTGCTGGTGGGAATATAAATTGATACAGCCACTGGAGAACAGTATGGAGGTTCCTTAAAAAACTACAAATAGAACTACCATATGACCCAGCAGTCCCACTACTGGGCATATATCCTGAGAAAACCATAATTCAAAAAGAGTCATGTACCAAAATGTTCATTGCAGCTCTATTTACAATAGCCCGGAGATGGAAACAACCTAAGTGTCCATCATTGGATGAATGGATAAAGAAGATGTGCCACATATATACAATGGAATATTACTCAGCCATAAAAAGAAATGAAATTGAGCTATTTGTAATGAGGTGGATAGACCTAGAGTCTGTCATACAGAGTGAAGTAAGTCAGAAAGAGAAAGACAAATACCATATGCTAACACATATATATATGGAATTTAAGAAAAAAAAATGTCATGAAGAACCTAGGGGTAAGAGAGGAATAAAGACACAGACCTACTAGAGAATGGACTTGAGGATATGGGGAGGGGCAAGGGTGAGCTGTGACAAAGTGAGAGAGAGGCATGGACATATATACACTACCAAACGTAAGGTAGATAGCTAGTGGGAAGCAGCCGCATAACACAGGGAGATCAGCTCAGTGCTTTGTGACCACCTAGAGGGGTGGGATAGGGAGGGTGGGAGGGAGGGAGACGCGAGAGGGAGGAGATATGGGAACATATGTATATGTATAACTGATTCACTTTGTTATAAAGCAGAAACTAACACACCATTATAAAGCAATTATACTCCAGTAAAGATGTAAAAAAAAAAAACAAAAAAAAAACTTACCTTTGTATACTGAAAGGCAGTATGTTAAAAACTCATTCCATTTAAGCTTGCAGAATGTCACTCTATTGTTTTAGTTACTGTTAGTCCATTTTAAGAGATAGCTTTATCAATCAAACTCTAAAATATCTAATGTTTTGTGTTCATTAACGTATAATTCTTTAACCTGTCAGTATTATGTCAGAAGCCTAAACCATGGCATGTGCACAGTAAAAAAAAACTACTTTCACCTTTGAACTTGTGTTCACACCAAGAACAAAAAAAATAAAGGAATGCAATGTCATTTTCCAGCACCCTGGCCTTGAAAATGTAGCAATTTGTGTGTTAAGTAAACTCGGTTAGCATGAAACACAAATCAAATCCTTACAAAAATATAAAGTTCTTGCAAAAGCAAGTGTTCAAACAATTTAAGGTCATGTAACTACAAAATAGTCAACTCACCATATATGTGTGACATGCCTTAGCTTCTTGTGTCTTTCTGGTTTACAAAACATTTTTTTCTATTTTGGATATATTTTAAATTATGAAGCACTTCAAACAAAAAAATTTTTAGAAGAATGTTTACAGTTTCAAGTAAGATCAATTTATACACAAAATACTAAGATTTACATTGGAATACACAAAAATTCCTAATAAATAAATACATGATTAAAAAATTAATACATAATTAATACATACATATTAATTATTACATATTAATTAAATTACATAAATAAATTACATATTAATACATATTAATTAAAATACATACATAATAATTATGTATTAAAATACATAATTACATAAATAGCAAGGGAAAAAACTTTACCTCTGTGTTTTGTTAAAAGGAACAAAATTCTGGACACTTTGGACACTCAAAACGTAAAAATATACTGCAAGAATGCCATCAGCTATTAGGTTCAAATATGACTACTCCTGAAAAGTCTCTCAATATTTTAAGGAGAAAGTATGCATTATAAGTCCTTCAAAACATTTGGAGATTAAATTCCTTATTAGAAAGAAATTGATCTCTCCCACTTAAAAACCTGTAAATTATCTGGCAATGATTAATAATTCACAAGTGCCATTAAAATACAGCAATTTAAAAGTTATAAATTACTCTCAGTTTAATACTGAACTTTAAAAGAAAAATTCCTGGTAAGCATGTCTATTAAGAATAATATATGCCACAGACAGACGCTTTTAATAGTCTCAGCATATAGCTAGCTATAACTTCTTGAAAGTTCACAAACATACAATACTTTCATTCTGATCTATTCTTAAATATTAGTGAATTTCGTATTAAGCCTCAATATTACCCTTACTACTCAGTGCCTATGCCCTCTGCACAGGATGTTCTACTCGTTTTTCTCTTAGGAAACAATTATTCTCCAAAATCCAGTTCAAAGCTTCCCTAACAATGGGGAATGAAGAACCTGAGCTCAGGTTTGGGTCATCTATTTTCTTTCTTCCAATAAATATTTATGAGCGTCTACTATGTGCCTAGCACTCTTCCACACACTTGGGATGTAACAGTGAAAAAAATGACAATGATCCCTGTGTCTGGGTAGCTTCCATAAGGAGTTCTCCTTGAGGAAAGATATCATCCACCATTATTACAATGCCAAGCCTGATAAAGAGTCAGTTTACAGTGGTCTCTTTATAGCAGACATAAAATAAAGACATGTTAAAACAATAGGTGTAGGAATGAAATGAGTGCATGAACAATTATGAGCTCCACTATCAGAGCAGGCAACATGTTCTTTACTTATATTCCTCTCCTACTGAACGCTGAGCGGCTGAATAGAAAGAAGTGAAGCTTATTTATTTTTGTGTCCTTAGTTTCCAACACAGTGCATGGTACATAGTCAGCAATCACCTTTTGCTTAATTTTATTTTATGCATTATTTTATACCTTAATTCTTTGTACAAAAAGTTGTCAAATATACCCAAGATGAAGATGTTTTTATACAGGGTGAGAAAACACACACACCACAATTTTATCTTTTTATATATGTTAGTTTAAAGTTTCTAGTTTTGAAGTTTAAGCTATGTACATTATCAGGAAATGTTGTATTTAAAACATTTTATGTCAGGAGATAAAAAATATATATATAAATGTAACAAAGATGACATCTTCACCAGAGTCTCCAAATCAGTGGGACTCAACTATGAAATGCACCCTTAAAAGACTGACCACCTGCTAGAGTTAAAAATCATTCAGGAGTTGTGGTCATTGGTCATGTGAAACCATCACAAAAAACCAGAATAGCAACTATACCACTCTCCTTTTTCTTCCCTCAAGGAAATAGTAAACACTTATATTTATTATTTATTTATTATTTATTATTTTTAATAACTAGTTAAAACCAGTTTAGCATTAAGAATTTACTATCGGAAATGTAATTTCTCAAGTCATTTACATTGCACTATCAAATCAAAATTCATAAGTAATTCTGTGTAAAGTGTTCACTGACAACAACAACAACAAAAAAAAAAAACTAAAGAATAATCACAGAATAAGAAAATAATTTCATCGTCTCTTCTGGTACAACAATTTATTTCTACTTCCACATTGATTATTTACTATAATCTTCTAGCAATTTTATTATTGTTATTTTTATTACCCTTCTTGTTATTAGAAATTCCATTACCTCCCCTCACCCACCCAACCTCAGAACATATGTTCTTAAAAGCGGTTAAACAAAGCAACAACACAAAAATATGAGTTTCGTTCCTTCATCCAGTGGCTCACACCAAGCCATACCGGCTAAAGGATTCTATTCCTTTCCTGTCACGGTATTAGTCTCATGAATACAACTACCTAGGAGTGGAGACCCCATTTAAAGTATTCCCCAGGCAGGTCTCCCAGATCTGAAAGTCAAAATTCAGATTCTAAGTCTTTTTGTTAATATCTTGTATTCAAACATAAACAATATGAAAAAAAAAACCCAAACCCCAAAAAAACTATTAACCATAATTTCATTTTTTAAAAGGTACATTTAAGTTGAATCACAAGAGGGACAACAATGTATATAAGACTTCCATGTCAATTAACTTTTATTTGGTAACAATGAACTCTAAAGATGTTAATTTACCAGGGTTACAACTGGCTTCCTCATTAAAGGCATCTATAAGGGGGCCAATTAACACCAATTCTAAAACTTATTTAACTACACAGAAACTGCAGGAAACCACCCACTCATTTCTCTCTTTCCCAAACAGGAATCCAAAGGTAATCACATTCAACTGCTGACTCAAACAAGTGTCCTAGAAGGGAAAGGCATTGTATCTCCACATACATTCCTATGAGGTATTTATTTCTCACTTCAGGTAGGAAAGATTAGCACAGCCTGAAACCAGTCTCAACTCTTATCTTGACTTTTCACAAACTGTTATCCCCACTAACCACTAACACTTGGATCACTTAAAACATGTCAGGCATTTAACCTTTTCCCCACTGAAGAAGGGAGAAATTTCATGTCTTTCTTCCTACATGCCATAAAAGGCACTCTTTCCCTAAAACCTCAAATGACTTTAAGAAGTTAGGGCTTTTTTTAAAAGATATTTATTTAACTGAACACACTAAAACTATCGAAGATGACACAAATGCTTTTCTGCTAGAAGTGAGAAGGCATCTTCCAATATGGTTCTAGAAAGAGAAATTCTTACTGAAATCCTTTCCCATCTCAAAGAAATAACTCATGAGACCAAAGTTGACTTATTTAGTTTCCCCCCTTTTCCCCAAAATGATGCTTAAAATTTTATTCTAAATTATACCACAGGGACTTCCCTGGCGGTCCAGTGGTTAAGACTGCGCCTTCCAATACAGGGGGTGCGGGTTTAATCCCTGGTTGGGGAGCTAAGATCCCATATGCTTCATGGCCAAAAAAAACAAAACATAAAACAGAAGCAATATTGTAACAAATTCAGTAAAGACTTTAAAAATGGTCCACATCAAGAAAAACTTAAAAAAAAAATAAATTATACTACATACATGGAATTTTTGAAACCCCAAACTAGACTGTAACTACTAAGATGTAACTTTCTTTATAAATAAAGGCTATTTTTTATCTCATGAACAAGTTGTAAAGATAAATTTCTGAAAGATACACAGAGCTATTGGAGTAACTAACCAAGTGGGAAATAAGATCTATAAAAGAAAAATTAAAAGATTTACTCCAGAAACGCTGTACTACTGTTTCATTTACTAATGCTCCTGGACCAATTAAAAACTGCAAAATAAATGAAACCAAATGCAGTCGTGAACCCATTTTTGTGAACTTCAATTCAAAATGCAAACTCAAAATAATCAAAACCACCTCCAAATGGAAAACAGCATTTCAAAGGTATCTCTTACTAACATCTTTGGCAGCCCCACCTAAACACATTTATTGCTCATTCATTCATCCACTTGTATTTCTGTCCTTAGCACATTCTAATTTCTCCACCAGGCTATTCAGAGATAAGCCACAGAAACTCATAATTCCCAACAACAAACAAAAAAAAAAAGGAGAGAAGAAACTTGAAATTCTCAGGTTGGAGGCAACTCCACCACTTCCACAAACTACAGAAAGCCCACTCAATGATAGAAGTTCTCCCTGACAAAAGAGATGACTTATAGAAGTATTCTACTGTGATACTCTGAATGAAAACAGAAACTGCTTCCCCAAATGGTATGAAGGTTATCATATAATTCCTTAAATGACAATATAATGACCTTGATTTCGTGGGTGGTTTCGGTGTTACTATTTTTGCATTGTGATGTTGAGGTTTGTTCAATTTTTGATGAAAAGATAAGGTTTTAAAGAACACACTCAAATTATTCTCAAATCTGTGTCGCCAGAGCATCGGGAAGGGAGGTGGAGGTGGGAGGGATAAGTTTAATCTGACATTGCACAGCGAAAATGTTGCCTTAAAAAACAAACAGTACGACTTGCCTGCAGTTAAAATTTTATCCTTTCTTGTATTTAACTGCCAAGTTGAACATCAAGAGAACAAGAAAAAGCACGGTAGCAGATCCAAGTGTATAGACCCTGCCCTTACATACACAGCCCAGTGTCATCTTTCATACTTGCCTTGTATAGGTACCAACAGCACAGAGGCAACAGAGCAGTTCCAACTTCTGGATTCAGACATTCTAATGAATTATAAGGAATTGTAAGGAAAAAAGGCTCTTAGGAACCCCGTTTCAGCCCGTGTTGCTATGTCTCATTGTACTACTCTAATGTCCCTTCCCTCTACTTTAACTCAGGTCTCCCCAACCCCTGGGCCACGGACCGGAATCGGGCCGCACAGCAGGAGGTGAGCAGTGGGCGAGCGAAGCTTCATAAACTGCCGCTCTCCATCACTCCCCATCGCTCACATTACCTCCTGAACCATCCCCCCCCACTCCCGTCCGTGGAAAAACTGTCTTCCACGAAACCGGTCCCTGGTGACAAAAAGGTTGGGCACTGCTGCTTTAAATGTTTATTTCCCTTTACAATCTCAAATACTTTAAATTTCACCCTTATGAAGCTGAATGTTGCCAGATAAAAAAACTCCCTTCCTATAAAAAAAGAAGAAGAAAGGCTTGATAAGAGTCTCAAAAACAAGTGCTTCTTATCAGAAAATGAGAGTAAGTTTAGGTGAATCTGATTTATAATGACAACAGGCATGTTTCAGAAAACTACATCTCCCAAGATAAACTGTCTAAACAAATACCACGAAGTTTAAATACTTTATATAAGATGTACTCACAAATCATGAGTATCAATTTCAAAGTAGGTGAAGAAAAAAAAACAGGAAAATAAACATATACAATGCTCAGTTTAATTGGTAAGAGCAAAGGAGGCAAAAAATTAAAATATGATGAAATTTTCTTCTATCAAATTACCAAATATCTATGAGTATTGTAAAACACACAGCCTCATACATTTCTAAGATTACAAACTGATACGATATTTCTGAAAAGACTCTTACCAAATTTCTTTTGTAAATATATGTTCTGAAAATAATCCAACATTTGACAGATTTAGATAAAAAGATATTCATAATGATAAGTTTGAGACAAACTAAAGAATCAAAATAGTAAAATGGCTCAAAAGTACATTGATAAAATAGAATGATACAATCCTAATAAACCATATTATAAATAATACGTAATAATAAATATTATAAATAATAATTTAATAATATTTAGTGATTTGGGGATGTATTCTTAGAGAATTATGCAAAAGAATATATACATGAATATATAGGAAAAAAAAGAAACCCAGGAGGCAGAAACCCTTTTTTGGGATAACAGTGACCAGCTCATCAAAACCAACTGGGCTCAGCAATTGGGGAGGTGATGAAAACTGGCCATCAAAACTGAGGTACCAAGAAGCAGAACTTGGGTTAAAGGGAGCAAGTGAACAGAACGGCACTCTTCCAAGTAGGATAATGAAATCCTATTCCCCTTTTGGGGAATGATCTGAAAATATACCATCTCTCACCCTGAGAATCAAAGTGTTTCCTAGACCTTCCTGGTTCTGAGCTACCGGACTCTGCACACCAGATGCCTATGTGGACAAGGTGGTTTTTCCCAAAGACTGGATATATCCCTACTCCTTACATCAATTCCCTCATTGCATCTGAGATACATTTTCCTGGGGTGGTCTGTGCCCAAACACACTGATTCAATAAGGAAAGAAATATTTTGCTAAAGCAAGGCCTGTCTCCTATAGATTACATGAGTTTCCTCCTCCCCACCTCTTCCAACTCATAATGACCTTCTTGCTGTTTGCTGCAAATTTCCCCCAACTCAATCCAGGCTTCTTACCAGCACATCCCATGGTTGTCACTTTGCTATTGTTTTTTCTTGTTGTTGTTGTTGTTTTTGCAGTACGCGGGCCTCACTGTTGTGACCTCTCCCGTTGAGGAGCACAGGCTCCGGAAGTGCAGGCTCATTGGCCATGGCTCACGGGCCCAGCTGCTCCGCGGCATGTGGGGATCTTCCCGGACTGGGGCACGAACCCGCATCCCCTGCATTGGCAGGCAGACTCCCTACCACTGTGCCACCAGGGAAGCCCCACTTTGCTATTGTTTGTGTTAACCCTTACATGTTGAAAGGTGAGTGAGCGATCTATTTTTATGGAATTAACTATTTATATAAAAGAAAGAAGCAAATGATACCTGTGACATCAAGGTGTTATGTAGGAAATTCCAATAATTTATTTTTTCATACAATTTATTAAAATGTATAGTTAATCTGCTTACACTATGGAATTGAGTCAATAATTTATTCATAATCTAAAATATAGTACATGTGTACCTGCTTTTGCAACTTTCTGCATGCCATTCTCCCCACTTAGAATTCTCTCCTATATGCTCAGCTTCAGAGCCTCCCTCTCATTTAAGGGCTCAAAAGCACCCTTCTCTTAAAACCTTCCCTAGAAGAAGATACAGCATAAAACTATCATGAAACTAACAAAAAGCAGACTTGCTTCAAGACAGGATGATACTTTTGCACTTATACAAATTATGTGCATAAGACTGTGCAAATCACGCTAACAAATGTTAGGTTTTTCAAAGAAAAGTAATGTATTGTCAAAGGAGAAGAGCATTAAAGGAGGGGTCACTGGTTATCACAGTGCCCCACATGCACTGCTCTTGTACAGTGAGTCTTACTGAAAAGGCAAACAGTAGAGCCAGCACATCCAGATTCCAAAGGATGCCCCAAGAATGCAGAGACAAAGAACCACTCCTGCCCTTTAGAGAGATGCTCTCTCCATCTCCCTGGTGATGTGGACTTCTGACTTCCAGTGTCTGCTCTACTCTGCAACAGTATTCTGTAAGCTTGTCAACCACATTCACTTGTAGAAAAGTACCCACTTATATCCCATAGGCTGCCTAATTTGCTTGCTTCCTGTGTGCTTTAAAACCTAGTTGTTGGGAGGCTGCACATATATCTTGAAAGTCTTAGTCTTCTGGAACAAGAAGTCTTATTTCTAGGAACTTCTTAACCACAGGCAATTTGATAAAACTCTGTATTTCAGTTTCTTTCTCTGTAAAATTAGGATAATAGCTCCTATGTCTCACAGGGTTTTGTGAGGATGAAATAAGTAACTACATGTAAAGTATTCAGAAGAGTGCCTGACAAGGTACAGTACTCAAGTTTGTCAACATACTTTTCTTAAAAAGTGTTGCATTTGACACCTGGTCATAAGCTCTGGGTTCCATCTTCAGTAAACTAAGGAAACAGCCTAATTGGCTAAATTAAAAACCAGATATAATTGAATAACTCATTATATGTAGATAATTTGCAGATTATGAAATCATAATTATAGGTAGTGAGAAATAAGCTAGTCCCTGTTGTTCCCATCTGTCTCTCCTATATGTTCTTTGAGGGCACAAAGTTCATTTGCCAACTGTGTGTGTGTGTGTGTGTGTGTGTGTGTGTGTGTGTGTACAGGCACAGTACACTAGTAAACAGGTCAGGAAAAGGGACCATGACTTGCAAGGATTTAGAATATTCTAGACACAGTGTACATTATCTCAATCATCACTATGATTTAGCTGAATCCACAGAATCCTGGCTGTTTAGTGGATTCTTACATCCCTTTTTAAGATTCGAAACAGGAAAAACCTCCTCGGACGAGTTTTCTCTGAAGCTATCCCACCTCACCCCCTGAGCTGTGTCATAATTCTGACAATACGTCCATGGACACTCTCTGCACTATCACATGGTTTCAAACGTATCCGTTTATCTGTCTCTCCTTTTAAGACTAAATATTCCTTGAAGGCAGGAATGGATACTTATTCCTGTTTTTATCCCAAGCATCTAGCACAGTGCCTGGTTATGGTAAGCACTTAATACATATGTCATGTTAATTTTACAGCTCAGAAAACGGAGGCTCTGGGGTATTTATCCAAGGTCACATTACTACAAAAGGAATATGAAGACTGGCCTTAATGCTCCTCTCACTATACCATGGTACCTCTGTCAAGTCCTATCAGTAGTTATTTTTGAGCTTCGAGGCCACTTCACGTCAGCACCTTTTTAGACTATTTTACCATGGGCATCGCTGCAATTCTAAGAAATCCCTCAAAACCTTTCCTAGGCATTTAAAATAAACCCATCAAATGCACATTAAAGTGACACACTAATAAGTTTTGGCATAGATTTTCCAGAGGTTACATTAAACTTGTTTTGTAAACTATGTGTTTGAATACGTAAATTCCCTCACCTAGTAACACTTCCGTGTGTTAACACAAGTCGAAATTTTATTTGGAAATCTAATAGGCAAAATTTCAAAGTCAGCCAAAGGTTGGTAACAAACATTTTAATGATGAAAACTTCGTTACATGTAACATTATTACAATTTTTTCTGAGCATTCAGATGTCAACATTTTTTATTACCCAAACCAAATGATCGAAGACTATAAGAAACCTCTGTAGGATTCAAAAGAAATAGACTAAAAGGTTCTGTGTCCTGGTCTATTGCCTTGTTCACCTTTGCTTTCAGTGTCCAGCACAAAGGCAGTCTGTTGAATAAATTAATCCTCTTACCAAAATTCCATTTCATTATGTCTGAGGAAACATGCTTGGCCACACATTACTTTGTAATAAGTATATATTGGAAGTCTGTATGGATGTGCCCTCTGGAAATTGGAGAGAGATCGTGCTACATAAGGAGCCACAGACTGTTTTCTTAAGCCATACAGAACACAGCAGAGTGTGCTTTCTGGAGCTGGAAAACAACCGCTTATATTTTTAGGTAGGGGTTGTCATCTTTCCTAGACCCCTGTATCTTAATCTCCTATATTGCACTAACAATTTTACCTGAACCAAAATAATCAGATGTTACCCACTGTTTCCAAATATTCTCACCATTCACTTTTTCACACTCAGTATGTGTTAAATGTTATATGATCTGCAAAACTGGGATACCATGACGTCAAAAATCTAACGCCAATAACTTCAGTAACAGAAATTATATAACTATCTTTAATAGCAGCCCCACTACCTTTTCAGATATAATTAGGAATTTCTTCACGATATCTTCCCAGCATCCATTATACTATAATTTGAATTCATATGCTTTCTGGTTAAAGATGGAAAAGTCTGTATGAGGGTATATATAGTTTCTATTCTGTTCACAAGCAAAATTACAGCACCCAATAAGGTGGGTACTTAATAAATATTGTATATGTTAACATGCAAACATAACCTATGTCTAAATGCTATTAGATCAAATTTCTTGCAATAATTCCATATTTAATCTTTTAAACTCAGTTTCTATGAATTCCCCTGCTTTTACTGTATTTCAGTTTTTTGGTCACTTATACATCACTGAAACATTTATTGAGTGGTCACCATGTGCTAAATAAACAAGACACGGTATACTAAAAATAAATTTTTCCATTTCTAGTTTTAAGCACTTCAGTCTTAAAAGTATGACACAGAGCACCTCATACAGTGAGAGAAAGGTGAATGATTTCACAAAAGATAGAAATAAATCTCAACAGGGCGGTGTCCAGGAAGGTTCTTCAGGTAAGGCAATGTTTTAAAATCTCCAATATCAAGAATACACCAACTGAAATAGGTAGGATCTGATCAGAAGTGAAATGACAGAAAGACCACATCAAGTTCACTTTTTAAACTATTACTATTTTTAATTGTAAGAACTTTCATTTTTTTAAACGAAACTGCAATATATGGAAGGCATAGTTGAAAGCATCCCATCAAAACATTTCTTTTCACTATAGCTTTTGTTTAATCAACAAAGCTAGAGCCTCATTTCAGTCTTTCAACATTTCACATAAGTTTACTTGGGCATTTTGCAAAGGTATCAAAAACTGCTCAGTATGTCTAAAACACTAAAATAAAACAATGTACTGAGAAACTCAATAAAATTCAATTAATGTGTGTATAAACGCTGTACAACTAATTTTTATTTTACTGTTTATCAAAAGAAGACTTTCTGACTCACTGTTTACAGTGCTCACCCTCATCATTTCATGAATGGCTCTTCTGAAATTCTCTCATCACTCATCATCTCCGTACTTTGAGTCATTCTCTACTTCAGTTCAACAACCACTCTGCTTACCTTTACCCTTCTAAAAACCAATCTCATTCTAGCAGGTTTAATAGGTTTGACAGCTCTCCCAGTTCTTCACAATAAACTCCAAATGCCCAAGTACGGCAGGCAAGACCTCTTGACTTTCTAGTCACATTCAAAGTTTCTAGACTCATCTCTTTCAATTCTCTACCCCAAATGAATAAAATCATACTCAACTTTCAAGGATATATTCTAACATCATGGGGTATTTTCTGAACTTGACGATCAGAACTAATCACTTGCTCTCTATGCTCTCACAGTTTTTAGAAAGGCCTAAATTATCAAATTTAGTAATTAGGAACAATTACAGTTTATATAGGTACTATTTCTCTTAGAATATCGAGACTTGCATCTTCCTTATTTATCTTTTCATTACTAAAAGTATCTGCAAGTGATAAGTTCTATTTTTTTTAAAAATTGCAATCTAAGAAAAATTTAAAATTTCATGTGGGGGCATTGTAACTGGGAGACACTTTTAGGATGAACCATCCAGTATTTCTTTACACAAACACACGCACACACGCGTGCGCACACACACGTAAACTATGCCCACGGGTATGATACTCTATATCAAAACAATATAATTATTGGGTTCACACATAATCAATACAAATCTCATGAAAAAGTATTCTTATTATATATAATGTCCTCCATTTGCTATTCTCCTTAGGTGCTGATCATAACCCCACTAAATACTATCTTCACAAATTGATAATGGGTGGTACTCTACAATTTGAAAAGCACCAATCTAGTCCAAATCCTTAAATAAAGAAATAGGGGCCCAGGATCATTATGTGAATTCCCAGAGGTTCCTGAACTACCATCAGACACCATATTCTAAGACACTGGTCACACTGCCTAGGCAACTGTTCTGCACATTCTCAATATGCATTCTGTACTCTGTCACTTGGTTCAGTAAGAAATCTAAAGCTTCCAATGGACACTCATCTATTCTGGATAAAGTAATGATCCTCCTCTCACCATATTTAATACCAGTTACAAATTTACATAAAATAATCCCTATTAAACATATAAAACATATACTCAGAATGTCTATCTTTGACTAATTACAGTAGGGGGCAATTTTCAATATCTCTAGGCTTCAGGACTAAGTGCATCTTTCTGAGAAAGTGTGTCAAATTCCTGGAATTTCAGAGCTATGGTCTTTTAATCCATTACCAGTTTTTCACCAAGGGATTACTGTGTTGTTTTTCTTACATTAATTATATATGGAATCCTCAGGCAGAAATTCTGACAGAAAGAATGTAAATGAGCTAAGCAGATGCTATTTTAATTAAAAAGAGTATATGCAAATATTTCGTTTTGAATAGGAATTCAGTGAGTTTTAAAATTATTCTTATTTGGCAGGCTTTGTTGTTTAAATAAAAACCACATTTTAAAAAGCTTATCACATTGATTATTAATAATGCAGAATAACTAGTCAATTTAGAGCTTCATCTGCAAAGGTAATAAGTATCTGAGGAGTATTTGGGAAGAGAAAACAGAGGAAATACAAACTTATCTGATGGTTAATTTCTTCTAAGAAGCTGAACTTCTGCTTTCTAGCAAAGAAGTACCTGATTATTACCAAATTTCAAAGACTGTAACTTGGGCAATATAAAAAGTATGTAATTATGTAGGTAATTGCAAAGAAATAACATGTGTATTTTACATCTAAAATGATACACGGAATACAAATCATGTACAAACTATTTTAAAACGCTTTCAACAAAAAAGGTAAAATCCACTTGTTGCAAACACGCTCCTTTGAAGATCCGCAGGGGCGTCATTATTAAGTTTTTAGTTAGTGTTGATTAACAACATCACCCAACACAAGATCCTTTTAGTTTCAGTTAACTGCTAGCTAAGTGACCGGCCTAGAAATTCACAAAGCTATAGGGTAAGCCTAATTTGTCCCTGTTTTCAAGTAACATCAGTTTGGGACTGTTTCAGTGTACATTTTAACAACAGTAATAGGGTATTCAAATTTGGGGGGAAAAAAACAGAATTTATGGAAATCCCAATGGTTAATTAAATCACAGAATGAGGTTTTGAAGTAGTAAATAATAAATCACAATGAATCCCTCAATCTGGTTGTCAAGGAAACTACTTTGCCTTTGCCATAATTGCTGTGATCCCCATCTTGCCCCCTTTGACACCAAGCCTTATCATGCATTCTGGTCAGAGACTGAGACTGAGAAAGTAGCTTTTCTATTCCTCTCAGGCAATCATGTAACATGCATTGAGCTCGACTGAACAGGGCCATGCGACCATACAAATGCTGAATTCAAGGCCTTTCTTCTTCTATCTGGAGACAGTAATTAACTAGTAAGCAGCAGTATATTTCTATCAAGCTTTAGATAAGTTAATGGGACCATGTTGCCTTGGCAGGTTTTAGCAGCTGTGTTTGTAGAAAGTTTTTACAAAGTTACTGATTTATTGTCAGAAGACGTGTTTGTGAACCAGTAATCATTAATGTTTTCAAGTTAAACATCAATTTTTTAATTCCTTTGATAATAAAGATCAAATATTAGGTTTAATACAACAAATATTTACATCAAAACATTACATTTAATATTTATAAACCAAATATTGTAAATAAAACAATAAAAGCAGTGCCAAATATGTATCACCAGCTCAAATGGTTTAACTTTCTCCTCCTTACTTCTATTTTTGTATATTGGTCATTTTTAGTAATTATTATAAAATAAAATCCTGAAATAAATGGGCAGTTTTATGTCTCTAATTCCATACACCGCTTCCATTGTTTTCTATTAATTATTTTGACTTCCTTAACTAGATTTTTTTTAAATCATTTGTTTTCTAATGTAATTCTAATTTGCTTTCAAAAGTATTTCTTGAGTTCATTTTGCTGTGTATTCTGGAATACTCAGACCACTCAATCATGAAGTTCTCTCTACTCACTTCAGGTACTAAATGGTATAAAAGTAAAGTTACCAGTGTACTTCTTAACGCTATTTGTCTACACTGAAATCAAAACTATCTTCCTCATCAGCAGGACAACTTCCAAAATTCAAGGTATGTATTCATTCTTTTCTCTTTTATTTACTTAAACTCAATATTGGGTCACACACAAACCGCATTTCTCTAGAGCTGGTCGCACTTAACCAGCAATAAAGATAATAATATTGACTATAGAGTATTATATGAAAGAACGCATACATAGTGTTTAGCTCTGTTCAACACCTGTTTACTCAGAAAGCATTCAATAAATTCTAGCTTTCAACAATATATTAGCAACTTCCACATTTTTAATTTAAAATGAAAATATCAAGCAGTAAATTGTACAATTTTTTATTATTATTATTGGAGTAAACTGAAGAGCATAAAGTTTGGTAAAATGTTAGTAAAAAAAGATTCCACAGTAGCCTCTAGGAAACTATATTCTCTCAACATACAGTTCCAGGAAGAAAAAGGTATAAAGATTCTTTAACAAATCATTCACAAACATGAGGTTGTTTAATTGGGATGAACAATGAAGAAAACAGTTTCATCTGAAAACAGAGAAAAAGTGTCTTAACAATCCAAAACACTTGTGGGTATAAAAAAATAACAGCTAAAGACTTTTTCTTTTAATCTTTGTACTGTGTCACTACTACTATAATTCTGATCTCCAAAATACCATGGTACCTTAGTTTTTCAAAAGCAAAGAAAACCTGTGTCTTGCCTAAGCAGCTAAGTAAGGAAAGTAACTAGTTAAAACTAATAAAGAAAGTGTAATAATTATGGGAATTCAGGTAGTGTTAGAAATGGAAAAAATAATAAAATTGAACTGGCAGATACCTGGAAGAAGATCTAGAATCAAAGTTTGGTTCAAATATCAGTAGAAACCCAGTAAGTTGCCAGGACATAGTAATCTCACACTATGAAATTTATTGCTTAAATATTTTCTCCCCATTTTTTATCTTATTTCAAATAAATGGATTTACTTTTTTTTTTTTTTAGAATTAGTAACTACAAAGTGTCCTTGAAAATAAGAGAAGGGTATTTATGTTTCTTCAAAAATTGACATCAAAGCAATATAGTCAAACCTTGATTATTCATGCAAATAGATGTGAAAAGAACATGTTCCCAAGTGTTCCTATTGGCTCCAATAAAGTTAATCTGACTTTTGAATATTGGTATCTGATTTTCTTGATTCAACTGTTAACTTAAAAACAAAATTAAAGTACTTTTGTAGTACTTTAACTAGTACTCAGGTAATATTAGAATGTTACACTTTTTTTTTTATTCTCTGCTTAAGTTCTCTTCACATAAAATACATCATCCTGAAAATAAACTGCGTAACTTCTCAGACTAAAGCAGCATACCCCATAAAATCCTTACTCTCCCAATGAAATACACCATACCATAACTGGGGAAGTTAATTGTGTGCTTTGGTTTCACAAACGAACTGCTGTTGCCAGCTGCATTCTAAATAAGAGTAAACAGAAACAGTTTGAGCTGCCAACAAAAGAAATAATTAAGTAGAAAAAATGCTGTCAATAAAACACGGCTTCAACATTTAAAACTTTGAAAACAAATAGGGCCAACCAGATTTGGACTACATTGTATAGTCAACACATCTTAACCACTAACCAATTGGGTCAAATAAGAATAATGTAGAAGGAGAAAGCTCACAAAAACATATATGTGGGGAAATAAAGTTTTATGTAAATGAAGGTTAAAACAGATCATTTTATAGTTTTTCTCAATGAGGATTCCACAGAAGAATAAAGCTTTACATAAAATGACTGAGGGTCTATTTTTCTAACTCTGCTCTTCTAGCTACAATGGAGAGAAACTGATTCATTACATACAATGGATATGTTAGATTTAAATTTTTTACTGGAACTAGTTGAAAGGGGCTAGTAGAGCACCGTATGAGAACAGGCTCCATAGTTTTCAGTTTGTGATGCTGTGGATACAAAAGGCATTTAACATCTCCCTCAGGGGCATCTTCTAACCCAGAAAGCTAACTTGTATATTTACAATGTTTCTAAGTTTTCAAACTGCTTTTACATTTGCTGTGTCATTATACACATAAACAGCTCTGGTTGTTTGGACATGCTTTGCAGAAAGCATGATTTTTTTTACTGCAAAATAAAAAAAGGGTTTTTTTACTGTAATTTTTCAGATAAAAATGACTTTCACTCTGATGAATACCAAAAGGTCTCAGAATCTACACAGTACATTTTAATTATTAGTAGTATCTTTGGCATGACAAAATCCTTCAACAGGTTTGCTGGAAAGCAGTGTTTCTTAGTGACAGTAGAAAGCAGTAAACCCTGCAAGCGGCAAGGATAATGCGGAAAAATCACCTCTGACTACTTAGCAACGACCTGAGTTTTGGATATTTAACTAACTTTCTCATTTCTAGTTAGAACAATATGTCATGAATCATCATTTCTCTATCTTCCCATTTCTCCTCAGATACCTAAAATCATAAAATAAATTATGCAAATTCTGTATAACCTAAAGGCTTCCGTAGTACATCTATGTTGACACAGCAGAAAAGCAGGAAGGTCAGTTGAAATGGTGGACTCAGGAAAAAAAGGGAGTGTGGATCACTAGGCAACTTTCACACTCAATGAAAGAAAATGGATAATGAGAAAAAGGAACAAACTAATGAATCAATCAAATATTCACTGACCACCACTGAGGTGCTTTAGCACTGTCCGAGGCAGCTTTAGGGCAAGATGAAGACAATGTCTTGTGTCTTCATCTTGTATAGTTTGAGGTCTACTGAGGGAGCAAAGAAACAGCTCCATTCCAGGAAATATATGTAAGTAAATATTCAATTATATGGCATAAACTGTGTAGTGTAAAAACTGGGAGTAAAGAGAGACTGTATAAATCAGAGAAAGTTGTTTCATACCTTTTACTCTTAGGGAGACAAGGAATGTCCAACTACTTGAGAAATAACTTCCTCAACAGTATCTGAATATGCTAGAAAGCTTTCCAACTAGAGCACTCATAAGGATATTCAAACGGTCACTCTTTGAAAAGAGCAAACATCAGGGTATCTCTTTAGACACAGTGAGGTAACTTGAAGTATTATTATTACCATTGTTCAGATGAGAAACCAAATCTCAACATATTTAAAAGACTTGTTTTGTTCACAGTGCTAGTAATTAGAACTCGAAATCAAATTTAATTGGTCCACATTTTAGTTTCTGTAACACTTGATTTTTTACTACAAGTATAAAGAATAGTCTTTGTAAGAACTCCCACCCCTTTACAGATATACCTGGCTCACTTGTCAAATGCATTTTAAATATTTCATTCTGGATTGAGTAATTAATCACCCATCAGTTAGTTACAAAGCTTAAAAAATGGCCTTAGGATTTATCTAATCCAATTGGCTTATGTTCTAAATGATGAAATGATAGACCAGATCTAAATCTCTGCCCTTGGATAAATATCTAGTGGCAATTTAGTGGCAGAGAAAAGTCAAAACAAATGATTTACTTTCAACTGTAATGATTCTAGTTTTTTCAAACATTTACTCATAGGTATTTTTACATTTTCCCAAGTTTGTTCAATAATGACTCTGTGTTTTAAGAACAGTTCATTTTCGCCAGACATTTCCTAATCCCACTGACTCCAGATCTATTCATCTATATATGTTGCATTTCTAAACCTACAATGCTACGTTCAGTTTGGTCCTACACTGGGGATAATTCATGTCTCAAAGCCAGTCAGAGGAACAGATCACTTCTTGAGAGGGTTGAGGTGTGGGCAAAAAGAAGAAGCAGATAAATATGTGATTTCATTGTTAGGCTAACAGATTTGTTTTAATTAAATGGTTTTGGGGGGAGGCAACTTCTTTCAGAATGTTTATATATGTTTTAAAACTGCAAACTTTTGATATGAATTAATTGTACCAGAATCCAACAGAACCAAAATGCTACCATAGTATATAATATGTATCTTTTTAAGAAAAATCATAATTTCTAGTGTGTTCAAGAATAAGACTGTAACCACATAGGCCTGTATTTATTTCAAGTTTCCCATGATGCCATTTACTCTAGCTTTTAGTCTTTTATGTGACATTGAGCTATTTTATAATTACAAAATAGCTGAAAAGAACGACCTGTTAATTTAAAAGGGACACATTATAACATCTCTCTCTCTCTGGTACTATAATATTTTAATTTCTTTTTTGAAGACAAACCAGTTGGAAAGTGACCATCTGCTAGTGTGGTAGTATTATTTGGGCAAAGTAATGAATAAATGTCCTCCTTTGCTCCGAGAAGGGGACCATTAAATGACAGAAATTCAGAAAAAAGAAAAATGAAACAGATTGATATAGGGCCATGTAAAAAGCATTCTTCATTTATTATTTACAACTTTCAAACAAAAGAATAACCTTTACATGCATGCTCCTTTTTTTTAAGATTTTTTTTTGATGTGGATCATTTTTAAAGTCTTTACTGAATTTGTTACAATATTGCTTCTGTTTTATGTTTTGGTTCGTTTGGACGCTAGGCATGTGGGATCTTAGCTCCCTGACCAGGGATGGAACCTGCACCCCCTGCACTGGAAGGTGAAGTCTTAACCACTGGACATCCAGGGGAAGTCGTAAATGCATGCTTTTTAAAAAAGTATAAATAAATCTTCTACAGTCTACCTTTTACACTAATTCAAGAAATATATTAACAAACAACTAAAATGCAAACTTCCTATCAATTTTTCTCATGATTTCTTCAAATCTATTCATAGATAGGTTATGTCCAAACATACATATCTTCCAAATATGTAATTTAAAAAACACACATGTAGTAACTTAAATTTCACAGGTTGTTACATTCTCATGTATTCTGAAACATTTTCCAAAGATGTATGTTGTCAATATTCAATGAGTTGGGTAAAGTGATACTTGTTTATTTACAAATAAATTATTATAAGAATGTCAGGTCAAATAATAGATTTCTGACCTACACTGTACTAATTAGTATAGTAATCTTTATGCATGTGTAATGTGGAACCTACAGCAAGTGCATAAGCTGTGTACCTAATGAGAAACTCCATCGTGCTAGGTTATGTTACAGAAGAAGGGCAAGGAAGGCCGCCATGATAGTCTTCCTGTGCCTAAGGGATGGGCTTTGACCAGAAGAGATTTACTCACTTGGAAAACTGTGGCTTCCCTGAATCTCTAGGGAAGCTTACCAAAGGAGAATAAAACTTCTCCCCAAATTGTAGTACAATTTTAGAACCAGGAACTGTAAATGCTTATTCATTAAAACTACATAAATGGTTAAAACAACTATACCCCAATTTAAAAAAAAAAATACATAGTATTCTAATACAGTAAACAAGTGGAAAATTATATTCTTATAAATAGTCCCAATCTGTTCTTTAAATCTGTAAACATGATTTACAGGGATTTTTTTTTTTTCTGTCAAACACAACTAAACTGCCTTTGTCAAGCCTGACTCGTGATTAACACCTGGCAAACATTTTAAATGGTTTTGATTGCTATTAAGCAGATAAGCCATGCTCAACAACCTCTAAGGGCAAGGTAACTATATAACTATCTATTTAAGCCAGTAGCAAAATTTCTTCTATCTCTAACCTCTTTCCCCAAAATAGCAAGTGGCTTTTATTTTTTTAAACCAAAGGTCTCAGTGCTTTACAAATATTAATTTCTTTAATCCTCCTAGAAGTACTATTATAATCCGCATTTTAAAGATAAGTAAAACAAGGCACAGAGAGGTTAAGTAACTGGCCCAAGGTCACGAACAGCAGAACACTCCTATTAAAGACTGAACAAGTTGAGATTCACACTCAACTACTCTGGCCCCTATGAGCTCAAGCACTATGGCATGCCACCTTAGTCATGTCAATTGCAGCAATAAATTCTGATGGACAGAGATAAAAGCAAACATTTTTTAGTTTGGAAGTGAATCCTGAGAATGATCCCATTTTAGGTCACTTAAAGTGAGAATATCTATCATAACAAAATGTTGTTACTTCACTGGCACTCTCAAAAAAATCATTTTAAAGGGTGATAATTAGAGAGACAGGAGTAGGAATTAAGACTCAACATTGTAGGATCAGGTGTTGAGCAGGAGTGGTTAAGATGAGCATCTGGAGAATCCTGTCTCAGTAAAAGAATCAATTCCACTTTCAACTCTACTACATAAGAGACTGAGCTTAGTGGTACATATCCCACCAGTCCATAACTTGGAAACTAGGGCTGAGAGCTTCTGAAGCCAACCTTCCATCAGTAGATTAGCTGTATAAACCAAAGGCAGGAAATAATTTTTCTCTCAGCCTGAGGGGTTGAGTTATCCTGATTCTGCCACTAATTTACTATGTTAACCTGAATAAACATCAAGTCATGAACCATTCTTCAAATCAAAAATGAAGGTGGTGGATTAAATTATCTCCAAAGTCCCTTTTAAACTTCTATAGTCTTTAACTTGGTCACTCAAGTTAAACAAGCATTTATTAATAGTCAAATAACTCTACTTGTTATTACACAAAAAGCTCTGTTAAGAGTAGATCAGGGGGCTTCCCTGGTGGCACAGTGGTCAAGAATCCGCCTGCCAATGCAGGGGACACGGGTTCAAGCCCTGGTCCGGGAAGATCCCACATGCTGCGGAGCAACTAAGCCCGTGCGCCACAACTACTAAGCCTGCGCTCTAGAACCCACGTGCCACAACTACTGAAGCCTGCGCGCCTACAGCCCGTGCTCCACAACAACAGAAGCCACTGCGATGAGAAGCCCATGCACCGCAACGAAGAGCAGCCCCCACTCGCCACAACTAGAGAAAACCCACGTGTAGCAACAAAGACCCAATGCAGCCAAAAATAAATAAATAAATAAGCAAAAATTTATTTAAAAAGAAAAATAATCCATTAAAAAAAGATAAAATCACGGATTTCTCTCATGATCTGAAATGGTCTAATCAACGGAAAAAGTAATTTTATAGCACATTTGAATGAGTGTAAAAGATCATACATTGTCCACTTCAGTATTACTAAGAGCTTTTCAAGAAAATAATACGAAAAAAAAAAAAAGAAAATAATACGTATAAGCTACAGCCTTAAAAACAAATGTTGGGATTCTTAAATATTGTTTCATGGTAGACTACATACAAAGTTATGATAGGAGTAAATGAGAAAAGAGATCAATATACAAGTATCTGCTTTAAAAATATTTCAGGAACATATTCAAAGCATATGATAAAATCAACCTGAATTCCACTTTGAGCAGTCATTTAAAACTTTTCATATTTTTGAATGCATTTATATCATATAAAGTCATATTTGGAAAGCGTTTTGATAGTTTAGCTTTTCTTAATATTCTAAAAATTAGCTCAAATATGCTAATTTTTTAGAAATGTCAACTTTTTGAACTACCTTAACTGTTCATTGAAAGACACAAAAACGTGAAAATTCTCAAGGTTTAGATTCTTACTCAAATGAATAAAGACTCATTCCCCAAGCACTTGATATACAGTATTTTCCTTTATGTACTTTAAAAAGTTGAACTACTACAGCAAATGAATAATTGATTTATGGGGGGAAAAGTTCAAATGAAGGACATACTATTAACTGTGAATAAAAGAGGCTGGTTGGAAGAAAGTGTACCTCTCTGGAACATTTTAAAAGCAATATTTAAAAAATGCAAATGCCAGATACAGGTGATGCTCTCCATTTCACATCAGCATATAAGTCACACAGTAAACCCTAAGTCCCCGTCCAAAACAGTAACAAAAGGGCAGATCATATATCAAGCCACAAATAAAAGGCAAATCTTTTTACATGTGAACATGTAAGAAGGGTACTGCACTCAAATACTATTTTAAAGAATAAGATTTAACTGTTGTTCCAAAGTTCCAAAAGTACATCAATAATCTAATCACAACATAGTGCAAAAACTACATAACAATGAATACTGCATTAAAAGTCTACAGGAAGTAATGTTATTCACAATGTTTCTGTTACTCAAAAGCATTAAAGAGGTGCTTTAATAAATTTTACTTCATAATTCTGTTTTTTTAATGATAAAAATGGATCTTTATTTTCTTATACATTTTCATCCCATACCCTGAGAAATAACTACTCAAGCCAGTCAGTTTTTCAACCAAACAGCAGAAGATAAGTATTATTAGGGAAGTGGGCTGGCAGTTGGACAGTTGTTCACTCTGCCTGTCACATTCCCTTAATGCAACTCTGATTTGCCTTTGTTCTGACAGTAGCAAACAGCTGCTTGTAAATGAGCCACCTTCCCTGGGCTGCCTCCCATTATTCCCCACTTCCGTTTAACAAGGTCACTTGCTACAGAGATTTGGGGAAGAAAGTGTGTGCGGCCCACAAAATTAAGAGTTTAGAACATAGGCAAGCAGGTAGTTTTCTTTTGGTAGCTTGAGCAAATCAGGACTTAAAAGTTTTCTGCTCACTAAGTCAAATGTTTTTCCTTTAATACTAATTTTAAAATCTAAGGCTGTATCACAAAAGCAAATGACTTTTCTGTTGAACCTCTTTCCTTTAAATCTACATGACATTGTATAAAAGACAGATTTAATCACAAAATGGTATTTACAAGCACATATTAATAAATACTAAGATGTTGCTCTTCTGTTGTTTTACAATGAGAGACTTCAGATCTGGAAGATAGCAACTGGAGAACCATTCTAGGGAAACTTGAAGATAAAATCTTACAGTTTTTCCCTGATTTTAACGTTTATGACTAATTACATTTATGACTAATTTCAGCAAGGGTAAAAGACAGGAACCTCCAGGATCAAACATTTCACAATTTCATTCTGTGTTGATTGTTACCTTTAATGTAAATTAATCTGGACTGAAACTTATTAAAATATTTGACCAATATTCCACCAATGCTCCAAAAGGTATAACTGACACTATAAAGCAAGGCTCACCTCTAATTTTCAGCTTGAACTATGATCTTCAAAAGGGCTAAGCTACTTTGGACAATATAATACAATTAAGTTGTTTCCAAATAGAGGCATGCAGCAAGGGTGGAATGGCCAGTTTTCAATGCCATGGACAAAAACAGAGAGGGCATGTTGGAGCAGCCACCACGCAAGATGAATCATGACTTTGTGGTTCTGAAAGTTTATGAGTGGGAAACGATCTAGGAAACTCTTTGTACATTCTTAAGACTGAACCATCCAAATGTCAATAGAAGTCTGGAGTTAAATAATTAGTCAAAAATATAATTTCTCATTACTCTATCTTTTTACCTACATTTAAAATTACAGAGTTTTGAATACTTTTCTCATCTTGATATACAACCATCACAAGGAATGTGAGCCTATAGCAAACTTTATTAAGGGTTAGCTAAAACAAAACTGAAATTCTTTTCAGCAACACTGGCACTTTGGATGTGTCCACTGGTATGAATTAGACATTGCTACACTGAGGGGGGAAACTAAGAATCATGTGACCATCTCAAGTTCCCTCATTCTCTACTCAAAGATTTCAATACTATTCATAAAATATACTATCCATGTTTTTGAAAATTTCCAGCTTCCTGCCATCTAATTACACTTGACAAGTTTCACCAATTTTGGGTCATGTGGAAGGCATTCGAATTCTAAAAACATTTTTACTACTTTAGCTAAGTTGATTTGGTACGCCTTGTAATGGCTACTCTATTTTCTCTCTAATGTTTAGTCATAACTCTGACCTATCATTTATGATGTTCAAATAAAATAGGTTTTTCTACATTTCAATCAGAATGTGTCAAAGCATTTTCACAAAATACTATATTTAGAGAAATATTAGATTATATAAATATTTATTGTAACTGAATTATATTGAATCATCCAGTGTTAACAAGTATTCACATAATAAAAAAAAAATTAAAATAAGCTAATAGTCATCCCTTACAGCAACCTTTACTTTTTGCACAAAAATCTTAACATTCTAGTAGTTCACTATTAAGAGCACAGGACAGATTTTCAGCTTCATTTATATTCAGAGGCAGGCAAATCACCAAAACTCATTTATACCTCTCCATTTTCCTTACAGCGTGTTACCAGCAGGCATCTATCCATCCCACCTTTGAAACAGGTAGGTGGCTTAAAATGCCTCTACTTTTCAGTCAAGACCCTGAATTAAAAATAAACTTGAGCTTTAACTTCATCATTTTCTCTACAAGATGCAGTAATACAGAATAAACATAGTACTTAGTTTGTTATTTTAATCTACATTTCACATACTGGTTTCATACCATAAATTTGCTTATTTTAATCCTGCATGTTCTCTGAAGACTTAAGCATTTAAGCTAATAGAGCTAACAAATGATCCAGTAAGAAATTACATTTCTTATATTCTTATTTTATTTATTTTTGCACACCATAGACCTGTCGGTACTCCTTTATGCCAATGAACACTAAAACATTTTTTACACCATCACAATGGGGAAGTCATTATTATATTGGCTATGTACTAGCCCTACGATGTCCAGAATATATCTATGTAGATATATGTATAAAAATATCTTCATGTCTTCTGTTGGCAATGACTTTTCAGAAATAAAAATACTTAATATTTAAAATAATTTCCAGGGACATATGCCTCCTGCTACTTAGCCTGACATGAGTATTACAAGAGCCAGACTGAAACACGAAAGTCAATCACATCCAATACTTAATACAGTGTGAATAAATTAAATCTTGGTGAGAGGAATATGTCAATTCAAAAAGGTTAGAGAGACTATTCAAATCGCCAGCAGTACAAGCACTTTGAAAATAAAAATACTGAAGACTAAAACTACATATTTTATAAGTTGATAAGAATCTTTTCAGGGAGGAGAGGTGATACTACTTGAAGTTTTTCAGACTAAAGTCAGACTTCTAAAGAACACTGTCTCCATATCCAAGAGAACTTAAAATTCAGCAGGTTGTGACCTAAGTTTTTCATTACTACTGTGGCACCTACATTTCCTTTGAAATTACAAAATAGGTAGGGAACAAACCAATCTACATCCTAATCTTAAAAAAAAGATGCTAAATATATAAACAATTCTAACTTCTCTGGGTATCAGTGTCTAGTGACAAATTAATATTTTAAATCAACGGGAAATAAAGTAAGATTTATTGAAACATAACTTGAAAAGTACAGTTTTCTTTCATTATTTTTCAATCTCCACCAATAACATAGTCATTTATTATTTATGTTGTATAGCTCACCCAACCAGACAATAAAAATATTGCCTTCTAAAAAGGTTGTGGGGGCTTCCCTGGTGGTGCAGTGGTTGAGAATCTGCCTGTTAACGCAGGGGACACGGGTTCAAGCCCTGATCTCGGAAGATCCCACATCCCGCGGAGCAACTAGGCCTGTGAGCCACAACTACTGAGCCTGCGCATCTGGAGCCTGTGCTCTGCAACAAGAGAGGCCGCCATAGTGAGAGGCCCGCGCACCGCGATGAAGAGTGGCCCCCGCTTGCCACAACTAGAGAAAGCCCTCGCACAGAAACGAAGACCCAACACAGCAAAAATAAATTAATTAATTAACTCCTACCCCCAACATCTTAAAAAAAAAAGGTTGGGAGGATCATCATTTACTAATGCTTTAACTAAATAAAGGGGTACAAAGTTTTTTTAAAAGTACAGTAGTTTTATATAAATGCCAACCAATATAAACATAAACATTTTCATGACCAGAAAAATGAAAAACCCTCCCAAAAAAGTATGTGTTTTTGGTTGTGTTATCTATGCTAACATGTAAATGAGTACAGCACAGACAAAACCCTTTTTTATTTTAACAGTATTAACACCAATAAAAACCTGAACCTTGATCATTTAATAACATTCTCTGTCTGCAAATAAATGTAAGAATGTCTTCATTAGAACTAGTTCTGGAAGATATAGGAATACAAACTACTTAAAATGTAGTTTATATTCCTGTATCTTGAAAATAATTTCATAGTCCATAATTTTCAGATAAGCTAAAATTAGATTATCATTATAGGTATTTTCTAAAATATGAAACTATTATTTGAAATGACTAAGAAAAACCTATTTCTACCTTTGTTTTACTTGAAAACTGATTCTTATAATTAGAAATGTTACTTTATAAAGTCATATTGTATTTATATATCAAAATGTTTCAAGAAAGGATAAACAGGAGTATTTAGTTTTTCTCTTAGAGCATTTCAAATATGAACAGAAAAGGAACACTGGTTATTCCTTGTTTTTTGGATTGAGTAAGGAATCCAAGTATTCCAATTTAGATAATTAGGAGTAAATAAAAGTTTTTGTACAAGTCTTCAGTTTCAACAAATGTTAGAATATCAAAAATAATTTTTAATAAATTAACTACATTTTATTCACATGAATAAAAACTTTCATGAATATGTATAAAAAGTTTTATGTGCAGATACACACACTGATATGTATGAAATTAACTCAATAATTGTCTGGCACAAGCCAAGTCTTTAATTTCATACAAATCTCATAATGAGTGTTACTAATTTTTTGCTATCATTTCATAAAGGAAAATGTGCATTTCCTACTTGTCCAATTTGGACATGGTAGAGTCATTATACATAGTGATCTAATATTAACAATAGAGGTGGCCAATATTAATTGAATTTTGTTAAGAAACAGCAAGATTACAGTCTCTATTTAAAAAAAAACTGATCTGTATATCTTTATACTGTATTTTAAAGTAATGTAGCTCGAAGGTCACAAGGGTAGGTACCTTCTCTGAGATAAGAACATTTAAATTTTAATCTAAATCAGGAAGAAAAGAAGCAATTGTGAGTAGGGGAGAGGCAAATGATTCTGGACAAAGAAACTACAGGTGTAAAGGCAGATGTTTACAGGAACTGTAATAAGATTAGTATGCCTGAAGCCAAGGGACCCTACTGAAGACCGGCCTCATGCAAGTTGGAGAAAGAATCCTAAATTAGATCACTTAGGGGTTTATACCAATCGAGGCCATCAGAGGGTTTTTAATAGGAAAAGAAAGTGACCTAATTTACTTTTTACTGAGTTCACTTTTGTCAAACTGTGGAGAATAAATGGAGAAAGGGGGGGACATGGATGAAAGTGACCACTGCACGAAGCACCATCATTGTAAAACCAGTCCCATTTGTCATTTTTTTTAGTTAATGCATGTCTCCCCCACATTTTAACTAAGTGTGAGTTAAACCTTGTTCGGCTTTTCTTCAACAAAACCACCAGTTTCTGGGATATAGCAGTGGCAGAGATGAATATTACCAATGAAACCCTTACAGAGTAAAAGAAAACAGTAATTTTTTTTTATAAATTTATGTATGTATGTATTTATTTGGCTGCATTGGGTCTTCATTGCTGCGCGTGGGCTTTCTTTAATTGCAGCAAGCGGAGGCTACTCTTGGTTGCGATGCGCGGGCTTCTCATTGCGGTGGCTTCTCTTGTTGCGGAGCGTGGGCTCTAGGCACGTGGGCTTCAGTAGTTGCAGTGCGTGGGCTCAGTAGTTGTGGCTCGCGGGCTCTAGAGCACAGGCTCAGTAGTTGTGGCATATGGGCTTAAATGCTCCTCAGCATGTGGGATCTTCCCAGACCAGGGCTCGAACCCGTGTCCCCTGCTTTGGCAGGTGGATTCTTAACTGCTGCACCACCAGGGAAGCCCAAAGTCAGTAATTTTTATAATACACACACACACACACACTCACACCCCATTCCAAAGTTGAATTTTCTTATTAAGTAGATTCCACAGGTATACTTTGTGTCTACAGAAACCTTCATATTTACCTGGGAGTTGTTACCCAGCTTTTACCAGGTTCTCCAAGGAGTCTACAAGCTCCCAAATTTTAAGAACCACTAAAGCCTACATCTCACCATAAATCTGGAAGGTAGGGTTGTCACAGAACATAGAGAGATAACAATCTAAAACAGAACAGGGAATGAAACAGAATCTTGGTTCTTCACAGATGGATAAGTTAATTCCTGACATTCACTCAAATGAAGTGTAAATATCATACGGACTAAAATTTTAAAGAACATTACTTATTCTTTACTTTTCAATTAAATATTTGGTTTTCCTTTATGACTGACTGTATTTCATTTGAATACTTAGTATTAGCAATTCCACGTAAGGAAAAGCAGTGTACAATCATACTTTTAAATGTTTGTGGATAAAAATTAATCTGCAAATAAACAGATAGTATTTTACAAACTAAATAGTTACTTTCAAATGTAGAATTAAATAAAAAACCCACCAGCCTCATTTTTATTTCTCTCTTATACATCAACAGAGCTGCCTCTGCCTCTGACTTTCTAAAAAAGAGCTACATGGCACAGGCCCCATGTGCACAGAGCAAGGGAAGTCAGAACCCCCCAGGGAAGAAGTTTGGTTTGTTTTTACAGACACCCAAAACAATGCTCCCCTCTTCTCAGGGGGCTCAGCAACAACACTACTTTGTCCCCCAGCATAGCAAAACACTATTACATCCAGGCTATTTTTTGTTATTTTTGGAAAGTAGACATTTTAAAACATTGTGATCTTAGTAATCATCAAACACTAATCATAATAGTAACTTATTGCCAAGTAAGATGCATTAGAATTCTGTCATGAAAATACTAGCAGAATCAGTTGGCTACTATTAGATCACTAAAAATATTTTACTAGGTTTATTTTCTCTCCTCTATCCTCTCTATTAGGCTAAAAGGGAAAAAGTTCCTACTTAAATTTACTTAAGAAAAACTACTTAAATTAGTGGAATTTTTTTCTGCTTCCCAAGGTCTAAAAAGTAACCACTATTCTATATAACACAGATCTCAAATTCTTCTATCTAGAAACATAATGCAGTTCTTAAATAACTTTGTATAATTTATTTATAGCCACAGATAGCAATTTATATTCTAGCAATGGAAGCATTTACTAGCCACTAACAATTCTGTACTTTAAGTTCACCCTTGGTTAATGTTAAGATGCGTAATATTCCGATGCATGCTATACACAGGTCTTCAGAGTACCTATTTCATAAAACACTAAAAATCATATAAATCCCCCAAATCAGTGAGAGATTACCTTGTTTTGTGTAAGACACACAATCTACTTAATAACTCAATCATTAAGATATGCTTGCAAAAGTGGGTCTTGTATGGGAGATGAATGTAAAAATTACAAAACGGCTTTTACCAGTAAACCACAGTTTCAATTAAGAATTTCCAATAATTTTCAAGGAAATTTATATATAACTCATTATTTCTTTCAAATAACTTTTGACTGCCACTGTAACAACTGGAAATTAAAACCAAAGTGCAGTTTTAATTATCTCTTTAAGAAATTTTTTGAGGAAATAGTACTTGTTTAGTTTATCTCTACATACTTATATGGGAGCCAAATACATAAAGAGTTGCATTCATTCACTGAACCAACAGCTGCTAAATATGCTAATGTGTGCCAAGTGCTATTCTGTGAAACAAAACTTGAGGAAACAAAAGAGGAAATGACAGGTCCTTGTCCTCATAGAGTTTATAGGGGGAAAGACATACAAATATTTACAGATACTAGAACTATTAAGAAAGAAAATAAATAGGATGATGTAACTTGGAAGGTGCTTCCCATAAGACAGTTATGAAAAGCCTCTCTGGGGGCTGACATTAATTAGAGCCAAGACCTAAAGGATGAGGAAAAAAATCAGTGATGTGACAAGCAGAGGAATGACTTTCAGGCAAAAGAAAAAGTCTACATGTTCCAGAAACAGAAAGAAGGCAAATGCATGCAATGTTAACATTTCTTTCCTATTCCTCTAAGATCAGCATGAATTAACAGTAAGAACATGGACTCTGCAATAAATAAGTTTGAATCTGAATCTCGGCTCTACCAATTTAATAACTGCATGTTCTTGGGCAGTAAGTTACCAAAACATGTTAAGCCCCTTTTCCCTAATCCACATAGTATAGAAAATAAGATCCATGCTTTATGACTCTTGACAAGAATATCTTCGATAAACAAATAATACCCAATAAATTGTTCCTTGCTTCTTCCAAAACTGGTGTCACTTTTATCTTTTGGAACTTTAAACAAATACCATTTTCTCTTTAAATTTCACTATCTATGTAGAACATTTTAAATAAAATTATTTCAAATGTCTCTTAAAATGACCCTTAAAACAAAATTTTCAATGTCCCTTAACACAGTCAAGTTTTCACGGCAAGTGATGATGTAAGCCCTCTCTTGCCCTCCCTTAGGGTGATGAATTGTCACCCTGGGAATTCTTTTCTCAGTACTGTCTGTGGGGCATACAGCAAAGGTTACTTACAAAGGCTACCTCACTTCCGTGGATTATCTCTCAAAAGGAATGAATCAATGGCTCAAGATTAGTAGCTAAAACTGTAAATCTCACATTTGAGAAAAATATGTTAGGAAGAATCAGAGATTAATTCCTAGAACAGGAAGCTTCTAAACAATCGTGCTCAGAGAAAAGTGATCTTTTCATATTGGAAGGATGGTATGAAGGAAAGAAAGAAGAAGGTTGAATAAATTATAATCTTTAAAGTAGAAACTATGTGAATGTTCCATATTCCCAAATAAAAGGGACAAAAAATAGCTGCAATGTAATGAAAGCTGCTAAAATGCTTCCAGTTTTAATACTTCACATTTATCTTCATATCAGTAAAAGTCTAATTAGGGAATCATACAGGATTCTCATCAACTTTCAATATTTCAACATATTTTAGCTAACAAGTCAGAACTGAATGATGGCATGGAAGTAAAAAATTTTGGCTAGTGTCACAACTAGTTTTGTTCAGTTAAAATTACACTAAACTTTAGAAAAACATTAATTCAAGGTTACAGTTTTAGAAATATAGATGGGAAGTTGAAAGACAACAGAGCACTTCAGCTAACTTAATGTCTCTTTTAAATAGTTAAGCCTGTTTGTTTAGAATGAATAGTGAATAGAGAGAAAGGGTAGAGATGCTAACATATGGAGAATCTGCTATCTGTAAAGCAGTACATGGGAGCTCTCACAAGTTTTAGAAATAAAGTAAAATGGACAATCAAATCTAAGGAGATGGGGAAATCTCACTGTCCTACTTCCCTATAAATACATTTATAGTAATTGAAACTTCCATATTAACAAAGATGTAAATAAGGCTAAATGTCAAATTAAACAGAAAGAGTGTAATAATCATGCAATTATATATATATATAAATATATACTTAAATTTTACCCTTAATAAATAAGCTACTGGTCAATTCATTGATCCATGCATTTGCTGGTGCAATATTCTACACGTATCAATTACCGCTATTTGGAGGAAAAAGGAAAAATTCTTCTACGCCCTGTATCAATGCTATAGGAATCACACTGAAATTCTTCTGAATCAGAAGCAGGTCCTCACTAAATATATACACATTTGCCAAATGATATGCTGTCCTCAGACACATTACTTAGCAATTAATCTTGCATATGACAAAATTTTCATTCTTGACAGTTCTGGGGCTCACACTGAAGGCCTTTTTGTTAGAAGGATATATGGAATTCAGCCATGAAACATATTTAACAACCTACCATTTAGGATGTTTATAATTGTTGTCATATCATTGTTGACCCCTATCTATGGTAAGTAAGCACATAGTAAAAGTATAAAATTAAAAGATCTGAAGTGCTAAAAATGTAACACTGTTTTCATAGCTTTAGTAACTTGTAATAAAGAAAAATTGAATTCCAGCATTTTTAGCTCTTCCTCCACAATAGACTGCTATTTATATCAGAAAATTGTAATTATTTTTTGATGTTGTTCCTATAAATACTTAAACTGTTGAAAAATAAAATATCTACTGTTCTCCAGATAAATTTAATTCCTGGTAGTAAGGAACTACAAGTCTAGAGGTGATTTAATACTTGTGACACATAATTCAATAAGTTAGGGTCAAATGTATTGATTTCTAATCTTTTCAGACAACTTCATTATTATTTTTTTTTACAACTAATGTATATAACTCAACTACCAATCTTTTGGTGTGGGAAAACATGCTCGTTTATTCTGTTGTAGGCTCTCAACATATGATATCTGGTCCCCCCCTTAATTAGCCTTAATGTAAACAATTAAATCTCACTTTACACTACATCAAATTTAAATAACAGCAAGAGACTGAGGTTTTCCCCCTCATCTTGCCATCTTTTAATCTGCTCACTACAACCCACTCTCAGCAACTTGAGAATCATCACAGGAGAGAGTCACTGTTGTTTAGAGCAAAATATCACATTCCTCAAATTGGGGGATGGGGGAGGGAGGGCAGCTAGGGTAAGAAAATGACTGTCAGCAGGGCTTTGGTTGATTTTTCATTTTCTAGAGGAGGATCCTTTCTGGGACTATCATTTAAAACCTGAGGCTCCTCAGGCACTAAGCAATACTTAGGAGGCAACAGGAAAATGCTATGATCAAGCAACCCTGAGTCCCATCCAATGGTTCCTGTGGTTTGGAAACCTCAACAGCTTGCAATACAATATGAAGACCGACATGAGCTGCCTGTTGCCCATCCTCAATTAATATGTGACAGAGCCTACAGCCAAAAAGGAATCAATCCTACACAAGGCAAAGATCAATAGCCTGGGAACCATACAAACTAATTTGGTTTTTTTTGAAGTGTAACTGATTTACAATGTTGTGTTAGTTTCAGGTATACAGCAAAGTGATTCAGTTATACATACATATCTATTTTTTTTCAGATTCTTTTCCCTTATAGGTTATTACAAAATATTGAGTATAGTCCCCTGTGCTATACAGTAGGTCCTTGTTGTTTATCTATTTCATATATAGTAGTATGTACAAGTTAATCCCAAATTCATGTTCTGACACCAGCTAGCCCTAGCTGTTGATCACAAACAAATCATCTAAATTCACTGTTAGACCCTCCATAAAATGAAGAAACCCCTTGCCTTCGTAAAACCTATACAGAATATTGTTTATGAGAAAGTACAAACATGACATTAAAAATCATATTCCCAGCCTTCGAGTGTTTGCTCATTTCTCTTTGTGACTTAGTACTTAGAAACCAGCATAGTTTTTTGTTTTTTTAAAATAACTTTATTTATTTATGTATTTTTGGCTGCGTTGGGTCTTCGTTGCTACGCGCATGCTTTCTCTAGCTGTGGCGAGCGGGGGCTACTCTTCATTGCGGTGCGCAGGCTTCTCATTGCAGTGGCTTTTCTTGTTGTGGAGCATGGGCTCTAGGCATGTGGGCTTCAGTAGTTGTGGCTCACAGGCTCTAGAGCGCAGGCTCAGTAGTTGTGAGGCGTGGGCTTCGTTGCTCCGTGGAATGTGGGATCTTCCCAGACCAGGGCTCGAACCCGTGTCCCCTGAATTGGCAGGCAGATTCTTAACCACTGCGCCACCAAGGAAGTTCCCCAGCATAGTTTTTATGTTACTTGGTTTTATGGGCAATTTTTTTGTTTTCAAAACAAGGTCTGATTTTTTTTTTTTTTTACACTAATGTGTATACAAAAAGGATCATTCATGTATTCACTTCTCCAACAAATACCTATTTTGTATTTCCTCTATGTATACACTGTGCTGGTTGCATGGGAGACATCAGTAGAAGTGAAAAGTGAAAGGTGACCTTGATTGGTCAAAAAATAAAAGTGCTATGAAAAATTAAATATTTCTTTTCTTTCTCTAGGGTTTATAAAAAGCAAATTCAGCTTTTTTAAAAAAGGCTTACTCACTCATGTTCTATTAATATAGTCATCTCCTGGGAAATTCATTCATTCATTAATTTATCCATTCATTCATCAAATATGTATTCATTTAAAAATATTTGCCGTTCCTTGCACTTTCCTGAGATCTAGGAATACACACTGGCAGAAGACATGGTCCCTGCCCTCGTGAGGCTACAATAAAACTACAAAAAAAGGAGCTCTGAATCAAGATCTATTCATTACATGAAAAGAGTAGCTACCTAATAACTACTCAGTGAAATGTGCACTCCTAAAATTAATGAGGCTATGTAACAAAAATGAGTGAGGCAACTGGAAAGCAATCATACATTTAACCATCACCATCACATGTTGAAAGCAGTATTGTAAGACAAAATTAAAAAAAAAAAAGAAAATGTACACTAAAGGCAAGCAGATTTTTTAAGTCAGAAACAAATACTCTCAGAAATCACCTTTACTTCATAGTTTAGATTCAGCATATTCACCTCCTTCCAATCTAATAATTTCCTAACTTATTAAGATGAAGAAACTGGACCAGGGAAATTAACTAATAGACACAGATCCAAGATCCAAAATCTTGGATTCCTAGAAATTATCTTTTTCCCAAAACCACCTCTTTTGTCATGTTACCATAGGACATTTTTTTTCCAGGTAACATAAAGACCCTAGTGACTGAAGCCATACAATATGTGATTATAAAATTTTGCACATTTAACAGAAATGTATTGCACATTTAACACTCTAATGTATGCTGTAAAAAAAAAAGCGTTCAAAGTAATAGCATGTCATTTGTTCTTTAAAATACTGAAAACCAAGTATTTTTAAAAATTTTATAAAAAAACACTAACAGATGTTCCAAGAAAATGTTAGTTTCTGGATGTCAGTATTTCAAATCCTTTTTAATTTTTTCTTTCTTGTTTTCTAGTTTGGATTTGCTTAGAATTCAATAAAACCATTAAACTACTTTTACTTTATATTTTTTAAAAGCCTCACACAGTATTACAGTCCAAATGACCAAAAACCAACTACCACCAAAAAAATGAGCACTAATCAAAATATATTAAAAGTTTTGTTTTTTGTGGTCATTTTTACTAATAAGAGAATTTCTAATCATAGGGGTAGAAGAATGAATCATTTCAAAAATTCTACACAATAGAAACAAAAATAATGCTGTTCAATGGACACAAATGATTTAAACACAGTATCTTTTCATAAAAATAAAAACATTTATGCACAATCATGTCAGAAAGTAGCAAATGTTTTTGAATAATTTGATGTTCAAATTATTAAAATATCATAAAACTCAGTCACTATATTTTACTTTACTGTCTTAAACCATGTCCATTATTTACAACTTTACTGGTAGCATCATTTCAATTCTTCCTAATTATCAAAATCTGAATGCTCAAACATAATTACTTAATAAACTCTGGACAATTAATTTCAGAGGTTTATATCAAAACTGTATTTATTCAGTCAACACATTCCAACATGTGGAAAAATAAACAATGATAAACATTATATGCCTATAAAGTCCATGGCATGTTAAAATAAAAACTCCATAGCAGACTGAAAATAAGTCATATCCAATTAAAAAATAAGCAATCAATTACAAACAGCACTCTCATTCTACATTACATTCAGGGAAAAAATGTTAAGTGTGTCTATAGTTTATGAAATGTGCTTTTAAACTTTGTAAATGATTTTTTTTCAGGTCTTTGTACACTTGCTATCATTTTCAAAGGTACTAAAATTTTACTGGCCCTGATATAAGTAATCATCCCCAATTGTAGTAATTTAAGAAATAAGAACACTAGGTCAAATACTGACCCTGTTCCCATCTATTCAAGCTGAATCTCAAAAGGGGTGAAAAGGGGTGAGGATGTGCCATGCTTTGAAAGGCAGCAAAGAAAAGATTAAGGAATATGTAGTCTTAAGTCTTAGCTCTAAATATTTTTATAATACATCTGTTCTTGCCCTAAAAGTAAGTTTATAAAAATAGGAAAAATGAGGTTTATTCTTCTTAGTTTCAGTTCCTCACACCACCAACCACAAAAGTATGCTGCACATAGTAAGAACTCAATAAATACAGCATTTGCTGAAGAAATAACAAATGACTTTATGAATAAATCAAGTTAAGGAGTAGTTGTACTATTGGTTCAATGGCATTTGTTCTATGTCCTAAATGTTATTAGGTCTGGGTTTCTCCATTCTGACATATCATGTACTGAATTTCAAATTTCCTATATGTAGCCTCATTTAAACCAACACTGCTATTATTCCAGTAGAATAATAGTAAGTTTCAGTGGTTAAAAATAACTGCTTATACCTCACAGAGTATTATAATATCAAACTTTCATCCTCCTTGATTTCCAGTTTCATCTCCCTAAGTCTAAATGTAGTCATATTAATCTTTACATTTCCTTATTTCCTTGTTCCAAACTAGCCGTTAATTTTACCATTCCCATACATTATCAAGGGCCAGTCTCAAAATACCAATATAACAGTAAAGATTTAGATGACAGCAGTGAGAGTGAAAAAAGACTGATCGCTGTATAAACGCAAGAAAAGTTCTTCTAAGGGGTCCAAAGATGGTTACATCAAAGGCATATCTGGCCAATGATATTCTCTCTAAATATGTCACAACATGGATTTTTTAAATTTTTATTCATTTATTCATTAACTATTTAAATACTCTCATATATCCAGAGCACACATTTTAAAAATAGTAATATATTCAAATCAAATACAATCTTTCAGTTGTATGTTTACTGATTAGGAACAAAAGCACAGCACAGAAGCTGTCAATGGATAGTGAATCTGAGTGAAGAAGGTTGCCACCAGAAGGAACCATCTGTGGGCTGATACAGGCTTTTCTACTGATTGTCGACATAATGCCAAAATATGTAGTCAATGCAGTGAAAAAACAGAGCTAAGTAAGATGTCTGGCACCAGAGACAAAAAGCATATGGTAAATGCCTACATCTTCCACTTTCTCAATAGGCTGTCAGGCATCAAACAGACATAGCCTGAGTGTGAATAGTGCATGTTCATTTATGAACCTTTTTAAAAGCCATTTCCTTTTTACACGTATGCATTGCTTAAATTATGGATGGCTAAATTGTAGGCACCATGCTATATACATATGGAAACATTCCAAAACTGAAACCTAAAGTGGATTTTCATTATTACACAAACTAAAGAGCATCAAGAATGTTGTATCAGACAGTCATGGGGATGAATGAATCTCATCTCTACCTTTACTATTGATTTAATGCTATTGATTTAATGTACATAAGTTTCCTCAGGTATAAAGTTGAGAAAGTAATACAAACGCCATACAGCTGCTGGGAGCATTACCCAGGACAATGAAGAGAAAACACCTAGCACAGTCCTTGATATCTAGTACAGGGCCAACAAAGGACAGCCACTGCTTTTAGTTTTAAATTAAAAGTACAAATTAGGGAGAGAAATTCAATACTAATTGTTTCTGTGTATCTATAACAAAAGTTTTCCAAACTTTATTCATGTTTATTATTTAATAATTAAAGCAAGCCTCATGTTATATGCTTATTATAAATTATGGAATATTAAGGCCATATGAAACATTAATACTAAATTTCTAATTCTTATATTTTTAAAATTCTGTAAGTATGGGCCACTGACAAGTCTGTCTAAGTCTCAGCTCCCTATCATTACTTATGTTTTTGATGGTAGTAACTTTATTAAACTGACTACACGAATTACACATCAAATCCATTTCTCTTTTTATATTTCTCAGCTTTTTTTTTTTTTTTTTTTTTTGCGGTACTCGGGCCTCTCACTGTTGTGGCGGAGCACAGGCTCCGGACGCGCAGGCTCAGCGGCCACGGCTCACGGGCCCAGCCGCTCCGCGGCATGTGGGATCTTCCCGGACCGGGGCACGAGCCCGCGTCCCCTGCATCGGCAGGCGGACTCTCAACCACTGCGCCACCAGGGAAGCCCTATATTTCTTATCTTGATGAATTCATGACGCACCCTGACTCCCCACACTCATCACTCACCATTCCTAAATATAAACTGCCATTTCTGCCAGCACTGAGTTCACGCTAACTGAAAATGCTCTGCTTATAGGCACTGGTGAGAAGGCAAGGCCAACCCAACTATGAGATCCTACCAGCATCCCAACACAATGGATCAAGACATGGTTCTTGAACTCAAGGGAGTCAGGCCATGATCCCAAGAGCAATGTATGATGTGGCTTCATGCAAAAACAGGAGTGAGGCAAATGAGTTTCTCTCTTTCTCAAGAATCTGAATTGGGAAACGGGGCAATTCCAGAATTAGAGAAAAAGTTGAAGTTGCATAATGCAACAAGGCTGGATGGAGTATACTAGAAGCTATCCTAAGATAAAACTGTGAGGCAACAGAAACTATGAGTAAGGCAAAGAGAGAAAAGATAAGGAAAAGAAGGAGTAGAGGGAAAGGAATGCCAATTGGTATTTGGGAGAAGAGCAGGCAGATACAAAGGGAACCCACTGCAAGTAAACAGTCCCAGAAACTCCTGCTACTCCAAATCCTGGGTCAGCGCTGGACATGATGACCAGTTTTCTTCCATCTTTCAAACTCCACAAGGGCAAGACAGCCAGGCAGTGTTACTCCGCATGAATCCCTGGGAGAATCTAGTTTATTTTATTCCGAAACATCCATTATTCTCCATTCCTTACCACCAACAAACTTTAATAAATCACTCTTTCCCTCATCAGTGATTTACCAAACCTCATCAATTCTACTTCTGAAATCTCATCAATTCATTCCTTTTTACGTAGTCCCACTGCAATTTTTGCCAGTCTCTCATTCTTTCTCACCTAGATCACTGTGACAGTCTTACATAAGAAAAAGGGTACGGAGAATTCCCTGGTGGTCTAGTGGTGAAGACTCTGCGCTCCCAATGCAGAGGGCCGGGGTTCAATCCCTGGTCAGGGAACTAGATCCTGCATGCTGCAACTAAGACCCAGCGCAGCCAAGTAAATAAATGAATAAATATTAAAAAGAAAGAAAAAGGATACAAATGGGCAGACCATAGGATGAATCCAGCTCACAGGTACATTTCATCTGCCCCCTCAGTGCTTGAATTTGTTGCCAAGATTTCAAAGTATGTGGATGTAACATTCAAAACCAATTTGGGTTTTCTTGGGGGGGAAAAAAAAAGATCAACTGACAATATACTCACTTTGGCAAAGGAACAAAATAACGACAAATTAATCACCTGAAGTAGCATCTGTCTACTTTAGACAAGCATGCATTTTCCAGTTTTGTTTTGTTTCTTTATACTCTGCCTGCTTCACTTTTCATGTTAATTGCCTGACCCCACAAGAACTTATTCAAAGTTCTCTCTGCTTTCAGCAGTAAACCCATGCAAACTAAATAAATACTTCTAAAATAAAAATCTATAATCACCTTTGAAATTATTCATTATCTGTTACCTAGCTGATAAAATCCTAACTCTTTCATATGATCTGGCCCATATTCTTCTTACAGTCCTATCTCTTGTCACCTCTCACCTTGCAAACACATTGGACCACTTGCAATTCACATTTTTCAGTGGCAATATTTTTGCATACTCTAGTCCCCCTCCTGGAATGCCTCATTCTTCAGCTGGTCAATTCTTACGTGTTCAGTCATCTCTGCCAGAAAACCTTCCGCTCTCTCTAGTCCCCTTGCAGGTGTCATAACATACCACAGTTGTTGTAAGTTTCATTAACGGCAAGAACCATACCTAGCAAACAGCATAGTCCCAGCATGTGGCAGGTGTTCAATAATTGCTAATGAATGATTTTTTAAACGTCGCTTTTCTAAGTGTCAGTAGTTATAAAAAGCAGGTATTTCTCCAATTTTATAATTAATAGAAAATACAAACTCAAAAGTGAAATAATTCAGACAAATTCACATAGCTAGTAAAAGTCAGAATTTGAATAAATAAACTTTATACTAAAATTTGCTCCCTTTGAATATATAAAGCCTTTCCCACATCCATGGGAAACTCTGGTATAAATATAATTTCACTACAGGATATATCAGTGGAAGGAAACAGAAACCAAGTCAATACAAAAGACAATAATGTCTAATCCTAAATCAAAGCTGACAGGATAAATCCTGTGAACGGTTCAGCAGTATCACTGAAATGTGACTGGCTGTCGAAAAGCCATGACAACTTTCACAGTCCTAGACAAACTAGAAGAAACTTCATAAAAATCTTCATATTTTGAGCACTTAGTACTTCATTATCTTACCATAATGGAAAAAATGATTAGAAAAAAGAAAATGAAAAAGCAATCTACAACGGAAAATACAGTAAGAAAATTCAATGCCCAAAGGATAGGCAAAAGATAGATCATGAACTTTTAAGAAAATTATTTATGACATCAAAAACAAAACAATTAACAGAACTAATTAATGAATAATTTTGTGATTCAAGTTATTAAATTTCAAGAAAAGTAAATTATAAATGCTTCAAGCACAAATTAATTTGAGCAGTACTTAGCAAGAGCTTGTGATATAAATTCATAAAACAAAAAGAATTCTAAATTTTGCTTTTAAACGGAGTACTACAATACACAAGAATTTCTTCTAAAAAGTGAAAGAAAATAAAAAAGTTATATCATGTAGTAGTAAATCTTCTCAGTAAGATCAAAAAGTCTGAAGAAACAAACAAAAACATCTTTAATATTCCTTTAACACTTGTTTTGCTTTCATTTTTTACAATTTTGGAAAACTTCACTGCTTAGTTTTTTCAAGACTCAAACATAAAGCCTCATTAAATGTTCTAGCTTAAAACACCACCCCCAGTTTTTTGCCCTCACCAGTATCTCAGGGCCAACAAAATACTGACAAGTATTGTTTTCAGTGCTTTAGGGAGTAAAACCCTTGAAAGCAATAATCTTCACAGAGATGGATATAGATGTTTTCAGTGTTCTGTATGGCATCTCCTTTCCTCATAAGCACCTGCAGTCTTGCACTGTCCTGCTAGGCATTCCTAAAAACACCTGGGCAAGCTGTTTACTAAAAAACTAGACATAGGAAGAGATAAGGGATAATTAGCAAATAAAACTATTCCTGGCACTCTCTCTACATTAGTGCAGAACCGAGCTCCAAGCCGGCACCTGGTGAAGGGAACTGCTAGATGTGATAATTCCAATTTACACATTCAGCACAACATTCTGTCTGCCTGTCAATTTGAAACAGTTTCCTATTCAGTGATAACAGATACCCCAAAAGAATGCAGTGTCAAAACGCTGACATGAATTTTTTATGCACCAGCTAGACCCTCTCTCCTCTGGACCAGCTATATCTGCCTTCTTCACTTTTGGAATGGACTGACAGTTGGGTACTTTTTTCAACTGTACCAACAAAAAAATTGAAATTCATAAGATAAATTTAAAGTATTGGATCTTCCTGCAGAATAAATACCAATAAAATGTTCTTATGCAGTTAAGAAAAATAATTTAATGAAGTTGTAAAATAAAAAATTCACTGTGTCAGTGTATCTTAATTTATATAGTGTGATACTTTTCAGCTGCCAAAACCATGAAACATATTTCTACTAAATATAGAGTTAACTAATTTTTTTTTCTAAATTCACAGAAAGAAAGCAAGAGAAAGAGAGAGGGACAGACATACAGAGACAGCACAGTAAACTGGATATTCATTTGCAAATGCTAAATAAAAAAGAAACAGAAATTTAACTTAAATGTATGCAGATTTATTTTCCAGATACTTTCATATGATCATATTTTGAAGAACAACTATAAACAGGCAAATAAGTCAAATGTTATATTCTTATTCCCTTCATATTTAAATAACAAACATATGAACTGTGCTTATAAAGTACTACTGTTTATTTTTTCTACATATATACCAGATTATATTCATAAATATCTCTCCCTATAACAGACTATACCCTCTCCTTCCAGGTAGTCACGTGGATGGTTATTCATTTGTTCTAATAATGCAGCCATGGCACAGCTCAACCATTTCTGGAGCTCCCCTCTCATATCTACCCTATGAAATGGCAACATATTCTTTTTTTAATGATGCCAAACTTACATTTAAAGAATGGAGTGACTTGCTAAAATAAATCATTCAGGAATGAAGTTGATAAAATAATGCTTCAATTCGAGAGACACCATTATTGTTATAAAACAAGAGGTGATAATGAACTATGCTCAGAAACTAGCACTTCTGAAACTACAAATCAATGCTGAGCATGTCAATGAAAACTCCTTAAGTTTTCTAAGCAAACCTTTTAATTACAAAGTATTTAAAGCTAGACTATTTAGTAGAAGTATAGAATATAGTGGTTTTTAACTCACCATTCTAAACCAAATGCTTTCTTTTCCAAAATTAATGAGTATAGAAAATACTTCCTGTAGTTGCACTGTGCATTTACCTCAATTTCTACTAAATATAGAATTTGTCATTGTTTTTCTAAATCAGAGACACAGGCAGTATGTTAAACCAGATATTCATTTGCAAATGCTATTTAAATAGAGAATATATTGTATACTGACTGCCAGTATACATATGTACACACATATATACATATATAAACATACACACACACATATCACATATATATACACATATATATAATTAAAAAGGCACCTTATCAAGATTTCTCCAAGAAAGCCATCAATTTTATTATAAGCTATAAACATTTTAATATTAATATTTAATATTAATAATAAAATCATTAAGAACACACTAACCGAAAAAGTAATATATTTTCAAGTGTGATGTATAAGATTATGTAAAATAACATTATAATGAAACACCATTTTCTATTATAAGGATAAAGTTTCCTCCTTCTTATATCTAAGCTAAAATTAGAAAAGAATTTTCTAGTTACTAAAAGAAGAAGTTCACAAGCCAAAATCACAAGAATGTTCTAAATGACGAGGGATATCCATTACTCATCATTTTTAACTGATGCCTTCATAATAACTTATTTTCTAAAGCTCTCAAACCATAGAAAGCAAATGGCAGTATCAGCTGGGTTCATCATTGGATTTCAAGAAGGAAGCTCCATTTAGGGAATAGAAGCCACCATTAGCTGCCTTAGTTAGATGTAAGTTATTACTACCCAGATAATTTAAGAACTATCAAAATCATCTAAGAACTGAGGCTGCAGTCAGCAACTAGCGTTTGTAACTGTTAAGTCTTAAAGTATATTTAACATATACTCAGCTGTTAATCTCAGACTCCATTCCTGCGAGCCACATACTATGGATACAGCTACATTAATTTGTTTTCCATATTCACAAACTCCCCACATTGTTTTTGGGTGATAATCAGTGAAACTGCTGTACCATGCATGAAGTATATATTTTAAATATTGCTTTGGTACTAACACTCCCTAACCACCTCTCAACTAACTGAAACATTTTTCTGAGTGCCCAAGCGCTATGAAAAGGAGATATAAGAAGTGGCAAAAAAAAAAAAGACTGAAAAAAATGTTTCCCTCCAGTCACATTAGTCATAGTTCACGGGCTCAGTAATGACTTGTAGCTAGTGACCTACTCTACTGAACTGTGCTGCTATATAAGTTCAGAAAATTCCCATTTAAATTCTCCCATTTAAAGCCTCCTAAAGGTACTAGGTAGTATCCTAAGGAACAAACAGGAACTGAATAGGGGGAAGGGTGGATTTCTTGGCACTGTTTTTAAGGAACTTTTAGTGATATAGCTTGGCTGAAACTACGGGAGGAAAACTCCACTCTGAAGTCAAAGCCAAGGTCCTTGAATTACATGCTACACTTTTTAGATTTTAACTCTGTGAAAAACTGGTCATAGAACTGACAATCGAATAATGCATACGTAAGTATGTAACTAACATATACTAGATGTTCAAAAACTGAAAGAAAGGGTAAAGAAGGGGGAGGAGAGAGAGAGGATGAAGAAGAGTCGAGAGGCTGGAGGTTAAAGGGGAACTGAGAAGGTAAGAATGAGAACAGAGCTGCTGCCTCTTAACTCTCTTCACTAGGCTGGATTAACATTAAGCAGCTATGAGACTCTAATGAAATGTTAATGGTTAAGCTTCAAAATGGTCTTATTGATACCAACAAAAGCTTTTTTATACTTTGCTCTGTAACACAGATTAGTAAGGAACCAAAGTAGCATGTACCACTAACAGTCACAAAGTGGTTGCAGTCTAATAAAGGTATTCAGAATTATTGTGGGCTCTGTAATGGGGACAGTATTTAGGAAGAGGAGTTAAATACGGGTTGTGTCTACTGACTGTAGCACAATGTCAACCATATTCTGTGTCCTTGCACTTCTTGGTATATAGCATTTCAAATCTATAAATGAGTCTCTGATTTGTGTTCACTTGAAATGCATTCCAAAATCCAGAAGAGGTGCTAATCATTCAAGTTATTTATTTGTATTTTTCTTTTAAGCCTATGTATTTCAAGCTGTCAAACTGTATATCAAGGATTATAAAGCAAATAAACATTACTTAGGAAGGTTTCCACTGACAAATCTGTCCATATCTTTAATGCTTCACTACTTTACTAAAACATGTAATCTTAAGACACATCGATATCTAGATCAGTTTTACAATGTACAATTGAGTTACAATCTTCCCAAAAAACCAAAATATTATTTAAAATTAAACTTAGTTCAATTTTTCTTTTTAACAAAATTACTAGAAACATTTGTTTGGGCCTTGTCAGGAAGGTTTCAATTTTACATCATGTTTTAACTTGCCTAATCAGTTGAACAAAAGTACTTCATGTAAAATGATTCTTTTAGTTGCCTTACCTACAAATCCCTGCAGGATACTATAATTGAAACCTACTCACAGTAAGTTAGGAATAATTAGGGCCCCAAATTAAGCCAAACATAAAGTTAATTCAAATAGTCAGCTGCTGTCATTTAAATGGTTACAGAGTTTTATTGTTACTTAACATTTCTGAATGCTTTTAAATGTACTTTGTTCCTTTAGTCCATGTTTAGTATTTTAGTACAAATAGAAATGGGATCAAGGCGCAAAGATTCACCAGCCTTTTAGACTGGGAGTCACACCTATACCCAGTCTTTTGTCACTAAAGGTTTTCTACTCAATCTTTGCTATCAGTCAATTAACAACACAGCTGAAACAATGGAGTGACAGCTCTCAAAGGTAAGCTTTCTGGTAAATAAACCAGGATCACAGAATCTACAGTGAGTGCCATTAATGCAACAAAAGTAAGAGCTTTTGAAAGCTAACAGGGATAGTCTCTATTTGCCTAAACTCTAAAACAAAGCGAAGGATTAAACTAGCTTCCTGCGGTAAGCAAACAAAAGGGAAAAGATAATGTCAAAAACCCATACCTGAAGGAGGGGCTGCAAAGGCATGCCTTTAACTGCTTAATTGATGACTGCTAATCAGTGTTAACCGATAAATATAGTAAAAGTTAAAATTATTGTTGTTTTTTCAGTGTTATGGGTAGTTTAATCATTCTCAGCAATCGTTTGTACTTTCAAAGGGAAATACTGATTTTTTTTTAAATATAGGCCTGTGGCTATATAACTTCTGAAGATTATTTGAAAGTTGCAGAGAGTTAGCAAGACTGGTCCTTCTGTAATACATGTTACATACATTGCAAAATACAGTCAATCTTAATACAGTTTTTAATCTGAAATAGTAATGATTTTAAAAGCTTTGAAATAAGTGAATTTTTTCTGATCACCATTAAGTTAAACAATATTAAGCAATATATTTAAATTATATCAAATATTCTGAGTGACAACCTCATGAGGCAAGAAAATACACCAATGATCTGAGGCTAAACATTAAGTTCTACAGAAAGAAAAATGGACTGGTAGTAAGGAGAGCTTGGCAAAGGAACAATCTTGGCAGGCCTGTTTCTGCATCAATAAACTGAAAACTTCTACACTGCTAATCTCCAAGTTGAGATTCTAAGTTTAAAATTCTTCAATTCTACCAAAAAATTTTGTAAAACTATTTTGATCTCTAAGATACCTATATATGTTTAAAATTTGCTGTTTACTTACTTTTTATCTGGCTTTAAAAAGATCATGAATCTAATGAACTTCATGAAGAAATAAATGTAATTTGTGATTTGTATTATAGTAAAGCTAAAATAAATCAGATCAGTAACTTATCTTTATCTCTGACAGGAAGAGAAAATAAAATCATGTCCACTACTACTAATAAATAAAATCTTTGATTAAGTATAATACTATAAAGTGGAAAAATTGCTAGATCTTAAGCAGAGCTGTTTTTTGATAACCAGTTTACATTCAAGTACTCCCATCTTATACCCTTTTATGGTGTTAACATGTCAGGGTATTAATACTGACGTGAAAATGACAGCAATTCTTAGTTTTTAAAATATGCTGACTTTGAAAAATCAGTGAAATATAAACTTTTCCTAAATGGGTTAATAATATACACTTTGCATTACATGATTTTGTAATGTTACTTTAAGTACTAACATTTATAGTAAAATGCTATTCAAATGATGTTTCCATGTAACAGAATGAAAGCAGGGCAGATCAATGGGGAACAGAGGAAAATATTAGGGAGAAAGGGTCAGGCTGCATTGTTACTCAGGGATTTTTCAATACAAATCATCAGATAAAAGGTCAATAGAAAGCATATAAAATAGGACTAAAAGTGTAACAAAATACAAAAATGTGCAGTAAAGGGCTTCCCTGGTGGTGCAGTGGTTGAGAGTCCGCCTGCCGATGCAGGGGACATGGGTTCGTGCCCCGGTCCGGGAAGATCCCACATGGCGCGGAGCGGCTCGGCGCGTGAGCCATGGCCGCTGAGCCTGCGCGTCCGGAGCCTGTGCTCCGCAACGGGAGAGGCCACAACAGTGAAAGGCCCGTGTACCGCAAAAAAAAAAAAAAAAAAGTGCAGTAAAATGTTGCAAGGTAGCTTAGTTCCTTTTTTAAATAAACTGAATTATAAAACTGAAAGTGATGTTATTTCTATATTTCAACTGTGTTGTTAAGGTAAGAAATAAACCCTAATTTGCAAACGTAGAAATCACTATCATGCAAAATCTGATTTTCTAGACTAAACATTTTAATACCTAACACTCCTTGATACAGATGTCCTCTCACAGACCAGCAGCCTCAGCATCACGTGGGAGGTTATTAGAAATGCAGACTCTCAAGGACCATCCCAGATTACTGAATCAGAATCTACATTTTAACAGGATCCCCAATTATATGTAAATTTTGAGGTGCACTGTTATAGATAAAGAAGATTAAAAACATCCAGCATGACCTCCCTTAAATTTCTTCTCCTGTAAACATCTCTTCCTGAATCTTCCTCTCCCTATATCAAAATATACATGTTCCTTTGCTATCCTTGCACTGGATTCCATTTCCTTTCTTTCTGCCTGGAAACAAATTCAGGTATTCAACATATCTACTACAAACAACCAAAAAAGAAAATTATAAAAAGTACTTTCCTTAAACAATAGAATACACTTAACGGGCACCACCTGTCTCCTTCACTTTACTTACAACTTTGGAATCAACCTGCTACCACCAATCACCTCATTACAGCATTCTGTCATATAAAAGTGGGTGTCTTAAAATCCAGCAGAGAGCTCTCTCCCCACAACCACCAGCAATGCCCCTATCCATCCTTTTCATTGTGTTTGACTAAGTTATTAAGTCCCTGACTTTTAATAACATATTATATTGACTCTAATCAAAACCTGGTTTAGATTTTAATACTACAAAGAGAAAAAATAGAATCAGGAAGGGGAGAGAGAACTAATGATTATTAATATAAACATACACACATATATTAGATACAAAGAGATAGATAAAAAGCCATAGTAAGAAGTACTCTATAAATAACCAGCAAAATAAATGAGAATTTTACTTAACCTCTTTTTTTGATTAAATCCTTATGCAAAACAAAACTCTACTTTATCTGAATCCCTCTATTTTTTCCAAGAAATTGTGGTGTTTCTTGACATTCCAAAATTCCCAAAATGGAGAACTTCACTATAGGGTATTTTAATCTCTATTGTCCTGCTTTTTGCTTCTCTGTCTCTCTGTCTCTGTCTCTCTGTCTCTGTCTCTCTGTCTCTCTCTCTCTCACTAGCTCTCTTTCTCTCAACAACAACAAAAATACCTTTAAAATAAACTTTATTAAATAGACTAGATGCAAAACAAAATCATTTCAGTAGCATTATTATTGGAATCAAAAGAACAGTAACTTAAAAATAAACTTTATTAAATAGTTTAAAAATAAACTTTATTAAAAATAAACTTTATTAAATAGACTAGATGCAAAACAAAATCATTTCAGTAGCATTATTATTGGAATCAAAAGAACAGTAACGTTTTCATGCACAGTTCATTCTGTGTAAACATAAATTATATTCATTTCCCTCTCTTTTTTTTTAAACTGTTTTCTATTATCCATTTTTAATTTAGGTATGTCCTAACTTTATCTACTGTGTTAGTTAAAATCTGATTCATTCCAAATGATTAATATTAGTTTACTCCCTTGGCTCTCACCTGATAACAAAGTTAATTCCTAATGGATTAAAATTTTAAATAAAAACACGTAAGAACTACAGGGAAATGCAAGTGAATAAATATTTAACTAATCTCAAGATTTTTAAGGATAAAAATAATGGAAGATCTCACAAAAGAACATCAAAAAGTAAGGAAAGAGGAAAAGGGGGTAAATAAAGCAAATCAAGTAAAATATTGATAATTGTTAAATCTGTGACTAGTATTATTTTATAAAACTCTCTCTTCTGTTTGAAATTTTCGTTAAAATATCAGTATGAATTAAAAGGCTAACAAATACATTTTTCATAATAAAAATCACAAAAGGATATCACCAAAGGGTTTAAAAAATAAGAAAAGCTGTAACAACATAAACCGAAAAACTGGCAAAGGTAGTGAACAAAAAAATTCACATCAAAATTACAAATGACCAATAAGTAAATCCATACAAAATGTTTTTGTCCTCACAATTATCCCCCAAATTAGAAATTTAAATTACAATCAGATATCCTTTTTCACATATCTAAGTGTCAATTCTTTTAAAAATTTAAAATCAGTGCTGGTAAAGCATATAGATTGATACTTTCACACAGTCGTCAAAGAGAACATTGGTATAACCCTTCCAAAAAGCCAGTTTGGAAGATGTATACATGCCTGATATAATAATCAGAGTTCCAGAATTCCAGTCCTAGGAAACAACCAAATATGATGTAAAAAACATATAGATATTTATTTTACTTATACTTGAAAGAAATTAGGTTCAAATGGCCAACAGGTAGTTTAAATCAGTTTTGACATATACATGATAAATTACAATGCAGCTGTTAAAATCTATTATCTAAATATATAATGACAGGGTAATACAAGTTATGATAATAAAGTGGAAAAAATCAGAATATAAAAGTATATGGAAATGAAGAAGCTAATTTTGTTTTATACATTGTAATTTTGTTTTTATCATGTGTGTTGGGGAAAAAGAAGGAAATGTATGGTGGTTATATCAAGGTCTAGAATTATGAAAAATTTTAAATGCTTATCTTAATTTTCTTATTTTTTATCTTTTCTCATAAGAACGTATTACATTCAAATTCAGGAGGAGGGGAAAGCTTTTAGGAAAAATAAACCCTCAAAGCAAGAATAATAGCAAACATAAAAGTCAAATTCAGGAGAGTCCCATGCTCATAAGGAGGGATTATAAATGTTTTTGCTTCCAGAAGCTCTTATATGGAATTCCCTTCTCAGCCTTACATTTTAGCCAAAAGATCCCGGGGCCAAGGCTAGATATTCTCCTGGAATCAGTTCTGTCAAGTTGACAAAAGGAGTAAAAGAATAGGGTTGAAAGATGTCATGATATATTCACTAATCCACATTGATGTCTAATACATGTAGACTGCACGGCTGTCATATGTCGTTCTCTGTCTTGCAGGAGGTGAAAAGAAAATAAAGACTACCATAGGGTACCAAGCATATGTTTCAGTAAGACACTCCCTTAGTAATGTGGCAGATAAATAGTTCTTTGAGGGCTTCCCTGGTGGCGCAGTGGTTGAGAGTCCGCCTGCCGATGCAGGGGACACGGGTTCGTGCCCCAGTCTGGGAAGATCCCACATACCGCAGAGCGGCTGGGCCTGTGAGCAATGGCCGCGGAGCCGTTTTTTGAGAACTACCAGTTCTACATTAATACTCAGATGTGCTCAATCATTTGTATTATCTTATTCTCTAATACCATGACCTAGCATATAAAAAAGTGAAAAGGTACATTAATTCAAAAAATGAGGCAAGAGATTCATCACGATTGAAATTACTTAGTAAGGAGTAATGAACACAATTACCGTTCAGAAAAATTAAGGTGCTTTACATGTCTCCTGTGCTTTTAATTAAGCCACCTTTAATACACTATCGATTATTTCAAAATATAATAGTAATGGTGATAAATGTCTAATATGAATGTAAAATCAGTATTTCAAAAATTTACTTCTGTTTGGACAAGTTTATGACCTCTTTACTTTTAGCAAATTACTTCATAACAGATTTATTAAATAAATATTTGATGCAGTCTTTTCTGTCAGAATATGGAGGTTTGCAAAAATTAAGCAGCCAAGCAATACAGTGTTATTAAGGTCTGTGTGTAACACACTGATTTTATAACACTTTTCTACCAGCAATAGACCTATTTGTGAATCAACAGAGATTATGCATAAGTCAACCTTTCTAAACACTGGAAAAAGAAGCAAAAGAGGATGAAATAGGGTGGGAAGTGGGGAGGAAAAGTGGGGAGAAGAAAAAAATCAACAAGCAAGCACTAGAATTAATCTCCATATATACTAAATATGGCATAATTTAACACTGAATATTGGTATCTAAAATGACAAAAGTATACTCCAAATTAACTTTTTTAAAGATGCCAGGGTATCCAATAAGTTTAATCTTATTTTTTTTTCAATTTTGAGTCATAATCAGAACTCATATACCTTGCTCTTAAATCCTGGTAGTACTGTAAGGCATTTGGTTTTTACAAGATCAGAAGCAATGTCATATAATATGTAAGTGGCATTAATATTTATATTTTTGAAAATGAATTACATCAGAACCTATGCAGAAGAACGCTGCTGCAATCAAACTACATTGCATTCATATAACACAATAAAGAATATTTAGTGTCCTAAGAGCAATATAGTTAGGTACTTTCTTAAGGAATAAAATCGCATTAATCTGCACTAAAAATATAAATAAATCATTTTTAAAAATGCTTTGTTTTATATCAATGTTAATTTACATAATTTGCTATTTTAAAAAATAAGGTTACATTTGCCTGCAGCAAACACGGATATACCGTACAATTCCTATTAATTTAATGGGAGTTGTGACCCCCATTAAGTTTAATAGGAGTCATACGGCCAAACCCCCATGTACCTTGCTGAAAATTTACCTCCTAGCTTTAAACTAATCAAATAATCTGAAATGAACAAAAGTAGTCAATTTTGCTAGACTGCGAAATGTAAAGTCCCTACAGTAAAGTCAATTCAGCATTATGATGGCAATGGCCACGTAGTTAATCCCAACAAGAAAAAGAACAAGGTTATAACAGTGAGAAGAGACAAACTGAAGCAAGGGTGGTTTAGGAGTGCGGAAAACAACATTTACCCATCACAGAAAATACGTTTTGTTTTTTCCAATGTGGAGTCAATTTTCCAATTTTTTTCTTTCTTAGTACAATGTCTAAAAAGAATAAAAACAAAAATCCCTTTTTGAAGCCTAAAATTATGCCCAAGGAGCCTGATCAGACGGATAAAGAACCATATGAAAAGGTATAGATAACTGGTGACAACTTCTGAATCACAGTGAATTAAATCATAATTTTTTCTGGAAAAACTTTTAAAAAGTTACTTTATAGCAACAGCCATGCAACCATATACCTCACCCCAACTACCCACACACCAGATTACAGTGGTTCTTAAGTGTGATGCTGAGCAACATGAGCCTCATCCCAGAAAATTTTCAGAAATGCAAATGCTTGGGCCCCACCCCAGACCTTCTAGGTGATTCTTATGCTCCAGTTTGAGAACTACTGCAATACTTTATTTCACATCCATGCTGTTCTCTCTCGGTTGGTTTTTTCTCCACCACCATGCTCACCACTGCCTTTACCTAGCTTGTGCAGCTCATACTGAGATTCAGCTCAAGAATCATCATCACTTCAGGCTGGAAGCATTTCTTGACACACACCCAATGCTTCTGGAGTATCACCATCATGGCACTTATCACCCTGTTATTACAACTGTTTATTGTCCCTCTACCAACTATTAAGACCACGACCCTCTTCAAAGATTTATGCTATTCAGTGACGGATACAGAATAAGTGCTTACCATAAGCCAGGCATTGTTCTAGGCATTTGCATGTTGATGAACAACAAAAAAGATCCCTGCCCTTGTGAAGGTGACATTCTGTGTATGTGTGTGTGTGTGTGTGTGTGTGTGTGTAAATATAAATTCTGTACATTTTATTACATGTATGCATCAATAAAAGAATAAAAGATAAAAAGAATAAATATAGGTCTGAATTATTCTAATCTTTCTTAAGTTTAACCTTGGAGAACGAAGTTACTATTCCTTCCACTAAATTATAGACCATTCTGAAAAAAATATTTATAAGCCAAAACAGGTTTTTTAAATTCATAAGTGACCCCTAGATCTACTATTTTCCTGCCACTCAACTAGCAAAAAGACCCTACAGCCAAACATCATTTTTTACTAAGACATAATTAACACAAAAATCATTGTAAAATGTTCTTAGAGAATTTAAAAGTACAGTAAAAACTGCTAAGATACTATTTCTACAGCTATGTTCTTAAATTTTCTTGATGTATATAAATAAATATGTAAAGCTGTATCTATGTGGCATTTTTACCTGGCATAATATTTTCTTTGAAATAAGGATAAGCAACAATGTAATTCAAGTTAATTAACTAAAATTTCGACTAATGAAATCTAATTACATACTCACTGCATAAAGAATTCAACCTGAAATCCATATTACCTACTTCGCTGAAGAACTGCTATTATTTGTAACTTGTCACTTGAGCAAGCCTTCGTATATCTGACTTATGCTGGCCAGGGCTCCATTATACAGCATAATTTAATTCTCTAGGACACAAAAATTCAATTTACTTTCCTACTTACTGATACATATTTCCACAGTGGGTTACTTGATTGTAAAAATTGGCCAAAAGAATCAAAGCACCCCAGTTTCTCAACAAAACTGATTTTTAAAGGGCTAGATTTAGTCCTCTAAGAGTAAAATAAATTCTAAAAAAACTTACAAAATATTGTGGAAGTTTGGTCTTTTATAATCATTTTTTATTTGAAAATTCTAAACATAATTTTCAAAAAAACACAGGAGAGACTTTAAGAATAAATAAAACACTGTTCCTACTTTGCAAAAACCAGTAAATTTTAACGGGTAAGACTTTATTCTTAAACACTAATTGACAGAAATGGAGAAGATAAGCTAATTCTAACAATTAAACCTTTATATAATTAGCTTTTACCATGGTAAAACTTAAAAAAAAAATGTTTAGTGATTTGCTCTTTAACATGCACACAAAACATGACGTATTTATAATGTTTGCCTGGACTTAGAACAAATACATAATTCCTCCTTGCATATATGGAAATTTACCTCTCATATATACAGATGTAAAACAAATCCAAAATTATGTTAAGCCTTTAAAATCATACACTAATGTAAAACACTACTGTAAACAGGAGAAAAGAAAGCTCTGAAAAGGAAGGCACGGTCCATGGCTGAATACAGTACACAGGCTTGTTTTGTTTAAAAACAAAATCTTACTTAGTTGCTACTACTTAAAAATCTATCGACTGGTTTCTATTGAGAAGACTGGCAAAACCGGGCTAAACACTGGAAAGGCAACCATGGCTCCTCCAGCAAGCACTTTCCTGCTTGCTGCAGACCTCCACTGGCCTGCCGCACTCAAGTTACTTTGTCTGCTTGGCCAAATAGGTAGGTGTTTGAGGTTTTGACCCCTGCACAAGACCACAAGCTCCTGAAGAGCAGGACCTGTGCCTTGTGCATTTTTGAACCCCAAGCACCTGGCTCAATTTAGTCACTCAATAAATGAGGAAGGAGGGAGGAAACCATCTAGAAAACCTTATCTGAGCTTACCGGCAAATATCCAGGAGCTGATAAAAAAAGTGCTCATAGCTATAAGATTTGAAAAAGTAACAATCATGTAAGGGCCCTGAAGAAACTTAATGGCTGAATAATTAAATTTATATCTTCTTTCCTGTGCTCTCATACCCCACTTTGATTGGTTTTCTCTATAGGTGTTCACAAAGCATTATCTGCTTGCTGGCAATAAAGGACTATCATGTCGCGTAAAACTTTTCTAAGACAAAACCATGTGACGCTGGATCAATGTTCTAACAGTGAAGTGCACAGTAACTCTGTATACCCTCACAGTTAGTAGTGTGGGTTTGTCCTAGGTTCTTTTTACCTGGAGGAGGGAACTGCTTCAAAAGCAACACCCCCTGGCCTGATGCGCCAAAAATGAAATTTCCCTTAACAACAGATATGCATCCTGACCTGATAGGTGACACTAGAAATAAAACTGCAGTATCTCATGAAAGTCTCTGGTTTGCTAGCCCCCTGCTGAGTTAAGCTACTGTGCCAGCAAAGTAGTCTCTATCTTGATTGGAAAACTTTTTATTATGTGGACTAATGAGCCATTGATCTACACCTGGAATCTTTTTAAATGTATAAAAACATTCAAACACAACAGCAGGAATTCAGTTAGTTTTTCCCTCTAAAAAAACAGATGCAAAATTATAGACTATACACAAGATTTTCATAACAATCCAAGCCAGAGATTCATATTATTAACTCAGTTTCTGCTCGTTGTTTATCGTTACAGTACTATTCATTCAGACATTACATTTTAATGTCAGATTTGATGTATCTTTCAATTCTGATGCAAAGAGCAATATCTTCTGAAAATAAAATATTAACCCATTTGTAACTTTCATGTGTGACAAATCCAAGTGAGCATTATTTACTTTCTGAATACAGAAGTTCTTATGTTAAAATTTTTCTCAACTTGTTATTTATCTGAATTATATTATTAAGTTATGTCAATATATTGAAAGTAGGGGACTGGGACAGCAAGGAGAAGTGATGAAACATAATTTTGGAACAAGCAATTCACACGGAATTCTTTCGGAAAAATGTTAACATTTTGAAGCTTATTACAAAGACATTAGAATAATAAGCTTCTATCTATTAGTTGACAGTATGCCTTTTTTTCCATCTCCGATTTTATTAACAGGTATAAATGGGATCATTTAAAAGTACATATATAGCCAATTTAAAAATTCCAAGACATTTTCTTCAAGAATATTTAATTGTGACCAAAAAATTCATTATATTTTACATGCATTTCTCTGAGATTTTGCATTCTTTCACAGATTTTACAAGTTTAATATAATTTCATGCTGAATACAATGACTGCCACTACCAACTAGCTATAAAATTAACACATCTTAGCCCCACATTAACTTCTGACCTGCTCTGTAAAAAGCACCTGGAAGGGTGTTATTTTCACATGGAAATAACATGTAAGACTAAAGAAATAACGGATACCAGAAAATCCATATAGTAATTATGGTTTCAACTATTTCATTAACCCTCTAAAGTGTCTTTACTTCTTTAAAAATCAGGTCTGTTTTCAATAAAGATAACATTAGAAAGGAAGCACTACAAAAAATAACTTTTTCCAGAAAATACAAAAAGAATTTATTTAGAAGTATTAGAACAATGACCACACTTAAGTAGCACACAAAACTAAAGATGAAATCAAAGAGTTGCCACAAAATATTTTCAATTTTACTGGCATAAATTCAGTCAACAAATGTAACATATATACCAAAGCAAAGCTTTCATTTAGTTCTCTCAGGATTATTTACAATGATTATATTTATAAATGTATGTAAAATATAAATTCAGATTTCTATCACTTTCTATAATATATAGCTGTGTAATGAAAATAATTCAACCACCAGAAAAAGAATATGACATTCAGGAAATCTTTTTAACACTTAATTCTAAAATAATAAAAAATATTCATTCGAGCCACTTCTACATTAAACAAAAGATTGCATAGTTTAAGTTCTCCTGAACTTAAAAAATAAAATTTAAACTGTTACCTTACCTTCTGTATTCGGTAAGAAGCTGATTATAATGATAAACCACAGGCTTCGCATTCTGCAACCAGAAGACACCATTATTGATCCCTTTAAATATTTTCTTTGTATTCCTTAATGAATCTAGTTATAAATGTCCAGCTTCATCGAACCCAGCAGTCTTCATCATTGATCCTCATATCTGAAAAACAAACAAATCCATCATTTACTCTATGGTCCTGCAATGTCACAAAAGATGAAAAAATAATAACAACAACAACTCCTCTCTTTCCCTCCTTTCCTCCCTCCTTCTCCTAAGTATAAAAAAAAGGGCATATATTTTGATTCTGTATGCAACAGGAAGTTGCTCCTATACACTGGATATCTGAGCTTTGCATTCTGGAAACAATCAAAGCCTCCCAAACTTAAAGGTAATCAGAACATATGAATTCACATAATAGTTATATAATTTCCAAAGATAAATTTTTCTTTGAAAAGATTAAAAAGTTATTCTAGAATAATATATCTGCCTTTCAATGCCACGTATTAGTCATTTTATCAAAGTACTAGCTTTGGTACATAATACCTCCAACAAAATTTCATAAATACATACACTTTCTTTGTTTCTAGTGATGGTAACAGCAGTATTATCTACTCTTTTATCCTGTTACCTTGCAAAGTACATTACAGATATAATGAAACAGTTTATTTTTCTATTCAAGGGTGTACAATTTTTAATATACGGTTGTACTTTATATCATAATGGCATTCCAAACACCACATAGCAAACTATTATCTGGCTACTAGTTATTCATAAAGGGAGCAGTTTAATAAAATGATTGCTCTTTACTATTTCGTTTTAAACTTTTAGATTTTCATGTATCAGTTTTTCTTACAGCAAAACTTAGTAAGATCAAACCCATATCCTTGAGTAGTTTAGTCCATCCACTGGACGAAAATAAAACCGCAGACCATGATGATTATATCTCCAAGGTTGCATCACTATTTTTTAAAAAACCAAGGGAGGGGTGGCAAAGAATATAAAAACCAAGAGCCAAGTTTAATTCTGACTAGCCCTTAAGGACACAGTTCTTCAAATGCAGAGGATACAAAAACTTCAGAAGTGATTTAATCAGCATTTCTAAGTTCCCAGGATCACGTGAAACCAGGTTATTTGCTGGGTTCTACTGAAGTGTTTTACTGCTTTCTGGGGTAGCATGAGGAATCAAAGAGTAAATACCAGCCTTACAATACACACATACTATGAAGGCAGTTCCAAAATATATACAGCCTCCTGATCTAGCTTCTGAGGGTAAAGAAATTACAAATTCTTCCTTTAAAGTTTTCCCATGCTATCCTTAACCTGGTGCAAATAAAGAGTTTTTTTTAAGTGGAGCACTGAAAGTTACATGAGGTTGTGTCTATAACGCAAATCAAATGAACTCTTACATAATTTAGATGCTATCACTAAAGCATAAAGAAAATTTAGAAAACCAAATTTCCCTAGATAACTTTGGAGTTCTCTATTTCACATTATCTGAGCTACTCTGCATTTGCTACATTCTTAATGCATCATATGTGATTCTATTAGCAGGTCACTGTATTCTGCTATCACTTCCCTACAATGTAACTTCAATGGAAAAGGGGTCAGATGCTAAATGGTGTGGGACACTTATGCTACAAAGTCACTATCTTGCTTCACCAACACACAGAAAGAAGGTAAAAAATTAATCTGAAGTCATTATCTAGTGTTTAAATATGAAGGCCCATAAAACCACAAAAGGAACTAGCAAGATATTTTTGTCATAAGAAGCTTATTTTATCATGCCTATAGTTTCTGAGATAAAACTGCTTCCATATACACCTCCATGATCCATAATCAGCCCAGTTTTTTTAGCTCCCTCTGAAACCTGTGACAATTACGTATCATAATGAGGGAATCAGAACTGGCATTACCAAGTTCTAAGAACACCTCAGATGTTCTTAGAAATAAAACAAAAACAAAGGGAAAAGCAAGCTTCCTCCTCTGCATGCCAAAAATATAAAAAGAAGAATGATACATCAAAAATTAATCTGACGGAGGAGACACATGGCACACAACCCTGAAAAACTGGCTGCCTCTCTATTCATTTTTCACTCTGAGCTCCCAAAGACTATTCAAAAGACAAAATCAAAAGTAAACCTTCCATTTACAACTGCTGTGCAAAGTACCTGCCTTAAAACTGCAAGCTATTTTTTATAAAGCACAGAGAGAAGTCAGATAATTTCATGGCCTGTCATATCAAAAGGGCTAATCAGTGAACAATTTCTTACTTCCCACAGACTGGTCAATGATTGGCTCAAGCAATTAGAATAATTTTAATGTGTGGAAGAGGTGCATTAATTTTACTTGTAGTAATTAAGTCAGCCTTTGGAATGCTCCCGATTTAAGCAAAGAATCCTGACTACCCAGGTTTTGGTTGTAATGGGTACTTTCCTTTCAATGAACTAATGCATACAGGCTGCGTGCCCACATGCACAACCCTTGAACACATTTCCACTTTCTTAAAGCGATCCAAGATCGGTCTGTCTTTGGTCATCCGCTATTTGAAAGAGTCCTTGTTTGTGGGAAGAAAGAGAAGGAAGAAATCAGGGACTGGCGACTGCCTTGTAAGAAACAGCTGCCAAGATAGGAAAACCTCTGTTAGTGAAGGGAAAAGGAGGAGGAAACCACACAACCCAGATCTCTTTTGTGGTCTCTGGCCAGGATAGAATATTTTATGAACTGATTTTAACTATACGCTCTAGTCAACTATGAGACTTAGTATAAATGACTGTTTCTAACAAACAGAAAGAGATTCTGGAATGTAATAAAATCATGGCTTCTTTCACCCAAATAAAGCCTTAAGTCCATCCATCTGTCTGTGCAATGAGTAAAAGAATATAAAATTTATTTTTCTCATTCTGCTATCTACATCAAATCACTTTCACATCAAATAAAATTATTTTCTAAAGTTCAAGCTTTAAATGCAAGTTTGAAAACAGTCAAAAGATTTTACTGCTGTGATCCAAATTAAAAACAACCTTCCATTAAAAAATTTAATGAAAACTGAAATACTTAGCAGACCATAATCAGCTAAGGATAGAATGAATAAATAATCAAACATGGTGAAACTAATCCCAAGAAAACATTGCTCCTAAATCAAACTGGAGCCACAAGACACTCACTGGCATAGATGTAGCCAACAGACTCTATATAACTACCTGCAAAATGAAGCTCAGTATAAGTGTCTCACAATGCAAAACAAGAACAAAAACAAGGAACAAAACCAGAAAAGGGCTATTAAACTTTCTTTCAACAAACAGAAAAGATTAAGTGACTTCCCATATTGAAAACCAGTTTGTCCTTAGATTTTTAGAAAAACTCTTCCCAAGAACTTCAGGGGAAAATTGGGAGTGTAAAGGCACAGATGAAACCCCACATAATGCTAAGTAACAGTTCATTGCTTAATAAAAACTGAAACAGAACATTTTTACTCAAACTACAAGTGACTATTTCTTTTCTTATCCTTCAAATAAGGGGATTCAAAGTATTTCATCCTAACCTTGTTTCTATAACCACCTGCCATTGTCTACCAAACCTCTGTCAAGATTTTTTTTTTAGAGTAAGTATCCTATTACTGTCATGTAAAAAGTCAATTAATGCATCATTAATACTAAACCTTCCAAAGCTGAACAACGACTTCCAGGAACATGCCTCAGCATTGTTTATATCCCAACAGTCCTCAATGTTTTATACACTACTTACAATGTACAGTTAGCTGTAGCCTTTCAGACAGTAACCTGCTTATATTTATTAGCTGCATTAAACATCCCATGCCTTAAGCTGTCAGCAAAATTAAGAAACCATTACTAATCAGTTTTAATATTTGTGTATTTATGTTACATTACTAAGAAATCACATTTAACCTTATATATGATATCTGTCTAGCAAAAACAGAAAAAGAATAAAACCCATTTGTTGAAAAGCATCAATGAAAGAAGTAGGATACAGCATGCTTCAAATTAATGAGAGAAAAAGATAATTTATTTTTTTCTAAAAATGGTTAACTGAGCTGATATTCTACTAAGTGCAAAGACACTAAAATTCATATCTAAAGCTTTATCTTTGATTTCTACTCATGGACACTGAACTACTGTGAACACCGGATATTACGCCTAAACAACCGTAAGTATGAGAACCGGAAAGGCAAAGAGACATATTAAGCAGGAAACCTACCAAAGTTACCCATCCTTGTTACTATGTACTAATGCTGTATAAAATGAAACATTCACACTTTGTGTAAGCCTAAAATTCTATGCACTAAGTGTATGTCAATTTTAAATGAGAGCTAAAGACAGCTGTACAAAATCAGTCTTTCTGATGTAATTTGTGCTATAAAATTATAGTCACTATGGGACAGAATTTACTAACTAAAGAAAGCTGCTTTTCTATGTTTTACCAAAACAACAATAACAACAGCAACAGGATGATATTAACCCCACTCTGCCCCCACTGCAAAGATTTAGAAAATAAAAAATAAATTGCAGAATTTCCCCTTCTTGTTAACATAGGAGAAAACATCAACACCCTTGGGATTTTTCTTTCAGTAAGTTGCCTAAGTAAACCCTTGTTATCACTAATCAGAAAGCCTTTTTTAGCTCCAGACATTTGACATTCTTTTCGCGTTGGACTTTATTTTCTTTCCCTTCACAAAGATAGGGCTGGGGTTGGAAATGCTAATAGCGATTTTAAAACCACGTGGCCAACCAATAGTCGCCACCCTCTTTCTGTTTCATTTCTGCAGATATTGGTATCAAATATAGAGTACTTTAATTACACCATTTATACTAAAGTCCCCTTAACATTCATTTTTGATCTTACCCTTTATTGAAACTTCTTCATCATTGTGAAGGTATAAATTCTCCTGTGAGAGGACTTAGAGGAGGAGTAGAAAGGAGAAGAGTTCAGGAATGCTCCCAGTAAATTATATCTGCTATCTGCTATGATATCTAGGAGTCATGCTGAGCGTGCAAAAGAGGCTTGTAGCTGTGGACTCTGGAGGCACAATGCAGGGCAGTCTGCCATTCTCTTCATTAAAATGCTTCCAGTTGAAATAATAAAAACAAATGGCTGTCATTTTCAAACCAACATAGGGGACATTTTATGACTGAACATAAAGCTGCAAATGAAGTATCAAAAGAAAAGGAAAAAAACGAAGCTACATGCCCAGTTCAAAATATTACCTTATATAACATGAAAGTTGATGGCGTCCCCAACTTTTACATCAAAAAAAATCATAAATCCATTGGTTTAAAATATTTTGTATTTATTGTTAAATTACAATACACCTACAATGTAGAATTTAGTTTTTTCCCCATTTGGGGGAAAGGGAAAGCTATTTTTAAATAGCACTCCTCTCCAAAGTTAAAACTTTTGATTTCTTCTTAACTTTCTAATGGTCTAGAATTCTCGTGCAGTATTTTTGAGTTGAATATAAATTATGGGTACCAAGGCCAAAAATATTTCCTGAGTGCCTACTGTGCATGAAATACTGTATCAGACACATATCACTAATCCATAAAGGTCAGAAGTCTGAGGTTCAGAAAAGTTAACTCCTTTACTGGAAGTTACTCAGCTAGCAGGCAGCAAAGCTTGAATTCCAATCAAGGCTAATTACAAGGACATTCTTTCTTAGTTGCTAAGTTATTCATTCAGCAAACATTTACTGAGGATCTATTACATGCTGTGTACTGAGGAACCTAAGAGACAAAACTCCTAACCCTCAGGGAGATTACATTCTAGCTCAAAAATAACCCTTTCTAAATAGAAAGCTACAATTGCCTGGCACAGAGTTAGGTGCCTCCAAAATGATAAAACTACACAGATAAACTAAATAGTTTACTTATATTATTCATGAAATCTTCACAACAACCTGCGAAATATAAATTATTATCCCCAATTTGCCTTAAAATGAGAATACATCCTGTACAAGGACAGTAAACAATAGCAGGGCTGGGATATAAGACCATGTTCTAAAACCACTATTGCCACGAATTAAGTAGTTCAGATAAGCCTACTCACTTTATGTGTTTTATTATCTTTCCTTTTGGAATAAAAAATACAAATAGAACAAAGTCATTTTGGGATTATGAAAGTGATGAAATACAAAAAAAATAATGAGTTGATTTTCAAAATGTTTACATGAGTAAAACTAACATCCCTTAGGTAATGATAGCTAAATGTTAACTTAATTTTTAGTATTTCCAGTTAAGCTATCTTAATTTTATTCATTTACAGTGTTATTTAAAGTGCTAACGATATATGTTATAAATTAACAAATTATTCTAGATGAATCTTATGAGCCAAAATACCTGAGAAGTTGCTTACAAGTCAAAATTATAAACCTAAGTATTTCCTCAAATATAATTAACAATGGAAAGAACATTTTAATGTCAACTTCTGTGATATTATGGTCTCTTCACTGTTCAGGCAAATAGAAAAGAAAAAATCCAATGTTGCTCACGAGATGCAATCTTATCCTTGGCTCACTACACTGGATCCTTTGTTCATAAATCATTGTTACTAGCCATTCTTTGAATCAATATTCAGATTCCCTCTTGGTCTCTATGTACAACCACTAAATGAAATAATAATGACCCAGGATCTGTCGTATATTAGATCATCAATATCACCATCAGGAGTTTCTTAAAGGTAATGAGGTAATCTGAGTAAAACATGTCAAATGAACTTAAAAATGAAAAATTAACTACAAAGAACACACAGTAAGAAGCTGAAAAAAATTTTCTGAAGTATATAGCACATTGCCTTTTGTAATCAATAAATGATAAAACTCAGCTGCAAGCTATGTCAATATATATAGTGTCATCTCAACTTGCAATTCTAAAATAAAATAAATAATATTAACAGTAAAATTGCATGTATGTCAGTTTAGGTCAATGACTATCTAGTGATTACATGCCAGATATTTTTGATATTGAGTACTGAAATGAGTGTTACCTATTCATTTATTATATTTACTTTATATACTGGCCCTGTGTTAGGCTCTAAAGGGATTATAAACAGATGAAGATATGACTGCCACTTTCAAAAAGTTAATAATCTTCTAAGGAGAATTAAATACATAAGAAAATGATTAAGACCCCAAATATGAATTAATTAATAACTGTTAAACTCCCAAAAACTTAGTGATAATAAATATATTTTATACCAAAATAATGAAAGAAAAGAGAAATAAAAGCAGTTTATAGACCTGTGTTTCCCTTGAGATGTGAACTTAGGTCAACCAATATCATCTTAATGACAAGAGCCCAAGACTGAGACGAGGAACACAGTCTAGAATCCTGGTTTAACCTACCACTATGAGTGCTGGGACAAATCACGATCATCTAAGCCTCAAGTTCAGCAACTATACACAAGGATAGGAATACACAATAAATTTACTATTCCATTATTTTCTCAATTATTCCAATAACATGTTTATGGTCCTGATTCCATCTTAAGTAATCTTAAAGGAGCTTTTTAAGGGTTATTGCAATATGTTTCACTAAAAGCTTGTCTCTTATCAAAATATCTCTCAGCCATTACTTTAATAATTCAGAGTTTTAAAATTACATCTAAAAGAGTTGCTATTACAAAAAACATTTTTTGAAACCCACCTACAGATTACATTACAGATTATTACATCGGCAGCCATAATACAATAACCTGAGACTCATTCAGCTCACAGATTCACACTCCGCCTTTGTGGGAAAACGCACATGATCAAACAGCAAGACGACATGCTTTTTCCAGAAAAAGCAAGTTCCTGTGCCTTAGCCCACGTTAGTCTCCATTAAGCCCTACATTCCATACCATACACTCTGTGTCTACAAGCAAAACTCAAAATAACAGTATTTTATTGAGTGGTAAAGAAAAAGTGTATATCAATTATTTCTGAAAATTAACTTAATGAACAACATTAGAAATAAAGTTTCAGTTTAAGTGAATGAACAAGAACAGACTCTTACTTCCAGTGTTCGACTGATATTGAATGTGGTCAGCATGTCTGATTCCTCTAAAGGGCATTAGAAGACATATGGGAAGGCAAGAAAAATGTTTATAGATAATATTTTAAAACATAATGGACTGAGTCATTTTTAATGATTGTTAAAAAAATTTAAAACTTTAGTTCATTAAAAACTTAAAATATAACATGTTTTATGTCTAGTGCTTCTTAACTAGTGACTCATGGAGTGAGGGAGGTATGTGGTTTTTAGAAAAGGGATTTTCAACATTAAAATATAATTTTATAACCTCTATTAAAATTTCAAGGACTTCCCTGGTGGCTCAGTTGTTAAGAATCTGCCTGCCAATGCAGGGGACACAGGTTCGAGCCCTGGTCCGGGAAGATCCCACATGCCACACAGCAACTAAGCCCGTGTGCCACAACTACTGAGCCTGCGCTCTAGAGCCCATGAGCCACAACTACTGAGCCTGTGCACCACAACCACTAAGCCCATGTGCCACAACAACTGAAGCCCGCATGCCTAGAGCCCGTGCTCCGCAACAAGAGAAGCTACTGCAGCGAGAAGCCCACGCACTGCAACGAAGAGTAGCCCTTACTCGCCGCAACTAGAGAAAGCCCGCACGCAGCGATGAAGACCCAACACAGCCAAAAACCAAAAACAAAAACAATGTTCAATAAAAAGAAACACAGGTTATAAAAAGCTGAGAAAAATTGACTAGAATCTTGAATTACTTGCCAAGACTCTCTTACTTGGTAAAAGACATGTTATTTTTGCAGTATTTCATTATTTTTTTATAAATTTTCCAAATCAGAAAACTGATATTTGAGGAAAATATATCCCTCGTTGCCACTCCACATATAAAGCAAAAAGCTGAGCTTAATAAGAATAACTTCCAAAGATAACAACCAGTAATTCTTCAGCTCTCTTAAGCTAAAAACTATCAATAATATCCCATTATGTTTAGAAAAATTAGAAGCAAGGAATTATGTAGACTGATACTATACAGAAGAGATCAGGAAACTTTTTTCTGTAGAGGACCATATAAGTAAATATTTTAGGCTTTAAGGACCGTAGAGCCTCCGTCACAACTATACACTTCTCCCTTTGTAGCATGAAACCCGCCATAGACAACGTGTAATGAATAAGCATGGCTGTGTGTCAATAAACTTTACTGCAAAAATTGCCAGCCAGGCAGTTTACTAACTCCTGCTATAGATTAACCGATACAAGATGGAGATAACTGAATGCAGTTCGGTCAAATAATGAACTGACCAATAACCATCAACATCTACCAGAATATTCAAACCAACTTCAGTCTGTTATTTTAAGAAACTAATTTAAATGTAAAGGTAAGTTAACTACGCTGGAATGAGAAAAACAAAATAAAGCAGCATTATACTGACCAAAACAAATTAGTGTTTCAGTGTGTGTATAACAGAGCCATATGTACAGCTTACAGTGCTCGGGGAGAAACTCCAGAAAAGAAAATAAAAGGCATTACCACAGTAACCTATCTTACTACTTTGGCAGGAGAGAATGTAAAGCCAATCAAAACAGTAAGTAATGGGAGGCTGAAAAGCAATGAGGTTTTCGACAAGACCCCTGAGGTATTCTACCATTAGTATGATGGTTTCAAATAGCTGTTGGTAAAAGTGGCTTCAAACTCGTGAAACTTCTGTCATCACTGCTACTCACCCATATGAAACACTGGATATACCCCAGTCCCACATTGTATTCAAAAGGAGACTACTAAATTCTAATTTGTTGAATTTCTGCTATAAAGCTAAAAATTCTACAAGGCCAGAATCACCAATCTTACTCCAAAAGAATTATGAAGTCACAATAAATGCATACATTTCTGTTAGAACAAAAGAATTTTTAGAGTTTTCCAATTCCTTATATCCAGGCTCTTCCTAATCAATATTTGACTGTTACTATTATAATAAATATTTTTACTTTCTGCAAGCTAATGTTTCCTAAAATTGAATAGTCACACTATAACATGCCATAAGAATAATATTTCTAAGCTACAATTAATAGGTAACCACATTTAAAACACATCAGCTAAACTTTTCTATCTATCTATATATACATATATATATGTATATGTATATATATGTATATATATATATAAGACAAAAGAGTGGAGGTTACAAATTTTTAATAAGAGCATTATATTATGGTAGTAATAATCTAGGTGTTTTACTGGAAGTGAAGTGGATTACTGTAAATGAAATTTTAAAATGTCCTTTCCATTTTACAGATAACACAAAATGACTTTTTTCATGTCTCTGGCGATAAGGATAGATCTGCCACACATTTAAATGGTGCCTTCATACTTCCCACCCTGACTCATGAATTAATAATTTAGTGACATTAATACAAGAAGATAAATGATAAAAAGGTTAAGGCGCATGGGCCAACCATACACACATACTTCTTTGAGCAGTTAATACTTCTCTGCCAATTACAGCTAAAACTTTTTAACTGTTTTCAACAGCATTTTTACAATCTAAGTAGCAGCTTATGCACACACAATTTCACACAATTCAGGCTTAATAAATTTCCTGCTGGTACCAAACAATCATTCTAGGGGATTAAAGTGCAACATCTGTTAACATTAATAATGTTTTATATAGTCATATGTATTAATGAAGCCTCTATACCATTATTAGTCTCCTAAAAAACCTTCTAGGCCAAAATACTGATTCAACATGAATTACACATTTATGCTTTACAGTAACAAAGAAATACATTAGTGTGACATGGTAAAATAAAAAAAATCACACCCACTATGAACTGACAGATTTCCTTTGACCCAAGCTTGCTAAGTGTGCATGCAAAGATACATATACACACAAATGAAATTAACTCAGTCTCTATGTTTTCAAAACCAAAAATTCTCTGGAGCATTATTCATTAAGTTTGGATAAAATACAGTTCTGTGAATATAAAAGGTACTTCATTTTAAAGTGGTACTCATTCACTCACAGTCTTATCAATTCTTTTTCTGAAATGTTTTAATCCCCTCTCATTCTTTTCATTCCTTCTGCCCTGACCTCTTTCTCTCTCAACTTCTGTAAAAATCTCGTGGCTAATTTCTTGCCCTCCATCCAGCTTGCCAACCTCCATTAGACTGCTCTTCCTAATTTCACTCTAAACCATAAAAATGTGTAAAACTGGAACCAATTCTAGAAATCACTTTATATATGAGACAAAGAAAACACTTGGGGTTGTGACTTAACAAAGGCAGACCTCAGAACTGCTGATTTTCAAATTTTCTCTTAAGTACATATATTATTATCTCACTGTAGTTTAATTATCACAACAAACCTAGTATCTCTATTTTAACAAAGAGGGACTGGAGGGGCGGTGGTAAAAGGAAAAAGTTTAAAAAAAAAAGTGGCAAAAAGCAAATAACAAGAATAGAGCCCAAATGGATCTAACTTCAAAAATAATTCAACCCTCTACGTCTGTCAAACTTATTTCCTCAGTGATTCTGAATATGCCCTTCAAATTGACTTATATTCAAGATTTTTTTTAACCATATAGAAAACATTCCCCTCCCTGCCACCTAGGAAAATTCCATACAGACTTAACAGGTTTAAAAGACACCTATGACATAAAGCCAACTGGATCACCTCCAACTGAAAAACACCCCTCTTTCCAAAAATTCCTACCGTCATTGTACCATTTGCATAATAGTTATTATTGGGTTGTCTTATAACTCTTCTTCTATTAAGCTTTTAAACTATTTTTTAAACCTCTTTTGTCAAAATGTTCAATATTTATCTTTCTTCAATGTAAGTCTCTTCAAACCAAACCGAAAAAACGTCCAGGATACATACTCTGTTCGAAGCATTGAGGCTGGTACTGCAAGAGATACAATGATGTGGAAGATAAGGAAATGACACAAGGGCACAAATAACTGTACATAGTACTTAAATGTAATTAAGAAAGTAAGTGCTCCTTAGGGACCACAGCTTTTGCTCATCCCTTTAATCGATTCTGATAAGTAATGTAATATCCTGGTGATTAATAGAGCGAATATACAATAAATTAACCAGTTTTCTGGAAAATTATTATAATTTTCAATGAATTTCTTTTTTGGCTAACATCTAAACTTGGGAATGAACATCCTTTTTTTATTTCCTGTTCTTCCTCTTTAACTATTAAGGTAATTAATTCGATTTTTGGACCTAGGAGGCTTAACCTCACCTTGCACCTTTCCTAGCATATTTATGCTATTCCTTCTACCTGAAATCCCCTCTGCCAACACTATTCCTTTTCTAAGACTCAGTTGAGGCCGATCACTTGACGATCTAACTCCCTCCTTCCCTCAACCTACACAGCACACACCAGAGGAACACTGTCATTTGTGTACAAAATCACAAGTATCTAAAGTATCATTTTCAAAATTATTGTGAGCTAAATGAAAACAGGATCCATGGCTTTCACATCTATAACCTCAGTTCTGGGTACCCTTGCATAATGCCTCGCAAATAGCATATAATAAATGTTTTCAACAAAAAAGAAGGAAGGAAATAAGGTAAATAGAAAGGAGAGAGGGAGGAAGGGGTGAATGAATAAACTGAACTATGGGAAGTAATGTCCATGAATCGAGGGAAAGATGAAGAAAAGTGAACGAATTCAGAAACTGAAGTACAAAACTGAAACACAATTTTTTAAAACAACTGGAAACAAACGTAGAGATCTCCTAAAATAGGGATTTTTCAAGCATTTTTTTTCAAGCATTTTTTTGAAATAGTTAATGTTTAATTAAATATTGAGGAATTGCCAATTTAAGGCACAAAAAATAAAAACGGCTATTTTTCACAAGTTTAATTTATCATTGTTTGGCATAAAATACTTTCCTGTTATCATTTGCAGAAGTCAAATAAACTCCCTCAAGGAAGTTTTAAAAACCACTGACCCTCCTCACTAACAGTGAGGAAGCAAAAATGTCCACAATTAGTGAGTGGAAAAACTAAACATGCAATTCAGGTCCAACCAAACTCCAGCAGAATAATCCCCTGATGAAGTTTTTCTTTAAAATACAGATTTCCTTCAACTTACGATGGGATTAAATCCCTATAAACCCATGAAAGTTGAAAATATCTAAGTCACAAATACATTTAATATACCTAACCTATCGAGCCTCATATATTAGCCTAGCCTACCTTAAATGTGCTCAGAACACTTACATTAGCCCACACTTGGGCAAAATCATCTAACATAAAGCCTATTTCATAATAAAGTGTTGAATATCTCATATAACTTATTGAATACTATACTGAAAGTGAAAAACAGAATGACTATATAGGTACACATATTTGTCATGGTGGCTGGGAGCTGAGGCTCACTGCCGCTGCCCAGCATCAAGAGAGTATTGTACTGCATATAGCTAGCCCGGAAAAAATAAAAAATTAGAATTTGAAGTACGGTTTCTACTGAATGCATATCGCTTTTGCACCACAGTAAAGTCAAAAAATCCTCAGTCAAACCACCGTAAATCGAGGACCATCTGTATTTGAAAATTCAATAAGTGAAATACTGAAAATAACTTAAAATCTTTTAAAGTATTAGAGAATGTGAAATTATATAAAACTATATTAAGTATACCTGAGAAATGTGCTTTTAAATAAAAACAAGATGGGGTAAATAAACAAAGTTGACATTTATTTTCAAAGTACACTAGAAGTGCAAGATAATTTCTTCTTGCAAAAATTTTTGATGAAGTAGGCTTCCACATCTACATATTCTCCCAGCAATATTTTGAATTTGAGAACACACCGTTTCCAACAGTGAAATTCCTCCCAAAAGTCAATTGTTTTAAATAAGGTCAGCATAAAGGTACAATACAGTTTTATCACCATTCAGAACAAAGAATGCAAAAATTAAAATCCACACCTCTTTTCTCCTCCAATATTGTGGGGCTGACGTTAGCACTCTTAATTCAATGCCAGTCTTGGGCTTATATCTCACCTCTGTATGAAAAAACAGTAAATTTCACACTGGGAATTAAACTTCAGCTTTAGTTTGCGATTAAGGTATCTGACATTGCCTATAATGCATATGGCATTGCAGATTTATTTCTTTTTAGCATTTTTTATTTACTAAAGCTGTTGAAAAAACATGGCTACTTCTAAATCCTAACTTTCCACCCTTCCTCAGACTAGCATTTGCAATTAAACAGACTTTAATATATAAGTCAAGCAATGTTGACATTAAATCTAAGCAGCTCATTTGCAGAAAGATATCTAAATATTAAATATGAAATTTAACAGGTTTTAATAATTAAATGGTAATTGTAAATGGTACAATATATATGTCTGTCCTAATTTGGGAAGACGAGCTTCTCACATAATACTCAAACTAAATACAAGAAATTGTTCAGGCATTTCACTAAATTAAAATCTTGAAACCCTACAGCTACAATGTACAAATTTAGATTTTATTAATACTTTAAATCAAACCATAGTTATTATTCAGTTTCCTATTATGCAATTTATAGTCTTTGGCTATGAATACAAGAACCTCATGTAAGACACAAATATACACCTGAAACTAGCACAATATTGTAAATCAACTATACTCCAATATAAAATAAAAAATAAATTTAATAAATCTACAAAATAAATAAATAAAACACAAATAAACCAAAAAACTAAACCTTACAGCCTCAGATCCACATAATAAAAATTTTCACTTTAATCAGCACTTAAAAAAACATGAATATCACTTAAACATATGCATAATCAAGAATATTTTTAGAGATATCTATAAAGGAAGCAAAATTATAATTTTTCACAGGTCACATTAAAAATATACGTATCAACTTGAAGCAATTTTTGCACAGCCAATATTCTTTAGGCGCAATGCACACACCTCAAAGCATTGTCAGAAAAATGGGCTCGTTCCTCCTCCCTTGCTCTCAACAGGCCAATGGCAGGAATGAATGACTCATATAGAACCTAGCTCTTCCTCTACCCTGAGTTCAATCAATGGCCAAATTCTGTCCCATCACTACAAAACTTTTCCACACTGTCTACTGCCACTGCCACTCACCTGGACTGTCATCCACACTTTCTAAGTAGGTTCCGTTTCCTCCAGTATTTCCCTACTCTAGTTCATTGGTTACACCACCATGACGGTCAGCAATTAAATGTAACACTTTCTCAACAGAAAAATATTAACAGCTTTTTATGGCTTTCATGAGAAAGTCTAATCATAGCACAGTAGGCTCTTCATAAACACGCCCCTAACTAACATCCCAGTTTCATCTCCTTCCACTTCCTGGGCAATTTGTACCCTCCATACACAGTCTCCTTAAGGTACCATTTTCTGCCTTTGTTTTCCCTGACCTTTACCTCTGACTTCTCCTCCTCAAAAAGCCTGCATCTGCTGAAATCCTCCTCTGCCTTCAGGTCTACTTAAATGGATTCTTTTTTCTATATTATTCATTCTGAATTCACTCACCCTACCCGATATTTCCACAGTCTTTCCTCTAAACTTCAGGTTGGCATGTCATTACGGTATGCCTTATATTATAATTATTTGTGGAAATGTCTGTTTCTCTGATGAGATTTTAAGTACCTAGAGAGCACAGTCCTTATACAGTACATTTCTTCAGGCAGGGCCTTAATAAATGGCTGTTGATCTAAAATGAAGAATTAAAGCCCCAAAGTTAATGGATACCTAGATGAGAAATGTGCTTACAGATAAAACTGCTCTTGTAAAGAGCAAAGCACAATAAATATTTCAAAATATAGACTTTAAGACCAATGAAAGTAAATACATACTTTCGGTCTGGCAATTTTGACAAACTTGGTACTAGAAGTTCTGTCACATTTTTAAAACCACATGTGCTGTCATAATAACTTCTGTGGCATTGCAAGAAACCAAAAATAACATCTTGAAGGTAAAATCCAAAACATTATAAACGCTGTGTATTACTAAAATAAACCCAAGCCCTTACCTGTCATTTATACACATGCAACATTGCCAGGAAAGGTTGCTCTGAACTACAGAAACATAATGTACTTTGAAAACATACCTGCACGTGAAATACCCTATATTTCAAAAGATTTGGGTATGACTTTTACTTTAATTAAACTCTCAAAAGAATTATATACTAAAAATTCTGTGCATCTGAATACAATTTAATTTATCAAAACTGGGAGTAAGTTGTAGGATAATGGCAAAAGTTGGATCGCTCTGGCTTAGTGATTTCTCCTGACCTTGAGAAACCTATAAATTGCACAACATAGAATGGTAGCAAGGCTGACACAAAAATTAAGATTTGCTTCTTTCAATTTTACCTTTATGATCTTATTTGTACCCTATAAATGTCCCTATAAATTAAAAGTTGGTTTAAGGAGTTTTAGGTAGATTAACAGTCTTGAACATAAGTTAACCAAAAACAGAAAATCTGTCTTTCAGCTAAACTACCAAATACACCATTAGGTATTTGCACTATACTGTGAAAGATAAAGATAAGTTTATGATTATTATATTTAGAATTAAGAACAATTTTCAATTTTTTAGTATTTGTAATATATTACATACATATTAAACCAAAAACTATGCTGTTTTAGATTTGTTATCATTCAATTCTTTATCTATTGTGCTTGCACAGAATCAATAAAACCCAAAGTCCATATAAAGGAATCTCACTACTAAAGACAGGGAGACTCTAATTTCCACTGAATTGTTTGTTAAAATAATTTTCAATCTATTCATAAATCTTGCAGCAACAACAACAAAAATGAACTGAAGTCCCATCTTTAAACCTGTTTCTATACCATCATGATAGGTGATTTCAAAAAATTTTAACCTAGATGTCAAACACTTATACTTCATCAATTTTTGATTGTATGTTAAAATTATTAAAATATTGAAGCTTTCATGAGCACTCAGCATTAAAAAGCCAATTTGATAAGGAATGAATGTTCAAATAGATAAGCAGAGCTTTAAAAATTCAGAATGGTATAGCTGTGATACCGTCCAAAAGTTAACCTTTATAAGCCGTGTTAATGAAAATTTTAGCTAAAATTACATTCTGTTTCCCGGAATCCTTCCTAATAGTTTTAGTCTGACTTTCTACCTACTTGATTTATTGACACCTGTTATAGTTCCCTATCTAAAATCCTATTCTTATACAGGGCTGCATATATTTTCTACTCTTTTTAGATCTCTTTTATGTAATAAATATAATGTCAACAAATTAAAACAGTAAAAGTACCACAAAGGTTTATCTAAGTTGTAGATTCTAACAGAAATGATGAGAGAAAATCAATAGAAACTTGTCTTACACATAATGCAATAATTTGTAAGTTTAGATAATAGACAGAGCCTAATTTTCAGCCAAATTCTGGCCAATAACTAATATATATATTTTCCTTACCATATTTTGATTGAAACAAATCTAAATAAAGTAGGATGGCAGGCCAATCAAAGGCAACAACTGTGCTACATAGTTGCCCATACCAATCTTTTTTATACACAAACTACCTTATTTTTTCTTTTAAATAATTTTATTCACAACACAAATTTAATTATAGGATGGCAGTATACATGCATTCCTCAAACTGTCATTTAAGATGCTTCAATGAAAAGCTTCTATATTTTCTTTGAGAAAAAAATGCATGAAATAGTTTTTATTTTGTAGGTTGAATAAAATATGCAAATATAAAAAGCTCACACATATGCTATAATGAATGATCAATTATCAGGCCCAATATTAAAAAAATGTTTTACAAGAGTTGAATAATGCCAAGCATAAAGGTATAGCAAATATCCTTTTTTAATTATGGAGGCCTTAATATATATTAAGTCATACAGAAACACTTTGAAGACCACCACCAAATAATGAGATTCTACGTTACATAAAAAAACTGTACACTGATAGAAATCACTAAATGTTTATCTTGGCTCTCTTTAGGAGGTCAAACAGCAGTTTACCTGGGAAGTCAAATGAAAAACATGACAATTTTTTTAAAAGGAGAAATAAGGCCCTCAGCCATCAATTCAGAAATGAGTAACATCAAATTATTAAAACAACTGAAGAAAACATTCTATCAGAGGGAATGTCAAAAATACTAAGTCAATATACAAAATACTAAAATGATGTTCTTAAGAATGCAAAAAATATCTGACATTATCATCAGTTTTATAAGTATGTTGGAGTTTGCGATGACTTACTCCTTAAAAACAGGCAAAATCAGTTTTAATAAAGTAAGCTAACAAATTAAAGCTATATTTTAGTTTATTTTCAATTAAAAGTTAACATCTTGGTGAGTTAATTGCAACCCTCTTGATAGCTCCTCTTGGTTTTCACAGAATTAACAGGCAATATAGAGGATGAAGCTATTAGTATATGTAATCTACAAGATTCTCAATATTCTTAAAATACTTAAGCAATGGTTGTACTATAGGGTTTTCAACTTAGTATTGTTCTAAAGAGCTCTAATTCTTATTCTCTAATTTCTTTAAAGAATATTCTTAAACTATTAAAAATCAATTCTAAATGTTTTTGAAAAATTCAACTCTAGAAAATGTGAATTCTAAGATACTTAAGATTTGTTCCTGGGTTTTTTAATCATGTAATATTATTAACTGAATAATAATTGTCTTAAAAGATATCTATTCTCATTTTAATGAAACCAATTATAGGTTTCCAGGCTGAAATGTCTAAAGAACTTACGTACTTAACGTATAACACAATACCAAAAAATTAGTTAAGAAAAAAAACCACATGGGAGATGTGGGAGAGTGACTACATTATTAAAACAGCCAAGTATAAAAGTTACGACTGACCATCAAGTTTATTATAATTCTATGTCACCACAGTTCTACAAAATATTTTACAAGCACAAATCAACCCTAAAGTCCTATAGCGATCACGAAGATAGTAAAGTGCTTTGAGAACTGTGTTCTTAAATACCTTAGTGTGTTGCAGCTGTTATCTGAATCCCACATAGCAAAGAGTTAAAACAAAGATTTTTTTGAAGTGTAATTCAAGTCATTTCGTAGGCCCAGGTATTTATTTTTACATTAGTTATTGGGGGCCAGTAACTACTACTAAGAGAACAGAGCATTTGTTACGATGCTCTGACAAGTAGTAAAATGCTGGGCTAAGCCTTTTTGTTGAGCCTAAACCAACTTTTTACTTAGGGCCACTCAACTACCTTTCTGCTTTGACTTACATTTGGTCAAAACAAAAATGCCTTTTGAATCAATAAACTGATTTAAAGAGCATTAAATATAAACTAATTTTTAAAAAAACATTACATAAAAATTCAATGATTCAATAGGTTTTCTTTTCCTTCTTAAATATAAATCTCAAAAAAGGTTTTATGAATCATATTTATATTGAAATATGGAAAGCAAATATGAGACAAAATTATCCATAAGTAAAATGCATCAGTATTTTTATTTTGAATTTCAGATATTTCCTTAGGTATTGTATTTATTTTTATATAAGCAATACAATTATGCCTAAATTATTGGAGATAATTTGTAACATCTTTTTCTTACTAAAATAGCATACTTTTTATTAAAAATACATAACATCTTATAACTTACTCTTTTTAGAAATGAATAGAAATTTGATATTCTAGGGTCTTAACATTTTCACTCTTTAATGCAGTTCTGAATTAACAATATTATGTGAATGTCACAAAATCATGTTATACGAAGTATACATAATAAAAAGTCTTTTTTTTTCAATTTGAATAAATCTATCAAATAGATGAAAGGAAACGCCTTTGAAACATAAAGGCAAAAAGAAATTAATACTGTTTATTTTTATAATTAAAATGAAAACTGTAGTTTTTAAATCCTGGTAATAAGGCAATTTAAAATACATTTAAAAATTATTTTCCAATACAGTTATGAAAACATGCAGATTCACAGTTTTGCATTCCAGACTCTTCATATAGGTATATACAAAATTTTGAAGAAATATTATTTAGGCTTTACTACAGTTTTGTTAATTTCTGTTTAAGATGTTAACATGTTAAAATATTTGGCTTCAGTTCAAACAGTAAAAAGGTATCAAGTCTTTTTTTATAGGAATTTCTATTTTTATAAAACTTATACTAAAAAAAGATTATTTCAAATGTACATTCATAACACATATTACCCTTATCTGGAGAATTATTCTTTATATTATATTATCTTCATAGCTTATTTTAAAAAGCGATCTGCTCATATAGATGCAGGAACAACTAATACATACATATTTACTCTTAACATTTATACAAATGACAGGATGTTTTATCATAATTCATACTCTTTTTTATTATTCATTCGAGAATGTTTAATAAAAATTTCTTTGGTAATTTACAATGTTGGGTTATTTTAAACTGAAAAGCAGCTGTCAATTAACTCTCTCATCATAAATATCCCCAATATAATAAAATAACAATAATCCTTTTACAACAATAGTTTTTCAATAACACATTTTCTTCACAATTCAAATGTCATTATTTTAAAAATCACTCAGTAGTCTACCTTCAGATTTAAGACAAAACAAGTAGAACTTACCCTAGCTGTGCTTTTCCAGTAACCTCACAGAAGTTATGCACTCCGTGACACTTACTGTTCCTCACGCAATAATTTTCCTGGAATGAATTCTCTCTAGTAACCCTTACCTCACTGTGAAGGGAGGTGTGATATTCGAGGGAAAAGGGTAATGAACTATAATATGAGATTCCATTTTCCAGTGCTTATCATATTTAGCACCAACTATGATAAGAAATCTCTTTTTATCATATTATTTAAGGCAATGAAGTAAAGTTGGCAGTACAGGATGTCTATCAATAATTCTATGGAAAGGAGTATTTGGACACTTTTGTAAAACATACCATCGTAATCCTATTGAAATGTAATTGCTGTTGTTAATATTCTTACCCTGATATGAAAATGTTCTGCGTAAATGTAGCACAGACTTGTTAAGATAATACAGGACCATGCTGGGAGAGTAGTACTTATACAAAAGCCCATGCCAGTACCATAAATCTCATTATTAGACAACAGTTTCCAAACTTACAGGGTCATTCTGTATAACAGTTAATAATCTAACTTTCCACATTAGTAAAGATTAGCTAATAAAATAATAAATCCACAACAGTAAATTTCAGTAAGAAACAGTCTTTTAAAATACAAAATAAATACTTTTATTTGTCATCTCATCCTTTGGTAAACTAAGGGAAAAAATGAACTATTATATCTCTTTTCAAGGATGGATAAGTAAGTAGATAACCCTCCTTCTTCCTAACAAGCAAATTCTTAAGCAATGTTACCATACCAAAATGTAAAATTAAAATAAAATGATTCAATTTTAGTAGAATTTAACACAATATCCTGTCCTTAAATTTCCTGGCACAATTAAACATACTCAGGTAATGTGAAAAATTCGCTCGCTAAAGAGATCCAAATGCTCCTAAAGTCTTTCCAGCCAGATTACCAAAACACCTGCTTGCAAAACTCTCAAGTATTCCTGAGTATCTGATTAATAACTTCTTAGAAATTTAGTTGACACGGGGTTCATAAACAGAATTCAGTTTTTAATCAAGCAGTCTATCATGTCTGCATTCATTTTTTACCAAGTTAGCAGTTTCCTAACCCACTTAACAGAAGGTCCTTATTAGCAGTTTCCTTGTTTAAGTGTCACTGCACGAATCGGTCCATTTTTGCAAGTAAAAGTCACTAATCCAAGGTGATCATTTTTGTTTTTAGAGAAGAGCATATGCAACACACCTAATTTGATCTATTAATTAAATGTAGAGGAATGTAATTTACCCCTTACTGTTAAGTGACTGTTTTACATTTTACATAATCTGGAAAATTATCTAAAATATTCGGATCGCTCTTTTAACAATTATTAGGTATTAAACGAGAGGTCTGAGACCATCCTCCCAGAGCTTTAGCCAATCATTTAAAAAAATAAGAATCTCAAAATGAACCTGATTCATTATTTTCATTATCTTTCTAGCAATTTTTACTAATTAAGAAAAGGTAAATACAGAAAATAAAATGTAATCTGTAAATATATAAAATGATAAATACCTGGCATTATATTTCGCTAGAATTTGGCTAATCTCAAAATGCTTTATTTTCCTTAGGACAATTTTTCTCAAACAAGAATAAAAAATATCTTAATAAAATATCATTTTCAAAAGGGAAATAATCAATTTATACTGCTTTGATTATTTTATCTCATATGCAAGCTCCCTCTACAGGTAATAACAAAGGTTAGCAAAAATATCTGAAACATGGAGGCAGTTGTGTGCGTAAAGATGCAGGTCACCATTGCATAAAAATGCTATTATCTAGCATTGTTCCCTCCTCCTTACCAATTATCTGATTAAAATAACTGCTCCTGAAAATCTGTGGTTCAACATTATTATTCTTGTACTTCATCTTGGTTAAGAATGCAGCTAGAGCAGGGAGGATACACAAACTTTTCAGTCACCCAAGAGCTGCTCTCACAAAGTGTATTTCAAGGAAAAGAAAACATTACCTTGCTTACACAGTACCAGCCTGCAATGGTAGACCACCCAACACAAAGCTGCCCAACCCATTTTCCTGGTGCATCTTCTGACTGCAAAGTAAGCAATCAAAAGCGGCATCTTACGACTGATTTACAGTGAAAGATAAAAAATCAATTTTAAATGACCACAGAAACAACTACATTTTCTTCTTATTTAGAATTCATAAACTTAAACCAGAGAGTATTTACTTTTGAAAAATAAATGTATTTTCATTAATTCAATACAAAAAGGAAAAAGAAACTGAGTTGCTTTGAAAAATGATCTTTACCGCTCCATAATATCTTTTTCAGAATCTGTCTTAGGTTTTTGTTTACACATTTTCCTCTTTTGCTATGTTCCTTTCCCCAGGTATACAGAGATAAAGGTGTATCTCTGCCAAGGGAGGGAAAAAAAAGCAAAGTTAAGAACGATTTCAAAGTCTTGGGGGCAAGGTTTGCCAAAAAATTGTTTCTGGACTATGTTTATTTCCCCTCTCCTTTAAGATTTCCCCCTTCTAATATGCATACCCCACCTTTATAGCATATAAGCAGTGACTGTAAATTTGAGGCAAGTCAGTTTGACTTACCTATAAATGAATTGACAGGCTTATAAAAAGTGATTTTTTAAACTAAGATTCTTAAATAAAATTATGAAAGGTATGCTAACTTTCATACTAAAACATACAGAAATATACAGAGATATCAATTATATTTCTTTTTTCCAATTAAACAAAGAAAATAAGGTTAATGGGAAAAGCAACGTATAATAAGCAGAGGTTTTAGTGAGCTTTTTACTTACAAGAAAGAAATAAAATTTTGTTTCACTTATACTTTTAAATATTCAGGCTGCAGACCTAGTTTAAAACCAAAGGCAATATAAAAAGTGGCTTCCATCAAGGCTATGGGTGACAAAGCATTTGCAGCAGAAAAAACAAAGGGAGGGGACGTCCCATTATTCATCATCAATGATGTTATCAAGAGGAAGCACCTAATAGTCAAATATCTTTCACATGACAAACAGAACTTTGAAAAGGACAAAAACAGTAACGTGTCCTTAGTAAAAGTGAAAATATCTAGCGCATAATAATTTTAGTGTAATTTTTATTTGTTGATGAATATGAAGCAAAATCAAGTGTTTTAGAATTACATCCATCTCTTCTGAAATGGAAAACAAGATATATAAAATGGATCAATTCTTCATTTAATACACTAAGCCTTTATCAAATTCTACGAAAATACGTGCAATCACTGGGATACAAATGCATAAGCTTACATCACCAAAATTAACATTTCCCAAACTGTCTTGGATATTAACCATAGAAAAGCCAAGAATTTTAAGATTTAATACATACCATAAGCATCCTGAGATTAATGAGTAAAGAACATGCTATATAAAAAATGTGTTCTGTAATTTCTTATCAATAACCACAGTAATAAACAGTAAAAAATGGTAGGCTTTTAAAGCAAAGGAATAAAATTTCTGCAGGGAAGGTACCAGTGGAATAAAGAAATAACAATTCCAAACAGAAATACTTTTCTTCAAAGTAAAGACACAGGGAAAATAGCTTTCAACATGATTTTTTCATGTAGTAAATTGCAGTTGACAACTGATTAAGTAAATATAATCTACATAAAACAGAAATATTTTATCAACTAGAGATCTTATTGAAAATCTTGTAAACACTCACCCATTATATGAAGTGGTGTCATACTATTTAATTTTAAGAATAAATGATTAAAATTAGAGCTCACGTTATAAAGAAAACAGGGAGAATTCTCTTTTCCTCTCTCTACAGATAAACACTATTTACTCTCCTCTACAAGAGAAAGCATGAGTCAAATGCAAGGTCACCTAGACCGCCCCCGACAGCCAAGAACCATTTTTGACAGTAATTGGGGTTAGATTATTATGTCTTCTAAATCCAGTGCAATAATCTGTTTGAGGTATGGACTGATGTAAAAACACCTACAAAATGAGGCAAAGTGTGCACAGCACAGGAATTTCATGGTCCAAAGGCAGGAAATACCTTTGAGAACAAAACAGAGATCAAGTAAGTCATATCATTTTCAGAATCAGTTTAAAAACAGGTACCTTAATCATACATTACATTTTAAACTTGCACCTGTGCTTATTTTTAGCCAATAGCTGTTAATAAATACTGATGTATACAGAGAAACAGAATAGTCAAAAGTGTATGCTTATGTAAGTAAGTACATGTGTGTATATATTCGACCAAGAAAGGAGTTAAAAGAGTATTATCTAATAACAGAAAGAACAAAATTAAATCCTTTCTCTTTTATTAGGAATCTCACAGTGCATTCTTCTTTGCTACTACAATGGCTAAAGTTTTTGTTATTCATCTAGAGAAAGACACAGGGTTGTATCTGGTTTTGCTCTGGCAAAGTAGTATTTGTTTGAATTGATCTAAGTCTAAAGTTAACTACCTTTTCAACTTCTCCTATCTCTCATGTCCAAGAACTAATAGTTTTATCCCTGTTTCTTTTTTCAGCTACCAGATTAAACAATTTTTTTGAAGTTACTTCACGCATCTTAAAACAGAATTAAGATCTGGTCATTATTTCAGGAAGTTAACTTCTGCTTAACCTGCCTGCCTTTTAATCTTATATTTCTATTTTTATTGAAGTATTGAATCTATCCTTTAAAAAATGTCTCCCAAAGAATCTTCAGCTTTAAGTAGGCTTCTTTTAAGCAACTCATTTCATTACTGAAATTCAGAGATTAAGGTGTAATCCCTGTGTGTGAATTTTAATGTTTATAATGTACTCCTCACAGATTGGAAAAAATCAATGGCAAGACCAACAGGGGCCCGTTTTGCTCAGCATACGTTTTCCTGTCAGGTCGTGATTAATGCTGTGCTCTGTAGAGGGAGACATTATATCCGGGCTAAAACAGACCTAAATTTTACCCTCAGGCAAAAATCTGATTTAAACATCTCTATTTAAAGTGACATTTGTCCTCCCTTTTCAACTGGTTTCCCCAGAAATTCCAGGAAGTTGACTTCATGACCTAAAAACAGCCGGGTAGCTGTGAGAGGCAGTTGTGCCTGTTCTTGCACTTGGATAAATCTGGGTGCCGGAATGAATCCAGGTGGTAATGAAACAGGTGCCCAGCTATCTGCTCCGATGAATCCCATGCCACTTTACTACTATAAGAATTTAAGATTTAGAGTCCCGTATAATTCTAGAGTCAGTAAAAATTTTGAATATGTGTTTCTTTGGCTGATTATAACCTAGCTATCCCTACTGATGGATTAGTTCCTTTTGATTCGTAAAATTACATCTGATTTTTCACTACACTGATCTGAAATATCAACTGATTACGAATTCTAGAAATCCAGAAAAGCAACTATGTCATGCAATAGCTTCCATAAAAACAAAAATGGAAAGAAAAAGAAAAAATGTTCACATAACCAAAGTCCCCAAGTAAACAAGATGTATGCATATAAAAACAGGTGCCAATATCCTTACACTGTGAAACATGGTAACTTTCGATATTATTAAGCAATTTAGACACCACTAGCAAGTTCCTACTAACCAAGGTAATCTAATTTCTGTTGCTTTTCAAAGTAAATTGATTATTTTTCTTTTAGCCATTCTGGTAATTGAACAAATTTATACAACTGATGGGATTTTATTTACCACTGCACAATGCATAAAATCCTCTGCAAAGGCAAACTATATTACTTCATAAAACTGCATTTTTGTTGTAATTAAACAAATTGTATTTAAACTTGCTCTGTGCTTCCAAAGCAATCAATAACATTTTGCTATAAGCTGCACTTTACTTGCAGGTGTTAAGCACTTGGTTCTTTCATTTGCTCTACCTTTTTTTTTTTTTTTTAAGGTAATTTTTATTTACAAAATAAGGGAATTTTTTGGTAAGAAACAGCTTTTTAAAAACTTGGTAAGAATATATTGGAAAGTGTCTATAAATTATAGCCTACATTAAGTCCATCAGATAAATGATCTAAAAAAGATTTTTTAGGTATTTTTGGTTGTTTAGGACCTTTCCTTATATGACACAATGATCCACTCAAAACAATACCTACTTACATCAGAATAGCATTTAAGGTATTTTTATAGTTTATAACATATATTTAACAAAACCTATATATTAAATTCAAAATACCACATCGCAGTCGTGAATAAAATTTAGGAATTAGATCCTAGTTATAGTTACTCCTTTAAAAGTTATCACACCAGGTCAAGAAAAATGGCATTATTTTAGGATTCTACTTCCGTAATTCCAATAATTAACTATCTGTAAATTAACCCATTTCCTTAACCTTTTTCTTAAAGCATTAAAAAATAATAATCACTACTTAATCAATCTTGAGTAGCAAAAAGATTTTAGATAACAGTTTCAATTTTTCTGATAACATCAAGTCTAATTACAGTAATCTGGGTGATTAAATACTTTTCAACCTTTCAACCTTCAATCAAGAATTATTTGAAGAGATGAATATTTGGGTGGGACTACAGACTAATTAGTGTTATGTAAGAGAGAAGTTAACCAAGCTATGACCATAATCTATTTTTAAAATAGAAATGTTTTAATCTTTCTTGAAAATAGTTACAAAACAGATATCTATTTAGGTAATATGAACTAATATTTAAACGAATTACCTTAGTAACTGATACGACCAAAACACAAACAGGATTTTAAGTCCTTTCCAAGTCTAGCAGCTAAAGTTACTATTTTTAAATAGCAATCCTGTATGACATTAAATTCTTCAAATTTCCAAAACTGCATTTCATTCCTAATCTATGTACAGTTAATCTGTGCAAGTGGTATGGATTCTTATTAAAATGAAAACAGATTTCTATCAGGTAGGGTTTGGCTCATACCTTAGAATAAAATACACTGTAACGCTCTCTTCATCTCTTACTACACTTGACAGTAAGCTCAGTGTTACTGAATATTTATTTACAAAAGTTAGGCCAAATAAATATTTTCATAGAAAATAGAGCAATAACATTTTATCACTATGGTGTGCAGACTTCTAGTTACCTTCTGACCTTCCTAACATCTCAATCTTAGCTCATATATTCCTATATTACTTAAGACACTAAAATACTATTTTAAAAATTTTAGTGAAACACAGAAAGCTCCAATAATCATCAAATAAAGTTCTAACTCCAAGTAAACCATAGTTTTAAAGCTCTCCTCTTGATAATTTTAAGAAAGGAAACGCCCAGAAGCTTGGTGTTAACGTTTCTGCTCATTGTGAAAATTGCAGCAATAAAAACTCCAACTGCTTGTCTTAAATTAAGACTTGTAGTACTCCATGTGAGATCTGTATACTTATACTAGTTTTTATAACATTTGGAAGTTTTGTTTTCTGCTTTGACGTTAGTCCATTAATAAAGCAGAGAGTCAAAAGCCTGGAAAAAATTACATCTAGTGGAAATCTTCAAGTCAAAACCTCAAGTAATTGGTTTGTTTTACCCCACATGATTCAATATTCTGATTTCCCCAACTACCTGCTCCCAGAGCTATCTGCATTTCTAAATTTGCTTTCTGTTGCCAACACATAGTAACCCAGTGACTGAAAATGGCAGCTGAAGTGCTTCTACAACACATTAATTTTTTTCTCTAAGTAGTCCAATTTTGTCATCTAAATGTTGAAAAATCTTTTCACTGCATTTTACATCTTTTAGAGACTTGCGGAATTCACGATCACCATCATATAAAATGAAGAGTAATGTTTTCAAGACAATTTTTAGATCATCACTAACAGCTCTAAAGGATAATGTGTTTTCTTTATAGCACTCTGCATTCAAAGCAGACTAGTTAACAGCAACTTAAGTGCAATAATAGCAATTACATCAATGTGGGCCTTTTTACCTCGAAAGTAGCTCTTAGACAACTGAAGAGATCAGATAAATAAACTATCATAAAATGATTTCAGGGTAATAAGATACAATTTGAATGCCACTAAAAAATCCTCATCTTAATCTGAAAAAAAGTATTATCCTATTACACTGAAGACTAAAAATGTTAGGTGATTAATGATTATTTTTCCCTCCAAAACTTTTTATTAATTTTCACTTTTAAAAGAAAAAAAAGGAGTTCTGAACATGTGTAAAAGAAAACCCTCTAATGAAGGGATATCAATTCACGTTCAAAATCAACCAACCATCAAAGGTAAAACTATAAAAAATATGCGCTTACAAATCTCCAAACCGTCCCTGAGATTCACTTTCATCTTAAAACTAGGTTTTAGGAAATCTAAAGCTAAATAAATAAAACCAATATTTCCCCAGAAGTTGAAGATAAAAGTTCTCCCTTGACCCATCTGCTTGCCATAAAATGACCCAAGTACTTGTTCTTATTTGTTTCTTCACTCATGCATATTGAGTTGTTAAAAGAAATTCAGAGAACGTATCTCTCTGCAAATGTAAAACAGCATTAGTATACTCTAGCTATATATATTAAGAAAAACCTCCTTTAAGCTGACCTCTAGAGTTTACTGTTAGGTAAAATACAAAAATTTTGAGACAAAACAATCAATATTCAAACAATTATCTCCATATGAAATTCATGAAAAATTTGAGTATCACTTAGAAATCTTTTTCAAACTTACACTGGCAACAGAAGTTGCGTTAACAAGTCCATGTTGAGTTTTTAATACTCAAAACTCTCCACTGACTTTTTTTTACCTATTAATTTAACAAGCATATTAAAAATAAAGTTTCCTAGGTATAAAAGTGTCCTCTTATTACAAGATTTCTATTGTTTTATACATTAATTAAAAGACTTTCTCAGCCATTTTACTAATATAACAAAGTGTAGGCCCTAGAAAAGTATTAAGTTAGAAGGAAAAGCTCTCTCACTCTCTCTTCCACTGAAGGGACCACAAGACAGGCAACAGTCACTATCATAAAATAAAAGGTCACTCTTTTTGTAGGAACAAACCATTTATCAATAGAAGATAATTGTCTTTCCATTTGGAAGGGCTCCACAGCAAGAGACAATGTTTTTCCCTCACATAATTACAAAACAGTAAAAGTTCAGAAACACAGCCTGAATCCACCTCCCTATTTTTACCCTTTACAATTCTCATTGCCCTTTGGGCCTCCACTTGGAAGCAAATGGAAGACAGGCTGAAGTTTTCTCAATTGAGCTGAAGCTAAGAAACCTTTGATATGCTAATGGTCCCCTTCAAATGGTAAGAATTCACACTTGCATTAATTCAAACAATTTGTGCAGAATGATGTGAAATGGCACCTCTTTTAGAGGCAAGTAACAAAAGGAGAGAATCGGAATGTCTTAAGGAACTAAACAACAGAACATTTGTTCTGCAGTATTCTATTATGCATAAATGTATTGGAGGGTGGAGGGAGGGACACCAAAAAGTTCCATAACACACCTGAAGAGAAGTAGGTTTTCTTAGATACTAAATTTAAGTTACAAAGTTACCTTTTACCTAGGTCAAGAGTCCCATCACAACTGGGAATGTTGCCAAAGACACCACACAAACTATTCTATTTTTCTGCTATAGAGGCAGATTGCCTCCTTAGTGCCTGTCTTTTAAGGTTTGCCCAAGATCAAACTTGATTTAGTAAGAGACATCCCAACAGGCAATCATTTACCAAACGGATGTGACTTTTCCTCATTGTGCAACTCGAGTTGAGCAAAGAGCAAACTCGGTGGGGCCCGTTCCAGACAAACACTGCCAGGGAAATGAATGGACCAACCAACGTCCGTTAAATGTACGCCTCTGGAAAAGAGAAGTACACATAGTGTAAAGAATGCAAAAGAAAATTTAAGAATTGGGGGCGGGGGCGAGGAGGAGAGTGCCTAAGAACCTGGCCTTTGTAACGGGAACCATATGGCTGGTGGCTGCGGCTCAGACGCTCCCAGGCTGCTTGGAGAAGCTGCTAAGCAGCCTGACACCTTTCAAGAAACAGGAGGAAAACATTTCCCGGGTCTGAATCTGAGACAACAGTTTGCATCAGGAAGAACGGAATGGGGGGGCCAGAGAAGGGGAAAAGGATGAGGGGGGAGGAGTCCACAGAAGGTGGGGAAAGAAGACGGACACCGCAGGACTTGCCCCTCCAACTACGCTTTCAGGGGACGGAGTGAGCAGAGGATACAAAAATAAATATGAATAGAGACATACGTTCCTTAGCCGCCGCTCATTGACACTTTGGCACAAAGTAAAGCTTCCAGCGATCTCCCCTAACCCAAACCCCGCAGTCTGGCGAAAGGAACAAACTTTCCAGATCCCAAGCGAAGGACTCTCGCAGGAGTGCCTCCCCAGCGCTGCGGCGCTTTCGTCGCTTCCCTCGCCCCCGCCTCTCCACCAGAGGGTCGTGTAGCCCCAGCCAAGCAACGAGCCCACGCTCGGTTAGCGCCGGTGGCGGGGGGGTGGCCTCCCCGGCCTCGCGCCACTCCCACGCCGTTTTCCCCCGTCGCACCCCACCCGGCACCCGGCTCCCACAGACCAGGCTTCCAGAGACTCGCAGCCCCAACGCCAAGCCCAGAAGCCCACACCCCATAACTTCGCCCGCAGGCCCAGCGCGGCCCGCTGCTGCCCTCTCACTGCAGGCGCGGGAGGCACTCGGCCTCCCCAGAGCCTGCCGGGTGCCCGGCCCCGCTGCGCCGCCCCTAATCGCTGCCAGCCACAGTGCTGGCCCGGCCACATCTGGCTGCGCTTTGCTGACATCCTCGCCTCTCCACGCCACCTAACCGACAAGAAGAAACCACCCGCAACAACTCATCCCATCCCCCCATCCCCCCTCCCCACCCCCCGTCCACTTGCCCAGAACTCTCTCACAGCGCTCGGCCTCCCGGCTCCACTCACAGCCCGGCACGGGTCTGCAGGCAGCTGAGGCGGGGGAACAGGGGCGCGCTCACCTCCCGGCCTCCGGCCCCACCGAGGGTGCGCCCCACCTTCCCCTCCCCAGACGGGCTGTGAAAAAGCGAACGGCACCTTCTGACCCAGGCTTTCAGTAAATCAAAACATGCCGAACCCAATCCTACCCTGCCCTCTCCTCCCGGAGCCCCCTGCAACTAGACTACAGCCAAGTGAGCGTCCCTACGCTTGCAGGGCGAAGCAGCAGCAGACTGGACGGGAAGGGGAGTTCTGCGGATCGATTTCCGAGGAGGGGGAGGAAGAGGAGGGGGCGAGTAACCCGAGTCGGCGCGGGTCTCCCCCTTGGCCCGGCCGAACATAAACAAACAGCCGAGCCCCAACTCACCCGCGGCTCCCTCCACCTCCAGCATCCACCCCAGGGCGGGAGGCGCAAAGCAAACAGGTCTCCGTAGCCCGGCACAGAGGCACATTGTTCGCTCCCACGGCTCTTACCTCGGTCTGCGAGCGCGCCCCCGGGGGCGGGCCGTCTGGCGCGGGGGCCGCGCGGAGAGAGGCGCAGAGGGCAGCGGCCACCCGGGCCGGCGAGGGTCCAGGCCGGCCGCGAGCGGATCGCCGGCCGCCGAGTCCGAGCGGGAAGCAGCGCCGTGGCTCAGCGCGTCCTCCTGCTTGGCCGCCGCCGCCGCCTCCTCCTCCAGCCAAGCAGCCAGCGCCGGGCGGCTCCTGGGGTTAGGTCAACATTTTCCTGCAGTTTCCCACACGCCGCTCCGCGAGAAGAGTCTTTTGCACACGCGCACGCGCCCCCAGACCGCACGCTCCCTCGGAAAGATAAGAAATTCGGGAAGCAGAGCGAAAGGGGTGGCAGAGGCAAAAAGGTCGACAGAGGTGCGCAGACTTGGGAGTCCCCTCCGAGCTGCAGACGCGGGAGGGGCGGGCAGACGCTGGCGGCGCGAGGCCAACTCAGTTCGTCAGGCGAAGCCCCTCAGCCCGCCGTCCGCGCCGGCCGGCTGGCATCCCTCGAGCCGACCCTGCGGCCTGGGGCGGGAGACTGCAGCGGCCCCTCCTCACATTTCGGGTCTCCGGGCCGAGGCTGAGCGGTGGCCGCTGCCCCAAGACTGGCTGAAGGCGAGGACTGGGGTTCGGGGAAGCGGGGAGGTGTAGGGACGAGACACGCGACGCACAGCAACGGAGGAGAGGTGCCCTCCCCCCCCGCAACGGTCCCAAGGATTCTCCGGTAAGCTCCCAATTTCGCTCCGGTACCTCTGCGTGTGTGAGTGTGTGAGCGGAGAGAGTGTGAGGGAGAGAGAGGGAGCGAGGGAGAGAGACGGGGGAGTGCGAAGTCCTGACACAGACTCTCCGCGAGGTCTGAACTGGAGTCACCTCCCAGCCTCCTTCTCTTCCTCCTCCTCCTCCTCCTCTTCCAACACCTCCTCCACCCCAGATCTCCACCTCCCCACCCCCGCGAGCTCGCCTAATCATATAAACATATTAACTTGTACAGCGGCAAAGACCAAACCTCTCCCTCCTGATTTTTCCAGCAAGGGGCTCAGGCAAACTCAAAAGAAGATTACAGGCAGCTAAGTACAAAACGTGGAGCAGATAATCTATAACTCAGTGCCGCCCAATGGCCATTTTCCACCCCATTTGAGCAGCTGCGTCGGTGGTGCACCCGAGCAAGGCGGAGGAGAGCGAAAGCGGACACTTACGGGTTCGAGCTGTTCGGGTGGCGGTGGCCCAGCAGCCGCCCGAGAACTGGCCGGCCCCGGCTCCGCCGGCGGGGCGGCCGCAGGGCTGTCCGGGCGGCGGCGGCGGCGGCGGCGAGGGACGCGCGCGCACGGCCGCTGAACGCGCCTCGGAGGCGGCCTGCGGTGGCTAGCGCCCCTCCTCTCCTCCCCATCGGGTCGCCCCCCCGGGTCTCGGGGCTCCGCATCCAGCCCCCAGCGTCAACACACCCATTCCATCCCGAGCCCCACCTCCCCAAACTCCACTCACTGCGCGCTCGGTCCTCCGCGCGCTCCGGCGGCGCGCGCTGTCCATCCTGTCCACACACACGCACTTTAAAAACATTTATTTTATTTCTGGAACGGAGTGAAAGGTATTTGGGAGAGCGCGGCGCTCCGGCCTCCGAGGCGGGGGGCAGGGGGCTGGCCCGGAACTCGGGGTCTCCTCCCCTCTCCCTTCCAGGCTCAGGAGCTCTCTCCTAGCCAGCACTTCGGAGAGGCGCCCAGGATGCGTCTTTTACCCACCCCGTCTCCAGGTTTTCCCTTTTCTCCGCGCGGCGAGCCGGAGGCCCCTAAACTTTTCGTTTCCGCGGCCCTCCTTTTGTGTGACTGCTCGGAGGAGAAAGAACGCCTGTTCGCCTCGGCTGCCTCCGTCCGGCTGGGGCGCGCGGGGGACGCTCCATGGTTAATGCGTCTTTGATACCTGAGATTTCCGGCGGGCTCGTTAATGAAAGTTACATTTTTTTTAAATTGCGATGACTTTTTCTTTGTAGTTACAGAGAGCTAGCCAAACTTTGACTTTATTGACTATATTTCACAAGAGCGTTTTGTTTGTTTTTGATTAAACCCACCAGGACAAGCAAAGGAAGGAAAGGAGACTACAAGGCTTTACTCGCAAGTGCATTCATCGTGCTGTTTAGGTCTGTTTCCCTCATTTCCTTACATTGAAACTGCTTTTGCTCTTGTCCTCTGACCACACTTCCTTGCGCCTCTCAGTTGGCAGTGTTAGCAAGCAGCCAGACAGCGCCTACGATGGACCTAAACTAAAGAGAATAGACCACGTCGGAGAAAATCGTGCTTGAAAAATGTTCGAAAGCCAGTTGTGTCCTTTGCATACGAGTAAAATCAAACCTGGATTTTTTTTTTAATTACAAAATTTCTGAGCTAAAATGTATGTCTAAATCACTGTTTATACTAATGAATGAAGGCATCAATTAAAGAAGCTTGTTTGCATTGATTTTCAAGAAAAACATTCTCCAAGACTTAAAATCTCTAGAAAATAGGATGAAACTTGAGCTTCTTCGCTTTCAGAAACAATATGTACTTTTTGTTGCTGTGGGTATGTTGCAGTCATCATACGTCAGAAATCATTTCAAACAACAGTGTTATTAAAATGTCAACAGCAGATTGTTCAAAAGACATGAAGACTCTAAATACCTATATTTTGTCTGAAAGCCAGATATTTGTAGTACTAAGGTAAATCCAGCTATTAGTCAAGTTTTCTCTCAACTTGTAAAAAATCAAGTTAAAAGTACATATGTGCAAATAACTGAAACATGCTCTTTTGGTTGATTCATTATAATTCTCAGGTTCAAAGAAGAATCCTTGATGATCAAATTTTTTTCTACTTAATGTATTGATGTTTTAACATTCTCACCAATACAAAAGATAAGAGGAGCCACATAGAGCATTGGTGCTTTAAACTACATGAACACTTCCATTTGGAATTTCTTAGATAACATAATTCAAATATTATCGGTGCAGGATATAAACTAGTCTAGAAAAAAAAAACACTTATGCAGAGCTAGTGTGAAACCTTATTTCGTTTTTACATCTGTCAAAATGTATAGATACGACAGATCTACCTAGGAAAACTAAATCAGGCTTCTTTAAAGTAGTTGAAAAGAAGGAAGACTTATAGAATTCTCAGACCTCAGTGGTCATTTATATCACAGTCTCCCTTGGAATTTAAAATTATTTTATTCAGTATTGTAAGCCAAGATATGTCAAACTGATAATAATTTGCATTTACCGAAAAATTTTAGCCCTTTCTTTTGTTCATCTTTGAAGATTTTTCATTCATCTAGGCATGATTCTCATGAAGTCCCAATGAGTGCATGGATCAGTTTAATGATATTTTCTTTGGGGAGGCAGAACTTGGGCTCAGGTTTTTATTTAGTAAGTTTAGTAAGTAATCAATAGAAAATTTTGCCTGAATTAAGCTGCCCATATGTTGGCTCATTTACTTGTTTATTTAACTCTCTCAGAAAGAATCTCAGGAAGAACCCACTGTCTTCATTTCTTAGGTCTGATGCATTTTGACGCTCAGGACATAAGTGAGTCACTGTCCACTATGTTCCTGAAGAGACTACAAAAAAAGGAGGATGCATGGGAGGGGAAAGAAATTGTCAGAAGTGGGTTAAATCTATAGGGAGTGGGAAATGCCTCAAACAAGTTTTTAATTTTAACTCAATAGTATATGTATTTTATAGAGTTCAAAGAGTTCAACACTTTTTTCGTAAGCATATAATAAGCTTGCTGTTTTTATAATTATATCTAAATGTATCCCTTCTCTAGGATAATGTTTTAAATATTAAAGAATTTTTAATTCTTTCCTTGCACTTTACACATAATAATGCTTCAACCTTCTTTTCATCCACAAAGAATTGAAACAGAACTTTTAATTACATTGATACATTCAAGATTAAGCTGTTAGCCACAAACCTGCCATTACAAAAGAACACTTAAATGACACACACACACATCCAGAAAACATAATTTGTCTGACACTTCATGACAATTCAAAACATAATTTATAACAATACAGGTGTTATGGTAGAAAAAAATGAAATGAGAAACTTAATAATGTCCACAGATGTTAGCAAGCTAAGGGGAGTTGGAATATGTTATGCATTCCCTGCAATCCAATCAATTTAACTACACAATCTGTACTATTATTTAAGTAATGGCAAAATCATTGACTTATTCATAATACTTGCTAATTGTTTTTAAAAATAAATTCTACAAAGGACAAAGGAAACACCCATTTCCATTTGTTTTATGTTAAATCAACATCTAACCACGCATGGTGATTTCATTCAAAGAAAACAGAAGGAACTCATTAGCTTATGTGGTTTGAGAGATTGATGGGCTTCAAACATTTTAACCATACATGTTTTTTCCAACTGTAGAAACTCATGTTTTTAATTTAAACATCTTTATGAAACTAAAGATTATTTTATTCAATGGATTCACATATTTCTGATACAGAAATTGTGCTAATTTTTAAAGCTATTTACCATCCAGGCATCTTCATTTAGAGGAAAGTGATGAGGTACTTGTCAAAATACAAATATGAATGCTAATGGTATGGGTACCAATTTAGCGAATCTGAAAAAGTATGAAAATGGGCGTGGTTGCAAAGTATCGCGGTTAGTATAAGCCAGTAGAACACAGTAACCTCTTCAATGCCCCACCCTGGCAAACTTGGATATAGGTAAGCCAGTTCTAAAAGGGGCCACATGGAGGTGGACTTGGGTGGGGCAGAGAGAGGATCCAGGACTTGATGCTGGCTCAGAAATTGTGTGAAGTTTGAGCTACAAGCTGTAGAGAACTACCAGTGAGAATAGATTGTATTCATTATTTTTGCCTTTGATGAGAGAGCTCTGTGAAAGTTCTAAAACAAAACAAATAAAAACATGTGAAACTGCTCTAGTTTCTAATACAGAAATAGAAATAAAATTAGCTAGATTTCATCCTAAACTTTGTGTTCCCTTTTCTTCGTTACTGTTCAATGTTGCTTAGTGCTGAAACGTTTTCCCTACTCTAGAAAATAAATCTTTTAAAGCTCTAGAGCAGATCAAAGCAATTATGTGAATACCCAGACTTAACTAGAACTCGTTGAAAGTTCCTAGCATTGTTTTTCGTTTCAGTTTTGCCATGCATGTAGGCTGAAAAGAAATCAGAACTCATTTTCCATGCGAGAATAAACATATGAAAGCATTTGGGAAAGCCAATAAGCTTTTTCTTTTTCTTTTTTTTTTTTTTTTTTTTTTTTGCCAATAAGCTTTTAATTCTTCTCCCAGTTCTCTCCAGGCTGAGTAAATCTTGGTCCAAGAAGGCCAAACCCTATCTAAAATGTAGAGATGCAGTCTCCAAAAATAATGATAGTTTAAACTGTGTTATAAATATGATTATGGTGTGCTGTACTTAATGATATTATTTAGAAGTACCTGATCACATATATTATTAAATAACTATCAGTTTGTAATTAATACTTCTTAAAAATATCCACCAAAACAACTGGTAGCTTGACTCTTTCTGTGTGGTTAGAGTATTTATATATGTCTAACTGTGTATAAAGGATTATACAATTTTTATACCATTATGATACTCAAAAGTAAGCAAGTTAAAAAAGTTGCCCCTCGGGTTTCCGTGGTGGCGCAGTGGTTGAGAGTCCGCCTGCCGATGCAGGGGACACGTGTTCGTGTCCCCGTCCCGGAAGATGCTGCAGAGCGGCTGGGCCCGTGAGCCATGGCAGCTGAGCCTGCGCGTCCGGAGCCTGTGCTCCGCAACGGGAGAGGCCACACAGTGAGAGGCCTGTGTACCGCAAAAAAAAAAAAAAGTTGCTCCTCATAATATTGCTTCACTGAGTCTTACCCAACTCAAAGTCAGTCTTTATTGCTTTCGCATAGATTATTCTCATAATTGTTGGTAATATCTGCACCTTGAGGATTTTCTGTAATCGTGTCTTATAGGTCTTCTAGCAATGTTTCTGTCAAACCAGGAAGTGTAACTATAAGAACACTCATAGGAAGCTGTCTATGACTTCTTATAATTATTTTTTCATCATAAATTCTCATAACCAAATGTTTTCTTACTAAAGTATGTAGTTTAAAATTGAGCCTCCTCGTCCCTTTTCTATACATGCAAACCTCTGTCAACAATACAGGTGAGGGGCTTCCCTGGTGGCGCAGTGGTTGAGAATCTGCCTGCTAATGCAGGGCACACGGGTTCGAGCCCTGGTCCCGGAAGATCCCACATGCCGCGGAGCAACTAGGCCCGTGAGCCACAACTACTGAGCCTGCGTGTCTGGAGCCTGTGCTCCACAACAAGAGAGGTCGCAACAGTGAGAGGCCCGCGCACCGCGATGAAGAGTGGTCCCCGCTTGCCACAACTAGAGATAGCCTGCGCACAGAAACGAAGACCCAACACAGCAAAAATAAATTAATTAATAAACTCCTACCCCCAACATCTTCTTAAAAAAAAAAAAAAAAAACAGATGAAATTTCTTTAATTTTTTTTAATTGTTAAAATAAAAGTAACCTAAAAGCACAAGTCTTTGTGAAATAGCAATTTCACGCAAGTTTAAATTGAATTTTTAGTGCCTCTGAGAATATGACTTTGATTATTCATGTCATAGTTCACTGTATATGGCAAAACTTGCAAAAGGCTTTTAAGAGTCAGGAAACAAATTCACAAATGCCCTCTTCGCATTTTAGAAAGTGAGTCAAAGATATATAACACTTCTAATATATCATATTAGAATACATTGAAGTTATCCTAATGATACAGCATAAAATGATAACTGAAATATGTGATCTTAGTATTTTTAAACAAAATTGCTTTGGTACAGTTTTGAAAATATTTGTTAATCTAAAATTGTGTAACATGAGATGTTTGACCTTGACTTTTTGATCGTATAAGCTGTTACTAACATTATTCATTATTTTGTCCTCTAATTAATATGATGGTTATTTTTTAACTACACTTATCTTTTTTACTGTATTTTTAAAAGGCCTTTATTGGTTGTATATATTTTAATAAAAATAAATTTGAGCATGTGGAAACTAGAACAGCAATTTGCAGAGATTTTTCTTCTCAACCAAGTTCTCATCATAGTTTCTTGATAATAGAATGTTGCCATCTCTATTTTCAAGAATAATTTAAATCTTTAAGTTTTCAACTTATTGCAACTCTTTACAATGCATTCTTAAAGTCACTATGAAATCCATCACTTAGGTCCTAGGCCAAACAATGATGTAATAGGCATACGTTTTTGTGGTAAGTAAAAGTGCATTAGAAAAGAATCTTTTCTTTTTCTTTTAATTAGCATCCAAATTTAGAATCATACTAAAATGTCATCGATATCTCAAAGAGATACTGAAATGATTTGGTAATGATAAGGTTTTGTTGAGTGATATTCAATGAAGAAATTCTGATTTAGGTTAAACAATAAAAACACATAATCTCTCCAGCTATTCTACATTAAAAAGAAGTTGCCAAACTATCACCTGGATAATACATTCTTTGAATTATTTTGATTCAATGATGGAGATGTGCTGCACTACACCATCCACACTCTTATCCAACTATCCTGGTTACCAAAATCACATATCTACAATATAACTAAAGAGGATTATTAGTGCATTAAAAGAGTGTTCCCCTTCATTATGGGACTGTAATTTATGACACCAATTTAATTAGTACTATGTCCTTACTACCTTAATTTAATGACCCAAATTCAAACCACGTGTATGTAATTGTTCAGACAATGTAGAATACACGGCAAGAAAAACTAATTTCCTGTTTATTATCTAATGATAATTGAAACACAATAATTCATTATAATATACTCTGCTACTGCTATATATGAAGTGGCATGTCTCAAGGAAAGAGATTGTGGAAATAACATGAAAAATATTTATAGTCTGTTAAAATCAGAGAAAAGTTGAATTTGTTAAAATAAAATCAGAGAAAAGAATGCTAGCTATAAAATGTAAATGTTTGAGAAATCAAAGTATGTAAACTATTTTTAAATAATATGGATCCCCAGAAGACTATCATTTATCATTTTAAAATAAACTTATGGGTAATCAAATAAGGAATCTGAAAAATATTTTTTTAATGAATTTTGACATTTCATATAATTATTCAGTGTTTACTTGCCAGTGCCCTGTTACAAAATGATTTTAAATATGATTTATATAAATCAAAAAGAATTATGCAGATGTAGATTTGAGAAGATAATGCTGGCCTGTTTATATTGAATATTTCTATACAGGAAGAAATCATGTGATGTCAAAAATAGATACTAAATTCAATCTTTAGAAAACTCTTTAACTACTTAGGTAGATTTATAGCTTATCAAAATTCAGAGGTAAAATATTACACCTTATCACTGAGGGAAGTCTATCTTTGCCTGAATTTTCCAGTTAATGAAAGAAGTGTTTAAATACTCTAGTTAGATTATTAACTTCTACAAAACTGAAACAGATGTGTGTCTTAGTATGCCATTAAGTTTATGATTTACATAGAAATCTTACATAGAGCTGAGCAGAGGCCAATGATTCTAATTTGCTCTAGATTTACAATAACCTGATCTGGTTTTTGTAAGTATTGAAACACTTTTTAAACAAAATTAGAAAGCAGTTGTGCTTTGTGTGATTAAAGATGCAATTCCCTCTGGAGTAATGAGAAAAGTTAGAACATGTTTCTTTCTTTATGGATGTTTCTATTATAAACACGAGTGCTATACATTATATATTTTTGTTACTATGATTTCCTTGTTTTTAATTATAAAATAAACCAATTGAATTTCACTGGAGTCTCAACTGAAACTATGCCAAAATTTAGCTGAAGAATGTGTACTGAGCTTCATAAAAATCCTTAAAATTTTTCCCAGGGTATTAAGGTCTTGTTATACAAATACTAGTTCACCATAATTTTCTAGAGCAAAATATCTTTCTGATTAAGACCTCCACAGCAAAAAAGACTTGAGTGCTAAATACATTTCAAGCCCTGGAAAAAGGCATATATAAAATTGTTCAAGACTAATGATCACTGGATTCATATAAGTTACAAATAGAAAAAAAGTTCGTTTATTTTATCTTATTACACAAATAATAATATCTATGGCAGTATTATTTAAACCTCCTCTACTTTGCTTGGTAAATTGTAATCCATCAGCTCCTAATAAACCAAATCTATAAAAATACATTATTTTAAACACTGTGAATACTGTTTTCTTAAAAAATCAGTCAGAAATGTTGATATAAATATCGTTGTAAGCATTTGTGTGTATATTTATGTTTATAGAAAATAAGTACATGCAAAAGTATTAATTCATTAAAAGTTTATCTCTCATAAAACCTTTATTAGCCCTTGAAGTCTTTGCCACTTCATTTTAAATGATTTATCTTTCGAATAACAAGGTTCCATTAATCTGTTTGACAAAAGAATTTTTAAATCATTTAAATAATTTATTTGAATGAATTATTTAATTTCTGTAAAATTTGTGCACATGTATATGTATATACCTGTGTCTATATATTTGTCTTCTGGCACAATATCATAGAAGAAATACAAAACAGAATTCAGAATACATTGTCCTTGACACCAGCAGTGTGACTTGGTGTTGCTGCCCATGTGTGCTTTGATCACCCACTGTTTGCACAGGACCCCTGTTAAAAGGCCATTTGTGCTACATTTGACACAGCAGGGTGATTTAATGTCAGAGAAACATGCATGAGATTTTCTATATTCATTTTTAATCCTGCATTTTTACTGAGATTGTAGGCTGACATATTTTTCAAAATGCAAGACTAATAAAGGCAATTATTCAACACTAGGAAAACCTGCTTTCCGCAATTCAGTGCTCGAGGTGCTACTAAAAAGTAGTAAACATACGCCATCCCCAGAGAAATAAATCATCTGGGGAAACAGGGCAAATACACATGGAAAATAAATAAGAATATACACAAAAATGTATAAGCAAGTACACAAAACTAGGACATAAAAATTTATATAATAAGTTTAAGATGCATGGCATTCAGGAATTTTAACTATATACTCTCTCTTCACAGACTATTACTTCACAAAATTTTCTCTCAAATAGATCTTATTATTCTTTTCCCCTGAAGATGCATTTTTATTAATAAAAATAATGAAACCATTGGATTTTTCTCCAACTTTGGTGAGTTTATGGAATAAATTTATGATAAGTTATCATCAATTTTATTTTTAAACATGCAGGAAAATAAGCTTTCACTTATGTATCTCCTACACACAACAAAACAAGTTTTACATCATATATATATATATATATGGTAAAACCTTCTAAGTCACCTTTCTTTTGGAAACTCCATCCAGTTTTTTCTTTGTAGTACTGTTCCCCTCTCTACTATGTAAGATTTTGGTGGGTTCATTTGGGTTTTATTTTAATTTTGTGATCCATCCTTTCAACAAATTTCTTTTAACTTTAATTTACCAGGGAGGTACTAACTTTACTTACATGAAAATCTCAATCTTTGCTTGTGACATGTAACAAAATTTGAGGTCTCTGTCTTCTCCACGTCTTCTCCCACTTATCCAACCATCCGTAAAACCAGATATAACACTATACCATTGTATACCCATTACCCATAATACTCAAATCTTAGTAAGGAGGTATGAGAATCACCCAGCACTCTCACACAACTTTTAAAGCCCCTGATATACCAAAGTAGCATCATGAATTCTCAGGGAGACAGTAGTCTTTGAGAAGTTCGTTAGATGTCTAAAACTGCTTTCTGGAACTTCCTCTCCGGAAGCACCTTCCTCCCTACCCATGTTCTTGTATCTAGAAATGTAGATAGCCTCCCAAATACCTCCAAGTTGTATGATACAGGAAGTAACATTATACTGCTTAGAATGGTATGCACCAATCAGATGAAGTCGTTTTCTAATCATTTCTCCTACTCTCAGATTTTTGACGAACAGTGGCTTCTTTATTGTCTAGCAAAGGGCCTGAGCTGTAGTTGGTTGTTGGAAAGCATTTATGGAAAAATGAGTTAGAATCCTATAATCATAAATACTATTATAATATTTAGTTCAATAAGGCAGCTGCTTGTTATACAAATATTATAGCACTGCTTTGCTGATGTAGATATTATAAGTCAAACAACCTAGAAATCTTGTACAAATGTACTTATCACAAGTGTACATATAAACAACACACACATAAATTTACTTCTTAACAAATTTGTTTAGTCAATTTATTGAAATGTTTTTATAGGCCATATGTAAATATTTTAATATCTACACAAATTAGCGATTACAATGAAATTTTAATGTCTTCCAAAAGTTAATAACAATGTTTGTGTGTATGTGTGCTTTTACGTGAAGAGAAAAACAAATAGAGACAAATTGTTCAAGGAGTTTCTAGCACTATTAATTATCTTAGCGTGTGTCTGTGCCTCTGTCTGTGTGTGTTGGGGAGGTAGGAAGTAGGCAGAAAATTAATTAATGCATTTGAGTTTTTCAACTCAGAGAAGTTGAAAAGTTGGTTTTCTGTTGCATTTTACCTAGAACAGTCCTTCTCCCTTCGACTTCTTCTGTCCCAACAACTTATATAAGATAAAGATGTGTCAAGGGAACCTCAGAAATTAGAATAAAGGGGCTTACATGAAGCTTTTCAAGGGTTATATTTTGCACCCCGGCACTTTGGTCTTATTTAAAGGCAAAACATCTGACATCTTATACATTATGGTCAAAAGTATCATACTTCCATTTTAGTTCACTTATGATTCACTAAGCAAAGACTGGAACGCTACATTCAAGAGCCAAAAAGCATTTTAATCAATTTTTTCCTTCCAAATCACCAGCAAATGTTATTAATATTATCTTAAAGAGTAAATTATGGTGACCTAAATGGGAAGGAAATCCAAAAAAGGAAGAATATATGTATACATATAGCTGATTCACTTTGCTGTACAGCAGAAGCTAACACAACATTGTAAAGCAATTACACTCCAATAAAAATTAATTTAAAAAAAGAGTAAATTAATCAAAATTTCCAAGGAAGATGTTCTGACTTTCTGATGACACTTTAAATGTTGTTTCTTTTTGCTTACATTCCTGTTTTTGTTTTTTTTAAAGAAAAAAAACTTACCAAAATATATTTGTAAGTACTTGGCTATCTCAGAAAATCACACTGAATATTATTTTATCTTTCTTTGATGACATGGAATTTTTCAGTGTTGAAGGACCATCAAAATGAACATTGATTATCATAGCACTTATTACACATCACTGTATTTATTGATTTACTCCTCCCCCCTAGATAGTAAACTCCTTAAAAATCTCACTAAACTTTATATGCGCAGCTGTTAGCACAGCATATAATAGAGATCACAAACCGCTGACCTATATAAAATCTAACCGACAAAGGTAATTTATTAGCCCCATAGATGTTGGGCCACACAGTGTTTTGTTTTGTTTTGTTTTTAATCTACTTTTTGTCAACTTTTAAAAATTAAAAGGCTTCAATTAAAACTTGGATTTCCAGCTTCTGGTGGGAAAAAAAAAGGAAACATCCAGCAACTTTGACATATATTACCTCATAGCAACACTCGGCAGGAGAGGCTTTCCCTTCCAAACAAAAGGTCCACTCTTGGACTCACCACATTCTCCACCATTCCTTAATACCTCCTCATAACCAAGGCAGTGTCTTGTGCCTCGAGTGACCCAATTTTTGATAAAGTTTTGTGTTCTACTTTAACAGTGGCATTAAAAGAAAGTGAAATGTATCTTCACCTCTATATCTGTAAAGTGGGAAAGGAAAGATAGATCAAGAGGACTATATATTTCTCCCAACTGCCGTTCACTCACTAACTTTTTCTTCCTGGCTTCTGTAAATATTTTAATTTTTGAGCCCCAATGGCCAATAGTTTATATGTGAACAAATGTGTGAATTATACTGTTAATACGCATTATAGGCTATGAAGAAATGTATTAAGTAGTAGTAATAGTGCTGCTCTGTGAGGCTGTACATATATACTAACTCCTCTGTGCACTTACTACATAACTCAATAATAAAGTTATAGTGCCCCCCTTATTCTTACTGATTGGCTTAATCCTCTCTACTTATATTCACATTTAATAGCTTTCTCTTTTTCTCCCCACTTGAAACCACTTTCCACCACTCTTCCACTGATGTTTACTCTTGTACTTTCTTTTCTTTCTGAGACCAGTTCAGTTTCCCTAAAGGGGAAGGTACCTTGGCATTAACAAATGATGATTTTGATTCTTCTGTAATACCTAATATCCCATAAATATAGCTCAAGGGAGGACAAATGAAAGGAACCAGTCTCTTTCAACCAAATAAATGGAAACAAACACCCTTTTAAGGATTAATACATACAGTTTAGAAGACTTACTAGTTAAACAAATAATTAAGACGTTAATTTAGCAGAAACTGTTAAGTGCAAAATGTTTTAAAGCAAACAAGCTAAGCTTTTACTAAAAATTACTAGAAGTAATTGATTGTCTCAGATATGTTCAAAAAATATTCTTTCTTAAGATTATACTTTTCAAAGGAGACTATAATTGAGATTATCTACTGAACCTGAGTTAGGAAAAATTTTTTTTTTACTATTGCTAATGTATGTTATGTTTCTTATTTTTAGTATTATTTGTATTATTATTATTCCTAATTTTATTTTTTATTTTGATTTACAAATTTGTATTATGATTACAGGTCAAAACATTTCCCCATGAACTATAACTCTATTTTACATAGCATGCCACCTAGAAAATGTGATCATAACGAACTACTCCACAAAGTGAGAATCACTCATATTAAACATGCTAGGGGCTTCCCTGGTGGCACAGTGGTTGAGAGTCCGCCTGCCGATGCAGGAGACGCGGGTTCGTGCCCCGGTCTGGGAAGATCCCACATGCCGCGGAGCGGCTGGGCCCGTGAGCCATGGCCGCTGAGCCTGCACGTCCGGAGCCTGTGCTCCGCAACGAGAGAGGCCACAACAGTGAGAGGCCGGCGTACCAAAAAAAAAAAAAAAAAAAAAAGCTAGCATTTAAAAATTCTTATAAATTATATTGTTGGCGTAATATCCTTTGTATCAGTTAAAAATCCTGAGTAACATATACACTCTGAAAAGACCTTTGTACTCATTTCATAGTCTTATTGAAATACTGCTCTCCCCTATTTAACAGTTTTACAAATTTTTCAACTAACTTCTTTTCTTAAAGCACACAAACATCTGCCTACCATTTTTCTTCTTCTTCTTTTTTTTTTATACAGCAGGTTCTTATTAGTTATCTATTTTATACATATTAGTGTATATATGTCAATCCCAATCTCCCAATTCATCCCACCACCCCCATTTTATTATTTTATTAAAAACTATCTAGGCAGCTTCATCATTAAAACTTTATTAGAACAATTATGTCTGTCAATTGTTGGGATAGACACCATTTAAAAGAAAATCATCACGAATCATTTCCCTTGCAATCTAGAACAGATATTGGCATATATGATTGAATCTCCTTCATATTAGAAGTTTTCTTTTTTTTTCACTAAGCAAGGCACTTCTAAATGACGAAAACAAAATTGAGCTTCCAGTAATTATAGTATTTATTTTTCAAAAAATTTGTCTTGGACTTCCCTGGTGGTGCAGTGGTTAAGAATCCACCTGCCAATGCAGGGGACACGAGTTCGATCCCTGGTCCGGGAAGATCCCACATGCTGCGGAGCAACTAAGCCTGTGTGCCACAACTACTGAAGCCCGCACACCTAGAGCCGATGCTCCACAACAAGAGAAGCCCGCGCACTCCAACGAAGAGTAGCCCCCACTCGCTGCAACTAGAGAACGCCCGCACACAGCAACGAACACCCAATGCAGCCAAAAATAAATAAATAAATTTATTTTTAAAAATTTGTCTTTTCTCCCTTTTCACTTTTCCTGACAAATTGTAAGATAAAAGTTATATTCAATTCATAAAATTGGATAATTAATTTGGCCAATTAACTTAGTCTGTGTCCATGCTAAAAAGTATGAAACATTTTTACTGTTATTTTTGATTCAATAGAATACATACATTAAGAAGTGAAATTTCTTTTCTTGATGCTTAATGAGCATTCCATGAGGCTATACCTAGGTGAAATCATTTATGTTCACTGCTTACTTAAAATTCTGCAATTTTGTATAGTGAAGAATTTAGTAAATACCATTTTAAATGGCTTTTCTCTCCAAAAGTTTTTGAAACAGCACCACTGAAGCACTTGACATATCCTTCCCCAAAAGGCATGATATTACTTTTGAAAAATAAGGCTATATTGAAGATTAACCTTTTCTTCTCCCTTACGTTAAAAAAGATCAGTTGAAAAAGATCTGAAAAGGGCCTTATAAAGTAAAGTGTAAATTCAGTTAACTTTAGTTAATGCTAATTTTAAGATGCTATTTTTTTAAAAAAAATTTTTTCAGAAAAGCAAAGTAACTTAAAAGCTTAAAATCTGGACCAGGCCACCTGGATTCAGATCTCAGCTCCACCTTTTTCAAGCTGTGTATCCTTGCATAAGTTATGGAAGCTCATCTTTAAATTAACTGTTATTTTCTTTCCTCCCTTATAAAATGGGAAATAATAATTTCCTGTATTTTTATAGTGCTGCTGTAAGTGTTATCTGAATTAATACAGGTAGTATCTGACACGTAGTAAGTCCTCAAAATTTGCTATTATTTTGGTTTCATCAGTAGCATAAGACAGTTGACAGTTCTTCAAATACTCCTACATAAATGCCTAAAATTGTATGAGTTAATGTATAACACTTTTGAATATTCTTACATATTCTTACACACTGGGTTGTATTAGAGCAAAGAATTTTGGAAGTACATTTTGAAACATACAGCTTTATATTGACTACCTAAAAAATTATTAGCATATGTATGACAGTGTTGTTGTTGGTACTTTGTTTTATTTTGTTAGCAATTTGAAGAATCCACTCACTCTTAGTTATGTTCATAGCTTATGATTTTCATTCTTTTTTAGTTATAAGTGCTTCGTTTTTCCTTAAATCCATAATATTAGAAGATTATCTGGTTAAACTTATTATACTCTGTAAGAGCTAAATACAGTTAAAGACAGTTGTCTGTTACACATCCTAATTTATATTTATTCACTTATAACACTTCAGAGTCCAAAAATAATTTGAGGAGATTTACAAACAAATAAAAATAAAAGTAATAAGAATAACCAAGCTATGGAAGCAACCTAAGTGTCCATCAACAGCTGAATGGGTAAAGAAGATGTGGTACATAAATTCAATGGAATACTCCTCAGCCATAGAAAAGAATAAAATTTTGCCATTTGCAATAACATGGATGGACTTGGAGGTTATTATGCTAAGTGAAATAAGTCAGACAGAGAAAGACAAGTACTGTATGATATCACTTATATGTGATATCATATGTGGAATCTAAAAGATAAAACAAGCTAGTGAACATAACGAAAAAGACTCACAGATATAGAGAACAATCTAATGGCTACCAATGGGGAGAGAGAAGGAAGGAGGGACAAGATCGGGGTAAGGGATGAAGAGGTACCAACTACTATGTATAAAATAAATATGCCATGAAGATATATTGTACAAAACAGGGAATATAGCCAATATTTTATAATAACTGTAACCTTTAAAAATTGTGAATCAGTATGTTATACAACTGAAACTTATATAATATTTACATCAGCTATACCCCAATTTAAAAAAAAAAAAAAGAGTAAGAATGGTAAGGCAAAGAGAAAATAAGGATTGCAAAGTAAAAAAGCAGAAAAAGTCAGTATAGGCGATGTATGCGTTTATGTGTGCTAGCCTTAGATTTGCCTTTAGTCTTTCTAGCAGCCACATAAACAGAAAGGCTGTTATAAGATTCCCAATGCTCAGCAAATGCATGAACTGATGAGACCAGGGAGAATCCTGACTAAATGGTGAAGCTGGTCAATTACTTGTCCTTCCATCTCTTCTCTACTTCTGGTCCATCTCTCCACCCTGTCTTCTGCACTATTGAGTTGATACAGCTCAGTTTTGCCTCTGCTCCACAGGTACCTTCCATCTTTCCTCTTTTGTTCTAACTACAGCAACAACAAACCCCACCCCACCCCCGCCAAAGGCTAGTTTTACCTTTTTCTGAGCTAAGTTACCTAGTGTATCGTATACACACTTCCAAAGGCTCATTCTGGCAGGTGTTTAATAGGAAGGAAGGCATCAAAATCTCTGGAAGGACTTGAGGGAGTGGAGAAAAAGACCCAAGTGGTTTTGGTAGAGTGTTCCGCATTTCCACTGCCAACCCTGGGAAACATTGTCTTAAAACAACTGAGAGAATATAACTAAATTTAATGAATTAACCATTTCTAGCAGGGAAAATGATAAACTCAGAAGAGAGACAGCGGTCCCTGGGTATAACTAAGATATACTATTATTTAACAGCTGGGTTCTAATTCAAGGAATTGTGTACAATTAATTTTTAGAATATATCTATTTTACTATAGACCACAATGAATTTTGGTGTTAGAAATTATCCCCTCATTAATATATTGTACTAATGAGATAATAAGCTTGACTTCTCAGGTTATTTGGGGATATGTCTTCTTGGATTTGCCTTTTTTTGTTTTGTTTTATTTTTACAGGATTTTGTTCAAGAGATGGGGGTGGGGCAGGCTAAGGGATGAACATTTAATCAAGCACCATCCATGTGTCAGATATCATGAAGACTTTTTAATGTTACTTCACTTTAGGGCTCGTATTCAGCGGACAAGACTTGGCAAGGCTTGCTGGTAGTTTATGGCCAGCATCTGTTCTGATCTATCAGTGCCCAAGCCCAACAATTTACACACTACTAAATATTTTAGTATTACCCCTACTTTATTTAATCTTCCAAATAAACTTCCAGGGAGACGGGAACACTGGAAGCTGGAGGCAGAGATACTACTCGGGGACGCCCTGTCCTGCCTTGCCAGCTCCTCCCCATTCTGCCTAGAGAAGGTTTTCTTGCTTGTGCTAGTTTGGTTCTAGAACTGGGAAAGCCTGATGTTTATAAGCATTTTCTTACATGGAAGTACCTAGGCCATGAGTGTAAATTATTCTAGAGTGGCCACTTTGAGTTTTAAAAAATTGTGGTTTTCAACCCTGGTGGTAGTGTCCCCGGCAGCTCTGTGGCGCATAGGGAAGCCGAAGAAGAGAAAGGCCAAGCCAAGTTACGCTGCATCTGCATGCACCAGTTCCTGATACAAGTGGCCACCTGGATCCAGGTGGAATCCACTTCGGTATTTTTTTTTCCGGCCATGCTGTGTAGCTTGTCTTGTGGGATCTTAGTTCCCTGACCAGGGATTGAACCTGGGCCTTAGGCAATGAGAGCACGGAGTCCTAACCATTGGACCGCTAGGGAATTCCTTACTTTGGTATTTTTGTCTAAATACATTAGGAAATGGCAGGTGTGCATGTGATATCTTCCTGCCCATCTATAACCAACCTAAAATGCTGTAAGTCCTATGATAAATGAGGAAATTGTGACAAAGAAAGGTTAACTTGCCTAAGGTGCCTAATGGTAAAAGAAACATTAGATGTGTCTTTAAGACTAACGCCTAAACATCTTGTTTCAGTTTTCTTTTATCTGAAAACCCTTTTCCTCTGAAAACAATCTTACACAGCTGCCCAATATATTAATAAGAAACAAGTATGCCTGCTCTGATTAAAGCAAGATAAAGGCCAAGGGTTCACTCTCAGTTATGCCCTCATCACTAATTTTAGCAGTTCCTGAAGTACCTCCACAAAACGCAATGTTGTGCTCTTTAGAGTTGAAAAAACACTGACTTAAAAAATGCTGCCACCCTCAGACCCACTCTGTGTTGTTCACCTTGGTAAATAATTCATTTAACAAACATAGTGTATAGCTACTGAGTGCCTGACCCTAGGAATACAAGGATAAATAAATAGTGTGTGCCATCCAAAAGCTCATAGTCTGAGGAAGAAGGAAAATAAAAAGAAAAAGAAATTAAAATTACCACTGATATCGAGCCTTTCTGTATCGGTTTTCAGAACTGTAAAAGATAGGAATGTTTAGCCCTTTTAACAGATGAGAAAACTAAAATCAGAGAAGTTAAGAGGATGCATTGTCATGTATCCCTTGAGTAAGGAAATAAAGATTACCATCTTGGTCTCAGGGACGCCAAAACCCAGGCTCTTTCTTCTGTGTGATGCAGCCTACGATTTGTTGTGAATCTTTAACAAAGTAAGCACATTTCATTCACCACAGATTTAAATTTAAATTGCAAATCACTTAAACGGGAAGGAAAAAAAGCCCAGAGAAACCTACAGATTAAACCATTAAAATCATTATCATAATAATACCACTTTACACAACCACTGTTATTACACATCTGTTATCTCCTTCCCTTCTCACAACAACTGTGTGAGGTAGGAAGGGTGGCAGATATTATTATTTGGATTTCACAGAAAACGAAGTAAGACTCTGGGCTATTAATGGAAGGTAACGTGGTAGGGGTGAAATTTATTGCCTTAAGGAAAAAGATAACCTTTTCTTGCAGTAACTATCCCTAACTAACTGTGAGACTGTGGAAAAGTCAACTAACTAACGTTTTTAGGCCACAATTTGCTCATCTGTAAAAGTAGAGGGTCCAGACATTTCATCTTTACGTTAAGGGACCTTCAGTTCTGACATGTAATGAATCTGCAAGCTAATATATGGCTTCATTAGAATAGAATCTACCTTCTGTTCCAAAGTTTTCTAGGATTTCACTCTGCTTGTTAATATAAAGCTGTATGGAAACTTCCTGGTTTCCTGGGCATAAAGTTTGGTCATATAAACAATTTAATCTTTAATCCAATCTATTTTAAATTATAAGTAGACCATGCTGATTAAAAGGTAACTGAATAATCCTTGCCGGTTAGAAGCAAGGAACCTACATGTAAATTAGAGTGGGTAAAGGAACACTGGAGAAAAATCTAGATGAACGTAACATGAAAAACACAGAGAAGTGATAGCATTATATGATTGCATTACAGACTTCCTGGTCAGAAGGATACTTTTCTAGTGCAGGCCACAAAATTATCAGGGCAGCTCACATCTTAGTGTTAGGGATTTTAGTCTCAAAGTATCCACAGAAACTCTCGTTCCTCAGAAAGTAACACACTGACAATTTCTTGACCAGCCTTGCTGATAATTTCATTTCCCAGAAGGCAGAGTAAGCAGTAAGGGGAACTCTACTCTGGACCCAATTCTGACAGAAACCAGTAGGTAAAATAAAATGATTGGAACCTTGGGGAAAAGTAACCATGCGCTCTTGCAGTTTGATTTAAGCAGTGTTCTGCCTATGCAAAACACAAATGATTCTAATGAGCAAGAAAATGGGGAGGAAACTAAAGAAGCCAGTATGCTGCACAGGGAGCTACTGACAGGCGCTGAATTTCAAACAGCATATGCAGAAGATGGTAAAAGGGGACACATAATCAAGCACAAATATGTGAAGGTAGCATAGACCTATAAAAATAACATCAGCAATACTAAAGCACAAAATGAGCTTCGGCTTGTGAGAGAGAGCAAAGAGAACCAAAACTGATCTCCTTAGCATGAAACGAGGAATAAAATCCATACAGGAGCAGGTCCATTTTCTAAAGTTGAAAATGTAACATTCATTCATGAAAAAGAGAAAGCAAAATGTCTTTACTCCTTTATGTTTCTTCCCTGCTGGTTCATTCATCTCTGTTTACATGTCACCTATTCAGAGAGGACCTGGACCACCCTTTCTAAAATAATTCTCTCTGACATCCTCTAACCCTTAAACTTTTCATTCCTCTAATCACTGACTGCCATTATTTTACATACTTAATCTACTTCTTTCTGCTGTATTAGGATGTAAGCTCTATGAGTGCAGGAACTTTGATTTGTTCAGTACAGTATCTCCAGGCCTTGTATGAACCAAGTACTATTCAATAAATATTTGTTCAATGAATGAAGTCAGACTACTAGAATGAATGAAGTCAGACCACTAGACATTGGCTAAAAATGGAAAGGCAAAATAGGTAAAGGGATTATAATATAGGTGACATTTATCGAGTCCCTAGTAGGTGTCATACACTCAGTATTTAGATGTATTCAAGCATGCCTTATATCAGGTTGAATAGTTTGTCCCAGATCACACAACTAGAGAAGTATAGACCTAGGATTTGAATCAAGATAGTTAAGTCTATGGTCTGAGTACTTTACCTGTATGCTATACTGGGAGACTCTGACTAGTCTAGCTGACAATATGCCTCTTGACCTTTCTGAATTATTACCAGAGACTTCTAAGTGAGATGGAGTATTTAGCTGATCACCTTTGAGAAAATACAGTAGAGGGGATAAGAGAAGAATACTTTATGTTCAAAAAATTGCAGAGTCTGCAAACTTCAGATCCATGAAACTTATGTTGTGTGGGGGGAGAATAGCCTAGATCATACTTATAAAAGATAATTTTGTGCACATTTTTAAAAAGTGGTTGTTAGGAAAAAGTATAAATTCAACAAGAATAAGCTATTCAGCCCAATTTTATATGTTCTGTTGTACAAAGTTAATAAACTAGTATATCAAGGCACTAGCTATTTGGATTCTAGCAAGTCATTTAATAAGGTCTTTCTTTTTTTTGGCAGTACGCGGGCCTCTCACTGTTGTGGCCTCTCCCATTGCAGAGCACAGGCTCCGGACGCGCAGGCTCAGCGGCCATGGCTCACAGGCCCAGCCGCTCCGCGGCATGTGGCATCTTCCCGGACCGGGGCACGAACCTGTGTCCCCTGCATCAGCAGGCAGACTCTCAACCACTGTGCCACCAGGGAAGCCCTAAGGTCTTTCTTTATAACCTTGTGGACCAGATGGAGAAATACAGGTTTAGGGATAGTACTATTATGTGTTTTCATATCTGGCTGAATGATTGCACCCAATGGCAATTTTAATGAATCTGTATCAGCCTGAAGGAGGGTTTGTCCAGTGATATACCACAGGCCTTTGTCTCTGGCCTTGTCTAATGTGAACATATTTATCAATGACTGAGATAAAACCATAAGAAGGCATTCCTATCAAAAATCAGTTACATGAGATAAGGAAGGTGAGTAAATACACTGGGTTACAAGATTAAGATCTGAAAGTTCTTAACAACTAAAAGATGAACAAAATCCAACAATATACAATTTGGTTGGAATAACTGTGAAGTCCTGCCTTGGGACCAAAACAACAACTACCTAAATTCGATTTGAGGGATATATGACGTAGTAACAGTACTCATGGGAAAATAGAGGAGCTTTACTTGGCAGTGAATCAATGGTATAATATGGTTACAAGAAGGATGGGGGAGGGGGAGGAAAAGGAGAAGAGGAAGAAGAACAAGAAGAGAAGAAAAAGATGAAGAAATAATTTGGCTGCATTAATAAATTTAAGATGTGCATAGAATAATGGGGGACATAATCTGACTAACTTCGAGCTGTTCAGATTACCATGCTCAGTTCTGAGAGTTACATTTTACGGAAGATATGAATGAAAAGATTTGAAAACTTCTAGTATTTAGCAGGCTGCGTGGTAAAGGGACTTAAAACCATCTCATATGAGAAAAGGCTGAAAGGACTGAGGAACTTTTAGCCTGAAAGTTGTTTTATTTGATAGCTATATTGGAATACTGTAAACATAATAATAATAATTTGAATCATTATTCATCACTTATTATTCACTAGGCACTATGCTAATCATTTTACATTAATTAATGCTAGCCACAACCCCAATAGTGGGTTCTGGTTATAGATTAGAAAACTGAGACTGAGAGAGATTAAGTAACATACCCAAGGCCATAAACGCTAGTGAGTGATAATGCTTCCATTTGAACCCAAGTCTATCTTTCTCCAGTACTGCCCACTTATCCTCTACAGCAGGCTCCCCCCAATAGATAGAAACTAAATTGTATTATGTATGTGTGTGTATGTTTACATATGATAAAGTTATGTGGAATAACAGAGAATCAAAACTGTTTACAGTATTAAAAAACTGGAAATAGATACATCAAAATTTTAAAAGTGATTGTTTTCGGTACTGGGAATATAGCTATTTCCTTCTTTTGTCTGCTTCTTTTAATTTTCCAGATCTTCTTTACTAAGCCTATCCTAGTTTTATAAAAATATCACCTATATTTTTTTAATTAAAAAATTATTATGTGAAAGAGAGATTAGCTTTATTCTGAATTGTCCAAAGAGGCTGAATTAGGATGCTGCAAGATACAACGAGGCATATTTCAGTTTAAAAACAGAACCTCTTGTAGTCGGAAATTTTCAAAGACGCAATATCTTGATAGAGGAAATACTGATTTTCCTGTTCGTGGAGATGCTAACCCAAGTTTGAAAACACTAAAATTTTATTGTTCTATGTGGTTAAATAAGCCAAGGACTAGGTAGTTAATATGTCACTGGTTAATATATCACTTCATACTGAGGTCTTTCAGACTGCTTAAGGGGTCTTATTTTATAAGTACTTTTAATAAAATATTTGTGTAATGAATACATGAATGTATATATTTAGAACAGGAAAAGTAGACCATGGATAATATTATTTTTTGTACCAGCCTTTTCACAAAGTATGCACAGGTAGTAAAGACTGTACTGAAAGGTCACGCTCATTTTTTTGTTCAAGTTCCAAGGTACTCCTGGCTGTTGACATCTGAGCACAGAATAAGTGGTCCCTCCAGGAAGCTTCATTTGGGCATGACCTCTTCTCACACAGTCTACCTCTCTGCCTACATTCCAGGCTCTTGCAAGCATCCCTCCTTTTTAAAAAAAAAAAAAACAAGCCAGGACTTCTATTAACTAAACTGAAAACTCCACAAAATCGGGAATCATGTCTGTTTTGATCTTCTTATACTATATAATGCTTGATATAATAGACACAAAACAAGTATCAATAGAATTAATCAGTTTGGAAGATATATTCAGCAAGTTTTTCTTTTGTTATCTAAGTATGGTTAGAAAGAGCGCCTTTGATTTCAAGTATAGACTAACAGCAGAGTTTATCTCAAAGGATTGCCATTATTTGTTATCTTTTTCTAGATTCCTGTTTCCTATCTGTGAGTAGATACAAAGACCCACTGCTTTAGGCCTTGAAGCTGTTTTTTTAAGTAAGAAAAGCAGTATGATTTTTCTTTTCAGAGTATAAAGTTGTTAAATTTTGCCATATGATAGGTGTATGAATTAAGTTTACAATATGGAGGTCTAGAGAAGAATTTGAGACATTACTTCCTTTTTTCCAAGGTGAACTCTAAACCCACTTTTCATTTGTGTTCCTACCACACAATTTGTATCAATATTAAAACGGCCAGGCCACAAAATAACTATAGGAGAAGCAAATGTTTCTGCCAGTTCTTTCATATAGTTGGAGACAGTAGTGACGGGGACATCCTAGTTCTGAAATCTGCTTAATCAGTTTCACTGTGCACAGACTGGATAGGCTTCATTTATTCTTACTATTATACATATTAAAGTATCTTCATAACATTTTTGTAGCTTCTCAGGGTACGGACATACTTACAATAAATATAGGCCTTCAACAGGAAAATTCCTGAAATGCATCATCAATGTAAAAGAATAACCACTCTACTTTAAAAAAGTATAAGTAGATTTATTATTTAAAAAACACTGTGATAATGAAAGGCACAGTAAGAAATACAGGACAAAAGGCCGAGGTAGGAAGTTTTGAGGAAGATATCACATGACCATTAATAAAAAGATGGGCAAATAAAAGTAACAGCTGTCCATTACTTATATGATCAACTTAGGAACATATTAAAAATACCAGTTTCTAGCCCACAAGCCTGTAGATTCTGAATCAACAGATATGGTCTGGGGCCTAAAAATCTGTAATTAAAAAATGCCACCCGGGCTTCCCTGGTTGCGCAGTGGTTGAGAGTCCACCTGCCGATGCAGGGGCTGGTTGCGCAGTGGTTGAGAGTCCACCTGCCGATGCAGGGGACACGGGTTCATGCCCCGGTCCGGGAAGATCCCACATGCTGCGGAGCGGCTAGGCCCGTGAGCCATGGCCGCTGAGCCTGCGCGTCCGGAGCCTGTGCTCTGCAACGGGAGAGGCCACAACAGTGAGAGGCCCGCGTACCGCAAAAATAAATTTTAAAAAAATGCCACCCCAAATTCTGATGCACAGCCAGGTTTAGGAACCATAGACTATATACTGAGAGTACAGAGTAGATTTCATTCTCAACAAATTCACAATCTAGTGACCAACATGACTATGAATGCTTGAATTAGAATGATGAGGAGCTGCTGGTTATTAGAATATTTCAAATAAGAAAAACACAGCCTAAATTAAGGTAGTAATAGTGAAAACAAAGAGTAGAGCAGACATTTGAAAGAAATCTTATGGGTAGATTTGACAGACAGGGTTATGTCTTCTGAGAACTCTCCCTGGCTTGTAGATGGCCATCTTCTCTCTATGATGTCTTCATGTCATCTTCCTCTCTATGTCTTCATGTCGTCTTCTTAAAAGGACACCAGTCATATTGGATTAGGGCTCACCCCCAATGACCTCATTTAATCTTAATAACTTCTTTAAAGACTATCTGCAAATATAGTCATATTTTGAGGTCCTGGGGGTTTGGACTTCAACACATGAATTTTGGAGGGACATAATTCATCCCTTAACAACTAACTAGAAATAAAACAGACCAGGCAGGTCCTTAACATAGCATAAAATGCTCAATAATTGTTACATTCATCCCTTAAATTTCAGTCCTTTCCTCTTCCATTCAGGCTATGTAAAATCTCAAGTAGAAAGTAACCACAAAGTAATATTACATGCAGAAAGGCCTTCTTGATGGAAGCCCTCTAGATACCAGAAGTTTAACTGTCCAAATACTAGTGGTCCTAAACCTTGTCATAAGGAATAATCTTAGGTAATCCTTACTTTGACCTGCCTCGGGAATAAAGCAGAGGCGAGAGGTATGTTCTGGTCCAGGCAGGGCTTCAAAAAAACTCACCCAGGAACTCTTCCTAATTCCCTTCCCTTATGGTGGAAAAGGTATTAAAGGCATTATTCATCCATCACCTCCTATGACTATCAGCATGGAGGAAAACCATCTCCGAATTTAATTTTCCTTATATAAAGGTATCAGGACTATTTTAGTTGCAAGTTACAGAAACAACTCAAATAAGCTTCAGCAAAGGCAATTTACTGGTTCATGGATCCCTAGAAAGTTTAATAACTAGAATTAAGGTTCCGAATCAGTCTTCCCTGGGTTTCATCAACCAGTATATTCTCTCTTTGCCTAAGAGTCTGTTCTGTGATTCCAGTTTATAAAATCACAAGGACAGACTATGACTGGCTCAGCTTTGGCCAAGTGCCCAACATAAGACCAATCAGAGGTTCAAGGTTAAATGAGAAGACAAATTCTTTTTAAAAATTTTCAAAACACAAATGTAAAGAAAGTTCTTGAAAAAGAAACACTATACTTGGGAATTCCCTGGCAGTCCAGTGGTTAGGGCTCAGTGCTTTCACTGCTGAGGGCTCAGATTCAATCACTGGTGAGGGAACTAAGATCTCACCAGCCACACGGCATCCAAAAAAAGAAAAAGAAAAAAAAAAATCCTAGAGATACTCTGATAATTTATAATATATTTATCATTTTGAGCATTTAGCTAAAAGGAATCTATCTAAAAATACTAAAGATAGAAAAAAATATGCTATATTATAGACAGCAATATATTACATAGACAGAAATATATTATTTTTAGCTTAATACAATATTTACAATTATACTTGTTCATTTAAACTAAACAGAAAAGTACCTATTCTTATTTCTAATTTTTTGTTGTTGTTCACTGCAGTTCTTATAGCTTGAAAGTTAAATGTCAAGATCAAACTCCATTTTAGTGTAACTAGGTTTAGCTTAGCAAGTTAAAACTTGATTATACTGTTAATTTCTAATTTTATAGAAAAGAAGGGTTTACATGTTATTTTGAGGAAATCAAATGTTAAAAAATAATTTAATTTTTAGATATAGTTTTATGTGCAACAAGAATGGGAATAAAAGAGAAGGGGACACAAAAGAATGATAATGGCAATTTCAATATTTGAAGTCTTTGTGGGTCTAATTCTGCTTTTTATCTTTTTTTACCTGAGTCCTGCTCATTTGTTCTTTGTTGTTTTTGTTTGTTTTACAGTGTTTTTGTGATTTCTGATTGTGGGCTTGTTGTACTCATGGAATTTTATCTGTAAAAATTCTTGGAGAGATGGAATAAAGTTAGGCTCTCCAGAGGGGATTTTCTTTTGATTCTGCCAGGCACAAAAGGTACAACTAGGGACAAGTTTAAGCTAAATTTCTTATCTTGGAGTCTTTAGACCACTGAGATTATAAAATTCTTGCTGGAAACAGTAATGTCAGTTTCTGATTATGCTATTTCAAGGGAGAATTTTTTTCTCTTTAGTTATGCATTTAAGACTTATAATTTACCTTGCAGTCCTCTGTGGGATGGATTTATTTGTAGATCAGGTTAACAATGAGGATATATCCATTTTGCATTCCAGCACTGAATCCTGGGCTTTGTCATTTTCCCCTTGTGCCAGCAAGGACATGAAAAGTGAAATTCATGTTCACCCCACTCAGTAAATGTCCTTAGAGTGAGAAATACTTCAGTTCTTGGCAATCCTTTGTGAGAAAAATCATATTTTCCTCTAAATTAATGTAGGAAAAAACACTTGATAAAATTCAGCATCCTCAAAGATTAAAAACAAACAAACTAAAAACAAAGCAAACTAAAAATAAAAAGAAAATTTCTAACTTGATAAAGGATATCTACAAAAAAACCTACAACTTTTTTTTTTTTTTTAATATTTATTTATTCATTTGGCTGCACCGGGTCTTAGTTGTGGCATGCGGGATCTTTGGTTGCACCATGAGAACTCTTAGTTGCGGCATGTGGGATCTACTTCCCTGACCATGGATCGAACCTAGGCTCCCTGCATTGGGAGCACAGAGTCTTAGCCACTGGACCACCAGGGAAGTCCAAAAAACCTGCAACTTAATGTTGAAATGTTCAAAGCATTTCATTTTAAAAATCAGGAAAAAAGAAAGTTGTTTACTATTACAATTTCTATATAGTACTGAACTAGAGGTCTGGTAGGTGGAGTACACAAGGAAAAGATGAAAGTATAAGAACTGGAAAGGAAGAAATAAAGCTGGCATTACTAACAGAAGTTAGATTGCTTACATAGGAAATCCTAGAGAAAATACAGATAAATTATGATAATTAATAAGAAAGTTTTGAAGATTTGTTGAGTAAAATAAAAATACAAAATTATTTTTATTTCCATGTGTCTCATACATTCGAAACTATCACTACACAAAAGAAATTATTGGAAGATATAATTTTAAAATATTTTATTAAAAAGTATTTAGAGATAAATCTAACAAATTTATGGGAGAAATAAAATCTTTTTGAAAAACGTTATAGAAAATCTAAACAAATGGAAAAGTAAACCATATTCTTGGATTGGAACACTAAAATTTATAATACAAGTATAAGTTCCCTTCAGATTGATCTGTAGATTTTAAAATATTTCAATCAAATTTTTTGCATGTGTAGGAGGTGGCATTGACAAGCTTTTTCCAAGACTTACATAGAAAAGTAAAGGGCCACAGGAACAAAGGAATTCTTGAAGAAGAATAGAAGAACTTACCAAATTTTTACAGTTATTATAAAAATAATTTTAGCAGTATAATATTGGTGAAGAGGTAGAGTAAAACACAGACCTGAAAACTAGATTATAAATACGGTATATGGAAACTTGATTCATGAAAAGTCTGACTCTGAAGATCAGCGAGGAAAGCATAAACTATTCAATACATGGTGCTAAGACTATGGTTTCTAGTTTTAATAATTTATTTCTGCCTTACATCATAAAAAACAATTTTTCAGGGCTTCCCTGGTGACGCAGTGGTTGAGAGTCCGCCTGCCGATGCAGGGGACATGGGTCCGTGCCCCGGTCTGGGAGGATCCCACATGCCGCGGAGTGGCTGGGCCCGTGAGCCATGGCCACTGAGCCTGCGCGTCCGGAGCCTGTGCTCCGCAATGGGAGAGGCCACAACAGTGAGAGGCCCGCATACCGCAAAAAAAAAGAAAAAAATTTCAAATTGATTAAAGACTTAAATGTAAAAAGCAAATGTTAAAACACAGAAGATAAAGGGTAAGATTTCTTGAGTGGAAAATGTAAAAATTAAGCAAAACAGGAATGTTTGCTAAGTTTAACTGCATTAAGATTAAGAGCTCTGTCCATAAAAGGGCACCTTAAAAAAGTGGAAAGACAATTCATGAACTAGAAAAGGACATTTGTCACACAAATAAAGAAGAATGGATTAGTATATGTATTACCTAAAATTCATTTTTTAAAAATTGTTTAAAAGGAATCAGTACCTCATAAAATAGGAGGCTGTAATTGTCAATAATATGAGAAAAGATACACAATCTTATTAGTAATCAAGGAATTGAAAATTGAAACTCTGAGGAGTTGTTATTTCACCTTCACAAAACTGATAAAAAATTTTAAAGCATCTGACAATATTAGGTGCTGGCAAGAATGCAGATCTATTGGAACATTGACATTTATAGTCCTGGGAGGGGTATAAAATTGATACTTTGAACAACAGTTAGCAATTATCTAATAAATTTGAAATTTTCCATACTCTATGACTCAGCAATTTCACTTTCAAGCATATATTCTAGAGCAAAGTTTCTCAGCCTTGTACTATTGGCATTTTAGTTCAGATAATTCTTTGTTGGGGGAGCCGTCTTGTGCCTTATAGGATGTTTAGGGCATCCCTGGCCTTTACTTACTAAAAACCAGTAGCATGCTCCAAGTTATGATAACCAAAAATGTTTCCACACATTGCCAAATATTCCTCAGGGCAAAATCACTCCAGGTTAAGAACAACTTGCCCTAGAGAAATTTTTGTACCTATCCATTTGTACATGTTAAAGAATGTTCATAGCAGGACTATGGGTAATAGTAAAAAGAAAACAAAGAACTGAAGCAGCCCCAAAATCCATCAACATTAAAGAGGAGAAATAAATTATGTCATAAAATGGAATACTATACAACAGTGTAAACTAATGGATTATAGTTATGTGCAGTAAATGGTTGAAACTCAAGACTTAATGTTGAATGAAAAAGTAACTTTCATTTATATATTATTGCAAACATGTAAACCAATTTGTATGTTTAGGGATGCAAATACATGAGACAAAATTACAAGGGAAAACAAGGGAGAGAGAACATTTAGAACAGTGTTTAACTCGTTGAAATGAGGGTTAAGTAATTGTAGAAGGGAAACAGGGGACTTAAGTATTTTTGATTTGTTACTTATTATGTATTTGAAATTTTACTTTTTAGCTACTAAATATCAAAAAAATTTTTTTTTAAGAAACAAGTTTTTTTTTTTTCTTTTTTATGGTATGTGAGCCTCTCACTGTTGTGGCCTCTCCCGTTGCGGAGCACAGGCTCTGGACGCGCTGGCTTAGCGGCCATGGCTCACGGGCCTAGCTGCTCCACGGCATGTGGAATCTTGCCGGACCGGGGCATGAACCCACGTCCCCTGCATCGGCAGGCTGACTCTCAACCACTGCGCCACCAGGGAAGCCCGGAAACAAGTATTTTAACCTTATAAACTGTGCAAAACAATTCAGTAGTACCCCAGAAATATATTTTTTAATTTATTTAATAATTTTAGTTTATATATTTGATTGGTATGTTTATATATTTGAAATAATTTTAGAAGCCAAGTGGTTAAAACAAAACGGATTCACCATTCATCAAGAAAGACATTCTGTCTTCAAAGACAATGGCTACTAATAGATAACATATTTAACTAACTGCTTTAAAAGCAGGGCTTTTTTTTTTCTTAAATAGGATAATCTAATGGCAGTAATCAGCACACAGAGTGAACTCCCTCTTGTAAAAAGCGCATCAATTGTTTTTCCTAATTAAGATGAATATTATTCCTGTGAAATGAACCAAAAAGTTGTTTGAAACCGGAAATCCCAAAAGAGATCTATAATCTAGAAGGATAATTGCATACAATTTTAATTGAAAGAAAAGGAGAGGCCTGTTTTTATCTTTGCTTTTTTCAAAACCTTGAAAGTAATCAACCTGTTGCCCAATTAACAATGTTTTAATATTACTATCATCTGACCTAAAACTGGACATTTGATATATTGGAAACTGTTGTAGAATTTTAAAAAATAAATGGCAAAATGACTACTGGCTACAGTTAAGTCCAACATGGCACTTTAATGAAATAAAGTTACAAATTTTTATTAATATCCCCAGAAATAAAGTATACTTTATTGTTGATTAAAGATTAGGTGCTGTGACTATTCACAGAAATATGCACTCAAACTTTGTTCATTGTGGATGAGAGGAAACATCTATTTTGTTGAAATACAAATTACACTGAGAAATTTTCTTTATTTAAATTGTTGTCATTTATCTCCAATCTGTTAAAGATTTTTGGTAATGCTGAAGATTTATTCTGTTCAGTTTTAATAGATACATGTCAACAAAATATATATTTACATTTCAACTCATTTCACATAGTAATTCAGAACTTTGGCTGCTTATTTAAATTTGCACACTTATAAGGCAGAAAGAAATAATTTGAATAAGCAGATGTATTATTTATCCAATAATTTGTTACATTGACCCTGCTCTTTGTTATGGACAGGAGGTTAATTTTGTTTGCTTTCTAAAATGTCACGTTATGTTAGTTGTACTAAAGATGTTACATAGTGGATGCAAAAAATAAAATAATAAATTAAAATTTTTGATTCCTGGTATTTCAGTTTAGCATCGTGGCAGCATAAACCTATTAGAAATATATATTTCCATGTTCAAATAGGGATGAATTTGGCTCCCCATTCGTTAGAAGGGGCTGATGTTAGATTTTCTCTCACACACTAAATATAGTGGTACCTCATTCAAGGTGAGAAAATTCAGGTTAAATTTCTAGGTACGTTTTTTAAATCTTTTTTAATTTTTTGGATATTGTCCAGATGCAGTGTATGTAGTTTCAGGGTTTTTTTTTTTAATTTATTTATTTATTTTTGGCTGTGTTGGGTCTTCGTTGCTGTGCGCGGGCTTTCCCCAGTTGCGGCGAGCAGGGGCCACTCCCCAATGCGGTGCGAGGGCCTCTCATTGTGGCGGCTTCTCCGGTTGCAGAGCACGGGCTCTAGGCGTGTGAGCTCAGCAGTTGTGGCTCACGGGCTCCAGAGCACAGGCTCAGTAGTTGTGGCGCACGGGCTTAGTTGCTCCGCGGCATGTGGGATCTTCCCAGACCAGGGCTCGAACCCGTGTCCCCTGCATTGGCAGGCGGATTCTCCACCACTGCACCACCAGGGAAGCCCTCTAGGTACGTTTTAAAAATAGTAATATGGAAAGAATATCAGCAAAATACACAGTATATAATCTCTCATTTACAGTATATAATTTGAATTGATATAAGTGAATTTTGCAAATAAATGAAATTTACCCTTTTAATCATTAAAACCTTTTTCATTTTAACAACTCCCAAATCGCCCAATATTATCTTTTGCTCTGTATAGTAAGTTTAAGGATATATTATTTCATTGTAAAATTCTAGGGCTAGAAAGGAATTTAGATTTTATTAAAAATCTTCCAGTATGACTGCTCAATTTAACAGATCAGGAATTTTGAACCCAAGTGTATGATATGTCTTACTCAATATCATACAACTAATCTTGGTTCCTCAGTTCTTACTGGTGGTGAATAGGTGTGAAAAGCCTCTAGCTTTTCAATGTGTTCTTCTCTGGTCCCTCCCAGCTTTGCTAGTTTGCCTTCCAGTTTGTGAGCTAGACAATCAGAGAACCAGTTCTGTCATAATTTTATGCAGACTGAGAACAAGTAAGATGGAAGTGAGGACCTGGGAAGCATTAATGTGAACTGTATTAGATCCTTACTGGAGCACCTCTCCCTCCCTAAAATGTCTTCTAAAATTATTGGCTTATTTCCAGATAAGTTGCTGGACACGTGAGATGTAATTACAATTGATATTTTAATGCTGAGTTTACAATGTATGATAAATTACTCTTGAGAAGAAATCTTTAATCTCAAAAATATTTGATTATTTGCATTATTTATTATGCTTACTATAATATGATTTATTAACATTATTTTAGGTTAAAACCACCACTTCTGCTAACATACTTTGTTTTCTTTTAATCTTGGATCTTAAAATAAGTCTGCACATTCAAGTTGCAAAGATGACAATTGGTTGTAGCTGGGTAAATTACACAGTAGATTTTAGATCAAAGTTTTCTGCTATTACTAACTAGTATGATCTACTGACAAAGTGTGAGTTTATTTTAAAAGGTTTACCTTCATATTTTGGCCTTTTCCTATGTAGATTTTTCCTTCTGAAAAAAGTTCATAAAACACCAAATACTTATATGCTAAAAACCAATGTGAAGCTGCAGATCTTTTTATTTCAGTTTAAAAAGGTTTATTTTTTTTCACACATATGCCTGAATTATAGGAGTGCTTCTGTATTAGAGTAAAATTAACAAAAGTAATAGCTTCAACCTAATTTTAAATGCTTCATTGTTTTATTATATAATTTTACTCAATTAATCTTCAATTTGTATTTTTAGTTCCTTATGGGATTAGGAAGGTTTGGGAGGTTTTTGTTTTCTTTTTTAATTGTATAAGATCGTTTTGGTTATGCAATTGTCACAAAGAGGTATTTCCTCAACTGTATGTATATATATATTTTGTTAATAATAATATACTGTTTTGAATAGCCTGTTATTCAAATAATGCTTTTATTCGGATAAGAATAATAATACATATTTATTATAGGAAATTCAGAAAATTAAGAAGAAATGAAGACTACTGAACTGCCTATGTTCCCACTGTTTGTGTGCCTTTTGTTAGTCTTTTTTCTAAGCCTACAGTATGGTTCCAATTGTCTCTCCTCTTGATACACAAGCACAAATGCGCACAACATATAATGTATTTATAATGTGTTCTGCTTTTTCACTTAACATAGCACTTTTCGATGATTGGTTTATTGCAAAGTGATTTTTTTCTACAGTGAGAAATTCCTTCTTTTTATAGGGAATATGCAAGAACCACTGGGGGGAAAAATTTTGTAGGAGACAGTAATAACTTGTTAAGGAATATCATTTTACATGGACCTTTCCCATTCAATAAGATTGATTTTTATTGTTATTTAAATTGTAAAGAGGTTATGATTAAGACTAAATTTAATATTACCATTTCAAGTCATAAAAACATAAAGACAACAAAACTATGAGTTTAGACAAAATCATACAGTAGCTAGCTTGCCTTGGAGAAGTTATGATATATACTTTTAGAAAACAAACATTTTAAAATTCACAGATGCTGCAAAGCCCTGGTCAAACATAGATTACAATCAGTTTTTATGTAACAGTAAAAATTCCAAAGGACTCTTACCCACCCACTCTCAATATGTATCACAGATATGCTTCTTCTTTTTGCTCACAGAAAGTAAACCACATTTATTTCTATATCTGTGTGTATTTTAAAATAAATTACCGCAGAAAACAAAATATGGAGTACACTGTGTTCAAATGCAAACCAACAGAGAAAGCAAAAACCTTATATTCCCTCTGAAGAGCCTGTAGCATAGTTGGTGAGAATTTTGGAATGCTTATAGAATTTGAATGCGGTATCCATTTATTTCAAGAGTATATGCTACCTTATAATTATCAGATCGTTCAATACATTTAGCAAATGATACTCCACTTTTATTATAACAATTCATTTTTTCTTGTTTGTGTTCAGTACTATCAAATATAGAAAGAACTCTTTACTTACCATTCGGGGAAAGATGAAATTTATCATTCCATAAATACTCTGGAAAGCAAAGAAAATATTATTATTTATTATATCTCCATCCACAGGGATCCTAACTGCCAAATGTAATGCATCAGCACCAAAACAAAAATGAAGTAAATCTATTGCAGAAAACACAAATCAGTGTTCTAAGAATTCTTGAATGTGTATTACATGCCTTTGGACAGAGCTACTTTAGGATTAAACAACTGTTGTGAAAAGTACTTTCAAAGTCAGGAATAAAACATTTTATTTTCCCCCCCAAATATTATTGGATTAAGAGAATACTGTCAAAAGTTTTTTTTTTTCTTTCTCCCCTTTAGGTCAGCTGAATTTTTCATTGATGACAGATAGGACAGCTATACTTAAAACTCTTTAAGGAAAACTGAGGGGCATTTTACTTTCTTGAAGTCAGCATTAATGACAATTGCATCTATTTACATGCAAATACATTTCGTTTTTGGAATCTTGAACTGAAAATCTGATGTAGGAGCTGAAAACAGAATTAAGAGTCCAAGCTCTTATTTTTCCACACTAAATAAGTGATAATAAAGAGCTACATTTTTCCTTATTGTTTTCTGTTGATTAAAAACAGGTTTTAATTGCATCACATGGTAAGAATTAGAACAAATTTGTATTTTGAAGGTATATACGTTCTTAAATTTATTCTGTCCTTTAAATTTTTTAAATTAACATTGACTTTCACAATTAATAATTAGTACAAAATAACCTTTCTTAGTGTCAATAGTTCTAATATATGTATACATATAGCTGATTCACTTTGTTGTACAGCAGAAACTAACACAACATTGTAAAGCAATTATACTCCTATAAAGATATTAAAAAAAAAAAAAAGGAACTTGTCAGGGTGTAAGAAAATATGCTTTTCTCATATCCTGATATATAATGTCATTACATATTGGTCATTTTCTGTTCCTTTTATGTTCTTGTAAGAATCATAAACTTTTGGTCATTTTCTGTTCCTTTATGTTTTTGTAAGAATCATAAACTTAATCTAGAGAAAAACACACAGAGTACATCTCCCTCTGCTAAAACTAGATGATAGCATAAATAACATATGCAGAAAAGGGATTTACTTTAATTTTTGGATAATGACATTTCATATCCTTTGATGTTTTATTCGAATAAAGTAATCCTGACTAAAAATTATAATGTGTTAGTGTCACTTGAAATCATTATTTCCAAGAAAGATGATGTTTCAGTAAATGAAAATTAGTGAAAATTTCAAATGACAAATACTGACAAAATTTACTGACTTTTCACTGGAGGATAAAATTAAGATTTGAAAGGTGTCCTACTTAGTTTTTCACATAGAAAATATCTTATTTTTTAGACTTTTTTTTTTTTTCCGGTATGCGGGCCTCTCACTGTTGTGGCCTCTCCCGTTGCAGAGCACAGGCTCTGGATGCACAGGCTCAGCGGCCGCGGCTCACGGGCCCAGCTGCTCCGCGGCATGTGGGATCTTCCCGAACTGGGGCACGAACCTGTGTCCCCTGCATCGGCAGGCGGACTCTCAACCACTGTGCCACCAAGGAAGCCCTTTTTAGACATTTTTAATCTAAAGAAACGTTTGGGTAGTAAATGTGGAAGTCTGACATTCTATAATAATTGAGGAATTCTCCCCACAAGCATAGTTTCTCTTAAGAAAGCTGTTTTTCATATTTAATTATAAATATTAATAATTTATTTAAAATTTTTTGTATTTATTGATTTTTAATGAAAGATATTCAAGGGAAAATTTTAGACTTAGAAATACTTTATTGTGTGTAGTGCTTATTTCTGAAGAATTATTAATACAACTTTTGATATTATAGCTTATATTTATAATTACTAAACTGCTAAAAAAAAAAAGTCAAAGTATTTTTAAGCATCAGCTCCTGAAGAGGGCAGCACGTTCTAGATATTATTGAATTTCAAGCTCAAATATGACAGCTTTGGCTTTAGTATACTTTTTTTTAAGAACTAGAGGGGGAAAAAATGGATTTTTTTTTTTATAGATGTCTACTCCCATGATACAATAAACCAGCAGAAATTCTAGGCAGCTGCAGACCAAGGTCAAAACTGTATTTGATTATTACAAAAGAACATTCAAATTAGACACCTAAAGCAATGTATTTAGAAAGGGAACAACAAAATACTAGTAAGGAGACTTTCCATGAGGAATGTGTTTTATCTTAATACTGCAGATAACTTTTCCTATTGGCAGTGCATTGACTGTCAAAACTACTAAAGGGGTTAGATTTAATTATCTCACTTCTTGCACATTTCATCTCAATTGCTATGGCAACATTCAGTTGCCTCAGCAGCAATGCACACTTTAATCAGATATTTCCTCCTCATTTCTCTATGAGCCAAAACTGTGTAGTCAAATTTACAACCAAGTCCTGATAAATCTGATAACACTTCTTACAATTTAATGGCAACTTGCCTCCACCCACACATATAAATATTTTCAGAGAGGTTTGTAACTATTGGACAAGTATAAGACTTGATAAGGACATACACTTGGACTTTCCTACTTCATTGATATTTCTTTGCTATTTCTGTCACTATTCTTTATTAGAAGTTTTTTACAAATTCAAAACTCACTCCAGCAAGTCACTAACGTGGGTCACCTGACCTCAATAGGAGAGCTGATGAGTAAACAACCTCCAACATTCAGATGTCAACCCTCCTCAAAAGCCTATTGAATTATTTACCTTTTATCTGAACACACTTTGAATTGGCACATCAAAGAGGCTTTTTCTATTTCTTGAAAGCAGGTAAAAGAAGGAAAGAAAATAATTCAAGACAAAGCAAAATCTGATATAGGAAGAAAACTGTAGGGTATCAGACTTAAATGGAGGGCCAAGCATGAAGAAAATTTGGTTAAGCTTCAGTAATGAAGCAATTTTAATGAGAAGTGAAAGCATGATGCATTAAATTGTTGATGTCACGTGGGTGAATATTAACCATCTACACTGTTGGACAAATCATCACTTTAGCATTTTGCAAAAGACTAGAGAAACTTTTGTGGGCAGATAAGGAATATCCAAACTGTCTTCAAGTCCGATTTAAAGTGTTAGCTTATTATATTTTTATAAATGTTTGGAATTTTTTTAAATAGTAACTTTTAATTTGATACTGTATAATAAAAATTATTTTAAACTGTGATTAAGCAGCAAAGTAATCTAAGGTCTTCCTAACAATTTTAGTGGCTGCTATAAATTTGTATTTAGATAACAAACATTTTATCCTGAAGTTGTGATAGTTCTTTGGTGAGAAATTTTATACCCGTAGCTGACAGTAATATTTCAGCATCGTTTTTCAATCACCACTTTGTAGTGTCTAGTAAAATTTTCATTAATTGAGACCACCAAAAAGATGTTTTTTGTACCTGGTTCTACCAGTCCAACATTTTAATAGCAATTTCTAGATTGCATCTTATGTATTACAGACCACTAAACATAGCATTCAATCAAAACTTAACCAAACATAAAAAATATTCTGTAAAATACAAGTCATATATTTTGAACTTTGAGCTGATTATTAGCATATTATGTTCAAAATGTAGTTATTGAAAAGCTAACTTCTCATTAATGATGAAGTTTGGAAGCCGCATAACCTTAAGAATAGCTGAAGGAATAGATGTTTAAAAAGAGAAACCTATACAGGAGGGGAAGCATGAAACCTGTCTTCAAATATTTGAAAGTCTTATGTAAAGGAGACAGTGAGTGTCTTAGAAAGCTAAGACAAATGATACAAGTTCCAGAAAAGCAGATTCCAGCTCTCTATAAAGAAAAACTTAAAACAATTAGAATTACTTAAACAATGGCACAAACTATGAAGCCCCAAGTTCCTTGTCTAAGCATATTCCATGTACTGTTTGCATATGAACCCTTTATTTTCTGTTGCTTGATTCTGGGACAACGTTGTAAAAATGTGGTAGAAGCACTCCACAAATTTGGATCTGGGAGCTCAGATGAGTCTTAACGAATTTTTCAAGTACCAGTGCTTTATATTGGTATGGAAACCTAGCAATGGTCTGCAAACAGCATATTCAGCAGGAAGTTTGCGAATCCTACTCTGGAGAAATGGTCTAAATGAGATAAACAAACAGTTCTTAGTGAAGAGCTATCTAAAACCTCCAAGGAGACATGTAAATTGGTCCTAATTGGCATTCCTTCAAGAATCTCAGTAGATGGCAGGGACTGAATAGAGGTGAAGAATGAGTTCCCCTTTCAGTCTTGACTTGGCTCTTCTACCTGAAGCTGGGGTGCTGCCAGACAAGGTGTACACCACTGCCTATGTTAGACTTGTTCTCTGGATGAAAGGAAGATTTTGGCATTATTCTCAAACTCTATATTCACTTAAGAAATAATAATTGCTCAATTAAGGGTCCAGAGCTTTTTTTCTGTACCCAGAGAAATTAAAAGTTAAAGAGAAAATTGCACGCCACGTGGGAATGCTCATTTTCAGCAAGATTGCTGAATAAGATAAAATTGTAACCTATTTGAAGGTTATAAATATAAAGAAGTTGTTGATTCTTGAGTCAAAGTAATGTTTACTTTTTGTGTAATACTAGATTCCGTAAAGTTTTAGTTTATGTTAGTTGGAAATAGTCTTTTTACTTAGATTTTGAAATTTCCTTGTGTGATCCTCTCTTGAATCACTTTGAAGGAACCAAGGGGCTCACAAAGGTCTTGCATAGTATGTAACCTTTATGTACTCCAGTGCTGTTGTTTAGAGCATGAGATCTTTTGAAGAATGGCTGTCTACCAGAAGCATCTCTTTCTATCTAAAGAGCTGATGAGTTGTTTTGCAGCACCAAGAAATGCTAACTTGTATTTTTACTCTCAAAGACTATGGGATGTTAGTACTTCATTAAGTATTTTATCTCCCTTGCCCCTCCGGGCCTATGCAAATCAAATCTTTATATTATGTTGTTTAAAATTACACCTGCTGGGCTTCCCTGGTGGTGCAGTGGTTGAGAGTCCGCCTGCTGATGCAGGGGACACGGGTTCGTGCCCCGGTCCGGGAAGATCCCACATGCCGCGGAGTGGCTGGGCCCGTGAGCCATGGCCGCTGAGCCTGCGCGTCCGGAGCCTGTGCTCCGCAACGGGAGAGGCCACAGCAGTGAGAGGCCCGCATACCGCAAAAACAACAAAAAAATTACACCTGCTGAGATTTTGCTGGCAAATGGTCTTGAAACTTTTTCCCAAAATCCTCACCCGCAAAATCTTTTACTAGCCCGTCCCATTTGGTTGGTTGTGCTCCAACCAGTCTCTGGTGAACACGAACATAAGTTACAGAGAAACAGAAATATTTCCATGGCACTCTGGAGGAACGTTTTGATCCAAAAGACACTACTAGTAAACCAAAGTGTCATTGCAAATTCATGAACATTTCCTTATGTCATGAGTAGCAGTAGAAGGAAAGGGCTTCATTTGTGCAATAGTTGTTCCATGTGTGCAAACAAGTATTTATTTAGTGCCTACCATGTCTGAAAGCTAAGGAGCCACCAAAAGACAAATAGGGGCTACTTTAAAATTCTGGTAGCAGAAACGAACACACCATTGTAAAGCAATTATACTCCAATAAAGATGTTAAAAAAAAGATTATGGTATTTGTTGAATGAATGAAGAAAAATACATTGCTGGCCTAAAAAACCTTACAATAATCTATAGGGTTCTGAATTTAAGATGAAACAAAGCACAATCTGTTTTGTCTCCCAGTTAAAATGTTAATCTATTTCATGCCACAGAAGCTTTTAATATATTTCAACATTACTTCCTTCATTTAAGTAGATTTAACTGAGAAAAAGCACAAATCATATAGTTTTACCCAATATGGTCCTGCACCCCTACATCTACCAGCTTGCATTTCTTGCCTGTGGAGTTTAAGGTATCTCTACTGAACCATTATTGCTCTGACTGTGAGCTTAATGAGGGCAGGGGAAATCTGCCTTTTTGTTTTCATTCTGGCCAGTGCAATAGTGCCTGGTAAACAATAATAAGCATTCAGAAAATGATTATTCAATGAATAATGTATGAATAGTAAGAGGAATGAAATGGCGTTGACCTAAATGCAAGAACTATTCAGGAAGGTTAGTGTAGTTTGAAATGGTCTTAGTTGGACAGAAGATATGAGATTTTTTCACTGGGCCTTCAGGAATGGATGGGGTTTAAATAGCAGGTAGGAAGGAAATAAAGTATTTCTAGTAAAGAACATGAGCAAAATTCAATTGCTTTGAATGCAGAGATATTAGTGAAAGGATTTAATCCTTTTTGATGGGACCATGGGTTGTATTATGGGTTAGTGATTTTGTTTGGTTTAGATTAATAGGTATTGTAGAGAAGTGCTTCTCAAATTTTAATTTGCATACCTGGGGATCTTGTTAAACTGTAGACTTTAATTTGTAGGTCTGGATTGAGGTATGAGATTATCTATTTCTAACAAGTTCCCAGATGATGTTGGTGCTGGTGCTAGACCCTGAACTGCAAGACTGCAGAGGGTCCTTAAAGCTAGACAGTCATTTTGCACTTGATACAGCAGGCATTTGAGAACTACTCTACGTTTTCCGGCAGTTATGGCATGATGAAAACTGCATTTAGGAAGATTAGTATGTCAACCTCACGGAAAGTATGCTAACAAAGAGAGAATGTGGATATAGGAAAACTGGCTGGGAGGCTGTCTTACACTTTATCTGTGTATTTCACAGATTTGGTGCTCAGTTACCTGTTGATTGATTAGTCTGTGTGGACATGGTCAATTCAAAAGCACTTTCTCAATGGAATAATTGTGGGCCCACTGACTTTTTGAGAAGTCAAATTTAGGTAAAACACATGGGGAATCCATGAATGCTCTTCCCCTCCTCTCCATCTGGAAAAACTGTATTTATTCTTTAAAAGACTTGAAATATTAACTCTTCTGTTCTTCTCACACTATAAAATGTAATTATTCCCTCGCAAGTATCTCTCAAACTCTGATCTTATTATATCATAATGATAATAATAATTAGTAATAGTAATACAACTAGTGTTTTTTGAATGCTTATTAATAGCCCCAGGAAAATTGCTAAGTTTTATAATTAAATCCTTATAATAATGTTGTGAGGAATACTGCTATTATCATCCCTATTCTTACAGATTGAAAAAAAAGAAAGAGTACTTGCATGCCCTAATATGGTGTCAGGTACATAACAATAAATAGATTTATTCAGAGAGCGATCAATCAAAATGTATTCTAAGAAATCACTGATTTATTTTATTTTTTAAATTTATTTATTTTTGGCTGCGTTGGGTCTTCATTGCGGTGCACGGGCTTCTCATTGTGGTGGGTGGCTTCTCTTGTTGCGGAGTATGGGCTCTAGGCTCACGGCTTCAGTAGTTGTGGCACACGGGCTCAGTTGCTCCGCGGCATGTGGGATCTTCCCGGACCGGGGCTCAAACCCGTGTCCCCTGCATTGGCAGGCAGATTCTTAACCACTGTGCCACCAGGGAAGTCCAAGAAATCATTGATTTCTTAACATAGCTTCTGTTTTTGCATTGTATCTTTGTCTTTGTTCCTTGATCTCCAATAATTGTGATAATGGTTAGAACTAGTGACTGTTTCCTATGTTCCAGGTACTACTTTAAGCAATTTACATGTGTTGTCTCTTTTAATGCTCATAATAATCCTAGGACTTGGGTGTTATTATTACTCTCATTTTACATATGAAGAAAATGAGGTATAAAGAGGTTAAATAATTTGTCTAAGTTTCCATAACTATAGAGCAGGAGATTTGTATTCTGAACGCATTATAGTATGTTATTGACTTTAGCCTAACTTGTCCTTAGTAACATGGAATTCTGAGTGTTTTCTTAAATGAATACCATAAATTTCTTCAAATGATAATACTTGTGAAAAGTTAATTTTCTCCCAAATTAAGAAAGAGTCCATGAAGTCCAAGAAGCCTTGTTATTATTTCTTGGCTTCTGTCAGCACACCACCATGCCTGACGAAAAGGAACTCCCTGAAGCTGGCATCCATTTAGCATGGGGCAAAATCTTTTCGATAAAATGCCAGCAAATCTCAGATAACCTGGGCCCCACATACTTCTCACCTCTCCAGTCATGTTCCAGCCCCCTTATACCACAACTCAATTCCACAGAAGAATGAAGAATATTTCTCAAAATAGGGAAAGGCGTATTCAAAAGGTAGTCCCCTTTACATTTTTTTTCCTTTGGGGAAAGATAGCCAGCTTCTGTGATCCCTTGCTAGTAATAAGAATAATAATGACAATCTTCCAGATAGTTTAAATGTGCAGATATGGTAATAATTATTACTTGTTTGACCAGCTAGAGATCAAACACAAGTAAAACATTTCATTTTATTCCACTACATGAGGGTAATATTCTAATCAAAATATTTAATATTTAAATTATAGACAAATTTGATATTACGATGTCATAGTTTTTTTTCTTTTTGCAGTACGCGGGCCTCTCACTGTTGTGGCCTCTCCCATTACGGAGCACAGGCTCCGGAGGCTCAGGCTCAACGGTCATGGCTCACGGGTCCAGCCGCTCCGCGGCACGTGGGATCCTCTCGGACCGGGGCACGAACCCGTGTCCCCTGCATCGGCAGGCGGACTCTCAACCACTGCGCCACCAGGGAAGGCCCAATGTCATAGTTTTTGAAATTATGTACTTTCATATATTGTTTTAAAGAAAAGTATCCAATATTCCTGTAGTATCCTATCAATTGGCACATTACTTGTTATGTTAATATTGATCTCATGATTAAGGGGATCATTGTAAAATTGCTCTTTTTTTCCCTTTTTTTACAACTATATTATTTATTTATTTATATCAGTATGGACTTGTGGATATACATTTTATCCAGAAGGATATAATCTGCTGTTACTATTAGTCAGTTTGATTTTCAAGTAGTCTCAGATACGGTCATCATGATCCCCATTAACCTGACTTCTTTTTTGACATGTCCCTGGCGTCGTGTGAGTAACTTCCATACTTTTGGCATAATAAGATAACCAAGGTTTGGGAGGAGGGTGTGCAGAGGTGCCCATTGTTTTGGGTGTGTCATTGTTCTCAGGATCTGGAACCAAGGAACTATATGTATGAAAAAAACATCTATTTATATAGCTATCTCTACATGTATGTACACATATTAACATCTCTATTTACCTCTGTCTCTATCTATGAAACTTCAGGAGTTCACACTGATATCTCCATTCCAAACCAACGCCATAGGATCCAATGTAGTTTCTCTCTTTCCATATTTGTGACTACTTCCTGCAACAATGAAAACCCTATCTCCCGATTATCCTTAACGTAGTTACTTATTTGATCAATCTCTCTGTGTGTAACCAATACCCTATTGCTGCTAAACACACCCTCCACCCTCCTCACCCTTCCTGAGCCACAATACTGCTCTTTAGGCTGCAGAGGCTTTCCTCGTCCACACTCCCTACAGATGCTTATCTTCTTTGTCCCCACACAATTTAGGCCTAAATTGCTCAGGAAAAAAAGGGAAGGAAAGAAAATAAAAAAGGCAAGGGGAAAGGAATATGAAAAAGAAGAAGAGACTTGAGAACTTGAAATACTTTTAACCTGCTTGTTTGCTGCGTGGATTCCAATGCTGTTGCATATTACAGACTTAACTGAAAAGTTTTCTTTCTATTTGAGAAACTAAAAATAAAATAATAAGCCCACTTTAACTGACTAGACTTCACATATTTGGCAAATATTTATTAAGTGCCTGCTCTGTGACAGTATAACAAATTTTAGTAAAAACCCAATTAGCTGCAGTTCTCAATTAATCAATATATTTCACTTACTTGCCTTTCAGGGAAATTGGCCAATTATAAGAAATCACATCCAAACTGAAGATTTATTCAAAACAGGGTCAGTTATGAAGTCAGTATGGATTTTACTGTAACTCCCATGACATATATTATACTATATAATAATAAATGGTATTCAGAATTATGATTCTAAAAAAGAATATGAAGCTCAATCATAATCAAAATATTGCCATGGTCACTATAGAGATTTTAGAAATCTTTTCAACAAATATAGTTAGCTTTATTCACTTCACTACAAAATTATATTCCCCAAACAACGAATTTCTAGTTTATTTATTCACTTATTTATGAAGCATCTATATGTATCAGGCACATTTTAAGAAAATAAAAATCTATCAAACTTTCTGTTCTCATGGAGCTTACTATCTAGTGCGGGGAAAAAAGACAAACAGGCATATGTTGTATGCCAGTTTATTATAAATGCTGAAAAGAAAAATAAGATGATAAAATAGAGTATGAATGAGTGGAGGTAATGGTAGGTGAGCTGTCTTAGACAGATGGTTAGTTTTTTTGTCATTCATTTGTCATTTTATCCAATGAGATTATCTTTCTCAGGATGAGAAATATATTATTCGCATATTTGTTGGCTGGTTTTCTTTAACTTTGGGTCAAATTTATAGTGAACTCTTAGCTGCATCTAAATCATTTTGTAAAAATTACAAAATATCAAACAAGATGGTAAATTGGGAAGGTAGAAGGGAAAGAAAGACTTAGTTGAGGAAGCAGTTCAAGTGGACTTTTAAATTGAAAAAGAAACTTTCTGGGAATTCCCTGGTGGTCCAGTGGTTAGGACTCCACACTTGCACTGCTGAGGGTGAAGGTAAAATCCCTGGTTGGGGAACTAAGATCCTGCAAGCTGTGCAGCCAAAAAAAAAAAAAAAAAAAAAAGAAAAAAGAAAAAGAAACTTTCTTATATTGCTTAGGTTTTCTACATGAGTTACAATATCTTCATAATTTTTAAAAATTATTTTTATTAAAAATTGTCATAGTGGGGGCTTCCCTGGTGGCGCAGTGGATAAGAATCTGCCTGCTAATGCAGGGGAGATGGGTTCGAGCCCTGGTCCAGGAAGATCCCACATGCTGTGGAGCAACTAAGCCCATGCACCACAGCTAGTGAGCCTGCGCTCTAGAGTCCATGAGCCACAACTATTGAGCCTGTGCGCCACAACTACTGAAGCCCGTGTGCCTAGAGCCCATGCTCCGCAACAAAAGAAGCCACTGCCATGAGAAGCCCTCACACCACAACGAAGAGTAGCCCCCGCTCGCTGCAACTAGAGGAAAGCCTGCATGCAGCAACAAAGACCCAACGCAGCAAAAATAAAATAAATAAAATTTAAAAATATATGATTATCTCTAAAAAAAGAGTCATAGTAGCTGAATTATACTTCAGTCTGCTGGTAGAGCTCATGTGTCCTTGAACAAGAATGAACAGAAAATGAAGCAATTGAAATAGACAAAATCTATAAATCTTCCTATTGTTCATTAGCCACTTTGCAGATAAATATTTCAGTAACTCCCACACATAGTGACTCAATTTTAATCATTTAGGTTGTGGATATGGTCCAAAAGTCTTCTATTATTCCCAAGCAAAAACCGGCATTTTATTTCTTATCTCAATAGGTATATGTCTACTCTAATAATACCATTATACATTTAAAGAATTGATATTTTCAATTAAGAGGAAAGAAAAGTAAGAAAATGAAAGTGGTTGAATTCTAAGATAGATTAGTAAACAGAAGTCAATAGTATCCATATGTAAAGAAAGAGCGTTGGACAAGGGAATTTGAGCTCTGGATTGAACGCTCCCGCATACTTGTGAAACTTGGGGCAAATCACTCCTCTCTTATCTCTAGTCTTCTCTTTGGTAAAATGAAGGTGATGTTAGCTTCTGTCTAAAGTCACAACTTAGAAATAAGATCCTAGAATTAAAACAAACAAAAAACCCAATAAAAAATCTACTGGTTCTATTTCTACATACACACTTTCTCTCTCACTACATATATATTATTAAAGGAAAAATTGTTTTTTCAGTCAAATAAGATATGTTGATACTCAATTATTAAAATTCCTTTTCAGTAAGATTACTGTTCTATTCCTTTCAATCCTTTCAAAAATTACAGTAATCCTCTCAAATGATTACATTTGAGGAAAAAGAAAGGGTGGGAGAAAGACCTACAGTATGTTTTTCTCTTGATCTTTATTTTTTGATAGTGTTCACAAAATATGACTCCATCTTTTTCTTTTTTTATGACTACATCTTAAAGATTTAGATTTCACACATGTTCAAAAATATTTTACAGGAAAATATCCTCGTACATTCTACATTATTTCTCAAATAAATAATATTTAAAGTACAAGTTTGAATTAGTTTACTTATTCTTGAAGAGAACAGTAACCAAAAATAGCTACTATACTACTTAAATTATTGGCAAGAGAATCCAATAATAAGGCTTATTAACTATAATAATATCTTGACTTTTATATAGTACATTTATTCACAGTAGAGAACACTTTACACAATATGCATATCATTTTCTAGTTCATTCTCAAGGGCACTTTATAAAATATAGGTTAAATAGTTTTAAAAATATTTGTTTATTTCACTCATTTTGCTTTCATAATATTTAGTATCCTATACTTTCAATTTAATAAATTATTCCTTTTTAATACATACCAATGTTAATATTATACACATATACTTGCAAAGGCACAAAGTCCACTGGCAAGGAGCATACAACTGGCATTTTAAAAATCAAAATCAAATCGAAAAACTTTCCACAAAATAATCAAAATATACAAACAAATAACTCTGAACTTTCATTTTATTTATCCCTGTACATTATATTATTATATAATAAATTGTATTTTAATTTATTTCTTTTTAACCAAGCAGTACTGAATCCATTGAAAAATCTCCTCTGACATGACATGCTTTTATATCCTTCTCTGAATTGATGAGCATAGGAATACTTATTCTTTTGGCCTCAAGCCATTTTATAAGGTAAACAAAGTTACATGAGGTTTTATTAAAACCTCAAATACGGGGCTTCCCTGGTGGCGCAGTGGTTGACCGTCCGCCTGCCGATGTAGGGGACGCGGTTTCGTGCCCCGGTCCGGGAAGATCTCACATGCCGTGGAGCGGCTGGGCCCGTGAGCCATGGCCGCTGAGCCTGCGCGTCTGAAGCCTGTGCTCCGCAACGGGAGAGGCCACAACAGTGAGAGGCCCGCATACCGCAAAAAAAAACCTCAAACACAAAACTAGCCAACCACCACGTGGATGACAAATTTGAATGGGAGGGAAAAGCAGCTCATAAGGCTTTGCAATCTGGCTGATAAAATATATAAACACTGAGCAGCCTAGAAACCACAGGACAAAGCTACCATTTTCTCCCCTTATAAATCCATAAATACTATTTATGTATTATCACATAAATTTAAATTCAAAGGTGGAACACTATTATCTTTCACAGGACTATTGTGAGGGTGAACTGAGATCATATTAACTGAGTGTGTACTAAGAGCTGGGCTCTATTTTATTTTATATCTTTTAAGAGATTAAAAAAAATTTTTTTTTAATTTATTTATTTTTGGCCGCGTTGGGTTTTCGTTGCTGAGCGTGGGCTTTCTCTAGTTGTGGTGAGCAGGGGCTGCTCTTCGTTGCGGTGCGCGCACTTCTCATTGCGGTGGCTTCTTTTGTTGTGGCCCGCGGGCTTCAGTAGTTGTGACACGCGGGCTCAGTAATTGTGGCTCGCAGGCTCTAGAGCGCAGGCTCATTAGTTGTGGCGCACGAGCTTAGTTGCTCCGCAGCATGTGGGATCTTCCTGGACCAGGGCTCGAACCCGTGTCCCCTGCATTGGCAGGGGGATTCTTAACCACTGCGGCCGCCAGGGGAATCCCTGGGCTCTATTTTAGTTGTATCTACCCATTTAATCTTCACAACCATGCTGTAACTATTAGAATAAACCATATGAAATTGACATTTCTGTAGGTGAAAAACTGTTGAATTTCAACCTAATACTATTGTTTCTCTCATCTTACAAATGAGGAAACTGGGGAACAGAGAGGTTAAGTAACTTGCTTAAGGAGAATCACTGTTTTTCCCATCTTACAATTGAGGAAGCTGAAGCTCAAGAAAGAATAAGTGGCTTTCCCAAGGATACACAGCTATCTACTTCTCAGAGAGATAGATCAAGAGAGACTATATCTGGGGTTCCCTGGTGGCGCAGTGGTTGAAAGTCAGCCTGCCGATGCAGGGAACATGGGTTCATGCCCCGGTCCGGGAAGATCCCACATGCCGCGGAGCGGCTGGGCCCGTGAGCCATGGCCGCTGAGTCTGCGCGTCCAGAGCCTGTGCTCCGCAACGGAAGAGGCCACAACAGTGAGAGGCCCGCGTTCCACAAAAAAAAAAAAAAAACTATATCTGCCTATGCACTTTGTAAATTTTATATTGTTAAAAAAGTTAAACTATTTTTATTCTTAATATTTTGAAGTCTTCTTAGCTTCACAATGGGTCTTTAATAACCCAAAGGGAATGCTGCATATAGTTATCAAGACAAAAGGCTTTTGTTTGTTTGTTTGTTTTGCGGTACGCAGGCCTCTCACTGTTGTGGCCTCTCCCGCTGCAGAGCACAGGCTCCAGACGCGCAGGCTCAACGGCCATGGCTCACGGGCCCAGCCGCTCCGCGGCATGTGGGATCTTCCCGGACCGGGGCACGAACCTATGTCCCCTGCATCGGCAGGTGGATTCTCAACCACTGTGCCACCAGGGAAGCCCGACAAAAGACTTTTGTACTTATCAGCTTCTGAGATGCTTCCCCTTTGAACTGACAAGGTGAGCTGCAGTTACCCATCTCCGGCTTTTTCTGTTATCAACTCAATGCTTAATGATCGTTAAGGTACCGGAGTACTTTGGTTTCTTAAATTAATTCCTATGCTGTCCTTGAAACAAGTGAGGTGCAAGGGTTATTGTGGATAACATTAAAAAAATTTATGAAACATTATCATCTCAAGTAACATACAGATAATCTTCAAACATAATTTCATGTGATTTAATTTGAGCTGGAATCGGGGGAAAGTATACACAACAGAAGAAAGAGGAACATAAACAGGGACATCTGGTTGTTGCATTTTGCTCTTCTGCTCTATTTTCACCAATGTCTCAGACACTGCCTTGCCATAAGTTAGGCACTTTGAGACATTATCTTTGAGCAGCATTTTGTTCACTGCAATAAGGCTGGGAGAGAGACCATCTTCAGCCCTGGAATAGAGAACACTAAGATCTTTCTTTGCTCCTTTGAGTGTGCTGCCTTTCCAATGAAGTACTTAAATACTATTGCTGGTTTCTTTGTAAACATTTCACTTACAAGAGTAATATTTTATCTTTTTGGTTCTCTTGGACACAGACGATACAGTGGTTACCAGGGCCTGGCTCAGGTGTCAACCTGTGTTTGAAGCCAGACTTAACCTGTATTTGAAATTTCTACTGCTTAACTACCGGTGTGACTTTGGGCAAGCTGCTTCACAACTCCATTCATCAGTTTCTCATTTATAAAATGGGGATTATATTAGTTCCTACCTTATACAATTTAGAAGTATTTTAAATGAGACGATGTGAGGAGTGTTTAGAACATTGCCAAACATGCCGAGTATTTTAATGGATATTGATTCCTCATGAAATTTTGAGCATATCTTAATTTAACATTTAGAAACACAAGTGCTTTCATGTGTTCATAGAATGCTTAAACACTCATCAGGAATTTAGGTTAATTACCTTAAGGACTGATTCATCACACTGTTTACAATTTTCTTATTCCCACTTTATTTTCTACATATATCTCTAACTTTTCACTTCCAACATTTACATACTATCTCAGTTTTCCCAGAATAAATACACTTCACACCAGTTACATCTATCGTCATCCTTTCCTTTCCTTCAATGTTGTAATGCATTTCATTGTTTCTCCTTATCACTTTTTGATAACTGCTGTATTACCAAAATAGATATCAGTTACTAACAGTAGCTATGGTTCATCACCTAAAATTAAAGGAGATGAACTAGAGGAACATACAAAAACCAGTTAAGATCTACTCATTACTACATATCCGTGACTACAACAACAAAAATTGCATGTGGATGTTACACATGGTAACAGAGATCTTTGTACTAGAAAAAACGTGAAATGTGAGTTGTAAGTCACAGTAGGTTAATAGAAGACTATTAGCTCTGATTTTTTTTCTTTTTCTTATAGAACCTTTTAATTACTGCATTTCTAATGTACTTCTCTTCGCCAGTAGTTCTCTTTTTTTATTTTTCTAATAATGGTTCCTAAGGTACATCCTATAAATTACCCCTTTCGTTTCCCTCTCCCTCTTCTCTTTAAAAAATTCTGGGAAAGAGAGAGAAAAGTGAACTGTAATTTTAAGTAACTCCTTTGGATTAGTTCATGTGCTCTTTAAAAAAAAAAAAAAAATCTCTGTCATTAGCACTGTGCTTTCCTGCCCCCATTCTTACACATGTCAATGTATCAGCCGCAGCCACTGCTGCCGGCCTGCCGTTTTTTCTATTAAGGCACCAACTCTAGACAAACAAGCCCTCTCCATTCATTCCCTACATTCTTTACTTCTTTAACTTGTTCTAATTCCATGTTTCTTCTAAGGACCCTCAATTTCAAAACCCTTCATTAGGCTGGTCAAAAGTACTTCAATCTTTCTGTTTCCTTTTACTCTGCAAAAGGCTAGCTTTCTCCTCAGACCCATTTGTTCAGTTTTGTCTCTTAACTTCCTTAACTCTTACATCACTCTTTTGCAAGGACAGTGGCTTTTTATTTATTTTAAAAATTCTCTAAGCCCTGTTCCTCTTTTCTTTAATATGCTCCTGGAAATCTCACCTCTAGATTAAGTAGAAAAGATAAGTGTTACTACTGAACTTGCTAAACAACTTAAAAGGTGACTTTAGGTCTTAACATTTGACAAAGTGGCAACAAATCACAATTCAGAAATCCTGGGAAAAGCAATTACTTGGGGACAGAAAAGAAAAAAAAAAAAATCTCGGTAACAGTGCCTCCAGGGCAAATAATTAAGTATAAGAAGAATAAAATTTTTTCTTGTAACCATAAAGACATTCATTCATTTATTCATTCATTCATACCATAAATAACCCTGATCCCCTACTATTCTAGGGCTAGAATAATAATAATGATCCTAACAATAAAATATCCTCTTCCTGGAGTGTTCATTTTTGAAATGTTATTTTTTGTTGCATTCTTTGCTTACATTCTTAACTCTTCACATGAAGCTATTCAAAGTCAAAAGGTACAAACAAGACATCAAGCACTTGATTTTAAGTGTTGAATTCAATGCCATCTCTCTCAAAATCTTCAACCAGTGTAGTTTAAAGTATGATAATAAAGGGATGGATATGAAAAGTGAAATGTTTTCATTTCTCTTTTCCCTCCCTGACTTTTTCCACTAGTAGAAGAAAGTGTAAGTGTTTGGCAATATGAAGAAGAGAGAGAGAGCAATATATTGGATAGCAAATCTTTAGTGAGTGAAGTTGTTTATGACTCCTAAGGAAACTGCATTTAAATAACTAATTATGATTCATATGATTTTACAGATTTGGTTTGAAACTATCTTTTTTTTGCTCAATGAACTAGGTAGCTAGGTAGGGAACATATTATTCCCAGTTTAAAAGAGAAAAAAAAGTTTAAAAAATTGCACAGCTAGGAGACAAGGGCAGGATTGAGGCTAAAACATAGGCTTCCCAAATCCTGGCCCAATTTTTTTTTTTTTCCATTATAATACATACATCTGTCTTTTAAAAATGCATATGCTAATGTAAACCCATTGCAGTGAAACTTCAGTCTTTTGTCAAACAAACAGTAAAATATACACCACATTCATAGTTAGCTTATGTTTTATATATTTCATAGATAATAAGATATTTGAAAACAAATTAAATTTTTATCAAAATCCTTGGCAACGTTTGCACTTTCCTTTTGTGTGTTCAATTTTTTGATAAAATTTTAATATATATATTTTATATTACAGTAGCAAAAGAGCATGTATACTTTGATTTCAAAGTGAAGTGAATTTTGAAATTCTGAGGCATGGCTCTGACATCAAAGATATTCAAATAATCACCACACTGATAACACTAACTTGATTGAATATTGCAGTCCCCTTGGTTAGAAATATTTAAAAGTTGTCTTCAGTTGATTTCTCTTACTTAGAAAAATATAGCTTCTAAGGGGAATTCAGTCAGGGGCTATTAGTGTGTTAGCTTTTAGAGAAAAAGTAGATAGCTTGTGTAAAATTCACATGTACCTTTAAATTTTAAGAGCAAAAGATCCCAAGGCTTGTAAGAAGTAAAGGTAGTACTCAATGACATTTAATTGACTATATCCAATTATTATGTTCTGCTTATGGTGAGTATGATCATTACTATGTTAAAGTTGATCTCAGGATATGGATCTTGAAATGTAAAAACTACATCTCCCTGAACTAAGTGTCCCAATGGTTAGCACTCAAAATGCTAAAATATACTGCCCCAAATGTCTGTCTTCTAAAGGTGAGTCTAAATTCAAAGGAAATCATAAGATTATTTTTTGGGTTTTTTTCCCCCTTATAATATATCTTTCTTTATCACTGGTTCCTTTTTTTTCCATTTCCTGTGTCTGTTTTGACTTTATTCTTCAACTTCACTTCACTCTAATTTTCTTTACCATTATTCTAGAACCGGTCACTTTTCTTAGAATTCTCTTGTACCACCTTCACCTGAAATGAGCCTCTATCCTATAGTACACAAAAGGGTGTGAGACTACTCAGTGTACTGAAAACATAATGCTCCGGCTTATATATTTTTTCCATATGAAGCCTTTCTTTCTGTGGTAATAAAAACCTTTAACCATGTCCTCCATTCTGTCCTATAAGCCATCACCCTGCTTTTCCACACTCAACTTGCAGGTTTTGACCTCCTTCTCTATTACTTTCTTTGAGATCTGAACCTTGTTCATCCCTTTTGCTATATTGCATGCCTTTCTCCTCTCAAAAGCCCCCTACTTCTGTTCATAGCAGCTGATCCTCTAGATATCTCATCTAGGGAGGGCATGTAGAGAAGAATGCCCACCAAATGGTTTAACTTTCAACTACTAAATGTGAATGTTGACTAGAGCTCCTAGTGGTAAGTCTGTATAGTACAGACAGTAAGCACTATGGGGGCTCAAAAGCTTTGAGTCATGTCCCTGTGTTTGTCTGGACTCTATCTGCGTCTGAATAACCATGTGCTTGTCTCAACCTTGTTAGGATTATTCAATGCAATCATTCAGGCCAAAAGGTATTAAAATTGTAACAGAAATATTGCCAAGCCTAGTGTTTGACTTAGCTTCACAAAAATAACAAAAATTAAAAGTTGGTTTTAAGTTATACTGTGTTAATGGCTACTACTCGGGGCTCAAAAATAACTTGCCACTTCGACATGGCTACTAAACACACTAGAAATCCTATTCAAGGGTGCCGGAAACTCACTGTGCTTTGTCTTGATTAAAATAAACCTTAAAGTAGATATGCATCCAGTAGTACTATGTACTCAGTAGGCATTTAATAAACACTCAAAATAATGAGAATTTTGTCAGAATTATTTGGAGGAAAAATGCAAAGAGTGACTACACTCTTTTCTTTAAAGTGACTTCACCTTAAGAGTTCCCCTGTTGAGAAGCACTATAGCCTGGTTGAGCTTTTCTTGGCATGTTGAATAGAGCAGTGGTGCCCAACCTTTTTGTCACCAGGGACCAGTTTCGTGGAAGACAATTTTTCCACAGATAGGGGGCGGTGGGGGGGGATGGTTCAGGAGTTAATGCCAGCAATGGGGAGCAATGGGGAGCGGCAGTTTATGAAGCTTCACTGGCTCACCCGCCACTCACCTCCTGCTGTGCGGCCCGGTTCCTAACAGGCTGCAGACCGGTACCGGTCCACGGCCCGGGGGTTGGGGACCCCTGGAGTAGAGAGAGTCTAAGCTTGATATTCTAGGACTTCTGATGAAGTTAGTTCTGTTTACCTGCTTTATTTATCCATCAGTAGTTACCAATCACCTCTAACAGGTTAGGCTCATTTCCTACATTTCTCTGCCTCCCATAGGGCAGGGCTGGGGTAGAGAAGAGATTAGTTCACATTATGTCCTAATATAAACAGATAATAAGACTTTACCCTGGTTCTTTCTCACTTCTCCAGGTCAGGGCATTTTTTGAGTGAGCTGATGATTTTGTGTCTTAAGTTAGAGGAAATGGGTTGATTCTCTATCAAACCATTAATAACTTATTGAGCACTAGTTATATGCCAGGACTAATTGTAGATGGTTACATGAATGATTTCACATTTAGCCTCCCAACACATCTATCCCCTTTTCACAGAAACTGAGGCACCCATCAGTTAAAATAATTTGCCTAAGGTCTTGCAGCAAGTGGTGGAGCCAGGGATGGATTTGCACCCTGCAATTTTACTGGAGAGACTGCACTCTCAACAAGTAAGTTTGCCCTAGAATAACTGAGTTAATTAATTCAACTCGTTGTGTGAGGTTGTGGTTTTGTTTTGTTTTCTGTCTGCTAGGCTTGCTTCACTGGATTGGTTCACGCTGAATAGATTGCCTTGTCTACAGTTGCCAGCACAAAAGGTCTTTTTGTGAAGCTCTTTCTCTTGGCCTGATTATTCCAAAAGCAAAAGCACCAGCATTATCAGGAGGGCACTAAGCCACTGGTGTCTGGGGCAGCAGGCATAGAGAAGCACCCGGTGGAATGAGTGACAGCAGAAGTAGCCCAAGTCCTGCCAGTTGGAGCCCTATAACCAGGTTAATTGTTGTGAAGATAGAATCTAGAGAAATGATCACTTAGGTCACTAGTTTAAAGCTCCCAGGTAAACAGCACAGAGTTCAGGGCCTAAGGTGAGGCCAAGAAAACACAAAGAAAATGAGGTCAGAAACACAGGTGTTGGAATGCCAGAATGCATCAGGAAAACAGGGGTAGAAAAATCACAGCACGTTTAGTCTCACTATGTAGAATGGGGAAAGGTCAAACTGCTAGATGAGTAACAGAAAGAAGAGTATCCCACTGCACTTGGTGGGTCTCTTCTGCAGCTCACCCTAACTGCCGTGTGCCTAGCCTGCCTATGTTTTCTGTAAGGTCCTGACAGTGGACACCATGAATATAATCAGTTTCAGCTTTAGGTACCTAAACTGGTGGAGCTACCACTGGACTTCTGTGGAAAGGTTTCATTTTCCACTCTGTTGTTTGATTAGCCTTCCCTGTGTTGGGCTGTCCCTATTGAGGGAGAATCCCATTGAGACTGAAGAGCTTCTGTGATCTGTCTTAGCAGACTGTTTCAAATGTTGAACTCTAACCTGGGTTTCAGTTTGTTCTCAAGTCTTTAGTTATATCCAGTGTATCAAGGGATAGTTTGATAATTTCAACAATAATATTTTATGGGGTTATGGAATTTGGACATCTTCTAGTTTTGCAGCTATAAATAAACAAAGATAAACATTATTTAAATTTTTGTTGTTGTTTTTCTTCAGTTTTATTGAGATATAATTGACATATAGCACTGTATAAGTTTAAGGTGTACAGCATAATGATTTGACTTATATGAATCATGAAGTGATTATCACAATAAGTTTAGTGAACATCAGTCACTTCATATAGATAAAAAATTACAGAAATAGAAAAACAATTTTTTTCTTGTGATGAGAACTCTTAGGATTTACTCTCTTAAAACTCTCATATGTAGGGCTTCCCTGGTGGCGCAGTGGTTGAGTCCGCCTGCCGATGCGGGGGCCACGGGTTCGTGCCCCGGTCCGGGAAGATCCCACGTGCCGCGGAGCGGCTGGGCGCGTGAGCCATGGCCGCTGAGCCTGCGTGCCCGGAGCCTGTGCTCCGCAACGGGAGAGGCCACAACAGTGAGGGCCCCGTACCGCAAAAAAAAACCCAAAAAAACAAAGAAACAAAAAACTTTCATATGTAACATAGAGCAGTGTTAATTATATTTATCATGTTGTACATTGGATCCCTAGTATTTATTTATCTTATAACTGGATGTTTGTACCTTTTGACCGCCTTCATCTCATTCCCCTTCCCCTACCCCCCACCTCTGGTAATCACAAATCTGATCTTTTTTCCTATGAGTTTGTTTTTTTGAATACAGTAGACACACAACATTGTTAGTTCCTGGTATAAAACATAGTGATTTGGTACTTCCATACGTTTCAAAATGATCACCATGTTAAGTCCAGTTACGATATGTCACCATAGAAGGATATTACATAGTTATTGACTATATTTCCCACATTGTACATTTCATACCTGTGGCATTTACTTTGCAACTGGAAGTCTGTACCTCTTAATCTCCTTCACTTTTTTCTTTCCTCTCCCCATGTCCTTCCCCTCTGGAAACTACCTGTTTGTTTTCTGTATCTATAACTCTGTTTTTGTTTTGTTATATGTGTTTGTTTTGTTTTTTAGATTCCACATATAAGTGAAACCATATAGTATTTGTCTTCCGCTGTCTTATTTCACTTAGCAATAATACCCTCTAGGTCCATCTAAATGTTGCAAAAGGCAAGAACTTGGGTTGCTTCTTTGCTACTGTAAATAATGCTGCAATAAACAGAGAGGTGCATGTATCTTTTCTATTTAGTGTTTTTGTTTTCTTCATATAAATACCCAAGAGTGGTATTTATATAACTATAAATAAATACAGATATACATTGTTTTAATTTTAAAGGCCAGACCCAAAAGGTTCTACTTTCTCAGGATGGCTCTAGAAGTTCCATGGCTAGTATCCTACTGGGTGTTTAGTGAACTTCTACTTGTGCACTCAGATCATGTTGACAGTATTATAGTCTCTTGAGGAGATGGAAAATAAATGTATTCCCTGAGCTTGAAGTACATAAATATATGAAAATATCTAAGCTATAGAAATATTTCTTCTTTCATAGTTCAGACTTATATGTTAGAAAATCTGGGCTCCATCAACACGACAAAATTATCAGTTGGAACTTTGGTGAGGAGTTAAGATTGAGGGAGTCTTTCTAGAGCTACAAATGGGGAAGAGGAAAACCTTATAAATGGATGGGGCAAGAATGCTCACATAAAACTCCACCGGCTGTCTCTATCTTTATTCCTTATCTGCTTGTCCTCAGTGACCACTTATTCTCTGTTCATGATACTCACAGTCCAGAACAATAAAGAAGCAACCAGGAATCAGATTGCGGTTACTAGGTACAGAGATCTGAATCTAAGGCAAAACCAAGGTTGCAAACTGAATATGACACTTTAGACCCATGTCAAGAAAGAACACATTCCTGCCCGACAATGAAATTACTGTAGAAGAGATTGGGTTTAGCAGAGCCTTGAGGAAAGAAATAAATCATAGGAACCCCAACTGATATAGGATAGTTAGAAGAGAAGGGTAATCTTATCCCTCTGCCTTAGTGATGGGAAGATGCTGGGGCAAAGCATTCCCTATAATAGCAAGGACAAATACCTCTTCTATCTGCTTCTTGCTCTTCTTTATAAGTACCTCCATGAATCACTGCCTAAGCTCAATAAATTGAGCACCTTCAGCACAAAATCTCTAATTCATTATTGCTCCAAGATACTCATATCTACCAGTTCCATGCAGCATAGTGGAATGACCACAATATGTAGTCAAACTGATAGTTTGAATCCTGACTTTGGTATTTACTATCTGTGCCTCCTGGGGAAGTTTAGTTAGACCCCTTTAAACCTCAGTTTCTCACTTCAAAATGGGCCAAATGGTACCTATCTCACATGGATGATTAGAGGATTTCTGAGATAATATATACCTAGTATATTGCCTTGCACCTGGAAGTCATCAGTGCATGGGAGCTGTGTTTATTATTTCCCTGTACGAACACCTGTATTCATTTCTTAAGGCTGCTGCAAAAAATAATCACAAATCGGTGGCTTAAAATAACAGAAATTTATTCTCTCACAGTTCTGGAGGTGAGAAGTCCAAAATCAAGCTGTCAGCAGGGTTGGTTTCTTCTAGAGACTCAGGGAGAATCTGCTCTATGCTTCTCTCCTAGCTTCCGAGGCTGCTAGCAATCTTTGGCGCTCCTTGACTTGCAGACACATCATTCCAACCTCTGCCTCTGTCTTCACATTGCCTTCCTCTCTGGGTCTCTGTATGTTTTCTCCTTTTCTGTTACTTATAGGGACACCCATCATTGGATTTAGTGCCCACTCTAATTCAGGATGATCTCCTCTAGGGATCTTTACATTAATTATATCTATAAGGATCTTTATTCCAAAAAAGTTCACATTCAGAGGTTCCAAGTGGACATATCTATTGGGGGGACAGTGTTCAACCCACTACAAAACATGTCATTAGCTGAATTGTCACCCCCTCAAAATTCATATGTGATGCCTTAACCCTCAACATCTCCAAATGTGACTGTACTTGGAAATAGGGCCTTCCAGGAGGTAATTAAATTAAAATGAGGCCATTAGTATGAGCCCTAATTTAGTCTGACTTGTATTTTTATAAGAAGAGGTAATTTGAACACAGAGAGAAACACCAGGCATGCACAGGGGAAAGGACAGATTGTGTGAGGGCACAGTGAAAAGGTGGCCATCTGCTAGCCAAGGAGAGAGATCTCAGTAGAAACCAAACCTGCTGACACCTTGATCTTGGACTTCCAGCCTCCAGAACTGTGAGAAAATAAATTTCTGCTGTTTAAGCTACCCAGTCTGTGGTATTTTGCTATGGCCACACTAACAGACTAATACAACACACAAAATTAATGACGGGCTTGTTTTCTTTAGTGTCTTTTTTTAGGTGTCCAGCAGCTTATACACGGAATCTGATTCCTTACAGTGCAGTTATGAACACTGTTTGCCTTGGCCTTATAATGTGAGGGAGTTCACTCTCTCTCCTACTCTGATACTACTTAGTATACCAGGCAGTGTCACCTTACTGACCTTCTATTTGATTTCATAGTTAAATTTAGTGAAATATAGTGAATATAGCCAAGTTCCTAAAAACTGAAATTCCATAGTATCTCAGACCATCATAATGAATATTATGGTTATTGTGACATCTAGAAGGTACAAAGGATTTAGATTAAAGAGTACTAGAAGTTTCTTTGAAATAAAAGCCCAGGAAATTCCCTGGTGGTCCAGTGCTTGAGACTCCGCGCTTCCATTGCAGGAGGCCCAGGTTCAATCCCTGGTTGAGGATCCTGCAAGCCGTGTAGAGTGGCCAAAAAAAAAAAAAAAAATTCTTGTAATCTACCTTTTCCTTTTGTAAGTTAAATGTAAAAAAAATCTGGTTAATTAAAAAATTTGGCTAATAAAGTAAAATAAAATTCCTAAGATATATACATGATATTCTATTCCATTTCAACTTAAGAGCCATTTTACTTGCATGTTAAGTCACCTATTCTACCATATTCCACTAGCAAATTCTAAAAGTTAGGCTTCATTAGAACGAAGCATTGTATCTTTTAATTTATGGGCTTCAAAAAATCCTAAACTCCTAAGTGTCATCTTTTTAAACTAGCTTATGATTAGCACGCCTGTTATTATAGTTCATCGTTTTATTGCTTTTGAAAAGAGCTCTGGGATTTTTATGAAGGTGCTAAGCTTATAGTATATTTTTGATCACCATTTCACTTATTGTTGTCTTTGTCCTTAAAAACAGCACATCTGGGCTTCCTGGTGGCACAGTGGTTGAGAGTCCGCCTGCCGATGAGGGGGACGCGGGTTCGTGCCCCGGACCGGGAGGATCCCTCATGCTGCGGAGTGGCTGGGCCCGTGAGCCATGGCCGCTGGGCCTGCGCGTCCGGAGCCTGTGCTCCGCAACGGGAGAGGCCACAACAGTGAGAGGCCCGCGTACCGCAAAAAAAAAAAAAAAAAAAAGCACATCTGTGAGCCTATGCTGGCATTCAGATAATACACATAAACAACTAGCAGGAAATATTAGTAATGGTATTGGCAAACTCCAAGGCAGAAAGCAAGAATGACAGAGTTAAAGAATCATATAGTTCTCTCAAGCTTTTCTCTGACAAGTATAATTTCAAGTATTTTTATTGTTGAGATATTCTCTGATGTATTTCTTATGACTGGCATACCTAGAGATTTTAGGGCAATACATCAATTAGTGCTCGGGGTGGATCTCCCATTGTTCTCTCTTAACAATAGTTGGCAGCAGGTAACATCCCTTTTCTCTGTGTCTACTCTAACCTGCTCCAAGGTCAAGATAATAAAATGTGATCCACCACCCAGCTGCCTTTGAAAATATATGGATTTCTCACAGTTACTGTAATCTGCATGTTCCTTTACTATGTTAACAGAATAAATAGGTTACTGAGAAAAACAAGGGAAACGGCTAGTGATACTGTAGTCTTTATGGCTAACACGTGAGCATTGGAACAATACTCGATAGTATCATGATTCAACTGCCTTGAACAGATTGTGTTGATCTAGACCATAAGCTCTACAGGGCCTGAGTCTCTCCCTTATGCCATCGTATCCCAAATGCGTATTAGCACAGTGCCAGGCACCCAGGAGGTGATCAATAAATGATTTTTAATAGGTGAATTACTGGATAAGCAAACTGCAATGTTTGTCACCACTCTTCATTAGGAAAAATATATTACATAGTTGCTTAGTCAACAGTAATAAACGGTACTGATCCCTTTCTGGCGAAATTAAAACAAGAAGCAAAAAACACATAAGCCATGTTGCCTAAGGCTCAAGCAAAGCATTATCAAGGTGCAGAGACAGGAGCAAGCACACTCACATCTGTGAAATAAGGAAGTAACAGCAATCATATATACATATACATATACATATATATATATATATATATCACAAAGCATAAAGAAGTTCAAACTGAATAGTATATATATATATATATATATATGCTGTACCAAAAAGAAAAAGATGATAGAACATTTGAAATCTTACTTGGGATGTCTCTAGAGGAAGTGCAAAATCAAATGGAGTTTATGGTGAAAAGTTCTTAGAGGAAGTAAGTTTTGAATAAAATTTTGAAGGAGGTGAGAGTTCTCATTTGGTAAAGAGAACTACAAAATTGATAGATTAGGAAGCCAGTGTAGGAACTTGAAAAGCCTAATGGAATTAAGGGAAAAAATTACGTGGGGAAATTTTCTAATGAACTCACCTAACATAGAAACATGTAAACAGGAAATTTTGATATAGTATAAGCACAAATGTTCTAAGAATGTATTAAACATAATACACTGGTTCATTTCTGTAAATGATATCCTTGGGCCCTAGCAGGAGAGAGGCTGGCTCAGATAATGGCTTCCTGAAGTCAAATTGTTGTACTTGCCTACACAAGCCTAGTTAATAATCTTTCAAAATCTAACCACCTGTGAGTGAGATGTTGAGGAAGTAGTAATAAATAAACTATTTTACTGCACCTCAGGGAAATACACTCATAATTTTACCCTACCTGAATCATGGGGAGGTAATTGTGATACTTTAGACATGGTTTTCTATAAAATCACAGGCTTTGTCTATATGCATTAGGTGAAGTAGAGAATCAAGTCAATCAATAATATAAAGTAAAGAATAAAACAACAAAACAAAACTCTTCCCTCAATTATCTGAATCATTAATGTGAGTTTTGTAAAGAGTAAATTTTCTAGACTAGGGGTTCTCATTTTGTTTGAAGAAAGATAAGCACTATCTGTTGACCAAACACAGCATTTTTTGCACTTATTGTTTGAATAAGTGTTATTATATTAGTTATAATATAGTGTTATATTAATAAATCAAAATTTCATTTATAAATTTTTTTACCTCAAATATAGCACAAAGTGCTGCTTCTGTGGATACGGGAGCAGTTCTCAGAGAAGAGGGGCTGGTTAAGGTAGTTCAAAATGTTTCAAAAGGTGTTCCAGGTTTTGACTATTGTATGTGTTTTTTTTCCAAACAAAACTGAAAGTGGAATTCTTCAGCTGTTTTCTGGTGTAACACAACTCTTCTAGCTGGAAAAGTTTAGGGGTCACCGAGCTAGACAATTGCTTGGATCTGTGCTGACAGTTGCGACTTTCTAGGATCACAGGATTAAAGAGCATCTCAGCAGATTTGACATCTTTGGCTGTCTCTGTGACTGATGCTCATCACAGTGGCCAGAATCATGATGCGACTATATCCCCATCAGTCATTAAGGAAGGCTGTCATTTCACGCATAACACTACAATTTGAGGGCATATCTGAGTAGGGGAAGCAATGAAACTGCAACATGGCCAATCCCATAAATTTAGCCATTTTTCGTATATTACATGATTTAAAGTATATGGCCAGAGTGATGGATATTAATGAAGGAGATGGCTTGATTTAGATAGTTTATTGTTCACAGGTGTAACTTAAATCTACTTTATTTTCTTTGTACTCAAATTAACCCTAGTTAGGACTAGGAAAATTAACTGTCAGATATAACTTAAATAAGAAGGAGAAAATGATTTAGCTTACCCTATTACAGATTTAGATTAAAACAGAATTTAAGGGGGGGGGAAATATAAAATTTATGAAATGCAAAGAAAATGAAAATATTGAAGAAATACACTCATCATCAAATCACTAGTTCAGATGAATCATTTTGCTTAGTATAGAGAGCACAGTTAATAACGGACTGTCTCCAAAAATGCTTCAGATGTGGCATTGCACAGGGTAGCTCTGTTTATTTATTTAATTTTTGCCAAGTCAGATAATTTTGAGAAAAACAGTACTGCAATAAAGTATTAAAATTGCTAGATACAGCATCCCAGTTAAAAATAACTACAAATAGGAACCTATTCTTGGTAGAACAAAAAATAAACTTAAAACAAAAATGTATTTTTGTGGAATCAAGATCTCTGACATGGACAAATGGCAAAACACTTTAGTTGAAAAATAAATAGAGAGAAGTCTAGTTATAGAATTAAACTAGATTTAAAAAAAAACCCTGAGTATCATAAATGATTTTTAAACTGGTGATGATTGGAAGATTTTATTAGATTGTATACTCAACTTAGCTTAGTGTATTATTACATAATAGGAGCCACTTTCTAAGTATATTTGTATCCAGCATCTAACGAGTGCAGGCACAATGTGACATACGCCTTTTTGGATGTTTAACAATCCTAACCCTCTTCTTTGAAAAATAGCCACATATCTAAAGTGGCTAGTAACTCCCATATTTGAACTAGGTGGTCCTTCTTTGTCATCATAGCAGGTTGGCCTGGGGGCAGACGGAAGAGAGATACCTGCCCCAAGATGGGTGGATGTGATTCTCTCTCTAGAGAATGTGGAACGAGAGCACAGTTAATTAAGTGCTGAAATAGGAAAAGGTTGCAAAGCCAGTGCAGGGCCATGTTTGGGCATGTGCATGTGGTAAAGCAGAGGAAGTGACTTGAGTGAGAGAGAGGAAGAGAGAGAGAGAGATAGAGAGAGAGAGGTGTAAGAGCAAGAGAGGAAAGGGGTGAGAGCAAGAGAAAAGCAGACGCTCAGTGAAATATACAGCCCCCATGAAATGTTCTTGTTCTGCATGTCCTGGTTATGGTTCCACATGAGGTTTGACGGGAGCATCCAACCTTGGCTTCTTTGAGTTGTCCCTATAGTTTTGTTTTGTTTTGTTTTTGCGGTACGCGGGCCTCTCACTGTTGTGTCCTCTCCCGTTGCGGAACACAGGTTCCGGACGCGCAGGCTCAGCGGCCATGGCTCACGGGCCCAGCCGCTCCACGGCATGTGGGATCTTCCCAGAGCGGGGCACGAACCCGTGTCCCCCGCATCGGCAGGCGGACTCTCAACCACTGCGCCACCAGGGAAGACCTCCCTATAGTTTTTATAATGAACTTCTATTGTGCTTAAGTATTAGGCTATGAGTTAAATTTAGGTCCCGGAGAAAAGATAAAGTTCTGCAGAAGTTAGGGGGACAGCTAAATATGAGGAAGAGTCATCACATTTCTCTTCTTTTAGGTTTCTCTGTCTGGTGATTTATTAAAATGCAATACCAGCACTTATAGGCTCTTTATATGTTATGATATAATAATGAGGTAAAGTATGCTTAGTAACTTCTCTAAGTCATATGGTTTCTGAGAAGACTGGAATATGATTTCTAAACACATAATCCTCCAACAAGATTTTGCTTAGTCAAAACTTTAAGATTTTGAGACATTCAGCTAAAATTAGGCTACAAATTTCTTACTCTATAGAATGTGTTTTTGCCTAAGTAAGCATGATTTGACGCAATTTGTACTTCTGGTAGAAATAAAGAAGTCAGAACAAAAACAGTAATGAGATGCCATCTTCTGTCTCCAAAACTGAAAAAAAAATCCTGGAGTTCATGAGGGTGTAGGGAAATGGTCCATCTCATATTTTGTTGTTTGAATTATAATGGGAAGTATATCAATACTCATTCATTCAACAAACGTTTATTGAATGTATTCTAGATGTCAGACACTATTCTAGTTACTAGAATTCAGCAGTGAACAAAACAAAGATCTCCGCCTACATGAAACTGACATTTTTCAAAATGTTTAAAAATACACATATCCATTTAACCTAGAAAGGAATAACTACAGCAGTAGCATTTTCTTAAGAAAAATGCATTAAGTACTCACACACATTATTTAAGTGAGAAGAAATATATATTAAAACATTAATGGTAGTTATCTCTCTATGATGGAATTATAGGTAATTTTTCTTTTATTATGTTCTCATATTTCTAAATTTTCTGTAACAAGCCTGTATTAATTTGATATCTTTTGCTGCAAGCTCAAGATACATGATGTTTTACATTTTCACAGGTTTAAAATTGAGAATTATAAGCTCAGGGAGGGCAGGAACCTGTGTGTCTTGGAAACTTAGTTGAATCAATAAATGTGTCAGTGTCAAAAAGAAAATTTTCATACTTCAGGCCAAGGAGTACATTGTATTGCAATTGTCACTGTGCCTGCTTGACATTAACAATACCTATAAGCTGATTAATACTTTTGTCACTTCAGTTGAGTTATTTGGGTTGAAAATGTCACATGAATTTTAAGTTAAATTTGGATCCATATGTTTTGTTTAAAATGTCCTTTGAGGGAATTCCCAGGCAGTCCAGTGGTTAGGACTCTGTGCTCTCACTGCCGAGAGCCGGGGTTCAATCCAACAGCTGTGTGGCATGGCCAAAAATAAAAATAAAATAAAGTAAAATAAAATATCCTTTGAAAAGATGAGTACAGTGTACATAAAAGAGAACTCAATTAAAGGTGGATTCCTAACAATAGCTAGAGATGGATTCTCATTCAAGCTTGAACAGTTATGTGTCCAAAGGTCCTCTATATGCATTTTTGTTTTGTTTTGTTTGTGGTACGCGGGCCTCTCACTGCTGTGGCCTCCTCCGCCGCGGAGCACAGGCTCGGGACGCGCAGGCTCAGCAGCCATGGCTCACGGGCCCAGCCGCTCCGCGGCATGTGGGATCCTCCCGGACCAGGGCACGAACCCGCGTCCCCCGCATCGGCAGGCGGACTCTCAACCACTGTGCCACCAGGGAAGCCCTGCATGCATTTTAATTAAGGAAATAAACAAAACAATACAAAATAGAAAAACTGCAGGTAATATGATGCAAGCCATATAATGTGAATTTAAACTATCAGTCCAAAAAGTGTTAATAAAAAGTTCAAGTTTTAGGGTAGGCATAGTGAACATCTGCTGTTTTTACCCCTTGGCACTTATATTTTCCACTTATGGTAAAATAGGACCTACTCCCCTCAAAACCCTTTCCTTTGGGGAACCACTCCTCAGCACATGTGATCTAAATAGGTTTGGCCCACACCCCAAATTCTAGAGTTGTGCTATTCAGTATAATAGTGACTATTTAATTTTAAATCTACATTACTTAAAATAAAATAAAATTTAAAAATTAGTTCCTCAGTTGTGTCAGGAACATTTTAAGTGATTAATAGCTACACATGACTAGTGGTTACCGTACTGGACAGATTATAGGACATTTCCATCCTCACAGAAAGTTCTCTTGACTATTCCTGTGAGGTTTAGGTAGCTCAGCAAATCCCATGTGACTGGTCATGGTGATAAGACCAGGGAAGCACACATGGCCTAATCAGGTTAGTGAGAGCCAGTCCCAGGACTTTGTAAGGGTTGAGGGAGAGAAGCTATCATGACTCTATTGGAATAAAAGCGAGACCATGAGATTGGAGCTACTGCAGTTTCCACAAGGACAGCACTGCTGAGTATGGAGACTGCATGGAAGAAAAAGTATCTACTCATTGAGAGAAACCAGATCATGGTAATGGTTTTTTGAGTCGATGAGCCAGCAGTGCCTGAAGACTATCTGCAGATTTTTTTTTTTTTTTTTTTTGCGGTACGCGGGCCTCTCACTGTTGTGGCCTCTCCCGTTGCGGAGCACAGGCTCCGGACGCGCAGGCTCAGCGGCCATGGCTCACGGGCCCAGCTTCTCCGCGGCATGTGGGAATCTTCCCAGGCCGGGGCACGAACACGTGTCCCCTGCATCGGCAGGCGAACTCTCAACCACTGCGCCACCAGGGAAGCCCTGCAGATTTTTAAGTTGTTACAAAAGCCAATAATTTTTCTTTTTGCTCAAGGTAATTTGGGTCTGTTTTGTTGCTTAAATATATAACTGAAGGAGCATTGACTGAGATAAATAATCCAAGGTGAATTAACTGAAGTGCAGTGTGCTTGTCTCTTTGATGCCACCACAAAGGCTCAAAAGTGACTCCAAGGATATTAACAAAAAGAGAGTTTGAGTCAAACTTTGATTGTAATTTGAAAACAAGCGTGATATGTAATAATATAGATAAATGCATACTATTGTCATTTAGCAAAAAGAAATTGTGTATGTAATTTTGATGTAGTTTATTTTCTAAAAAGCTGCTATCAAATCAGTGGGAGCTAGGTTCTACAATTGATAGCCTCTTTGAATCTATGAATATGATATATATTTACATTAATATATCAAACTTAGGGAGGACAACAAAATTTTTCCCATATTCACCTGCTCATACATTCTCCAGATTTGCTTTATTGATGCATAGATGATTTACGACCTTTTCTTATACTGCTTGAAGTGGCTTGTGGTTGAATTTGGTGTAGCCTACTTCCATTAATAAGTGTATATTATTAAGTAGTATTCCTTATGAGAAAAAAATGTGTATAACTTAATTTTACTAAAATTTTGGTGTATCATTTGTAATTTTATATTTCTTTTCTCTTGTTTCTCACCTCCAATTTTATACCTACCATGAACTGCTTTGACAGCCAGCAAAGGTAGTTAAGATAATTGGAATGAATAGGTGAAGAAAATATAAAGACCCAGCATGTTAACCTTAGAGAAAGAATGCTTTAATTTTAGTGCAGGCTTTTAAAGGTTTGTTTTTTTTTTAACATCTATAATACAGCTATTAGAATCATTCTGTCCTAACTGGAGTTGAGTTCTCCACTTTCACACCGATAGCCTTAGCAGCAATTTGTTTGCATATGCTTCCATTCCATTTTCATAATAAAATATAGTTAACAAAAATGAAAATGCCAAGAAAATAGATGCGTTTCTAAAAATGACAGGGGATGGGGTGGGGGTAACTGGACATGTTTTCTAACCCAGTCCACAAAATCATGTTGTCTCTCATATCACTTTCCTTAAAGAGACTAACCAAATAGAAGATAGCCAATTTTCAGAAAGGCTCCCTCAGGAATCAGTGGGAGATGTTCAAAAACCACTCTGAGTCAACATGCTGACAGTGACAGGAAAAAAAAAAAAAGACAGACTCCCCTAGCATTTGAACTGTATACAAAGAACCATCACATCCCAGACTTAGGGAATGATATATGATGCACCTGGAAAAGTGCATTCGGTTAGGATAAACTCAATTCCAGAAATATGTGGAAGATTGGAGAGAGTTAAGAGAAAATAAAAAAAAAATGATGAAGTGACTGGGGAGGTGAGGTTGGGAGGGGGCTTGGGAAGAAAGATTAAAGCAACTGACAAAGTAACTTTTAAGATTTGACATGATAAGAGCCAAGAAATATTTTAAAATAGCAAATTCTATAAAGACAGAGAAATTACTTGGAATGGTAAAAGACCACAGAAAAAGAAGCAAAATTAAGAAAGCTAAAATTCTGGCTATGTATAGGGGAAAATGAACAACAACAAAAATAGTAGCTTTTGGAATATCCTCTTCAGGAGTCCTAACTCATGGCAAATTTACTACTAAACACAAAGGAAGTCATGGGTGTTGGAAGATGATTGTAAAGGAAGTACATAGTGGTGGACTGCATGACTGGAGACATTCTTTTCCACTTAGCATTTCTATAAGTCTACTATATGAAAATCCAAATTTATGTTGAACAAGGGTATATTCCTTGACAAGCAGCAAGGTTTAAAACAAACTTTTAAACAACCAATTATTACACAGTTTTCCCTGGGATCTCTGACTATTTTAGGGAAGAAAACTGTTTTTTTAATCCACTGTTTTCCAAAAACAATTCAATTAAAAACAATAAAGAATCTGAAATCCTACCCCCAAGGGTTAATAACTACAGAGGTGTCCAACAGATATTCAATCACAAAAATTTAAATGCTCTTTTCATTAAGCCTCGTGTCTTTTAACATAGCTAAACCAAGATAATTGTTTTGGGGCTAATTTCTGAGGCTATTTAATAACACCTCCTGCTAGACTTCTCATGTAAACTCAGCAAGAGGAAGCATCCAGAGTAATAAAAAAATACTTGTGCTCATTTTACAGCTCAAATTCATACTTTATAAAAGAGATCCTGCCGTTTAAGTTTGACAACTGCCATACCAACTGCACTGGGGAAGATTGGATTAGGAGGCAAAGCTGACTATGCAGTAAAGTCCCCACTCTCTAGCAGGATTTTTATGTAAATTCCATTACAGTTCATACTTTTGCAGGTAATGAAATGGATACAAAACACTTCAAGGTTTCTAAGTCAGCAAAATAATGAACAGGATAGCCTGTAAACCGCTTTAATACATTTTTGACATTTGGTCACTCATAAAACTGGGCTTTGTATTTCTTCTTTCACATGGGTTTTCTTTTTTAATGCTACATTCTAACAACTCATAACTCTACTGGTTATTGCTAATGTATTAACATGGACTACAAAGAGTTCATAACTTTAAATTTCAGTAAGAGGCAAATTTTGCATTATGTTTCCTTAAGAAACTGTGGACATTTTTTTTTTCTCCAAAAATGGCATTCCTTCAGATTGGAAAAAAAAGCACACATACTTTATAGACTAATGGCAGTGCCAGAGGGATATGCTTTTGTTATTAACTAATCATAAAATTTTAAATATATAGATTGATCTATAATTATTCTTTTATATAATTTGTGATGACATGCATGGGTAAAAGTGTGTTTGCAAAAGACTAGCCTCTAGAGAAAATGTGTTTTTTGATTTCCAAATGGATCTTAGCAATAGTCAATGACTATAACAGAAACAGTCAAGAAAAATATTATGTAGCACAATGTATAAAATGTATCCTTTACCTTCTGCTATTGTCATTTTAGTTCCATATACTGTATTGCACTTGAAGGTGAAATTCCTATTAGTGTCAATGGAGAATCCAGGCATGGGGTAAAGGAAACCCAAGACTTTGGCAACAATGACACAATTCTCCAAGTGAAGCAAGAATGTGAACAAAGTATGCATTTCACATTTAAAGTATTCTGGTGATCCATTATCCCATTAGTATAGTTGAACTTTTCAGGAAAGTATGCTCATCTTTATTTTGGGATGACTAACACACATGCAATATTCCCTTTGGTATATTTAATAATTTCAGTCAAAATAGGAAGCCTATTGACATTTTACCTCATTGCCAAATCAAACAAGATTAGTTATATGAACTGAGTCTCACTGATAGATGAATTTTGATAGTGAAATGTCAAAACATGATGCATGACCTTTGACTTGTAGTTGGACTTTTGGGAGCCATGCAGTGCCTCTCTCCAAAGGAGAAAAGTCTGGCCTTAGGTTCCTGTGGACCTATGCAGAAAATCATATACTACTGGTTCATGACTTATGTTCTAGAATGCTTCATTCTCATGGAGCTCTCAAATGCACTCAAGTGTCCCAGAAGCAAATACTCTAGGACTTTGTTTTGGGAAGTACTGATAACTTAGAGAAACAGCCAGAAGAAAAGTGGAGACAATGTGACCAACCAATGCCAAATAGAGGCAAAAACCTCACATGCACTAATAACAATATTGAGTGTTACTCAAGTTTGTACTGATTGCTTTACAAGCATTATCCCATATAAGCTTCAGGACAACCTATGACGTAGGTCTAATATTGTCCCCATTTTACAGATGAGAAGACTGAGAATCAAAAACATTTAGCACTGTTTTTCTGATGATCAAATGCTATGTAGTAGAGTTAGATTCGAATCTATGTCCAGCATTCTCAACGACTTCAAATATTCCCCTTCCCCAAAAAAGTTTACTTGCTTAATAGGATGAAGAAAGAGAATGCACCTGTATCTTACAAAATAAATGTAACTAAGACTTGATAACATTAAAAAACAAAACAAAACAAAAACCCCCCAGATATCTCCCATTCCTTCAGTCTATCACAATGACCACCACCACCAAAAGCAACAACAAAGAAAACGTAATTTACCTTTTATACATACATTTTGGGATAAACATTGACACTTTTATTGAGATATAATTGACATATAACATTATAATAGCTTCAGGTGCACAACACAGTGATTTGATATTTGTATATAATGTGAAATAATCACAATAAGTCTAGTTAACATCTGTCACCATACATATAGTTATGGAATTTTATTTCTTGTGATGAGAAGTTTCAAGATTGACTCTCTTAGCAACTTTCAAGTATAGTATTATTAATTATAGTCACCATGCTGTACATTACATTTCTATAACATTTATTTTAGAACTGGAAGTTTGTACCTTTTGACCCCTTTCAGTCATGTTGTCCACCTTCACTCCCTTACATTGACTTTTTGTGGTTTTATTCTTATATGTGCCTTTTGATGGTTTTTAACCTAATTTAATCTAGTTCTTAGATTCTGATTTTGTTGTTGTTGGTGATAGTGTGCATGTTTTTGTCCGACCTAGATAAATCACAGCTGGTTATACTGCTTTAATTTCCCTCTAAGAGATTTTTCTTTAAAAATGCTAATCACCTAGGAAAGAGAAGATAGAGATTCCTCAGTTTGTTATTCCTCAATTTGTTATTCCTCAGAAAGAGTCCTATATGATTCTAATAGTAACAAAATGTAGTTTCTAGGAATATAATTGTATTTTCAGTGATGACGACATTAGCCAATGAACATACACACACTCATGTTAGACCCTGTGCTAGATGCTTTGGGTACAGGGACCCATTCAGCACTCACAACAATACTGTGGAGTAGGTGTTATTGCAATCATTTTTACAGATAACAAAATGGAGCTCAAATAATCTAAAGAAAATAAATTAAGGAAACTGCTGAGGTTTATGCAAACGAACCCAACACAGATCTTTCTGTTTTCAGAGACCTTGGTCTTCCCTTTACCACACTGTCTGCCATATTCAGAAACATGAACTATTTAAAGCTACTTTGTTTAAGGCTAGAAATAAACTTTTAAGATCTGACAAAGTATGTTAGAGACAAGAAATAAAGTTCACTAGTGTAAGATACAATAGCATATATGCCTCTCTTTCTTCCCTTCTTACCACTTACATCTTTCTTCTCTCTGCTCTCATCCCTTTTTGTATGAGGTGATATTATTTATTTCAGTACCTTGAGCAATTATGATGTTGTGGAGCTTTGGATGTCCTGGCAGCGGTTGCCATAAGTGAAGGGAAGAAACACATAATCCTTAACTTTAGAACTGACAAGCCTAAGGATGCCTGTGGGAACAGGATGCCTTCCCTTCCTTGATCTGGTTGGGCCTCAAAATCTCAACTATTAATTGTGATACTAACGTGCACAGTGGACCTAAGAACTCTGCTTCCTTTGACTTCTGTTCCTCATTATGTTCTGTGTCCTCGGTCTCATGAAGAGATAATGAAACAGAAAGCAAGGGGGGATAAAAGATATCTCCCCCAGCATTTGGCAATTTGACATGTACGCAGATCTACATTTGTCTCTGTCTCATCCTTTTGAAGGTAAGCTTGTGGGGAGTACCATGCATGTCATGCTGCATTAAGTGCCCAGCACACTCTCGCTCAACGCTTAACATAGTAACTCTCATATTCTTTCGAGAGAAAAAAGTCTTCTTTTCTTATGTTCAGCCAACTGAAAAGATTCATAAGGATGGTTTAAAAAAACTGAAAGGTGACTTGAAGCACAAAAATGTACGAGATACACACACACACAGAGCAAAATGTCATAGTGGTAAAATGTACTATTTGAGTTGTTGCTCTTTCTCTTGTTTAGACCTAATGTCTGGATAAAATGTTTGTTCACTGCTGGTACATATTGTATCACTCAAGAATATATGTACTATGTGTTTTTATAATTAAAAAAAGAAAAATTCATCTGTTTGTGAATAAATCTGTACTTTTGAGTGGCCTGTTTGGTAGAAAGTTTATAGTACTTATTTTACTAACAAAAAAAGAAAGATTTTACTAAAACAGCTTCCTCTAGAAAATAAATCTGGATATGAACAGGAGCAGCTAAAGCAAGAAGCAGTAAAACCCCCAAATAATATTACAAACATCTTAAGTCACTTAACTTTATGTAAATCTACCGAGGAGAAAAAAAATGAGAGCAGAAAAAAATGACTGAACAAAACAGGTTAAAAACTGGGAGGAGAGAACGCTTGCATCAAAGAAAAAGAAACAAAAGAAATTATAAGCTATTCTTCTTTTACTGGAAAGACACTAAGACTTGCACCTACGATACATTGGAGTAGAAGCAACTATAAAAGAAAAAAAAACATGCCCAAACCTGTACTTGGATCAAGGGGGAGTAGCTACCTGCCACAATTATATAAAACCATCTCAATTTATTGTTACAGGATTATTTATGAAATAGGGAAATACTCAAGTATGCAACACACTACTCAGAATTTTCTCCTTTCAATCAGTAAGTTATACCATTCAGAACACAGCAAGTGCCACATTCATTAACTTCTAATACTGAATTCAAGTTTTCTAAACCTTCTTTCTCCTCTTTAGAGTTTTATGCCTGACTTCTGTTCCATTGTGTATAAGAATGTATTAAAAAGATGCATATTTTTTACTCTACTGTTTTCTTTGTTTTTTCTTTTTTTTTGCGGTACGTGGGCCTCTCACTGTTGTGGCCTCTCCCGTTGCGGAGCACAGGCTCTGGACGCGCAGGCTCAGCGGCCATGGCTCACGGGCCCAGCCGCTCCGCGGCATGTGGGATCCTCCCGGACCGGGGCAAGAACCCGTGTCCCCTGCATCGGCAGGCGGACCCTCAACCACTGTGCCACCAGGGAAGCCCTACTGTTTTCTTATACATCACTAAGTAAAAAATATTTCTCAGATATTAAATACACACAAAGGTGCTTTTCCTGTAAATTATAAAAATTGCTTAAGGTAAAATGATCAGTAAATATTTTTAAACAAAGATATTTAAATGCAGTTATTTTTAGGAAAGTTTGATACCATATAGCCCCAATCTTTGTCTAATGATAAGGTAACTATTTACTTCTTGTTGTCTGGGGCAATCCCAATTTATGTCTCTTGCTCTAGTACAATTAATAATAGTATCCCTGTTTCTCTCAAAGGTGTTCAAGTGTATACAAAAAATATATAGTGACTTCTACCTAATATCAAGGCAGCCTGGCATGGAAAGACGTGAAGCTTTTGAGACAAGCCCATAGTGGGTCTGTGCATATTTCCATCATTTACTTACTATGTAAACTTGGGCAATTACTTGTTCACTCTGAGACCAATTTTGTGGTCGGCAGCATATGGATAATAATAGCTCATAGACTTGTTGGGATAACATGAATGCAATAGTATTGTCTGTGTACATACACGAATGAGGATAATAAGATCACCTTATAAGACTGTTGTGCAGTTTACTTAAGATGATGAATTCATACATAGCGCTTAGCACATGGTAGATACGTAAAAAATACAGTTTTCATCATTCTCATAATCATCACTATCGTCTGCCATTAGTGGCTGTTTATAAATAGTAGAGTTAATTGCTTCTCTCCTTCTAACCTCATCTTTTCTGGTACTCACTGATGTCACATCTGTGGAAGATGTTTAGAAATTTGACTTGTACTTATAGCAATCAGGAATATGAGCATTTTACTAGCATGTTTAGACTGAGACTGCTTTGAACACTACCTGGACAGCATTTGGTCTAGTTACTGGAAAAAACACATTGTTTTGTTTGCTATAAGAATGAATGTCGCAGGGCTTCCCAGGTGGTGCAGTGGTTGGGAATCTGCCTGCCAATGCAGGGGACACGGGTTCAATCCCTGGTCCGGGAAGATCCCACATGCCATGGAGCAACTAAGCCCGTGAGCCACAACTATTGAGCCTGTGCTCTAGAGCCTGTGAGCCACAACTACTGAGCCTGCGTGCCGCAACTACTGAAGCCCGCACGCCTAGACCCCATGCTCCACAAAGAGAGAAGCCACCACAATGAGAAGTCCGCGCACCGCAACAAAGAGTAGCCCCTGCTCACCACAACTAGAGAAAGCCCACGCACAGCAATGAAGGCCCAACGCAGCCAAAAATAAATAAATTTATTAAAAAAAAAAAGAATGAATGTCTCAGAGTGTATCCTAAAAGTCCCCTCAATGCAGAAGAGTAGGAATTCTGACTCTTGGACAATCTGGGAAAATCCCAGATTCTCCACTTGGGGAAATTTCTTTGAAGTCTCCATCTGATTCTTAAAAATTCAAGCAGCTTCCATTTAATTTCATTATATATTTGTTTTTGTTTTGAATTTTTAAGTATCTTAAGAATCTTCAATCAAGGTAAATCTGTGCTCTCGTGAAATGTACAGTATGTGCTCTGGGGCTTCTCTTCCTTCTGACCCACCTCTGCCTGTTCCCAGGTTACATATACCCCACTTTGAGAAAGAGCAGAGACTTCCCAGTTAAATACACCTGGCTTAGAAGCCAGTTCTGTACTTTGTGGCCTTTGCCATATTACTTAATTTCTCTGAACCTCGGTCTCCTGGTCTTAAAAATTGGGTTACTATAAAATACCCATCAAATTGTTTGATAATTAATGTGATAATGTCTGTAAGGCCACTAAGTCGCATATTAGGAGTTCAATCCATGTCAGTTATTTTACATCCTTTTAGTGTTATTTAAACTGTTTAGTGATATCTAGCCATGTCACATTGATGAGGACTGATGTGAATTTATTTCTATTGGGACACAGAGCCCAAAAGCACATAAAATAGATGACATCTGGCTTACCACATAAAAATGTCTGTGCAATCCAACATGGAATCTCATGCAACTATCCAGGTTCTCTCTTTCAAATTCCCATAGTAACTCAACCTTGAGTGGTAAAAGCTTATTAATGACCTTACTTGACTAGACATACATGTTTTTTGGAATCCAATTGCCATAAAGGAACCATATGGTTGAGATCTTTTTAGACTTTAGAAAGAGCATTAATAAAATGAAAACAGAAATAACATTCCAAGGCACAGGATTCAATCAGCCAAAGACTTTATTCTTGGGCTTCCCTGGTGGTGCAGTGATTGAGAGTCCGCCTGCCAATGCAGGGCACGCGGGTTCGTGCCCCAGTCCGGGAAGATCCCACATGCCGCGGAGCGGCTGGGCCCGTGAGCCATGGCCGCTGAGCCTGCGCGTCCGGAGCCTGTGCTCCGCAACGGGAGAGGCCAAAACAGTGAGAGGCCCGTGCACCGCAAAAAAAAAAAAAAAGACTTCATTCTTTACTTAGCTGACACTTTGGTGTCTTTCAGAGTCCCACTCAGACATATCCTCTTTTGGGAAATGTTTCTAAAAGACCCTGTGCTTTCCTCTATCACTGTACTTATTACAAACCACAGAAAATTCAAGTTCATTTATCTATCTGCTCCCTTAACCTTTAAATCTTTAGAGGTTGTTGCTATTTTTAGTTGAATAAATAAATATTTAAATATTTTTTTCATTTTAATTCAAATGTGATAAGTATTGAGAGAGATAACGCACATAAACAAAAACTTTTGAGGATCTTCAATAATATCTGAAAGTAGAACAGGGTCCTGAGACCAAGTAGTTTAAGAACCACTGCTCTAGAGTATAACACCACTCAGCTTTGTATCCAGAGTGCCTGGTATTAATAGATGGGTTGGTGATGAGTAACTGAATATTGCATATAGTGCCAGAAGCATCTTACACTATAATAGAAAATATCTTGATATGTAATATGTGAGGAATCAATTAAAATGCAATTTAATTTTTTCCTTATCATTATTTCTTGCTTCATAATGCCTATCTCCAAATGTGAGATAAGGAAAGGAACTGGTCATAATTAATCACATAATTAAATCACTCAAGAAGCATCTATTTGGAAAATACTATTTGCCAGGTACTGGCTTAGGTATTGGTGGTGAGGAGGGAGACAGAGAAATAGGTTATTTCTCTTAAAGTCCATTCTCTGACAGCTAAATCAAAGAATTTACTTGGTTGATTATCGAGTTATGGATTTTACAAAAATTTGTTTGGGACAAGATAATTTTAACATCTTTTGAAGGTTTTTTACAAATATTGGTTGACTTTTTTTTTTTTTTTTTTTTTTTTTGTGGTACGCAGGCCTCTCACTATTGTGGCCTCTCCCGTTGCGGAGCACAGGCTCCGGACGCGCAGGCTCAGCAGCCATGGCTCACGGGCCTAGCCGTTCCGCGGCATGTGGGATCTTCCCCGACCAGGGCACGAACCCGTGTCCCCTGCATCGGCAGCCAGACTCTCAACCACTGCGCCACCAGGGGAGTCCAGAATAGAAAATATTGATGCATCTCACTATTGATAGCATCTTAGAGTCAATAAAATATAATAGCCCAGAAAAACTAAATAAAATTTGATTCTAGGGGGTGGGCTTCCCTGTTGGCGTAGTGGTTAAGAATCTGCCTGCCAATGCGGGGAATACGGGTTCGAGCCCTGGTCCGGGAAGATCCCACATGCCGCGGAGCAACTAAGCCCATGCGCCACAACTACTGAGCCCACGTGCCGCAACTACTGAAGCTCTCGCCCCTAGAGCCAGTGCTCTGCAACAAGAGAAGTCACCACGGTGAGAAGTCCGCGTTCGCTGCAACTAGAGAAAAGCCCGTGCGCAGCAACAATGACCAAAAAATGCAGCCAAAAATAAAATAAATAAATTAAAACAAAACAAAACAACTTGATTATATAGTTATATGGTGACATCATATTCAGGATAGTGGTCTCTAAGGCCTTGAATCTCCCCTATTTCCCTCTTCCATCTCCTTGGAAAGTAGTGGACTCAACTAATGAGCAAATAACCTGGTTTGCTTCAAGGCAAGGTAAGCAAATTTGAATGACACTATTTGATCCCTGTTAACTTTAGAGTTTGGTATAAAGTCTGCACAAGGGGAAAAAATCCAGCCCACAGCCCAAAGGGAAAAAATCCAGATGTTTAGTTAATTTATAAATAAGATTTGGTCACAAGACAGAGATTTCTGAGTGTATCCTAATTTTTATGTTTCAAAATATTAAACGTTTCCTCAGCTTACCCTTGAGTATATATACTTTTAAATGGAAATAGCAGCATGTGTGATTTTTTTTTTTTTGCATTACCTCTCTTTTCTGAAGTGCCAAGGAAAGTAAATGTGTGCAAAAACATTTATGCCCACATAACTATCTGTACAGTGGTTAAACAATCAAAAGCACTTCTGCAGATGCACATATGAAAATTAAGAGCATTCCCACTTCCTCAGTCAAGACAGCCATGCTGTTCTGGCTGTGCATACGCATAATGGAAACAAAATTGCTTTAAATAATCAAAATACACAAAGGCACATTTTTCTGAGTGATTGGAAGTAACCCTGACAAATGCTCACTTTTGGCAAATTATGAGCTAGCCAAGTTACGTTTGCATAAACATAATGAAAAACATTTTTTAAAAATTTAGTAAGCATATAAAGCAAGGTACTCTCTTGAAAATGAATTTCTTTGGCAGATAAATCAACAACCATGCAGGGCAAGTTTCTGAAGGTGTCTCCCTGAGTATTTGAGAGAGAGGGGTGAGAGAGAGAGAGAGAGAGCGCCTGTGCGCGTTTGTGTATCCAGATACATATTTCGACGAATAAAAATTGTGTAGAGTTATAAAAGGCAGAGATATTCTTCCAACTAAAAATAAATGTAGAAAAATCTTAGACACATCAAATAGCTACTTGTATTTTTAAAAGAAGAACACAAACTATGTGCAATTGAATGCTATGTTAATACGGTACACAAATAATTTATATTCCCCAGACATAACTCTTTGGTAACACAGAGATTACCTATTAGGTAAACACATAATTATATTTTCTTCCAACAATCTAGATACTGCACCTCAGTGGCACACTTAAACAGGCATCAGTATGTAGTTGGAGAGGATTTGTGGGTGGCTCATTTAAAAAAAAGTATTTGAATAGGGCGAAAACTAATTTTCTATTCACAGGTAGTATGGCACTATTTTTTATCAGATTGCTTTGGGTAGGTCCGGAGCACTGAGCACTACAACATGTGGCTACATCAAAACAAAAGCCAAAGGAAGATGTACATTCATTTAGGATTTCCTAGATTGGCCTATTCCTTAAGCTAAGCATAATACGGTAGGGAGGCTGACTTTACTGAATTTGCTGCATGGATAACAAAGCTCTTCTGAGAATTCTGTAGCCTTTAGAAATTGCCAGTCACTGAAGAACACACCCTTACATGAAAGAAATATTATCAAGGCCTTTTCAAATGTGCTTGCCACATAAGATAGAACATTTTCACACACATCCGTGAAGGTAAACTGTGATCAAAAAGATGAAATAGGCCAAGGACAGTGGGTGGAGTGAAGGTGGCTTTCTTAGGGGGAAATTCTTTTAATTCCTAAGTATGAATTGTAGGAAGAGCCTAATTGCCCTTTACAACCTTAGTCATCTTTGAACATCATCAACTTTTCTCCATTAACTGCCACCCACCTTCACTTGACAACGCGAAGTAAGAGCTTGAGAGAAACCAGAATTACAACAGGTCTCTAGTTGGGTAAAATGATGTAGAAAACCAGGTTAAACTGGTGCTACTTGCCTCACTCTTGAAGTAGGCCTTCTTCCTTATCTTCTCTTCTTCTAATTTAAGGGTAAACTCCTAGAAAGCTTAATGCTTTGCTTTGTTCCAATATTCAAATACACTGGAGATATTTGGTAAGAACTTATCACCTAGTAACATGATTTCTCTTCCCATCATTTTAATGAAACCTCTCTCCTGAAGGTCATCAATGACTAATTAATTGTGACACCTAACGTTCTCATAGTTCATCTTTCTTGTCTGTGTCTCTTGCTTGTCTCCTGACCAGCCCTTCTTCCAGAAACTCTCCACCCTTCCTCTCTGTGGACATCCGCAGTTTTCTTTTTAACTGTGTGACTACAACTTTTGTCTCCTTCCTCTTCACATTTTTCATATATGTGATTTAAAAGTTTGTTCCTCAGCCCTCTTCTCTCCTTGTTCTCTCTCTTCCTTGACAAGCTCTTCTACTCTTTCCTGCAGATGACCCTCACAGCTCTCTCAGGCCCTGTCATCTCAGAGTGCCGGGTACAGGTTTCCACCTGCACTCTTCTTTTCCACAACGATAGGCTCTGGCACCACGAAAAACTCATTACGTTCCAAGTGAATTCAGTGTCTTTTCTCTCACATTTCCAACTTATCCTAATGCTTCCTATTTGCTTAATGTCATCACCAGGGTTTGAAGTCTCAAAGTCAAATACGACAACTTTCCTGTTTCCACAATAATTTGCAAAACCCTGTCAATATTTCCTCTGAGATATCGCTGCCATTTATATCCTCTTTTCCATGCCCTCTCTTCTATACACTATGCCAATAGTTTCCTCAGTGCTCTTCAGACTTTTCTGCATCCAAACCACTTTATATATTTGCTGCCAGAAAAATCTCTTTAAGACACAGTTTTCTCATGTTTATGTGCATTTCCATACCTAAATTCATTTGCTTCAGGCATTTGCTTTGGCAGTATTTTTCTTTTCCTACAGAAGAAATATCTCTCTTCTTGGTGCCTCTATGTCATCAAGTATTCTAGTCAAACAGGTTTGTGTTCCCATTTAAAAGTGAGCTCCATAAGTAAAGTGTCTTGCAAGTTTATCCTCAAATCCCCTACATACACTGCAGTGACTGACATAAAGTAGACTCTCAAGAAATCTTTGATTTAAGTTGGCTTGAGTATTATTCCTTTGTTTAAAAACTTTCCACATTCCCTATTTTTACATGCTACAAACTCTTTTACCTGGTAAACAGGATCTTTAGATTTGGGATCTGGTAAACATTGGGAGGAGGATAAGCGAGACCCAAACAAAAAGGAAACTGAGAGGGCTTCCCTGGTGGCACAGTGGTTAAGAATCCGCCTGCCAATGCAGGGGGCACGGGTTCGAGCCCTGGTCCGGGAAGATCCCACATGCCGTGGAGCAACAAAGCCCAGGCGCCACAACTACTGAAGCCCGTGCTCCACAGCTACTGAAGCCTGTGAGCCTAAAGCCCGTGCTCCACAACAAGAGAAGCCACCGCACTGAGAAGCCCGCGCACCACAACAAAGAGTAGCCCCCGCTGGCAGCAACTAGAGAAAGCCCACGACAGCAACGAAGACCTAACGCAGCCAAAAATAAATAAGATGAAATAAATAAATTTAAAATATAATAAAAAAAAACATTTTAAAAAAAGGAAACTGAGAGAAGCAACTGGAAGCAAGTGGTAGAGTGGAAGCATTCTGAGACAATCTTTGTATTGTCCTTTTGCCTACTGAATGTCACCTGCTCCTTGGGATCCCTGACATACTACAACCGCTGATCTCTCTAGGAATCTCAGAATGCACAGTGCCCCTGTTATACCACACCCGGGCCTGCTGCTTCCAGGCATTGCCCTGTGTCTACTGGCAGCCACTCAGTGACTGATGTGGTCCTGACTTCTGGTAGGAAAACTGAAATAGCCAGCTAAGCCCAAGAATACACCCGTCCTAAAATGCTAATGGTAATTCCAGACATATTAAGCAGAGACTTAGACCTTTGGGACCTTCTCTTTCTTTGCCAAGTGATACATGGGAACTATGCGTATTTATTTATTTATTATAAATTTATTTATTTCATTTTTGGCTGTGTTGGGTCTTCTTTGCTGCACGTGGGCTTTCTCTAATTGCGGCAAGCAAGGGCTAATCTTCGTTGCATTGTGCAGGCTTCTCGTTGTGGTGGCTTCTCTTGTTGCAGAGCATAGGCTCTAGACGCATGGGCTTCAGTAGTTGTGGCTCGCAGGCTCTAGAGCGCAGGCTCAGTAGTTGTGGCGCCTGGGCTTAGTTGCTCCGCGGCATGTGGGATCTTCCCGGACCAGGGCTCGAACCCATGTCCCCTGCATTGGCAGGTGGATTTTTAACCACTGCGCCACCAGGGAAGCCCGGGAACTGTATTTAACACTGGTTTTCAGGCAATGCTGCCCAGGTTTTGGTGCCTAATACAGGGAGTATGAGCTAACGGGAATCTGGGTTATGTAGGGGGAAAGTGCTGTGATAAAGGGAAACCTAGGCAGCTCCATACAGCTTTCTCCGCTGTTGAATAAATACATTTACAAGGCCATAGGTGAGCAGAAGGAAGGAGAAGCCCAGAGGGATAGTTTTCCCCAAAGACTAAGCTCTTTTGTGCATTGTCTCCTTTACTTCAATGTGCAGATGTCTTCCCCACAGTTCCTTTCTCAGTGGAGAATGGAAGAGTGCTAAAATGTAAACAACTACTTTAGGTGTACTGATATTGAAGAACGTAAAGTTATACATTGTTTCTCAATTACAAGTCGAGTCCCATTACTCACTTTACCTTGACACAAGTTAGTGTCAAAGTGAAGCTTTTACAATGACAATTTTCCATTTCTCCATTGTCCCACATTTCTTTACCTAATATTGTAAATTATTTTTGCTCCACTGTTTTTTTTTCTTTTAGTAAGAAAATAAAGTCATTTTTATCTCCATGTCATATCCACCCTTTGCTATACCCTCCCAGGGAATGATTTCACCAACATCCTCACTAGAATTGAGGGCATCCAACATATACTCTCATAACTTTCCTCACATCTCCCTCGGATTTTCTCTGCCACCAGCCCCTTTTCCTCTCCTTCCTTGGAGTAATATTTTTTAAATCTCTAAAGCTAACACAGCTACCTGTACTCTCCCCAACTACTGCCCCATTAAGGACACATTTCCGCTTAAACCCCCAATTGCTCAGCTTCACTAGTTTTTTTCTTTCCTACAAACATGGTTAAATCTCCACTTTTGCTTCACTTCTTCCCCTTCACTTTACAAATAGAGATTCCACACATTTCCTATTTCCAAATATTCACACTTTCATTTTTCTCACGCCCTTGAAACATGTATCCAGCACCCACAAATCTGTGGAAACAGTTCCTGTTGACCATATCCTTGCTGAACCAGTAGCTGCTGTCAGCTGCTCTATACGTCTCTGTAACACTCGGCACAGCTGACCATTCTGAATCAGCCGTGGTGTGCTGTACTTCCACACTGGGTTACAAACTTTCTTCATGTCTGTGGCTAGAGCTTCCGCAGGATTCCTGAACACTTTCTCTCTCCAGATGAAATCCTCTTCTTTCCTCTCTACACATTTATTCTCCTTCCTTCCTATCCTGGAACTGTTTCATGAAATTATCTGCATCATCCATGAAAATAGGTCATTTCATATATCACCACATCCTCACACTAGAAGTTTCCTATAGACAAAATCTTCAAAGACTTTTTGCTCTCCTGCCAAAGTTACTAATATATCCACATACCAAATATTTTAAAATATTTTGGTCTCAGGCAAGTGGGATTTTCTTAATACACACATATTTTGTGAAGTTATTTTTGGTTTATTTTTGTTTGTGCTTTCTGATCATGGGTATCTGACCATGACAGAAACAAGAGGAAAAGTTGTTTAAGCTCAGGGTACTTGGAACTCATAGCCCCTGAAAACCACTGTTTTCACATTACTGTGTTTTACATCATGAAGATACCCTTGAGTTCTTTCACTATCCTGGATTTTCTCCTTCTTTCTTGCATATTTTTAATATATACGGTGAGAGAGTTAAGACCACTCTGAAAGTGAAATGGGAGCCTAGGTGGTGTGTATGAGTGTTTTTACTGTCACTTTCCCCTTTGTACATAGACATATCCCATATCTGTAGGAAGTTTTGGCAGTGGAACACTTGAACAGACATCTAAGGAAGGAAAGTTCATGCTCTCTAGTCAGAGTTCCTGAACTGATTGAGAATACTTAGGTAGATAACTGCTTACTTTTGGTCAGACCAAATGGCGTCAAATATCTATCCTATATCATCTACATGATGTGTCCAGCTTTTCTCCTTGAGAAATTATAGATTTAGGCTTTCAGAGAAGGGTATTGGCAGCCTTCCTATTCAATCTATTCTTTTCTTTTTTTTTTTCATGTTTTTTACATCTTTATTGGAGTATAATTGCTTTACAATGGTGTGTCAGTTTCTGCTTTATAACAAAGTGAATCAGTTATACATACACATATGTTCCCATATATCCTCCCTCTTGCGTCTCCCTCCCTCCCACCTTCCCTATCCCACCCCTCTAAGTGGTCACAAAGCACTGAGCTGATCTTCCTGTGCAATGTGGCTGCTTCCCACTAGGTATCTATTTTACATTTGGTAGTGTACATATGTCCATGCCACTCTCTCACTTTGTCACAGCTTACCCTTGCCCCTCCCCATATCCTCAAGTCCATTCTCTAGTAGGTCTGTGTCTTTATTCCTCTCTTACCCCTAGGTTTTCATGACTTTTTTTTCTTTTCTTAAATTCCATATATATGTGTTAGCATACGGTATTTGTCTTTCTCTTTCTGACTTACTTCACTCTGTATGACAGACTCTAGGTCCATCCACCTCATTACAAATAGCTCAATTTCGTTTCTTTTTATGGCTGAGTAATATTCCATTGTATATATGTGCCACATCTTCTTTATCCGTTCATCCGATGATGGACACTTAGGTTGTTTCCATCTCCTGGCTATTGTAAATAGAGCTGCAATGAACATTTTGGTACATGACTCTGTTTGAATTATGGTCTTCTCAGGGTATATGCCCAGTAGTGGGATTGCTGGGTCATATGGTAGTTCTATTTGTAGTTCTTTAAGGAACCTCCATACTGTTCTCCATAGTGGCTGTACCAATTCACATTCCCACCAGCAGTGCAAGAGGGTTCCCTTTTCTCCACACCCTCTCCAGCATTTATTGTTTCTAGATTTTTTGATGATGGCCATTCTGACAGGTGTGAGATGATATCTCATTGTAGTTTTGATTTGCATTTCTCTAATGATGTTGAGCATTCTTTCATGTGTTTGTTGGTAATCTGCATATCTTCTTTGGCGACGTGTCTATTTAGGTCTTCTGCCCATTTTTGGATTGGGCTTTTTTTTTTTTTTTTTATTGAGCTGCATGAGCTGCTTATAAATTTTGGAGATTAATCCTTTGTCAGTTGCTTCATTTGCAAATATTTTCTCCCATTCTGAGGGTTGTCTTTTGGTCTTGTTTATGGTTTCCTTTGCTGTGCAAAAGCTTTGAAGTTTCATTAGGTCCCATTCGTTTATTTTTGTTTTTATTTCCATTTCTCTAGGAAGTGGATCAAAAAGGATCTTGCTGTGATTTATGTCATGGAGAGTTCTGCCTATGTTTTCCTCTAAGAGTTTGATAGTTTCTGGCCTTACATTTAGGTCTTTAATCCATTTTGAGCTTATTTTTGTGTATGGTGTTAGGGAGTATTCTAATCTTATACTTTTACATGTACCATCCAGTTTTCCCAGCACCACTTATTGAAGAGGCTGTCCTTTCTCCACTGTACATTCCTGCCTCCCTTAGCAAAGATAAGGTTGACCATATGTGCATGGGTTTATCTCTGGGCTTTCTATCCTGTTCCATTGATCTATATTTCTGTTTTTGTGCCAGTACCATACTGTCTTGATTATTGTAGCTTTGCAGTGTAGTGTGAAGTCAGGGAGCCTGATTCCTCCAGCTCCGTTTTTCGTTCTCAAGATTGCTTTGGCTATTCGGGGTCTTTTGTGTTTCCATACAAATTGTGAACTTTTTTGTGCTAGTTCTGTGAAAAATGCCATTGGTAGTTTGATAGGGATTGCATTGAATCTGTAGATTGCTTTGGGTAGTAGAGTCATTTTCACAATGTTGATTCTTCCAATCCAAGAACATGGTATATCTTCCATCTATTTGTATCATCTTTAATTTCTTTCATCAGTGTCTTATAATTTTCTGCATAGAGGTCTTTTGTCTCCTTAGGTAGGTTTATTCCTAGATATTTTATTCTTTTTGTTGCAATGGTAAATGGGAGTGTTTTCTTGATTTCACTTTCACTTTCAGATTTTTCATCATTAGTGTATAGGTATGCCAGAGATTTCTGTGCATTAATTTTGTATTCTGCTACTTTACCAAATTCATTGTTAGCTCTAGTACTTTTCTGGTAGCATCTTTAGGATTCTCTATGTATAGTATCATGTTATCTGCAAACAGTGACAGCTTTGCTTCTTCCGTTCTGATTTGGATTCCTTGTATTTCCTTTTCTTCTCTGATTGCTGTGGCTAAAACTTCCAAAACTATGTTGAATAAGAGTGGTGAGAGTGGACAACTTTGTCTTGTTCCTGATCTTAGTGGAAATGCTTTCAGTTTTTCACCATTGAGGATGACGTTGGCTGTGGGTTTGTCATATATGGCCTTTATTATGTTGAGGAAAATTCCCTCTATGCCTACTTTCTGCAGGGTTTTTATTATAAATGGGTGTTGAATTTTGTCGAAAGCTTTCTCTGCATCTATTGAGATGATCACGTGGTTTTTCTCCTTCAATTTTTTAATATGGTGTATCACATTGATTGATTTGTGTATATTGAACAATCCTTGCATTCCTGGAAGGAACCCCACTTGATCATGGTGTATGATCCTTTTAATGTGCTGTTGGATTCTGTTTGCTAGTATTTTGTTGAGGATTTTTGCATCTATGTTCATCAGTGATATTGGCCTGTAGTTTTCTTTCTTTGTGACATCCTTGTCTGGTTTTGGTATCGGGGTGATGGTGGCCTTGTAGAATGAGTTTGGGAGTGTTCCTCCCTCTGCTATATTTTGGAAGAGTTTGAGAAGGATAGGTGTTAGCTCTTCTCTAAATGTTTGATAGAAATCACCTGTGAAGCCGTCTGGTCCTGGGCTTTTGTTTGTTGGAAGATTTTTAATCACAGTGTCAATTTCAGTGCTTGTGATTGGTCTGTTCATATTATCTTTTTCTTCCTGGTTCAGTCTCAGAAGACTGTGCATTTCTAAGAATTTGTCCATTTCTTCCAGGTTGTCCATTTTATTGGCATAGAGTTGCTTGTAGTAATCTCTCATGATCTTTTGTATTTCTGCAGTGTCAGTTGTTACTTCTCTTTTTTCATTTCTAATTCTATTGATTTGAGTCTTCTCCCTTTTTTTCTTGATGAGTCTGGCTAATGGTTTATCAATTTTGTTTATCTTTTCAAAGAACCAGCTTTTAGTTTTATTGATCTTTGCTATTGTTTCCTTCATTTCTTTTTCATTTATTTCTGATCTGACCTTTATAATTTCTTTCCTTCTCCTAACTTTGGGTTTTTTTTTGTTTTGTTTTGTTTTTTTGTGGTACGCGGGCCTCTCACTGTTGTGGCCTCTCCCGCTGCAGAGCACAGCCTCCGGACGTGCAGGCTCAATGGCCATGGCTCATGAGCCCAGCCGCTCCGCGGCATGTGGGATCTTCCTGGGCCAGGGCACGAACCCGTGTCCCCTGCATCGGCAGGCAGGCTCTCAACCACTGCGCCACCAGGGAAGCCCCACTGCGCCACCAGGGAAGCCACTTCGGGGTTTTTTTGTTCTTCTTTCTCTAATTGCTTTAGGTGCAAGATTAGGTTCTTTATTAGAGATGTTTCCTGTTTCTTAAGGTAGGATTGTATTGCTATAAACTTCCCTCTTAGAACTGCTTTTGCTGCTTCCCATAGGTTTTGGGTCATCGTGTCTCCATTTTCATTTGTTTCTAGGTATTTTTTGATTTCCTCTTTGATTTCTTCAGTGATCACTTCGTTATTAAGTAGTGTATTGTTTAGCCTCCATGTGTTTGTATTTTTACAGATCTTTTCCTGTAATTGATATCTAGTCTCATAGCATTGTGGTAGGAAAAGTTACTTGATACAATTTCAATTTTCTTAAATTTACCAAGGCTTGATTTGTGACCCAAGATATGATCTATCCTGGAGAATATTCCATGTGCATTTGAGAAAAATGTGTATTCTGTTGTTTTTGGATGGAATGTCCTATAAATATCAATTAAGTCCATCTTGCTTAATGTATCATTTAAAGCTTGTGTTTCCCTATTTATTTTCATTTTGGATGATCTGTCCATGGGTGAAAGTGGGGTGTTATAGTCCCCTACTATGAATGTGTTACTGTCAATTTCCCCTTTTATGGCTGTTAGTATTTGCCTGATATATTGAGGTGCTCCTATTTTGGGTGCATAAATATTTACAATTGTTATGTCTTCTTCTTGGATTGATCCCTTGATCATGATGTAGTGTCCTTCTTTGTCTCTTGTAATAGTCTTTATTTTAAAGTCTATTTTGTCTGATATGAGAATTGCTACTCCAGCTTTCTTTTGGTTTCCATTTGCATGGAATATCTTTTTCCATCCCCTCACTTTCAGTCTGTATGTGTCCCTAGGTCTGAAGTGGGCCTCTTGTAGACAGCATATATATGGGTCTTGTTTTTGTATCCATTCAGCCAGTCTGTGTCTTTTGGTGGGAGCATTTAATCCATTTACATTTAAGGTAATTATCAATATGTATGTTCCTATTCCCATTTTCTTAACTGTTTTGGGTTTGTTATTGGAGGTCTTTTCCTTCTCTTGTGTTTCTTGCCTAGCGAAGTTCCTTTAGCATTTGTTGTAAAGCTGGTTTGGTGGTGCTGAACTCTCTCAGCTTTTACTTGTCTGTAAAGGTTTTAATTTCTCCATCAAATCTGAATGAGATCCTTGCTGGGTAGAGTAATCTTGGTTGTAGGTTTCTCTCCTTCATCACTTTAAATATGTCCTGCCAGTCCCTTTTGGCTTGCAAAGTTTCTGCTGAAAGATCAGCTGTTAACCTTATGGGGATTCCCTTGTGTGTTATTTGTTGTTTTTCCCTTGCTGCTTTTAATATGTTTTCTTTGTATTTAATTTTTGACAGTTTGATTAATATGTGTCTTGGCGTGTTTTTCCTTGGATTTATCCTGTATGGGGCTCTCTGTGCTTCCTGGACTTGATTAACTATTTCCTTCCCCATATTAGGGAAGTTTTCAACTATAATCTCTTCAAGTATTTTCGCAGTCCCTTTCTTTTTCTCTTCTTCTTCTGGAACCCCTATAATTTGAATGTTGGTGCGTTTAATGTTGTCCCAGAGGTCTCTGAGACTGTCCTCAGTTCTTTTCATTCTTTTTTCTTTATTCTGCTCTGCAGTAGTTATTTCCACTATTTTATCTTCCAGGTCACTTATCCGTTCTTCTGCCTCAGTTATTCTGCTATTGATCCCATCTAGAGTATTTTTAATTTCATTTATTTTGTTGTTCATCATTGCTTGTTTCATATTTAGTTCTAAGTCCTTGTTAAATGTTTCTTGCATTTTCTCCATTCTATTTCCAAGATTTTAGATCATCTTTACTATCATTATTCTGAATTCTTCTTCAGGTAGACTGCCTATTTCCTCTTCATTTGTTAGGTCTGGTGGGTTTTTATCTTGCTCCTTCATCTGCTGTGTGTTTTCCTGTCTTCTCATTTTGCTTATATTACTGTGTTTGGGGTCTCCTTTTTGCAGGCTGCAGGTTCGTAGTGCCCGTTGTTTTTGGTGTCTGTCCCAAGTGGCTAAAGTTGGTTCAGTGGGTTGTGTAGGCTTCCTGGTGGAGGGGACTAGTGCCTGTGTCTGGTGGATGAGGCTGGATCTTGTCTTTCTGGTGGGCAGGTCCACGTCTGTTGGTGTGTTTTGTGGTGTCTGTGGGCTTATTATGATTTTAGGCAGGCTCTCTGCTAATGGGTGGGGGTGTGTTCCTCTCTTGATAGTTGTTTGGCATAGGGTGTCCAGCACTGTAGCTTGCTGGTCGTTGAGTGAAGCTGGGTGCTGGTGTTGAGATGGAGATCTCTGGGAGATTTTCGCTGTTTGATATTATGTGGAGCTGGGAGGTCTCTTGTGGACCAGTGTCCTGAAGTTGGCTCTCCCACCTCAGAGGCACAGCACTGACTCCTGGCTGCAGCACCAAGAGCCTTTCATTCACATGGCTCAGAATAAAAGAGAGAAAAAGTAGAAAGTAAGAAAGAAAGAAAGAAAGAGGATAAAATAAAATAAAGTAAGATAAAATAAAGTTATTAAAATAAAAATTATTAAGAAAAAAAATTTTAAGAAAAAAACAAGCAAACAAACAAAAAAAAACGGACATATAGAACCCTAGGACAAATGGTGAAAGCAAAGCTATACAGACAAAATCTCACACAGAATCATACACATACACACTCACAAAAAGAGTAAAAGGGGAAAAAAATCATAAATCTTGCTCTCAAAGTCCACCTCCTCAATTTGGGATGATTCGTTTTCTATTCAGTTATTTCACATATGCAGGGCACATCAAGTTGATTGTGGAGCTTTAATCCGCTGCTTCTGAGGCTGCTGGGAGAGATTTCCCTTTCTCTTCTTTGTTCGCACAGCTCCCGGCGCTCAGTTTTGGATTTGGCTCCGCCTCTGCGTGTAGGTCGCCGGAGGGCGTGTGTTCTTCGCTCAGACAGGACGGGGTTAAAGGAGCAGCTGCTTCGGGGGCTCTGGCTAACTCAGGCCGGGAGGGGGGCGGGGGCGGGGGGGGGGGACGGTGCACCAGCCTGAGGCGCGCCGTGCGTTCTCCCGGGAAAGTCGTCCCTGGATCCCGGGACCCTGGCAGTGGCGGGCTGCACAGGCTCCCCGGAAGGGAGGTGTGGATAGTGACCTGTGCTCTCACACAGGCTTCTTGGTGGCGGCAGCAGCCTTAGCATCTCATGCCTGTCTCTGGGGTCCGCGGTTTTAGCCGCGGTTCGCGCCCGTCTCTGGAGCTCCTTTAAGCAGCGCTCTGAATCCTCTCTCCTCGCGCACCAGTAAACAAAGAGGGAAGAAAAAATCTCTTGCCTCTTCGGCAGGTCCAGACTTTTCCCTGGACTCCCTCCCGGCTAGCCGTGGTGCACTAACCCCCTGCAGGCTGTGTTCACGCCGCCAACCCCTTCAATCTATTCTTATAAAATTTTGGAGCTTGCCTGATAGACTGTTTCACATATCCTTTACAGTGTCCATTTGGCCCTGGGGGTGGAAGCAGCTCCTTTCATCTTACACAAGAATGGGGTTGAAGAAATGTCTGAGAGGGAATTAGTCTCCCAGAAAGTCCAGGAGAACTGTGTGTGTGGAAGCCCATAGATTCAAGTTTCTGCAAGTGGGCTTCTCCAAGGTGATAATTGCTAATGGCATATATTTCCCAGGGAAACCGAGTTAGGTTCCTTCATTCAACCCCTGAGAGAAAGGAGATGGCAAATGCAGGGTCTGTTGTGTACCTTGCTTACTATTGTATATCCTCTGCTTTGCAGCATCTGACAAATAATAGGTGCTCCATAAATATTTGTACAATAGAATTGAAATGTATTAAAATGTATTAAATGCATTGGCAAGGAAATAGTAGCATTGGTAGTAGTAATAGCAGATTTGGGGGACTTAGGTAAATTCCTTATATTCTTGTACCACTTTCTGAAGAAAGTATCAGATATTTTCTTTTCGTTATGATTAAGGAAGATTTTTTTCCCTAGGGTATTGTGAAAGAAGCTGGGAATTTGGTTGAAGCTGATCTCTGCTAAGAGATTCAGGGGTCAGAATGGAAAATCTCACCTCAGTACATTTTAGGATTAGGTGCTTTCTCAAATAAATCAATCCTTTCCCTGAAGCCTCTGGCCACTGATGCTGGACACAAGATACTAGATTTGATACACAAGTAGGCAATTCAACTGTGACCATTGCTTTATTCCTCCTTGGAATTTACATATAAATTTAACTTTTTTTTTTTTTTTTTTTTTTTTTTGCGGGCTTCTCACTGTTGTGGCCTCTCCCGTTGCGGAGCACAGGCTCTGGACGCGCAGGCTCAGCAGCCGTGGCTCACGGGCCCAGACGCTCTGCAGCATGTGATATCTTCCCGGACCAGGGCACGAACTAAATTTAACTTTTTAAAATACAGTTTCACCAATTATGAAAAATGGCTATTTTGGATAATTACATGAAACGTCAAATAGAAATATTCTATAACTGGTAACAATGTTACTGACATCAAATTGGCGTTATTGCAATGTTTCGTGTACCCTCGACAGTTTTTTAAAAGCCCAAAACATTTTATTTTAATCAGGAAGAAAACAAGGTATGTCACAGATAAAAATAATGCACATATTTTTGTGCTTATTATTTAAAGAAAGGAGAAACATCTGAAATCTGTTTGCTAACTACAGTATAATACAAATTAGCCTGCAGGCACTGTGTGTGCTGTATTCTGTCTGCTTGACAGCCCCGCTTAGTCCCAACGTATTAATGAGCAAGTACAAGTATTTGGACAATCAGCATTTCCGCATTTGCATGCAGACTCTCATGCTGTGTAATTATACACAGAGCTGGCACTCAAATTAATTAAAGCTGATTTCTCTGTGACTGCAAACTGGTCATATCCTCAGCTTTGCCTTCTTATGAAGTTATCACTCTACATTCAACATGACACTTCTGTCCCTGGCATTCTCAGTAATGCTAATATTCGACAATTGTGAATCCAGAAATATTTTAGATTGCAGCTGACAATGGCTATGTGTTCTTGTGCTCTTCCTCTCCTCCCTATTTTCCCCTTTCTGGTATAAAGATAAAAAATAGCTCTTGAATGCCTGCTTTGTAATTATCTCAAATAATAATGCAAACAAATTATATATATTGTTTCAGCTCATTTCCTCCCCTCTTTTATGATTCCACCCACTTGATTAGCACTTACAAACAATTCATCAAGCTTTAAAAAAAACTGTTTATTTGATACTAGCAAACAATTAGTTTTGATGGTTTTGGTCTTAATTCTGAAAAGGCTTTAACAAATGCTGTTTTATTTTAATAGATAAGGATCTCATAATTCAGGATAAGGGAGATTAGGAGAGAAGGAAGCAGCAATGACTACTAGATTTGATTAAGACTTTTTCAGTCCTCATCAAACAGAGACCATTATTTGCCAAAGAGATCCGTAAATGTTAACTTCTAGGGCAGAAGACTTTCCTTAGCTTTTCCACAGTAAAGCCATCTCCTTTTGGTTTCTCAGTTCCTCCAAAGTTACTCTTTCTGTGACAATTTCTTTGAAGAGACATCCTTAGAGCAATTAAGATAACATCACGATTCTGTTTCATAAATTTAAATCTCCGAATACAGGTGGCTACTAAAACCGTCTTCATGTAGGGCCCTGGGAGATGATCTGCTTTGACACATTGTTCTGAAATCACTTCTTACCACTCAGCCGCAGTTCACCAACACCCCATTTCTCTGTATCCCATCAACCAGAAACAACACAGACAGTTATTGCAGGGGCTGGATGTCTCTTTTCAGAGCAGGCACCAAACAATTCTATCCTTCAAGTTCAAGATCCTGAAATACACTGCCAAGAAGATTGCCTCAGCAATCTACATTTGAGAGGGAAGACTGAGTAGGGAATCGCCTTATAATCTATCTCTAGTGATCACAAGAGATATAATTGCCCTTACCTTATCGGTAGTACTTCTGGGTCCACATAGAACATCAGTTAGCAAACTCCCTTCAAATTCCAATTGTCATACAATGAAAAAAGAGTATCTTTCCCGGAGAGGCTCTGGGGAGATCACAGTCACAACACTATTATCGTGATCCGAAGTCTGCCCTTCTGTCTTGTCATGAATTTCCTATGCAGACAGGTGTCATACTGGCATGAATTTTGTTGCCAAGTACACTTTAAGAGTGGGTGTGGCTGTGATCATGTAGCCAGTTCCACCAGTCTCTAAACCCTCATAACCTTCATTGCTTTCAATATTTCACTCAAGTACCCAGTGACTTCATGAGTTACCCACGCACTGGACCCGACTAATAGAGGTGTGGGAACAGTATCGAGTTAAGCAGCACGGTCATCGTAGTACACAATGCTCATTGCTACTGGCAAATACCTGTTTGCTGACTCAGGATTGGACTGCACTGAGCAGGACCAGGCAGTTCTACTGCTTTCTGTTTGCTTCCTTTTTAGAAACTATCCTCTTCTAATTAACCATTCAGCAAAAATAGATTCTTTGTGATATTCATTCCTTAAAAATATAGCCTTTTTAAGCATAGAGAATTACTATATTTTAACCTTTCTAAAAAACAAGCACTCTCAAAACAAAAGACAAAGAAAATTGGAATTCCCCAAATAATTAAAACAAACATCACTGCATATGTTGTACATTTTGCTCTTAAATTTTCTGATAGCAAATCAAATAGTTATGTTTCTTTTACTTTTTCTTAAAAGAAAAGGATATCCAATAAAGATGTTTAAAAAAAAAAGAAAAGGATAATAGGAGAAATGTTCTGTAAACATCTTAGGAAAAGGGAAGCTTTTCCTCTTTACAGAGTAGTAGAATAGCTGGTACTCAATGATTTTTTAATTGATGGTAGTATTAAAAAAAGTTGATTGGCTACATATTTTTTTATAGGAATATGCGTAAATGAAATTCAGGTATGGAAATAGCAAGACAGGATTTTAGAAACCAGCCAAAATTTTATGTTTTATTAATCATTGTAAGTGTAACATGATCAGAACAAAGTCTAGGAAATATGGGTCTCAATATGTGTAAATGGTATGTCTTTGGCTTACAATTTCTACCCACTTTATCAATGTCATCTGGAAGTGGTAGAATATTAATTTTCTCAGACCCTTTAATTCCTCAATGACATTTAAATCAAGTGAACTGTTTTGCTTTTTTTTTTTGGATTGATTTATTCTCAAATATCAAAGTTTGGTCCAAAATCCTACCCAAACCAGGGTCCTATATAATACTGTTTTTCTTCAACTTGCCCACCATCTAGCATAAAATTGATGTGTAGTGATATGCAATAAATTTTTGCTAAGTAAATGTTTAGCTGTACATTTTAACTGTGATATGGATATTGTAAATGATATAAATCAACTAACCTGCAAACTCTAGAAGCCTTCTTTTCTGAACAGGGCTTATACAGGTTTGCACATAAATGTGAATGGTAATCATTTGTTAAATAAATTGAAATTAAATAACTTTGAAGAGAATATATTACTAAGTCTAAGACAATCCATTCTCATTTTAAATAGAGATCTTCCTTATATTTGACCAATATCTTCCTGAATTGTCGATTCTTTGGTATGATTTTTTTTTGAAGCTTCATGAAGTTTTGAGGATAAACTTAATCCTTATTCCACATGAAAGTTATTCAACTATTTGAAAAATGACTATCCTTTTTCCCTAAGTCTACTCTTTTTTCAACTTGAACATTCCTTTAATCATTCTAATATGAGATGGCTTTTAAGGTCTCTCCCCATACTGGATAGATTCCAGTTTGTCCATGTCTCTTCGAAATGTGGCATCAGAACTGAATGCATTGCTTGAGATGTGGTCTAATTATGCAAAGTAAATGGGTACGGATGCCTGCCTTGTTCTGGACTCTATTTCTAACAATTTAGAATTTTCTGAAGGCAGGAAACATACTCTAAGGAGGGGTTAGTATCATTATCATATTTTTAGTTGCTGAACTTTCATGAAACTAAAATGTCAAATGTTTTCATACCAAATTCTGTCTAATCAAATCTCTTGCAACTTCTTGTTGCAATTGATATTTTGGATTGAAATCATGGACTTTCTATCCATCCATGTTAGAGCTTATCTTTGGTATTGGCCCATTGTTCTAATTATTTGTGGCAGTTTTGAATCTTGATTTTGCTATCCAGTGTCTTGGTTGCTATATTTCATTTTGTGCCATTCTTTAAAAGACGTCTGAGTGGCTACTATGGGTCAGGCACTAAATCAGGCAGCGAGGATACCAAAAGCAAGAAGACATGGTCATTTTCCCAAAAAAGCCCATAGCATAGCAAGGAGACTGCCAAAATAATTATTATTATTTCTTCAAATCACTGGCAAAAAAAAAAGTGCTAGTGTACCTCTCAGAGATCTCTCTTCAGATTGAAAACCAATCAGCCTTAGCTAGTGAGAATAAAGTATAACACCTATCATTTTTATTGAGCACTTAGTTAAGTATAGGTAAAAAGCACCTCAGGTACATTATGCCATTTAAGAAGCACAATGTCTTTGTGATATAGATAGTTGTTAAGCCCTTGTTACAGTTGAAGGGATTAAGGTTCAGGAGTTTATGCAAGTTGCACAAATTTACATAGCTGATAAGTTGCAGGGCTTCAATCTGAACTACCAAAGCTGTGTGACTCTAAAGTTCATACTTAGATACTCAAAAGAGGTAATTCTGCCATTTTTTAAAACTTCCTAACCATATTATAAACTAGCTCTAACTTATCTACTAAGAATGTATGAGTACTTTGATTAAAAGACTTACCAAATTTAAACTCTCTTTTGAAGAGTAAAAGTAAATTAGTGTACTTGGGGTTGCTGTGTTCTTAGCGAACCCATACTAATTCTTAATAGTCACTGCCATCTTCTCAAAATGCTCACTTTTACTTTAATAATCCTGTCTAAATTTCGCTAGGGACTCAGGTTAAACTCACTCATTTGCAGTTCACAGAATCTTTCTTTCTTTCCTAATAAAGTCAGGTCAGCGTCGACTCATGTCCAGTTTGCTTAATTCTGCCCCATTCTCTGTGATACCGCAAAAATAATTGGCGTAGGTTCCATGAATACATCTGAAGTTCTTTCTTTCCTGAGGACACTAGGGCATATTTATGTAGCTCTCAGCTTCACCTTCTTGGGGTTCGCTTCTTGTAATGGGACTTATTGGAAGTAAAGTGAAGATTGAATTGTTCTGCACAAAGTCTTACACTTAAGACACACTTCAAAAGTATTTGCTGAAAAAAATCTACATAATGGAGAGGGGAAAAAAGCTCCACAAACCTGTTTTATAAAAAAGAAAAAAGACCACTATTTTTTGCCTTTTCAGGAGGAGCAATTCTTATATCACACACGAATGGTTCTTTTGTTAGGGAAAACAACTAGGCAAATCTGGACAAGGCATTCAAGTGGAGAAAGTCAAGTCTTTTTGGGCATAGCCCGATGGGCATCACTGGATAAAGACACAGCTAAATTTCTCTATAATGAATTATAAACAATTTGTCAGTCTGAGAAACAAGACTTGGCCGTGGGAAGAAGGGGAAGAGATATGAGAAGTGTAGTGGTGTGAGATGTTGCCCAAGAACATGGCAGAAAGCCCAGAGCACAACACAGGACTACAGCCAGGGAGAAATTCTGAAGCTGTTTACACTCAAATCTCAAAACATCGCTGCCCCGGCACTGTGCTAACCCAAGGGGCGACACTGGAACGATAATACAGAACAAGGTCCTTTTCTTCAAGATGGAAATACAGTGAATGATCTCAATTTTGTAAAATGAAAAATATTTTTAGAAGAGGAAATAGCTTCTGGGTTTTTTCTTTTTTTGAGCACTTTTATTAATTCAGTTTGAGTGGGTATTAGAAAATACTAAAGCCTTTATCTTATAATTTTCTATTAATATGAATTTTTCCTAAGTGTACTTTTATTATAGTATATTTTTAAGAGCAGTATTAATTCTTTTACAGAATAGTATATATTTTTATTACATAGAGAGGCCAAAGATTATTTCTGGTAGATAAGGGTAGAAGAAAGGAAGGTATGCTATCAAGAGAATGTAGAGTCCCCCAGATGTGAAAGATTTTTGAAAATGTTATTCCATTCTACCTAGAAAAGACTAAAGTATCAGTTTTATATGAATTTCATAGAAATAACCAAAAAATTAGCAGGAAATAAAGACTTGCTGAGAAAATTTTTTTTCCAGAAGAACATTGAGATATTAACTCAATATTTCTAAAATATTTTAATAAAAATATCTGTTAATAAAAATAAATTCTGATGGATAAAATATAGATTATATTAAAAGAGATATACATATATGTGTGTGCATGTAACAGAAAATTTAACATTCACAATTTTAATCACTGTTTGACTGTATAGCTCAGGGAACTCTACTCAGTGCTCTGTGGTGACCTAAATGGGAAGGAAATCCAAAAAAGAGGGGATATATGTATACGTATAGCTGATTCACTTTGCTGGACAGCAGAAACTAACACAACATTGGAAAGCAACTATACTCCAATAAAAATTAATTTATAAAAAATCGCTGTTCGAAGGTAAAAATTTGTTGCTGAGAATGGTTCTAGCAGCACAGTAGTATTATGCTAATGCATTACGGCTGGAAGATGAACCTCACTGAAAAATGTAAGAAACTGAATACTGAACAGTTAGTTGCAGAAGGGCAATTACGGGACCGAATCTGGTTTCATTATCTAAGATGAGTGAGAATAAAATGCAAAACTGAAACATAAATGATGCAGTGCATATTAGGTATGAGATTTCTTTTTTGTTTTAATTATCTAACTTTTCATTAATAAGTGTTTTGAAATATATAAGCCTTTCTTTGATGCTGGCTATTTTAAAGAAAAATATTATACGGACTTATAATAATTCTAATAGCTAACTTTTTTATTATCAGGTGCCGGGTATTGTGCTAAACATTTTATATAGATTTTCTCATTTATTACTACCACAACTCTATGAAGTAGATGATATTATCATTTCCCTTTAACAGAGGAGAAAACTGAGGCATAGAGAACTTAAGCAACTTGTCCAAGGACACACTGTTAAGCAAATAATTGAGCTAGGATTGAAACTCAGGTAGAATCTGCAGACTCTATGCTACCTCTATTAACTTATTTTGCATCTAATGTGTGCTTCCTTTATGCGCCCACTATGTTCTTAAGTGTTTTTCATATGATCTATACCCTCATGAAGGAGAAATTCAGCTTCCTAATTTGTCATGCTAAATGGTCCTTAATATCCTATTCAAATTGAGTATAAAATATACTAGTGTCCATTAGGACTCAGCTCAAGGGCCAACTTATTTATGGAACTTTTGTTGATTTCTTTGGGCACAGCTGACCACTGACTTCTTTGTACACCCCGTACTCTGCACAGATGCCTATACATGCCCATAATATCCACTGCACCTCTTTATTTGCATACCTACTTATCTCCGGGGCCTAGCTTGGGGTTGGAACATAGTAGGTGTTAAAGAACATTCGTGGAACAAATCAATAACTGGGGCTACTCCTTATCTTTTCTTCATTATTTTCCAACACATAATTTTCCCTGCCAGGCACCAATTTGTCCCCTGCTGGGGGAAAGCAGAGTACTGCCTTCTCTAGACTTTGAATTAGTGTTTTCCCTGCTTACTAAAGTGCTAAAGAAACATGAGTTTCTCTGCTCAAGCAAGGAGTGGTTTTTTTTTGTTTGTTTGTTTTTTGCGGTACGCGGGCCTCTCACTGCTGTGGCCTCTCGCGTTGCGGAGCACAGGCTCCGGACGCGCAGGCTCAGCGGCCATGGCTTACGGGCCCAGCCGCTCCGCAGCATGTGGGATCCTCCCAGACCGGGGCATGAACCCGCGTCTCCTGCATCGGCAGGCGGACTCTCAACCACTGCGCCACCAGGGAAGCCCCAAGGTGCGTTTTTGATAAATAAATAAGTTAAAAATACCAAATCAGCAATCTTCTTGTTGGATTACCTCAAAGAGATGTTGCCAAAGCTTGCCCACATTACCTCTGATAGATGTGGCTCAGTGCCATTCTCCTCAAAATCTTAATTATTAAGTGATCTGACCCATAGTTTAAACAGAGAAGGAAGCTGTAATGTTTTTTACCCTAGCATAGACCTGGGGAGAAGAGTAAGTCAAGTGCAGACTCATGTGTTAGCATACTACTACTCTTTCCTCTCTTCAATTCATTCATCTGACATTTATTAAATTAATGACAGACTAACTAAATGATGGCATGTGGAGGGGTGGGAAGCTGCAGGTGGGCTCTGAGATGGCTGCAGAGAGCAGGGGACCTTCGAGTGAAGCACTAGGATTAAGGTTTAGTCAAGAAAAGGGAGAGTAGCAAGTGGACAGTATGAATAGTACCAGGAACAGCACCAATCACATGGGGACACATGCCCTCTTGGGCAACTGTGAGAAGTACATTGGAGCAAAAGGTTCTTGGAGGGGAGAAGAGATGGACATGTAGCCACACATTCTGCTGTGAACATTTTATGATAAAAGGATGTAGCAGAACTGCACTTTAGGCCTACCTCTGTCATGACCTCAAGGCATGGCCTTATGAAAGTTCTTTTACACCAGAAGTGCAGAAATCAATTGCCTAAAAAGGCCAAGCAAGTAAAGATAAATGAGTAAGGAGACTGGGGATAAGGCAATAGGAGGTAGTAGTAGTACGCTGCTATGCGGGATAAGTGCCCAGTGTTATCCAGTGGTACCAGAACTTTCAACTTTTCTATATAAGTCAGATATCCAGTTTTTTTTTTTTAATGTGAAATCTCCAATTTTTAAAGTATTGACAACTAATCTAATGTTTTATTAAATATTATACTGGGAAAAAACAAATAACCATGTTACCATTCTACAACCCCTTATTTTAACTTTCTATTCTATAAAATAACACTTGCTTTATCTTCCTCAGAAAGATTATTAGAAAGATCAAATCATCTTGCAGATAAATATGTAGAGAATTAGTGTGCTGTAGCAATTAAAATATCATTTGTATTATTATTGTCACCAATTCTTATTTTTTCAATAAGCTGATTTGTGTCTCACTTACTCTTCCCCATCTTTGCCTTTATCTAACACTAATCCAAAAAGAGCATGGCGTACCATAACCTGACATCAAAGGAATCAGTCCAACATTGTTTATTGCTAGGTGAAGGTTAGTTGGTACCTTTGTTATCCCACCTGACTCAAGTTATTTGAGCATTGGCTCTTCCTTTGGCAGTAGGATAGGTATAAACACTTTTAAAATACTTTATCTGGGCTTCCCTGGTGGCGCAGTGGTTGAGAGTCCGCCTGCCGATGCAGGGGACACGGGTTTGTGCCCCGGTCTGGGAAGATCCCACATGCCACGGAACGGCTGGGCCCGTGAGCCATGGCTGCTGAGCCTGTGCATCGGGAGCCTGTGCTCCGCAAGGGGAGAGGCCACAACAGTGAGAGGCCCGCTTACCGCAAAAAAATAAATAAATAAATAAAATAAAATATTTTATCTAATTTGATTATGCATATATGCCATTTTGCCTTGGCCTACATAACTTCGGATAATCAAAAGTCTAAAAAAGAAAACTAAGAGTAGACATTACCCAAACATACTGGTATGAGCTATCAAAATACTCTCTATTTTTAAATTATTATTTCTTTTCTACAAAGTAGAGATTCTCTTATACTTACACAGTTTTTGGCCAAAGTTTTGTTTCTCCTTACCCAATTTGTAAGCTAAACAAAACAAGCAGAGTTGATACCAACAAATACTAAAGACGGATCCTAGAACTAAAAATAATTAGATGTTGGCAGAGCTCCCCAACTGAACTTGCAGAATCTCTTTAACTTTTAAGTCATTAAACAGGATTTATTTCATTTGTCTGTAATGGTTTTAGTGTGGTCCTGACAAACAGTGACCTCTCAGATTTTCTGTGCATGTTCCTGTGCTGGTTGAGAGGTCTGTACAATTTTCATAGAATATATTCAGATTCTCTGTGGCATGTGTGCTCTTTTAAGAAACCAAAAATCTCATAAGCCTCCCATAAATTTTACCCTCCTGCTGATTGGAACTTCTTCAGAAGCAGCACCAGAATAACCAGGTCTTCTTTAAGTGCTTCTGTAAAGACTTTATTTCAGGATCTGTGGTTGAGGCTTTCACTGCAGGCAGCCCAATAAGGTTTAGATTAAAAATGGGAAAAAAAAAAACAAAACCCTCTTGAAGTAGAATTCTGAATGTACCTACCAGCAAGAGTGAAATGAATCACATGTTTCCTGTAGGTGACATTTTACTCTATGTCTTAAGGTATCTCAGCAGGAAAAGTGTAGGTTTGCCTAGAGAGAAGTGTAGGAAAAATTTACAAAGAAATGGAAAACCTAGAAATGAAGAGGGCAGGTTGCCAATTCTGTGATTTTTAATTAGGAATATTCAAAAACTGAGCCCTCTGTATAGATAGCCAAAACCACCCTTTATACTTCCTGGAAATAGGGTGGCAACTCCATTTCATCCTCTCCAAGACAGTCCTGGATTTCACGATGAATAGAAGTGGGGTACTGAATTGTACATTCTGATTGAGGCTAAAAGCAAACTGAATATTGGGAAGATCAAATCTATGGCATCTGCTGTTGGTAGTCTGGGTCACAGTGAGAGAGAATTGGAAGTACTACTCCATTTGCTCAGTATCAACTTATTTCCCTTTTTCTTTGTCCTCTTATTTTTGTGAATAAGTGGGAATCAAAGAAAAATTTGGGACAGAATTAGAAGAGCCTCAGATGTTGGGGGATGGAAGAAACAGAGTCTGAGTTTCAGGTGTCTACAAGAGATAGATCTCATCCAAAGACTGGATCTTATTGGGAAAACAAAAGGGTATTGTGTTTGTGAAAACTCCAGTAGGACTACCCTCAAGAGAGTTGCAAAATCACAGTCTGATGGAGCTTTAGGAAATCTGTAAGATCAAATCAATCAAAAACACTTAACCTAAGCTTCAAACAAACTTCTTTCTTGGCTTTTGATGACCTTTCCTCCCATTCCACTCCTGGGAGTCATTTCTGAAGTTTCAACCCTTTATTCTGTCACCTACAAGGCCCCTTCTCCAGCCACATCTGGGGTGGGTGGAATGGAATGGCAAAACAACAGGTTTGGTTGTGGTATGGTTCTTATATTCTCCAAGGGTCTCGGTCATTAACTTTTGCGTTTACATCGCAAAATGAGGATGTGCAATATGTTTTGCAAATCTGAGGCCTCACATAACATCTTCCCCTTCTACAAACAGATCAACTGATTGAGTCTCTTTTCCTAGTTGAGTGTCTCTGCCACAGGTCTGGGAACTTCTTAAAGAAAGAGACTGTGTTGTATATTTCTGAGATCCAGAAGTACCTTTAGTATAATAGGCACTTCATAAATCTATGTTGAGTAAAGAAACAAATCTTAAAAATTTAATATCCTCTTAGATGCTCACTTAGCATAGTTACAGGTTAGAGATAAGGAAAGAAGTATTATATCTCAGGAAAATAAGGAGGCACACTTATAATGTAAACTTAGTCCTAAGTCAGACTAAGATTTACTATGTGAGGAAGGCTGACAAATCCTATATTTTAGTTATAATCATTAGCCAAAGTAAACTACTGTATTTCCTTTTCATTAAAGAAAGTATTTGAAAACATTTTGTATAAGGCAATAATTCTTAAGATTTGGGGGGGTTATAAATCCTTTTGGGAATCCAAGGAAAGCTATGGACTCATGAGAAAAAAGTGCACATTCACATCAAGCAACAAACAAACAAACAAAACAAGAAAGCTTGTTCATGAAGACCCTGAAGCACCTTCATGGACAAACCTGTGTCCCACGTTAGGAACTTTCATAGAGGGAGAGCCGTTGAGTGGTGACCTTCAAGGTCCAGAAGAGGGCTTTCAAGAAAAGGTTTAGAACAACAGACTTGTATACAGCATAATCACAAATGCCATCCATTCCGAGAGACTGATCTGAAAGGAACAAATATGCACAGGGAGCTGCCCCCTCTCTGTGGAGGTGATGGAATTTTCATGCACACCCCACAGGGTAGAAGCATTCAAAGACGCTTGTTTAAGCCAGATGACACGCAGACGTATTATGGCCACATCACACTGTCCTCGCATCCAAAGAGACACACACAGTAGGCTCACTGTGCTGAAACACATTAAACATACTCCAGGTATGGGGTTTGTGTCCTGGAAGCTTAACGTAAAGCTTAAGATATTTCCTAAACAAATTAAATGAGAAATTACTATCATTAATCACCTTCTGATTCTTTAAAATGTTTTTTCCTTGTACCTAAAATTTAAGCCGATTACCAGTCATTCCCAGAGATTCAAAGGCGAGGGAAGGACTTGCAAGAGAACAATCCGCATCTCAGTTGTCCTTTCTGAGCCCTGCACTCTCCTCTTCCCAGCAACGGCTTCCTTCCCCTAATAGTTTCCTCCTTGCAATGGCAGAAAATAAATAGTGAACTTCCTAACGGAGCCAATTTCAATTTGCCAAACTAGAATCTGGAAGGTTGCTGTTTAAAATGCTTTTGTAGCCAAACAGATGTATTTCTAAATTTTACTTCACTTCATTCACTGGCTTCTCCTCCACTATATTTAGGATTCTTTGCTCATTTTCTTGTCATTTTCCATTTCGTTGCTTTTGTTTCATATTTGAGTAACTGTAGGTCAAATGTACTCCAGACTGTTCTGTTAAAGACATGTGAAAATCAAATAGAAACTGCATGATTAACGATATGAATCATCTGTTTTTTAAAAACAGGAAAGTAAATAAGTGCTTAGCAAAGCCCCACCTGCTTTGCTGCTGTTGTGGTGCTGTGCATATCATAAGGAAAACAATTCCCCCTTCTCAAGGCTGAACTAAAATTAGGCTCCACCTGCAAGATGTTAATGAAAACTTACACAGCTGCATTCCAGAAACAAGTTACCCAGATTGCTTTTGGAAAGCTCTGTGTAAAAGCAAACTTGTTAGTTTGCCTAATTCCCAAAATGTACTATTAATTTTAATGGCAATTATTAGCACAATAACCAACTGATAAGTAATCTCAAAATAGATCCAGTATTATCAAACAGGAAATATATTGTAATTTTAACCACACATCCTGCTGGGTTTAACCCCTTACTCACAAATGCACACTTCCTGTCTCTTTTTCGGCACTTGCATTCAAACGGAAGACATGAGAACAAATGAAGTCGCTGGAATGGGCTGCAAACAGTTCCAGTTTGTAAGGGGCTCCCCTTATCCACATGCTGCTTAATGGGAAAAAGGATGGGAAGCACATGCTTCCTTTGCCCTTGATTCCTTTTGCAGATTCTCAAGCTTTCTTTGGAAAGAAGCCTCAAATCAAAACTAAATCGCATGAGATTCACATCCACCCTTTTCTTGCAGATTTAAGACAGTGGCAGCTCGTGCATGCTCATCAGAAGATATGCTCTTCCCCAGTCCATTTCCAGGTCAAGCCTTCACAGCTTTGTTCTACAGGCCAAATGGCTCAATTTTAATCCCCATTAACTTTTCCAGATCATACTTATAGTGCTTACCCTTGGACAGAAAGATATGTTACAGTTTAATTATTTACTAAATTATGTGTGTCAAAAATTAAAGAAGCTGCCATTTGGAGATGGAGAATCTCTGCTTTTCGAAAGTCCCAGCCTTGAAAAAAAAAAATCCCTCTTCATCATTTCCTTTGCTTGCAATTTAGCCCTATCAAAGGAGCAGGAAATGCTGACAGTTGTTCTGATTTGATCTATGTTCCCGGTGTTGCGTGTGCTGTATAGCTTCTTAATATTTTCACAATTACACCTTCTTAAAGGATCTTCAGAACAATTAAAAAAATGTTTCAAAGTCAAATAGGCTCAATTAGATCTGGAGCAGCAAATTCAGTTTCTGTTGGAGATTAAATAATGAAGTAAATAACAATGCTAACAAGTAGGAGGCTGCCTTTCATTAGCCTATCTGATTTCATTAGCCTAATTCACACTATTAATTATTGGTCTGATGAGATCATCAATGTAAGTATGCCAGCCACACAATGGTTGCATTTGGGGAATATTCAGTCTTTTTCAAGACCTCTACATGGCCCTCAGATGATGTTCCCATTTCATTTCCATTTCAGGCTGCTGCCCTACTCAATAGATGTATCTGAACCTCCTATGAAAGCAACATTGCCAGAATAAACATTTTGTTTATTTACACAGTCCTGCTTGCAACTCTCAACAAAGAAATATAAAAGGAGATTTAAGTTTTTATTCCTAGATAGTGAACTCCTGTGTGTTTCTACAATGCAGGTCATTACAGATGCGGCTGCCCCCTGAGATCGAGCAATTCTCGTGCCCGTGGTAACAAAGGGCTGAGGATCTGGCAGTGAGGTAGTGGACTGGGCCACTTAGATAAGTTTCATTCACTGTAGGAGCCCAAGGGAACAGTGCATCAAGGCACTGCCCTCGGTTCATGGTGTAACTTTACACTATTTTCCCTTTAAGTCGCTACTAATCCTTTGGGTTTACATGTTTTTTGGGGGCTGCATCAGAGAAAAGCAGTGTGAAATTGCCTGAAAGCCTCCTTATAAATAAGACTTACAGGACTTCCCTGGTGGCGCAGTGGTTAAGAATCTGCCTGCCAATGCAGGGGACACGGGTTCGAGCCCTGGTCCGGGGAAATCCCACATGCCGTGGAGCAACTAAGCCCGTGTGCCACAACTACTGAAGTCCGTGCCCTAGAGCCCATGCTCCGCAACAAGAGAAGCCACTGCAATGAGAAGCCCGTGCACTGCAAGGAAGAGTAGCCCCCGCTCGCCGCAACCAGAGAAAAGCCCACGCGCAGCAATGAAGACCCAACGCAGCCAAAAAATAAAATAATAAAATAAATTTAAAAAAAAAAGACTTACAATATAGACCAGGTTTGTTATTAAAAAGACTGAGAGAAATGCCCTTGAGGGCCCCAAGAACCATTTTACAAGGCTCCCACTGTGATTTTTTTTGGTCTCTATCTAATGACTGCTAAAAAAAAATTACTAACTAGGTTAAAAATCTCCCTGGCCCCAAATTCAGTTGGAAACAGAGCCTTAGCATTAACATAAATCCTGTCTACATATTTACTAACCAATATTGCTTGTTTAAACTTCATCTTCTCTTTCTAGAAAATATCTTACTCCTTTGACAAACAGAAGAAGGAGAAAGCAAAAAAGCAGGAAACCTGCAACATCAGAGATTGGAACAGCAGACTAAGATTCCAGGGACTCTGGATTAGCTTCCTAAACTATGTACAGGGTACCAGTGTGGGCCATTCACATGCTTCATCTTCTTAGGTCAATTCTTTGAAGTGCTGTTGTTCCATTTTAAAGATGAGGAAACTGAGGCTGGTAAATGGCTAAACCATTCATTTAGCTTGGGAGTATCTTACTTTAAAAGAATCATGATTTTTCACTTATTGCCAATCAGAGAAGCTAAAAGAACTGCCCCTAATAGCAAAGAGGCCACAGAAAAACACTCTTCCCTCTTTATTCCCTTGGATTCTTCATTATCACCAGCGGATCTCTCATGTTCACTCCTAAGCTTCTGGAAGTTGGCCTGACCACCAACCCTATTCCTTTTATGAGAACACTAACTCCTTACACCTCCCATTTCCTAACACTCCTGTCCACCCCATCCTGTCCCCCTTCAGTTTCCCTAGTCTCTAAATCCTCATTTGGAAACAATTTTGAGGTCCACCTACTTTCCTGTGCATCTGTCTTCTGTAATTTAGAGGTTAGGGACTGTGCGTTTTCTACTTGTCATGTTTATGCCTCGTGGGTACCTAATAAATGCCGAATAATAGCAGCTTTATGACAGTGAAGAACCAGAAACACAGGTTCTTATATATAGTATTTCATCACCAGCAAGGAACATGTATTCACGGTCAGCAGCCCTATACTAGGCACTAACTGAAGTTAATTACTGAAGCCGGACCCCTACATTATACACCAAGATGTTTTACTTTTCTCTTATTTTTTTTGACCAAAAAAAAATGGGATCACCACTGAATCTTCTCATTAAATCCAAAGCATCCTGAAGATAGAAGCCAGTACATTTTTGTAGAAGGGGGAACCAAGGTACAAAGTGTGCTGAACGAGAACTCTCTGAGAGTCAGTGATGAGGCCCTTTACAAGTCAGTTGCTGCTGCATGCATCTTCTGCTTTCCTTTGTGCTCGCACGCCAAGGGAAAGAATAGATTATGTAAAATGTGTACTTTCTGAGAATAACAAAAACACCTCAGTGTTCATGATGTGTCTAAACAAGCAGAGTAAATTGAGACATTTAAACTTGGTAATTTAGGCCAAAGATACATTTGCCTGTAGTATCAATATAATTGACTCAAAGGGGTTATTGTTATTGGGTTTTTTTTACATTTTTTTTGGTAGACTTCCCGAAATAATGATCTTGATTTCATTTCTTTTGTTTCCCTGTGTGGACAGAGGCTTCAAATAGTCAGTAAAAATAAAAGGCCAGTTGCAAATTTGGGACACATTAATTCATGAGCAGACTCATTGTAACATCATTGATTTATTGTTGTTGTTCTCAATCATTAATTCAGTAAATATTTATCAAATACTACGTACCATATTCTTGGCTCTATGCTATACAGAGGAGCTCATAGTCCTGTGTAGAGACAGACATGTCAACAAGTGGTTAATAAAATATGGTGTGGTATAATGGAAATAAGTCCTACAGGAATGATATAAGTCCTAGAGGAATGATAAATTCTTCCTGTGTGCTCGGAGAAGGCGACATGTGGGAGGTGACATTTCAGCTGTGTCTTAAAGATGAATAGCTGTTCACTGTCAGAGTGTGGGAAATAGATCATAGGCAAAGGAAACAGCAAGTGCAAAGATAGAAGTCCTGGGAAAAGGATGGTATAGTGTGTCTACTACATAGGGTATATGATAAAGATAGAAAAAGATGCTGAACTACTAATGATGAAGGCTCTTCTGTATCACTCTAGGGGGATTAAATTTCATTTTATGGGCATCAGGAAGTCATGAAGAGTTTTAAGGAGAAGGATAATACGATTACGTTTATTCTCTAGAAAGAAAATTCAGCATAAAGAATGGGTTGACAGTAGTTGAGTCTGTAAGTAAGGATGAATTACATGGCCGTTATTTTACTTAAGGCATAAGGAAATGAGGGCCTTTATTTGGGAAGTGCAAGAGAAGATAAAGAAGTAATTGAGAGATATTTACGAGGTAGAAATGACAGGACTTGAAAACTAATACAGCATGTGAGAGAGACAACATGAACATTTGTCTAGATGGTGATGCTCTTACTGGGAAATGATACTAACATTTTCTTGCACTCCAAATTTTTCAGGAACTGTACTGAGTTATTTTTACATGTTAATTTATTCAAATCACAATAACAATGTGACATAGACAATAGGTAGTTTTATTCTAATTTTATATACAGCTCAGGAACAGGGAGACAGTTGTCCATTGTCACAACCAGAATATAATTGAGTTAGGATTGGAAACTAAGTCTTCTAAATAGTCATTGTGTTCTCCACAAATTGCCATAATCCTCAGGTAGCATTAATGATTTCCTTCTGTTAAAGCCCTAATATAGATTTTTGAATCAAAGTAAATCATACATTTGATTGTGTTATGACAAATGTAAAACTTTCATTTTGAATGAAATCATTTTTTTTCCTTAAACTGTTTATTGGTTCTTGTTAAATGCCTGGATAATTTTTTTTCTTTTTCTTTCTGCTAAACAGCAACCACAAAAACAGAAAACTTCTATTAACTGTTAGAGTTTGTGATAAAAAAAATTGGCATCTCTTTGCTAAGGAATAATTTTTGCCATGAAGGAGTCTGCTAGATATGAGGCCTAATACGTGGATAGAGTAATACAGGTTTTCAAATAGCTAATCACTTGACTTCCATTTACTGGAGATTTGAGTTTCAATTTTTCAATATTACTGATTCAAAATATTTGGGGAAATATATTATCAAATAAAAATATTTCTAAAGTTAGCTGAGCTAAGGTTTCTTTTTTCCTAGCAATCACAGTGGACTTTTATTACATAACAGGTTTAGATGGAAAAAATAGTTGTGCTCTTTTTAGGTTGAATTATTAAGTGCTCAGAGCAGTTAATTTTCCTCAGACATTTCTGCTTCTCTGTTAGATTATCTCATTTTAGTATGGTGGATTGTTCTATTTCCCAGTATCTTCTGTTGCTTTTGTGGTGATTTGGGAAGTTATTCCTTTGCAGGAGCTACTCACACCTGGCCTGAAATCTGTGAAAAAGAAATAGGATGAAAAAAAAATGACGTGGCCTCCAGCACTTTCTTCTTTCTTTCTTTTTTATTTTATTTTATCTTTTTATTTTTCATATGAAACATTTTCCTGTTGGACCTTCTATGTACAGTTGGAGGATGCTTTTGATATGTAGATCAAGCAAAATGGTAAATACATAGCTCTCTCTTTTCAAACATTCCCTTACTCTACAATGTGCCTGTAGTGTCACTTTCTTTGATTTCCATGAGGCCTGCCCTTGGGTTTGTATTATAACTTGGTATCTTTCCATTGTCCCTTACCACAAAAATTCCTTTTAAGAAAGTACATTCAAAATTCAGTCCATCAAGCTTTAACTCCTCTTTCTCCTCCTTCCTTCTAGAAGATTTAGCGACTAAGTCTTTCTTTGATTTTTTTTCCCTGAATTTAAGGGTTCTCCACTTTCACTCCTAATTGCTACAATGTGGTGTCCCCTTTTGCCTGAGAGTAAACAAAAACAGAAACGAGCGTTGAAGAGACACACAGGCTCCAGAACTCACGTGCCTGACTAGCTGATGGATGGTAGGGTCTGGCTCTCAGGAATGAGAACCACCACACCATGCAAGCTCAGTTTCAGGATGGGCTCTATGTCAGGCACAGTGGTAGGGGCTTTACATGCATTAGAGTCCTTCAGCCACCCAGAAGGTAGACCTTATTATCATTTCCATTGTTTCAGATTAGGGAATCTAAAATCTAAAAAATCTAAAAGTATGAGGTAACTTTCTCAAGGTCAGTCAACTAGTAAGTGATAGAAACTGTTAGTAAACCAAAGTTTTGCTGAATTCAGCGACTGAATTTAAATGACTAATTGATATTTTTCCATCTGAAAGTCTCTCAATGCCACTGTAAAATGGTTCCCTGGATTGGAGGGGTAGATTATAATTATACCATTTCTTGAGTTCTAATTCTCCAAGGAGTGTATTTCCTCTGAAGCCTATGGACTTGCTAACAATCTTAAAAACAGGGAAAGTGGCAAAGTTGCCAATGTTACCCATTAAGAGAAAAAGGAAAGCAGAAAAGGAAAAACCTATATATTTTACTGCAAAAATTAAAACTGGAGCCAGAGGATAAGCATTGTTTAATGTTGGCTCTGATTTTCTATTGGCCTGTCTTATTTAGTTTCCTATAATAGCAAACAGGATAGATAAATGATAATTAGGTGTATTCTTTATTATGTGGTAGATTGGCTAATACAGTATAGCACAAATACATCTTGACATACCAGCAATACAAATTCCGTGATCTATATATTAAGTATACATAATTTTATTTATTTTCAAGGCAAGAGAGGTAAATGCGTGAAATTTAAAAATAAGAAAAACACAATTAAAATTTTTTAAATTTCTGTATTTTAAAAATACAGAAATAAAGTCTATTAGATATAAAATGTATTTTAAAATGTGATTTTATTTTATCTAAATTGTATTTAAATGTTAAATTTTGAAATGTTTCCAGGGCCTTAATAATTTATAAAATCATTTACCATGGGTCATTTCTTAAAAGGTCAATATGATGATTTGGTGATCTTAATGAATAAAGTGGATCACCCCACAGTGCATTCATCCATGGTCTTTGACAATTATAAAGGTTCAATTCAAACATTATATACTACACCACTATTATTAGAAAGCACTGGGTTAGGCTCTTAAAAAAATAACAATAGAAAATAAACTTAAATAAAATTTTAAAGTTAAATAAATTAAATGAATAATCAATAATGATTTTTGTTCCTTCTAGAAGCACACATATCTAGTTGCACTTCACAAAGATTATATATAATATAGACATATTGTTAGATGTGCATAAATTCTATTGTACAGAAGAATGAGAGAATAATTCTGACTAGTGAAATACAGGCTTCCTGGAAGAAAAAGGATTTTTCTGGGTCATGAAAAATGAATAGGATTTTGAGAGGTAGGTATGACTTGACAAATATTGTTACTTAAGATCAGTTAGGGGCTTCCCTGGTGGCGCAGTGTTTGAGAATCTGCCTGTCAATGCAGGGCACACAGGTTCGAGCCCTGGTCTGGGAAGATCCCCCATGACCGCGGAGCAACTAGGCCCGTGAGCCACAACTACTGAGCCTGCGCGTCTGGAGCTTGTGCTCCGCAACGAGAGAGGCCGCGACAGTGAGAGGCCCGCGCACCGCAATGAAGAGTGGCCCCCGCTTGCCACAACCAGAGAAAGCCCTCGCACAGAAACGAAGACCCAACACAGCCAAAAATAAATAAATAATAATTTAAAAAAAAAGATTAGTTAGAATTCTTCTGTTTAAGTATGTCTTCTGTCTCACTGAAAAATAAAACAGATACATTTCTTGAAAAAGGTAGAGATTTGTATCTTGAAATGAAATTTTAAACGGTGGATATTCTTTGTTTGAAAGCCAGAAATAAGATACTTTTCTTTCTCATTATGTGAAATAAATAAGGCTAAAAGCTGGAAAATTATAAAAGTCACTTGACTAAATGGGGCAAGCAAATAAATGCTTTCTAAAGGTCTCAACTCAGTGTGCTCTTTCCCTGAGGCTAGTTGGAACTAGTCCATAGTTAGAATTGCTCATCATATGGGTGGCCAGTCAATGTGGTGCCAGCAATAAAATGTGTAATCAACTTTCACATGTTTTTAGACATTCCCAAATCACTTTGATCATGACTAACAAGAAAGCTGCCATTTCAGTTAATAATCTATAAATTCTCAGGGGGAGGTTTAGTCCAATACTCAGTAGAATATTTCACATTTTATTTTAAAAAATGTAGAATAACACAATCTAGAAATATATTTATCCTAAAAACGCCAGCTTTTAGGATAAATACTGATGTTTATCCTAAACACCAGTCAATTTTCCATTATGTAATCTTGCTTTAATGCTAACATTTTAAATTGTCATTTTTGGGCCTGCGCGTCTGGAGCCTGTACTCCGCAACGGGAGAGGCCGCAGCAGTGAGAGGCCCGCGTACTGCAAAAAAGAAAAATTAAAAAAATTGTCATTTTTTACACATTCAGGGACCTCGATAATTGAGATTAAGTTGCTACTGAAAACACATACACTTTGGATTGCATTTCATCTAGGTAAAATGACAACTGATAACTTTTATGACAGCTTTCAAAGCTGATTTTAGCAGTGCAGCCTGCCGCATCATTGTCCTTCATGCAGTTGAATTTTGCTCAATACAAGGAAAAATAGTTATTATGGCAGAGAAGATGCCAGAGTAAAATTTCTCTAAGCCAAGTGGTTTTTTAGCTAGTGGAGATATTCTTAAACATGTATTAGTTCCATACCACAGGACACAATTAACATGAGTAGTTAGAAGGGTACCAAGGGCAGCATCCATCCAAGAAAGCAACATATGAAAGCTTGCTGAGAGCAGAAGATGATTTAGAGAGAAACATTTCAGAGATGACAGCTGTTTAAAACTAATCAATATCTCTTTTCTATACCAGGAGACATTTAGTCTTCCCTTGGCTCTAATATGTATCTTAGAAATCTGTAGGGTTTTAGAAGGCTGCTAAAGCAACACTTGAGAGCCCAGTTAAAGATATGACATGGTGACATCACTGATAAATTAATATGGAGGAGGAACAGGTGTGAAAGGCTGTTATCTGGGACATCACCTGAGAGAAGAATCTTAAATAATGACAAATCTAAAAGCTATGTCTTTTTAACTTACTTTACCATGTGGTTTTTCTTTTTACACACACTATTTATATTTCCCACCCCAAAGTAACAGCATGGACACACACAAACACTCCCATACACAACTGAAACCAGGGATATTCACATTGACCTTGCTACTCAAAGTGTAGTCTACAGACAAGCATCACCTGGGAACTCGTTAGAAATGCAGAATATGGAGCCCCACTCCAGACTTACTGACTCAGAATCTGGATTCTAACAAGATCCTTGATGATTCTCGTGCACATTGTTTGAGAAGCGCTGATTTTAAAACAAGCTTTAAAACATGCATGGCCTTAAAACATATGCATCTTCTTTTTCAAACCATTATGAGTTTGCCCATTATCTAAGGCAGTACAGTTTAGTGAGTGGTTAAGAGCAAATGTTTCTAGAGATTTGCTGTCCAGATGGCCTGAAGCCCACTTCCAAGGCCAACTTGGGCCTCTTCCTTGGGTCAGTACTCCTAACGGTTTGGCTGTCTTGGGGCGGGGGGAGCAGTGGTAGATGGAGGCTAGACAAATGGTTGGTAGTCCCTTGCCATGCAGAATGCAGTAGCAGGTGGGAGGGGATAGAGCTCTCCTCAAGTTTAGGTTTCCATGTATACTCATGCCCAGGCCTTGTATATGTTAGGAGTTATAGTAATTATTAAAAATCAATCTGTGACTATAAAGTTGATGCTATTATGAAATAGAAAAAGAAAAATGATTGCAATTCCTCCCACCTCTCCTACTGTGGGATTGGCAGGATAAAGGGTGCTAGTCCAGAGGCCATGCTCTTCCTTTTCATCTATTTTCTCTGCTTCCATTCACACTACTGCTGGTGAGGCACCACTGAGAGCTTCGTTTCCTTAGAGACTCACATCTACACTCAGGCTTCCAGCTCTGTGCCAAAGAAGTCTGACAGTGACACAGAGGGCAGTGTACTTTCCTAGATATACAAGCACAGCTCCGACTGCCATCAGTGGGAGTTCTACAATCAGCATGAGAGCAGAGCATAGTCTAGAATTGGAAATTTGTCCTCAAGGCAAGGCAGCATAAGCGGCCTGGTTACAGAAGAGTCACACTATACAATTAGATAGCAACTGCATGAGAATTTAGAGATGAGTTCCCCCAAGGTCTAGAAGGAGAAGCAGGTGAAAATAATTTGAACTACAGGATTTTTTAAGTTAAAAAATTTTTTTTAATGGAAGTATGGTTGATTTACAATATTGTGTTAATTTCTGCTGTACAGCAAAGTGACTCAGTTACACACATATACACATTCTTTTTTATATTCTTTTCCATTATGGCTTATCCGAGGATATTGAATATAGTTCCCTGTGCTATACAGTAGGACCTTGTTGTTTATCCATTCTATATGTAATAGTTCGCATCTACTACTAACCCCAAACTCTCAGTCCATCCCTCCCCCACCCATCCTCCCCCTTAGCAACCACAAGTCTTGAACTACAGGATTTTTAAATTTTTTAAATTCTTTAAAAGAAGTTATGTAGTAAACTACCCTTTTATTAAGAGGACTTCTAAATTAGTCATCTCACCAAATTAGAAGATTCTAGAAATACAGAAAAATTCTCTGAACCACACACTTGCTTTATATGTTATTTTCTTTATCTAGTGCCCTTAATTCTACCCCTCTACCATTCTTCAGTGTAAATGGGAAGTCTCCCAGATTAGCTTAGGTGCCCTCTTTTAAGTGAGCTTAGAGCATGCTGCATATCTTCTTCACAGCACCCATCCAATCTAATTAAATATTTGGGTAATCTTTTGTTTTATGTTTTATATGTTATTTTCTTTATCTAGTGCCCTTAATTCTACCCCTCTACCATTCTTCAGTGTAAATGGGAAGTCTCCCAGATTAGCTTAGGTGCCCTCTTTTAAATGAGCTTAGAGCATGCTGCATATCTTCTTCACAGCACCCATCCAATCTAATTAAATATTTGGGTAATCTTTTGTTTTATGTTTGTCTCTCTAGGTAGACAGTAAGCATCATGAAGGTAAGGACCATGTCTGTCTAGTTATGTGCCTGAAGCACACTGACCACTCAATAAATACTTGTTCAGTGAATTTACATTTAGAAGCCTAATTTACAAGAACTTATCATCAGATCCTCACCCAGACCTATTTACTGTTTAGATACAATTCAAGTGGATTTGTTTATCTCTTTTCCCAAACCACAACAGACTCAAGTAGTAAACTAGAAAGAAAAAGAAGGGAGGAGTATAAAGAAGGGATGAAAAAAGCCAACAGACAGCTCCATAAAGCGAGAAGACAGAGCACCACAGATGAAAGAACTAAAAGAACCTAACAATGGGGGACTTCCCTGGTGGTCCAGTGGTTGAGACTCTGCACTCTTAATGCAGGGGGTCTGGGTTTGATCCCTGGGTGGGGAACTAGGATCCCACATGCCACAAGGCACAGCCAAATGAATGAATGAATGAATGAATAAATAAATAAATAAAACAGTGGCTATGTAAATCAACTATACTTCAAAAATAAATAAATTAAAAAAAAAAAAAAAAAAAAGAACCTAACAATGGGGAGCTATTATCAGGGGTAAGATATTGCAGATGGTACTTTGGTAAAACTCCGGAATCCCATAGTTAATGTTGATAATCATATATCTCAGTTTAAAAATACAAGTAAAACTATATTCCAGGGCTTCCCTGGTGGCGCAATGAATGGTTAACAATCCGCCTGCCAATGCAGGGTACACGGGTTCGAGCCCTTGTCCGGGTAGATCCCACATGCCGCAGAGCAACAAAGCCCGTGTGCCACAACTACTGAGCCTGCGCTCTAGAGCCTGCGAGCCACAACTGTTGAGCCCGCGTGCCTGGAGCCAGTGCTCCACAACAACAGAAGTCACTGCAATGAGAAGCCTGCACACAGCAACGAAGAGTAGCCCCCCGCTCGCCACAAGTAGATAAAGCCCACGTGCAGCAACAAAGACCCAACACAGACAAAAATAAAAATAAATAAATAAATAAATTTATAAAAATAAAAAAAACTATATTCCATTGGGCTTCCCTGGTGGCGCAGTGGTTGAGAGTCCGCCTGCCGATGCAGGGGACGTGGGTTCGTGCCCCGGTCCGGGAGGATTCCACATGCCGCGGAGCGGCTGGGCCCGTGAGCCATGGCCGCTGAGCCTGCGCGTCCGGAGCCTGTGCTCCACAACGGGAGAGGCCACAACAGTGAGAGGCCCGCGTACCACAAAAAAACCCAAAAACAAACAAACAATATTCCAGACATGCTGCTTAAGGAGGTGAGAGAGTATACATTTTGGAAAGATTTTTAGGAATAAATTATCTAAAAGAGATAAGAGTTTATAGTATAATAAAAATAATAGCATCCATTATAATGTGTTTTTAAGTTTATAAAGTACTTTTCTGTACTTTATCTCATTTCATTTTCATAAAATACAGGAGGGGACAAGCCACAATTGTCAGGAAAATTTGCTTATGTGGAACACCTCATTCTACGGTAAAGTTGATGAATTAGGCACTACTGTAATTTTCTCACTGAAGATTATAAGAAGTATTTAGATGTTAAATTTTTTCTGAAAATTGTTGGAAAGCGATTTAATTACGATTTCAAAAATTTTTAAATCCAAAACTTTTTTCAATAATGATTTACTGAGAGTTAGACACTATATTTAAATTAAGTTACCTAAATCTTACAAAGGAGGTGCATAAATAATATAGAATAGATCTTATAAATACGTAGCAGATGCAAATTTTATTATTTATAATATTTAAAAAGTAGATGTGTCTTGGACATTAACTTGTAATTTTACATTAATTATGTGCCTGTATTTTGACAGTGTTCTTTATAGAATGCTGAATTATACAAAAAAACACACACTCACATATAACCTCAAAATTATGCTTACTTTAAGGTGTACTAGAAATGCAAAAATACTAGTTCTTTCATTTTGGTTTTTAGACTTCTCTTTCCAACTCTCACCTAGTAAACATTTTCTTTTGTTTTCAACGATTCAGTATATACTTTCTACAAGCAGAGCCTTGCTTTCTGCCACAATTAGAGGAGCATTCAAATCCAATCCCTAGCATTAAGTCCAGTTTAATAAGATATTATAGGGTGGTTGACTATAAGGCCAATAGTTAGCCACAACCCTTGTGGGTTAGTCTAAATCAAGAATGGATTCCAGGTTTCTGGGATTAAGCATGGTGAAGCTTTCCAGGAGCTTCCAAATATTCTTTTTGGTCACAAATAATGAATTTCAACTCCAACGGGGTTATCGTACGTATTATTCATGGGCCATCATAGGAGCCGCCAAACAGATTATCATGTTTACATCAGACCTCCTTGGAGAGAGAAATTCTTTAATAGTTGAACTAGCAGGGTCAGTCAGTACAGAGATGCCTGTGGGCGACTAAATAATAAATAAATAAAATAAGAGAAGAAGAAATGAAATCAAACATTAAGAGTTTAATTATGTCCTTCAGCAGTCACCAATCAATATATTTTTATCTCTTGTTGAAAAGGTTATATTAAGGTTTCATCATTTTGGCAGATTTATTTATTTATTCATTTATTTATTTATTTATTTATTTATTGTAAGAGAGAGGAGATGCAGAAGGGCATGGAAAAGTGAAGAGTCCAGAGAAATCACTTCACTCGAGTTAACAAACCTTTGCAAATGTCTATTTGTTGTATTGCATTTTTATAGCAATTTGGTCTTTTTCAGTAAGCTCAGTGCCACATGGAGTCGTCCTATTGTTTCTGCTGGAAATAAATGCACTTTAGCAGATGTTGTGACATGCAGTAGCATTTTCTTTTCTTAAGAGCCTCATTTCAAATTGGTTTAAAAGGACACATTACCTTTTGGCAGGGCAGTAGCTTTACTAGGTTGTGCTTGCTTATTTGTTTGTTGATTTAAGGATTTTTTCCACAACCTTGCCTTACTTAGCCCAGCTATTCAGCTTTAGGAAGGAAAGTTTATTTTCTAGCTGGAAAGAAAAACATGAGTTAACGTGTGAGATCATTATTCACAGGAATTCTTTTCTTTCAGTTCAGCTGACTTTATTATGTGTCGTAAGGAGAGTTACACTGAACCACTCAGAGTATCACAGGGTATCCTGGAGGTTACTGATGTAAACTAAATTCTCTGCAGGTTCGTAAGGGAAACAGTCATGGTATCCTAGAAATGGAAGTTACCTTAAATATCTCCATGTAGAGGACTACCTGCATTGTTGTTAAACTGGGAGTTTCTAGATATGGTCTCTCATTCAGAGATTTATGATGTATAACATCTATATTATGACATTTATTTAGCATACTTCTCAAAAGGAATATCAACCTCCATTTCCTAGACCACGACCCATACAAGTAAAAGACCCAATATTGACTCTGGCTACTCATTCCAATGACAAACACAACTGTATGAAGAATGACATTTTAAAACTGAAGTTGGGACCAGTAATGCCTTCATGAGAAGGTATTGTCAATGTTGCTGAATAAGAAATGAAGTGCATCTCAGATTAGATATTAATTTATTTAAAGAGAATTGTCAAAAATAAATCAAATGTTTTATCATATACATAGAAAACATATAAGTAATCAATTTTTCAAGAAAATTGTATTTATATAGTTAGACACTTCCCCTGTGATTTCCAGGTACTCGTGGTTTTCATACAATGCATCTTTGCATGTCCTCTACCTGGAATGCTCTTCATGAACAATGAACCATGTTTACTTGGTGATATCTACTAATTATTAAAGATTCAGTTTACCTATCTATCTCTGAAGTTTTTTTTTTTCCTTACAATCCCATGCAGTCATTATGAATCACTTTCTTCTCTGTGTCATCACTGTGCCTTGATCAACACTTTCTTATTGTCTGAGCCACAGAGTATTTATTTTAATTATTTCTTTATGTTCCTCCCCTCTCTGACTATGATATCCTTGTGGGAGGGACAATGTCAGATTCATTTTTTATTGTATTCTCAGCATAAAGCTGAGTACCTTGTACATTAATGGTGACTCAATAAATACATAGAAAACTAATGAATATGGCCTAAACACCACACATATTAAATCAGTTTCAGTCTAAAATTCTACCCAGATAAACATAATAGACAAATTAAATGAATTTAGGCAGAGACAGAACATTTATAGATACCCTAGGACTGTAGAGGTATAGAGAGAAGAAAATGATAATACTCTATTCACAGACTAAAATAGTTTCTTAAATTGTCTCAATTATTTGTGCCCTCAGAAAGCTTTTCAGAATTTGGAGACTTAGTGTCTGTTCTTTTTCGATCACCCTCTAGTAAGCAAGGCAATCACTGAGAAATTTCTTGAATCTATGACTGGTTAGGGAAGCTCTTGAGAACTGAAAGAATTTGATTCACAAAAAGATTTGGTACCATGCATGGAATGCATATTCTAATCACTACCTGCTGTTTAAAAACAAAAAGTGGGCACTGATTATTTCAGAAAAAAGCACATAGACATTATGATAGTGAAATTAGAGTGGAATTATGGGTTTCTCTACTTGGAAGTTTTTTTATTGCTTTTCTGAGAGGGGTGCACATACATATGCAGATCTTAACATATTCTTGATCTATAAGAACATGAGAAAATATCTTAATTATAAATCTGGGGTATAGTTTACCTTACTATGTCATATATTTTACAAATTTTACAAATATATGTTAAAATATGAAGAACAGTCATCCTTTCATTTGTTCACTTGATAAATATTTCTTTGAGTTAACTATAAGACATTGTGTTGGGTACTGTGGAAAATACAAAGATTTCCTAGGTATACACAGCTTAGAAATACAAATAAAGTAAAATGGTAAGTAAAAAGAAAAAAGATTCCTATGATACAGTATTCTCCTTTGGCAACTGAGATATTTTATAATCTGTAGTCATGCTTAAGGCAGGGTATACAGTTTATCAATGATCCTTTTAGCTTTGTGAACATATGATAACTTAAATCAAAGTTGGGCATCCTTCTTTCCCTCTTCAAAAAGCAAGACCATATTAAACAACATTTATGCATCAAATTTATTTGCCATGCTTGAAAAATATCTGTAAATCTGAAAGTATATATTCAGTAAGTACCATGAGAATAGAGAGCCAATTCTTAAAGATCATATTCTTTTCCATTATCATGCTTCTAAACTTGACTTTTAACAATTAGTATGGCCAGTAAATACCTGAACCCCACAAATGGAACGTTTAAACAGCAAGACCAAATGGCCAAATGCTCACCACCTGCTCATGCCCTCTTGCAATCAATCAAGCCTAACCTAACAAAATGAACAAATACAGTGATCCGTGATTAGTTAAGAATTGGACCAGTGTACGATTACCAGATGACATGGAGGTAATTTTGCCATCAATACTTGAAGAATGTTTAAGCAGACTGTAATTCTTTTTTTTCTCCTATACTTCATCACGTTTAAGTAACACTTATCTGGTAGGTATTCAATATTATATCCAGAGGATGAGAAGATATGCAGTGGGGAGTGGGGATGGGTAGAGAGGCACAATCCTGTTGTTTTCAATCCATTGGACCAGAGTATGGTGAATATCTAGAGTGACCATATAATTTATTTCTAAAACTTGGTGCTTTTTGAGTAAAACAGGATGCTATTTTTAATTATACCAGACAATTGGTATAAAGTGGGACTATCCAGGCAAACTGAGATGTATGATCAACCTATGACTATTCAGACATAACTAGACAATTTAAAATGAGTTAAGACAGATCAGAAAAGTTAGTTGTTGTAATTTCCTAGGGAGGGCTTATGGAAATGCTTTAAATACTTAAAATATTTAAGTTTAAATATTTTACTTTCAAAATCTTTGTAACAATAAAGAAGGTAAAAGAAGGGGCGTGAAGAGTCTTAGAACTCATAGAATTAAACATAGTGTTTAAAATAGTACAAACAAAAGTACATTTAAGTAAAATAAAAGAAAAATGAATCTTTCTGACTGGAAAACTTTCAGCCCTTGATGATTTGCTAACATTTTCAGAAAGTCTCCCAAGAATCCTGTAATTTTACTCTGAACTCCCCTATAAACTTAATTGTTATTGTTTATCTGTATTTTTACTAGACTGTGTGCCTTGAAAGACCCAATTTTGTTTTATCCATCATTAAACTTCACAGTTTCTGACCCAAAGTAGATATTCAATAAATATTTTGTACCAAACTTATTAATATTGGTGACAAACTTAGAGAAACAGAATAAAACTTCTCTATTTGAATATTAACACTCTCTATTAGGTCTTTGCCAGATTCTCTTTTCTTTTGAGTCTTATGTTTGTCTATTTTCAAAGATCCCTTTTCCACTAAAACCTGGAAAAAGAAGTTTATAAGAACTAAAAGTTCTATAAATGTTCACCACAGGATGCCTCTCCACTGTGACACAGGAAGAACTGGTTTGGAAATTGAATGTGGATGTGGCCCTGTGTAAAGCACCTAGTTACTTTCAGAGGTGTTAGCTCAGTTGGTGAGAAGACAGCACTAATAAGGGTAAGGGTGCACGTTTTATTAGCTGTACACAGAGGAAAACTGCCCCAGAGTCACAGATGGTAGCTCCAAGCTCAGGGAGTTCTCTTGGGTAACGGAGTGCAGATTACTCAGTGCAACTTATTAACAGTTTGGAAAACAAGCAGCCGATGGTAGATCTAATATACAAAAGACAGCGCGTTATTACTTTGCAGAGCGCTAAAACAAATTGAACCCATCAAACAACTGGAAACTTAGGAAGTGTACTTTTGTCATCTGTCCCTTTAGACCACAACTCTAAAATGGCCATACTTAGGGGAGGAAACTTAAATGCAAATTCTTAGAATATATCCAGTTCATTACTGGAATCTCTGAGTGGGAGGAAGAGAGTATGGCCAGGTGGTATTGGTAATAGATTGTCAAAAGGGCAAAAATCAATCTGAAAATCATCGGTAGTGATCACATTAGGCTGTGTGGAGTGATAGATTCTGAAAATATTTGTGTATTGAAATAATGGTTTTCTTTGCAGAAGCGTGCTTTCCCACGCACAAACAGCATTTTATTGTATGTGGAGCTCTGCTTTTCCAATAAACATTGATTCATGGCTCACTACATAAATTAATGCCAGAAAAAGAAAGTAATTTAGAAATATTTTTGATACATTCTGTTAGATTCAGTTATGAGACATTCGATTAGAATGTTGTAAAACAGTCAAATGCACTGAAAGAAAATGTAATGAAGAAGGTAATGATGATATGTAATGACCATCTACAAGTCATTTGGCAATCAGGAAATGATCATTATTAAGAGCGCTTCCACACATGGCAATGTTCTAATGTCATAGATGTTGCACATCTTGTGGTAAACCCATTTTTTAAATGAATGTACTCTGGGTAGGTTGATAAAAGAAGCCAATTATTTTGACTGTGGTCTCATAGAAGAATGGACTCCAGATCTTAGAAAGAGAAAACCTAGACAGGAAAAAAACTTTATACTAAACTCCTTTACAGAATAGTTCCCTTCTGGGTTCAGGTTTACTTCTTTCATCATTGGTATGTTATTTTGGGGACAGGTGCAACAAATATTTATCATGGCCTTCTCAAAAATGGAACTAGCAGGCATTCAATAAAGCAAGTTTCATATTAGAAGCCAGCATTCAAAAACAAAATGTTTATGTATTCAACTAAATAATGACATGATTAAACATCAATGAATATACTCTATGTTGTAAAACTCAGTGAGCCTATCAAGAACATTCTTCCAGGTATAGATAGGCTTGTTGACTTGCCATTCTTTCTATTTTTATGCTTTATAAATAACTTACCTGTCCTCATAACAGTGAAATAAGTACATGGACACACACACACACACCCCTCTCACGATTGACTCTGCTTCTCCCGCAGGAGAATTCAGAGTTGGAGACTTAGGGGCTTAGTGGGAAGGGAGCAGAAGTGCTACTTCTCTTAGGATATTTTAGCCATGAGGAGATTCCTTTAGCAGACCAGGTCAAAGAGACCTAATGCTGTGCTATAAAACAGAACCTGCTATATCGCTGGTTCATATTGGAGTCTTGAATTTCTGTCTTTCCCGGGTAGAAACAGCATGGCTCTCTGAACATTTTTAAATCACATAGGATATGTGGCAAAATGTCCCAGAATGCTGCTCTTTAGTACCTGTTTCCGAAGAAGATTCAGAGGTTAATATACCTAGAGTTTCCTCAGGAAATGTTGTCGTAGAGAGTGTAGTCAAAAGAAGAGCAGCCAATTTTAGTTGAAAGTCAGACATCTGGCGCACAGAATCGAACGAATCCTAGGAACACTGTTTAGAGATATGGCTATGCCCATTATAAAGATGAGATTCAGAAAGATTAAATATCTTGCGAAGATCACAGAGCTAGTTAGAGATGGAGAGGGATTTGAATCTCAGTCCATCCAAATCCAGAGTCTGAGCCAGAGAGATCTAGGTTAGAACTCTCCTATCACTCATTAGCTGTGTAAACTTGGACAGATTTCTTAACTTCAGTGAGGTAGGTCTCCATTCACATATCTTTAAAATGGAGAGAATGCCTACCTCCCAGGATTGTCCAAAGATTAAATAATTGATACAGGATATGTTAAAGTGCTGAGCACAGGGAGTCTTCCCTCTGTGATCTGCCTTGAAATAAGCACTCTGTTAAGGGCCTGAGTCCATAAGACTCCCTCCTCCCCCAGTGTTGGAGATATAGTGGGAGACAGAAGACAATAACTTATTATAGGATGGTTTTAGACATTTACCCCAATATGTGAAACAAATAAAAAGGGGATACTCTGTTTGACGGGTGTGGGTGTTTGTAAAGAGGGAACTGATCCACCCACTCAGCCTTTCCCAGCTGCCCCTGGGGGTCCTAGACCGGCTCCTTTGACCCTGGGGCCCTGAAAACAGTCATTAGGTGAGATGGTCTCTGGGGGACTTTCAAACTAAAAACCTAGTTTCTACTGTAGGTACACAAATATCTGTAATAAAAGGTATAAATATGATGACAACCATAATATATACGTCCATTCAGACAGAGAGAGATCACAGTTGCTTTTTTCATGGAAGAGGAAAGAAGAGGGTCAGTAATGGTGGTATCACAAAAAGGTGGCCTTTCACAGAATGGGTAAGATTTTAAGAGGCTGAGATCACCACTGAAGAGGAAGGAGAGGAATGACATGCATTTTAATGGGTATGTATCAGGAGGAAAGGCAAAATACGATAAGGCAAAAGAAAAGGAAAAAAAAAATACAGAGCATCTCTGAGACTTGTGAGTCATTCTGACTTAACTGGAGCTTCAAGTACAGATGTGTAGGAAGTAGGGGAGGTGAGACTGGAAACTGGAGGCAATAAAAGACATGGCTTTTGGAGTCAGACAGATGCGGGTCTGAGTTCCTGTTCTGACAAACACTAGTTGTGTGAACAGGGGAAACTGACTTAACTTCTACAGCCTCGGCGTCCTATTCTGGAAAATGGAGCTATTAATGCTACTACTACTACTGGGACTTCTCTGGCGGTCCAGTGGTTAAGACTTTGCCTCCAATGCAGGGGGGTGTGGGTTCGATCCCTAGTCGGGGACCTAAGATCCCACATGCCTCGAGGCCAGAAAGCCAAAACAGAAAACAGAAGCAGTATTGTAACGAATTCAATAAAGACTTTAAAAATGGTCCACATCAAAAAAGATCTTAAAAAAAAAAATACTACTACTACTAATAAAGGAGAATAGTAACTCTTACTGAGCATTCACTCTGTGCCAAGCATGTTTCTAAGCACTTTAAAGGTGTTAACACAGTCTTCACAACAACCCTGTGATGTAGATCCAGTCATTGCCACAATTTTGCATATGAGGAGGTTGAGGCAAGAGAGGGTAACAAACCTGTCTAGCAAGTCACTTGTCACACAGTTAATAAGAAGGAGATCGGAATCCAGGCATTCTTGTTCTGGAATCTATCTCATTATTAGAAGTTTAGCCATCCACCTCACAGAGTATGGTGAGACTTAAATGAGATAACTCTCATAATATGCCTGTGATGGGGTTTAGGACATGCTACCCTGAAATATGACACCTTGGCATATTGAATGGATTAAGCTAAAGGAGCTTGAAAAAATGGCAGAAGCAGAGAGGTCAGAGTCCCCTCCCCCATGTCCTGTTCCTTTGAATAGGTCGAAAACCTTCATGTGAGAGGTGTCCTCCCTATGCCTAGAGGAAAGGCGCATCTTTACCACAGAAGACAAAGGGACACCAAGAAGAACCCTGCATTTAGGTTTTGCTAGGCTTCCCCTAGTTTACTACACTTATCTCAGTCTCATTAAACTATCACATTTTTACAGGACTACTCACTCTTCAAACTTAGGATAAATATACTCAGGTCTAACTGTTTCTTCGGGTCTTCATTTCTTTATGAAGGCTCCCATGTCATATAAAACTTATATTAAATAAACCTGTATGCTTTTCTTCTGTATCTGTCAGGTTAATATTCAGACCCAGCCAGGAACCTCAAGAAGGTCGAGGAAAATTTCTACCTCTGCTACACTCACGAAGTGTCAGGCACAGAGTAAGAGTATAACTGAATAAATCTTAGCCTGGAAAAGGAGAGAAAGAGAGTTTGAAGCCCAGACCCATGAAGGTTCTTGAATACCATACTTTGGAGTAGTTTTTGATGTTTCCTAGTTGGCAATTTTTAATTATATGTGGGGTTGCAATAGGCTTGTGGTGTGATCAGAAATGTGATTTAGAAAGCTTCAGCTTTTAGGATATACCAGCTTATAAACAGAGAATTGTGGACCGATTAGATTTTTATTTTAATAGTCATTAAATGGGCACCCAAAAGGTGGTGGCAGTGGAGATGGAAAGGAGGAAACATAGAGGTAAAAGCTATTACAGACACTGAGATGGAGGGTGGAGCAAGCAAAAGATGACTCAAGGTTTCGGAGGCTGGGTGACTGGGAGAACGCTGCTGATGCCATTAATAGAAACACAGAAAGCAGGGAGAGAAGCTGGACTTTGAGGGAAAAAATGATGATTGCATTCTTTACAGATTGAGTTTGAAGTGATGACACATCATTTAGGTGGAGATACACAGTAGACAATCAGCTTTGCAGGAACTCAGCTCCATATAACAAACAGTAGCATCTAAACTTTTATTCTTAGGATATCCTTTTTGATTAGACATGTTCAGCACATTCTCATTTTGTATATAAAAGTAAATATATATATATGTGTTTATTTAGAAATTGCACACATGTCTGTACAGTATAAAAGATGCACATAGGGGCTTCCCTGGTGGCGCAGTGGTTGAGAGTCCGCCTGCCGATGCAGGGTACGCGGGTTTGTGCTCTGGTCCGGGAAGATCCCACACGCCGCAGAGCGGCTGGGCCCGTGAGCCATGACCGCTGAGCCTGCGCGTCCGGAGCCTGTGCTCCGCAATGGGAGAGGCCACAGCAGTGAGAGGCCCACGTACCGAAAAAAAAAAAGATGCACATAGAAAATAATAATAGAAATAGAGATTCCAGTTTTTTCCTATGCCCCCATGGATACTTTTGAGTACCCTCTGGTAGGCATGTACCCTATTTTGGAGACCACTGAAATATCTTAGATATTTCCTTCTCCAGTGTTGGGAAGGAACCTAAATGCATTTGCACTGAACAAAATGACCTTCTATTGCCTCTTTTCCTATGAATGAAAATCTCCCCTTTTCGGGATTTCTTAACAGTGTGCACAGGAGGAAAAGGACTAAAGACTTCATTGTCCTACAAGTTCTCACATGTGTGCATAAAAGTCTGTGTATAAGGATGTTCAATGTAGCATTGTTGATAAAGGTGAAAATAACCTAAAAGTCCATGAGAAAAGAGAAAATAACACAAATTATGATACATCATTTTATGAAATAAAGAATTCAGTTAAACGTACACGTACTGAGGCGGGGAGGGACCTCCAAAACATATTGTCAAGTCAAAATATAAGTTGCAGTAGAGACAATGTCTTATGAGGGATTCCCCACGACCTATGAAGTAGTTTGAATAAACATATATATATATATATTTTTTTTTTTCTTTTCATTGAATGACACTGAATCTGAAGAAGCTATAGATCAAGCACTACTTTATAGGAATTACAGAGAACTAAGGGATATGCTGGATAACACCAAGGGAATGCAATCAATAAAATCCAAACTGAGGGGATTTATTTAGGACAAATGATTAAGTGATTCACTTTATTCAACAAATGAAAATAATTTAAAAAGTGAGAAAGAGCTGGAAGGGAACTATGATTAAAGAGACAAAAATTTCAAAACTGGCAAAACTAAGCTATTTAAGGATGTCCACTTGAGTAACAAATTATGCCCTCTGTATTGTTTATTCTTTCTATAGTGATGTGTTCATTTGTGTCATTAAATATAACATTAAAGAGAAAAAACAGAAACTATATATAGTGTGATTTGTTGGAATGGAAATTCTAGGTGTATGTTAGAATGAGAATCCCGTTTATTAACAAAGCTAAAGATGGACTTACATTTATAAGGATATTATGTTCAGAGATATATAATTATATATCTTCAACTAGGAAACCATACAAATGTAGTTTATTTGCAGAATGAATAAAATGAGTTAACCTTTAACTGCATTTTCTTTTTTAAATTTAATTTAATTTTATTTATTTATTATTTTTGGCTGCATTGGGTCTTAGTTGCAGCACGCGTGATCTCTGTTTTGGTGCACGGGCTTCTCTCTAGTTGTGGCATGTGGGTTTTCTCTCTCTGGTTGTAGTGCACAGGCTCCAGAGCACATGGGCTCTGTAGTTGTGGCACACAGGCTCCAGAGCACATGGGCTCTGTAGTTTGGGGCATGCAGACTCTGTAGTTTGGGGCATGTGGGCTCAGTAGTTGTGGCACGTGGGCTTAGTTGCCCCACGGCATGTGGGATCTTAGTTCCCCAACCAGGGATCGAACCCCTGTGCCCTGCATTGGAAGGTGGATTCTTTATCACTAGACCACCAGGGAAGTCCCTAAATGTTTTTTCTCTAAGATTGCTAAACATTCTTGCCTTTTTTTCTGTTGGATTCTCAAATAGAAAAAGTAGTCTTTTGTTAATTGATATCTCTGATCTTTGGGCCTACATCTTAAGATACTTTAAGAAAATGGGTATTAGACATGTACAGGAAAGTTATTAACCACTGAGATGAAAATCTTCTGATTGATGGTAGGAGCATTCTGTTATTCAGACTGATGCCAAAATACGACAAACTGATGCCAAAATATAATGGACCTCTAGTTCTAAAAGCTGATTGAGCTCAAGAGTGGTGGAAACTTACAATTAAGGGAAAAATTAGTACTGTTTTTGTATTACTTATCCTCCGTATTTGCTTCAGATCTTTTTTTTCCCCACAGAATCACATGTTTATTTGGTTGCTTTGTGTAAGTTTGCAGAAAATTTTGCTACTGAAAGACCATTATAAACAAGAGCCATTGTTTTATTAAGCTTATCTGCCTGAAGATTATTTGATGTGTGGGTAAGAATTTGTGAATCTATTATCAAGGCTCTGTCCCAATCCACTTTTAGAAGCTCTTTTCAACATATTCTTGGTTTCATATTTAGATGCTAATAGAGATTATAGGAATTGTGTACATTTTTTTCTTCTAATTCTTGTAACTAGTAGAGAACTCTAAACTGAAATGAAGAAAACCCAGTGTACATCTTTCTTTTTCCACTACCAACAATTTCCAATCTATTTTGCAAATATAGGACAGCTGCTTTATTGAGCTAAAAAAATACTACAAAATGTAATGATAGCACTTTGGACTCTATTCTGATCTCCCTTAAACTCCACACAGCTTGGATTTTTCTGTAATTTTAATGAAAATGTGGCATGGCACATCTCTCTCATTTAAATTATGCACCGTCAGTATTTCCTTCTTTGCAACTGAAGCACTTCTTGGGAAACTTGCCAGGTACAAGAGGGGAGGGTGAAAGCTGAAAATAGAAAATGGAGGTGGGGGAGGGGAAAGGAACTGGACTAAACAAACACACTCTTCATGCAGCCATGTTTTTAAAGACTTGCAAATCACTGGGAAATAGGGTACAGAAGTTCAAGTAGGATTAAGGTAGCTTTAGCAAGCTTAAATGGGGCTAAACAGAGGTCAGAATAGGGCTACAAGTCAAACTTTAAAAACTCGTTTGATTTGTTAAAACCTAACACAAGAATTCATTCATTTTAATAGGATATCAGAGTACCTCTTATTACTATTTAGCTACTTATGGCTTGATAGCCATGTGGAAAAGTCAATAATGTTTCTTCATACCAGTGACAATTTCTCAGTTAACGGAGCCCTCTTCCTTCACCTGCCATGCTCTTCTTTTGTTTTCCAAGCAAAGATCAATCATTCATTTATTTAACAAGTATTTATTGAGAGCCAGAGTGAAGAACAAGACAGCTTACTATCATCTATGTTACAACTCCATCTTTTGTAGAATTCACATATACACAGAAATGAAATTACCTTGGGAAGAGGTGATTTAAAAAAAAAAAAGAATAGGCACCATATTTATATAAGCGAGAAATAGCCATATAAATTTGGTACCATTTTATAAATCACTTTCACATTTAGTTCTCACTTTAGCCTGGCATGACACGTATTACTATCTCCCTATTTTATGGATGAGGAAGGAGTTTCAGAAAGGTTAAGGAAATTGGTGCTCATCACCTTTCGGTTGCAGAGCTATGACTCAGAGTTGGGCCTTCTGACTGGGAATTAGTACTTTTCTCATTATGGTGCAGAGGTTGGGAATGCTAGCTCTGGAATCCAAACAATTTGGGTTTGACTCACAATCTGCTCCTTACCATGACCTTAGGCAAGTTGTGTTCTAAGCCTGTTTTATCTAAAATGGAAATCATGATAAAACCTCCCTCCAAGGGTTGTGGGAAGGTGTAAATATTATAAGACTTGTGCTTAGCACAAAGTCCAGACACAGAAAGGGTTAAGTAGGATAGATTAACCCATTCTTCAAGCAGGATCAGAAATCCCCTGTTAGTTTTCTAATGGAACTCTTTAAAAACAAAGAAGTTCCAGTTGGTGGAGTAAAAAAAAGATGTTCTGGGAGAATAGAATGGAAATTAAACCTTAGTGCATCTTACTGTCAGGGCTAGTGCTGTGAGTAGGGAGTGTCAAAGGAAATCTAGGTCTTCAGCTCAAAAACTCTTGTCCTGACATAATAAGATTCCTTTAGGATAAGTCAACAGATGTTTTAAAATGCAAATCTTTGGGGGTAGGAGGAACAAAGTGATAGCTTTCTGTGATAACCTGTTATAAATTCTTTTCCTCAAGTAATATCTTATTTGAGATCTTCTGCACAGCAAGAAGGAGAAAAGGGATTTTGGTGCACTTTAGGGTAGGGTGGGTCTAGAAGAGATAGGATTAGGTGAGAAGTAGAATGCCTTTGGCCAGAATGGTGGAAGCCTGAGGGTGCTTGGGTGAGGAGAGGCAGAGCATTCTAAAAGAAGAGTCTGGAAAATGTGGGAAAATTCCAAAATCCCCTTCCTTTATTTTGTGATGTTGTTTGGAATTGATAACTGCCTGATGTCAATAAAAATCATCTCCCAGCTTGCCTTTGGCACTGCTGGCATGGTGCTGATGCCTGAACTGGTATACTTGGTTGGGGCAAACCCTGTAGTGTAGCACAGCAATCTGTTTCCAAGTGTCCAAAGGGTTGTGCAGGCAGATACTTGTCCAGTAGGCTGAGTCAGAACCCCTGGGAGGGCACAGCTTGTTTTCTCTCTGGAACCTGCTTGCATTCATTATTTAAATTGTACCTTTAAAGGTCTTCTCTGAAATATTTCCAGCTAGGGAAATCAGGAATGCCTCTTCCCCAGCAGCATACTGGGGCAGAGATCCTTGAACTGAGTCCAGAGTTCTGGGTTTGAATCCCAGCTGTGTCTCCTGTCTGGATTTCAGTTTCCTGATCTATAAAATGGAGGAGTCAGATTTGTTGGTCTGTGATTGTCATCCCCTGAGTTGGCATGATTCAGTCATTCTTTTTTTTTTTTTTAATTTTTTAATTTTATTTATTTTTTTATATACAGCAGGTTCTTACTAGTCATTCTTGATATAAAGGTGGTTTTTAGTTCGGCTCTAATTTAGCAGCCACAGCCCCTCCGTTCTTATCTCACTGCTGGCTCTAGGATATAACAAACATTTGCTGTGAAATCTCTCTCTTTCAGTCTCTGTTTAGCAGCAGAAATCCCAAAATGCTAACTTATTGACTGCTCCTATCATCTCTACATTAGGTTTCCTTTGCATTTCGCCATCCAGTGACCCACATCTGAATAGGTGGAGGTTGCATAAAAAGAAAAAAGGCAGAAAGTTAAGTCAGAGCTGAACTGTAGATCAATTGCCGCAATTTTACCCCAAAGCAGGGCTGTGCTTCTGGAAGGACTAAGATTTACTGGTTTAAACACATGAAGATGTAAAATGTGCTGTTATCACATCTCCACAGAATGTGTACTGGCACCAACCTGCGGAAACTGCATGGAATAGCAACTTCCTAGTTGCTTTGTCAGTCCTACTCTCCATTTTGTGAGTCCAGATTCCAGTGTGTTACCCAGGGATAGATGCTGTCTTGTTGGGAGTGAACCTTGAACTGTAATCCATTATGACTGATATCGATATGACTGTATGGCTTAGATACCTGTATATTTAAATGAAATGAAACCTCATGATACTCAGAATTCTGCATTTAAACACAATGTAAACTTCCATTTATATATTCACTTAAGATACAGTTAGTAAGTACCTGCTAGGAGTGGTATACTGTAAAATGATCAAAGCAGATTACTTGCTGGAAGGAATCTGAATTTTAGACTCAGAAAGATTTTGTCTGAATTTAGCTGCTGGTACTAAGTTTATTTTGAACGTGATATTCAACTTCTTTGTGCTTCTACTTTCTCTTGGGAATAACAACGTATCTCAGAAGATCTTTGTGAGTATGAGTCTCAGGTATGTGTGGGTATTCAAAAATATTGTTTTATTAGTCTAGTTACTTAATAATAATTACAGCCCCCACTTTAGAACTGATGAAAGTGCTTTCACATATAGCACAGCATTTTAATCTCATACCGCCCTCTGAGGCTGGTATGACATTTTACCTTCGTTTAGGAGATAAGAAAGCTGAAGTCCAGAGTGCTTGGACTCAGATATTTCTTCAAACTGATTCCTAGACCCAAAGCCCCTCCTCAGAGGAAGCATATTTACTAACCAATAAATAAATAAAGGAAGAGTTCTATCCATCCAAGAAAGGCCCTGCTGAACGCTCGATAAGTCTGTCTCCTTTCATAAGCCGGGAGGAAAATAGTTCTGATTTGCAAATATACAACCATGCCTAGATGGGATGCCTGTAATACAAGTGAATTTCATTGCAGATTTCTAGTATCTCATCTTCCCTCCTCAGCCAACCACACTATCTTTCAAAAGAGTTTATTAATTTGCTACTTGAAGAATTCTCTGATGCTGAGATGATCTGCGAAGCAGTCAGCATAAACAAGGGTTTTCTAACCAGAATATCATGATTTTCCACACATCAATACTGTAAGTCATTCTTAGTGGATCGTGGCCAGAGTCTTTAATAATGTGATTTCTGGAGCTATGAAAGGCCCCTAGGCCGAGACATAATTCTCCTCCTATATAACTCTTTAAATTTCTCTGCAGTCTTTTATTCTGCAGTTAGAGATGAGGCTTGAAGTGTAAATATCCATAAAAATAGTAGTTAATTGACTTACTTTTGTACTAAGGCAAGCGATACCAGATTCTTTTCTAAGGTAACATTTACTGAAAAGGAAGGACACTGGCCAAACCACCATCAGGGTGTTGGGTGGGATAGAGACCAGAAACTGTGATGAGAAGGCCTAGCACAGAAAAGAATAAGTGAAGTCAAGGATGACATAACATTTTCACCCCTTAGATTGATTTAAGTTGTTTGGTAACATCAAATATTAGCTAGGTATGAGGTTTTTTCATGCTCTGCCGGTAGGAAGGATAAATTGGTACTGTGTCTTTGGAAAAATATGTTGGCAGTATATTAAAACTCAATATCTAATCAATGGGACATCGTACATATGACCAAAGAAACAGGTTAGGTTGTCCAAAACATCATTCTTTATTAAAGGGGGAAAAACTGTCTAAATGCCCAGCAAAGAAAGAATAATTTCACAGGCTAGAGTACATTCATATCATGACATACTAGGTAGAAGCTGTAGAAAATGAAAACAATCAATGTATACCCATATGGAAAGATAGTTAATATGTGATGTGAAGTTAAAAAAAATTATACCTCTTTCCCTTACTATGTATTTATATATCTTCATTTATGTATGGAAATGCATCGAAAAATTCTGGAAGACATACTCAAAATGGATAATAGTGATGGCTTGAGATTGTGAGGTAGTAGATGAAAGAGATTTTAGAACTGTAATGTTGGAATTTTTTTCATTGGATGTATTAATGTATTTCAAAGGAGAAAGAATGCACTGCACATGTATTAATACCTAACTGACAAATACTCTGAAAATCAAAAGTGAATTATTGAATGTGAGAACTATTGTAAAATGTTTTAAACATAAGCTACCCCTTTCTTCTTTTTTTTTAAATTAATTTATTTTATTTATTCATTATTTTTGGCTGTGTTGGGTCTTCCTTACCTTCCACGGGCTTTCTCTAACAGCGGTGAGCCGGGGCTACTCTTCATTGCGGTGCACGGGCTTCTCATTGCGGATCACGGGCTTCTCATTGCGGATCACGGGCTTAGTTGCTCCACGGCACGTGGGATCTTCCCGGACCAGGGCTCGAACCCCTATCCCCTGCATTGGCAGGCGGATTCTTAACCACTGCACCACCAGGGAAAGCCCCTACCCCTTTCTTCTTAAGCATGAAGAATTTCCTGAAGGTCACATTGCTCGGTAGAGTTTCAAATGGACTGCCATCTTTGACCTCCCGACTTCAGCTCTAGCACCCCTTCCACAATTTTGAGCTTAGTCTCAGGACACCAGTGCATCTTTAGCAGCAGTGCTAAAAATCCTTGCTATGCAAAAATAAGGTGATAGTACTCTGATGAATGTGGGATAAAGGGTTAGGGCAGGGACAACTGGTTGACTTTACCTGATTCAAAAGGACAAAAGACTGACTTTACCTGGTTCATATCCTACTTTGGTTCTGGTTAGAAGAGTCTATTTTATATCTTCCTTTTAAATTTTCAACTAGAAGTGTTGGAACTACTGGGAAGTATGGGAGAATAAGCCAAGAGAATGGCTCTCAAATGTGCTTTTTATGATTTTTACACTTATAATAATACCAACTGAAGCTCTGATAGTGATAAAAGGAAAATGGCTTTGCAAACAAAATGTATTAAATTTTGTTTAATTATACAACTAAAGGACATTCAATTGTAGTTAACTGGAAAATGCATTCCAGATTAGGAGATCTGGGTTCTATCCCAGTTTGCCCCATGAAAGATGTGTGGAAAATCTGAATATATTATGGAAAGAATGATAACTTCTTACCTAGGTTGCTGGTAAAAATAAATATGATAAAATGTTTGATAATAGCAGCTGCACTGATAAAAGTGCACAATAAATTCTTGTTGAACTGAACTCTATTGTACTATTCTTCAGTACTCTTATTTCAGAACTTTTGCAAATTAAAAGCAAAGAGGAAGATAAGATGCAGAGAGGGTTACAGAGAAGACGTAGCATACTTTGGAGAACTGATCATAGAATTTTGGAACTTGTAGGAGCTTAGATATATTTTTAGTTATCCCAACAGTCTCATTTTATAAATAAGGAAATTGAGAACCTGAGAGGTTAAATGACTTGTCTAAAATCACTCAGTAGGATAGAGTCAGGTCTTCACAGTTTCACTCAGTTAACTTTATTTTTCAGAAAGTTCAGTGATGGTTTCTTTTGAAGGGAAGAACACAGCCATTCTATCTGCTTCCCTAAAGGATGCCAGAAAACAATCAACTGTGGAACACTATGTAAAGGGAAGCTCAGTGAGTGAGAGAATTGTATTGTTTACCTCAACTATATGCTATCAACCTCTCAACCATTTGTTTGGTCATCAAATTGACCTGCTGCTATTGATATCAAGTTTGGGAGAGGGGTGTGTACCTGCCTCAAAGTCTCCTGGTGCAAAATATGGAAGAAGAAAAGTAAAAAACTAGGAAATAGGACTTTGGGCTGGTTAAGTGATGTCACCTAGCTTATTCTACCAACAGAAAACTGCTGTTTAGCTAAAAGAAAACATTTTCCAATTTTTCTCAGTAGGGTTGCCAGATGTTCTGTAACTGGAATGATGCAGTCCTATATTTTAGATCTCTGGTAAAACAAAGAATTAAATAGAGAGAGAGCATGTAAAGGTTTAAAAAATTATTTAGACTTTATAAAAATTTGAATTAAAGATAGAGCATTGTTATGCTTCCTCAGCCAACAAACTAGGTATTCACTGGTTATACTGTATGTTGAATTTTAAATTAATATTTTTATAATTACTTCAGAAATGTGCATGATTCCTCTCTTAAATGCTGCCATAGAAAATATTTTCAATTTTCAATATGTTGAATTATGTGTGGACTGACTATATAAAACGAATTCGAACTGAAATTTTGTTTTCTTCAAAATTCCAAGCAATTGTTTAAAAATAATTGTTTCTAAGAAGGATATAAAATAAATCAACATTTCACAACCAATAAATACAAAATACCAGATGATATAAGCAATCATTTTTAAATATTAAATCTTTATTCCCAATCCCCTTTGCCAAGTCCCCTATTTTTGAGGAGTACCTCTGGAATTCTATTTTTTAACATCAGTAGAAGCTCTTTCCAGTTTTTTTTTTTTTTTCCCAGCTGTGTTAAGTAGAAGAAAGGGTCCTTGGAACCAGACCAATTTGGTTTCAAATTCTTTCTCCACTACTTTCTAGCTTACTAGCTGTGGAACCCGGGTCAAATTATTTTACTTCTCAACTTTCTCTTCAGAAATTGAAAATTATAATTCCTACCTTGAAGGTTTTTTTGAAGGTTAAAGGAAACAATCACTCCTTTACCATATAGGTATACAAACCCGTATGAAAAGCACTTAGCATGATGCCTGACTTGGAATGTGCTCAGGTTTTGGAATACCACCCTCTTCCTCGTGAGTCTGCACGGTGCTTCCCAATCTGTTTTTAAAAACTCCCAAAAGGATTTCAGGGTCAAGTAAGTTTGGGGGAGCTACATAAGTAGTCCCTCTCTTTGGTCTAAGAGAATGCACATTTGCATATTAAAGGTTCTAAGGAGGCATAATCTGATGTTTTTCAATTTTATTTGAGCACAGATTCTCTAATCTCTAAAGAACATAAATTAATGGTTCTAGGGAACACAGTTTGGGGAAAATTGGGCCAGAAAATGGGGAAGTATGGGTAATGGCTTTAAGGCTCCTGAGAACAGGGAAAAAGCTTCGAAGGAAAAAACAGGGACAGCTTGTGTAGCTGTCCATTCCCATTAGAGTTTCCTCCCTTTTTCCAATTAGAGTATGGGTCCCTTAGAGGAAGGCTTTCAGACTTTCCCATCAAAGTACCCCTAAAGCAAGGGACACTGAACACTTATTTTATCATGAAATCCCATGAGAGTCTCCCATGTTACACCATAAGATCCCTGTTTGTTTAAATATAAAAATTTTAATTACTGAGAAGTAAACGACAATAATTTCTTACACACACACACACGTTCTCTGATCAATTTTATGTTCTTGTAAGATGTATCAAATTTCATGCTTATTTGGTATACAAATGCAAACTCCCTGGTATAATACTGAACAGGCATGGGAGGAGTACATATACTCCAGTATGAGAGGCAGGGCCTTGAGTCAGACAGTCTACAAATATTGACTGTGTTCTCTAGAATGGGAACTGCTTTAGGGGCTGAGCAAGGAGGCAGAGAGGTTTTGTGCTTTTAAGGAATTCTCATAAGTTGTGTCCCATGAATGAGAAATTATTATTATTATTTTTTTTTGTGGTATGCGGGCCTCTCACTGCCGCGGCCTCCCCTGCTGCGGAGCACAGGCTCCAGACGCGCAGGCCCAGCGTCCATGGCTCACAGGCCCAGCCGCTCCACGGCACGTGGGACCCTCCTTGACCGGGGCACGAAACCGCGTCCCCTGCATCGGCAGGCGGACTCCCAACCACTGCGCCACCAGGGAAGCCTCATGAGAAATTCTTACAGTCTGTGTCCCATGAAAGTGCGTGGGGGTCGGAGTGCTGACCATGAGGAGGGAAGCAGTGAGACAGCCAGTAAACTCATGCAATGATAAATAAGGTCACTTTTAGCACTAATTGATGCTCTGAAGAAGCTGCAATAGTGATAGAGTGACTGGTGGAAGCTACTTGAACTAGAGGGTCAGGGAGGTTCTTTGAGGATGAAAATTCTGGCTGAAGCTCACTCCTAAGAAGGATGCCATACAAAGGGTTGTGCGAAGAACTTTCTAAGTTGAAGGCAGAACGCTTACAAAAGCCCAGGGATGGGAAATGGCTTGGCATGTGTCTTAGGATGGGTATTTCACAATAGACCCTGAAATAAGGACAGGTACAGGTAGTTTATTTGGGAGGTCATCTCAGGAAACACCAGAGAGGAAATGGAGAAAGTGGACAAGGAAAGAGAAAAACCAAGAAAGGGTGTGTTATGAGAGGGCAACTGCTATAGATAAGAGGGACTTATTTCCCCTGGGGTGGAGCTGCTGAAAGAAACCACCTGGATCTCACCTCACAGTCACCCTAAACAGAGGGCTGGGAGGGGGCCATGTATCTGCCTTCTCCCAGAGCTCACTGGCTATTATCCTCAGGGTATTAACGCTCCTGCACTTTCAGGTTGTACCTGTGGAGGTCAAGCAAATTCCTGAAGAACTAAAGAAAATCCTCAGGCAAATAAGAAGAGAAACCCAGATGCTAAAGACAGGAAAATGTCAGTATGCTGAAAACTCTTCAGGGGCAGGGAGGATAATGGCAGGGTATCAACAGTGCTTGTCTTCCATAGAATAGAACTCAAAGCTAACTTGGTTGAAGCATAATAGGGGAAAAATGAAAAGATGAGTTCAGGGAGGCTGGCAGAAGCCAGATGATGTGTAACTTTGCCTATTTTAAGTCCATTTGCAGTGAGTAGCCACTGGAGGGTTTTAAGTGGGAAAATGATCTGATCTGATCAAGCTTTAGAAAGATAGCTATGTGGATTTTCTTTTCTTTTTTTTTTCGGTTGTTGTTATTTTGGGGTTTTGTTTGTTTGCTTTTTTTTTTGTTTTGTGGACAATTGCCTGCAAGAAGACAAGAGGCAGAAAGAGGGATAAAAAGGCTATTGCATAATAATAAAGAGATCATAGTCAATTAAGTTTAGTGGTAGATTATTAGTCTTCATCTTAATCTATAAGCAGTATTTGAGAAAACTGATCACTTTTTTTTTTTTTTTTGCGTTACGCGGGCCTCTCACTGTTGTGGCCTCTCCCGTTGCAGAGCACAGGCTCCGGACGCACAGGCTCAGCGGCCATGGCTCACGGGCCCAGCCGCTTCGCGGCATGTGGGATCCTCCCGGACCGGGGCACAAACCCGCGTCCCCTGAATCGGCAGGCGGACTCTCAACCACTGCGCCACCAGGGAAGCCCCTGATCACTTCTTTTTGAAACACTTTCTTGGCTTGGCTTTCAGAAGACCACTTTCTCTTGATGCTCCTATTACCTCTTTGGGACTCTTAGTCTCTGTTCTTGGAGTGCTCCAGAGCTCAGTTCTGGAACATTTTTCTCTCTTTACATACTTCTTAGGTGATCTCATATAGTCTTACGGCTTTAAATAGGCACCCATTAGTCTTTCAGATGTGTATCTGTAGCCCAGACCTTTCTCTTGAACGCGAGTCATTTATGTCACTACAAGCTTCATTGTCTTTTGGGGGTCTGATTGACCTCTCAAAACTAAGATGTCAAAAACTGAACCCTTGGTTCCCCTGACCTCTGCAAATGGTGGTGGGGATTAAAAGGGTAGCAGTGGAGGTGATGAAAGTGATTGGTTCATGAAACATTTGGGAGGTAGAGCCAACAAGTCTTAATGATGCATTAGATGTGAAGATGAGTAGGAACCTAAGATGGCAAGTCAGTTTTGACCTGAATAACTGGAAAGGTGATAGTGATATATACTGAAAGGGAAGGTGTAGATTTGACAGAGAAAATCAGCGGTTCTGCTCTGACTGTATTAAGTTTGATACGTGTGTTAGGCATTCAAATAGGATATGTGAGGTAACTGAGCACTCCATCTAAAGCAGAGATTCCCTCACTCGCATCCATATTGAAAATGAGGATTTTACATAGATGTAGCCCAAATAAAAGCTCTCTGTTTCTCTCTGCATATTGGGACTACAGAGTTGAAGAACAGTGTCTAACCATTAAACACTTAGGAAAGAGTAGATGAGGATATGGACTGATAAACATACCTCTGCAGTGGATCCTAAAATATTCACAGGCAGGTTAGCAGCTGAAAACGTTAGGCAATCATTATCAAATAGATTTGGATATAAAAAACTGAAACTATTATAGCCAAGTCAGTCCTTTTAAAATTCTCTGCTCAAATCCCTCCAGAGACTTCCATTTCACTTAGAATAAACGTCCTGACTATGTCTGACCTGGTTGTCTTTAATCTCTAGTCTCCTGACCACCTACCCTCCTCTTCCCTTAACACATCACACTTGCACACTCAGCCCCGCCCACAGTGGCCTCTTTGCTCTACCTTAAACACTCCCAACTGTCCACTGGTAGCCTTTGCCCTTGTTCCTTCCCTCTGCCTGGAGCTTTCTTCCTCCCAGCTATGTGTTAGGCTTCTTTCCTAGCCTCATTCTGACCTTGCTCAAATGTTTCCTACACAAGAAACCCTCCTTAGACCATCTTATGTGGAATACCAGACTCTGTTGTTGTTTATCCCTTTATTCTGTTTATACTTCTTCACAGTTTTTATCACTACTCCAGCTTAGTTTAAGTATTTATTTGCTTATTATCTGTCTCTCTTATTAGCATGTAGGTGTCAATAGGCCAGGAGCTTTACTTGGTCTATTTTATTTAATGCTATATCCCTAGATCCTAGAACATTACCTTACATATAAGAGGTGCTTGGTAAGAATGTAATTGAATAAATGAACAAATCATTCTTTTTAAAATGTATATCATCAAATGTTTCTTATGTGGAAATTGAATGTGATAGAATGCCAGGTAAGAAATATCTGATAGGCAGGAGAAACCTTCTGTGATAGGCTATCTCAGAGGGAACAGTCTCAGAGCTTAGATTTAAAAATCTAGGCCTCATTAGAGAAACACAAATCAAAACTATAATGAGATATCATCTCACACCAGTCAGATGGCCACCATCAAAAAATCTAGAAACAATAAATGCTGGAGAGGGTGTGGAGAAAAGGGAACACTCTTGCACTGCTGGTGGGAATGTGAATTGGTACAGCCACTATGGAGAACAGTATGGAGGTTCCTTAAAGAACTACAAATAGAACTACCATACGACCCGGCAATCCCACTACTGGGCATAAACCCTGAGAAAACCATAATTCAAAAAGAGTCATGTACCAAAATGTTCATTGCATCTCTATTTACAACAGCCCAGAGATGGAAACAACCTAAGTGTCCATCATTGGATGAATGGATAAAGAAGATGTGGCACATATAAACAATGGAATATTATTCAGCCATAAAAAGAAATGAAATTGAGCTATTTGTAATGAGGTGGATAGACCTAGAGTCTGTCATACAGAGTGAAGTAAGTCAGAAAGAGAAAGACAAATACCGTATGCTAACACATATATATGGAATTTAAGAAAAAAAAAATGTCATGAAGAACCTAGGGGTAAGACAGGAATAAAGACACAGACCTACTAGAGAATGGACTTGAGGATATGGGGAGGGGGAAGGGTGAGCTGTGACAAAGCGAGAGAGAGGCATGGACATATATACACTACCAAATGTAAGGTAGATAGCTAGTGGGAAGCAGCCGCATAGCACAGGGAGATCAGGTCGGTGCTTTGTGACCGCCTGGAGGGGTGGGATAGGGAGGGTGGGAGGGAGGGAGACGCAAGAGGGAAGAGATATGGGAACATATGTATATGTATAACTGATTCACTTTGTTATAAAGCAGAAACTAACACACCATTGTAAAGCAATTATACTCTAATAAAGATGTAAAAAAAAAAAATCTAGGCCGACAGGCCCTACAATCAGCATCAAGGAAATCTCTCAAAATTTAGCATGTCCCCAGATAGAGTGGGAAAGAGCCATTTCCCAGTCATTCAGGGAAAGAGCTCCAGTGTCTGATTCAGGGCCGGGGGTTGGGAAGGAGGAAGTTAGAATGACAATAATCATATGGTATAAACTACTGAGGCTGGATCTCAGGTAAAGTCGAACAATCAAGGACATAATGACAGAACTAGAGTATATATTAGACTAGTGTTTCTCAAACTTTTTATATGTTAGAATTAACTGGGGGGGGGCGCTTTTAAAAACTCTCTGTGATGAGGTTGTACCCTATACCAATGAAGTGACTCCAAGGTACAGACAAATTTGAGACTCAGTGTACTAGACATTGCTCTTCAAAGAGTGGTCCCCAGACTGGCAGCTCTGGCATTACCCAAAACTTGTTAGAAATGCAGAATTACAGGCTCCATGACTACCTACCAATCAGAATCTGCATTTTAACGAGATCTGGGTGATATGTACACACACTGAAATTTGAGAAGCACTAATGTAGACTGTGAGGTAAGAGCTAGGCAGGAAATAAAGTCATTAATCCTTAATTCCCTGAAGTGAGTTAGAGAACCATAAATCCCCCTATGTTCACTATACTTTCTGATTTGGGTCAGAGTTTGATCAGAGCCTGGGAGCAGGGGTGGGTGTAGAGGGCATTGAAATGAAGTACAGATGGCCTTACCTCTTGGGAGAGGTCATTTAATGGAATAGGGAACCAGACAGGGTTTAAATCCAGTTTATGACAACTGGTAGGAGATAGGATTGGAATGGTAGGTTGGTTTCAACTGTAAATGAGCCACAAATAGTGATGGTGTTGGAGCAGGTGAATAACGTAATAAAATCTATATTTTGGATGCAGATTGACCAGGTAGAAATTCTTGATGCACTCCTGAGTAAAACAATAATGAGTTGAGAATAGTTCAAGAATGAGAATAAGTGGAATTTTTTTCACTGTTCTTCAATATTAATGTATGTCCACAAGTCAAAATTAGGTTGTATAGCTTATTATTTTAATCATCCAGACACTAAAAACATCACCTAAAATTAGGAGAACATGTAGAGTCCAACAGTAGATTAGAAATTGCTTTGCTTGGTTAGTTTTGTGAAGATCCTGCTAAATTCTTTTCTTCAGAAATGTAACTTTTTATTTCCACATCAATAGCATAGTTGACATTTTATTTTTTGCCATTTCTTATCATTATTCTTACAATTGCAAACTTTAAAGTTGTAATACATTTTATGTATTGTAAGAAAGTATTAGTATATATGAAAATTTCTCTAGGCTGTTAATCAAGCCCACTATAGGCCTTCGCATTTATGTCACCTCATTTTAAATGCATGAGCTTGTTTCCTTGTGAAGAGTTAGGGAAATGTAGGAAAACTAAGAAGTGAAAGAAATTTGAGGACCATCCAAGGAATCTGATTTATGGTGGAAATGGCTCTCTTACCTATTACATAGTATTCTATCATATGTATTTTATGTTTTTAAAAATTGCAACTGGCCTTTGACCTACTAAACTACAATCTCTATGAGGTAAGGTGAAATCCCAGACACTGTTCCTGGCATGGAGTGGGTGATCAATAAGTATGTTTTGAATAAATGAATGGATGATCATCAGCTTTTAGTCTGGGAGGAATCTGGCTTGTCACTGCCCCTTTCTCTGGAGGGGGTTGCCCTTATCTGATGGGAGCTGCCTTTCCTGGAGAAAGCTGGGAGGTTAGGCTTCTGGAATCGCAGCTTTGCCTTGCTTTCTCTGCACTGCTTTATCCTGCTCATCTCCCTCCCTTATAGGTATCTCCCTCCCTTATAGGTATCTCCCTAAAGCACTTTCAATATGTAATTTGCACAAGAAATCCTGTCTCAGACTCTACTCCTAGGAAATCTTACCTAAGATGTTATATCTGTATGTATAATTGTTAAATATTATATAAACGTACATGTGTATGTATATACATGTGTATGTATGTATGTATGTACACGTGTATATACACACAAAAATTTCAAAAATTTTTATCCTGTCCTATATTAAGAAGTACGTTTTACCTTTTGATCTAGTATAAAATGTTAATAAAAATATATATACTTACACACATACCCATATTTATCCATTTAACAAGTGTCTGTCTATTGCCTATTATGTGCCAAGCACTGTTCTCTGTTGTATTGGATGGGGAAACAGCAGTGAATATAGAGCTTACGTTCATAATACAAAACTTAGCTTTACCATGCGCTATGCAGTCTGATACATGGTATTCTATTCTAATATTTTCTTTTACAATCTATTGTAGTCTATTTCTTTAAAAAAAATGCTGTTCATGACTCACTAAATTGATTTAACAATCTGCTTGAGAGTTGTAACCATCAGTTTGAAAATAGTGCCTTAGATAGTATCAGATCTCATTTTATAAGGTATAGGGATTTTTTGTTAATACCTTCAGGCATTTAATATGATACAATATTTAATATCAAGGAAAAATATATAACTGGCATATGCATGGTAATATTATCTTATTCCTTGAAGGTTTATATGATTCAACCTTTATTTTTTATTAATATTTCTTTTCAAAATACCCTTTTCATCTTCTTCAACTAGAAGTCAGTAGATGAAGCTTTTGCCCTATGTCTAAACAGTCAAGGTCTCTAAGAGAAAATGTGCTTTAAAGAAGTAGGAGTTAATGGTCACTCTTGCACTATAAATTCTATTGGCAGATACTCTACTAGCTGGTAGATAAAAGGATGACTTTCTCCTTGAAAACTCTAATGAGACTTGGGAATAATATACAATCTATGATTCAGGTACTATACTCTAAATGTAAGAGCTTTTAAACAATCTTAAAACCTTATCTAAAATAAATCATATTATTTCTTGTTATTTCTTAGAGAAGTAAAGATATCTAATACAATTATACTCCAATAAAGATGTAAAAAAAAAAGAAAAAAAAACAAGTTATAAATATTTGTGAAGTAAAACAACTTTAGTTTTTGAGCCTAAAAATCTTCATTTTCTTCTTGAGAAAATGTTATGACATATGTTTGCCATTTGATTGATTTAGAAGTGAGGAAGTACTGTATTATCTACAAATATATTCTTTCTGGAGAGAAGCTTAGAAAGGTCAGGGCTGAAGCAGTTGCATATGGTGGGAGGAAAGCATTCCCCCAAGCGTGACCTGGATTTAAATACTAATTCTACTGAAGGAATAGGTGGCATAGGGCTTGCTTATGAATTGCAACTTCCTTTCTGTAAAATGGGATAGTAATCCTAACTTCTCAGACTTGTTGTGAGAAAAAAATGTCATAATACACTGAATATCTGGCTTATTATCACTCAGTAGACACTTAATAAATGCTCATTTATTTCAGTTAAGATTCATCAGGAGGGAACATTTAGCTAGCCTGGTGAGAGAAGTCCATGAGAAAATTGTCTGATTGTTTAATACACCCATTGGGACTTACACGTTCAAACAAGAGCTCTGAGAGGCTACACGTAGAGGCCAGTGATGATGTCCTTACTCCCAGCATCTTCAAAACTCCACTTTGGAATTGCCCTCAGAATATATCTTTACCTTATAGTCACATTTTATGATTGAGATTATTCAGTATTTACTCAGCTGGATCTCTAACTTTCTCATCAGGCTTACACCTCCATAATGTAGTGGTTTTAAAAGTCCAATTCGACTTTGAAAGGTTAAGCTATTTAAAAAACATGATGCAGGACTTGAAAGCAACATTGAAAGAAAAACTCCCAAAGTGCTGTGATTCACCGCAACTAACATGATTGTTAAACTACTGGCCTGACTTGCCAAGAAGCCAATAAGATACAAACTACTGACGGTGATTCTCACTGACTAGCCAAGGATAGCTTCCAGTTGCTCAGGATCAAACCACAGCTGTGGGCCAGAGCCAGGACTGTGGAATCTTGTGGTGCACTGAGACTGAGAGCTTAGAGTTTGAGGCTTGGGAGCTTGTGAAAATCTAGAGCTTTAAGGGATCTCCCAAGGCTCCGTTCCTTAGCTAAGATATACCTGATCTTATAGTCCTGATCTGGTTCAATGTTTCTGTCTTACTGTTTTAAGTATGCTGTTACGGGACTTCCTTGGTGGTCCAGTGGTAAGAAATCCACCTTCCAATGCAGGGGACGTGGGTTCAATCCCTGGTTGGGGAACTAAGATCCCACGTGCCATGGGACAGCTAAGCCTGAGCACCACAACCACTGAGTCGCTCACCCCAATGACAGAGCCCGCGTGCCACAAACTACAGAGCCCACGCGCTCTGGAGCCCTCGCACCACAACCGGAGAGAGAAAACCCGCACGCCACAATTAGAGAGGAGCCCGTGTCGCAACGAAAAATCCTGCACGCCTCAATGAAGACCCCGCGTCCTGCAACTAAGACCCGACGCAGCCAATAAAATAAATTTTTAAAAACAATAAATAAATAAATAGAATATGCCATTACTTCCCAGTGTCTGCTTTTACTCAGAATGAGACAGTTCCACAATGATCACAGGAAAAGTTATTTAACCTTTCTGATCCTCAGATTCCTCATATGGAAAATGGAAGTAATAAAAGTACATTCCAGTAAGGTTGTTGTGAGATTATATAAGATAATGAAAATAAAGTGTTTAATGGGGCACTTGGCACAAAGTAAACTCTCAGTAATAATAATAATTTATTATTATTATTCATAATATCTGAATATAGTGCAATCTACCTCTGTGCCCAGCTCAATGGCTAGGAAACCCAGCTGAATTAAAGCCTATCTCTCTTGGGTACACTTAAAAGGGGATGCTAGACAACTATTACTGGGATAGGGAACCTTTTACAGGGTGTCTAAAGTTCAGATTATGGGCGAAGAGAAAGCCACTGACGGCTCTGTGCTAGTTAGATAAATTTGATTTACATTCAAGTATGTTATTTTTGTTAATGGTCATGTGCCTTTATAGTCACATTTGCTATGGATATATGGATTCAGTTTTCATGACTTCTGAACCCATTGCCCATTTCTATAATAATAATAATAATAGTAATAAGCACAACTAACATTTACTGAAAATTATTAAGGGTGCTACAAAAACCCTTTGATGTGGGCTGTGTATCTGATTTGACATCACTGTAATGAATAAAGTATCAAAGCAGAAAGAGCAGAGCTATCCTCTCCCCCCATCTTTAACTCAGTTCTCCCCACATACCCACCCGCCCAAGCTCTTCATTCTGGTATTCAGGAGCGTTTAAGGCATCGTTAAACTGTATAACTGCCAATTTTCTCTTCCTACTGGTAAAGTATAGGTATGAATGCTTTCACTTGCACCTCGGCAAATATTTATTAAATGCTTGCTCTGAAGCACTGGTCAAAGGACTGAAGTAGAACAAACCTTCAGAGACCCGCTAGTCCAGAGGCCTTGTAATGTCTCACAGGTCCACTCCCCTGACCAGTTCATTCTGTTACAGTTGAAGAATCTTTTTAACTAAATTTTCCATGTGTCAGTTTTTAAATTTTTTTTTTGTTGTTGTTGTTGTACGCGGGCCTCTCACTGTTGTGGCCTCTCCCGTTGCGGAGCACAGGCTCCGGACGTGCAGGCTCAGCGGCCATGGCTCACGGGCCCAGCCGCTCCGTGGCATGTGGGATCCTCCCGGGCTGGGGCACGAACCTGTGTCCCCTGCATCGGCAGGCAGACTCTCAACCACTGCGCCACCAGGGAAGCCCAGTTTTTACATGTTTTAAATGATGATAACATTTGTCCTACTTTATAGCTTATATGAAAGTGTAGTAGGTCATTAAAGCAATGCCTTGGTCTTTGGTGGTGTTAGTTGGTCTTTAGTATTTACCAGTCAAGAGGTGACAAAGAGTGGAACACTTCTAGGGGAATACCACTAGAAAACCATACAAGAAAGCCGCTCATCATCACAGATGGGGCTTTGTGACAGAATGTTTAAGTCACTGTGTTTTTGAGTTCCTGTAGCCTAACCCAATTTCCAATCATTCAGGGGGTATGTCACTTGGGATTGTTATTGTGTCATAGTGGAAAAAATATAGCTGAGATTGCTGCAGGCTAGGCACTCTTCAAAGGCAAATGAAAGAATGAAAACTACTCTCTGACACCTTTTTAAACAAAGAACTTTTAACTATATATAGTCCACGGTTCAACTCACGCAAGGCATGCCAATGTTTTCAAGTACGATTTGCTCTTAAGATGGTTACTGCCAGTTGGAAGTTATGGTTGCTGGTGAAGTCTGTGTTTTAATACACACTATTTATGTTGGTTGCTGTTTTTCAACTTTTAGGTAACATCACCCCAAAGAACGCAACTATAAAATAAAAAAGGGCCACATTTTAAGACTTTGCTGAAGCACATTGGGAATGTCTCTTATGAAGGGGTAAGACAGGTTAAGAATTGGCTTTTTGTAAAGAATAAAATGAGGCTCATCTTTCATGACATAGAATTGGCAGCTCTGTAGTTTCTTTCCGTAAATAAAATACCATTGATAGCTCTTCCAGTTCTTAAAGACTGGAGAAAACAGACAGCTTTACAGAAATGACAGAGTATCTAACACAGCCATTCTTTATTCATTAACTCTAAGAAGGAAAACACTTGAAATAACCAGGAAGAAAAATACCTATTTTCCTCATCACCCAACATGTCAATTATTTCTCTTTTGTCAAATATTCTGTAACCAAGATCTATTTTTACAAATAGGGGCAAGATAATTTAGAGGAGAGGGAGGGAGGAGGAGAGAGAGGGAGAAGGGAAAAAAGGAGGAAGGAAGGGAGGGAGACTGCAAGAATGTGATGGGTCTCCCACCAGTATTTCTAGGCTCTTTATAGTGTCATTAGTTTTTCTCCTGATAAGCATCCTGCCTCATTCAGGCAATATATTACACTGAAGAATCTTTTTCATTTAACTCTCCTCTGTCTCGATTTCTTTATCCTTTAAATGATGATAATGTTCGTTCTGTTTCATAGTGAAGGTGTTAGGATTAATAGTATATTATAGATAAAAATGTTTTGAACTCCCCAGAAGACGTTCCTATTGTCGTCATTATCATCAAAAAATACTCTGCATTTTCTTCTTATTGCTTCTTAGCTTCCCAACATCTAGCCAAAGTAGTAGCTTAATGATGGATATAAAATAATAGAGCTGCAAAAGAACTCAAGGTTGTTGAATTCAACCTTCTTTTCTTTTATACAGAATTGGATAGTGGGGCTTAGAGACATTAAATGACTTTTTAAGGTTACCATAATTCCCTGCTCAGTTTCCTCAACTATGAATGATTTTCAAGACTATGTTGTCAACTCTTCTCTTTATATGCTTATTTTCTTAGCAGCTTGAACTATTTAAACTTGAACTACAGTCTCTACTCTAAAATTTCTAAAATTGGCACCTCTATGTTTGGCAGGCATGTTCTTCAATCTCATACATTTATTTGTTTTTCCAACTTGAACAATTAGATAACTGTACTAGTTTCCCAGAGCTGCCTAACAAATATCACAAATTGCACGATCAAGTGCTTAAAACAACAGACATTTATTCTCTCATGGTTCTGTGTGAGAAGTCTGAAATCAAGATGTCAATAGGGCCTTACTCTGAAGTCTCTGGGAAATAATCTTTCTCTTCCTCTTAATAGAGTCTGGTTGCTGCTGGCAATCTTTGGTATTCCTTGGCTTGCAGCTCTGTTACTCCAATCTTTGATTCTGTCATCACATGGTCTACTCTCTCTGTGTATTTCCATGTCTTCAAATCTCCCTCTCCTTAGAAAGATACCAGTCACTGGAGTTAGGCCCACCCTAATCCAGTATGACGGCCTCTCAACTTGATTAATCAATCTGCAAAGACCCTATTTCCAAATAAGACAGATCTCTTTCACAGGTACCTGGGGTTAGAACCTCAACATATCTTTTTAAAGGACACAAAACAACCCACAACAATAACCTACTCTCACAACAAAATCAAGATGGCTAAAATCAACCTCATTGGAGTCTTTGGAAATTGACTTCATTTCTGTCAATAGTATCACTAATCTGGAAGTGTTTAGGAAACAGATAATCTTAATTCTTCTATCACACTTATGCTCTAGATTCAATCTGCCATGAGGTTCTACTGTTTGTTCTTTTGAAGTATCCATCAACTTTCTTTATTGTCCATTGCCTCTGTGTCTGCCCTGGGCCAGGCCTTTAATTCCCAAGTTAGTTCTGTTGATTCCAGTCTCGCTCTTATATAGTCCCTTACTTCTCAAAATGTAGTCCAAGGAACAGGAGCATCAGTATAAGCTACAAGCTTGGTAGAAATAAGAATTTTGGCCCCATCCCAGACCTGATTGTGATTCTGAATTACAATCTGCATTTTAACATGATCACCAAGTGATACCTGTTAAAGTCTGACAACCTTGAGGTGGTTCAGAGCAAAACTGATGCCCTTTTAAGGTATCCCAAAGCCTAACTTGTTGGAAAAAATTTTAAATCCCTTCCAATTCTAGCTTTATCCAGACCAATTAAATAAATTAAATCAAATATGTACAATGGGATATTATGTCAGAGACAGTATAAAACTAATAATGATATCCAATATCATTAAATCGCTTGGGAAAAATGCTTGGTATATTGTTAATTCAAAAATGCTGGTTCTGGGACTTCCCTGGCAGTCCAGGGGTTAAGATTCCATGCTTCCATTGCAAGGGCCACAGGTTCGATCCCTGGTTGGGGGACTAAGATCCCACATGCTACGTGGAACAGCCAAAAAAAAAAAAAAAATGCTGGTTCTAAAAGATACATGGTGCCATATTTTGAGTATATATGTATATAAAAAGATCAGTGGAATGTTGGACAGTATTAACAGTGGTCATTTTTCGTGCTGTTGTTTTCGATGACTCTTCTCCAGTTATTATTTACTTCTTGTGATGAACATGTTACTAGTTCTGTAATAATAATAAAAAGTTATAATTAAAAATTTTTATCTATCTAAATTTGTGTCCCTCTACTTTTTAAGATTCATTTGCATATTGGGAATGGGATGAGATTTAAAATGGTACTTGAAGAGGGAGAGGCTTTTGACTTATGGTAGAACTACTCATTCTTGGAACTCACCAGCAAAAAAATGTAAATGCACAGTAAACTACAGTTAGTTGCAGAGGAAGAAGTGAGGGAGTCAAGCTGTGTCTTTGATCCAGATACCAGTGTAATTTTGTCCCTTCATTTGTTTAGGCTAAAGTCAGATTATTAATTTCCTATTGCTGCATAACAAATTATTGTAAACTTTGAGGCTTAAAACAGTACTGACATCGATTATCTCCCATGTCTGTAGATTATCTGTTGATTAAGTGTCCAGGTATGGCTTACTGGAGTCCTCTTCTTAGTGTCTCACAAGGCTGTAATCTGAGTGTTTGCTAGGCTGTGTTCTCATTTGGGGGCTCAACTAAAGAAGAATCTCCTTCCAACCTCATTTAGATTATTGGAAACATTCATTTCCTTGCAGCTGTAAGACTAAGGGCCCTGGCCTCTCACTAGCTGTTAGTGTGGTACCCTCAGGCCTTAGATGCCACCTGCAGTTCCCTGCCACATGGCTTTTTCCATAGGGAGTTTATACCATGGCTGTTAGCTTCTTCCATGTTAGCAGGAAAATCTTTTTCTAGTCTGCTAAAACAGAATCTTTGGTAGGAGTGGCATGACATCAAGTTTACATATTCTATTTGCTAGTTGCTTTTCAGAATCCTGTGCACACTCAAGGGCAGAGACAGTTCATCAAATCAGGGCATGGAGATCCTAGAACCATCTTGGAATTCTGCTTACCACACAAATCAGAGCACACTGAGAATTCTCCAAGAAACAGTCAGACAAAGAGCAAGAAACATGGACTTTACCCTAAAGCCCAGTGTCCCCTTCCTCTTCAGGCCTTGTAGGTAGCAGCTACTCTACTAGATGGCGAAAAAGAGGAAAGCTCTCTAGCCTTCAGAAAGCAGGGATACCCACAAAGGACACATCTATCTATGTATACAACAAAATCTACAGGACATAGGGTAAAAAGACATAGCACCCTGCCCCACTTCTTTGGAGAATCTGATGTAAAAGTCTGCAGTACAACCTTGATATTTTTATTTTTTCAAACTTCCATTGTGGATTCTGATGAACTTCTCAGTACTTCCAAACATGTAGAAGGCTTCTGCCTTTCCGTTCACAGATTTTAAAGCCTATATAAGCCCTGCTCTGCTTCCATGTTCACATGAATCCTTTTCCAATTACCCCAGTGCACACTAATTTCTTCTTACCCTGAACTTATATACTTGAATATCTGCTTATAAAGTTCCACAGAGGTTAGTGAGTTTTTGAGTTCTCTTTCATATCTTTTGGATTTTTCTCCGCAATGAAATTATTTCTACTCAAAGACAGAGTTCTTGTCTCATATTAATATAAAGCAGATTTCTGGGTATATCATAGGTATATAATTTTAGTTTCATTAATTGGTTAAACTCAGAAAATAGAGATGGGGCACAGGTACTTCATTTTCATAGCAGTACTTAACTTGGATTCAGAAAACTATTGTTTCCAAGGAACATAGACTAAGGAGGCAGTATATTATAGTAGGATGTGCCCAAACTTTAGATATTCACGTACAAACTACTTAATTTTTTGGGCCATGTTTGTGTATTTTTTGTACTAAAATTTACATGATATTTTTCTTTTAATTGAATCTTACTTGACTTCAACCTAAGCAATAATATCCATGAAACTATGTATTTCATATGGTAGTTATACATGTTACATTTTTCACTTTTGCATGAAAATACATTATAATAAAATAAAGTACTGTCCATGTACCACCCACAATTATTTCCTGTACTACCAAAATGGTGCTTATACAACTTGTTGGGAATTACTTCCATAGTGCAAAACATTTCTAGTCTCAGAAGCTGGCTCTACCTCTTTCAGACTTTGGCTTCTGAATCTTAGAGTACAGGACAAGGGTAAGAATAGTAACAGCTAATGTTTATTGTTAAGTACTATCTACCTGGTAAAGTTCTAAGCATTTTATACATATTCGTTAATTAAATCTCCAAAACAATCCTACGTTATTATCTCCTTTTTTTCAGACAAAGAAGCTAAGGCATAGAGAAGCTATGTAACTTGCTTAAGGTCATACACCTGGTTAACTGAGGAGCAGGGATGCGCACCCAGAGAGTCTGACTTTAAAGTCAGTTTCCTTAACTATTTCATACACTGCTACTGTGGTTTAATCTCGTACGATGAAGGTTAAATGCAAAAACAACAACAACCAAAAAGCCACAACACACACACACTCACCCCTCACCTAGCACCAGACCTAATTTATAGAAAGAATTCAATATAATTTAATGATCTTTCTATAAGATATATTGGTATATTTTATTTAATCTTTTCATAGGGGTCACAAAATGGTGTTATATCAGTCTTTAAACCTCAGACTGGATAAGTATGAAGCTTTCTCATTGAGGCAACTAATAAAACTTCAGACAACTTTTCAGTGGGATTAGAGAGCAGAAGTGCAACTGATTTGAGGAATTTTACATTGATCCCTGACACAACAAAGGTGGTTTAAATTGACCTTCCTGAAAGTTTGCAGGTCATGAAGACCAATTAGTTGCTATGGTGTCAATAAGTGCAAATTGCTTTAGATTCTTGGTGAATAGGGAAATCTCCACTGGGTCAGTGCCCAGGGCAATGAGGTACTAAAGGCACTGCAGGTGGTTTGAAGGCAGACATTAAAAAAAAAAAAACGTCCACAACTGTGCTGGGCTTTGGCGGTCCACTCATAAATGGTGATGTGCTCGGGCAGCTTCTTTAGCCTGTAGAAGAAAATCAAGGTGCTGATCTCAGCCTACACATCACCGTGTGGTCTAGATTAATTTTATTTTAGGGATAATTGTTTCTTTAGACATGGTACAGCAAAAAGAAAAAAAAAAAGATTAGACAGAATTGCTTATTTTGTGGGACTTTTGATTTTTAGTAAAACATCAAGATATAACTAATTAATAATCCTTCTCTCCAGTCTTCATTTTAAAGGTCTTCATTTAAAGTTAACAGAAAAGAAAATATATAAATAAATGTCTAAGTTGAAATGTGGAAACCAAATATTCAACCTTTTTAAAAAACTAATTCAGAACTCAACTTAGACATGCCATTATGTTACAGTCATCATTGAAAAAAATTCTCCAAATTAATGATGTATATACTGTCACAATAAACAGAGTTAACTGAGATAATTAAAAGTATTTTTATTCAGTTAATAAGATAAAGTGTCAGTCGAGAATGAATACTGTGAACTTCTGCAGATAGCGTAGAGCAGAACACCTTGTCTTTGTAAAAACATAACTATATCCAACAATTGCAACATGTTTTATTCATATGGTGTTTATGTCTGGATATGTCCAAGCTATTTGCTAGGTGAACAGTCACACTTGATAGATCCAGGAGGGAATTTCTTGGTACAATGAAAAAAAAGAGTTATTTTGTTCTTGTGCTCCAACCTCAGACCAAGGGAAAAAAAAAAAAACTGTCATAAAAATATGGTCACCTTTCTGCCTCTAAAACTGTGCTTGTGCCTGGGGAAGGATTCTCAGAATGAAAAAAAAAAAATTGGTGACATTACAGGGGACACTTTCTGTTCTTCCCTTTGTAATAGTCAATCTTGTTTAGACAGTAGCCTCTGAGTGGACTGCGAACAGTGTATTAGGACTGATGGCAAGGGATTCAGGGGCAAGGGGTGCACGAATCTGTTATATAGTGACCAAGATCTGATTTTTTTCTACTAAAACTTCACTATTTAAGCTTTGTTTCTGGATGCTCTAATATAGTCAAATTTCTGTATGTCAAGTGCCATAATCCAAAATACTGATAATAAAAATAAAACACTTAATATACCTATTTAATGCTCTTTTACTCTCCCCTTCCCTATGCTGCAAAGACAAAGGTATACTCGTTATAATTAAAAGTGAAAACAATCAACATGGTCTTTAACAATAAAGCTTTTTGTTATGTAGCTGTAAAAATTCAGCAATTGAAAATAAAAGAGGACTCTAACCAAGGGGAAGGTCCATAACCAACTAAGGTTATGCCCTGGGGTTTTGCTCCTTCCACATTTCAAGGGTAACATTAGGTCACCATCAGAAATAAGAGTGGGTAGAATTTTTTTGTTGTTCATTTTAGTTCCAATGACCCTGGCAAAGGGCTACGTACTGAAGTGTGTTTGTTTGTGGAGGTAACTCCATGGGGAATTTTTTAGCTTATGCTACAGGAATGGGGCTTGTAGTGAAAAATGCCACTTAAAGAAACATTGACAAATCATCTGAGATCGGTTACCTTCCTTGTACAACTAAGAAGCCAAGTTTTCTTTTCTTGAAAAAGAAAAGGTTCTTGGTGTGAATTGTGTTCCCTCCATGGTTGTTCCCAGCTGGAGATCAAGTACTCAAAAGCAAAACAGGAATTGAAAAACTAGGACTGTTACCAAAAGCCAAGAAAGAAAAGCTGCTCTGCTGGCAATCTGGGGTATTTGCAGTAGATAGCCCAAGTGGAGGATGTCTGTGAGCAGTGCTTCCTGCTCTTTCTAATAGTCACATAGACGGATGTTCAGTGAACTTGCCCACAGAAGACAGTGCCTGACCTCTTTGAAAACTCAAATTGGATACTGAGTACATGGCCTCAGATGAAAGTGAAAGAGCCCACAGTGCCGAAGACTTGGAATTAGTAGCGTTATAAAATAGAGCACTTGAGGCAAATTGGCCTTACGGAGTGAATAACCAGAAAAGAATAATTTGTCTGAAAACTCTATCCTCACAGAGCTGAACGTGAAGGGACAGGACCTGAAATGAGAAATTGAGCCCAAATAGGTAACCAGTAACCATAAATAGCCAGACTTTGCAAAATTCCAAATACAGTAGATGAACTCAGATGACTGGTCCTGACTCTTGTTTCGGGCAATTGAGGCAGCTTCCCTGGGTCCTGTGTTTGCTGTCTGATGGAAAGGAGAGGGCAGCATCATGCTTTATTCTTCTTTTCCATAGTTCATTAAAACTCAGTTCCAAAAGTTTCTGGCAGAGAGCCTGTAGAAGTTGTCAACAGTGTGGCTCCCTCATATTTGGTGGTTTGGGATACGCCTGCAGCGGGTAGAAGGCCCCGGCTCCAAACGCTTCTAGGGAGGCCTCTGCAGGCATGGCACCAGTAAATAATGCTGACTCTGTTTTAGGCCTTGACTTTGGGCGGAAGTGGGGGAGTGTGAGCTATGGGTATGAAGTGAGATGATCTGCATATGCAATCTGAAGCTGTCTGCTTTGAAACTCTCAACTTCATCAGGTGAAGGCATGTTTATAATAGAACCACTCTCCGAGGTGCCATTTTGGATATGGGGAAAAAATTAAGGTGCAAAGAAACATAAGCTCTGGATTACTCCCCCCTAGTCATTCGTTCCAACTGGATTTTAGCTTCGTAAAGAGAGGGATCGGGGCTTCCCTGGTGGCGCAGTGGTTGAGAGTCCGCCTGCCGATGCAGGGAACGCGGGTTCGTGCCCCGGTCTGGGAGGATCCCACGTGCCGCGGAGCGGCTGGGCCCGTGAGCCATGGCCGCTGAGCCTGCGCGTCCGGAGCCTGTGCTCCGCAACGGGAGAGGCCACAACAGTGACAATTTTTTTTGCAATCCCTAGAGAGCCAAACACTTAGATGGGGCCTCAAAAAATGTTTGTTGAAGGGATGAATGGAAAGGCAAAATAAGATAAGATAAGAACCAAGATAAGATTTTATGTTTACTGTTTTTTGATTTACTGGTATCTGCTTTTAGAGTTGCCTCCTGCAATGGGAACAGCCTCTTCTCTTTTCTTACACATGCCATTCCAGTGTGCCCAGGAACCGAGCTTGAGTTCCTGAAGAACTGGAATGTAGGAGTAGAACTGGAGGTGGAATGGCAGGGGTGACCTGAATTCTTAAGAAAACATCTGTGACTAATTTATGCATTCCCAGATTTACATGGAAAATCTCTGGACTACTGGGGAGAGATCTGGCTTCTCTGTAAAGAAGAGAAGATTTTGATGCCATGAAATCTGGCTTCAGAAGCCCATCACCCTGCCATACTCACACACACACACACACACACACACACACACTCTCTCTCTCCCCAATCACTATACTATAGAATGAAGAGATTCATTAGGTCTAACCATTAGAACATTTGCATTGAAGAGCACACTGAGAAAGAACCCATTGATTTACATGTACCTCATCAAGTAACATCTTTTTCGGACTCCATATATATGCTCTTGTTTGGAATTAAATCAAGATGGGCAAAGCTCACAGGCACAAGCTAGAGGGGCCCTGCCTTGCCTAGTTTAAAAGAAAATATTTTTCTATTTATCTTCTTCACAGATATGGACTAGAGTATACTAAGTAAGTTTCAAGGAGTTTAGAGGTGTTATGCCAGTAACAAACAGCATATTGAACTAGGTACAAGTGTTCAGGGAGGGAAGTGCCAGAGGCAGTGATGGGTCTGGTTTTATTTAGCGCATTTAATAATGATCTAGAAGAGGGAGAAAACACATTAAAATCACAGATTATACTAAATTGGCAGGTGGTGTAAACACAAATGAGGGCAAACAAAAGGATATAAAGAATTTAGCACAGAAATGAGATTCCGTCAGGAAAAAAATGCGCTTTCACATCTGTGCAAAGTATCTTAAATCAGTGATGGAAATTGTTTTAAAAGTCATTTAGCTCAGAAAATGTTCATAGACATTGCTCACATTTATAAGTGCTAACCCCTCCCCACTCCTAGCTGGTTTTATTCCTAGATTATACTGTTTATTCTTATCTTTTAAAACTACAAATCTGGTCAAGTCACATCTCTGCTTAAAATCTGAAAGGTTCTGAGTTTCCTACAGGATGCAGTCTAAGCTCCTTAGCCCTATATAGCAGACCCTTCCTTCACTATTTTTGTCCGTCTTCCCAGCCCCTTTCACACGTCTGTCTGCTCTGCGCTCCTCATGGCATCCAGGCAGAATTATTCGTAGCTCCCTGATTGCATCTCACCTTACTACTAACTGTACCATCTGCTCAGGGCTCCAGTCCTTTCTCTCCTCTGGGTTATCTCCATATGACCTTCAAGATTCAGTTCGGGCCTTGCCTCCATCACAAGCTTTCGTGCACAGAAACCATCCCCACCCCAGAGTTTGGTTTGGTGCCTTCCTTGGTACTGCCAGCCACCCACTACCCACTTCTAATATAACAAGTTGACAAAGAACTAGATTTATTGAGCACTTAACTATGTTCCAGACTCCGTGCTATGTGTTTTCATGCAATGCCTTTATGATTATCACAGCAACCTTAGGAGGCAAGTATAATGATCTCAGTTCTATATATAAGGAAATTTCGTATTAGGTTAAGTAACTTGCCCAAGAGTACAGAGTCAGTAAGTGGCAGAGCTGGATTCAAACTGCTCCCAGAGTCCATACTTTTAAAATGACACTATTATAGTAATGTGTTTCCCTATCTCCCTTACTTATATAAATTTCTTGAGGACAGGGACCATGTCTTCATCACCTAGCATTGACAGCACCTCACATGGTACACACAGCTGAATAATAATAAGTATAATTAATTTTTAATGAGTGCTAATTACGTGCTAGGCAATTTACATGTATTTTTGTATGCATTACTCACAAAACATTACAGAGTGGATAAAATCACTTTTAGTTTATAAAATCACTTTTAGTTCAAGAGTTGAGAAACATTTTCAAGATTATGTAGATCTGTCTTCAAAGCCTCGTTTTTTTGTGACACCAGTCTCATCCCATCTGACAGAATATATGCATAAAGTATGTATAGGATTCCACAGCAAACAATTGCCAATGAAGCCCCACCCAAATACAGGAGAGACACCAAGTATATGCATAAATGTAAGCTCTCTGTTTATTTTTGTTAGGCCTGTTGATCTCTGCTTGAGCCCATTCCGATTCACTTTAAGCTGTAGTCTCATGAGTACTTTACTTTTGTGGTTAAATTGAACATATAGATCCATGTACTATTTTTGGCATCAAAGAGACTCGGCTTTTACTATTGTTACCTCTCAAGGTTTTCTTATTTAGAAGAATCAGCAAGACCCAGGCCCTGGATGATGCCCATGAGATACAAAGGAAGAAGGCATGTTGATCTAGATTGGAAAAGAAAACTCTCAATCCAGGGTCAGTCACTCTATCCCTCTGCATTTCAGTTTTCTCATGTAAACCAGATTCCCAAGTATTAGACTGTGGGCCAGCTGCATCACCAGGGAAGTATTTGATAAATATTGATTTCTGGGTCCCATTCACAGGGATTCAGATTCTGTAGGTTTTGGGCAAGTGTTTGTGAAAGTTCCCCAGGTGATTTTGCTGCAGTGAATCTTTGTATAGCACTGGACTAAATGATTTGTAGCTAAGAGATAATGCAATTTATTATCCAGGCTCACTTCTTGGAGGCTCAGGAAAAAATATTTTTGTTAAAATTGGTAATTTTTACATACCAAAGTCTTTTAAAACGAGGGCCTTGCATGTAGCAGGCTCAGTGAGTTGGCTTCATGTTTATTGCATTCACAAATGAGGCCTGTGTTATTTGGAATGGGTTTTTTTTTTTTTAATAGTAATAAAAGGAATGGCTAACACCTCATAGTAGTTTTACTAAGCTTAATTTTTTTTCCACATATTGTATTCAGTATTCACTTTTACACATGAGAGAACTGAGGCTTCCAGATTGTCCAAAGTCATAGCCAGGAGCATAGCCAGAATTTGTTCTTATATCTTCTAAATCTGAAGGCCATGATATATTCAATTCCTCAATAACTATCTTGTAGCCTATGACTGGTACAGTAGGGCTTCTAGTCTTTATATGAAATGGAACTACATTTTTTTTTCAACAAAGCTTTTCGATTCTTAAGATAAGAAGGATAGGATTTTCTACTGTAAGACAGTTGAAAGGAATGGATAGGGTAATGCTGCTGAAGACTTTAGTACGCCTCTAGCAACTTACACAGACTTTAAAATAATGTGCTAGGCTTGGTGGAAGAAACTGACTTGAAAATCACTGGTTTAAAATTTGTGGCCTTACAGGTAGATCCTGATCTACATGTTGAGGATCTCATTGTATGATATTGATTCCACTTCCCCATGCACTCCCCCAAAGATCATATTTCCCCCTGAGTCCTCCCTATTTTAATAAATGGTATCACAAGCAACCTAGCTGCACTAGCCCCAAGCTAAGGATTTGATTCCTTTTACCCTCAGTCTGCTTCTTAATTCTTATTCATCACTAGGTCCAATTGGCTCTATGTCCAAATATAGCCTAAAATTTTCCATTTTTCTCCTCCTTCCTCTCTCCATCTTCCCTAATCCACCTTAAATTAGACCCCCTATAATCTCTTTTATAAACTGCAATAGCCTCCTAAGTGGTCTCACAGATTCTTCTCTTGCCCCCCTCTCCCCCTGTAATCCTTTCTCCTCACTCAGCAGAGAGATCTGTTTTAAAATGTAAATCCCATGTCACTCTCCTACTTAAAGCTCTGCAATGAATTCCCATTTCATTTGGAATAAAATCCAAACTCCGTAAGGCCTTTGGCGATCGAGTTTCTCCTTGTCTCTCTCACCTCATCTCCCCTCATTCTGAACGATGTCTCACCACACTAGCCACACTGGACTTGTGCTGGCTCCTTGAAACTTAAACTTACTTATGCATCAGAACTTTTGCGACTTCTTTTTACCTCTGCAGGGAACGCACTGCCCCAACATGTTCTCTTTTAAAAATAAATAAATAAATAAATAAATTTATTTTTGGCTGTGTTGGGTCTTCGTTGCTGCACATGGGCTTTCCCTAGTTGCGGCGAGCAGGGTCTACTCTTTGTTGCGGTGCGCCAGCTTCTCATTGCAGTGGCTTCTCTTGTTGCAGAGCGCAGGCACTAGGCGCACGGGCTTCAGTAGTTGTGGCACGCGGGCTCTAGAGCACAGGCTCAGTAGTTGTGGTGTACGGGCTTAGTTGCTACATGGCATGTGGGATTTTCCCGGACCAGGGACAGAACCCACGTCTCTGCATTGGCAGGCAGATTCTTAACCACTGTGTCACCAGGGAAGTCCCCCCCATGTTCTTAAGTCTAGCTGCTCTCTTCACTCAGATATTAGTTTGAATATCTTTAGATATCACCTGTCTTCCTCCTAGAGACCTTCTCAAATAAACTCCAAGTCACTAACCTGTTTGTTTTCTTTGTAGGACTCAGAGGGACTACACTGTAATTTACATAAAATGTATTAGAGTAGATTTTGAGATCCAAGGATAAGTCAGTTGAAGTTGCACCCCAGGTGCAGATAGCATTCTAATCAAGAATTCACTCTCCCTGAGGAGGGTGGGAGGCTGTTGTACAGAAAGGTCGCACTCCAGAGGGGGCTACTACTTCAGCTATCTTTATCTCTGATAAAGATGTTGTGCTAATTAGCATTGTAAGTGTCAAAAGTGGATTTTTATCGGTGAAATTGGCACCTCAGTAATTAGCACAATTAATGCTAGAAATGGACTCTCACAGGTAAAATTAAAGATGAATATGTCAAAAACATTTTGGTTGTGTCCCCCAATCTTGGCATGAACAAGGTTTAGAAAACTAGAAAACACTTTCTTCTTAGGATCGGAATACAAAGCTTGATCTTGAAATCTCCCAGGTCTAGCCACTGATTTTTTTTTTTTTTAACATCTTTTTTGGAGTATAATTGCTTTACAATGGTGTGTTAGTTTCTGCTTTATAACAAAGTGACTCAGTTATACATATGCATATGTTCCCATATCTCTTCCCTCTTGCATCTCCCTCCCTCCCACCCTCCCTATCCCACCCCTCTAGGTGGTCACAAAGCATCGAGCTGATCTGCCTGTGCTATGTGGCTGCTTCCCACTAGCTATCTATTTTACGTTTGGTTGTGTATATATGTCCATGCCACTCTCTCGCTTTGTCACAGCTTACCCTTCCCCCTCCCCATATCCTCAAGTCCATTCTCTAGTAGGTCTGTGTCTTTATTCCTGTCTTACCCCTAGGTTCCTCATGACATTTTTTTTTCCTTAAATTCCATATATATGTGTTAGCATACGGTATTTGTCTTTCTCTTTCTGACTTACTTCACTCTGTATGACAGACTCTAGGTCCATCCACCTCATTACAAATAGCTCAATTTCGTTTCTTTTTATGGCTGAGTAATATTCCATTGTATATATGTGCCACATCTTCTTTATCCATTCATCCGATGATGGACACATAGGTTGTTTCCATCTCCGGGCTATTGTAAATAGAGCTGCAGTGAACATTTTGGTACATGACTCTGTTTGAATTATGGTCTTCTCAGGGTATATGCCCAGTAGCGGGATTGCTGGGTCATATGGTAGTTCTATTTGTAGTTTTTTAAGGAACCTCCATACTGTTCTCCATAGTGGCTGAACCAATTCACATTCCCACCAGCAGTGCAAGAGTGTTCCCTTTTCTCCACACCCTCTCCAGCACTTATTGTTTCTAGATTTTTTGATGATGGCCATTCTGACTGGTGTGAGATGATATCTCATTGTAGTTTTGATTTGCATTTCCCTAATGATTAATGATGTTGAGCATTCTTTCACGTGTTTGTTGGCAGTCTGCATATCTTCTTTGGATAAATGTCTATTTAGGTCTTCTGCCCATTTTTGGATTGGGCTGTTTTTTTTTTTTTGTTATTGAGCTGCATGAGCTGCTTGTAAATTTTGGAGATTAATCCTTTGTCAGTTGCCTCATTTGCAAATATTTTCTCCCATTCTGAGGGCTGTCTTTTGGTCTTGTTTATGGTTTCCTTTGCTGTGCAAAAGCTTTGAAGTTTCATTAGGTCCCATTTGTTTATTTTTGTTTTTATTTCCATTTCTCTAGGAGGTGGGTCAAAAAGGATCTTGCTGTGATTTATGTCATAGAGTGTTCTGCCTATGTTTTCCTCTAACGGTTTGATAGTTCTGGCCTTACATTTAGGTCTTTAATCCATTTTGAGCTTATTTTTGTGTATGGTGTTAGGGAGTGATCTAATCTCCTACTTTTACATGTACGTGTCCAGTTTTCCCAGCACCACTTATTGAAGTGGCTGTCCTTTCTCCGCTGTACATTCCTGCCTCCTTTATCAAAGATAAGGTGACCATATGTGCGTGGGTTTATCTCTGGGCTTCCTATCCTGTTCCATTGATCTATATTTCTATTTTTGTGCCAGTACCATACTGTCTTGATTACTGTAGCTTTGTAGTACAGTCTGAAGTCAGGGAGCCTGATTCCTCCAGCTCCATTTTTCGTTCTCAAGATTGCTTTAGCCACTGGTTTTGAAGACTTCTGATTGCCTAATGCTGACCATGAGGGCAGCAGAATCCTGACTCTGGAATACTGTCATATCCACCTTGAGGGAACCACCATGTAAGATGTTGGTGGGAATATGTAACAGGAAAGAGAGGTGGCATGCCATCAAGCCACAGAACAGGTTTTATTAACTGTGGTATGCCTGTTTGCTAATAAATTTTATTTAGTAAAGACTTCATGTGTGGAATTAAGTACGAGACTTGCTTTCATTTATAACTTAACAGCAGAGTTGGAGAGGGAATAGCTCACCCTCACATATCTCAAAGCTTGTTATAGTAACTTATTTACAAAAAACAACCCACGACCTGTGCATACCAAATGAAGTTTGGTTTAGAAGAATTAGTAGATATAATTCACTTGCATATGTATTTGTTTACCTGTTTAGTACCCATCCCCCTACCCCCCATCCCATGTAAATCTCCCAAGAACAGGGGTCTTAGGTGATCTCTTCCCAGAGCCTTGACCAGAGCCTGGGACCAAGGAGGCACTATTTCAGTCATTCAATAGCTATTTTATTTTTCTGAAAAGAGAATAAAGGGAGGGGAAGAAAAAAAGGTGAAAATAATAGAACAGAGAAACAGGAATAAGGGAACTTGGAGAGAAGAATGAAGAATAGGTATATGGAGAGGAAGTCAACAGAGGAGTCCTTAGTCTTAAACAGGCAATGGCAAAAAGTAGTAGAGTTATGCTCTTTCTTGGAATACTGGCCCTGTGAGATGCTATGAAGAAAAACATATTTAGTGGTTAAATAAGATTGGTAAGGACTACAGAAACCTCTCCCTCACATACCCACAATGCACATGAGCACATTAAAGGCTCTGAGAGGCATTTTAGGGAACACCCCCCCCAAAATGCCTTGTTAATTTTGCTTTACCCAGAATTTCCCAAACTTATTTGAGCACGGGGCCCTTTTTTCTCTGTGACATTTATTAACAAGCTTTGAAAAAGGCTTTAGAAAAGCATAAGGGATGGTTAGGAAACTGACAAAGAAAATGCCAGTGCTTTCGTTATCCTGTGAAGCTAGTTCTGGGGCAAGAGTCTAACCTTCCCTTCCTGTGCACCTCATGCATGGCAAGCATCTGCAACTGGGTTCCGAAGCAACCAGGGAAACAATGTTCCATCTACTTCTACCTTCTGACTCACCCTTCACCTAGAGAAGGAAGGTGGACTGAATGGCTGAACCTTCCTGAAGCAGGAATATTGAGAGATAACTAGGAGCAATCATGCACTGAAAATCGGATATGAACGAGCTACCCAGTGTAGCAGAAAAAAATGAACCCATGAGAGTTGCCAGTACAGTGAAACCCACTTACTACATCCTTTTAAAGATCAGCCTAATGCTCACACATGCTCAATGCTTCCTTTCCTTGGCCCTAGGAGGAATATTAAGAAGGTGTTTCACTTTAGTAAGGTTCATGAGTTTATAGCCTTGAGAATGCCCTTGAGAATAAACTCTAGGGACTGTGAGAAAGGAAAAGAAAAGCTGCTTTTAATGGATTTTGTCTCTAACTCTTTTCCATAATACTGCAACTAAAACATTTGAATTAGTTAAATTTTCTAAACTCAGTAACTGCCAGAGAGAGATGACTATTTTCCTTTTATTATCTTTAGTTAACTAAAAATCAAATCACGTCAGAGAGTTAGGCAAACACATTTTGGGAGAGATTCCTAAAATATAAACACTCCAAAAAGCATACAACTACATTGTTAATTGTTTGACTAACAGAAGGGATATATGAACCTTTGCAAAGGTAAAAAATAACAAAGGGAGCATGCTCTTTTTTACTCCTTGAACTTCACATGTGCTTTCTTTCAACTCAGAGTTCTTTGATCTCAGTTTTGCCATTCATCCTTCAGTCTTCAGTTTAGATGACATGTACTTTGGAAAGTGTTCCCTGAGCCACCTACTAGTCTAAAAGAACCTGATCAGGTGTTCTCATTGCAACTTCTTTTATCACCCTTGGTCATGGATTTAATTGCCCATTTACCGCTAGATTATAAACTCTAAGATGACAGGGGTCACATGTATCTCATTTTGTTCATTGGTTAGTCCACAGAGTTTAATGAATTGTCTGGAAGGAAACAGATGCTTAATAATTGGTTGGTTAATACAGTTTCTTTTTCTTTTTTTCTTCTTTTTTTTTCTTTTGGCTGTGCGGCTCGTGGGGTCTTAGTTCCCCGACCAAGGATTGAACCCAGGCTCTTGACAGTGAAAGCCCGGATTCCTAACAACTGGACAGCTGGGGAATTCCCCAGTTAATATAGTTTTGGTTTAACTAGAATATAACCTACATTTTGATATGCAAAATTGCATTCAGGGAAACCTACATCAGCATAAATATTAACTCCATGTTCACATATATTAGCAATCATAGTCACTCAGAGAAAGATATATTCCTGGGATTGGCTCTAGAGTAATTCAGCCAGAATACAAAGAGAAGCTCAGCTTAAGAATTATGGACATTAGAAATTAAAGACTCAAGAGATGAAGTTTCTGAAGTAATTTTGAGTTTTGGAAGTTCATAGAAATGATTCACTTCACGAAAGGATTGCTTTTGGCTATTAAGTCAAAATTAGATGATTGAGAGACATTTCATTGTTTAAGATGTCTGATTCATCAAAATGTACCAGAGTTTGCTTTGAGGTTTTCTACACACGATTGTAGAGGTCAAGTACTTATGTGAAAGCTGCAGATGAATAAGCAAGTAGATGAAAGATAGGTTATACACACACAAAAACACACATACCTCCTGTCCCCCTTCCCCTCTGAAGCTGTGTTTCTTTAGACTTTCATTCGCATGTGTGTTTGCATGGCTATATTAGTGTATATGTGTGTGAGGGACAGGGATAAAAAGAAAGAAAGAGAGAGAGAAGGAAATAAAAAGAAAGAAAGAAAGAAAGCAAGAAAAAAAAGAAAACAGAAAGGAAGGAAGGAAGAAAATAAAGACATAGGATGAGAGCAAAGAATCAAGTTCATAGCCAAATTCTTGTGTTCCTGGTATAAATAAATTAATGAAACAGAAACAAACAGATCTTGGATTGATATAAGCTGAATTGAAGCCTGTGTGTGTGTATGTGCTTACGTGTGTGTGTGTTTGCGTGTGCTTATGTAGGGGTCATTTCCTGGTAGTCTACTGTGTTCATTGGCCTTTATATGTTACATCAGGTGTCTATAATCTCCTCTCTACAAATAAAATAACACTAAAGCAATTTGCTGATGACCAATATTTGGTCACACATTACAGAAAGATAAAATGAAATGAAATAATTTGGAATTTTGAGTGTAATTGGTTGCAATGTGGCAAATAAATCTTTACTGGCCAATCATACAGAAAGGTTTCGACATAGCAAAAAACATAAAAATCAAAACCAAGGATGCACAGGGTAAGAATTTTGAAAGAGGAGTAGTCTCATATAGAATATGGATGACACTGGGACAGGAGAGGAGCAAAACTATATGTGGGAGAGAACAGAATCAAGGGAATAGGGGAGAATACAAATTTTTGAAAGTCAAGTCTCCGAATGCTCAGTTTGATTTCAGTACAAACTATCTTCACTTTATTCTAAATAAAGCTGCTTGAGCATGTGGGGAGGTACAAAAGAAGGAATAGAAAGATAGAGGAGCTCACGACAAGCTATAAATCTTGATGCTTAAATTGAGTGGGGGGAGTTGAGACAGTACAGTACAGAACTTGTTAAAAAAAAAGTGACAAATGGTGTTTCCATTTGTGAAAGTCATTTACAATTGGCCATTAATAAAGGAGTTGGAAGAAGGGGAGCCTCTTGCAGAATTTCCAAAATTTCACTCATCAGATTTAGCCTATTTCATTTAATTCCACTTAACAGCTTAGAGTTGATGTTACTCAAATATGTATAAGGTCTCAAATGGAAAACATTTTGGTAATTTGCATGGCTATTTTCAAGACTGCAAAATCTAATCGTCACAGACAATAGAACCAGACTGTTGGCAATGGAAATAAGGGACAAAAATGACTGATGTAAATCAGCCCTTGAGAAGTTAGGTTTCTCCCAAGGTAATCCAAATCAGTGCAATGCCCTTGCTCACAAAGTTGATGTTCACAGAAGTAGCTAGAGAAACTCCAAGTCCTGCCTGGGGCCGTGGTCCACGCATCACACACTCTCCCTATGGTGTTGTCCTTCCACAGTGAGGAAATAAACCTTTTCATCTTGATGAAGAAGAGTCTCAACTTGTTTTATTACTTGGGGCTTAGTTTAAACTCCTTTTCCTTTAAATTTCTTTGGGGTGACTGTTAGATTCCTTGCTCTCTTGATAACCTGGAGATCCACTGGGTACTATAATTATTATAATTGTGGGCCATAACTGTCTTGTTTTGGGGCCAACTGCTCTTCTCACTTGAATAATAGAGTTTGTCAATGGGCACACATAAATCACAGACAGGATGGTTTTCGCTCTTCCTGACTTGACAAACAACAAGCACATTTAGAATTCAGCCTTGTAATTAAGCAGGGTCCAATCTCCACAGGCAGGGCTGATACAAAAGGATTTGCAGCCTGGGGGAAGGGCTCTTTGTGTTGACCTTGGATGGCAGGCATTATAGCATCTGAGGGAATTGCTGCCCCTACGCTGTCCTCATCTGTGACCCTAAATCATACACAAGGTTTATGTGGTTAGTAGGACACTGGGCACTAAATTTGGAGTGAAAAGACCTGAGGCTCAGTTTTATCTGTAAAATTTCCTATCTTGGCGGTTGGAATGAGGTTATATGCAAGTGCTTTGTTATCTACTTTAAGGAAGAACCAATTGGTGATAAAAATGAATACACTTTAGGGACTTCCCTGGTAGCACAGTGGTTAAGACTCTGCACTCCCAATACAGGGGGCCTGGGTTGCATCTAGATCCCACATGCATGCCTCAACTAAGAGTTCGCCTGCTGCGACTAAGGATCCCACCTGCTGCAACTAAGGAGCCTGCCTGCCGCAACTAAGACCCGGTGCAACCAAATAAATAAACAAGTAAATATTAAAAAAAAAAAAAAGAAAACACTTTAAGTCTTCTTCAAAGTATGTGGGTGTGCGTTTATGTACTTGCCCTCTGTGTTGTGGATTATAACAGGGGTACTTTTTCATTGTTTCTCCCTCTTTCCCCTATCAAAGAACCTGGAGCTCTCCAATGCCCACCACACATGGCTCAGCTGACTCCTAATAAGCTATGTTCTCTACCTGAAGATGTTGCTGCGGCCACTCTCTCAGTATTGAAAGATGTGATTTGGCTCGTCACCTGGACCCTCATAGAGGATCCCGTCAATAGGGTGATCAACTGTCTTGATTTGCCCAGGACTGTCCCAGTTTTAATGAAAAATTTCCATCCCCAACTCCCTTAGTCCTGGGCTTCATTGCTTTTCAGTTCTTTGTACTCACTTGGGAAAACTCAACTATGTGAGATGGTTGCTCACAGTTGGCGCTGTTACCTGTTGCTCTGACAATTTGCTTTGACCTTAGCTATTTATTTAATTCTGTTGGGATGCAACTTGTTCTTACCTTTGTGCTATGCTCTAAACCAGGAGTTTTCAAGCTGTATCTCACTGAACTCCACAAATAGTCCTGCATGGGAAGCTGAGCACAGAGAGCTTCAGTTCTCTTCCCACCATTACAACCAAAGTAGCTCCTCCACATTCTGTTTAAATATTGGGTTCTATGTAAGACTGACCACTAAAAAGATGAGCCATAGCCCTACCAAGTAACTAACTTTATTTAGACTTCAAGAAATGTCATACTGCATTTAAGAAAAGGGGAGGAGTAGGAATTGCCTTTGATAGAATAGCTTTTGCTTTTTCCTTTTCTTCTGTTGGGGATAAAAGTTACTGTTTGTAGTAGTAGACTACTGACTAGTAGTCGAATACTGATAAATATAAAATATTTTCCCCAACTATCCTTTCTTCCTGAGCATCTTTCCCATTCTCTGATAGCACAAATTACCATATGTCCACATGTGAGCATTACTCAGAATGCTGGAGGTTGATTAATGGATGGGATTGTGAAACACAAACAAACAATTGAAAAAGCATGCAGTTTCAAATTTTTTTCAGTATGTCAGACATGTATGGTATCCTGTGGGTTGGCCTGGGCATTCGCATATAGACCTGGTGCTATTATAGGTTGTAGCCACAGTTTTTCGAAAACAAGTAATTATGTATTATAATGCACATATCATCACACACACATTGTCTTTGGAAAGGACCAAACCTTGAGCTAGAACCTGTAAGGGAAGCAGGGCAAAGTGCTGAGGTTAAAGAACATGGCCAATTGAGATTGATGAGAATTTCTTGGGTTTGGGTTATGAGAGGCCTAAATTTAGGTGAGGTTTGGAGAGAGGACATAAATATTTCAGGTAATAGGAAAATTGTTTTAATGAAAATTCAGAGAAGTAGGAATAGTCATTTGCAACATGAAAGAGCAAGAGTGATCTAGGGTTAAGTCTTTGATTCTATTTATTTTTCTACTCATTTATTAACCTCCAACCATCATGTGATAATATGTTAATATCAGCCTTCCTCACTTTACCACCAACTATTCCTGCACTCTCTCATTCTGCTGGTTTCTGTCTGTTGGTCATTTTATTTTTAATCTCTCGAATTTACTGTTTTTTTAACTAAAAAAATTCACAAACTATATATTGAGAGATATTGGTTTGAAGCACACAAAAAAGGTAGGTCTTATTTATATGTGTGGATTCTACATTAAAGTTAAAATTTAGGAAAAATGCCTTGCTGATGCTCTCAGCCTCTTCAGTCCTGTCACCCAGGCACTCTCTTTTCTCATAGCATCATCTCTTCAACTGTTTCCTCTTCCCTTTTCTCTCATTCTTCCTCTTTTTCTTTTTTAACCTAAATATAAATATAAATATAAATATGGCCCTGATGCTCACTAAAGTGTTATATGGCTTTTTCCTTCCAGAGTGGAAACATAAACAGGACAGTGAGAAATAATTTCTAATATACGAGAGGGTCACTATTGTCATACACATTTGTGGAATGATGAGACACATCTGAGGGAATCTGTGAAGGACATTATTAACTGGCAGAGATTGGCCACATTCCCAGACAAAACTAGAATATTTTGGTGCCTTTCCTGGTGCTGCATTCTGTTAGTTCTTAAATTTTCTCTTTCATCTATTTTTTTTTTTTTTTTCCCCTAGCAAACCTGAGGAGTTGTCCTGGACAGAAATAAACGGCCTTTGTCAGGTTACCTTTCCCACAAGGACATGGGGAAAAAGGGTTGTATGTGAATGTGCTAATATGATTCTAAGTGCTTTCAAACCGTTCTGCTTAATTCTTTCTGTGGCATGTAATTCCTGAGGGACATGCACCAAATTGATAAGCTCAGTGCTAAAGTGAACTGTCTCATCTAGTCCCCAGGAGCCTCTGACTGAAGTGTCAAAATACCATTGTGCACCAGCGGTATTGCTGTCCCGTAGAAGAAACACTTCAGCACACTATTGACACCATAAGCAAATTAAAAGACTCACTAAAGTTACTATTCTCGTATTATAACAACATCTCCTATAAATTATTAAAGCCCACACAATTTATTACCCACGTTAGGGGGGAGAAAAAAAGCAAGTTGAATCATAAGCCATGCTACTTAATGATTTATTTTTTTTGGTCTTCAATGTTTTGAGGTTTATAAATCATCCTGCTCAACTCTACACTGCACCAAGGAAAAAAGCAGTTGTTAGTCGTGCCCTTCTCTCACCAATGATCAGTTACGCACAAGGTGGAAGCATACTCATTATTTTAGCATCTATCAGCAGCCTCTGTGTTTCAGACTGGCTGTTCTTTTCATTACTATAATGCTTAAGCACGGCATTGAATGGTTATGATTTAAGGCGTTAGATGACAGATCTAAGCCTTTTCAGAAATAAATATTAACCTCATTATTTAAGCAGGGAGACCAAACTGACTTGTTTTCTGTCTCAAGGCTTCTAAGAAAATCAAGATTTACTTAGAAATCCTGGGCTGTAAAGTCGGTCCACCAAGCTCACCACTAGTCTATCTTGATTATATTTCATGATTTTAAACACCTATCTGTAAACAAATAAACATATTTATTTGTTTAAACATTGTATTCTACTCCGAGTGGTATGTTTTATCTCTACCTTTGCAATTGTGTGGGCTTTAATAATTTATAGGAGATGTTGTTATAATACGAGAATAGTAACTTTAGTGAGTCTTTTAATTTGCTTATGGTGTCAATAGTGTGCTGAAGTGTTTCTTCTACGGGACAGCAATACCGCTGGTGCACAATTGTATTTTGACACTTCAGTCAGAGGCTCCTGGGGACTAGATGAGACAGTTCACTTTAGCACTGACTTTTACCTCTAGCTTTGAATGACTTGGGCAAGTCATTCAAATTCAGAGAGACTGTTTCCTAATCTATTCAATGAGTATACTGTATTAAATAATCTCTAAATTATCTTCCAGATTTAAATTCTGGTAGTCATAGCATATAATTGCAAATCAGCAGTGATTTCCACTGCTGGTGGTGTTCTTGAGAACCCTGTGAATATTTGCCTAGGGCATCTCTCTGCCTTTGCCTTAAATTAGTTCTAAGAGGCCTGGGGTTGCTGGGCCTTTCTGCCCCTTTCTGTTTGTGCTGGCCATAGAGAAGGAGAAAGATTTCAAGAGGAAATTAGCTACTCTTGGAAAGAATAAGAAGTTAGCGATGGGTTAGAACCACCGAGAGTCTTTTAGAAATGATGGGCGAATGTTGTTAAAATTCTAAAAATATCTTCTGGGTTTAGTTTGTAACTCAAGGTCTCTGGTGACGATTTGGTCTGACTTCTTTGCTTGTTTATCCATGAACCTTAATGAGAAGCCTCTAGTTTTGGTACATTCCCACCCCAGACTGGAGTTCCCTGGAGTACAAACACTGATCTGTGCTCTGGAACAGTCACCAGCATGTCAGATTTTGAAAACAGTTTCACATTATATCACTGTCCTAAAGTTAGTGGTAAAATAAACACTCAAAAGTAAACTAAAATGGCATGTAAATACAAGTTGTTTTAATACAGTTTCTCTTGTAAAGGCATTTGATACTCATACTTCTTAGGAATTAAAATAATAGACATCAATAATGCATGGACTACACATTTAATTTGCTTTGCAGAAGTAAACAAACATGCCTGCATGTTTTATATGAAGTCACAAAACTTGGGAAATGTAGTTTGAACTTTTAAAATGTATTATTCTAGATCACATTTGATAAATTTGCATCAGTATCCCAGTCTCTGATGTCACCTGGATGGAATTCTGTTTTTTCTTTCACTGATATAAAACTTTAAGGACATCACTTAAGCTTAATCACTCAGTTTTCTCATCTGAAAAATGGAGACAGAAATCCTTAGTCATTTCATAGGGCTGATGTGTGACTAAAAAGAGATAATGTATTTGTGAAAGTTCATTTTTAAACAATCTGTATAGGAAAAAAAGTTATTGTTTTGATTTTAACTAATCTGAATAATGACTAAACCCAATGGAACGGTCCATTTCTAATCTAAGTATAAATGTGGAGTTTCACTCATCTGCTATAAACACCTTTCTGAGATAACATTTACACCTTCCTCTCCCTGTTTGAAGAGATTATGTAGTTGGGGGGCGGGGGAAGCAGGGTATAACTTTTACTTTCTACCTTCCAGAAACTATACCATGTTCCAGAAATCTTACAACACAGAGTGGCCAAGGCTGATAGTTTTACAACTTGCTTTCTGATTAAATTCTGCAAGCATTTATTGGGCTCCAACTATGTGCCAGGCCCTTGTTCATACAGTCAGAAGGATAGTCAGAAGGATTTACTACACATAGGAAATGATTTTCCTGTGTAGGTATCTTTTCCCCAAGTTTTTGAGTGTTGGGATGTGGTAAGGATGGGGTATACTTGGGAAAGTTAAGTTCAAGCATTTGGTGCCTGAGATTTTTGTACAATCAGACATTTGACTTATTGTAGAGTTGCAGGATAATACCCCATTGTGGAACAAAGGCTTCAGCAGGCTTTGCTAAAATGTAAGGTCCACTCTGCTGATTAGATAGAATCATTGAACCTTATGCTACCCAATATATACAATGGAATCCATAAGCACCCTCCTAAGAGGGGAGGCATTTAGATGAGATCTTTAAGACTTAGGTATTGTGTACCATGAATGAACATGAAAGGCTGGTTGGCATAAATAGCCATTCATTCTGTCCACAGCATTAATTGAAAACTCAGGGGTGCATAAAGCCCCATTCTCATTTATTGAGTAAGCCAAAAGAATACCTTCACATCTGTATGCAAATATTTCACAACTGTGAAAACCCACTACTACTGATGAGTGAGTGACGCTGATGTGAAGAGGCTGTGAAGTGGTGATACATACACGTTGGCTGTGACTTTTCCACATAATCTTTGCTTAACCACTTGTGTATCATAATTTTCTGCAATATACATGTCCTTTAAATGTATTATGGCACTTGTAAATACTAAAATTTGTTCTGGTGTCCTTGCCAAAACGTCTCCAATTGGACTGAAAACCTTGGCAATGTATCTTGGCAGGCTATTAGTATGTTTGCTACATAAAGGATCATGTGTTGATATTTCTTTGCATTCTATAAAACCCTCAGGTTTTGAATAATTTTATTATATGTATAGGGTGAATAAATCTTCAGTTGCTGCTAAGACCTTTTCAAAGAATACTTTTTTGTGTTTTAGTACATTCTCTCCTCTCCCTCCTAACCTATACTTTGAGCACAAGTAATGCCATCGATTTTACTGTATCAGGCAATCTATGGAACCCTCAAGGGCCCAGTTACCTTCCTGGACTTGCCTAGACTAGCTGTATGGCATTGGACTGATAAATCGCTAACCTTGCTGAGCTGTCCTGCCCCACCCACGTTCCCATAGCATTCACCCCTGCACCCTGAACACCACCGATGGTGAACACCTGTGACTCTGGGACTTAGAACTTTTATTCTGGCTCCGATAATATGCTCAGTTTACAGATAAAGCAAGGTGGAAATATCCTAGAGTTGTTATCTCTAGAGGCCAACTTTAACCAAAGATGGATGGGGAGTTGGTAGATGAACGCTCTTTGTTTTGCCCCTTGGTTGGGCTAATACTAAGTTGTGTTCTACACCATCCTTCAGAGTTCCCCAGCAGGACTGAGTTCCTCTTGCCAAACTGGAAACTGTCTTGAAAATGCACTTTTTATTGGCTTTCTTCCATTCCCTGTCTCATTCTTCACTCCCTGACAGTGTTTCCTGGGATCAGCTCCCAAATAAATTACTTGCACTTGAATCCTTGTCTTAGAGTAAACTTCTGGGGGAACCCAATCAAAGTAGTTAAGTTTCTCATGTGTAAAATGTAAATGATAATACCTGCCTACCTCTCCACATGGCTACTGTAAGGATCAAAGGAGATAATGTATGTACAAATGCTTTGAAAATTGTGAAACACTAAATATATTCACAGGTTTTAACTATTGTTACTGCTGTTGCTATTTTTTTTTTTTTTTTTTTTGCGGTACGCGGGCCTCTCACTATTGTGGCCTCTCCCGTTGCGGAGCACAGGCTCCGGACGCGCAGGCTCAGTGGCCACGGCTCACAGGCCCAGCCGCTCTGCTGCATGTGGGATCTTCCCGGACCGGGGCACGAACCCGTGTCCCCTGCATCGGCAGGCGGACTCTCAACCACTGCACCACCAGGGAAGCCCGCTATTGTGTTTTTCAAACTTTAATTTATGTGTACAAAATATCTGCAAATATAATTCTTACCTGTGAGCTAAGGAGAAATGTATCTGAAAGTTAGAATGTAAGATAGGAAGTTACCGACAAACGGTAGAGAATTAGCACCACAGGATGAAGAGAACTTTTCAACTACTACTGTAATACCACCCAACACCCACATAACCCTCTCCCCAAAATGACACGTGTCAAAGACAAAGGATTAGAAAAGAGACAACTGGCTTTCTCTATTGTCATTTACATTTCTAGGGAAGAATATCTGTCCATCTTTTCTTTGTTTGGAAGGTGCCTTTTCATTATATTAAATTCACAGGGCAGGGACTGAATTTAAATTCTTGTTTTGTGGAGTGCTTTAAAACATTAATCATGTTATTCAAATATTCAGAAAGATAAGGCAAAACTATCTTACTGACCAAAAACAGCCAGGTGGGTCACAGACAGAAGGAAGAATTTAAATAGCAGCAGTTTTACATATAGTGTCTGCTCACCACCTAAAATGCAAGTTGCATATTGAGGCAGAGAATTAAACCTGTCTCTTACCCCCTAAATAAAAGCAGATGTGTGTGAAATTTTTCAGGAAAAAAAAAAACCTGTCAAGCCAGAGGTTTTTGTTGTTTAATATACTTTTACCACCTTACTCAGAAAACTGTCTAAAACAAAAAAAAGAAAAGTAAAAATCTACGCATTCTGGAAGCAAAATGGGGGAGAAGATGAAAACTCAGATAAAGAACTGTGGTTGGTGATATATTTAATGGTCTAAAGAGATATGAAAGCAAGTGCCAAAGCAATACATTCATATCTCAGGTTCATGTAATTTTATATTGCCAACTCAACGGGTTTTATTAACTGAATGAAGAGCTGAGCACTTCACTTCAGTTTTTGTCACACTGCAATTTTCTTAGATATTAATCAATTGTGACCGCATTTGCCCCAGAACTGAATATACCACAGTGCATATTTAGTTTTAGCATGTGGTTGATTGCCATGTTGAAATTATGATCTTTTGTAATTGTTAACAATTTTTGTGAAATTTTTTTTTCTATTTTTTTGTTTTTTTTTTTATACTGCAGGTTCTTATAGTCATCAATTTTATACACATCAGTGTATAAATGTCAATCCCCATCGCCCAATTCAGCACACCACCATCCCCAGCCCACCGCGGTTTTCCCCGCTTGGTGTCCATACGTTTGTGCTAATTTTTGTGAAATTTATCACACTTATAGCAGTTAGAGGGGTACGACTGCACAGACTGAGGTCTGTCATTAGAGTCTGTCATTAGGCCCTATCAAAATATTCTTGAGATGTTAAAAAAGGGATATTTTTTGAAATCTTACAGCTATCCAAATGCTTTTACTCCCATTTTTCCTGGGAGGTTACAGTTAAGAATTTTTCTCTGTATTTGTTCCCACAGAAGCTGTTGCTAATCTTCATTCATATACTGACTGACTCTCTTTGCGATCCTTGGTTCTTAAAAAGTTCTTATTACATTTCTCACTTTTAAACCACATTTGGGCAATCACTTTTTTTTTTTTTCCTGCTCTCATAATGTAGCTGATGCTGCTAGTACAGCACTTGTCATCCTGGATTATAGATAGTCGCTGAAGCGGCTATCCCCTGCATTAGACTATGGGTTCACTGAAGGCAGTAGCCACCATTTCATTTTTGCATTCTTAGCACCTGTCACTGTCCTTGGCATTTAGTCGGTGCTCAAAAAGTGTTTGGTGATTGAATCAAATAGACACAGTGCAGTGTTGATATTTAATGTGTTTGCTGGTTCATATGACACCAGTTGTTCCTTACTATATTCTACTTAAGTCCTATTAAAAGAATGAGTTGATTTATTTGTTTGTTTGTTTGTTTTAGAATGAGTTTTTAAACCAGAAAGGCATAATCATATTTGGGTTGAAAATAATTTAGTTCTCCGATTTATCTTTCAAAAGCTGTTTGTTGTTCAATGGCTTATTGATTTTAAATATTTTCTCTCTGAAGAGCAGGATTTCAAAAGATTTCCTTTTTTTTTTAAACAGATTTTTACATTGCCAAGGAAAAGGCATAACAGGTAAGACAAATCTTTTACCGGGTAAGTGTGAAAATTCCTACTACTTTGTGATTTGTTCAATTCAAGCCACTGATTTTAAGTAGTAAAAGGAATTGAATACATGTTTTAAAAAATCCCAACTGTTGAAAATTTCTATAATATAATCTAAAATAAATATACCAACTTAGCTTTTCCTTATAAAAAGGAAGCTGGTAGGTTTAAAAACCATCTGCAGAATAAATATTTATGGAGCAGAATGACAACTTGACTTATCCAAAGCAGTGGCATACATTTTCTTAGTTAATGTTTGATGAAGCACTTCCACTTACAATTCTTCTATGAACTAAAGAAGAGTTTCATTAACTATTTTTGAAAGATAATGAGGCCATGATCCCTTTCCAGATGTTTTACTCATAAAATAATTGTGCTCTTTCTTCCAAATCTCCCTAGTTGCTTGGTTCCTGTTTCCTTGTTTATTGAGCAGTGAGTTATAAAGGAGAAGAGAAGAAGCAGACTATGTGGATCAGCTATATTTCATGTGGGTCCAAGGTACAAATTCTTATTCTCTGAGCATTATTATAAATTCAAAAGTATTTTTATAAATCTAAAAGGTGGAAACTTGTAATTTCCTGGAGCACTGTGCATAAATATACAATAAACAATATTCTTTATGTGTGTCTATATACATAGTTACAAATCTATGTATGGAAATATGTACAATATTATTATTATTTTTTTTTTGCAGTACGCGGGTCTCTCACTGCTGTGGCCTCTCCCGCTGCGGAGCACAGGTTCCGGACGCGCAGGCCCAGCGGCCACGGCCCACGGGCCCAGCCGCTCCGCGGCATGTGGGATCTTCCCAGACCGGGGCACGAACCCGTTTCCCCTGCATCGGCAGGCGGACTCTCAACCACTGCGCCACCAGGGGAGCCCTGTACAATATTTTTGAACTCTCTAAAGGTTCTTGTTTATAGTCGGCCAAGCCAACAACATTCACAAAATTAAGGCACAATTTTACTTACCAAAGATTGGAGGCTCTTGAAGTTTTATTACTAAAAGATAATTATCTCAGATGTGGATAGAGAAAAAAAATTTTTTTCACGGCTTTGCTTATAAGCATAGGTACACTTCCAACTCTTTTTCTACAGACGGGACTCAAGAATATGGCTCTTTGCGGAATTTCCCTTGAGGTCTAGGAAAGAGGCTTGCATTTTTACTTGAAAGCAGACTAACCTAATTCTAGTTTCTAGCATTCTGAGATGCAGGACTAAGAGGAAATAGAATTCATAACACACAATACAATTAAGTGTATATTTAAAAAGGTGCATTTAAATGTACCAGTAGATAAATGCAACAGCAACAATAATAATAATAAAGCTAACATTTACTAAGTGTATGTTATGTACCAAGCCCTGTTGTAAATACTTCTATGTATTAGTTCTTTTTCTTTCCCCACAGTGACCTTATGAGGTAGATGGTGGTAATAGCTCCATTTTACAGATAGGAAACTAAGACACAAAATTTTAGGTGACCTGCTGAAGTTCACACAGCTAATATGGGATAGAGTGGGATAGAATCTGAAGCAGTTGGGATCTGTGATGATTGTTATTATACTATGTAATAGTGAGCACCAGATATGAGAGCTTAGAGCTATTTGTTTTTCCTCTTGGTACTGCCCATGTTTTCCCAAACTGACATTCAGTTTCATCCACTTTGACCATGTTGGTTCTAGTTATGACAAATGGGCTAAGGAAAGTGATAATCAGCAACACCTATAAAGTACATAACAAAAACTAACAAATTATTTTGCATCCTTTTAGACATCATTAATATTCTTTGTATTTTAATGACCCCATTTCTACCCCTTAGAAATGAATGAAAATGCTCCCAGGCTACTAATAAAGGTTTAATTGGGGTAAAAGGGCTGCCCTAAGGGAGGAATAAGGAAGTACCCCTACCCCAGCTGCTGTGAGGGGTGGTCACTCACAGCTCACAGCTGCGCTCTTCTTCTGAGAAGAGAAGATGCTTTGCTTGGAATGTTCCCCCACCAGGGCAGCCAGCAGCCAATGGTTATCTGATACATAAGGAGAATAAAAGGTTGTGCTTCCAGCCTGCCCTTGTTCCAAGGGTGGATTGAACTATGGTGCTCCAGAGCTTCCCTTGGGACAGGCTCTCATAGTTTTCAGCTGAACATACATCTTTGCTTAACTTCTTCCCTTGCCCTTTTCAGTCTCCTTACTTCTACTTCTTCTAAGAGCATTCCCTCAATAAATCACGTTTATAAGAATCTTCTTCTTAGGTTCTGTTTTTAGGAAACTCAGGCCAAGATGCATGGTCCTGGACGTGGTCCTAGGAAGCAGAGTCTAAGAGGAGATTCTGGAGGTAGATGGCAATGAGGTCCCTGTGTCACTGGTGGTAGATATGGTATTGGTGTATTTCCAGCCCCTGGCATTCTGTAGCAGTGTGATTATTATGATCAGAGTTCAACAAAGGATGACCTGTGGGTCAAATCCAGCTCATTGCTTTTTGTAAATAAAATTTTATTGGAGCACATTCATTTATGCATTGTGAGACAGAGCTGAGTATTTGAGACAGACACCGCATGACCTGCAAAGCCTAAAATATTTACTCTTAGGTCCTCTCCAGTAAATGTTTGCCAACTCTAGGCTAAAATTTTCATCCATGGTGGTAAACTGGCTTGACATATTGGTAGGAGGCAATGCCATAGTTAGTGCAATGTCTCCAGCTTTGAGAGGTATGGAGAAATTGGAACAATAAGAACTATGGATTTGGGTGACTGTTACTAAGTATCATTGATGCATTGAAGAGAGAAAAAGAGATGCTCTATTAGTTACTACTTCTGTGTAACAAATGATCACAAATTTAGCATCTTAAAACAAGACACATTATCTCCCTATTTCTATGGGTCAGGAGTTCAGGGATGGCTTACTGGGTCCTCTGCTATAGGGTCTTTTAAAAGGCTGTAATCAAGATGTCATCCAGGGCTGGAGTCTCACCCAAAGGCTTGACTGGGAAAATATCCACTTTCAAATTCATGTGATTGTTAATAAGATTCAGTTCCTTGTGACCAGTTGGCTGCAGCCCATCCTCAGCTCCTTGCCACACAGGCCTCTCCAATATGGCAGACTAATTCATCCAAACTAGCAAGAGAGGGATTCTGCTATCAAGAATGAAGTGAAAACCTTATGTAGCTTAATCACAGAATGACATCCCATCACTTTTGCCATCTTCTGTTGGTTAAAAGCAAGTCAAAAGGCTGGCTCATACTCAAGAAAGTGGATGATACAATGGTATAAATGCTAGGAGGCAGGGCTTACTGGGAGCCTTCTAAGAGCCTATCTGCCACACAGGCTCAGATCTATTACTCAGCATTTAAAGCAAACTGTGGGAGTCAGAAAGACTCATTAGCAGCATTTAAAGAGACACTCATCTCTTTTAGCTAGAAGGCAAACAGATTTGAAGATCCGTCTCCCATCATCATCGTAAAAGCGGCAGAACTTTAAAGAAGGCTAAATTCTCAGCCTAGGCAAGTCTCCTAGGCCAAAGTCAGGGCCCTGGAAGAAAAAGAGTAGGATCCTGAGGATAGGAATATAGATAGATAGGAATATCTGGGTAGCTGAGAACCTTAAATCTGTATCTTCTCCCCAACACTTTTGGCTTGCAACGGTGGCTAGTAAGCCCCTTCCCTCTTATTGAAAAGGAGAGCCTCCTTGAAAACTATAAAGAAGTCTCAGATGAGGCAGGTTCATTACAAGACAATCCTCAGGATCTGTCTGTACTTTCCATTATGGGAGTCAGACTGATAATTGTGCTGTATCTCAGCATATCCTAACTAGGAAAGTAATGGCCTCTCCAGAGAGGAGATGAGTTTATATACTAATGAGTGCCAGGTGTTGGCTGATATGTATGTCCAAAGAGCATGACTGGGAGTGGACCCTGAGGGTCCTGGACCAAGGTGGCAGAATGTAAAGCTCTATGAACTGTTTACCAATATGGGGTTACTCTGTCGTGACAGAATTTAACACCCTAGCAAAGCCCTGGGTGATAGGTCTAACATAAGACTGGCATAGCTCCTGGTTGCTTAGAAAAGGCGATGGCCCACATGAAATGGAGTAGAGATCCCAGTCCTGTAGTAATGTAGTAAATGACTCACCCAGTGGTCATTTACCTAGTCCTTGAATGTATAATTGATTGGACCTATTAGAAGTTGGTAGACTTCTATCATTGTTTTCTTGATTGGCTATCGTATTAGCAAAAGCCAAGTGGAAGTCCTTGAAACTGTCTCCTCTGCCAAGTTCGTACATCAAAATCAATGATCACATTCTGAGAAAAACTGCACAGAGTGGATGCACTCTCAGAGATTTAAACGATGCAGGGGTGATGATCTCCATCATATCCCCATGTAAATTCACCAGTCTAGATGATACACAAACTAGATGAATCGACGTGGATGACAATGGACCACTGTCAGTTTAACCACGTTGTAGTTTGAATAGCGGCTGCTGTGCTGTATTCGATATATGCACTAGGCAAGTGACCTGGATACAAGGTTTTGGTTATTATTCTGGCAAACGTGTTATTTTTAATACCCATTGAGAAGGAGGTTCAGAAGCAGTTTATATTCATATGGATGAACAACAGTGGTCATGTTCTTTTCTCAGTGTTATGTTAATTCTCCAGCTCAGGCAAAATACAGTCTGAAGGGACTGAGACTGTCTGGACATTCTGCAGAGCATCACACTTACATAGTCTATGAGTAACATCATGTTAATTGGACCAAGGAGCTCGCTTTATGGCAAAGGAAGTATGTCAGTGGGCACATGACCATAGAGTTTACTGGTCCAACCACACTGACACAACTAAGGCACCAGCTTAGAGGTGACAGTCTGTGAGGATGGGTGCCACCAGCTTAGAGGTGACAGTCTGTGAGGATGGGTGCCACCAGCTTAGAGGTGATAGTCTGTGAGGATGGGTGCCACCAGCTTAGAGGTGATAGTCTGTGAGGATGGGTACCATCTTTCAGGGCATCATATTCACTCTCAACCACAGATGCATGGTGCTCTGTCCCCAACAGGTAGAATACATGAGTTTAGGAATTAAGCGGTGGACATAAGACAGACTCCGCTCACCATCACCTCCAGTGATCCATCCTTGTAACTTTAGGTTTTGTGAGTCTAGAGGTCCTAGGTCCAATGAAGGGAAACTTCCACCAGGGGAGATAGTAAGGGTCTCAGTAAACTTAAAAGCTATTGCCAGATTACTTTGGGCTCCTTGTGCCAGTAGACTAGCTGGCACAAAAAAAAAAAAAAATTACTCTATTGGTAGGGAAGTTGACCTTATTATTGATGAAGGGGCGGCAGTGATGCTACATATCAGAGGGAGGGAGCAGTGTGTTTGCCATTCAGGTGATCTTTGGGACATATTTTGGTATTACCATGGCTTGTTTAACTGTAATGGGCAAGTACAGCAACCACAACCTGATTAGGGCATGGTAACCTGGTGCTCAGACACCTTAGAGAGGTTAATTTGGTTTACCCCTCCCCGCCCCCAGGCAATCTATTTAGACCTGCCGAAGTACTAGCTCATAAGGAGGAGCATCTAGAAGGATGCTGAAGGAAAGAGACAGTGACTATGTTATGGCCTAGGGACACACCGCTGCAGGAGAAGCTGTAGTTTGTTCTGCTATCCTTTCTCTTATGCATTAGTCCAGAAAACACTATACTATACTAAAATACTATACTAACCAGAATCCTGAAGCAGCTGTGTCTGGAAAGAGAAAACTTAATGTAAGAAGCAAGTGGGTCTGAGCAGTGTAAGGGGTGGACTGCTGTGTTTCTCCCATCCACTGGTTGCTGTGAATGTTTGGCTGCTAACAGCTCATGGCTACACCCTTCTCAAAGATTTGCCCTCAGTTGTACAGCGCCAACTCAGCAGAAAATTTCTCTCCCTGGAAATAAGAGATGTTAATCCTATGGTACAATTTATGTTCAAGATTTCCCCAAGGCACCGGGCTAAGCTAAAGCTAGTTTTCATCCAAGACTACATCCTTCTTGGCTGTCTTCTTCTGCCTACTATGCTTTTCTTGCTCTCCTTCTCCTAAGAGCATTCCCTTAAATCATTTTCAGAAGAATTGCAATCCTGGGCCCTGCTTCCAGGAATTCCGATTTAAGATACCATCTTCTACTATTAACTATACTGGAAAAATCTTTTATCTACCCGTACCACTCTGACCCAAACTTGATAGTATGCACATGAAAAGTTGCATAGATTGAGGTTTGCAATTAAAAAAAAAAAAGTCCTAAAATTTCTCCTCAATTTATTACTATGGCAAAGGCTCTCATTCATTTTCAGTTCTTAACTTTACTATAACTGATGACCATTATTGTATTCTTGTTATTCTCCAAACCTTCTTCTCTACTGATGTCAACTATCTTTTAAAACAATTCTGATCATGTTACTCCCCTGCTTTAAACATTTTGGTGACCTTCCACTGTTTCCTGGATGAAGTCTCAACTAATTAGCATAACATACAAGGCTTTGTTTATTGGCCTGCAATTTGGAACTGAATTCTAGAAGACTTTTCCCCTTACATACAGCCTGCACACCATGTGCTACAGCCAGACTCAACAACTTATTCCCTGAATAAGACATGCTCTGCTTTGAATCCACGCTATTCCTTCTGCCTGGGATTGCTCTTCCTCTATTTCACTTGTAAATACCTGCTTATACTTTAAGACACAGCTTATTTATCAACTTTTCTGTGAAACTGTTATTGACCAACCCAGCACTTCTTTCCAAACTCCAGGAAGAATTAATAACTTCCTTCTCTGTGCTCTTCTACACCTGTGTTATGATGACTGTCATTTTTTTTTTTTTTTGGTAATTGTTTATTAACATGTCTTTCTCCCTCACACAAATTTGAATTTTTCAAGGGTCCTGAGATTTGTTTTTGTATCCATAATAATTATCACATGGCTTAGCATAGTATTCTTAAAAAATGTATATATATGTATATTTATATTTATATAAAAGTAAACATATATACACATTTTTAAAAAGAATACTATGCTAGGCCATGTGATAATTATTGTCATATGTATATATATATGTAATTGAGTGAAGAACTTGGCTTGTTCTTAGAGAGCTTCTCAGCCTGACATGTTGGCCTGTTCTATTCTAGTTCCTGCCTTCAATCCTTTTCCTCTTGTTGGAGACTTGGAAACGGAAGACAGTCTTTGGATAACTGTCTGCTCACCTAAATCAACTGACTGTCCACACCTTCATTCCATCATTGCATGAGTCTATATAACTTTACTTCCTATTCATCACACCAGTTCATGCTCCCTGTGATTTGTAACAAATAGGGGCAAAGAAATAAATGTCCAAGTGGCAATAGCAAGCCTGAAATTTAGCTAGGAGACCTAAATGCAAGCCTACATTCTGTCTCTCCTTGAAAGTGAAAGTAAGCCAGGGAGAACTGAGAGAGAACTGCTTTAAAAGTAGCCAACTCGCACCTCCTTCATAACTACTCTGCATTGTAGTCACTCTGGAGGCCAGTTTAATTGGCCTCTGTTTCTGATTCATCTAGACATTCATATAAGCAGAAAGTAATGCTAAGTTTTCAGTTTTTCTTAAAAAAATATTTCTTTATATTTTTGAGAGGCTGGGTTGTGGATATAGCCTTAAGAATTTCAAATAAATATACTTAAAAAAATCCCCAGTATATTATTAGAACTTGTATTAGATCTTGGAATAAATCTGAAGGTAAAAATGATAATAAAAGACTCTTCATTCTAGGAAACTCAGTGGTTAATGTGGCATAAAGCCTGGTTATGAGAATCTGACCTGATAATATTCATTCTTTTCCTCCAGCCACATTCTCGGCCTCAGATCCTCCAGCACCCTCTAACTTCAAAGGAAACTCTGCATGAAGAGGGAGGGCATACAATAGAAGAACTTGTCCGATTATCCCCCTCTGTTTGGAAATGAGTAAAGATTATAGACATGTTTTCTTCTTTCTGTGCTTTGGATATATAATATCAATTACCTGAAGCGAAACCCCCTACCCAGGCTAATGCATAGATTTGGATTATACCAAAATTGCATAAAATTGGAAACAAGATATTAATAATAATCCATAATGGTGTGACATAATGGAATACATGTTTATTTTCATTGGCTTTAGCTGGTACCACAGAAAAAGTAAATTAGTTTAGCAATTTAAATTTTATATTTATTATATTATACCCTGACCCTTCTTGCTCTTCCCTCACCACTTTATATTATGAATGAGGTAATTAAAAGGAGTCTACTTCTTTCCTGTTCTACTATAGCACGTTTACCCCTTTAAATGTGTTTGTGTGTTTGTGAATGTGTATGTGAGTGTGCATTGTTTATTTTAACCAATGTTTGAAAATAAAGTTGGAATGCTAAAGGCCAAAGGAATGAATTAGTCTGACTTGGTAATTAAAAGAACATACATGAAGTATTAACCAGGAACCACTGTTAGACTTTTCATTCTCAACCCAAAATGAAAAGGCAAGCATAATAATCCCGCATCACCTCTGAAAATGATATCAGGAAATGTGTTCTCAGAGTCAGCTACTGGTCAAGACTTACATCAAGTTAAACAAAACAATGAAGGATCAGGGAATCTGGAAGGGCCAAAAGTTCAAACAGGAGACCTTTAGCCCTTCTGCCTGCAATGCATAATAATACCTCCTGTTTGTATGATAGGTGCTTACCATTCCCTGAAAGCAAAAGCATTTATGACTTACATGCTAAGGACTAAGTGCTCTGGTCCCACTCTTCCTGTTCAGGATTATTTTCTACAGAAGTTAATACAATTTGAACTACCAAGTGAAAACAACAACAACAAACAATAATCCCCAGTGGACCAATCTACTTAAAGCTGTGTCTTACCAAGCTTCCAGAGTATTTGGGATTGTCTAAACTACAAAAGAATTATGTCAACTATGGATGAATCTTATCAAGGGTTGGCTTGCTCTTTTTTTCTTTTTTGTTTTGGCCGTGTTGTGCGGCTTATGGAATTTTAGTTCCCTGACCAGGGATTGAACCCAGGCCCACCGCAGTGAAAGTGCTGAGTCCTAACCACTGGATCTCCAGGGAATTCCCTGGCTTGCTGTTTAAATGTCTTTAATGAAGACTCCATTTCCCTTGTGAGAGTCTGTATTAGCCAACCAAAGCTGATAGCAATAACAATAGCTGGAGATTTGACTTCAAAAATGCTTTGGTTTGAGCTGTTTCTGCACACAAATATAGAAGATTGTAGATAAATAACATGAACGTAGTTTTGTTATTACTAAAAATAGTTTAGAAATATATAAAAATGTAAAAAAGATTTTTATGAATTGAATGATGTAGTAAGCCCCTAGCTTTAGTGGTTTGTCACTTTTTACCCAGCTTTTAGGCATGACTTACCACTGCCCCAACAAAACAAAGCAAGAAACTTGAACGCAAACCTTTCAGCCAGGTGACTCCATAGTTTATAAGTGGCAATGAATGACATTTCCTCAGGAAAATCTTGGAAATGACCAATGTTGCACATTTTATTAACCTATGTTTAACCTGAAGCCTAGAGACTAGCTCCCCTCTCTTCCTGTCTTCAAAATTTCTGTTACCAACTGTACTATGTTGAAGTTTACATGACAGGCCATTTCAACACTTTTGTTTAGTTAGATGGAAGTGCATCATTTTTAAAGAAAAGCTCTATTGCCAAAAAATATAAACAGCTCTAACTTTGATTAATATAAATATTTAAAAAACAGAACATTCTGTTACAACTTACAAAAACAGTTCTGATGTAGCTGATGGGAAAGAAAAAGTGCTTTCATACATTAGACAAATCCAACAAAATGCAGCTGCAGAACAAAATTTTAAGTAAATATGAATTGTTTGTCTTTTCACAGGGCTACAGTATTTACTTAAATGGAGTTATTTTAGAACACTTTGTTTCATTAGAAAAACAAAGTGTTTTTTTTTTCCGTTTTATTTCTAAAGTATTTAAATTTCAAAGTCCCCTAATTTAAAGACACCATTAAAATTATTCCTCCTGCTCAGCTTAGGGTTTGCTAATAAGCCACTGGACAAGAGATGTGCGAAATGAATACATGAAGAAAAACGCTGACAGCAAAAGCGAGGCCTGAAGGGTGAAGTTAGTTTATTAGGCCCTGTTTGTCACGAATGGCCCTGCAGCACATATAAAAGCAAATCCCTCTACCTTAGAAGATTAATTCTGAAGGAGGCACTCTTGGGTCAAAGTATACATAAGCGTGTGCCTAATCTCAGAGAAATCAGGCTATTTTTTCACAGCAATTAAGCAGAGGTCTGGGGTTTCACCCACAGCGTATTTAAACACAGGATACAATTAAATCCCAAAGTATTAATATCTTTGCTCTGCAAAATTGCCCAGGAAATAGATTTTGTCCTCTTTCAAATGAAAAGCAAGGCAAATTAAGAGAATAACTTGATTCTTAGCTTAGTTGCTTGAAATGAGAGCGTCATATTTTCTTCCAGTTGCAAATGTCGTATATACATAAAGACAGTTCTTACTTTACAATAGGGTAAGAGTTATATGCCTTCTGACTCCTTTAATCTAAATAAAGAATCTTAGAAGTTTGCATGAAAATGTATTGTTTTAAACTATAATTAAATTTCTTATTCAGCTTATGTGAAAAATCAACTCCTTATAAAAATTGAAGAACTATTGTTTACCACAAATAAAATGTCACAACTGAGAAGCTTTGCAACATATGTAAAGAAGTAAATGTAAATCTTAAGCAAGCAAGTGTGTGCAGAGGGATTGCTTTCTGTAGAGATTTTTCTTGAAATTATTTAATTCATATAACCATCTCAAGTCAAAATCTAATCTTCTAGAGAATATTACTGCTAGTTTAAAACACCGCTTCAAAAATGCTAAATATAAAAACAACAAAATAACTTTTATTTGTTGTGCATCGATTCCCTAAAGGCAAAATTTTCACACTAAAAATTATATTTAATAAACCACCACCTTTATTCAGATCTTGGGAAAAAACCTTTCTCTATTAAAAAAAATCTGCCCATATTACAATTCTCTTTTGTTCACATATCAGATTAATATTCCGACTGATAAACCAAATTCTTTTTGGCTTTTGGGAGGAAAAGCAGTGGAGGGAAGTTGGTCTTGGAATAAGAAAGGTTAGAAATAGTTTTTCACTTACATAGCTGAATCAATAGTTATTTCATTCCTATAAGTGTTTCTAGAAAGATAGTTTTGGTATATGATCCAGTGAGAAATCTTACAACCTATGACACGTGGGCATGTTCTTAGAAATGAATAAAGCTAAAAGAATGAAGCAAAGTAGAATGAATCAGATGTGGGATGGTATGCATGTGTATACTAACGTATTTTCCTCCCTAAAGCTCGACTGTTGCTTTTAGGAGGAGCTGAATACTTAACCACACTATAAATGGTCTGGGCACTTTTTGATGTGTGTTGGGCTTATGTGAGAAGGCATGCAATCCGAATTTTACGAAGGATTGTTTTACTAGGACCAATGACTTTAATAGTACTTCTTGCTGACATCACTGGCAAATTGGTCTACTCTGTAACCTTTAAAAGTGCAGCATATCCCAAAATGAGTTACTTATTAAACAAATGTTCTTTTTTTGAGTGCAACTGACCTTTAAATGATTATTTCTCAGCAACTGCAACAAAGAGAATCTCACCTGTCACCTTTACACTTTTGATGCTACAGTGAGTAGACCCATAACCTTTTCACAACACTTAACATGCTGCACAACATGGAATTACAAACGCTAATGAATACTCTTTCTTTTAAGGGGAAGTCCTATTACTTTATTAAATTGTTGCAGTACACAGAAGCCGTGGAAAAGTTTAACAATAAATCATTATTTTGATCAATCTGCAACCATTTTAGAAAATATAACTCCAAAGCACCAGAGAGTCATTTACTGCTAAGGACAGTTTCTCCTGAAGTTTTCTCCCCTCAGCTTCCAAGGGGTGTACGTGTGTGTGTGTAGGGGGGGCATGACTTAAACAACTGTATTTGATTCGAAAAACACTGTCTTTAGGTTCAGGCACTTATACAATATTTGTAGGCAATTTGAATTAAACCTACATGCAACTAGCATACTATCGCTTTTCACTAACTGGAAGGAAGGCTTTTGAAACTCCAGAAGTATTGATGGAATATGTACATATATCCTGTCATGTTAGAGATTCTAAGATTCTGCTTTCCTCAGAAATAGACACATTTGTAAAGATGTAATGGGTATAATCAAGTCATGGTTTTCTTTAACTAAGTGAAGATGGTAATTACAAATTTATTTTTCAGGAATCAAATCAAATCTCCACAAATCTGCAAGAGCTAATGTTCTCTGGGATCTCTTTATTAGTGCAAGGAGATCCATGTTACAAGTCCCAATGACTTTTCTTGAGCAGATAAACTATTTACACCTTAATAGAGCTGCTGAATCTAATGAAGGTTTCATTAGTTAAATATTTTCCCTTTTACAGAAAAGCAATATTCCAATTTTGATAATTTTCAAGAAAAATTTCTTGATCTGAAGGATTCAAGCACTGGAGAAAGGTAGTATGTTCATAGTTACATGTGTTTTACTGTAACAATAAGATACAGGTACTTCTCATGTTTGAGAATAAACTGTTTTCTTGCCAATTTGACCTTATTTATAAAATACTGTTTTGGAAAAGTGTTGAACTCTTAACATTGTAAAATATCAACTCTCCACAGAATAAAAAGGCATTTTTCACTTGTGTGTTCTCTCTTTCCTCTATTCCCACATCTCTTATAAAGTGAACATATTAGAATGAATTATAGAGAAATCTGAGAAATTTTTCCTAAACAATGAAAAATAACTGTTTTGAAATAATGTTCACTTACTGTTTTCTTTTCACCTCTGACTTGGTAATATTTTGTAAAGCATGAGGGGCAGCCACAAGCCTTCACCAGAGAAATCAAAATTAATGTCCTTTGGAAATATTGGACTCTAAAAGAAAAGAATAGCAGAGATATGACTGATTTGGCTTCCTTTAGTTTAATTTACACAAAGGTAAATCAGTTATTTTATTGGCATGTAATCACAAAGAAAAATACACAGACTTAAGACTAAACTGACCCATTGTCAAGACTTCCAGGGTCTTATTCATTAATTATGGTGGCTGCCCACAAACAACAGAAGAAAATCAACAGTGCTAGATAAAATAATTACCAAGGGCTTCTATGTCTGTAAACTATTTAAATTCTTGAAATTGAATATTTATGATGAGTGATGCTCCTTTAATGTATACCATATTTCTGCCCGTTCTCATCTCTGACTGCATTCAAAAACCCCAGATGCTCCTGTCCTTTTTTCACACCCACCTTTCACTTGGCTTCATCACAACCCTCTCTGCTGACATAGTGCCTATTAGAAAACTGAACACCTAGTGTCACTTGCAGTTTCTCAAGTGCCCGCTCATCTTGTGATACCCATTTCCGTTCTTAACAATAGTTCAGTTTCAATATCCTTTCTGCCCTTTCACAGGCAGCCCCCATGAAACAGTTGTGAAGTTTACTTCGCACTTATCAATACAATGTAAACCAGCATGGGCTTACCTCCTTGGGGTTAGTGAACCCACGTTGTCTGTGAGCACAGACAACACTTTGGCCACAGATGTGACTGGTTAACTGTACAAGCAAGGAGGATAAATCCACATAACAATACTTCATTCACCAAGGAAATCTGCAGTGGATTACAGCTTCTCTATGGTTAAGTCTGGTCTTAATTTACTGCTTTTATTCAGTTTTCAACCACAAACGAGCCCCTTATGAGGCATTCACTATGCAGAATTGACAACTCTTTTTATCTACTTGAAAAATATTTTTGGATAATAATTTATGGTTACAAAATATTTTAAGCAGTTTGAATGGTTATATTATATTCTTTCAATGCTTAATGATGCAGTATCCCCTGTAAAAATGGAATGCCAGGCAATTTGGTAAGTTTACATACGGTATTTATAATAACAGAACAATTTGGCCATATAGAAACACAAATTACAAAAAAAAAAAACCCTCTATATTTCATAGGAATTTTTTAAAAGACATTTTTTTAAAGCTCTTAAATTGTATCTTAGGAGAAAATCAGAGTTCAGAGCAGCATCTAAAGGCCACATATAAATGGGTGAAAACATAACTTTGGCAAGCACTATATTTTATTTATGGACTTTTATGTTTAAAATATCATATTTTGAACACCCTTCAGAAAGAAAAAAGCTGCAGCTCTCTCTGAGGACACAAGGGTGAGTTCATATGCTATTTATATTTTTATAAATAAAAAATTTCCTTTTTTATTTCCTTGTTGACCCATTGGTCTTTCAGTAGCATGTATATTCTGTAATGTATATTCTGAATTAATGCCATCTTTTAAAAAAATCCATCTGAAGGTGCTCATTATTATTGGACATAGAGTCTTTTCAAAAACTGATTGCTAGTAACTGGAAGTACTCTGAAAACACCAAGTAGGCTGAAAAACATCATATACCTTTAATAAGTGGCAAGTGCCTGTATCAGTTTGTCATTTAAATGCTCATCTTCTACTATTGCCAACCAGTGACCCTATAACTGGAAATGGGACCCATGTAAATGGAATGCATTTTATAAATGAAGACAATGGAAGCAGTGTGGTTGATGTTCTTTGAGATGATAGAGCTCCTTTTGCGTTGCTTTAGATTAATTTAAACCATCGGTATACAAAGCTTTATAACTTTCCTCTTGGCAGAACTTGAGCACTTTTAGACTCATTGATCCTAAGGGATTCTTCCCATTGCAGGATGAACTCCCTGAAGATAAACAAAAGAAAACATTCAGCTGAGGTATTTGCCGTGTTTTCCTCATTAGTGGCTACATGATCTTGAGCAGGGAATGAGTGCTTAGGGAAAAGCAGCTATGGCATTAAGAAGAAAGGACATTGTTTTTACAAGGAGGAACACTTTATGGTTTTCTAAAACATCTCTCCTCAAGTGCCATATGTAAATCATATTTTTAGAAAACCCAAATTATGTGTGCGCTTCAGGGGGAAAAACTACATAAACGTGTGATAGAAAAATAATGAACTGTATCACTTTGGTTAATTAAGCAATTATTGCTTCCTTATAGACTCAAACGCTGTTTGGTTTTCATCACAAAAACAGGTGGGGTTTGCTTTTTTGTTTATTGTTGTTGTTGGTTTGTAATTTTGCTTAAAAGAATTCTTTATGTTATCATTCTTGTCATTTTAGAACTTGCTATGTTCTGCCTCTAATCTGATAGCTAGGTTTCATTACCTTCCTAGATGTTCTAATGAAGGTGTAAAAGAAAAGGTTAGAAAGGTGATAAATTAGACAACACAAGCATCAGATTCAAATGCCACTTAACATAATTCCCAAATCATTTATATTAGAATAGCTTCATTAACATTATTACAGCTACTTTCTGTTGTTTATTGCAAACATATTAACATAATATAGAATGTATAAGTTTGGAATTATGACAACAGCTGTAATAGAATGTATAAGTTTGGAATTATGACAACAGCAGTGAACTAGCCTTGTTAGCACAGGCAAAAGCGGTTTCTAATCACCAGCTGTGGGTCAAGGAGCACAAGATTCCTAGGAAGATTTGGTGCATTCTTTCCAATCCACTTGGCACGTAGACGCCTAATGATCGTACATCATGTACATTACACCTTGTGTGCCCAGATGCTCGTGTTGCTTCTCCTTCCTCTTCCTGCCAAGCATTATATGTGAAGTTAGAGTGGGAGAGTCATTTAACAATGAATTTCCCCATGGTATAACCATTACAAAGCTATCCATGCTAAATAACTTGTTTTTTAAGTCACTGTGCAATTTCAAGGTTTTAATGGTCCTTCCTTAAAATATAATACCCTGTGTCATTTATTTCCGGAAGTGAAAGCTGCTGCCAGCCTTTGGAATTCATGTGAAACAAGTGGTTCAACATGTTTTGAAGAGAGAATGAAAACTTGATAAGCAATTAATCTACCCTGAATGCTTTCCTAATGGTTTGTGCCTTTTCTTACTGATTTTTTTTAAATCCGGATTTATTCAAAAGAAAATCAAAGAAAACATACATTCAAATCTTTCTATAGTGCATTTGTTAGAGAAACCCACACACAGTGAGGCAGGAAAGATTGAACACGTAAATAATTTTAAAATAATTTAAAAATAAAGGTGTTTTTGGTTGAATAGTAGCAACTTGAATTTTTTTCCCCTGTGCTTTGAAACTATGTGAGAAGGGAAAGATTTGAAACAGGAAACTGGGTGAATGAGCATAGAGAACAGGCTATTTTCCTAACAGGATAATCTTGCAAGTGACAACTGGCTGGGGGAGTGAAGTTGTCTTAGTCTGACTGATGATTCCCAGAGGCCCAGGCTTAAGAGTTAACACAGGCCAGAGACATCACTGAGACTCAAGACTCAGCCAGTGTATCCCCAGGGAGCCCGGCGAGAACATAGAGAAGACTTGCCAATAAAGTTATATTGTATGGGAGACACTGTATGGGCTAAGGAGACCCTTATTAGAGGACCACGTGGAACATCCAGATTGAAGACCTGGGAGTCCAAGAGTAGAAGACACTGCATTTCAGTGGTTAGTGGCGCCAAGAGAACTAGAGCCTGGCACGAATTTATGCAGGACGCTAATAGCTACAGATGAAAACATCATGACTTTTCCAACTCAACAGAGATTATGTGTCTCTCCCTTGGTAGAGGGGTGCAGAACAGAAATTGCAAATCGGAAGATATAGAAATCAATGAAAAGTTGGACTTACAAGAGTAGAATTAACAGGGCCAATAAAAAAGTCAGAGAGCTTTCTCTTGAGTAAATGCCAAGTGAGTCTTAGGAGCTTTTGCATGCTAGGATACTTCAAGAGGCATTCCTTGTCGGGAAATGATAACCATGGCAGAAAGGAAAAGCATGAGATCCAACAAGATGATGTGTATGTCCAAGACTGGGACTGAGACTGAGATCATGCCTTCCTATTTCTTAGTGAGGAGGTTAAAGTACTTTATAGTATCATACTTATTACAAAGGAATGATAATTGCATATGTATACATATACTTATATGTATATACCTCGATTAATTCCTTGGTAGAACATATATTGCCTTCACCCAAATCGTTAAGAACAAAAACTCTAGTTGCCAAAGTCCCAAAGTGTAGAACACTGTCAGGTGCCAAGTAGAAACACTTGAAATGCGGGTGTGTCAAACTGAGCATTCCATCATATTTTTGGCACCCGGCAAAGAATGGCCTCAACTGAATCTGCTGTACATCTGTAACCCGGATGAGTACTACATGCCTATCATCTGAATGGGGTTAGTCTCTGATTGGCATATTGCCAAGTAACCCAATTTTAGAATAGCACAAATTTTAATTATATGTTTCATTTAACTGACACCTGTCCTTGGAGGCTGTCATTAAAATGTTACAAGCTATAATGTGGGAACTATTATTACCTATGATCTATAGACAGGCAAAAATAAATAAGAGAAAGAGAGAAAGAAAGGCTGAGAGCTTTAGAACAATGATAGATTTGGAAGACTAGAGATTACACTGGCGAAAGAGAGGGCTGTATCGCTTACCTAGAAAATTTGTAGAAAATGAAAACCCATATCACTGAATTTCTAGGGTGTTAAGTACGATTTTACTAAATATCCACCTCATCCATCATTTCATGTTGTGGGTATAGTATATCACTCTTTTCCTGAGTAAAGTGGGAAAAATGCCTCCTAAGTAAAATGCTTGACCTTGAAAAGGCACTAGTTTTAAAAATAAATTCTTTCGGGACTTCCCTGGTGGCGCAGTGGTTAAGAATCCGCCTGCTAATGCAGGGAACACGGGTTCAAGCCCTGGTCCGGGAAGATCCCACATGCCGCGGAGCAACTAAGCTCATGCACCACAACTACTGAGCCTGCACTCTAGAGCCCGCGAGCCACAGCTACTGAAGCCCATGCGCCTAGAGCCTGTGCTCTGCAACAAGAGAAAGCCCGTGCACAACAGTTAAGACCCAATGCAGCCAAAAATAAATAAATTAATTAATTTAAAAAAATTCTTTCAATTAAAAAATCTCGTACTGGAGGAGCTTCAAGATGGCGGAAGAGTAAGACGAGGAGATCACCTTCCTCCCCACCAATACATGAGAAATACAACTACATGTGGAACAACTCCTACAGAACACCTACTGAATGCTGTCAGAAGACCTCAGACCTCCCAAAAGTCAAGAAAATCCCCACGTACCTGGGTAGGGTAAAAGAAAAAACAGAGACAAAAGAATAGGGACGGGAGCTGCACCAGTGGGAGGGAGCTGTGAAGGAGGAAAGGATTCCACACACTAGGAAGCCCCTTCGCGGGCGGAGACTGCGGGTGGCGGAGGGGGGGAAGTTTCGGAGCTATGGAGGAGAGCGCAGCCACAGGGGTGCGGAGGGCAAAGCGGAGAGATTCCCGCAACGAGGATCGGTGCCGACCGGCACTCACCAGCCCGATAGGCTTGTCTGCTCACCCTCCGGTACGGGCGGGGGCTGGGAGCTGAGGCTTGGGCTTAGGTCGGATCCCAGGGAGAGGACTGGGGTTGTCGGCGCGAACATAGCCTGAAGGGGTTAGTGCGCCACGGCTAGCCGGGAGGGAGTCCGGGAGAAAGTCTGGAGCTGCTGAAGACACAAGAGACTTTTTCTTGCCTCTTTGTTTCCTGGTGTGCGACGAGAGGGGATTCAGAGCGCCACTTAAAGGAGCTCCAGGGACGGGCGTGAGCCGCGGCAATCAGCGCGGACCCCAGAGACGGGCACGAGACGCTAAGGTTGCTGCTGCTGCCACCAAGAAGCCTGTGTGTGAGCACAGGTCACTCTCCACACCTCCCCTCCCGGGAGCCAGTGCAGCCCGCCACTGCCACGGTCCTGCCATCCAGGGACAACTTACCCAGGAGAACACATGGCGCGCCTCAGGCTGGCGCAACGTCATGCCGGCCTCTGCCGCCACAGGCCTGCCCCGCACTCCATGCCCCTCCCTCCCCCCCCCACCCCCGGCCTGAGTGAGCCAGAGCCCCCGCATCAGCGGCTCCTTTAACCCCGTCCTGTATGAGCGAAGAACAGACACCCTCCGGCGACCTACACGCAGAGGCGGGTCCAAATCCAAAGCTGAGCCCCGGGAGCTGTGAGAACAAAGAAGAGAAAGGGAAATCTCTCCCAGCAGCCTCAGAAGCAGCAGATTAAAGCTCCACGATCAACTTGATGTACACTGCATCTGAGGAATACCTGAATAGACAAAGAATCATCCCAAATTGAGGAGGTGGACTTTGGGAGCAATGATATATTTTTTCCCCCTTTTTCTCTTTTTGTGAGTGTGTGTGTGTATGCTTCTGTATGTGATTTTGTCTGTATAGCTTTGCTTTTACCATATCCTAGGGTTCTGTGTGTCTGTTTTTTTGGTTTTTTTTTTTAGTATAGTTTTTAGCACTTGTTATCATTGGTGGATTTGTGGTTTTGGTTTGGTTGCTCTCTTCTTTCTTTTTTTTATTACTTAAAACAATTTTAATAATTATTTTTCATTTTAATAACTTTTTAATTTAATTTACTTTAATTTAATTTTATCTTCTTCTTTCTTTCCTTCTATTTTTTTCTCTCTTGTATTCTGAGCCATGTGGATGACAGGATCTTGGTGCTCCAGCCACGCATCAGGGCTGTGCCACTGAGGTGGGAGAGCCAACTTCAGGACACTGGTCCACAAGAGACCTCCCAGCTCCACGTAATATCAAACGGCAAAAATCTCCCAGAGAGGGCTTCCCTGGTGGCGCAGTGGTTGAAAGTCCGCCTGCCGATGCAGGGGACACGGGTTTGTGCCCTGGTCCGGGAACATCCCACATGCCGGGGAGTGGCTGGGCCTGTGAGCCATGGCCGCTGGGCCTGCGCGTCCGGAGCCTGTGCTCCACAATGGGAGATGCCACAACAGTGAGAGGCCCACGTGCCGCAAAAAAAAAAAAAAAAAAAATCTCCCAGAGATCTCCATCTCAACACAAAGACCCAGCTCCACTCAATGACCAGCAAGCCACAGTGCTGGACACCCTATGCCAAACAACTAGCAAGACAGGAACACAACCCCATGCATTAGCAAAGAGGCTGCCTAAAATCATAATAGGGCCACAGACACCCCAAAACACACCACCAGACGTGGACCTTCCCTCCAGAAAGACAAGATCCAGCCTCATCCACCAGAACACAGGCACCGGTCCCCTCCGCCAGGACGCCTACACAACCCACTGAACCAACCTTAGCCACAGGGGACAGACACCAAAAACAACAGGAACTACGAACCTGCAGCCTGTGAAAAGGAGACCCCAAACACAGTAAGTTAAGCAAAATGAGAAGACAGAGAAACACACAGCAGATGAAGGAGAAAGGCAAAAACCCACCAGACCTAACAAATGAAGAGGAAATAGGCAGTCTACCTGAAAAAGAATTCAGAATAATTATAGTAAAGATGATTCAAAATCTTGGAAATAGAACAGAGAAAATACAAGAAACATGTAACAAGGACCTAGAAGGACTAAAGAGCAAACAAACAGTGATGAACAACACAATAAATGAAATTAAAAATTCTCTAGAAGGGATCAATAGCAGAATAACTGAGGCAGAAGAACGGATAAGTGACCTGGAAGATAAAATAGTGGAAATAACTACCACAGAGCAGAATAAAGATAAAAGAATGAAAAGAATAAAGGACAGTCTCAGAGACCTCTGGGACAACATTAAACGCACCAACATTCGAATTATAGGGGTCTCAGAAGAAGAAGAGAAAAAGAAAGGGACTGAGAAAATATTTGAAGAGATTATAGTTGAAAACTTCCCTAATATGGGAAAGGAAATAGATAATCAAGTCCAGGAAGCACTGAGAGTCCGATACAGGATAAATCCAAGGAGAAACACACCAAGACACATATTAGTCAAAATATCAAAAATGAAATACAAAGAAAAAATATTAAAAGCAGCAAGGGAAAAACAACAAATAACACACAAGGGAATCCCCATGAGGTCAAAAGCTGATCTTTCAGCAGAAACTCTGCAAGCCAGAAGGAGTGGCAGGACATATTTAACATGATGAAGGAGAAAAACCTACAACCAAGATTACTCTACCCAACAAGGATCTCATTCAGCTTTGACAGAGAAATTAAAACCTTTACAGACAAGCAAAAGCTAAAAGAATTCAGCACCACCAAACCAGCATTACAACAAGTGCTAAAGGAACTTCTCTAGGCAGGAAACACAAGAGAAGGAAAAGGCCTACAATAACAAATGCAAAACAATTTAAAAAATGGTAATGGAAACATACATATCGATAATTACCTTAAATGTAAATGGATTAAACACTCCAACCAAAACACATAGACTGACTGAATGGATACAAAAACAAGACCCGTATATATGCTGTCTACAAGAGACCCACTTCAGACCTAGGGACACATACAGACTGAAAGCGAGGGGATGGAAAAAGATATTCCATGCAAATGGAAATCAAAAGAATGCTGGAGTAGCAATTCTCATATCAGACAAAATAGACTTTAAAAGAAAGACTATTACAAGAGATAAAGAAGGACACTACAAAATGATCAAGGGATCAATCCAAGAAGAAGATATAACAATTGTGAATATTTATGCACCCAACATAGGAGCACCTCAATACATAAGGCAAATACTAACAGCCATAAAAGGGGAAATCGACAGTAACACAATCATAGTAGGGGACTATAACACTCCACTTTCACCCATGGACAGATCATCCAAAATGAAAATAAATAAGGAAACACAAACTTTAAATGATACATTAAACAAGATGGACTTAATTGGTATTTTTAGGACATTCCATCCAAAAACAACAGAATACACATTCTTCTCAAGTGCTCCTGGAACATTCTCCAGGATAGATCATATCTTGGGTCACAAATCAAGCCTTGGTAAATTTAAGAAAATTGAAATCGTATCAAGTATCTTTTCCAACCACAATGCTATGAGACTAGATATCAATTACAGGAAAAAATCTGTAAAATATACAAACACATGGAGGCTAAACAACACACTACTTAATAACCAAGAGATAACTGAGGAAACCAAAGAGGAAATCAAAAAATACCTAGAAACAAATGACAATGAAAACACGATGACCCAAAACCTATGGGATGCAGCAAAAGCAGTTTTAAGAGTGAAGTCTATAGCAATACAATCCTACGTTAAGAAACAGGAAACATCTTGAATAAAGAACCTAACCTTGCACCTAAAGCAATTAGAGAAAGAAGAACAAAATCCCCCAAAGTTAGCAGAAGGAAAGAAATCATAAAGATCAGATCAGAAATAAATGAAAAAGAAACGAAGGAAATGATAGCAAAGATCAATAAAATTAAAAGCTGGTTCTTTGAGAAGATAAACAAAATTGATAAACCATTAGCCAGACTCATCAAGAAAAAAAGGGAGAAGACTCAAATCAATAGAATTAGAAATGAAAAAAGAGAAGTAACAACTGACACTGCAGAAATACAAAAGATCATGAGAGATTACTACAAGCAACTCTATGCCAATAAAATGGACAACCTGGAAGAAATGGACAAATTCTTAGAAATGCACAACCTTCTGAGACTGGACCAGGAAGAAATAGAAAATATGAACAGACCAATCACAAGCACTGAAATTGAAACTGTGATTAAAAATCTTCCAACAAACAAAAGCCCAGGACCAGATGGCTTCACAGGTGATTTCTATCAAACATTTAGAGAAGAGCTAACACCTATCCTTCTCAAACTCTTCCAAAATATAGCAGAGGGAGGAACACTCCCAAACTCATTCTACGAGGCCACCATCACCCTCATACCAAAACCAGACAAGGATGTCACAAAGAAAGAAAACTACAGGCCAATATCACTAATGAACATAGATGCAAAAATCCTCAACAAAATACTAGCAAACAGAATCCAACAGCACATTAAAAGGATTACACACCATGATCAAGTGGGGTTTCTTCCAGGAATGCAAGGATTCTTCAATATATGCAAATCAATCAATGTGATACACCATATTAACCAACTGAAGGAGAAAACCCATATAATCATCTCAATAGATGCAGAGAAAGTTTTCGACAAAATTCACCACCCATTTCTGATAAAAACCCTCCAGAAAGTAGGCATAGAGGGAACTTTCCTCAACATAACAAAGGCCATATATGACAAACCCACAGCCAACGTCATCCTCAATGGTGAAAAACTGAAAGCATTTCCACTAAGATCAGGAACAAGAAAAGGTTGCCCACTCTCACCACTATTATTCAACATAGTTTTGGAAGTTTTAGCCACAGCAATCAGAGAAGAAAAAGAAATAAAAGGAATCCAAATCAGAATGGAAGAAGTAAAGCTGTCACTTTTCCACAGGACATGATACAATACATAGAGAATCCTAAAGAATCTACCAGAAAACTACTAGACCTAATCAATGAATTTGGTAAAGTAGCAGTATACAAAATTAATGCACATAAATCTCTTGCATTCCTATTCACTAATGATGAAAAATCTGAAAGAGAAATTAAGAAAATTCCCATTTACCATTTCAACAAAAAGAATAAAATACCTAGGAGTAAACCTACCTAAGGAGACAAAAGACCTGTATGCAGAAAATTATAAGACAATAATGAAAGAAATTAAAGATGATACAAATAGATGGAGATATATACCATGTTCTTGGATTGGAAGAATCAACATTGTGAAAGTGACTGTACTACCCAAAGCAATCTACAGACTCAATGCAATCCCTATCAAACTACCACTGGTATTTTTCACAGAACTAGAACGAAAAATTTCACAATTTGTAGGGAAACACAAAAGACCCCGAATAGCCAAAGCCATCTTGAGAACAAAAAATGGAGCTGCAGGAATCAGGCTCCCTGACTTCAGACTGTACTACAAAGCTACAGTAATCAAGACAGTATGGTACTGGCACAAAAACAGAAATATAGATCAATGGAACAGGATAGAAAGCCCAGAGATAAACCCATGCACATATGGTCACCTTATCTTTGATAAAGGAGGCAGGAATATACAGTGGAGAAAAGACAGCCTCTTCAGTAAGTGGGGCTGAGAAAACAGGACAGCTAAATGTGAAAGAATAAAATTAGAACACTCCCTAACACCATACACAAAAATAAGCTCAAAATGGATTAAAGACCTAAATGTAATGCCAGAACTATCAAAGTGTTAGAGGAAAACATAGGCACAACACTCTATGACATAAATCACAGCAAGATCCTTTTTGACCCAGCTCCTAGAGAAATGGAAATAAAAACAAAAATAAACAAATGGGACCTAATGAAACTTCAAAGCTTTTGCACAGCAAAGGAAACCATAAACAAGACTAAAAGACAACCCTCAGAATGGGAGAAAATATTTGCAAATGAGGCAACTGACAAAGGATTAATCTCCAAAATTTACAAGCAGCTCATGCAGCTCAATATTAAAAAAACAAACCACCCAATCCAAAAATGGGCAGAAGACCTAAATAGACATTTCTCCAAAGAAGATATACAGATTGCCAACAAACACATGAAAGGATGTTCAACATCACTAATCATTAGAGAAATGCAAATCAAAACCACAATGAGGTATCACCACACACTGGTCAGAATCACCATCATCAGAAGTCTACAAACAATAAATGCTGGAGAGGGTATGGAGAAAAGGGAACCCTCTTGCACTGTTGGTGGGCATGTAAACTGATACAGCCACTATGGAGAACAGTATGGAGGTTCCTTAAAAAACTACAAATAGAACTACCATACAACCACCCAGCAATCCCACTACTGGGCATATGCCCTGAGAAAACAATAATTCAAAAAGAGTCCTGTACCAAATTATTCATTGCAGCTCTATTTACAATAGCCAGGACATGGAAGCAACCTAAGTGTCCATCAACAGATGAATGGATAAAGAAGATTTGGCACATATATATAATGGAATATTACTCAGCCATAAAAAGGAACAAAACTGTTATTTGTAGTGAGGTTGGATGGACCTAGAGACTGTCATACAGAGTGAAGTAAGTCAGAAAGAGAAAAACAAATACCATACGCTAACACATATATATGGAATCTAAGGGGAAAAAAAAGGTCATGAAGAACCTAGGGGCAAGATGGGAATAAAGACACAGACCTACTAGAGAATGGACTTGAGGATATGGGGAGGTGGAAGGGTAAGCTGGGACAAAGTGAGAGAGTGGCATGGACATATATACACTACCAAATGTAAACCAGACAGCTATTGGGAAGCAGCCACATAGCACAGGGAGATTAGCTCGGTGCTTTGTGACCACCTAGAGGGGTGGGATAGGGAGGGTAGGAGGGAGATGCAAGAGGGAGGGTATATGGGGATATAAGTATATGTATAACTGATTCACTTTGTTATAAAGCAGAAACTAACACACCATTGTAAAGCAATTATACTCCAATAAAGATGTTAAAAAAATAAAGAAAAAAATAAAATAAAAATTCACACTATTTTAATAAAAATAAAAGTAAAATTTCACACTATTTGTCTTCTACATTTAGTCTGCCCAAGAGGAAATGTGTGATGAGGTTAGGGGTTCACGTATAGATGAAGCAGGGTAGATAATGGGTTGATCATCATTGAATCTGGATAGTGGGTATATGGGGGTTTCTTTTTTTTCTTTTTTTTTTTTTTTTGGGGGGGGTTTCTTATACTATTGTTTATTTTAGTGTAAATTCAGAATTTTCCATAACAAGAAGTTAAAAGAAATTCAATTTAGAGAAGTATTTAGATACTTGTACAAATTTATTTGGGCAAGTTAATTCGTTTTATACTGCACAATTGGGCCATAAACAGGAGAATGGAACATCTTACATTAATCACATTATATTACTATACTTATGTGAATAATCCCACTGTAACCACACCAAGTTCTCCTAAAAATGGAAAACCGAAAAATCTGTATATATTTTTCTAGTCTCTGCCTTCACAAGCAGTGTTTTGGTTTTTTTTTCGGTACGCGGGCCTCTCACTGCTGTGGCCTCTCCAGACGCGCAGGCTCAGCGGCCATGGCTCACAGGCCCAGCCGCTCCGCGGCATGTGGGATCTTCCCGGACCGGGGCACGAACCCGTGTCCCCTGCATCGGCAGGCGGACTCAACCACTGCGCCACCAGGGAAGCCCCCACAAGCAGTGTTTTTATAACAGCCCCAGCTTTCTATACTGAATGCCAAATATGCTTTCCGTTTAGATCAAATTTAGATTTAACTAAAATAATTAGCCCTCCATTCTAATTCTAATGGAAATGTAAGACTCTTCACTATTCGGTGATAGTAGCACTATTAGATACTGCTGCTAACAGTGATTTATATGAAATAATTAGAAGACTTTCTGTTGTAGATACATGCAGAATTTGTCCTAAACCAAAGCCAAAACAATAAAAACTACTGCCTTTTAACCTTTCCTTGAATTTAAATTAAAAATGTGTACTGGAACTGCACATTAATAAAGCCTGTTAAGCTTGGAAGAATATTTTACATTCATCTGTAGTTCATCAGACAGGTTCATGACCTCGGTAGAATTGCTCTAGCTCCTGCAGTTCTTAAGCTGGCAAGGGGGAGGACACAAAATATTATTTTATGATCAGAAAATTTTGCTAGAATTGACAGAAACAAGGAAACACTCTGATATTGAGCATAGGCTCTGAAATTAGCACATATAAAACTAAAGATATTGAATGAATTGACTTTTATTCCTCTAGGTACCTTAAAAAGAGTAACTAAGGAGAGCTAAATGTAACACGGTGCTTTTAACTTTAATGTAGGGAATTTAAGGGTCAGCCTCTACTTTGTGTCTGGAGGTACACACAAAGGGGGACCACATCCTTGTTTCATAATTTTCTGAGTTATATAGTAATGAAAAATGTATATAATGATTTTCATTTAAAATATTTTTTTTCTCACGAAATTCTATCTGTTTTGGAAGTGTCCTAGTGATCATTTTTTTATCCAACCTTTCCCCAAATTTCCTGTTGAATGACACTGTATGAGAGTCATTAGCATTCAGGGTATTGCTGCTAGCTGAGGTCCCACTAAAGTGGTAAAGCAAGTTCAGTTGCATCTCCATCACTTGGTCTGAGAACATTCCATCCGCAGAGCTGATTCATGCTACTTCTTTGGATCTGCTACTGGCAGCACAGTAAGGGATGCATGAAATAAGCACTCAGCAGCTGAATGCCCTTAAAGACCACTTGGGAACTTTATCTGGTGCCAAATAAAGTGACCTGCCAATGTCAGCTGTGGGAAGTATATTGTATTGGGCTCTGCAGTCTGTCCTGGTTGTCTATTCATTTCTGAGGAAATTTTCAGGTATTGAATTTTAATCCATGATGCCCAATTATAATTTGGGACCCTTTTACATTACAGACTGGGCTTCACCCCATTTGGCAATTAAGTCAGAGCTGCCTAATACATGATTTTAATTTCCAGAAAGCAGGTGCTTCCTTTGGTAAGTCACCAATCTCTGATTTTCCTTCCTTCTTTTGCTTAAACCGTTTTCATTTTTATTTTCATACCTCTCCCTCCCCCCCATCCCGCTTCTACAAGTATTCACTGCATGTTAGATGATTTTCCTACTTAAGCCCATATAAGGCTTCTTTTAAAAGTGCTTATATAGCTTCCCTGGTGGCGCAGTGGTTGAGAGTCTGCCAGCCGATGCAGGAGACATGGGTTCGTGTCCCGGTCCGGGATAAGCACTTTTTTTTTTTTTTTTTGCGGTACGCGGGCCTTGCACTGTTGTGGCCTCTCCCATTGCGGAGCACAGCCTCCGGACGCGCAGGCTGAGCGTCCATGGCTCACGGGCCCAGCCGCTCCGCGGCATGTGGGATCTTCCCGGACCGGGGCACGAACCCGTGTCCCCTGCATCGGCAGGCGGACTCTCAACCACTGTGCCACCAGGGATGCCCTACATTGCTTTTTAAAGTAATCTGAATAAAGGCTTGTTTACATTATCTAACACTTGCAATTCTGAAGGGAGACTCCCCAGAAATAATTATTGTCTGCATTAACTTTGTCTCCTATTTTCATCAATTCAATGGAAGACTTCTCTAACAATGAAAAAAAATATATATTGTTGTTTGAATTTCTTTAAGGCTGTGTGTCTTCTCCAAACAGTACTTTGTTTTTTAAAATAAGTATTTGAGAGGGCACATTTGAAAAGCTCAAATATAAGGTACCTGATTTGGAGACGAATATTGTGTAAGTCAAATCCTCCCTAAAAAGAAGTTCCCTTCCGTACACATGCACTAAGATGGTGGGGTTTTATCTTCGAAAACTACTTTGTGCAAGACTGAGCCATTACCAGAAGAGCCAGTAGGAAGAGACTGGGAAAGGAAATGTCAGTCTGTGCTGGTGATGACAGCTTCTTTATCACTTCCATCACTGTGGATGAGCTGTCTACTTCACTTTTGCCATTCCCACACATGGATTATATAAAATACTGTTGAAATACTGTTGTTATGATGGTCACAAGTATGGTTAAATTTAAACCTTTGGTCATAGACAGACCTAAGTCTTTGGAAAGGGAAGTGTTGGAGGGATGGAAAGAAAAAGGGGTGCTTAAGTTGGGGACCCAATTGAGCGCTACCATCAATTGGCTTAATCCCTTCAGCCTTTTGCTGCTCTCTGCAGGCTGAGACCACAGATGACTCTGTTACCTAGCTGGACTCCCTGGAATACCGCTGCATAATCAGCTGAGGATTAACAAAACCTGGTGGTCTTTAATGGGACCATGAGCAAATGTTTATTTTAAAAAGAGCAAAGCAACCAAATTCTGGATTTGAAAGATGCAAAATTGGAGAGCTTTGCAAAAACACTGTTGTCTAAGAAAAATTATTTAATATTTCACTTAAAGCATTAGCACTCCTATAATATAATTCATATGATTTGATTAAAAAGTGCAAAATTGTATGTGGTAGTGTTTCCCAAAATATGTTCCAAGAAACATCCACGTCCTGTTTCCTTAAAAAAAGCATACCCTCATCAAATACATTTCAAGACACTAAATCATATTTGCCCTCTGGGTGAGTTGCAATGCTTATTACTATATTATAGGCACTGAGAAGTCCTGCAATGAAAAAACAAAAAAAAAAAGCTGTTTATGTTGAACCTAGCATTTTACAAAAAAATTTGGCTATGAAACTTTTCCCTTTAAAACACTATTAATAATTTTCATTTTCTGGAACACAGTTATAAAGCAGTGTATTCCAGTATTAGTATTTATGATTTTGCTATTGTTGCTTTTGTTTTGAAAAGTAGAAATAGCTGAAATGTACCGTAGGTATTGTCTTTGGGACCAGAATATTGAAGTTTACTACAACTGATTAATGTGCAGTTTATTAAGTTGGATATGAACCTTATACCTTATGACACTGTTCATTTTTACCATGCCTGTTTATTTTTTTTTGTATTCTCCATCAGCCTCTACGCAGATTAAGGGCAGGATCCATGCTTTGTTTTTCATTGTACCTCTGAGAGCTTGCATAGTGCATGGCACATTGTAAGCACTCAATAAATATTTGTTTGAATGAATGAATGAACACTTTAGTAGATATCTTTTTAAGATGTAGATATAGCCACACTATAACGTGGGTTTCAAAAAAACAACTTTTGACCTCAAAGTAAAAATAACAGAAATGAAGGTAAGAAAGACTAAATTGAACTGGTCTTTAATACCTTTGTCAGAGGCCAATAAATTCCTCATCGATTACTCTGTTGTCTGATGTGTCATTGCTCTTGTTTTCTGCTCTATTTAAAGTCAATGTTCATTCTATTCTATAATTTTCCAATTTGTTTTTAAGTCTTTATATCTTCAATTATCTTCCAGTAGCTATTTCTTACATGCCCTTTACTTTTTGCAGAATGACTTCTTAAAAGCAAAACTAACAGTGAATTTCATATATCACAATATGTTCTGACAAACTTATTGAAGAGACAAGAAAAGGCAGTGAAGGCCTGCGGGTGAGAAGATTGTGATACAGAAGAGGTAAGATGTTTAATTCATTCAACAAATATTTATTGAGAACCTATTATATGCTGGCCTAAGTGCATAAAGTCTAGATAATTCAAGGTCAGCTGAAAATATGAAATATTCATCAGACAGATATCAACAGAATTAAGAATTCTCAAAATTTCATCCCCCTTAAATCAGTTTATACTCTAGAATGACTTGATATTTTTAGAGCAATGATTTGATGGGTAATTTGTTTGTCTTATCTATTATGCTCTGTTTTTACAAAGGTTCATCTTTTCTATCTTGACAGTGCTGCCAACTTTCCCAAAATTGAACAATATTTTATAGGCCAGGACAAAACCACTTAATATGATTCTGTCACATAAAATTTAAAGTAATTTTAGTTACCTTAAATCAAAGTGATAACTGTTCAAAAGTCCACCCAAAGAATGGTTTTGACCAAGGGTTGATAAACTATGCCCTGTGGGCCAAATCTGATCTATCACATGTTTCTGTAAATAAAGTTTTATTGTAAGACAGATATGTCTATTCACTCACATATTGTCTGTGACTGCTTTCATGCTCCAACAGCAAAGCTGAACAGTTGCAACAGGGATTGTATGGCCTGCAAAGCTGAAAATATATTTACTATCTGGCTCTTTATAGAAGTAGCATAGATAACCTTTAGTAATTTGGATTAGAGCAAAATGGTAATTTGGGTGAGACAAAATGATGGATTACTAAAAAACCATTCAGCATCCCCTTTTGGATATAATTTTGTTCCAATATGATATGAGTATTATTCTGGAAATTCTTATGCAATACAATGTCCTCTTCATTAAAGATCTAAATCAGTAGCAGAAGGTATTCAGTTTCAGTGCTGTTCTTTTGTTCAATATCTGTAAGTATAGACCTGAAAAGCTGGAATGCCTAAGTTTTGTAGTTAACACACTCTAGTAGTTAACACACACTAACACGTGTAGTTAACACATGCTGGGAATATAGAGCTTGTCTTGGGCGGTAGTGTACTATAGCAGATATCATAGGCAGGCTCCAAGATGGTCTATTTCCTGATATTCACTTCCTTGTGTAATTCCATCCTACGCAGAATAGGGTTGACTTAGGATATAGCAGAAATTATGCAGTGTGACTTCTATAGGATATTGCAGAAATTATGCAGTGTGACTTCTGAGTCTAGGCCACAAAAGACATTGTGATTTCTGTTTTATTTTGAAAGAACCAGCTACTATACCACGAGAACACTCAAGCAGCTCTTTGGAGAGGTTCAAGCAGCTCTTTGGAGAGGTCCAAGTAGCAAGGAACTGAGCCATCTGTCAACAGCTGAAGAGGAACTGAGGCATCCCACCAACACTTATGTGAGTGAGCCATCTTAGAAGCATACCCTCAAGCCCCAGTCAAGCCTTGAGATGACTGCAGCTCTTGCTGACATCCTGACTACAACCTCCTAAGAGACATGCATCTAGAACCACCCGGCTAAGTCACTTTTGAATTCCTGACCCTCAGAATCTATGAGATTATAAATGTTTACTGTTTTAGGCCACTAATTTTAGGGTTATTTGTTATGCAACAATAATTGAACTGGTGTATGAGAGCATGGGATCTGATGTCATACAACTTGTGTTTAAACTTGTATCTACCACTTGCTAGATGTGTGACCTTGGGGAGATTACTTAACTATGTTATTTAATTTTCTCATCTGCAAAAATGGGGATATAATTGCTCCAATCTCATAGAACTGTTGTGAGGAATTCAATGAGATAATGAATGAAGACTTCCTGGCATGTAGTAATTGCTAAGTAAAGGTTAACAACTATTTGCTTTTAATTATTATGAGAACTAACTCCAAGTATCCACCTAAGAATTATTTCAAACCTCCTTTCTTTGGACAATTAAGTGAATACATAGTAGAATTAAAAAAAAAAAAAAACAGAAAACTTTTATCCCATGTCCTAGAGTTTATATAATTTAGAACACCTAAAGTAAATGTGGTAGATCAGTACAGCAAGCAATTAAGAGAAGAGGCTATTGTTAAGACACCTGAAAACAAAATACATTACTACTGCATAATATTACATACAAACAGTAGAGGATAAGGACAAGGCTGCTAGCCCAAAACATGAGTAAAACAATACAAGCCACAAATTTTAAAAAACGAAATGACAAATGCAATTTTTGGCCTAATTTGCTAAAGCCAAAACTATACATATCATTTTTTTGGTAAAAGTAAAAGATAAATAGCAAAATAATACTATTCTTTGCAGATTGTTTGAGTTATCTAACCCTTCTTTAATCCAAGGGATTATTGAACAAAACCAATGTTCATTCAAAAACACTTACGAAATCTGTTGTGGATTACCAATATCATCAGTTAAACCTGTTTCAAATTTATTGCTTTCATTCAGGTTAAATAATAAAAGGGTCCATTTGTCCCACCACATGTATATACACGAATTTAGCTTTCATCATTCTCTACAAGTTTAATCCAGTGATTTATGTTTTTTAACGCATATTTGGGGAATCTGTTGAAGAAACTCATCCAGACAGAAGAGCTAGGTGGGATTAATAGGATGTGTGCAGGATTTAAAGCTGGTTGATTCAGTTCAGAGAAAGTTAAAAAGAGAAAAAGATCATAACACTGTAACCCTCCTTGAGGTTCAAATCATTTTAATGACTTTAGCAAAAGGGAACAGGCTAAGGTCAAGAAAGTTCAAAAACAATGATCCCTGTTTCTAGAAATACATTACATGGAAGAAAAGCCATTGCTTCAACTTTTCTTTGTTAACAGTGGGATACACTACTATATTTTTCTTAGAGAAAAATCTGCCTTCTATTTAAGTCATCATATTAATGGTTAAACCTGAGGTTTCAGAATTCTTGATTTTCTTTGTGAAGGCTTGTATTTCACTTAACACCACAACCAGCAACAAAAACTAGGAAGAAATTGGGCAGGCTGACTTTTTAATTTCTTTTAATGTTTTACAGCAAGGCAATATATTACTTTGAGATTTTGAGATAGCAAGTTCTCAGGTACAAAAGAATACTATGACTTATTATTGATGACTTTGCACACTTTTAAAAAAAATTTAGTTATTTAGATATTTATTTTTGGCTGCGTTGGGTCTTCGTTGCTGCGCACAGGCTTTCTCTAGTTGTGGAGAGCGGGGGCTGCTCTTCATTGTGGTGCGCGGGCTTCTCGTTGCGGTGGCTTCTTTTGTTGCAGGGCACAGGCTCTTGGTGCACGGGCTTCAGTAGTTGTAGCTCGCAGCCTCGGAAGTTGTGGTTTGTGGGCTCTAGAGCGCAGGCTCACTAGTTGTGGTGCACGGGTTTAGTTGCTCCGTGGCATGTGGGATCTTCCCGGACCAGGGCTTGAACCCATGTCCCCTGCATTGGCTGGCAGATTCTTAACCACTGCGCCACCAGGGAAGTCCCGACTTTGCACACTTAAACATGTCCAGTTTAAGTCTCACAAGAACAAAATATTGGAATATGGAGAGGAAAAATCTTTTTTCCCTGCAGAGAGAAGCCCATTCCACTCTATCAGGTATTTTGTTTCAATGACATTCTAATCTTTACACACATTAAGAACTTCCTTTCATAATATTGTTTTGTTTAGTGTAAAGAGCATTTTAACAAATATGCTCTTTTCCATTAACTTCTTTCCAAACACAGAGGACAAATGGAGACTTGATAAGCATATCTTAGTGCTTCATTGAACCCAATATGTAATTCTAAGTATTTCCAAGCCTCATTTTGTTATAACTTCTATAATTTAATGGAACACATTGGGCCATGATGTATTTTGTGTTCATTAACTTTTAAAGAAGAAGAGAAATGCTATCTAATTGTCAGCATTTTGAAAAGAATATCAAGTGCTCTACATATTTTCCTGATTATACTGGTGACATAGACCATACATAGGGACATGGCGAATGGGAAGTAGAATTCAATGCTGTCCAGTAGAACTTTGTGTGATGATGGGAAATGTATTATACCCGTGCTGTCCATAGCACAGCTACATGTGGCTACATATGGCTATTGAACACTTGAAATGTAGTTAATGCAACTGAGGTACTGAAGTTTTAATTTTACTTATTTTAACTTGTTTACATTTAAATAGCCACATGTTGCTAGTGGCTATCATATTAACAGTGCAGAACTGGATAATATATAACAAGATTTTTAAAAAAGGACAACTAATTCTACAACAACTAATTACCCTAATTTTTAGCTCCTGACACTCTTATTCCCACATTGATAATGTCTAAAATGATCAATCTTTGGGTTATTTTTAAATGCTATAAACTTAAATTTGCTAGGGAATGTCTGCCCTTTGAAGTATTTTGCATATACAGACACAATGAGATTTATTTAACTCTTTTTTGAATAAAGTTGAGCTGCTCAGATGAAATTTAATTTAAATTTAGCTGTTTCAAATTTATGATTTATTAATATAACTGAATTTCTTCTTTGTTTCAACACCATGAACAGTTTGAAATTTCTTCAAACAAGTATCAAGAACTATTTTTAGAATAAATAAAATGCTATCAGATCATAATTTTCTACTTATATGAAAAAGTAAAGTATTTGCCTCAGGCAAAATATATCTGCAGATACTTAATATCATATTATTTTAAATGTTGTTTACATGATGACTTGAGTTCAAGTAAATTTGTGGAGTGAAAGAGCATAACAAACATATAAAATTTTCAATAGACTCCTGCATTTTCATAAGTGGCTGGGGTTTGACTTATTATGTTAATATACATTTTATCTTTATTAGTCCAGTTGTGAAATTCTTAAATCATCATTTTATCCTTTTCTAGGCTCTACCATGATTACTACAAGATTATGGGCTAGCCATTCAGATTTGGGATTTTTGTTTGTTTGATTCCACTTAAATGGGTAATGCCATTATTATCTGCTGTAAGTTATTTTAAATTTTTTTTTTTTTTTGGCGGTACGCGGGCCTCTCACTGTTGTGGCCTCTCCCGTTGCGGAGCACAGGCTCCGGATGCGCAGGCTCAGCGTCCACGGCTCACGGGCCCAGCCGCTCCGCGGCATGTGGGATCTTCCCGGACCGGGGCACGAACCCGTGTCTCCTGCATCGGCAGGCGGACTCTCAACCACTGCGCCACCAGGAAAGCCCTGCTGTAAGTTATTTTAAAACTATTGATTGAACAAAACTAATTAGGATAACCTTATGACAACCAATACATATTTGTGGGGATAGGAATATTTCCAAATTTCATGGAAGCACCCTGGAATTCCTTTTCCTCTCTAATTCTCTGTATGTAATATTCTTGTTTTGTTTTGTTTTGTTTGAATTTATATATGCTACCACGACCATGGAGCATGTAGTACTTCATTACTCTAAATTCCTTATTCTTCTTTCTTAAATTTTGTTTTCCACAGATTAGCTCTACCCATGTACCTTATAAAGAACTGCAGTATCTTAACTATTCCAGCCCCAAATCTATTCCGCACTGCCTGTCAATCACATCACCTTCCAAGGTACTTCACTGGACACAAATCAAGTTTGACTCAAGTCTACTTCTAATCAATAGATCCTTATAGATTGCTTTAGTATACCTAAATCACTTCCCAGAAAATATCTCGCCATCTCATTTCTAATGGGAAAACATTAGATGAGATTTCAATCTGGGCCACTAAAGAAGAAAGGCTAATGTACTCTTCTGGTCCATTGGGGGCCTAAACTCCACGTACTTCTTACATGAAATGGCAAAATGTTTTCTCTCAAGTCAGACACACACAATGGGAACATTTTAACTGGGAGCTGTGTGGAATGAAGGAAAACGGCTGAAGGAAGTGCACACTGCCAGATGGTTTCAACACCGCAGAAAGCTTACGCCTTTCAGTGTGGACAGGCAAGCAAGTTCTGAAATCACAAGTGCCTCTTTGAAATAAAACTGCCAGGAGATCTTTTTTTTTGTTCCCCCTTTCTTTAGTAAGTAAACAGCAAATGTGGCTACTAATGGTACTCTGAATGCCATAAAAACACAGTCCATTTATTACCCATAATCCAAAGATATTTATTCCTCCAATAAGACAGTTAAATAGTATGCTAAGCAGCTGTTCTTAACAATCTATCCTGTTATGTAGCTAAAGGGAGGACTGACAAAATTTGTAATTATATGTTGCACTTTGCAGTTAAAATACTCTCAATACAGGTCATCTTATTTAATCTGCATAGCTGCCCTGTGAGAGTTAGTGTGTCCTTGAACCACAGTCAGGAAACTGAGGTTCTGATCGGTGAGGAAGTTGCCTGTGTTCAAACAGCTGGCATCTCTAAGATGTATCTTTAAACATGGCCAGAAGATTCCAGAAGCTGCCTTCTTTCCATTATATTATACAAAAAAAGTATTACTTAGGTCTACCATTTTATCAGAAGTTTTCTGATATTTTAAATGAAAATATAATTCTGAAAAGTAATGAATTTTGTTTTAGGTGACTCCCAGGCAGAATTGCACTGTTTCGCAGGCCATGCTGCAGGTTGACCTGCTACACTCTGCCTAATGTTAAACTCTGCCTGAATAAGGATGGAGGCTACTGCAGGACATTCACTTCAGGGGTTTTGCTAAAACCAGATGTAGACTAGAGTCAACTGAGCTTGTAGTCCTCAATATCTTCGGAGAATACTTTCTTTTTTTTTTTTTTTTTTGTGGTACGCGGGCCTCTTACTGTTGTGGCCTCTACCGTTGTGGAGCACAGGCTCCGGACGCGCAGGCTCTGTGGCCATGGCTCACAGGCCCAGCTGCTCCACGGCATGTGGGATCTTCCCGGACCGGGGCACGAACCCGTGTCTCCTGCATCGGCAGGCGGACTCTCAACCACTGCGCCACCAGGGAAGCCCAAGAATACTTTCTTGACTGTGATGGATACCTTCTAAGATGGCTCTTAGTGATTCCCCTCCTCCTGGTATTCATGTACAGTCCCCTTCCCTGGAGTATGGGATGAACCTAGTGACTTGCTTCATATGAATGAAATATGGCAAATGAGATGGTGTGTCACTTCTGAGATCAGGTTACAAAAAGCCTCTGGCTTCTGTCTTGCCCACCCTCTGTTGCTCTCTTGCTTGTTCATCTTGATGGAAGCCCAGCTGCCATTCTCTGGGCTGCCCTGTAGAGAGGCCCACGTGGCAAGGAACAGAGGAAGTTTCCAGCCAACAGCTGGTGAGAAACTGAGGCCTTTAGTCCAACAACCCGCGAGGGACTGAATCTTGTCAATAGCCATCTGAGTGAACTTGGGAGTGGCTCCTCTTCTAGTCTAACCTTGAGGTGACTGTGGCTCTGGTGGTCACCTTGACTGCAGTCCTGGTAGGACCTGATCCAGAGGACCCAGTTAAGCTGTGCCCCAATTCCTGACCCACAGAAACTGTGAGGTAAAATATTTGTTGCCTTAAACTGCTAAGTTTTGGGAGTAATTTGTTACACTGCATTATATAACTAATACATTGACTTAACAGAATTCCTTTTTCCTACTCTTTATGTATGCAATACCCCTCTCATATTCCAGAATTAATTCTGGAAAAGGATTTGACATCAGTAACTATGAAAACTGTACAGTGGATAAATTCATTGCTTTGGCGTTAGAAACATCTGGGCTGTGTCTGGATATGCCATTTACTAGGTCTGATACAATGAGGAAGTTATTTAATGTCTCTGATTCTCCCTTTATTCATCTGTGAAATGATCTACCTCATAGGTTTTTTTTTTTTTCTTTTTAGTGAGATCATGAAAACAAAACAAAAATGTTTAGTATCTAGTAGGCACTCAGAGAGTGTTAGCTATTTTTATGACAATTATTCCTTAATTTGAATTTTAATCTATTAACTACATCTACCCATTTTGGTTTTACATTTCTAACATCCTTATTCTTATAGAAAGAATTAATAATCAGTCACATTTTGTAAATATCAATGAACTAATATAAGCCATCCCTTTGGATAGCAGGAGCCTAGGGAACACACAAAGTGGGTGGGTGACTGCTTCCCTTATTTTGATATTGCTTACTGACAATACATGGTCAGGTTAGGTGGTGGTGAAAAACTATATTATTTCCCATAGCTTAAACTCTGTTTTCTGCATTATAACTATGCATATTTGGGTGTAACTGCAATATTTTTGCATATACAAATACTTGTACAGGAAGAAGAAATTTGGTACTAATATGTGATGTTCCTTTTTTGAGATTAAGCTTCTCATAGGCAGGATGGAGATTTATTAAATGAAATAGAGGGAATGTTAGCATTAGAGTTAGAAGATTTGCATTTTATTTTCTCTTTAGGTAGTAGATTCCTCATTGGAAAAAATAAAAGGGGGGTTTTAGCTGTAAAATTCTGTTATAGTTTGTCTGCATTGGAAGTCACCCAAGTATGTATAAAATAATGCCATGTATGTCACTAATAAGACAAACAAAACAAGTCAATTGTATATTGACCATTCTTTGAGCTTCTCTTTTCTTTATCTCCTCTCTTTCCTCCTCTTTTAGATAATGCTTTCCAAAAAAAAAAAAAAAAAGAGGCTGGTAATTAACTCCAAATGATATTATTCTATTCCCTAAGTAATCAAAGAACTCCCATTAAAAATGGAAATAATAGTGAGCTGAATACAAGGAGAATGTCAAGGAGGAGCAATAAAAGCCATTCTAAAATATTTTGAAAGACACAAAAATAATCTAAGTGCATGATAATAAGTGGTGTGTAACGTCTTAAAGTAGAAGCCAAGTTACAATGATCTTCATTAGATGCCTCTCAAATCCTATGGGTGACATGAGCCCATTTCCTCTGTCACATTTCTGAAGAGATAATTGCAGGAAACACTGTAAACAGTTTAACATTCACAGGTCATATTGAGAAATGTTTATAGATATTGACAAATAAATACAACGTATCACAGTGGAATCCACCTAACAATGAGTTCTGCAAATCAAAGGCAAAAAGTCAAGCTTTGCTATGGTAATGAAGGAATATAGAAATATTCATTGAATGAGCGAATGAGTGAATGAGTGAGTGAATGAATGAATAAAATGCTTTCCAGAATTACAGGTTTGTATGACATATTATATAAATATTATTAATGAAACAATTTTTCTTTTATAATATTTGTTAGAAACTCCTTGGATTTAGAAATTAAATAACAATCAACCCAAAATAGGAAAAGCAATTCTCTAAAGACTTTACTGGACAGACAGTAAATATAAAAAAAATTTCTTACTATTCACAGAATGTTATCAAATGTTTTTATAAAAACTGAAAAATTCATGGAGTTTACAAAAAAAAATAGAATTAAATTTGCTAAAATCTTAAATAATAGAAATATCTACTAGGAAATAGCAACAAATAAACCAAGTCTCTATATAAATTATATTTCCCAGCTGACAATGTATAATTTAATATTTAGGGCTAAGTGGAAATCAATAAAATGTATTTACATTGATTGGACATAAGAAAAATTTAAATGTGGATATAAATAAAAGTTTGCATTAGAAAAGAAGGGTTAATTTTTCAATATTTGTTAGTTACACTGAACACGTACATTAAACATACAGAGTCTGGGTGTAATTGTTTCCTAGTTTTTAAATGAAATGTTTCCTAGTCTTTAAATGAAAATATGTGTGGGTGGAATAGATATATTTATATACACACACTTAAGAAATTATATACAGAACAAAGTTGCTAGTGTTTCTAATTGAATTACCTTTCCTATCTACTTAAGAGCCACAAAAATTGTTTTAACTACTGTATATTTTATCTATGCACTTCCCTCCTAAATGGCCTCTTTTTTGTACAATTTGGTTTCCCCTTTCTACTCTTATCTCCCCATCTTCTATTTATTATTTATTAAATTGTACTTTACAGCTAAAAATACATATTGGTGATTGTGAATGATGATTAGGTTCCTTAGAAAGCCATTTATGCACTTGTTCTTGTACCTTAAAAATTACGATGTTTAAATATTTTACCTTCTTCAAGAAAGATTTGAATCAGTTGTGTTTTTACATAAGAAATGCAAACTTATGTATTTTGTGATTTGCCCAAAAAGGCATAAAGTTTGGGCTGAACATAACAAAACAAAACAAAGCAAAATCTTGCTTTTCTAAGCTCAGGATGGTCTTTGCTCATATTAGAACTAGGCCAGGATAGAGAATGTTAATTGTTTCATGGAAATCCTATAACTAATGTAATATCCTTGTAAAATGAAAAAATTTATTGGATTTAAACAGAAAGAAAAAAACAATGGCAAGCGAGAAAAGGATTAAAAAATGAGAAATCTTACAACCAATATTTATTTAGCACCTATTATGGGTCAGGTTCTGTTCCAGGTCCTTGGGTTATATTAGTGAAAAAAATGAACAGAAATCTCCGCTCTCTTGAGGCCTACTTTCTTGTGGGGGGAGGGTCACTTGGGTGAAGAGAGAGACAGTAAATGACAAACATAATAAATAAACTATAATATGTTAGAAGGTGATATGTGTGAAAGATAAGAGAAAATGTAGAGCAGGGTAAGGGAAATTGACAGTGTGTGGAGGCAGGTGAGGGAAGGGGTGATGCAAGTGGTATTATATAGGGGAGCAATGATAGGTAAGTCTTGCTGAGAAAGTGACATTTGAGCAAACACTTGAAGAAACTAAGGAAATTATCCCAACAAATATCTGAAGAAAAAGCATTTGAGGGATAGGAAATAACTTCAATGAAAACCCTAAGGTTGCAGTGGGTCTGGTAAAATCAAGGGACATCAGGCAGGTAAATGTTGCTGGAGCAGAGGTAGCAAAGGGGAGTGAAGGGAGGTGGGTTGCAGGGGAATGGGCTTGGGAGTGGGGTGGTGGTGCAGTTCATTTACGGACTTGTAAGCCGTTGTGAAGACTCTGACTCCGACTATGACTCCTGATTGGCCAATCCTTTGTCCTTGCCAGCACCTCCTCCCTCTCCTTCTTCACCATTGTCACCTTCATGTCCAAGGTATTTATTGAACACTTATCTTAATTTGAACGATAATAAGATTCTAAAGCTTTAGGAGTATATTTCCACAGTTTCCTTATTCTCATCAACTCTGTTCAACCCAAAGATATGTGTTGAATTCCTAACATGTGCAAAACTGTGTATTAGGCATATTTTAAAAAATAGAGACTGTAGCAGTCTATTGGACGCTTACCGTAGAATATGATTCTCTAGACTTCTATTGAAGAGGTCAATACTAAGTGTTTTATATGTACTAAGTCGGTCCTCCCAGCAGCCCTGTAAAATGGATGTTATTATTTTTCCATTTTAAAGATAAGGAAAATGATGCACAGAAAGGTTAAATAACTCATCCAAGATACACAGACAGCAACAGAACTAAAACTTGAGCTCAGGTATTTTTGACTCCAGAGTCTGTGTTCTTGACCATTCACAATACTGCCTTCTCTTGCTATAATCCTCTACAATACTCATACTCTTTGAAATATTTTGTTTAGTCACTTGTTCATTCACCGAGTGTTTGTTAACATCCTACTGTTTGCTCAGCCTTGTTAGGCATTGTAGAGATAGGGCAGCTGCAAGCCTCACACAAGTGTTTTTGTGTGAATTAGAAAAAGTTGTGTCTTCCTCATGGCACTTGACTTCCTTCTGTCTAAAAAGTACCGTAATATTCTGATCTTTTAGGAGCAAGATATTTAACTGCCATTGTTGCAAAACTGTCATAATAAATACACAAAATTGTATATAAGTCCAAAGGCAGAATAAATATGAAAGCCAAAATATTAAAGGTGTTTATGATATAAATAATGCCCCGAGATGTGATGCCTCTGTGAAATGCACAACCTGAAGTGATGTACATGATGCCCCTATATGAGCCAAATAAAAGACATAAACATTGCTCCTAGAGATGAAAAGTTAACCACTCATAGTAGGTTAGGAAACTCATTTCTTTTCTACAAGACCTTTTGGGGCTTTATTGATAGACTCTTTCAAAATCTTTTCGTATGAACTCAGATAACTCAGCAATGTTGAAAATTATTTGAACAGTAATAAGACACTAAAGTTTTGGAGTGTATTTCTGCCATGTTTTTGGGATTGTCTCTTATTCTTGTCAGTTCTGTTCAGTTAAAAAATACATGTTGAATTCTAAACAAGTGAAAAACGGTGACATAGGCATATTTAAAAAACATGGGCCATAGCCTACTGGGCACAGACCACATAACTGTGATGCACTAGAGCACTACTGAATTGTACATGGTACCAATTCTTCATAGTATTTATATCCTTCACGACTGACATTAATCAGTTATCTACTTAAGAGAGTTTTTTTCTCTCATGAAGATCAGAGCATACCTATGCCATTAATTTTATATTAATTAGCACTTATCCTCAAGAGATTTTAAAGTATGACTGGTTATTAATTCCAACTTCACAAATTACAAAAAAAAAGCAGGTTCACGGCTGCTAATGGCGGGGCCAGTTTCAAACGCAGGAATTTCTGACCCCAAAGTCCATCAGGCTAGGTTGCCTCTCCGCGTATGGTGGGAGGATGACTAAGCCCCCATACCTCTTGCAGGCTGATAGAAAAATTTGAGGTGAAGATTATAGAAGTAAGAGAGAGCACACGGCCAGAATGACAGCCTGGGAAGATCCCGCCCCAGCCAGATTCCAGCTTGCTTACGCCTACCCAGACTAGGCACAACACCTATTGTTTAGCAGCCAACTCAAATGGCTGAACGCTGAACTATAATTTTAAATGCATGGAATGGTCCCAGAAGTTGCTGCAAGGTTCATTATATCACTCTTCTTCTCCATCTGTACTTGCTTTTAGGCTTAGTTATAGTGCTTCTGAAAGGGTAATTTGAAGATATCAGGGGGGTATGAAATAAGAATAACAAACACATATTTGTAGTTAATCAGGTGCCAGGTACTATTATAAGCACTTTATTATATTAACTCATTTAGGAAGTGAGAATCAGGCCTTTTTTTCCCCCTAAGAACAAATTTTAAGAGCCTAGGCCAAACCTGGAAATATACTGGAGTTGAAAGGCTGGGTAAAGTAATGAATATAAAGGAATCTTTGCATCTCAAACTCTCCAATGTGGCAATGTGACCCTGAAGGCATTGTCAATAAACCAGTGGGTGAGATGTTTCAGTCATAGGAATAAGTGAAACCATACTGATGAAAGGTGTTATAACTTCATATAATTCCTTCATTCAAATGGTCATTTATTTTTTACTTTTTCATGTAGTCTATAAATGACTAATTTGAGAAATAATCCATTGGGGGTGTTATCACAAAGAAAGTAAGACTTTCTTGTAGCTGATGAAAATATTTTTTTTTAATTTATTTACTTTTTTTAGTTATTTTCCTTCTTCTTAAAAAACAAAAAGAAAAAATACTGTCTATACTGTTTTACCTACCTTATTGTAAGCCTTAAGAACAAGAGCTAAGATTAATAACTCTTTGAGTTTTTAGCGTTTACCCTTCTACTTTGCACATGGAAGATTTCATTCATTTACGGTTGATGATTCACTGATGGTTTTTAAGCACCTACTATGTGCCAGGCATTGGGTTAGGCAAGGAGGTATGATGGCAACTAACACACAGTCCCTACTGAAATTGTCATTGTACAGAGAAGCCAGACAATAAATAGGCAGTTTCACTAAATATAAAGACAATGAAGGGCAATATAAGGGTGTTCACTAAAACAGAAGTACTGAACTCAGACTAAGGTGATAAGCGAGGACTTCTCAGAGAAGGTGACAAATATTCTGAGATCATAAAGAAAATAATAGTTAAGAGGAGAAAGGGCAGGACAGGTAAAGGGAACCACAGGATCAAGGTGTTGGACTCAACAGCAAGAGCTCAGTCTGTTCTGGGTACTTTACATATTCCTTGTGTTTAGAAGGAGAGTGAGGTTTTGACTGGTGAGACTAGAGAAGTAAGCAGGAGACAGCTCAAAAAGGGAACTCTGACAACATTTGTTTTTGATGCTGATGAGGCCCTTGGTAAGTTCATGATTCCAGCTAGAATTCCTATAGGTGTGGCTGAAAAGGTGTCCACACAGACAAGTCATTATGACAATCACCAACTGCCTCTCACAGAGGACAGAACAAAAGGCATCAGGGTGTTATCATTACAAGTTAATCCAGGGAGCAGCGTAAAATGGGTGAAGAATTCAGGAGTCATCAGTGTCTGAATCTGTCTGCTATAATTGTCAGAGCATTAGAAGAAAGGTGGAATCTGGTCAGTAGGTGGGTATTTTTCATATTTTCCAAACTTGTTTGGATATCATCTATGTGACCTTTAGATAAATATAACCTGAATTTTATAAACTACCTACCCAGACCTAAGCAAAATAGCTTTTGTTCTATTTGCATTTTTGCAAATTAAGCATCATCTGAAGGTATATATCTCATTGCAAGCAGCTTTTGCTTCTCTCAACCTTTCCTGGCTCTAAAAACATTTCTCCAATATGAGCTAGGTACTGAACTTTGAAGAAGGGTCCACTGTAATAACAGTAAAGTTTAATGGTGCATAACTTTGAGAGACTGACAAATTTCCAGCCAAAGTATTGATTCTTACAGAATTTATGAAGCACATGCTGTATTCTGTGTCATTATGGTCCATTTTTGGCTGAAAGAATCATGTAAAGTAGATTTTTAAATGAGTGGTAATAGCCAGACGTAAAGAAGGTATTGACGTGTGTCACGAAGTGTGAAATAGCATGCCGGATTAACGCATATAACAAATCAAAAACAACAGTACCCTCTACTACTGCAAATATAAATTTGCTTTTGCTTTTAATCATCCCTCCTATTTACTACTTTGCACATTTACAATTTCCTTTCTCATAGACCTCTTTTGAAGAACATTAAATATGTGTAAAATTTTTGCATAGTTGCATAGACTGCTTTGGGGAATACTAACAGTTCAGAAACTGGTTGCTTAAATTTGGCAAAGTAATTTGCTCTTATATGTAAATAATGTCCTTTGTAAATAATGCTAAAAGCTTATAATCTAATCTTTATTACATGCATATAAATGACATATTTAGTGGATTAATATTTAAATCTTTTTATGAAGTCAACAATTTTAAAGTACTACTGGAAATTGTTTGGTTTTCAGAAGCATAAAAATGTGTTTTTCCTTTATGACTTCCAGCTAAGCTTTTTCTTTCTGTCCCCAAATGCTCTCATGGAAGACATCCTTGCATCTAACTTGTTTTGAAAAAGTATAGAATCTACAGCCAAACCACCCTGAACGCGCCCAATCTTGTTTGAAAAAGTATAGAATTTATTCCTCTGGTCCTCTGCTGCCTATTTTTGCCCTGTTCATCTTAATGCCTGCTATGAATTAGTTTCTCAAGAAACAATTGAAATGTAAGTCTTTTTTTCTCCCAGTCGACATTTTGTTTTGACACACTGGGGAAAAAGTGGCTTTCAAAAATAATAATTTAAACTTGGATTTTACTCTTCACTTTGGAATACATGTTTATTAAATGTATATCTCCCCCACAGAGTAATCAATACAGATTGTGTAGTACATTACAAGGAAACCATGTCTGAGTTTATTAGAAAAATTAAATGCCTTTAGTTTTGCTTACTTGAGCAATATGTGAAAATTAACAGTTTAAACCCTTCCAGGCATCTGACCAGACTTAGCCTTAGTCAGAACTCATGGTGTGACTAGGCTTTGTTTCTTTCTTTTCCTCTTCTCCCCTTCCCTCCCCTCCCCTTTCCTTCTCTTCCCTTCCCTTCTCTTTTCTTCTCTTATTTTTTAACTTATCTGGTTGGTTAGCATTTACCTAGTGCACATCAAATTACCTGAAATCCTAATTTTATAGACTCATATTTATAGAGAGATATCCACATTGAGAGGGGAGACAGAGGGAAAAGGAAAATGAGTGGCTACGGCTTTCTCTGAAAAGTAGTTCAGTGTTTCCATCACATTCCAGAAACCTTTTTAGAGCTAGAAAGAGAGGTCACCCAGGTCTAACTGTGCTAGGGACCTACGAATCCCAGGCACAGATACATCTCCCTCACATCCAGAAACCCCAAGAAACCCCAGATACATCTCCCTCACATCCAGAAACCCCAATCCTTTTCAAACAACTGCTTTTCAACAATTTAGGAGTTTATCAGCCTAACAAAAAAAAGAACTTGGCAGGAAGAAAAAGGCTGAGACTCTCAATAGACTCTTCTAGGGCCTGGTAGAGCCTGAAGAACTCTTCAAGGTCTTAGTCAACAGTGAACAGAGGAGTTTAAACTAGCACATTCATCTATACCACAAGCGAGAGACATTGGTCTTTACATAAACGTTTTTCCCAGGCCGAATGCAGACAAATTCAAATAAAATAGGCCAAGTCCTGGATGGAAGATTAGAACAACAGATCAGGGAACAGGAAAGTGAATCCCCCCCTCCAGTGCAGTATCTCATGAGCAGTCCCATTTACACCCTACTGTTCACCTGGGGGTGTTTCAATTCACGGTGTCTGTGTTCAGAGGTTTTTCAACTTGAGATTTTTTTTTTAAGAACTTTCTTTTCTTTTTTTTAGATGGAGAATTTTAATTAAATTGACATATTTAAGACCAAAAAGACAAAGTGGACATTGTCAGTGTATCTTCAGCCCTTGCCTTAACAGGTGAATGAACACAACTTGAAACACAGGTGAATCTTGCCTGACCTGTCTTTCGTCCAAACAGAATATGGAGATTTGGCCCAGTCTTGTGCTTGCCTCCCTCTTCCACAGTATGGCACTGGGCACACTTCTGAACAAAAATCTTCTTGCCCTTCTCAACATCACCCATTTTTAAACCGTTCTTTCTCCGTGTACGACTAAGACGTTCCCGCTCGCAAGCCGAACGTCCCGGTCTCTAATCTAAGAACTTTTAGTTCACTGATGTGTTAGAAGAATGAAAGTTTTAGAAAGGTATGAACTTCAGAAGATTTTTTTTAAAAAAACGTAGCTACACTCAAAGATATTTGAAATGCAGAGGCTGTTATTCAATTTGGACCTTCATTTCCTGATTTTTTTCAAATCAGACCCAGCTTTCTTTAGACACTATAGGCAGACTATACACATAGAACGTGTACGTAAATGTACATCATTGTAGCATTTGGTTGTGACAAACTAGTTTTACTAACACGGAGGATTTAATAGACGAAATGAGGAAATATGTCAATGTAATAGCATATTAGATTTTGCAAATGAGCTATTCCTAAGGCAACATGAATTGCTTGCTTTTATATTTCCACAATTGTTCGTTCATTTGACAACTAACATTCAGAATCCATCTTTGATCTTGGAGGATTCGTACAAATCAAAGTATAGTAAATCCTTAGGAACTTAAAGTGACACTCAGACAAAAGATGTCTTCTGACAGAGTCTTTGGCCTGTTGCATATGCAGACCCACAATAAGACCTGAAGTCAGGCCTCGCTGCAGGCAGGCTTGGGAAGAGGGCAAACTTGTCTTCAGGGCTTTCAACATTGCTCTGGGCCACATTTCTCACCAAGCCTCAGGGACCCCAAATTCTAGTTACCATTTACTGAGGATTTATTTTGTGCCACACATTTACATGTATTATTTCTGATCCTTACATCAACTTTCAAGATCAGTATTTTATCCCTATTTCACAAATATGAAAATAAGGCTCAATAAGTCTAAGTACTTCTAAGGGGCAGGGCTGGGTTTCCACCCTGTGTCTGAATTCAAAGCCCCTCTCGAGCTCATGACATCACTGCATCTCATCATGAGACCTGAGGCTTCCCTCTGGAGTTCACACACAAACCTGTTCTTCCTGTTTTGACTCCAGATTCCCTTTGGCTTTCAGGCTTTGAAATATATGAAATAAATGAACTTTTTAAAAGGGGGAGGGCCAGGTGGAGGGAAGGCATGAATGGTTCTACTTCTATTAACTTTTATTATTAGAATTCTATTTACTTTCTGACAGGGACTTCTTGGAAATGATACTTTCACCCAGAGGAGTTGCAACAAGATAAATTGCAAGCAGCATGGAATACTGTTGATCAGGCAGACAGCATGACTGCCAATTTAGCGTGCTGTTAAGATTAGCCATTTGTGTTGGCTCGACAATGTTGTGAAAACTCCTGTTAGCTTCTTGGAACTACAAAGCGTGTGATGAGAAATTTTCCTTATTTTGCTTTGTGACTATCTGCCATTTGATTTTCACTTTAAAATATAAATTGACAGCTCTTGGACTGGTAACAGAATTTTCCCATTGTGAATAAGTCCCTCCAAACACAATTAAAGACCCCTCTCTGAAATTTACTGTGTGACTTAGGCAAACCAGTTAACCTCCATAAACCTTCAAATATAAAATGGTCATCAAGGGGCTTCCCTGGTAGCACAGTGGTTGAGAGTCCGCCTGCCGATGCAGAGGACACAGGTTCGTACCCCGGTCCGGGAAGTTCCCACATGCCGCGGAGAGGCTGAGCCTGCGCGTCCAGAGCCTGAGCTCCGCAATGGGAGAGGCCACAGTAGTGAGAGGCCCGCGTACCGGAAAAAAAAAAGTCATCAAGAGGAGCAAACTGGGTTTTACAAAAGGGCTTTACACACTGTTAAGTTTATACAAATGTAAGGGCATTCCTGGGCATCATTCTTCTTTTTTTTTTTGCGGTACGCGGGCCTCTCACTGTTGTGGCCTCATCCTGTTGCGGAGCACAGGCTCCGGACACGCAGGCTCAGCGGCCATGGCTCACGGGCCCAGCCGCTCCGCGGCATGTGGGATCTTCCCGGATTGGGGCACGAACCCGTGTCTCCTGCATCGGCAGGCGTACTCTCAACCACTGCGCCACCAGGGAAGGGAAGCCCCTGGGTATCATTCTTAATCCAATTCATTCCTTCCTGAGAAGCAATCCTGCAAAATAAGGCATTGACCTGAGCCTTCCTCTGTAATCTCCTTTTGACCCTACCGTATAAAGGAAGAACTAAGACTCCTTTCAGCAATTTACCACTGCTCTGCCAATAATCAATATGTCATGAGCTCTGAACATTTCTCCTTGGATTTCCTAATCCTGACTAAATGGTAAATCCTGGAGTTATTAGTTGGCAATGGCTCATTTATCAAATCCGTAGAAAGAAGCTTCTTTTTTGGAATTTTTTTTCCTCTCCTATCATTTAGTAGTTTATCTTTTATAATCACTGATTGCTGTCTAGGCTGCCTACTTGAGAAAGAAAGCAGCAAGTAGCAGAACCATATGAGGAATGATAAATGAAGACATCTACTACTTTCTTCCCATTTGCCTCCTTACATTTGGGATAACAGGTACCTTTCATGCCCATTCATCTGATTCTTTCTCTAAAAGTACCTTAGTGCCCCCTGCAGGTTATATGAGTTTCTCCTTCCACAAACTTGTTTATACTTTTTTTTTTTAACCCTCTCCTGAAACCCCCAGTGCTAGTTTCTTCTCAATGGCGCTAGTATCTAGAAAAAAGATTATGACCTTGAAATTCTTGAACACTTTCTGAACCTTCTGTTTCCTGAAATGTCACTCATTCATTCCAAAATGATTAATTGGCGTTATCAATCCTAGGTTTATCTTGCTTATTCTAAGTGCAGAATGTCCACTGACAAATCCTTTATCATCCAAGAATTTTGAGCTCAGGAAAGCCTTTCTCTTTTGAAACTACTTAGAGATTTGGAATAAAATTTTGAAGGAACTAATGCTGTATTTTAATCTAAATCCTTGGGGGAAAAAATTAAAATCCTGAGATATAATTAAGTCCGCAGATCAAAATGGAGGGTGAAAATATCTAGATATAAGCTCTGAGAGGCCAAATTTAAAAAGATGACTTTGTGAAATGGTAAGCGTTTAAACTACAAATCTATGTTTATTCAGCATCTGGATTTCTTCTTGCTAAGTAGTTTTAAAGCTACTTAGTATTTAATTGACATTTTACTATTTTACTTGCTTCAAGTCTTTCATACTCAAGCTCTCCCAATTACAGCTTGTACACAAAAAATTACCTTAGCCTGATTTCCAAATGGCTAAATAGTTTGATGTAATTTCTATTAGAATTCAGTAATACTGATACTGCAGGTGCTGGAGAAGCATTTTTCAATTGTCAATTATGACCCTTTAGTAGGTTGTAAAGTCAATTTAGTAGGTTGTGACAGCATTAAAAAAAAAAAAAGAAAGAAAGGAATAGATTGCATGAAATATAAGAAAATGAGTGGAAATTAAATATTGTTATATGAAACTCTTGCTTTGTTATGTGCATATCTGGATTGTGACATAAATTGTATTTCTTCTGTGAGTTGTAGTCAAACTGAAAAAAACTATTCTAGCCTGCAGATAAGAGCAAGAACTCCTTACCAGCTGTGTGAACCATTCTGAGCCTTGGTTTTCTTCTCTGAAAATAGGTGTAATAAGACTTTCATAATAGGGTTATTGTAAGAGTTAAGTAAAAAAAAATAAAATAATGTTGGTGCACAGAATCTGACGTAGTCAGAGACTAATGTTGTTATCTTAGTGGGAGTTATAATGAGAATTATTTGAAATCATATTTGAAATCATATTTGAATCATTTGAAATAATAAATCAAAGTACTTACACTTCTCCTTTAAATTGAGCTCCCTTGCAAATCAAGTTTCCTTCTACCTCTTGAGCATATAGCCCCAGGGAAGAAGGTGTGCATTCCCAGGGTTAGAACAAAGAAGCCATTGATCAGTTTTGGATCTCATAAACTGACTCTTTTGAGACAGTAGTCATGAAATTTGGGTCGTTGGAAAGAAAAGGATTTTCTAAATTCCTTTATTTCTTCTTTAACATATTGAGAAGCTGGCCAAAAAATACTAGAGAGTCTTAAAGGAGAGGAGAGTGGGACAGGTTAGGAAGAAGGCAGGACATGACTGGCTTCTCAGCTCCTATTGGATTCTGGGTAGAAGAAGGTAGAAAGGTAAGTGAGCACTGCTCCAGTTTTTCTTCTCTACACTAATTCCTGGGGTAGGGAGGTGTTCAGTGGGAGAAGAGAATTGAAGAGATGTTCTAGAGAGGTTGGGGGAAATGCTGAGGAAAGTGGCTTTTGCCCTCCACAAGGATATTGGAAGCTATTGCCTTAGAAACTTCTGCTTAAACATGGAGGATGTTACAGCAAATTAAATTTAATGGCTTAACATGGTTTTGCACACAGAGGTCTGAGTTTAAGCCCCTTAGAGTCTCCCTCAGCTCGTGTATGATATGACAGCTATCCAGAAGTTTTGGAGCATCCTGGTTCGGAATGAACCAGAAAGATCTGACTGAAAGTAGTTGAAGGACCTGCCTAGCAACTTTGCCAAAGGAGGTTGCCTAAGGGGAATGAAGCCACCCACTGTAGGCTAAATTCCCATTGAGGTCACAGTAACATGCCACGGAATACATTTTGTCATCAAAAGTAGAGATGAGGGCTTTCCTGGTGGCGCAGTGATTGAGAGTCCGCCTGCCGATGCAGGGGACATGGGTTCGTGCCCCAGTCCGGGAAGATCCCACATGCCGTGGAGCGGCTGGGCCCGTGAGCCATGGCCGCTGAGCCTGCGCGTCTGAAGCCTGTGCTCCGCAACGGAAGAGGCCGCAACAGTGAGAGGCCCACCTACCGCAAAAAAAAAAAAAGTGGAGATGAGGGCCCAATCAGTAAGTGTAAATGGTGCCCCAGAGCATTGTCAGAGTTAAGTAAAGATGAATGATTATCACCAAAGGCAGTTTCTAGCAATGGGGGCATCAGATTGCCCAGGGTAGGGACAAGTCACTGTAGGATGTCACCAGCTCTGGGAACAGACCAAACCAGGAGAGCTTAGAAAATATGTCATATACTCAAGAAGTCTACCTCCTATAAGATTACATACGCCTTATTCATCGTGTGTATATCCAGGTGGAGAGGGCAGAACTCTTGACAAGCATTTCCCTGACTCATCTAGGCAGAAACTGGGTTACATAAAGAGATGGACTGAATTACCAAATAACATTGAACCAACAATTTAAATTTAACTAAAATATGTTTTCTAAACTACCTGGTGGGTATGGGATTGTGAAGGAAGCCCAATTCTTAAATAAAGTAACCCCATTTCTTTCACATCTGAGCATAGTGTAAATACATTTGTGATGCTTCTGATTTTTCTTTATTATTGTGTCATATCATCACATCTATGGGAATTAAATTTTTCTAAGCCTTTATTTGTGCCAATCTTTGTATCATAGAGTATTTTGGGTAATAACTCCTTTGATACAAATTAACAGCTATCTAATTTAGATGCCTCTACCCCAAACCTCAACTATAGAAAACCAACCGCAAATGAATATGAAAGAAAAAAGGGAGAAGCCAGTCTCTGGGTTTCCAAATGAAATGCTGCCAAGCCCCCATGCAACCCACAGTCCTGAGCAGAAAAGTAAAGGTAAACATTTAAAATTTATATGGGACTTTTTTGATTAGATAGTTGAAATTTAACTGTAATTTTGTATCTTAACCTTGAGAGTTTTGTCCCTTCCCCACAGTTGTAGGGGAAGGTGGTAGATGGTGGTGGAGGGGATATAAATCGTTAAAATGAAACAGGAAAAGACATGGTAAAAAAGACCTTCTATTTTCAGGGGACTGATCTGTCCAGAGTGGTTCCTTCTCCCCACAAAACACTGGCAGGATAAATGGCTGCTGCCAGCATGTTGATAGAGGAGCGTAGAGGCCTCACCTATATCAAGGCCTACAGACCAGCATGTAGTGATGGTCAGGGCTGGGCCAGAAATGTGTCCTTGTCCATGCCACACGAAGTAAGATGGCATAGTGGAAAACATTGGAGTTAATTGATAACATGGGGGCTGGGACCTCTCGCGTCAGTTAGATAAAATGGGCTCTACTCCTAGAATCACCATTTCTGAGAAGCGTGAACTTAGACAAATTACTTAATCTTTCTAACTTTAGGCTCCTGATCTGTAAAATGGAGATAAGAAATGCAGCTTCTCATAAAGCTGTTGGAATTTAAATGAGATCATTCATGTAAAACATACACCTCACTCTCTAGAATGGGTTCAGTGAAAGTCAGCCAATTTTATTCTCTTATCCTTTTGGGAAGCTTTAGGCTTGAACCTCACTTCCTACGTGAAATTCAGTAAAATACTTAATCTTTTCTCTCTCTCGCTTTTTTTTTTTTTTTTTGGCCGCACTGCATGGCTTGCAGGATCTTATTTCTCCAACCAGGGATTGAACCTGGGCTCCTGGCAGTGAAAGTGCCGAGTTCTAACCACTGGACTGCCAGGGAATTCCCAAATACTTAATCTTTTTGAACTGAAGTTCCCTCATTTGTAAAGTGGGATTAATTTACATTATATCAGAATATTTGGAGATCATAATCAGAATTATATGTCAAGCTTCTCTCTTTATCCTCTTCCTCCCTTTGACCCTTTTCTTGTGGTCAGTCTATGCATGGAGGCCAAAAAGATCTCAGAGGAGATGGGACAGGGATATCATTGAGCCTGTGTCTTTGCTGCATATGCAGACTCTTGGAGAACTAGTAGGTCTGAGATGTGAGTAGGTGACCAAAGAGAGAATAGATGAGAAATCGATGGAAAGAGCATCACAAGAAGGGAAATTAAGAGTTAGTGCAGAATTAGAAATGAGAATCACACTGATGTCTGGGCCATTTGATACATCACTGTCAGATATAACTTTCTTAAAATTCTAATTTTGCTTAAACCAATACAGTGGCTCACTACTGCTTCTCACAGAAAGTCTAATTGTATCGAAGGCCACCTCTGATAAGGTTCTGGCCTCCTCCCTGCATTATTGCCAGCCGTCCCCCCTACCATGTGCCCTTCCTAGTGGGAAAGGAGGCAAGGACATTAATGAGGAAGTTATTATTGAAATGGAGTTGGCAGGGCTTGGCAACTTGGCAAGAAATTAATTTCAGGTGGAGGAAGGGGAGTGATAAAAATTAGAGAAAGGAAAGTCATAAATGACATTAAACTCTTTTTTTCTTAACACATGCTAAATTAATTCTGGCAGCAGTGAGTTCCAAAAGAATGCAAGTGTCCCCTGATAATATTTCCTAGATTCTAAGACATAACTGACTGTAACATACATTATTAACATTCCCTTTTTTTTCTTCATTCAACAAATATTTACTGAGAACCTAATATAAGCTAGGCCCTGTTCTAACAACTGGAGATGCAGCAAAGTAAAATAAAAGTTCCTGCCTTCCTGAAGCTCTCTTTCTAATGGAAGGAGTCAGACTATAAACATAATAAATTACATAATTATGTAGATGATAAATGCAATGGATAAAAGGTGAAGCAAGATAAGGCGAACCAGGATTGCCAAACGGGTAAGGGTAGAGGTTGGCATTTTAAACAAGTTAGTGAGAGTAGGCACCACCGAGAAGTTGCCATTTGAGCAAATGACTTGAGGGAAGTGAGAGAACGAGACCCTTAAGGCAAGCAGAGAGGATAATCAGTGTAACTACATACCATGTACAGTAACACATGTTCCAGGGTTCTATAGTCACGTGAAATGGGAAAATATAGTTCCACATACTGTATCCTTTTCTTGGAGGTCAAAATAAGAATTAGCATATTATTAAGGCATTGTGAAAACAAAATAAAATGTTTTTAACTTTATTCAACCCAGCATATCCCAAACTTGTTAGATAACATAAACTGCTGTTGATGGACATCTGCTAAGATCTTCAAGGACACCAGTTTTCTGTGAAACAATGGAAGAAATGTTGGATTAGGGGAATATGATTTCTTTAACCAGTATTATTTGCTGACATATCTACTGTAAAATTTGAATAATCCATTGCTGAATTATGAATATCCTTTATATTTCTTTTGAGCTTTGAGTGTTATCGTGTGGTTATTAACTAGGCACCCAACAGCAATAATGCCATGACTCTATTTATTGAATTGATAATCAAAAGAGTAGACCACTGTATTCTTGGATTTTATGCCTTTCCTAGGATTAGAAATGTTATACAAGTGTTATTGACCCTACTATTCAGAAAATGTATTGCAAATTAGGGCTGTTTATTTTATTTTTTATTGCTGTATAATTGACATATATTATATTAATTTCAGGTGTATAACATAATGACTTGATATTTGTATACTTGCAAAATGATCACCACAACAAGTCTAGTTAACATCTGTCCCCATATAAAGTTTCAGAATTTTTTTCTTGGGTACTTTTAGGATTTTCTCTCTTAGTAACTTTCAATTATTCAATACAGTGTTAGTAACTATGGTTGCCACACTGTACATTATAAATGTTTAAATTATATCCTTACTCTTGCACAGGTTTGAAAAGTTGGTGCTAGATGAGAACACTCTTTTACTCATGAGAACACCCTTTTATTCACCACGGACGCAATGCATGCCGGCTGTAAAATGCCTCGCCTAACAGCGAAAGAATGTTCAGAAGCATGCCCAGCTAATTGAAACTACAGGGGGCATTTAAGTAGGCAAAGTGTTATTACTCAGTTTAAATTGTGTCCAGGATATCAGAACTACCATTCCCTACTCTTGCAAAAGGCACTATGGGAATGGGAATGGCCACAAATGTTAGGCCTCTGACTTTTTAAAATTTTCCTTATCCCAGTTGTTCTTGACAAACTCAGAGGGCCAACCACATTACCATCCACAAGAACTGGGGTTATTGTTACAAATGTGAGAGTCAGGTAGTTTTTGAACTTGTGGTATTGAGTGCAAACCCTATGCCATGAGGCTATCACAAGAAGTTCTCCAATGTCAATATGTTTTGAAAATTTGCCTCAAAGTATATATATATATATATATATATATATATATATATATATATATTTAAAATTTATTTTATTTATTTATTTTTGGCTGCGTTGGGTCTTTGTTGCTGCACACGGGCTTTCTCTAGTTGTGGTGAGTGGGGGCTACTCTTCGTTGCGGTGCGTGGGCTTCTCATTGCAGTGGCTTCTCTTGTTGTGGAGCATGGGCTTCAGTAGCTGTGGTACGAGGGCTTAGTTGCTCTGCGGCATGTGGAATCTTCCCAGACCAGGGCTCGAACCCGTGTCCCCTGCACTGGCAGGCAGATTCTTAACCACTGCGCCACTAGGGAAGCCCCTCAAAGTATAATTTAAGTAGCAAAAGTGTAGTTCTTCATCTAGGACTTTTAAGTCTGAGGCAAGTTACTCTCAGTTTATTCCAAGATATTTCTTTGAAAAGATATTCCTAATACAGTGCACTGGTTATTTTAAATGAGACAATTTGCTATATTTGGTCTAATTTTCTTATTTGAAATTAAATCAGTTTCTTATAATTTCTAGAAAGCAAATAGCCTATGTTGGCCATCTATGAGTTTGTCTATTATTTAGGCGGAAGTGTTCACAAAAGTGGATGTGTGAAGAGCTAGAACAAATAATCCTAAAATTGATATGGAACCACAGAAGACCTAGAATTGCTAAAGCAATCCTGAGTAAAAAGAACAAATCTGGAGGCATAATCCTTCCAGACTTTAGATAGTACTTCAAAGCTACAGTAATCAAAAAGTGTGGTATTGACACAAAAAACAGACAAGTGGATCAGTGGAACAGAATAGAGAGCCCAGAAATAAACCCACACCCCTCGGTTAATTAACCTTCGACAAAGGAGGCAAGAATATATAGTGGAGAAAAGACAGTCTCTTAGGCAAGTGGTGTTGGGAAAGCTGGAAAGTCTCATGTAAATCAATGAAGTTAGAACACTCCCTCACACCATACACAAAAATAAACTCAGAATGGCTTAAAGGCTTAAATATAGTACAACCATAAAACTTCTTAGAAGAGAACATAAGCAAAACACTCTTGGACATAAATCCTAGTAATATTTTCTTAGATCAGTCTCTCAAGGCAAAATAAATAAAAGCAAAAATAAACAAATTGGACCTAATCAAACTTATAAGCTTTTGCACAGCAAAGGAAACCATAAACAAAATGAAAAGGCAACCTGTAAACTGGGAGAAAGTATTTGCAAACTATGTGACTGACAAGGGCTTAATTTCCAAAATATATGGACAGCTCATACAACTCAATATCAGAAAAACAAACAACCCAATCACAAAATGGGCAGAAGACCTAAATAGACATTTCTCCAAAGAAGGCGTACAGATGGCCAACAGGCACGTGGAAAGATGTTCAATGTTGCTAATTATTAGAGAAATGCAAATCAAAACTACAATGAGATATCACCTCACACTGGTCAGAATGGCCATCATCAAAATGTCTACAAATAATATATGCTAAAGAGAGTGTGGAGAAAAGGGAACCCTTCTACACTGTTGGTGGGAATGTAAATTGGTGCAGCCACTATGGAAAACAGTATGGAAGTTCCTTAAAAAATTAAAAATAGAGTTACCATATGATCCAGCAATCCCATTCCTGGGCATATATCTGGAAAAGACAAGAACTCAATTCAAAAAGATACATGCACCCCAGCGTTCACAGCAGCACAATTTACAATAGCCAAGACATGGAAGCAACTTAAGTGTCCATTGACAGATGAATGAATAAAGAAGATGTGGTATATACATACAATGGAATATTACTCAGCCATAGAAAATAATGAAATATTGCCATTTACAGCAACATGGATGGACATAGAGATTATCATACTAAGTGAAATAAGTCAAACAGAGAAAGACAAATATTATATAATATCACTTATATGTGGAATCTAAAAAAATAATTCAAATCAACTTATGTACAAAAACGAAAACAGAATCACAGACATAGAAAACAAATTTATGGTTACCAAAGGGGAAAGGGGAGGGGGAGGGATAAATTAGGAGTATGGGATTAACAGATACACACCATATAAATAAAATAAATAAAAGTATTTACTGTAAAGCACAGGGAGCTGTATTCAATATCTTATAATAACCTATAATGGAAAAGGATCTGAAGCTGAACACCTGAAACTAATACAATATTGTAAATCAACTACAGTTAAATTAAAAAAAAAAGTGGATCTGTGAAGAGTCCAGAGTTCAGGATCTTTGTTGGCAGTTGTGCATGAGAGCTTAGATATGCTGGTAATGTCTAAATTGAGTGTTCTTTTAACCTTCCCACCAACTGCTACAATCTGGTATCTACCCCATGTCTAAGACCTGGCCTAAATTTTTCCTAAAGAAAGAGTATGTATGTAGAAAAGAATGAAATACCTGTTTGAACGTTGCTCACGTTCTGGTTACTGGCACAGGAAAATCAGACTATAAATACAATAAGCACCAGCAATGATATAACGTAAAAATATTTTTATATTTCTACATATTTTCCCTGTTAACACAAAAAAATGACTTTTTATAAGGTGTCAGGGGAGGTTCTATGAGATTACTGATATGATTTTTTATTTGTTAATTGTTCCCCTAATAAATTATCAGTTCCCAGTGGGCAGGGACAATCATGTGTCTGCCATACGGGACATATGGTAGGACGTCAAGATGTGATTGGTTCTTGGTTCTGCAATATGATGTATAATTAATTAAACCTTTTAAACTGCACTTTGTAGATTTTTCTCTCTCTCTCTCTCTTATTGCCACCCCTCTGTCTTAATTGCTATCATTTCTCCCTGGATTATTTTTCTCCTCTCTCTTTTATTTCCTTTCACCAAAAGCAGATATGACACTAAACTGAAAATTGATTCACATAATTCCCGCTTGAACCCCTTCAATGTCTTTTTTAAAATTTATTTATTTTTGGCTGCGTTGGGTCTTCGTTGCTGCACGCGGGCTTTCTCTATTTGCGGCGAGCAGGGGCTACTCTTCGTTGCGGTGCACGGGCTTCTCATTGCGGTGGCTTCTCTTGTTGCAGAGCATGGGCTCTAGGCACGCGGGCTTCAGTAGCTGTAGCACGTGGGCTCAGTAATTGTGGCTCGCGGGCTCTAAAGCACAGGCTCAGTAATTGTGGCGCACGGGCTTAGCTGCTCTGCAGCATGTGGGATCTTCCTGGACCAGGGCTCGAACCCGTGTCCCCTGTATTGGCAGAAGGATTCTTAACTACTGCGCCACCAGGGAGGTCCCCCACTTCAGTGTCTTAACCTGTCCCTGAAAATAAACTGGTATACATCCAAATTCATTATCAGGGCCTATTAGTATCTGTATGATCTCGTCCCTGTTTATTTTTACACTCTCTTCTTGGGTCACTTTCCTTCTCCCTCGTCCCTCACTATTCTGCAGCCACCCTGGTCATTCCATCCACCCCATCCCACCCCCTCCCCGTCGTACAGCCTTTGCACAGGTTGTTCCCTCTGTCTGGAATGTTCTCCCCATCCCCACGATTTGCATAGCCAGCTCATTCTCCCCTAAAGGTCTCTGTTTGGGCTTTTGTGATCACCCTATCTAAACTTGGTCACCTCTATTAGGCTCTTGTTTAGCCATGTATACATTTCTTTCATAGCACTTGCTATAAACTACAATTATTTTCTGTCTATTTATCTGTATAAGGGAAGAAATTGTGCCTATCTTGTTCACCATTAAATCTCCAGTGTCTAATTCAGTGTCTAGCATGTGATAAGTGCTCAATATGTATTTGTCTAAAAAAATTATGGCAAAGACATAAGTTTTTTTCATTAAATTCTATGTTCTTAATGTACTTTGTAACACTGGAAGGACTTCTGAAAATAAAAATCAATCACAACGAATAGACTGAATAGACTGGGTAATTGTTAGGGGAAAAAAAGGCTTACGGATTGAGTTTAGTCATAAGATCGACTTTATAGTATAATCTGGATTTTGGAAATTTGAAATAACCTATTAAGTTCTCCTTTTCTTGTTTTGCAGATGGAGAAACAGAATCATAGAAGTTAAATGACCTGCCTGGGATCTAGCAGCTCGTTAGCAGCACAGCCAGAATTAGAATTTCTAGTTTGGGGTTCATTTCACTATGCCACTTGTCTGGTAGAACAATATCTAATAGATGTTTGGAATTACCAACAATCTGTAGGTTAGAATCTCAAAAATAAAAATATTAAATTCTGGAGAAAGAGATATAAGCAGAAGTTGTCTGTGTAGCTTTTGAGATTTTCCTTTAAAGGGAAAGATTATGCCTTTAAAAAATATCTTTTCCCTTTTCACTGTTGGAATACAGATATAGTAGCTAGAGCTAGAGCAGCCATGTTAGATGCATGAAATGAAAATATATTTGAGAATGGCAGAGCAAAAAGAAAGATGTACCCAAGGTCCCCAAATTATCAATCTGTACATATCAGTCCTGGAATGCCGAGGAAACCTTTTACATAAGAAGGAAATAAACATCTGGCCAATTTAGGGTTCCTTTATATAGCAGCTTAAACTCATAACAAGTACAAGATCTGGTACTGGTAAGTGGCATGTTGTCCTAAAAGAATCCTTGAATTATATCATTGAATCCTTGAATTATATCAGCATTGGGTGATGGGTGGCAATGATATAAATATTAATGGTTAGAAATCTGATGATCCTTCATTACACCATTGCAAGCTATATGTTAAAATTGTTATCTGTGTTATGTTGGAAGTTAGACCAGGTGTCAACATACCTTGTAGCTCTAGAGCTATCTATATGAGTTGTACTGTCCCTAGGGGACATTTTGGAAATTTGTGGAGCTGTTTTGGTTGTTACAGTAACTAGAGGAGGGAATTCCATGGTCAGGGCCAGGGATGATAAATGTACCATAAAGTATAGGAAAGTCCCACACAACAAGAATTGATCCACATCCCATGACTTTCAAACATTCTGCTAGACATTTCTGTAGGTGAAAAACTTGCTTATAATTATCCAAGCCTAGAACCTAATTCTATTTCACATCCAACACAAAGTTTTTTAGGTTTATTTTGCACTGTTTTAACACACTTTCTTTCAGAAATGCAAAAGCTATATATATTGAGGGAAGCTTTTATGTTGTTTTATTCCAAATTTTACTAAGAGTTGTATGTATACCGTTTTAGAACATCACCCAAAATAATGCTGCCTCAACATAAACCAGGATCCTGGTATGAAGCTGTATTTGTGGCTATTATATTCACAGCGATTCTATGCGTAGGTGCAAGAATCTCACTACTTCATTATGTCTTCTGGTATGGTTGTACCTGAACAAATACTACGAATCATTTCAGAAATTATGTGCAAAAATTTCAGATTATGCCCTCAAAAGAAAGAAGCATGCATTCCTCTACCCTTTTCTCTTTTCCTGCTAGTTGAAGGCAGAGATGATGGCTGGAGCTGGAGCAGCCACATTAGGTCAGGGGATGGAAGCCACAGTTGAAGATGGCAGAGCAATTAAATGGAGGGAACCTGCGTCCCTGACACTGTGCAGCTGCCATACACCAATGGTCCCATCATATAAACCCTATGTGAAAGAGTAAACTTTTATCTTGTTTGAGCCTCTGTGTTTCAGAATTTCTTTTTTATGATAGCTTAGTTAGATTCCTATATAATATAGATGTGAAGAGCAAAATATAAATAAAATCTAGCATAAGTCACAGAACTTCTTGTTAAATATCCAATCCTAAAAAACATTTTCAATGATAAATGAAAAAAGAAACAGCATGAATACAAAACCAACAATTTGAAAATGACATTTTATGTATTTTAAAAAAATCTTTCACTGTAACCAAGACTGAACTGGCATAAAACTGGCATAAAAAACTTGAGGATAGAATGAATAGTAGGTTCATTCCTAATAGGGATAAAATAATTTTAATTAGAAATAGTGTTCCTCAAAGACCCAAAACCTATGGGATATAGCAAAAGCAGTTCTAAGAGGGAAGTTTATAGCAATACAATCCTACCTCAAGAAACAGGAAACATCTCAAATAAACAACCTAACCTTACACCTAAAGCAATTAGAAAAATAAGAACAAAAGAACTCCAAAGTTAGCAGAAGGAAAGAACTCATAAAGATCAGATCAGAAAAAATGAAAAAAAGGAGGAAATGATAGCAAAGATCAATAAAACTAAAAACTGGTTCTTTGAAAAGATAAACAAAATTGATAAACCATTAGTCAGACTCATCAAGAAAAAAAGGGAGAAGACTCAAATCAATAGGATTAGAAATGAAAAAGGAGAAGTAACAACTGACTGCAGAAATACAAAGGATCATGAGAGACTACTACAAGCAACTCTATGCCAATAAAATGGACAACCTGGAAGAAATGGACAAATTCTTAGAAAAGTACAACCTTCCAAGACTGAATGAGGAACAAATAGAAAATTTGAACAGACCAATCACAAGCACTGAAATTGAAACTGTGATTAAAAATCTTCCAAAAAACAAAAGCCCAGGACCAGATGGCTTCACAGGTGAATTCCATCAAACATTTAGAGAAGAGCTAACACCTATCTTTCTCAAACTCTTCCAAAGTATAGCAGAGGGAGGAACACTCTCAAACTCATTCTACGAGGCCACCATCACCCCGATATCAAAACCAGACAAAGACGTCACAAAAAAAGAAAACTATAGGCCAATATCACTGATGAACATAGATGCAAAAATCCTCAACAAAATAATAGCAAACAGAATCCAGCAGCATATTAAAAGGATCATACACCATGATCAAGCAGGGTTTATCCCAAGTGGAGAAAAGGCAGTCTCTTCAATAAGTGGTGCTGGGGAAACTGGACAGCTACATGTAAAAAGATTGAAATTAGAACACTCCCTAACACCATACACAAAAATAAACTCAAAATGGATTAGAGACCTAAATGTAAGACTGGACACTATAAAACTCTTAGAGGAGAACACAGGAAGAACACTCTTTGACATAAATCACAGCAAGATCTTTATTGACCCACCTCCTAGAATAATGGAAATAAAAACAAAAATAAACAAATGGGACCTAATGAAACTTAAAAGCTTTTGCACAGCAAAGGAAACCATAAACAAGCCAAAAAGACAACCCTCAGAATGGGAGAAAATATTTGCAAACGAATCAATGGACAAAGGATTAATCTCCAAAATATATAAACAGCTCATGTAGCTCAATATTAAAAAAAACAAACCACCCAATCCAAAAGTGGGCAGAAGACCTAAATAGACATTTCTCCAAAGAAGATATACAGATTGCCAACAAACACATGAAAGGATGCTCAACATCACTAATCATTAGAGAAATGCAAATCAAAACCATAATGAGGTATCACCACACACTGGTCAGAATGACCATCATCAAAATATCTACAAACAATAAATGCTGGAGAGGGTGTGGAGAAAAGGGAACCCTCTTGCACTGTTGGTGGGGATGTAAATTGATACAGCCACTATGGAGAACAGTATGGAGGTTCCTTAAAAAACTAAAAATAGAACTACCATATGCCCCAGCAATCCCACTACTGGGCATATACCCTGAGAAAACAATAATTCAAAAAGAGTCATGTACCACAATGTTCATTGCAGCACTATTTACAACAGCCAGGACATGGAAGCAACCTAAGTGTCCATCGACAGATGAATGGATAAAGAAGATGTGGCACATATATACGATGGAATATTAGCCATAAAAAGAAATGAAACTGAACTATTTGTAGTGAGGTGGATGGACCTAGAGTCTGTCATACAGAGTGAAGTAAGTCAGAAAGAGAAAAGCAAATACCGTATGCTAACACTCATATATGGAATCTAAAAAAAAAACAAAAAAGCGTTCTGAAGAACCTAGGGGCAGGACAGGAATAAAGACCCAGACGTAGAGAATGGATTTTAGGACATGGGGAGGGGGAAGGGTAAGCTGGGACGAAGTGAGAGAGTAGCACTGACATATATACACTACCAAACGTAAAATAGATAGCTAGTGGGAAGCAGCTGCATAGCACAGGGAGATCAGCTCGGTGTTTTGTGACCACCTAGAAGGGTGGGATGGGGAGGGTGGGAGGGAGACGCAAGAGGGAGGGGATATGGGTGTATATGTGTACATACAGCTGATTCACTTTGTTATAAAGCAGAAATTAACACACCATTGTAAAGCAATTATATATACTCCAATAAAGATGTTAAAAAGAAAAAAAGAAAATACATGAAGGACAAAAAAATAAAAGAAATAGTGTTACTGTGAGTTCCAATTAAAATATGTAGTAAGGCACAGATATATGTATTCAAGGGAGATTCTCCACAAATTTAAAAACAGTAATTTGAAAACAGAATAAAAACAGTTCAAGAGATTTGATACTTTTTGTGTTTAACAAGTATTTTTCAAAAATAAAGGAGTTCTTTGTATTTAAAATGCACAGTGATCTTTTTATGGATAATTATCCTTCATTCATATAGTATTTGCCTGCTGGGAAGTTTATGTTTTCACAGAATGACAGTTTCACAAGTATATTTTGATTTAAGGACCAAATATATTTATGCAGTGCCTAGCTCAGTGTCTAGCATACAGTATGCTCTCACTAAACGTTTGGCTATAATGGTGAATGATTATGTTCCTGAATGGTGTATGATTGTATTGGCTCCCGTTTTATCAGTATATTGTGTTTGTAGACCAGACCAATTAAAATATTCTAATGAAAGAACTCAAATATTTTTATCTATAAGTCTGATTGTGTCCATTATAAAAACAAAGCAACAACCACAAGAAACAAAGGAAGAACTGAAAAAACTGGGATCACGGTAATCAAGTGAGTTTCTAAGAGTCAGAGAAAATTCTGAAGATAAAGATGAGAATAGAAGTTAAGGCTGATGATTCCCCATTTCAATGCTTTGTTTTACCTGACCACACTTCCTCCCTCCTTAGAGAAAATCGATGCACAATGAAATTATCTGTACTCATCTCTGGTAAATAAATAGCAGAAATCATTCTTGTTTCAAGACATCAATGTGAAACAATTGTTCATATGAAGAATTTGGTTTGTTTTTCTCCACGGCTCTTCAATTTTTCATTTTGCCAATTAAAAAAAATGTTTTCATAATGTGAGCAAACAGCAACTACAGAGAGGATACACAAAATTTAAAAATTATTTAGAGAAAATTTCACTCAAATATATATTTGACACACATTATTCAGAAACAAAAAATGTTTGTACGTTTAGTCAAACTTGTAATTTCAAAAGGAATTGGAAGGAATTTAAAATGTAAAGGAGATGAGCAGAAAAGAGAGCAATTTTCAGGTGGATACCTGTATTTAGCAGCTAAATGTATCACCCTTAAATTGCGTGTCTGAGATCCACATTTTTACATCTGTGCACATATCAAATTTGGGTAAACATATGTGCAGTTCAGAAATTTTACAAATTATGTCTGAAAGTACACTTAGAATACGCACGATGACATTTTTACATGTGTAGAATGTTAGGCTTTTTCAGGGTGTTTTATGCCCTGCCTCTCTAATTTGTATTTAGATTTCAAACCTGCTTTGCAGGAGCCGTATCTAATTCAGTGTTCTCTGCACCATCGGGCATACTACTTGTACTAAATAACTGTTTATCATCATTGAGTGCCTGAAAGTAAACACAACACAATTTCCTCTGCCAAAATTCTGCTATGCATTTATATGTTGCTTTTAAAATCACATAACCCCAAGTAAATCACTTAAACATGGTCTACTGTACAATTTTGGTCTCCTGTCTGTTTCTTCTCTCATTATTCTTCCAATGTTACTTTTATTTCTATATCCCCTTCATCTTTATTTTTAGATCAAACGATTTTTACTATAAATTCAATTCTTTGAAAAGATAAGAAGTTTTTGGTCTCTGATAAACCTTTACCATTCAGAGAAAATGCTGAAAGAAAGAAAGAGAAAAAGCTGAAAGAAAGAAAAAGAAAAAAGAAGGGAACTCACACACACACTCAACATACACACAATAAAGAAGGGTCATATCATTCCAGAGCGAAATTCCAAAGATAGAGGCTTTCAGTTACGGAATGGTTAACAACAGAACTGTAATCTGAAAAAGACTGGAAAACAAAAGAGATATTTAAAATATTTTAAAATCACTCTCACATCTTCCTGTGTTGATTTCTTTCACTTCTTTCAAAGAAACTTGACAGCTCTTGGAAAACAAAACCCTTCAAATCTTCTTGAAGCTTACAGTCTCCGTCCTCAGAAAAGAATCCTTTCTACGTTGTACACACTTAGAGCAGACATGGACTAAAGTACTAAACAACAGTTCAGTAGCAGCCATCTCAAATCACTGAGATTCATCCAGAAATGCCAAAAAGCACAGAACCAGCAAGCCCACAATCAATGGGATAAAGAAAGAAGGGTGAGATGAAAAGGAAAGCTTCATAAATGTATGCTTTTGTCATCAAAATTAAAAAATCACAATTTTCAGCCAGTATCTGAATAAAGACTTTTAAAAAATAACTTGCGTTTATTTCTGTAACCTTTGAAAAAACTTTAAAGAATAGCTGCGTTTTTCTGCTCTTACCTGACACTGAAGATTCTCAGGCATAAGCCATGTAAAGTGTCTCCAAGATGGGACATGATTCTTAGAATCTTAGATTTACAGAAGTGGGGCCAGTGGGGTATAGTCAGAAACTCACTAAGTCAAGAATTAAAAGACTTTGCTAAGCATCTGCCTCAAACACTAATTACGTTTAATTTGGATAAAGTATTTAGTCTCTAAGCCTCAGTTCCCTTATCTGAAAAATGGGAATAGTATTATTTGTCTTAGCTCAAAGTTGCTGTGTAGATCAAATGAGATAATGTATGTGAAAGTGCTTTGATGATGGTAAAGTGTGCTGCAGCTAAAAAGTATTATCTTCTAATACAGTTCTAATGGGCAGATAAGGTAAATGAAGCCCATTGTAATGGCCAGCAGCACCAGAAGTAGAACTTTGGTTTACCATAGTCTGTAACAAAGGAGATTCTCTTCAGATTTTCGTGGTGAGGTTTTGCATGAAACACACATAATCTGAAAGTGGCCCCATGTGTACCCCCTCTTTTCTGAATTCACATGATGATTTTCTCTTATGCTAGGAAGGAGTCAAGACTCGAATGAGCAGTAATATTCTGCCTACTGACTCTGAAATTCCTGAAACAATAATTCCCAGCTGGTGTTCCTTAGACTCCGAGGATGAAATTAGGGTGGGAGGAGGGATTGGACATGGAGTTGTTCCCAGAAGAATGCACACTAACCTCTGTACTAAAATATTCTATACACATTTGTATTACTTTGCTTCCAATGTATGTAGCTGCTATTAAGATTATTCAGATAAAATTCATCTGAAAGCATTATGGAATTCAGAGTTGCTTTTAGTATTTTGTAATTTTTAAAATGAAAAGATATTTAAGCATACATACAACTACTAGAAAAAGGACTTCTCAGACTTTAAAAATTTGGGAAATTTTGCCTAATCCATTTCTTCCAATTCTGAAGTGATATAATGAGTAGGTAAGGTGGGAAACAAATTCAGTATAACATATTTAAGGGCAAAAGTATGTAAGAGCCCCTTTCCCCTCAAAAATATGTAAGAGTTAACTTTTCTTTAAAAGATAATTATGGGGCTTCCCTGGTGGCGCAGTGGTTGAGAGTCCGCCTGCCGATGCAGGGGACACGGGTTCGTACCCCAGTCCGGGAAGATCCCACATGCCGCGGAGTGGCTGGGCCCGTGAGCCATGGCCGCTGAGCCTGCGTGTTCGGAGCCTGTGCTCCACAACGGGAGAGGCCACAACAGTGAGAGGCCCGCGTACCGCAAAAACAAACAAACAAACAAACAAAAAAATATATATATATATATAATTATGAAAATAATAAAATTCTAATCACACTTTACTTGGTGATTGTTACAATACAAATTATGCTTTTATTTATTGATTTTCATTGCTCTTTGGGGGTTTCCAGATAATAAGGATGACCACTAAATTATTTTCTGAATTTGGTTTTTTGTTCAGCCAGAAAAAACTCCTTGGAATAATTTGGTGAGAAGGTATCTCTTCAAGAAAAATCGTTATTCATAAAACTTTAGTACTCAGTTTTAGACTTATACTCAATAGGTGCTGAGACTGTAGAAATTTTTAAAAAGAAAAGGTATGTTCTGAATTTGGTATGTAACTCTTGCAAATCAGCATCTCCAGGAATTCTAGCATGATAACTTGAAAAGTAAAGGAAAAGTTATGATAGCCTTATTTAATGGGCTTCTGAATACTTATAACAAAATATGTTATATATAATATTTTAAATATAAAAAGGGAAAAATGAGTACCAGAATCACTGGACTAATTAGTGATAATAATGCACATTTAAGCTTTTAATAATCCTAAAGTATAGTTATTATTATTTCCATTTGTAGATGAGGAAGTTGAAAATATTGGACCAAAGCCATGGAGCTTATAAGCGTCATAACTGGAATTCAGTTCTAACTCAACCCGAAGTCTAGGATACAAACTTCAGTTATCTGGCATGATGAAATGGCAACAGGAAAATTCAAATATTTTTTTTTGTTCCAGCTGGAGCTAATGTACGGCTAGTGGTTCAGAGGTGTGTCCAGGTTTTGTGGGGTCTGAAACATAAAAATTTAAGAAATTAAAAAAAAAAATTAATAATAAGGCCCATGCAGGTGAGGGGTCCATTGACCTTCCGGGTAAATAAATCCATCTTGGATGTGGTTTCAGGAATCCAGCCAATACCTATCCCAGGTCCTCCATTGTAAACATGATTCTAGCCCTAACCTTAAATCAAGAATACCACTAGGCATTTGTGCTAGTATGTGCATGTTTCCTGCTCTAACTTATTAAAAGATATTACAAAATCCCTTCCATAAAAATTGTTCATTAAGACATGGATTCCTAGCGGTAAATGTCATTGCTCTGAGCTGAGACCCATAGCTTCAGGATATGAGAGTTTGATTTTCTTCTTAAAATGAACACATTAGTTATTCAACGCTCTAATTATTTATTGCCTGCCTACTATTTGTTTAGTATGCTGCTAGTTTCTGGAGTACAGCAGAGAACCAGAGAAATAATTCCTAGCGTAACAAAGCTTCTAATTCTTGGAATTTCTATCAGTTACGTCACCTCTGTCAAATGCACAGCTTCAAAAACTTGGTGTAGGGCATGACTTTTTTCTCTCCTTCTCCACATATCCAATCTATTATGTTGATATTTTCCTGTGACATGTCTTTTGATTCATTTATAATTCCCCTTTTCTATTAACATGAGTCCTTTCTGCCTCAAACTTGAATTATTAGGATACCTTCTTTAAAGTTTCTTTCTTCTTTCAACAAATATTTATTGCATAACAGGTAAGCATCAGATAGAGTGCTAGGTACTTATCTTTCTAAACTCTGTTCTTTTTCCTCTCCAGTCTATCACGTATACTAAAAATATTACTTTCCTCATGTCACACAGAGCCTCTAGGGGTTTTGTGCCAGAGTAATAAGATGGAACACGATGAAACTGAGTGTGATGAAGAAGATCACAGATACGTTTTGAGTCGGTGCCCTCCTGAGAAAAGAGCAGTTTGAATTGCTCTGGAATAAGGTGCTTCAGGGAACTCTACTCAATACTATATTGGCCTCTATGGGAAAAGAATCTAAAAAAGAGTGGCTATATGTATAACTGATTCACTTTGCTGTACAACTGAAACTAACACAACATTGTAAATCGACTATACTCCAATAAAAATTAAAAAAAAAAATGAGGTGCTTGCCTGGATAGACTGCATTCTAGGTCTGTACTGGTATGAGGACTGAGCTGACACCTGGTAAATGGGAGAGGAGGGTTCATTCATCCTGAATTCCAGGGCTTGCCACTACTGGAAAATGATTGGTGATCAATAAATATTTATTAACTGATTGATTCCAGTATGTATTGAGTCACAACTCTGTTTCAGGCGTTCAGCCCTGTAGCCATCATCAGGCCCAGATTACACCTTCAATGCTTTCCCCTTCATCACTCACTCTCATGCAATAGTCAAGCTGGCCTCTCCGATGTCCTGGGCACATTATATCATTCCTTTCTGCGTAGTTGCCTATACAGCTTCTCTTGTAAGCCCTATCTCTCTTCTTCCTGCTCTAAAACAAAATTCATGCTACCACAGGTGTTGTTCCCCAATAACATTAAGTCTTATGTCATCCATTAATGACTTCCATATATGTAAGTCATGTATAGTCTAGTGGTGAAACTGCAGGCTTTCGGATCAGACGGGTGGGATTTTATTCCTGAATCTATTCACTGTCCTTGTTACACTGGGTCAGTTAGTTAACCAACATAACACCAAAGTTTCTCTGTAAGTAAATTGGACACAAACTGTAGTACTGGCCTCATAAATTTGTTTTGAGGATTAAATAAGACAGTCTGTTTAATGTACGTGGGACATTCTGTGTGCTCAATACACATTGCTCTTAATATTCTTAATATTCATCTTAATCAGTATCTTGAGGGTATCTATGTTATTGGCTTACTTCCTCTCTATTTCCCATAGCACCTAGCGCAGACTGGACAAAGATAAGGATTCAATGCATACTTAATTGTGCCCAATATATATTGGACAGTTCATTGTAATAAACAATGCAATTATTCTCAGAAGAATGCCACAAGGCCCATCTGAAACATGCTGTTTATTCTTGTAACAATCCATTATTAGCACCAACTTTATCCCATTCTCCTGACCCCTCATCTTCATTCTTCATATTAAAAGTCACTAAATGCTCTGGATTCTTACTTTAGCATCTCTCCCAAATCTGTTCCTCCCTTGTTTCCACTGCCTTTCACCTCTACACCAGCTGCTTTGCTGCATATTGACCTCCCCTTGTGGGGCTGCAGCTCAAACTTCCTTCCTTGGAATGTATCCCCCCCCTTCACTGCCAGGTTAACTCCCTGATACAGCATTTTTCATCATGCCTTTCCTCCACTGCTCATTTACTTACCTAATAAAGTCCACACTCCTCCACTTGGTTTTTAAGGCTCATCATAAATCTCTTTTCACCTTTCCTGGTAACATTTAGATTTTACTTTTGGCTTTATGTGCTCTTCGTTTTGGTCTGGAAACCTTATTCATTGTCCTCTTAAAACACTCTTCTCATTTCCTCTCCAGAGTTTGGCTTCTGCTATTTTTTCCACTTACTATATCTTTTCCTATTCTCCTTATCAATACAAATCCTGCCCATTCTTCAAGATGCTGTTAAAATTCTATTTTATTCATAAGGTTTTCCTTCTAGATCAGCTAACAATAAACTACTGAGCCTCTAATTCTGCAACAGACATTGACTGAGTGCTCACTTTATACCAGGCACTATACTAGGTGTTTAGATTACCAGTATGAATAAGGGTTGGTTTCTATTCCAAAGAATTTAATTTGTCCCCTTTCTAATTCCTATAGCATTCATTGGATCACTTATTGTGGCACCCAACACATATTGCTTATTATATCCAACTAACACCACTTTGAGATGAGGAAACTGAGATTTAGGGAAGCTAATATGACTTGCTCAAGTTCATACAGCTGATAAATGATCTGCATTGTTTCTGAAGTTGCTAAATGGAGATAGATTCATGTAGGCACTTTTTTTTTTTTTGGTGATGTCAACAGTACCCAACAGATTAAATGCTCAATCTGAATTTACTGAATAAAGATATTCTGATTTTCATATATTGATTTTATTTTTTGCTTTTGCAATTTTTATAGCTAGAGGTGATTTAAAAAGGTCATTGGCTTTTGATTTTTTTTTTTTTCTGGTATGCGGGCCTCTCACTGTTGTGGCCTCTCCCGTTGCGGAGCATAGGCTCCGGATGCGCAGGTTCAGCGGCCATGCCTCACTGGCCCAGCCCCTCCGCGGCATGTGGGATGTTCCTGGACCGGGGCACGAACCCGTGTCCCCTGCATCGGCAGGCGGACTCTCAACCACTGTGCCACCAGGGAAGCCCGGCCTTTGATTTTTAATACCACCAAAATATATCTATTAACCTGATAGCCAGAGAAATGTCGAAGCCAGAGGTGTCTCAAAATGGTCAATACAATTTCAAATAAAGTAAATATGTGCATTACAGTGATACAAGTAGGTGTGCCTGTGTTAGCTCTGTCCTTGGGCAAACTTAAGCTAGAATTTTAATAACAAATAGACAAAAATATCTGATTTAATTTTTATTTCCCAAATATGGAGAGTTTGTATATTTGAAATAGACTTCCCTTTGGGCAATACTGACACAGGTAATGTCAAGGAGAGTGTATTTACATAAGCAGGAGCTGTTTTTGAAGGAGGGAAAATACAAACACTCCTGAAAAAAAAAAAAATCTTGAACATATACTCACTTTAGAGAAAATCCTCTGTAGAAGGGAGCCTAACTGGGGCTTATAAAAGTTTAATGCAGAATGATGTTAAAAATTACATTTTTTTGCACATTCAAAGTAATTTTCCTTTGAAGATGCATATAACATTCTGTGTTTTCTTTCATCATATTTATTAATAAAAGGTTAAATTTATATAATGGCCATACATGTATATATAAGAAGTTTGCTACTTATAAAGCTATTATACCTAGATGAACTTGTTGTGCAGCTTCCATGTGAAGGGGGGTACACCTATAAGGAAACAATCTACAGAACATAGTTAAAGTGCAAAATAGCTGACCAGGATTTTTATTATCATAACTTGTATCATTTCTGGACCACTGTAACTAGACATTAATTCCCATAGGGTCAAAAGTTATTCTGCATTCCTGTGTGTTGCAAAGTTGTTCTCAATTATTAATAAAACAAGCAAATATTAAATGAGATGCACTAAATGATACAAAGAAACAAAATAAGCTTGCAAATCTGCTTAATTCTATTTATCCAGCTTTTCTGTAACTGTCTAAAAATGAGACAGAAAATTCTCTGTACTTTTAAACTGGGAAGATAACAGTGAGTGGCATCTCCATGTTCTCCTTCCTTTCAATGGGTGCCACTGATTGTGCATCAAGATGAGGATATATTTTTAATTGTTAGCACTCCACCTGCATTATGCTTATCCTCCTTTACCGTGTACCTCTCATCAACTTCACTGTCATTTAATGTCAACCCATGTTTTAGGGAAAAAATGTCAAGTAATTTGAAAGTCTCAAAGAAAATCATGGTAAGAGTTAGAATATTTGAACCAGTGCTGTGCTGCGGAATGTCTAACCACTGGCTCTCCTCCCCCACAACTCTAATTAAACCCTGATTTGTAGTGTTTGCGAATTTCCTTGGGGTAAATACTCCCACCAGTATTTCAAGCTACCAATGCAATGTCACTGAATGTAGAGTTGGGAAGATACTTTACAAACTATTATCAGAAAGTACATTCAGGTTGTCCATTTTGACATTTTTACATGTGTAGAATGTTAGGCTCTTCTTGGGTGGTTTTTTTTCACCCTGCCTCTCTGATTTGTATTTAGATTTCAAGCCTGCTTGTTTAAAGGGAGCTGGTTTCAACATGCCACTGAGCCACTCTCCCTTTAATTAGAAAGTAGGTGTCTGAAACTAATCATGCTTATAGGATACCACTGTTATTTACAAACTAAGATGCTTAAAGTTTGTTGTATTTCAATTTATTCTTTGAATATTAATACACTCAAAATATTCTAATTTAAAAGATACAAAAGGTGTGAGAAGTTTCTATCACCCCTGTATCCTAGCCACCAAGTTTTCTTCCCTGGAGATAAACAACTTTGTCAGTTTCCTGTGTATACATACAAAAATATTCTATGCAAATGTGTATATCCCATCCCCTCCTTTTAAAAACATAAATGGTAGCATACTTTACCAACTGTATTACGTCTTGTTTTTTGTTTGTCTTAAAATATATTGATAAATGTTTTATAGTGTTGATGTGGATCTATTTAGGTTTATTTTCTGTCTTTTGCTTTTACATACACAGACACACACAAAGCTCCTATTATGGCATTACATGTAGGTGTGGTTTTGCACATGTATATGTATAGTCCTAGAAGTGTAATTTCTTTTTCAAAAGTTTTTTATGTTTGTATGCTTTCTTTGCTTTGCTTTGCTTTTGCCAAATTGTCTTCCATCGAAGTGGAGAGATTCAGTTTCTTCACACTTTCATCAATGCAGTGTATTATCACCTTTCAGATCTTTGTCAATCATACACATGAAAACAAAAATCTCTAGATGATACTGATTTATATTTCCCAGATTATGAGTGAGACTGACCACCTTTTGTTTATTTAAAAGTATTTGCTTTTCTTTGAGATTTTTGTAGATTTCCTTCACCCGTGTTTTATTGGATAATTTTTTATCTTGATATATGTTGTGGATAGTTTATGGATCCAAATTATTTTTTTCCACATGATCATCTTACTTTTTCAATGTTTTTTATTAACTAATTAATGTCTTTTCTACATATTTGCTATGTCGTCTTCACATACTAAATTCTCCTATGCTTTTGGAATTTCTGGACTTTTAAAACTATTCTATTTATGTTTGTGCATGTTTGTGTGTATGTATGTACATGCGTGCATGCCGATATTATATGGTTTTATATACTGAAGCTTTATAAGACGTTTTAATAACTGGAAGGTCTAGTTTACCCCTCATGACTTTTCTCATTAAGATTTTCATGGCTCTATTTGATTGTTTATTTTTTCGTATGAATTTTAGCATCAGCTTATCTGTTTCCAAATATACGTGGATTGATATTTTACATAGGATCACACAATTTTTATAGGTGAGCTTAGGACAACGGACAACTTTATGACGTGTGTCTTATTGTTCAAGAACATTGTTTCTATCTATTCAAGTTATTTCTATTCTATAGTAGCTTTTCAGATTTCTTCATATAGTGTTTGTTCACTTTTTTGGTTAAATTTATTTCCAGATTTTTTTTCTGTTGGTATTAGAAAGCCAAACTTTTATTGTACTTCAATTTCTACTGAACCTTTGAATGTAAATAAATTACTAGAAATGAGCCATAGGCTTCTTGTTGAATAAGAATAAGGTTTGTATATTGGACTGGAAAATGGATACAAACCAAACCAGAGTTAGCTTTATCATTCTTTTATATGATAAAGATAGCTCTCTATCAATTAAGAGGTAAAATATAGATTTTATCTATTTTAGCATAATTACATATTAGTTCACTGGCTTAAATCATTTCAAATGTTAAGTTTTTGTTCTTTTTTCCCTTAAAAAGTCAGCAAACAAGTAAATATAAAAACTGGCAATAAGTACAGCTTAAGCTACATACACCTATAATTTTTGAAGATATACATCACAGGACAATCCTAGGATTCTATTCCTCCTTGACATGTGCTACTGGCCACTCCTTCTACCACTTAAGCAACCTCTGCACATGCCCTTACTGAACGGTGATGAAGCTCTCTTGAACTGACATCTTATATTCATAATGTTCCTCCAATAACATTTCTTCCTACCTGCTATCTCAACATACAACTTAATCACAATGAACCAGCAACTCTTTTCCCAGATTTCTTGGTCCTTACCATTTCACCAGTTCTTAGCATTGATTTTATTAAATCAGTACATAATTTATTTTAAACAAAGTATATACCTCGTTTGAATGACGGTGATAATGTCTTCTCAACACTGCCCACAGCAGACAGAGGTTAATACACACAGGGGAAGGACTACTAAATCATGCTGTGTGTTTTGTACACTCAGCCAAAAGAAAAGCAGAATTTAATTCCTCCACATCATTTTTTCCCGTGTCTCAGTAGAATGACACCTTCCTCAATCACCTAACTAATGTGCGGAAAGAATGAAAACTCTTTGAGAAATCAGTGACTCAGAAAGTTACAAACCAAAAATTATGAAGCATCAAATGACATGCTATTTATCATTTTTCTTCTTCATAAAATCCACCACTTATAGACTCTGCTAGTGGCTATATATAAAAAGCTTCTCTGACTGCGTGGTTTAAAAATAGTAGATATATATGTGTAAGATATTTTTATCATAAAATTATTATTTGCTTATTCAAAAAGCCTTTAAAAATAGAGAAATGTAGGAACAAATCCCTGATTCATTCATGTTCCTAAATTCAATTACATCCTCTCGTTCAAATCTTTTGAAAGCATAATTTTACCCATACCTATCTATATACAATTTTATCCTGTATAACATAGTAAAAGCATTTTACTTTTTACAGTATATTTAAATTGTGAAAGAGTTTAAAGATAAAGTATAGAAAATAACACAACAGGTTTCTCCCATTTAATTAACTACTAGAGACAGTGGAATACAGCAGGAAGTACATGGCTTTGAAGTCAGACAGATGTGGGTTCATCTACTCTCTGTGTCTTCCTCTATATGTTCTTCACTTTTTCCCTACCAACTGAATTGCCGATTTTCAGCTCAGTGGATGACCTCCCAGAATGAAAGTAACATTTCCTTGCCTTCTTGCAGCTAGCAGTTCTATCCAATGTGACGTGGGTGAAATGGTGTATGAAACCTCCTAATCTGAATTTAGAAGTGGAGGAATATTCTCTTCCTCACCCCTTTCTCCTTTCTGCTAGCTGGAATGCATGTATGAAGGCTGGAGTTCAAGCAACCATCTTGATCTCAGCAACAAGAGCACATTTCTGGAGCAATGGAAACCTGAAAAAGTTTTGGTCTCTGAGGACTTTGTGGAATGCCGTATTTGCCCCAGACTACCTATCATGGGCTCTTACAAGACAGACTTTTATCCGTGTTTAAGTCTTAGTTATGTTGGAGAAATTCTAAATCGCTCACAGCTTTATCTAATTCCAATTAAAACAATTGCTTTCAGTACCAAATAATAGATGAACAGTGGTTTACACCAAAAGGATGTGTACTGTTTCCATAAAAAAACAAATAGGGCTTCCCTGGTGGCGCAGTGGTTGGGAGTCCGCCTGCCAATGCAGGGGACACGGGTTCGTGCCCCGGTCTGGGAAGATCCCACATGCCGCAGAGCGGCTGGGCCCGTGAGCCATGGCCGCTGGGCCTGCGCGTCCGGGGCCTGTGCTCCGCGGCGGGAGAGGCCACAACGGTGAGAGGCCCGTGTGCCGCATAAACAAAACAAAACAAACAAACAAACAAAAACCTTCAAAGGCTGGCAATCCCAGGGTGGCTTGGCAGCTTGCTGCAATTTTCATGTACCTAGATTATTTTTCTTGTTTACTTCATCATTCTCATTATTTTACTCTTATACCTTCATGATCCCCAAATGGCTGCTTCAGCCTCCAGCATCATCTACTTACATAAAAATGTTCAAAGGCAAGAAGAAAGGTTGCAGAAAAAGAAAAGGAAAAAAAAAAGGTTGGAGGAAGCTATTTAAAGAAGCCCCCAGCAAGTTATTCTTAAGTCTTGCTGACCAGAATTATACTGCATGCCCATCCATGGATTTAACTACTTACAAAGGAGATTGGGACTACTCTAATCAGCTTAGACTATTCTCAGTTCATCTCTTAGAGCTATTTACTTTTCTTCTCAAGCAAAATCAGGGCTCCATTAGCAATAAAGATTCAAGAATGGCCAAAGGATGAATCATGTGGTTACACCAGCCATATGACCTTGGTTTTGTGTCATTACTTATGTAATGGGGTGAAAATGGTGCCCAACTCTTAGGAAATCAAGAGATGTTATTTGAAAGGAGCTAATAAATGTAGTGTTTATACCGAATGCTCAATATATGGGAGTTATTATGACTATCATTATTTCTTTGAATTGATGTATCTTAGTTTACATAACTGATCCCATCTCAAAGATATTAGGTTATTTTTTGCTTTTTTTTTGGCTATTGTATATATCTCTAAAGTTAATATCCTTCTCTATACAACTTTTTTTTCCCTCTCTCTGTTTAGGATTCTTTTCTTGGGTATACTCCTAAAAGTATAATTACTGGGTCATTCAATATTATTGGAATAGATTGTGGCCCTTCTGGGATAGTATGAAATTACATAGAAATCAGAAAGTCAAACACTCCTTATACCTTCCTAGGAAAGTATACTGGGCTGCACATAAAGGAAGACACAACTTTGGGGGATCATGAATATAAACAAACAGAATTAATCCTGAGATATGTTCATTTTGCCATGGTTCCAAACGTTTCTCTTCCGAATAGAAATCAGTGTGGCCTAATAGAAAGTTCATTAAACTTGTCTTCAGATTTCTGGGTTGAAATTTCTGCCTTGTCACTCTCTGTGTGACCTTGGGTATGACTCTCTGACTCCATTCCCTCATCTGTAAAATGGGGATTATAAACATGGCCTACCTACCTGAAACAAGTAAATAGATAGGGGAACACTTTGGAAATTGTAAAAGACTGTAGAGATATAGATGATTATTAGTATCTAATGAAAAGATCTGAGATAGAAAAAAAGGGAATGCTTTCAGTTCAATATAACAAATATTTCTGTGTTCCAGGCATAGTTCTTAGTACTTAAGTTATATTACCTCATTTAATCTTCCCAGTAAACTGAGGAGATAAATACCATTAGTATGGCCATTTTACAGATGAATAAACTGAGGCACAGTGAAGTTAAATACCTTGCCCACAGTCATTGTGGATTTGAACCCAGGAAGTTTGGTTCCAAAATGCTGAGGCTGAACCACAATGCTGTATAGTTTGTGTTGTGTTAAAAATGTTCAGATGAATGCCCCTTTCCTAAGACTTTAACAATAAAGCAGAAGACTTCCACCTGAGTGGCAGCCTGTGTAGACAACATTCCCTATTCCTCTGGATAGTGAGTCCTCAGTGTAGCCACACTGGGCTTCACACAGTGTGAAACTTGAAGCAGGATCTAACAGACATAGGTTGGGCCTTTTTTGTGGTTTCATGTGTTGAGATGTGTATCAATATAAAGGTCTATGTGTGATCAGACATTTTCGCTAGTATTGAGCTCTAAAGAGAACATAGCAAGCAAGCTATTCCTAGGACAAATTGTGAAGAAGGTGACATCGTTTCTGATCTGCTTACCTACTGCTTTACAACAGCTCCTACCCCCTCTCAGTGTCTTCATGTTGCCCTTCCGCTCTTCATTTCCTCTCAGCCATTTCTATCCCTGCCTGGTTAGTACCTGTTGCTCAGGATTAAGCTCTATCCTCCCTAGCTAAAAACCTACTTTCAATTAACTTCCCCTTTAAAGGGACCTAATCAACGAACTTATTATTTAAGGTGTTAATAACAGAAATGAAGCAATGTGCTAGCTTTCTCTCCAAAGATAAATGCATTTTAACACAAAGGGGGGGGGTGGCTTAGTTTGCTGATGATAAAATTTTAGGCATTAACAGAAACTGGTGGTGAGGAAGAATTTTGGGGTGGGATTTGCAGCACTCTTCAACTCATGCCAACTGAGTCTAGTCTGTCTCAGACAGGAAGCAAGGAGGAGAAAGAGGTATGGTAAGAGAAGGGAAAAGACATCTTTGGCAGGTAGACAATTATTCTGGTTTTCTTTAGGAAAGCAAGTGCCAGCTCTCCCAACCTCCCTTGCACTGAGGAGTGGCAATGACCAATGAGATAGTCACTGTCTACGCTGAATTCCTCACGTGGGTGCTTTACCTCTCTCCTGGTCACTTTCTCCTTCTTCTTTTCTGAAATGAAGACAAAGACTGAGGCAGCAACAGCAGCTGTATGTTGATGGGTGGAGGGAAAAGGCTAGGTTAATCCCAAGCAGCTTGATTCTGACATCTTTATGCCACTAATCAACACCAAAAAGGCACACCTCTGGGTGTGGCATTATGTAGGGATAAAAAACGTCCCCTATTTGTCTAAATTACTCTGTTTTGGTTACTTGTAGCAGAACACAATTCTTAATCAATATGACCTCTGGCTGGAATGGGCTAAAGGCATTTAAAATGGCCTTCAATGAGTACCTTGAAACTTTCTTATCTAAATATGTCTGAAGTATTTACTATTTATTAAGCACCCACTGCACCACTGGCTATTTATACAATCGCATGAAGATGATTATTATCAGTGTCTGACAGAGGACACTGAAGCTCAGACAGTCTGAGCCATTTGCTTAAAGTCGCACAGTGAATGAATGAAGGATTTGGTATAAACACTGGGTCTTTTGCTGAAGGGTATATATACATATATATTTCCACTCAGTTCTCCTGTCTTGTCTCCTAAGCAAGAACAGAGATTATGCTCCACATGGAGCATGGTCAATGCTGAATTTATAAGAATTTTCATTTACTGAAAATATTTCAATATTTCAAGCATTTCAATTCAATGCTGAATTTATAAGAATTTTCATTTACTGAAAATATTTCTTAAATATTATTTTATCAAACTATTAGGGTTTATTATAAAAATGATCTGTATACATGGAAACTACATGGGGCTCATGGGCAGTCTTAAAATAGACCTTAAAATTCAGGTAATACTTTAGAGGGGTGATAAGGGTCTTGAATAAGATGCAGAAAAATAACAATGCAGGAAGAAAATAGAGGAATCTAAATATCAAGAAGAAGTGTTGGAATAACACGTGGGCTTAACCCCTTTGGACACTTCAGCCTACTTTTCTTTCATGGTCACTACCACATGTATATCCCTAACCTTTCAGCCCTTTTGCAAAGGTGGGTGATTGGTCCTGACAAGGATCAGATAAGTCGTGGAGACAGAGCCATACGTCCATTCTCATTTTGAAAGGAAAAAAAAAAATGTAAAGTGCACGCTATTTTTGTAAATATGATTCAAAAGCCTAACGTTTTGACTAATCATTTCAGTTCTGGACACTTACCCTAAGGAAATAATTATTGACATGGGCAAAGAATTAAAGGAAAGATAATATTTGCAGTACTGTTTATGTAGACAATATACTGGGAACAACCTGAAAATTAAAAGTTTGAATTTATAAATTTGAATGGTTATATTGGAGCATTTGGATGATTAAATACTTCATTCCAACAGTAGAACGCCATGCAGCCATTTAAAATATAGCATAATCTTCTGTTGCTCTGTACTGCCAGTGAATAAGGTAGTATGTGCTGCATGATATCATTTTTTTGTAAAAAATATAATGCATGCATTTTTGTTTTTTGCGGTACGCGGGCCTCTCACTGTTGTGGCCTCTCCCGTTGCGGAGCACAGGCTCCGGACGCGCAGGCTCAGCGGCCATGGCTCACGCGCCCAGCCGCTCCGCTCCATGTGGGATCTTCTCAGACCGGGGCACGAACCCGTGTCCCCTGCATGAGCAGGCGGACTCTCAACCACTGCGCCACCAGGGAAGCCCTGCATGCATTTTTATGTATAGAAAATACAATGGAGGGACATAGATATGACAAATGTAAATGACAGTTATGTTTGGGAAGACAGGTTTCAGGAATTTTTTATTTTCTCCCGGTTACATACATTTTCTTATTTTACTACATTGAAATATTATTTTTCTACATATCATTTTTGTTCTAAAGAAGAAACATTGAAAGTAAAAATAGTGAAAACTATAAAAGAGGCTACATGTGCAAATCATACAACAAAGTAAATGGCCCACTCCTACACTGTCTGTAGACATTGCCATAAACAAATGCCAGAAGATTGTTATTCTGTGCTAACAGAAAACATTTTTTTCTTGAGGTGCTTGGCTCCTTAGAAATACAATGCCTCTGTCTGAACAGATTCTGGTTGGAAGGCACCATTGTGTTCTAAGCAGAGGCAGAACCATATTATTAGCCATGAATAAAGGGAAGTATTCATTTTATAGCCCCTTAAAATAGCATTAACAGTAACAAATGAAGATTCTCTTATACTACCTTCCCTAAGACACTAATGCTGCAATTTAAATTACTTATTTTCACTCTTTCCTGTCCTTCTCTTGGTGTTATCTGTTTGCACATGGGCAGGAGATGAAGAGCTCAAGTGCCAATCAGAGACTGAACTGAGATTGTTGAAAGATGGAAAAAAAATTAGATATAGGCTGTCACTGAACATATCTTTTGCATTAAATTATAAACAATATACTGTTAACATTTATATCAGGAAGGAGTACCAGAATTAAAAAAAAAAAATGACCCTGCTTCTTTTCACTGTCCCATTTTCTCTTCACCATGTAAATGTCAAAAGTACATATCTAAGTATTCCATATTGCCAGGAATACGCATGTATGCATGTACACAACATTGAAGAGATGGCAAGACAAATGCTTTATTAAATTTTATGCCTGATGCAGAATTTTAAGTGTGTTGTTTTCAACCCAAATTTAATATCTTGGGGTTTTGGTACATATAAGCTTGACAAATCAACTTTCTGTTCTTGAGTTAAAGGAAAATAAAAAGCATTCAGAAAATTTCATGAACTTCAAATGTCAGTTGCAACACAAGATTCTCATGCAACTCTAAGTAAATCTGAAACATGTGGATTGAATTTTCCTAGCAATATTCTAGTGTTTGGAAGGAAAATCTGTGCAAAAATGTGTTGCGGGTTTTCTGAAACCCCAAAGTTGAAAAAACATTTTGATTTATTTAGATTTAGAAATGGGATAACCATTTTGCACCCCGGGAAACCTAATTAAGTACCAAATTAAGTTCAGCACTGCATACACAGGGACCTGAATGAGTGAATCCCCCTTTTTAGTTGTATTAAAATGTTTGAATACATTGTAAGTATGGAATCTAATCAGTTAAGGAGCCAAGAGGTTTCTAACTACCCTATATAATCTCCATCAGCTTCCCCTCAAGTCACCTCTGATAAACATGCAATAAATAAACAGTAAGCAAACACAATATGTAAACCCAAACAACTATACCACCTAAGTAAAAATTGTGAGGTTGCTATACAAACTAAACCTCCAGACAAGTGTTCCCATCCTCCAGAAATTCTTGTGTTTCTACTAGTTAAGTATATGTAGAAACACTGATGGACCTCCCTGATCTTGTTTTGTTATTTTTGGCTCTTATTGCACACCTTTGTCCTTTAGTTTGATTTGACTGGACTACTTCCCAACCCTCATTCAAGTTCCATTCAGGAACCCCTTGTTCCAGCAGTTCACACCTGTCTTTTACTCTGCTGGATTGGAGATTTACAGAAGATGACAGGAAGGAGGAGAAAATAGGCTAAAATACCTTTAGAGGAAGATTTCATTGCTATGGGCTACTATACCCTTATCAGACTATGGTTGCTATCTATTGGGTTGTCCCTCAAAAAACACTGATTTGCAACTGCATTTTAGGAACATTTCCTCTTCCAGGTTAGGAGTCTCTTCCAAATTAGAGATTAAATAAATGGAATTGGTTTAGTACTTCCTCTTCTTGCCTTTCTAAAAATGTAAAATCATTATACAGAAACACAGAAATAAAAAAGTGTAAGCTTTCTATTCAGGCAGTCTTTGGATTACTTTTTGGTTACTGGTTATAAAAACTGGAGTAAGTACTTTAAATTCTGGAACTCATTTTCCTCTTTTGTAAATGTGGAGATACTAGTACCTCCCTCATTGTGCCATTTCAAGAATTAGTGAAATAGAATAAACAGTTTAACTGGCAAAGTGTTTTGTACATACTAAAAATTCAATTAATGCTACTTTCTCCTCATTTCTTCTAATATCCTAATAACTACACTGCTTGGTATTTTGGTTCAAATCATCAAAGTATCAAAAACAAATAAAATAAAAATAAAATTTCAAAACCAGAACCCATTGTCTGTTATAAAATTCTCTAATTTTTGATGTCCAGGAATACAGAGATATTACGAAGCATCCCCTCCAAAACCATGACCAATTCTTTACGTTCATCCTCAACAAATTAAGAAAGTGTCAGGGAATATTTAGAAAATGAACAATCTCTCTCTTTTCCTTTCTAAAATCAATAAGTATTAAAAAGAGAAAAAAACATATAAATACAATTAGAAAACATTAAGGAACAAGATATCTTAATTTTTCACTCACTATATATAAAAAGTACATTTTTTCCAAGACCACAAAGACATTACAAAATTTAAAGATTCATGCTTTTTTCTCTATCAGGTATTAAACACTGATTTGAAAGATATATGCTATTAGCAGGCATTGGGGACTAGGTAAAAAAAAAAAAATTAGCCAAGAGAAAGCAATGATTCTGATTAAGTAAATTCCATTGAACTCTTTCTAGTAAGCATTATTCAGGTCATGAATGCTAATTTGTCCTGCAGGGGGCTGTGGGTAATTACCCAGAAAAACTATCAGCTTTATTGAGTTGCTACGAAACAGATTTACTGAATGGTACACTGTAAGGGAAGACAACCTTGATATGTACTCACAGAAGAGTGCATTTTTTTCCCTACTGGGAAGATTTTAGAGCCTAGATAGAAATGATAATAAATGGCATTTTGCTTAGAAAAATAAAGCCACATTGGTGTCATTTCCTACTTAATAGTCAAATAAAATTCCTGACATGCAAAGACATGTATCTGAGTAGTGCCACCAAAATACTCGAACAATTTTAGCTTTCTGCATATTTAAAGTTGTGTAGAATCAGAACCATCTCAAAAAATGAAGCAAATATGGCACATTGGCTGCATTCCAGCAACTACACAGAACTGCTGATGTTACTAAAATCTAGACAATTTAGTCCCATATGGGAATCCATACCACAATTATATTGTCCCTGCTCTGACACAGCCCTGATTTTGCCCTTCTTTAAGCCTGGCTTTTTATAATTTTAATTCCCTTCACCAATAAAGCAATTTGCATTCACATAGTCTGCCTGGCTAAGAAAGAAAGAAAGAAGAAATCTGTTACATGACCTTGGTCTCTTTACAGTTGATTACAAGGAAACAAACTTTTCAACTCACCCATTCTCTCATCTTTTTTTAATTGATGTGGAAACATCACACTATAAACCATTGAAGACTACAAACAGCAGGCTGGAGGCTCACAAATTATAATGTAGATGTTTTTAAAATCACTTGGTTCCCTCATTTAGCATGATGAGGTAAAACCCATACTAAGTTCACACAGACATACATCATGAACAAACGCATACATATTAAAGAGATAGCATTCTCCTTTTAAAAAATGGAAAAAAGCTATTACAAAACGTTGAGATCTAAAAAGTGGTTTTTACAACTCCCCTTCCTTTCCTGAACTAACCTGAAAAATGTGCTTGCTTGATTCATTAAGGCCTATCCTGACACTTCATAAGTTTAACAAAAAGTAATCATTTCCAGGACATAGTTTTCTCTATAATTTGGCCCAAATAGTGTCAAATATTCACATGAAATATATTTTCTTTTTGACTCACCTTGCCTCTCTGAGAACACAAAGTAGTACAGAAGAAACATGTAGAAAGTATAATCATATCATACAATTAAACTTGATGGAAAAAGTGAGATTATTAATTTTTTAAAAATCCTATGTCATCTCCTTTTCCCTAAAAGAAAATAAAGGTGCAAGTTACCTGTAATTATTAACAGCAATACTTTTAGAGAACTGAAATATTAAAGAAGCAATCCTGAAGCTCTTTAATCATCTGTGTATTGAAAAGTCTGTGGTCTTCTTTAGTTGTGGTCTTATTTGAAAAGGGAGACAACATCCCTCATGTTACCAGTAGCATTTTGATTGCCTATGATTGCTTATTTCAGAAGGGTTTTATTCCATGTTCAAAATGGTCTGATGACAGTATCTGGCTGTAGCTGAGATATTTCATATTGTTTTAGACACAATATAAATTTTACCTTGAGGGGCAGGGAAGATTTTATTTATTAAAAAATTTTGTCCAAGATCAAGAAATATCTCCAGATAGTCTTTGTATACCATTCACATTTAGCACTAAGATACAGTTAAAATTTGAAGCTCTGATTGTATTCAGAGTTAATATGATTAAGCTTGCAGGGCATGCTCTTCATTTCCTTTCTTCTGAAAACTTGTGCGAACTTGTATATACTCACATATCAAACCAAGAAAGCTATTTTTTCCTTGTCAAATAGTTTTTTTAAAGGAGCCTGAAAAAGGCACTGACTATGAAAAAAGACAACCCAATAATTGAGAGTTCAAACTGTTCATGTGTACTAATAACGAAATACACCAAAGTATTTTTCATTCTTTCTACACCTTGACAATGACAAAAAGGAGCCAACATAAATTTCCCCCGCCAGGGGGTTAAAAGCAGCTCTCAGGTTCACTGTAACTGTAACCTATGTCTAATAACAGCCTTTCAGTAGAATTTTTTTAAAAAATCAATATTATTACCAATGCATATCTTCTCTTGTTCTAGCCTTGAGAATATAAAATTGTGTTATATCATGGCTCATTTTAAGGGAAAATGAGTACCATATGTATTTCGTACATAGTATTAAAGAGTTTGGATGTGTTTGTCAGGTTAACACTTCTGGTTCTAGTAGGGAATTTTGTTTTTCAGCCCTCTTTTCATTACTCACCTAGGACCTAATTTACCATCCTTACTCTGAAAAAATTCCCTCCAGTATTCAAAATTGGGGTACTTGCACGTTTCTGTCGAATCTGCTTTAAATGGGAGTATATGCACCTGAGAAATATTATTATATTCAGCTCTCACATGATCATTATCACTCCTAACACAACTAACATGAATGTTAGTTCAGTCTAATTTAGTTCATTAGCAGGATAACTCCTTTGATTTCTAAAGAGGCATCATGACACTTTAATCAGTGGGTAGTAACAGCCTGTTTATTACCATCATTCATTTAACTTTTTCTCCTAACAGTGGTGTTTGCTGGGTGAGAAGAAACTGAATATAGAACAAAGCTCCACAAACTTTTTTTTTCTGGACTTGACTGTGTGCAGTGAAAGACTCGAGGCTTCCTTCATCTGTTGCCCTGGAATTTCCTCTGTTGGGCAGAATTGCAAGGATTAAGAAAGCTGTCCTGAGCATGTATTTCACTAAATCCTCACATGCCATTCAGAGTGGCTGCTGCCTGAACAAGTTCCTCCTGTTTGCACACAAGAAATGGCTGGTGCCGACAATTCAATTGAAAGCTTGCTTGGCACAGCGATTCAGGGTGTTCGTTCAGCTTCGTGCCAGTTGTTAATCCATTTGCTTTACATAAAAGATGGAAAATAGGGCTTTGTTACTTGAACTAGTTCTTCAGGCTCTGTGTAAAGGGGTTTTTTATCATTCACGTTTTCTTTTTTCTTTTTTTTTTAACAATTTCTAGCATCCTAATGCTTCTTGTTAGGAATTTGGTAATATGATTTCTACTACAAGGCAGGCAGGCACCAGGTTTACAGTACATTTATATGAACTGTCTGTCAAAATGCTGCATATTCCACCTCAGTTACAAAGCACGTATCTGAATAGGGCAGGTCAATACAATAGGTAGAGTGGTAAAAGGAATGTGCCAGAAGCAGTTTTTATGTCTGTACTACTATAGGCAGCATCATTTTTGCCATGTCACTTACATATTTTTTTTTCTAAGTGATTTTGCACGAAAGGAAGACAATACACCTTGAACAGAACGAGGATTATATTGTCCCCAAGAGAATATGTGAAGGCAACCAGACCCTAAGATATGGTTAATGGGGTGTCAGAATTACTAGCAGACTTGTTGGCTTTGTGTGTTTTGTGCATTAATTTCCAATTCATTTTGGCAGTCAGGGTACTCCGTTACTCTAGATTTTAATCTTTCTGAAAGACAGGGATTTGATTCACAAAGAATGTGGCAGTGGTTGAAAGAAAGAAGGAAGCAAAGGGTGACTTGAAATGTGATTTCAGCATGAGAAGGGGGAAGAGGAGCTATGATACTGCATGCATTAAAAGATGGATGGACTGCTCCATTAGTGGATCAGAAGTTTCTAGAATTGAGCCTAAAGAAAAAGGGCACAAGGATTGGGAGCATTTTGAGCTTAGTTGTTCAAACTAAGTCCTGAAAAATATTTAATATATATTCTTGGTGCGTATTTCACCTGCTAAAGGTTATGTCAGAGGTACATCTGGAAAATAAATGAAAGAACAGCATTTGTAACACTCTTTGTGAGATGGCAATACCCTCATTTGTGTTTTCCACTTTGCCTCTTGGTGTGCTCTGTATAAAGTTGTCGTGGGTGTACAACTCATGCACAGAGCCTCAGAGCAGTAGGGCCTGGCACTTGCTTTAATGCTCTACTGTCACAGGATTGAAATCCCTTTTTTTCCTCCTAGGGCATGCTTTTCATGTATAGTGTAATCAGACTGATAGAATATGGCATCAGCCAGTGAATGTCTTGATCTTAAACAACTTGCAAAAATAGATTTTTATTCCTTTCTTTAATCCTAATTTGATGCTATTAACCAATTCCATGATTTAAGTTGACTATTAATATTGGAATCGCTGATTTATCAGAATGTATTTCCTAATAATAAGATTTTCTTTTTAGCCTCTTTTGAACTTCATTTTTTCCCAGTTTTTTTTGAGATATAATTGACATAGAACACCGTATAAATTTAAGATGTACAATGTGGTCATCTGATACACACATATATTGGAAAATGATTACCACAAGAAGGTTAGTTAACACAACCATCACCTCATAATTACACTTTTTTTGTGGTGAGAAAATTTAAGACCTACTCTCTTAGCAATGTCTTTCAAGTATATAAAACAGTATTGTTAACTGTAGTCATCATGCTGAATATTAGATACCTACTGGGTTGGCCAAAAGGTTCGTTTGTTTTTTTTTGGTAAGATGGCTCTAGTAGCACTTAGTTGTCTTTAACTTCATTCGAAACAATTTGTTAGGTTGTATGTGACGGCTGTCATATCAACGTGCATTTTAAAAAAGACATCAAAATTGGTGAATTTTTGTGTAGCCATTTTAATATTGAAGATGGAAGAAAAGAAGCAACATTTTCGGCCTACTACGCTCTATTATTTCAAGAAAGGTATAAACGCAACTGAAACGCAAAAAAAAAAAAAAAAGATTTGCGCAGTGTATGGAGAAGGTGCTGTGACTGATTAAACATGTCAAAAGTGGTTTGTGAAGTTTGGTGCTGGAGATTTCTTGCTAGACAGTGCTCCACGGTCGGGTGGACCAGTTGAAGTTGATAGCGATAAGATCGAGACATTAATTGAGAACAGTCAACGCGTTATACCACACGGAAGATAGCCGACATACTCAACATATCCAAATCAAGTGCTGAAAATCATTTGCACCAGCTTGGTTATGTTAATCGCCTTGATGTTTGGGTTCCACGTAAATTATGCGAAAAAAATCTTCTTGACCGTATTTCCGCACGCGATTCTCTACTTAAATGTAATGAAAACGTTCCATTTTTAAAACAAATTGTGGCGGGCCATGAATAGTGGATACTGTACAATAACATGGAACGTGGAGAAGAGAAAGTGGGGCAAGCGAAATGAACCACCACCAACCACACCAAAGGCTGGTCTTCACCCAAAGAAGATGATGTTGTGTATATGGCGGGATTGGAAGGGAATCATCTATTATGAGCTCCTTCTGGAAAACCAAATTATTAATTCCAAGAAGTACTGCTCCCAACTAGACCAACTGAAAGCAGTACTCGATGAAAAGCATCCACAATGAGTCAACAGAAAACACATGATCTTCCACCAGGATAACGCAAGACCGCATGTTTATTTGACCAGGCAAAAACTGTCACAGCTTGGCAGGGAAGTTCTGATTCATCCACCGTATTCACCAGACATTGCACCTTCGGATTTCCATTTATTTAGGTCTTTACAAAATTCTCTTAATGGAAAAAATTCAATTCCCTGGAAGACTGTAAAAGGCACCTGGAACAGTTCTTTGCTCAAAAAGATAAAAAAAAGTTTTGGGAAGATGGAATTATGAAGTTGTCTGAAAAATGGCAGAAGGTAGTGGAACAAAAGGGTAAATACGTTGTTCAATAAAGTTCTTGGTGAAAATGAAAAATGTGTCTTTTATTTTTACTTCAAAACGGAAGGCAATTTTTGGCCAACGCAATAGAACTTATTCATCTTATAAGTGGAAGTTTATATCCTTTGACCATCATTTCCCCATTTCCTCCACCTCCAGGCTCTGACAACCACCATTCTACTCTTTGTTACTATGGGTTTGGCTTTTGTTTTTAGATTCCACATATAAGTGAGATCATATAGTATATTCCTTTCTTTGCCTGACTTATTTCACTTAGCAAAACACCCGCAGGGTCCATCTATGTTGTAACAAACGACAGGGTTTCCTTTTTTTTTTTTATGGCTGAGTAATATTCTATTATTCTTTATCCATTGACACTTAGGTCGTTTCCATGTCTTGGCTGTTATGAATAACACTGCAATGAATACAGGGGTGCAGAAATCACCTTGAGATAGTGATTTCCTTTTCTTTGGATATATACCCAGATGTAGAATTGCTGAGTCATATGGTAGCTCTATTTTTAATTTTTTGAGGAACCTCCTTACTGTTTTCTATAATGGCTGTACCAACTTACATTTCCGCCAACAGTACACAAGGGTTTCCTTTTTCCACATCCTTGTTAGCACTTGTTATCCCTTGTCTTTTTGATGATAGCCATTCTAACAAATGTGAGATAATATCTCACTGTGGTTTTACTTTGTATTTCCCTGATCGTTAGTGATGTTGAGCATCTTTTCATGTACCTGTTGGCCATTTGTATATCTGCTTTGGAAGAATGTCTAGTCAGGTCCTCTGCCCGTTCTTTAAATCAGATGATGATGATGATTTGCTATTGAGTTATATGAGTTCCTTATATATTTTGGATATTAACCCCTTCTCTGATATATGGTTTGCAAATATTTTCTCCCATTCTGCAAGTTGCCTCCTCATTCTGTGAATTGTTTCTTTTGCTGTGCAGAAGGTTTTTAGTTTGATGTATGAAATTCTTAATAATTTTATCTTTGAACTTGTATAAATAAGTCTGTGGGGACAATGGAATATGCACATACATGCAATGTATGTGTCTATTGTTTCTCGTGTCCTCGTTCACATAGAACTTTGGTGATGCCTCATGAGCACAAAATTTTGATGGACCCATAATGTGTGGGAGTTCAGTGAGTCTCAAAGTGAGTACAAGGTAAGAATGTTATGTCTGTTATGAGGTGGTGGCGATGATTAAGACATAGAAGGAAACTAAAATATAGGGCAACACATAGCCTTTTTTCCTTTCATTCCTTCCTTACTCTTTAGTGAGGTAGAGAGTGATGATAGAATGTGCGTGTATCAAGAAGTGAAATGAGGGCTTCCCTGGTGGTGCAGTGGTAGGGAGTCCGCCTGCTGATGCAGGGGACACGGGTTCGTGCCCCGGTCCGGGAGGATCCCACATGCCGCGGAGCATCTGGGCCTGTGAGCCATGGCCACTGAGCCTGGCGTCCGGAGCCTGTGCTCCGCAACGGGAGAGGCCACAACAGTGAGAGGCCCACACACCGCAAAAAAAAGTGAAATGAAAATAGTTGAGTTAGTTTCGTGTAGCATTTCCACTGTTCTGGTAAGAATAAAATGCAAATACATATCCAAGTTATGGAATATGAATTGTGTAATTTCAGCGATTCTATGTGACTTAAATGTTCTTATATTTGCATTTCAAATGGGCATTGTGCAATATAAAATTGAATAAAATCCATGCTAATAATTAAAAATTTTACTCTACTTAGGAATGACATTAAGTAGCAAATAAACACCAACACAAGTCAAGAGAAAGAGACCTTGGAGGAAAGGAAAAAGCTGTATATTTCAGTACCATTATTTTGAACAACAGTCTCCATATTTTAATTTTGTACTGAACCCCACAAATATGTAGCTGGCTCTAAATGTAGGAAATATTTCTACCAGGGACATAGAAAATGTGCTGTGTCCCCAGGTAGCATAAGGTAAACTTTCATGTTTCTAAATTATGTTATCTTTGAAGGAGTGTTATTCAATCTTGATTACAATAGTAAATGGAGCCCTTTCTTGTGGTATCAAGAATCAACTCAGGCAAACATGTCAGTCCCCTGTCATTGTTCTGCTCAGCACAGCTCAGCAACATGATGGCTACCTCTCTGGTTATGAAAAATGATGTATTACCAGTTGCTTCCACGTGCTGCCTGCCTCCTGAGGAAGAAGATAAATGGCTGCCATATAATGTGCAATGGAGGACTTGAGAGTAACACACTTTCATAATATGTGGTCAACAAGGAGAGTGTCATTTTATATTCTCACCAGCAATGTGCCAAGGGTTCTAATTTCTCCACATCCTCAACACCAATTTTTTTTTTCTTTGATAATAGCTATCCCAGTGGGAAAACTTACTTTATCTTTTATGTTTCATTAATATTTTTTCCTCTTTGTTCTGTGTAAAACTCTGGTGATATGATTACTAAGTGACATACTGAGTTGAGATTATTTTCAGTCCAAGAATATATTATTCTTTCTTTCTCACCAGATCTATTAGGTTTTTCAAGACAGCATAGTAATACTGTGTTTGTAATTGCAGATTATGTGTATATGAATGTATATGTATGTTACTATCATTCTATTTGTTTTTGGTATATTATCGATGCGTACTGCCATAAGAATACTGAAAAAGGTAGGCTAAATATTCCTTTTGACATCTTATTTTTTACTGAAGTGATAGGCTTTTGTTTTGGGATTTGCTAGTGATGGAATCAATGTATCTCTTTTTAACTTTTTGCACCGAGGTTCACATCATGTTGCACCGGCAATATGCTCCTATTAAATAAGACAAACAGGTGGCTCTATGTTTTGTGGTAATTTTAACAATTGGGTTTTGTGGTAATTTTAACAATTGGGTTCAAGTCCCATTCCCTCTTCTAAATTAAGTGCAAGGAGATCCATCACCCCGGCCAATAACTTCCATGGCAGGTTGTGTGGACCTCACCATATAGGCTCCAGTGATCATGTGCGTGAATCATAGCATTTATGCTGCCTCAGGCACTGGCATATGAAAGCACAGCCTAGACCCAGATGATTAAGCTGTAGCATAAAACAACACTTCAGTGGTCAGGAACATGACAGCCCACAATGGTTTATTGGACCGAAGAGTATAACATTGTAATTTACTTCTCTAATACATGTCATATTTTCTCTTATTGTTTCCCCTTATGGAGTGAAATATGTAGGTAAGAGATTGCTGTACAAGCTTCATGTGTTATATCCCTCCAAAATTAGAGGGTAACAAACTGTCTTTATTATCCTGTGCCTTTGGTTAGCTACCACAAATCACAGAAACCACTGCAGGTGAGCATCTAGTGGTTTAAAAAGTCAAGGCAAACTAAAGGACTTCATGTCTCTGCCTGAAGCTATTTTTGAACTACAGTACAGCTAGACACAATTATTATACTTCCTGGCGCTTCCTTCTTATTGTACTTTCCTAACCATTTTTTCTTTCTTATTGACAGGAAACCAGGATTTATAAAGTCTGGCTCAATGCAAATATTTAAAGACTTAATTTCTTCCCTCCCCCAAAACATAACAATATAGGTTGAATAGTGTTTTGGTGAGTTTATTTTTCTTTTTAAACTGGAATTCATGGCTGTTCTCCAACTGAAAACAGCACTAGTCACAGATAATTTAAAGAGAATAGCTTGCTTGTTTGTCAAGCAAACATGTGTAATCTGATGAAATTATTAATGTCACAGTGTTAACTCTCTTCTCATAAATACAGTTAACATTGCTGACACTGCAATTATGCTCAAATGTTCCGGCTCTTTGCTTATTCGCTCAATCTGTCAGTCCAGTACGGGGGAGACAAATTGCGGTGGGCACTTGACAATGCACAAAAGAGGTATAAACCTATTCTGATTAAACCTTGATGAAAGATTAAATGGTTCTGAATGCTTGCCAGATTCTTATGATATGACATTTTTAACCAGTGGTAATAAAAAGTTCTATTCAATAGAGGTTTTTTTAGAAAAGCTGATAAAGATGACATATATACACATATATAAGATGTGCATAGGCATGTGCTAGAGTAAGAAAGAGCACAGTCACCTCTTACCTTGGATTTAAACTTTGTAAACAATATCAATCATACTACTGGCTAGATTTTTTTTAACATCTTTATTGGAGTATAATTGATTTACTACATTGTGTTAGTGTCTGCTGTATAATAAAGTGAATCAGCTATACACATACATATATCTCTATATATCCTTCCTCTTGCGTCTCCCTCCCACTCTCCCTATTCCACCCCTCTAGGTGGTCACAAAGCACCGAGCTGATCTCCCTGTGCTATGCAGCTGCTTCCCACTAGCTATTTTACATTTGGTGGTATTTATAAGTTCATGCCACTGTCTCACTTCGTCCCAGTCCCAGCTTACCCTTCCCCCTCCCCGTGTCCTCAAGTCCATTCTCTACAACTGCATCTTTATTCCTGTCCTGCCCCTAGGTTCTTCAGAATTTTTTTTTTTTTTTAGATTCCATATATATGTGTTAGCATACAGTATTTGTTTTTTCTCTTTCTGACTTACTTCACTCTGTATGACAGACTCTAGGTCCATCCACCTCACTACAAATAGTTCAGTTTCATTTCTTTTTATGGCTGAGTAATATTCCATTGTATATATGTACCACATCTTCTTTATCCATTCATCTGTCAGTGGACACTTAGGTTGCTTCCATGTCCTGGCTATTGTAAATAGAGCTGCAATGAACATTGTGGTACATGACTCTTTTTGAATTATGGTTTTCTCAGGGTATATGCCCAGTAGTGGGATTGCTGGGTCATATGGTAGTTCTAGTTTTAGTTTCTGGCTAGATTTTTGTAGTCGTTTTTTCTGAGAGGAAACAACACGTATTGAACATTACCAATATTATTGTCTTCTCTTGACTTCAATCTCCTAGTGAAAAAGCTGCTCACAGTATCCCATTCATAATGAGTGGTCCCTACTTTCATTTTGTAGAATTCTTATTAGAATTTTTGCCATATCTATTCTGTCAGCAGTCAAGGAGGAGTAAAGATTTAGTGTATGCATTAATCTTTTGATTGTTAAGCTTATTTCACAGCTTTTCATTTTTGGCTTTAGAGCAAATAAAAATAGACCAGTTTATAATAATGGTTAACAATTACTTTAGTACTTACTATGCTCCAGTAGTGTTTCAGGCATTTTTAAATATACTTTAAATCGCTTAATTCTTATATGAAGTAACTCCTAGTATTTTTCTCCTTTTGTAGATGAGGAAACTGAGGCACAGAAAGGTTAAACGACCTTCTTAGAGTCACACAGCTAATAACAAGTGGAGTTAAAATTTGAATCTAGATATATTACAACATAAACTCATAATAAACTTGTAGATTAAGAACTTATAACTATTCTTCCCTTCTTAGATTTACAGATTATCATAGAGTTGTTTTGTTCCTTAAGATTAGACCTATTCCTTCTCCTCAAATTTCCCACCTTGCATAGATAAAGAAATCCTTGACTAAACTTCATGAAATAATTAGAACATATATTTAAAAGTCTATAGTATGATGGACTGGTAATTATTTGTGTTCATATTAAGAAGTACACTAAATTGAAAAGTTTCTTTAAATAAAAAACAAAGAATGCTCTTGCATTGCAGCATTCGAGTGCCTGGAGCAAATGCATCCATTAAATGTGAGAAATGGGGAACGCAGATGAGGGGACCCTGGCTACCCAGACCATTTTGTTGACTTAGTTGGAGCAGATAAATAGAAGTAATAAAGAAAACTGCAGCTTTCTACACAGTGTTATTGCCAAAACCTTGCTGAAAATTCAGAAGGAACCTATACAATCGCTCCTGGCCCCAGCCCTTTTGTTCTCTTTACATTTGGTGAAAAAAATTGTGTAGTTGTGCTTTTCCTTTTCTACTATGTACAACACACTGAAAAACTTGTGTGAGGAAAGATCATGCTAAGAGAATGCAGAGGGTTTTAAAAATAGTTAATAGAAGAAAAAAAACAATTACCAGGTAGAAAGGTGAGGACAAACAAAGCAAATTTGCCAAAGAAAAAAAAATGTTTTCTTTTTTAATTGTGTTAAACAGTTGTTTCCTACTCTGAAAGTTCATTATATGTATTTGTCATCAGGGTAATTGATCTACACTTGTTGCTAAGTCTGTTGCTTGCCTTCTGATGAACGGATTCATTAAATTCATTTCTAATCTCTGTCTTCTAAATTCAATAAGCACTATAAAATTTCTTTCCTTGTATGGGAATTCTAAGGTCTTTTTTTTTTCCTCAACAGCTTGAATTCCTGTATTCTGATTAAGATAGATGAAGTATTTGCATTCTATCCATATTCATAATCCTCTTTCAAAGTCAACCTAAAATAACACATTTGTTGCCCAGGCAGTCACAGGCAATGTGTTCGTATTGCTCTGTAGCTTTTTGTTTAGATGGATAAGGACCTATCCCTTTTCAAATTCAACAGAAGAGGTGGTCACTAGGTGAATTCAGGCTGTTAAGAAACCAGGGCAATCATTGTGTCTTTTGTCTGTGACAGAAACTGTAGTTAATGACCCCCCCCCCTTTTTTGCTAAAGAAAGATGTGCAGTTAACAGACATTTTATTAATAGTTTCTACCAACTTGCCACGCATAAAAGGCTTTATTGGTTGCAATGCCAGTGTAAGGAAAAAAGTTCTTTTTGATGAAATGTTCAAGATGGTTGTTTCATGGATGAAAAATGGAGGCAATCTGTCTACTGCCACTGAAAGTTTGGGTTTCAACAATAAAACTATTGTGACACTTCCCATTGTGTTATTTAACCATCTGCCTCCTACTGGTCCAATCAATGATAACTTTACCTACGTCTTCTCTACTTAACAAGAAAACCGCCAATATTGTGTCTCATGGTTAATTTACTAGAGAGGTTTATTATTATTTTTTGAGAGATTTATTATTGATAAAGGTGTTTGCATATTTGGTGACTGCTGTTCTTTCTATAAAAGGGAAATTCTTTATTCTCATATTTGAGGGTTAAATATGCAGCTTGACAAACAACAGTGGATGCTTGTATCCCCTCAATAACTAGAAATCTAGAAACTGTTCAAGGAAGCAATGAGAAATGTATGCAATGACAAAGTCTCATCAAAAGTGTAACATATGACTTTAAATAAGCATCTGTTATATTCCTGCTTAGCATTTAATGAAAAGCACATTTTCCAAAATGTTTTCTCAAAATGGGCATATTAAATCCATAGTTATCTGAATTAGAATTTTTCCCCTATTAAATGCAATTTTTTCTTTAAAGTAGATGTGTTGTTTCAATGATCTCTGCTCATCAGTTAAGAAGGGAAAAACACATTTTACCACATGGATTCACGATAAAGCAATGAAGGTGCTTTCTCATTGCTTACTTAATCCTCCATTACAAAGGGGTGAGAAGAAAAGGGATAGTCAATATTTTAATAAGTCTTTAGACTTTCTTGCAGCCCAAATGGAGTTTAAGAAATGTGAAACACGAGATACTAAAGCATTCTAATCATTGACAAACTTGCAAATATACCTGCTTTATTTTGCTTAGAGTAATCATCATTATTAATTTAAACAGCCCTCAGTATTTGCCTATATCTTTCACAAAGTTCAATCTTTAGAAGTCTCAAATAGCTCACATTTTGGAAGAAGGCAGGCAGCTGGAAATGTGCTCTTTGCACATTGATCTTCAAGCAGTCATTCATTTTCTCTGGGAATTTTTATGTAAGCTCCCTTATTGGGAATATGCTAATGACATCCGCCATGATTACTGATTTTCTTTGAATCATTATTCCTCTGTGGGCAAAGCAATCAGAAAGGGAGAACAGGAGATTTCCTTCTTGCTTGTGTGCCTTCTTCAACCATCTGCTCTCTCCTGATTTATTTGAATAAGATCCGTAGTTTTTAGATTCTTTACTATGACACTCTAAGGCATTTGATAGCTTAAAAGTAGTTAATCGTTATCTATCTATGTCACAAATGTGGTTCTTGGTACATTCTAGCTGTAAACTTACCTACCCAGGGTTTACATGGGCAAATTAATTTTTTAAGTAAAAAATGGTAATGTGGGTTAGCTGCTTCATTATATGGAATGTATCAGTTCTGAACACTTACGCTATTAATGGCCTTGGGCACAGACGTTGCAAAAAAAAAAAAGTAACCAATGTATTAAAACAAAGTATTCCAAGAAAAGAATTGTGGATTCTCAATCTCCCAAGGTGAAGAAAAAAGTAAAACTGCAGAATGAGAGAGACAGAGAGAGAGACAGAGAGAGGCTATGTGTAAAAGGAAGTGTTGACATACCCTTTTTAGAGTAACATTTGTAGGCATTTTGACAAGCATCTTGGACTAAGAATCAAGACTTCTGAGTGCCAGCCCATACCCTGCCACCAAAATACGGTGTACTCTTAGAAAAGTTACTTAATTTCTCCCAGCTCCTGTTTCCTCTGTGGTGACAGGAAATGAATGTCATAGGTGACATTTAAGGTTTTCTCCACCAGCAAGATTGTGTGACTGTATTATTTATTCCACAAAACACATTGTAGATGATGGGAAAGTTACTTTATGGTTTGGTTTTAGCATGTGCATTTGATCTTGCCCAGGGAAAAGCCGTTTCAAAACAACTATCTACCTTCAGAAGAGGGACTCAGAGCCTTCTGACTACACTTTTAAAAATGATGGGTACAGTCGAAATTTTAAAAATGGGACACCACATCTTGCTTCAGTTTACATGGAACAGATAAATTGCTAAGAATGTTGCTGATTGATAGAAGCAAGTCTTCCACTTCAGTGAGTGAGAATCAGCAAGATTCTGACGCTCCTAGCAAGGCAGAGCTAACTTAATATGCAGAATTGGCATTTAGGCAAGAGAGTTTGCAAAACCTGGGGCTATTAGGTCAGTGAACATTGTCAAAACATGAAGGAGATGTGAGTTTGGGAATGTTGACACTCTTTTGGTATTCAGCTCATTTAAAAGTGAATAGACCTGTTAATGTAAAATTGTTTCAGAAAGTGCCTGGATCTTGTCCTGCTCACCCAACAACTTCTCTTATTTCCTCCACGTTAAGAATCAGACTGAGAACAACCCAGCTGCCCCCATGTTTTAAAGTTATGGGATTTTTGAATAAGTATATAGCATCCACTGACCCAAACTTCTGATGATGAAACCGCTGGCTTGTGCTGTGAATGACCAGTGACCACTCCCTTCACCTTATAAATGTAATTCTTCTGATTCTGTGCATTTTCTCTGGCAACCATTACTGATTTGTGTCCTGGTTTCTGTTTGATAGTTCTGGCTTATTACAAACTGAGTGGCAAAGCCAAGACTTAAATAGAAATTACTTCACTGATGTGTTTCAGCTGACCAGAGACAAACTCGCACCCAAAATAACCTCCACTCCCTTCCTTCCACATATCCCAACAAAGGGAAGAAACGTGCAGGCACTCTGTCTTCCTTTCTGATGTACTATACAAACAGAACACTTTTGAGAAAAAGGACTAAAAATAGGAGAGCACAAGTATATCGTAATATTTCATGAGCTAAATTTCAAGGGCCTGAAATTGAAGATAGGCAGGTAGCCAATGATATAGGAGAGAAATATTTATTGCAATCATTGGCCTATATTTGAAGAACAACAAATATTCTTTCACTAGGAGCTCAGCTTTTGTCTATTCTAATACACTGTCTTGTAATTGTGATGTGCTGGGCAACCTGATATTGCATCTGCTCAGCTATCACGCTATTGCATTTAGCTTTTTAGGATTTTGTTTGTTTGCTCCATACATATATATTTCACAGACCTCCTTAAGATTGAATGACTCTGCCTCTTGTGATAGTTAGAGGTGTACAGCATTTAGATGAGGGTATTTCTCAATAGTACTAGGATTCTATATTTTTTTAAAAAAAGGATTTTTTAGTTCCTTTTTTTCAGGTTTTATCTATTACTTACATATACTTTTTTTTCTAGATTAAAAAATATACATTATATACTTGGTGTCAGAAGAGGTCATAATTCAAGTCATTTTATATTACTCACATACTCTTCTATTCCCCAAACATATGACTTTCCCGTTCTGTTTCTGGATGAGGAAAAAATCCAGAATGGAAGTATATTCATCAGTCCCTACATCAGCACATTTCCAATCGACGTCAGTAGTACACCCTGCATCAGCACATCAGAACAGTATCTGGACGGCATTATTAAGTGCCTTACTGTTTAAAATGTCTTTCGGAACTGCGAATATTGAACAGTATATCCAATTTTGAGGATGATTTTATTCATATGAAATCAGTTTTTCAAAGTTTAGAAATGAAGCATTTTTAGTTTAGGTTTAAATATTGCACAGTGATGATTTTCAACGATTAGAAACACGTTTGTACTATAGCACATCTAGGCCCAAGTATTTCTCATTTACAGTCCATTTTTTTTCCTAGCAATAATCTAAGTATTTCTAGGTTTTATTATATTTCTTATTCCCATGTGATATTGGTCAATAGACTGTCATTATCACAGTAAAGTTCTCTACATTTAACTGAATTTTGAACTTATGAAATATACACAAATCTACTTAAAAATTGATATTAAAAAAGTTAATAGAATTTAAAGTGTTCTTCACTTCTTTGGTCATTTTACAAAAATAGTTATGTAAAAACAACTTCTCGTTTCTATGTTTAACATCTACCATTTGCTTTTCTTCTTTTATTTATTCAAACTATATATGCAAAGTCACAAGAGTTTTAAATATATTAGGTAAAGATAATCAAAATATTAGTTTGGAAAAAGGATGAAAGAAATATCCCTGAAGACTGGCAGTTTTATTTTCTATTAGAAACAGACAAAACAGTTATAATTAATGCACACTCTTTACTAAAATATTTCACTGAATCGAATGCATTTTGTAAGTATTTGTAAGGCAAATGTACTTTAGACTGACATATATGTATATTTTTCTACATCTCCTCTTCAGCCTGCCCATTTTTCAAGTAAGTAAGAGGTTATCTGAATACTCGGATAACCTCTGCTTCAAACTTTAGAGTATAACCTTGAAATGGTTATGTGAGTTGACAGTATTATTGAATATACAACTTTAGCTCCTTTATACTTCATCAATATTGCCCATTTTCTAATATATCTTTAAATGTGTTTATATTGCTTGAAATTCAGGCATGACTAGGCCCTTTTTATATTTCTTTGTTTTCAGTTCATGCAATTAGCCTGTCCGGTACTTGTGTCTGGTCATCTCAACACTTCCTACTACATTTCTAAAGTCTTAGACACTTTCAAACAGGTACACATTTTGTTGAAGTTACTTTTTCCCTGTTGAATCAACAGTCACAAAATAGAACTAGAAATTAAAGTATTCAGACATTTAGAAATCTGCCAAACATGAGACAGATTTCCTAACTCGTATATCCAAAGCATGAGAAATGCATCTCCATGTACAGTCCGAATGAAAAAAGGACAAGGGGTAAGACTTCTATAACTCTGGAAGCAAAAGACAAATTCAGAATCTGTGAGTTTTCTGGGAGAAAAAAAGACATAATGATTATAACTTGATATTCATTTTAAATAATTCACTTCTATTCATTAGCAGTATACATTTTATTGAAGTTTTATCCCTTTGTAGTAAATGTTCCTCATTAATCTATCAATAATTGGATTTGGCTTTTAAAATCTCAGAATGTGTATTTTTTTTTTTTTTTTTTTTTTTTGAGATACGCGGGCCTCTCACTGCTGTGGCCTCTCCCGTTGCGGAGCACAGGCTCCGGATGCGCAGGTTCAGCGGCCATGGCTCACGGGCCCAGCCGCTCCACGGCATGTGGGATCCTCCCGGACCGGGGCACGAACCCATGTCCCCTGCATTGGCAGGCAGAGTCCCAACCACTGCGCCACCAGGGAAACCCCCAGAATGTGTATATTTTTCTCTCGAATAGTTAATACTTATGACAAAAATGTTGATTTTTTATGATTCCTTTTTGGACTGCCTTCAAAGACAACTTTTGAATCACACAAAAACATCAGATCTTTTCAACCAATGGGCAGTGTGTCAGGGGTTGAAATAGAAAGATGACAATAACTTGGTTCCTGATCTTGAAAATGAGCCTTATAAACAGATGATGTAGATAAAGTTCAGGAGGGTCAATGAGAAGGATGCACACACATGGGTTTTTGACCACATGTACACTGTCTGACTTATTAATCCAACTCACTAAACATGGCTACAACTACCTTTTGCCTGGTTTCAAAACCAAACTCCTCTCAGAAACTACAATCTCCTCTTGCTGAGGATGTTCAAAGGAAAGATTTAGGCATGTTTTCACAAGAAAGTTAGCACTGTGGCTTGTATATGGAAGGCATCAAAAAAATTGTTGAAGCCGTACATGCACACAAAGCATGAGGAAAGCGTTGTACATAAGGCAGAGGTGTTGGCTCCGTTGATGTCTAATCTCTTGTGGAGGTTAACTCTTGAGTCTTTACTTTTACGTGCTGATTGTTTTTGATCTTCAGTCCTTCACTTTATTCATCATTTATACATGATTCATTGATAGGTGAATCAGGCTGGACTGCTAATCAATGTTTACTTGAGTGGATCTGGTTCTCTCTTTCCCAAATGCTTGTTTAGACTTCGTGGAGTCAGGGGCAGTGTTCATCAGCAAACTTCCTAATGCAGAAAGGTTACACCACTCTTTGGTACCTGTTGATACTTTTATGTACTCTACAGCAGTGCTAAGAGATTATTATTTCACTAGGATACTTGGGCTCATTGCTCTTGAGGCATCTTAGAAACACCTCTTTAAAAATAAAATATTGCATTTAAACCAATCCACACAAGTACCATTTAAACATATAAAGGAACATTTTGATGTTTATATTCTGCTTCAATAACAAATATACTTCAAAGTATACCATTTTAATATGTGACAGAAAACTTCTGTCATAAACATATTCCTAAAATCATTTGAAATCTTAAAACAGGAGAGACATGGAAACTCTAGGCTTTTAATTTGAGTTAATTTTGCCTTTTCAGACAACCTCTCTTATAGACCTTTACATTTTTCCCTCTGAATTCTTCTGATCTTGAAAATCCCCTTATGATTTTGATTTCTTTTCTCAGTTTCTAATTATTGTACTCCACTGTAAACTTATTTTCATTCTTCAAGCACTTAAAAAAAAAATTCCTTGCTTTTCTTCTTTAGACTCAATTTCCCAGTCTAGCTGAACTTACAATGTTCTATCTAGGGGCATTTGAATATCATAGCTTGTCAGAGCACTCAAGGCATACGGTATATTTATCATCCTATAAAGTTTTTAGTTTTTCTTCTGAATTGCCCTCTGAATCTGGTTTCTGGCTTAACTAATAAAATAAGACAAAAAAGGAGTAAAATGAAGACAAAACTAGATTTTCCAGATATTTTATGCACAGAATCCTTCATTTGCTTATACTAGCTTCACTCAGATTTCACTTACGGGAAGGGTATGTGAGATATGCAAACCTCCCAGTTTTTTTTTTAGTACAATGCATGGAAAGATGAAAAATTATTGTAACAATACATTTTCCTTTATAAAATGGCGCTTTTTTTCCTTTTAAGAGGCTGTGCTTTATGCCAAGTCGTCCTGTTCATGAAGCAAAAAACTAAAATCCTACTTCCATTGTGTACAAGATAACCTGCTATACACTAGTTGTAACTGAATCAAAACGGAACCGAATCATAGTTTAGAGAAGAAAACTAAAAGTGGCTCTTCCTGCTACTGGTTTTACTCAGCAGTAAAGAGAAATCCTTGCAAGTGTTGTTTACACAGTACGAAATCCTTGTAAAGTCGTAGTGGAACAAGTCTGGTATCTGACCCAGCCTTTAGGGCTCCTTAAACACCTGTGGATTTATGGAGTTCAGATGTCTGCAAGGGTCTGTGTGGAAGTTCATTCAGAAACCTGGAGCCCAAATAAAATGATCTGTTGACATGGGCAAGCTGTTTTGTTTCTCTGTAGTCCAATCAGCCTTTTGAACTTTTAGGAAAGAAATTAAGATTTAAGAATGTACTCTTTAAATAATTAGATTTAACAACAAAAAATGTGGAAGTATTTTTTATTTCATTGTGTGATTTTGATCAATTAATCTTTGAATTTTATTCCTAAATTTAAATTTATAAAAGCCAGATCAATAGGGGATTTATTCCCCTACATTATGTGTGTATAAGTAGCCCCCAGCAGGTATACACACACATCTGGTGAGGGGAGCTGGCCCTTTTATACTGAAGACTTACACAATTTAAAACATGAAAATCTATACTCTTTGGAAACCTATACCCTTTAAAAATGATCAAATATAGCCACAAAGTTGTCTTAATTAACTCCATTACAATTGCTTTCATTTGGGGATTTGATTTAACCTTTTGAAAATCAAGACACCATGATTTAGAGAACATTTCAGTCTTATTTCAGAGAGCTTGAAATGAGCTTATTTTATAATTGTTAAACATGTGTCTTCCATTTCCATATGTCTATTAAAAGCTTTATGAAAGGAAATATGGTTGAAAACACCTTGTTTAAACTCAAACATCAAGTCACATCCAATGTAAAAAATACTCTTGTCAACATATCTCCTATTTTTATTCTCTAATCATTCTGTGACTGACAATATGTGTGGAGATGTGGGCAAGACTTCACAGTGTCTGGCTTCTTGATTCTGTTTACACATTGCTTTTTTTTTTTCCTTTTGCTTCTGAAAAAGAATATATATTCCCATGCAGTTTGGGGTTTATGTAGTGTTATCACTGAAAGAATAAATTACCCTGAAGTACAAATAGCTGTTTATCAGATAATAATTTGGCTCATTTATGTACTGTTCTGCTCCCTCTTAAAAATTTACCCCAGGAATATTCTGTAATTTGTCAGTACACTTCTATGCTTCTAAAGGCACCAAGGTGCTTGAGCATTCATCTTGGCTGCTTCATATTCTTGACGGATTCGTCTATCTTGTTAGGATACACCAACCACGAATCTTTTTTTAAATGGGTTAAAAAAGATTCAATATGAAAGGCACTTATCACTCCTAACTTGAACTTAAAGGTCTAAAGAGTGTCTCATAGGAGGCTACATAAGACAGACATAGTTTTAGAAATGATCCTGTGATGTTCACGTTAGGTTTGGGTTTAGGTTTCCTAAAACAGCTCATGGAGAATTATTTTATTAGTGAGTCCATGTTCTGAGGACTATAGTTTTTTACCCCTTGTGATGTCACATGGTGGTCAACTTTGTAGAGTAAGTTTGAAGACAAACCAAATAAGAAAAATAACCCCCAAGGCTTGGGTATATTCATACATAAACATATTGGAGAAAGCAAGAGGAGTCAAGGAGGAACTCGTGATCAATTTAAATAAAAGTAGAGTGGTGTATAATAAGTCTCTGTGTGCTTAATGTAAAATGTAAGGATGTGTATCATGCAGGTGTAAGGCTTAAAATGATAATGTATAAGAAGGAATTATCTATATCACATCTATAAACAGAATCCTACCTGAGGTCTGCTCTGTTCATAAATACGAAGTAATGATATATTCCTGCTGTGATATATTTGATCAATTTTATACTTATTATTATCCTACTAGCATAAAGCACTGATAGTGATAGAAACACAAGTTAAAAGCAAAGGGGAAAAACTCAGTGAATTCTTTCAATGTAAAGTGGACACAAGGCAATTAGTATATGTGGCTAATTCAGATATTTTGGCTTTGGCTAATTCAGATATTTTGGCTTCAGCTTCAGAATCATACAGACAAAACAAGGTACAAATGGCTATTTGCCTAATTTCTGTATAATAAATTATATGTGTGAGTTCAGGTAAAAAAGATAGTAATTATATATTTTTGAATTAAAAAATTTTCTCTAATGCACGTTTTACTTGGGTAGCAAAAAAATAATACACATTTTTAAAGTGGATACTGAAATGAAGCCTCCACTAGCACTTTTCCAAGGGAAAGCAATGCAGAAAGATACAATGCTTTATTTAAACTTTTTTGAGGCCACAAACTACATTCTATGTCAGAAATAGCCAGTATGTTTCTACTAAAGACCAAATAATTGCTTAGTGCAGTCATAGCAGTGCTAAAATATCAAACACTTTGATATTTTAAAATAATATAAGCAGTTGGTATGTTGGATTTTTATTTTTCAAGGGAATATTTAACCTTGTATAGATAGAGACTTTTCAGGCTGAAACAGGGATTAGTGAGGTCTGTTAGGAGAAAAAGAGCTGTAGAAAACAGAATTTGTGGACACAGTGTGTCTGGAAACATCAATGGAACACATAGATATGGGTGGAAAGGTCCCAAAGATTTGCTGGTAATTGGCTTGAAAAGATGCGAAGTGAATCTGGGTGAGATGGAGGGGAAGAAACAGGGAAGGACTAAATATTTAGGGAGGGTGGAAATAAGGAGTAGGAAAACAAGGAATCTACATAGGTGTAGCTATAAAGTAGTTGGATGTACTCTGCCGTTTTCAAAGTGTTTTCTGACCCTCTTTGAAAATAAGCCCATACTGTAAACGGGGCCAAAAGTGGGTTAGGGAACATTGTAATCTCATTTCACCTTATTTTGCTATGTGCCAGAGATCTCAGCAGGTAGGTCAATTAACTCCCATTAGTTAAATGAGAAGAAAATGAGGTTACCCAGATTAACAAAACACAACTCTTGGTTCTCCTCCAAAACAAGGGGAGGAAGGCTTCTGGCTGCCCATAGCTGGTCCAGCCCCAGGCAACTGTCCACTTGCCCAGGAGCTTCCGAGCTAAGGACCATAGCTCCTCCCTGCAATCTCACCAGAGACAGTGGAAACAACCTCAGAAGGATGACTAAAGCATTAAAAGTGATGTTGAATATTGCATTCTTCTAATTTCTTTTTCTTTTTATGGAATTAATGCATAAGCTTCATGGGGAAAAAATTTCCCATGTGATTTTACATCTGAGATAATTTGAAAAGGAACATTTTTTTTCCTAAAGCTTGAATTCTGTGGAATTATTTCCCTGTTGACAGTTTATTGGGTTTCCTATTTCAAAAACTGCAATTAGCTCCTCTATTATTTTCACAAATAATTTCCCAATATCTACAGTTTTTTTTTTTTTTTTTTTTTTTTTTTTTTTTTCGGTACGCGGGCCTCTCACTGTCGTGGCTGCTCCCGTTGCGGAGCACAGGCTCTGGACGTGCAGGCTCAGTGGCCATGGCTCACGGGCCCAGCCGCTCTGTGGCATGTGGGATCTTCCCGGACTGGGGCACGAACCCGTGTCCCCTGCATCGGCAGGTGGACTCTCAACCACTGCACCACCAGGGAAGCCCTACAGTTATTTTTAATATGTTTAAAATAATTGTCAGTAGACACTGACAGAAATAACTGGGAAACATTTAATGAACAAATATTTTTAGTGTTACCCAAAGTTCAAATTAAATTTCTTTAGTTTGTTTCTATTGTCAACATTATTGAGTAGTTTTACTGACAATGACTGGTTTTAACAAAAAGTAACATAGGGCTTCCCTGGTGGCACAGTGGTTGAGAGTCCGCCTGCCCATGCTAGGGACACGGGTTCGTGCCCCGGTCCGTGGCCGCTAAGCCTGCGCATCCGGAGCCTGTGCTCCGCAACGGTAGAGGCTGCGACAGTGAGAGGCCCGCGTACCGCAAAAAAAAAAAAAAAAAAAAAAAAAAAAGAAATAACATAAATGCTGAAATACACATATGTTATAATCTGGGCATACAAAAGTTTAGGGCATCTCTTCATTACTATAATCAATATATTGGCAAAATTACTCTTACAAGTAGTAGTCAACTTATTTTAAGACAGTATATTGCGATGGTTGAATGTGGGCACTATTATCAGACTGACTAGCATAAATTCCTGAACTGCGTGACCTTGCCTCTTTGCACCTCAGTTTCCTTATCTGCAAATGGCTTTAATAAAAATCATACAACAGATAATTTTGTTGTGAGAATAAAATAAATTTATAAAAAGTAATTAGTAGTTAAATAATGAATGCTAGCTATTACTGTTGATCTATGATTATGATGAACAAGGAGAAGAAGCAAGTAATGTTGAAAAAAATGTGTACTTCCTTTCCCCAATATGTTTATCTATACCTTCTGCTATTTATAAAATATTTCCCAAATGTTTTATAAAGAGGTAGGGTAGGTTTACACCATATGTTCTGAAATAAAACTTATATTTGAAATATTACTCTATTTCATGGTGAATTGTCAAGATAAACACCATATAGCTCCTAACTGACCAACTGAGAATATTTCAGTTTCATCTAGTAATGTTAGATTAGGCATCTACATTTTTGATATAAAAGAGAAATGAAGGTAACTAACATATACTGTGCCAAATATCTGATCTTTTACCTTCTCTAGTCTTCATAATAATCATATGAGTGTGATACGATTTTGTCTATTTTATAAATGATAAAACTAGGTTCTGGGAAGTTTAGCTGCAAGACCAAAGTAACATGGTTAATAAATGTCTGATCCTATTATTAATACCTAAGGCTGCATCACTGCCCTTGTTGGTTGTTTACTAGGTGAGAGAGTATGGTGGAAGGTAGGTAGGTCAGTCTAGAGCCAGTTAGCAGGTTTCCACCCTTTTGTTGTATACCAGGGACTGAGCTTGGGATCTGCCAACTCTGTCATCAGCTGGGTGACCCCAGCCCACAACTTAGCTTGTCTGAATTTCAGTTTCCTTATCTATAAAATTCAGAATTGTCATGAGAACCAAATTTGATAAGGTCCAGAAAATACTTTGCATACAATTTAAGGTATAATTATGACACGTAATGATAATTTTAAAAGGATAATCTTGAAGTTGAGAGAACAAATGAAGACATCTGGTAGGTTGCTTAGAGTATGATGTAAAAATGAAGTAATTTTAATTTGCACTATTTCATTCCCTATCTCCAAACCTTAGGTACCTGATGCTTAGAGAGTATATAAAGGAGTTTAAGAAGAAATCAAAGAAAGGCAAATATTTTAATCAACAACTCTAATCTTGGGGACAAAAGCCAAGAGACATACAAATTGATTATAAAATAGATTAAAATGCTATTTATGTAATAACTTTCAAGCACAACACACATCAAGATAATTTATAAAGAAATAGGTTAAATACTGATGGTGAAATAACTGTACAGAAAAACAGAATACATTAAGCACTTACATGTAACTCACTGTGCAGTTTTAGGTATTAACACTCATGTTATTGAGGAAGAGCTGCAATGAAATGGAATGCATCTAAAAAGCATCCCCCATTTTTGGTCCCACTGAAACAAGGAAAAAACCCTCAGATAAATGCATGCAGATGCCGGTATTTTTCTCATAATTGCCATGATCAACAAGCACCACCCAAAATGCTAAAAGCAATCAGCACAAACTTTGAACCACAGAGAAACACTGATGCCCGCGTAGAGACTTGCTTGGGGTGCATATTATAAAGGAGAATCTGAACACTGCTGCTATTAATAAGACTACAAATTGTAGCCCATCAAACCAGAAGGAGCCTTGAACGTATTTTCTGGGAATTGCTTAAGGCTTAAACACCAGGAACTTCAAACAAACTGTTCTTATCACCTTTTTCCAAACAGAGATTAAGATTTACAATGAAAGTGCCAGCACCAGCTGCACTTAAAGAAAGCACCACAGGTCTCCACAAACTCCAAGAAAATGGAATGGAGCCCAGTTCAAGGTGGAGGTGTCATCTTGCTCAAGCCAGCTGGGTGACACCATGCTGAAAGTGATGAGGTGCTCACTAAAGTGGATGAACAGAGTCTCATCGTAGGTAACTTCCAGTGGCCTCCACAGAACCAGCTAGAACCCTGCACATATTGCCCAGCCTGCCTGGACACAGGAACCAAGCATGAATTCCAGCATCTCTTATCTGGTACTTCACCTTTCAGATTTTCCCCACAATGGTTTTAGTTGGAGATGATGACTCCTCTTGTCCATTGCACCTATTTACCACTTCTCCTGAGGAATAATTATCACATGATGCAAAGTGTTGAACACAGACCCCTTCTGAAAGCAGAGATTAAAACAACAACCACCGGGCTTCCCTGGTGGCTCAGTGGTTGGGAGTCCGCCTGCCGATGCAGGGGACACGGGTTCGTGCCCTGGTCCGGGAAGATCCCACATGCCGCGGAGCGGCTGGGCCTGTGAGCCATGGCCGCTGAGCCTGCGCGTCCGGAGCCTGTGCTCCGCAACGGGAGAGGCCACAACAGTAAGAGGCCCGCGTACCGCCAAAAACAAACAAACAAACAAACAAACAAAAACAACCACCACTAGATTAAGGTCTATCTTAAAAAAATAAAAACAAACGGAAACCCAAGCTGCATATAACGCAGATGTACTACACCTATGGGAAACAAGCAAAAATCACACCCAAACATACAAGAAATGTTCTCTTCAATTCTGCAACACAGCATCAGATTTGTTCCATCATATTTTTCATACCTCTTCCTATTGAAACCACACAAGACAATGTTATAGCCAGAACTACATTATAGTGACAGATCATTTAGAAATGTTTGCAGCAGCCCTGGTAACTGCTTTTCAAAACAGAACACGTGACATGACCTAAAGCAGCTGAACCACTAAAATAAAGAAAACACACTTTTTTTTTCCTATATCTAAAATGATAACTTTACCAAAGTTTTCCTGTTAGACTGTTTAATACACAGCACATTGATTATCCAATCTGCAGTATATTTATTCAATGTTCCTGTGCATCTCTTCAGTTTTTCACATGATTAGTAAGTAGACTACTGAATCTATTATCCAAATGAGGCAGTGCCGGGGAATATTATCCTGTCACGAACTTTAGTAGTTTGTGTAGTCTAAATTTCTTCTCTACCCAAAGACTTCTACAACAGTCGTGAGTCTGAAGCCATTACTTTGCCAGGAAGCTTGTTTCTTTGCTGTATAACGCCACCTTTAAAGTTGTTCTTTAATAGACTGACTGAAATCTTATATTCACATAATCTCAATGCATTGTTCCAGTTCTACCCTCTGTAGAAACAGAATAAATCCACCTCTTCTTATACATCTCTCCTTCAGGTTGACATGAAAATGTTATTTTCTCTCAAAACAGTCAGATATCAGTAGTAATCCTCGCTCCATGACTTATTAGCCTAGTGTCCTTTTGGTCAAGTTACTTAACCTCTTAGTGCCTCCATTCCTCATTTGTAAAATGGGCATAATAATCCATCGTGGAGGGTTGTTGTGCTCATTATATGATATGACACATGTAAACTGTAGCGAAGTGCATGGTGGGTAGAGAGTATTGGTTCAAAAGTAGGTTGCCAGGAACTGTCAACCGATCTGGAGAACAGAAGGGAAAGTGGGTCTATAAACAGAGTAGATAACTTTTATTTTAGACAAGTTGAACTAAGGTATGTGTAGGACAACTATGGGTATTTCTACTGGGCAGCTTGAACACAAGGCCAACATTTAGGCAGTCTAGGCTAGGCAGGTAGATTTGGGCATCAGTCATATAAAAATACAGTTTGATCCATGGCTGTCATGAACATTTCTGAGGTCAAACATTTCGAATGAGAAAGCTGAGGACAGAATCTAAGAAAATATTGTCAGAGTAGGAGGGGCCAGATGAGGGGCTAGAGAAAGACGTAATATGACTACCAAAAATCCACAGGGTCTCTTACGTTAAAATAACATAATGTTACCTGAAAGATGTAATGAAAGATGTGTAATGATGCACTGCAAACTGGACATTTAGCAAATCTTTAAGTAGGAACTTAGTGAGATTCCAATGGAATGGAATGGCATCCATTGTAAGGAGTTGAGAGGTCAATGGAAGAAGAAAAATGGAAGGTTACTGGGCACGCTATTCTTTCAATAAATTTGTCACACAAGAGAAGGAGGAAGGATCTTGGCATGAGAGGAGGGAGCGTAGGTGGAGGCTTTCACTTTGGAAAGAAGGAAGGCTGTTGTTTCCATAGTAAATCCAATCCATCTTTTTCTCCTCTTTTTGAGCACTGGAAGAATATTTGCCTCATACCTAGATTTCTAGAATTCTGGGCACTCTCTACAATTCTTTTTTCTTTTTTTACTTAGAGTAGCCCATCAATCATGTATTCAAGTTCTCTCAGTGGTTTAAGGAATAATATGAAGACCTCAAAGATGTGAATTAGTCTGAAAGAGTCAAATGATCTTATTCTCCTCCTTTTCTTTTTCTTTTTTGGGTATATGTTCTTTCCAAACCATGAATTTGTTTTAAATTTAAATATCTAGTGGGAAGAATATTCTACTCAGTGGAAAAAATAAATTCAGAACTAGTTCCTCAATGTTGGCATAACTAGGATTCTCTGACATTGATGGTGACTCTTCGTCCTCTGAACACTCACTGGTTTTCTTGTTGTGGCAGAGAACTTTACCTTCTAGAACAGAAATGGAAATACATGGCTTCTGTGACCCTACTACCCCATTCCTGCACTATGATCATGACACTCTTTCCTACACAGATTGTAGTAGCCTTAAAATTTTTTTAAAGAACCTGCTCCAAATTTTTTTAAAGAAACTGCCACTATTAACCGAAGTTGACACTTGAATTGATGACAATTTCATATTCCTACACTTTGTTCCTTTTCTATCTATTTGATCTACTTGTCCCAATGTTTACCCTACTGCTTCCTTGTCTTTCGTACTTCTCTGCCCATCTCCCATAGATTGCTGTTTTTCTCCTTAAGGAAGATGAAATCATTTACAAAATTATTAATGGTTGCAGCATTCTTTTTTCACCATCCATGAAATGATGGAAATTAGATTAAAATTGACCCCATTTTTATTTCAAGAAATGGAAAAACAGAGATTCCTAGTTCCCTTTCATAAAATATTCTAAAATATGCATAAATGTTTAAAAACTTTTTGAGAAAGATCTCATCTATTTAGCTTAAAGGCGAGTTGATACCTTTGAACAAAGATGTCAGGCAGCGAAGAAAGAGAAAGAGCTACTGGGACTTGGACCAAAGTAATGGAAACTGTGATGGTCAACCTGGGCTCAGGGGAGGGGCTGATTATCCACACTTCTTTTCAGCTAAGTTCACGTGCCCAGATAAAAGAACCATTGCCATCTTATACTTTGAAATACAATAATCATGAATATGCTACGGGTATATTTTTATGCCTATGACTATATTTTTCAAAAATGTTCAGGCATGAACTTTTTTTAACTAGAAGTTTAACATTTTATTACATTTGTTGACTTTGAAGTACAAAAACTGATGTCAGTGACTTTTGGAACAGAAATAGAACACTGAAGCCTTATAAACCTAAAGAACTAATCATGTTGACTTTTAGGCCCTGAGTCCTCAGTGCAGGGATCACAAACCACCTAACAAGGTGTTTTGCTAGAGAAGGTTAGACTCCAAACAGGTGGCAACATATATCTCTGTCAAAGTTACAATCTTTCTCACTTTTACTCGAATCTACATAAAATAATGAAAAGTGTTCATCATACTCAAAACCCAATCTCCAACAAAATGACCAGTAATTGAAAAAACAAAGGTAACTGGCCATGAATGATGGAAGAAATTTTACTAAGGATCTTACTAACTGAACGATTTTCCATAACTCTAAAACACTGGAAATATTTGAAGCACCACAAGCTTTAATATGAGACTATTGGTAGGGAAAATTTTAAAGAGTTCTGGATAGTATAGAATCATGCAGTGATTTGACTATACTCTATAATTTCTAAAATGGACTGCATTTGCTGAACTGACCAGCAATCCCTCCCCTTGTCTACCAGCCACTTCATGCTTGTTAAATGACATAGGCATTGCTTTTCCTAACAGAATAATCAAGTTTATTGAACATGCTAGACTCCATAGGTACAAAAGGAAGCACTTTCTCTTCCGATTACTGCTGCCTTCAATCTTACAGTGTCAGATTCATTTATTCATCCATTCAACCAATATTTATTGCATACCTACTATGTGTCAAGTACTGTTTTAGGCCCATTGGAGTATGCAAGTGGAAACAAAACAAAAACAGACAAAATGACTCTGGCTTCCTGGAGCTTAAATTCTAATGGAGGAGGGCTTCCCTAGTGGCGCAGTGGTTGAGAGTCCGCCTGCCGATGCAGAGGACACAGGTTCGTGCCCCAGTCCGGGAAGATCCCACATGCCGCGGAGCGGCTGGGCCTGTGAGCCATGGCCGCTGAGTCTGTGTGTCCGGAGCCTGTGCTCCGCAGTGGGAGAGGCCACAACAGTGAGAGGCCCGTGTACCGCAAAAAAAAAAAAAAAAAAAAAAAAAAATTCTAATGGAGGAGACAGACAATAAATGTAATAGATCTTTTAATGCCTCTGAACTTGGAAATATTCCATATATTTTCTGGTCTTTTTCATGTATTAGAAGTATCACTTTCAGCTATTAAAAAGTCCAGTTCTAGCCAAACCAGAATGTTCATTTTGCATACTATTCAAATCTTTCTTTTCTCCAGCTCAAGCCTGCTCACATTAGGAAACCTCCAATAGGGAGAGGGGAAGTGGTCTCTTCCTTCTGCCTCCTTGCTCTCCCTTCTCTTCTCCTCTAACTATAGCCTCTGACTTTCTCCATTTGCAAGAAACCCAGATTAAGTTTTTCCAAGAGCTTTCTTCCAACTTCAGCTCCATGTACCAGGGGAGAAAGTTGCCTAAGTGTTTCTGCAACCCTACAAACATCTATATAGTGTGAGGTGTCAGTCTCTCCTTTGGATCTACACCTCAATCTGAACAAAGGGTTCTCTTTTGAAGTTCTTCTTTGCTTGGCTTGAGGTGGGGAGAAAGCACCATCCCTTGTTCAATGGAAGGAAGATGCCACAGTGCTACACTTGGCAGGCCTATATTTTTCCTTTACAAAGCATTCTTCACTCTCCAATTAGTTTGACAATATTAAGCTAGAAGTGGGTGATGGGATGAGGGTCATAGAACCATTTCTACTATCTGTTAGCAAGGGTCTCCTGGATAGTACAGTACTGTGCTGTCCAACAGAAATATAAAGCAAGCTGCATACATAATTTAAAAGCTTCTTTTAGTCACATTTAAAAAGTCAAAAGAAAGAAGTAATATTTCATTCATCCAAATTAATCCAAAATTTTATTATTTCAATGCATAGTCAACACAAAATATTAATAAGATATTTTATATTCTTTTTTCATACCATGTCTTTGAAAACTGGTACACACTTACTGCACATCTCAGTTCAACTAGACACATTCCAAGTGCTCAATAGACTCATGTACCTGGTATCTACTCTAGAATGCACAGGGCTAGTCCCTCTCTTGAAAGTAAGGTAATGGTCACTTTTTATTCTCACTTTTTGGATCTTTACTGAAACTAGGGCAATTGGATAACTTAATTCAACATTCTAAACCTACACAAATCTTTCTTGCATATCTCACCATTCCCTCTGCCACTTCTATCACCATTATCCCCTACCCTCCATGTCTGATTTGCTTACACTGATCCATCTAGGTCACATAACAGGCTCTGGAGTCCTAATCGTGAAGAGAATTTCCATAAAATAGTTGGGAAATTAATAAATGGGTCTTCAAATAGACCTTCCTGCTCTCAGTTTTCTTCCTACTCCCGCCAACTGTTTTTACTTTCTCTTTCTTCCTAAAGTATTTAATATGTTAAATCATAATCTTACGTAAAATATTGCCAACTTGAAGTGTGGATAGAGAATCAGGCAAAGAAAAACAGAATCTTCCTACGTAAAATATTGCCAACTTGAAGTGTGGATAGAGAATCAGGCAAAGAAAAACAGAATCTTCCTTTTTTTGTCCTAAAACTTCATTTTCTTTCCTAAAATTTCATTACAGTGCCATTTTGTTTAGAGTTGGGGGTTAGCAATGTAGGGTACTACCAGGGCACATAATGAGAGATATTTAGACTAAAGATTTCTTTTAGGCTAGTGGATTTTCCAAGTTCTCTTGTTAATGTTTTTGGCTAAAATGCACATATAGGCTATCTGACACGTATTCAGAGAAAAAACATGTAAAGTTGGGATTGGGAAAAAATATATCCAATAACTCCCTCAGACATAGATAACATTTTTTTTAATTTGATTTTTATTTGTTTTCTTTGAACTTCTATTTTACATGTAGGTCATGATATGTCAAAGGAAAGGAGATTTAAATTATATTTCTTCATATCAGTATGGAGCTTCAAAAAGGAAGTTATTTGGTATTTCAGGGAAAAGTAATTTGAGGGTAAAATATTGAAGAATGAATGCTCAAGCCTTCTAACGCTAAGTTTTGACAAAAATTTACATTATCTTTAGCCAATAGCCAATATCCTGAAGTAAATGATTCCAGAAATACCTTAGATTATTTATTCTCTCAGAATTCCTATTCTAACAATGGGTAAGATGCTTAAAATTTTAAATTTGGTTTTATCCAGTTATGAATAATAAAGATCTCACTTATTAAATGAAATTTAAAATTTAGATTTTGTCCAGTTATGGATAATAAAGATCTCATTGTGCTTCTGCAAGTAAAATATGTGGAAAAATCCAATTAGGGCATTATATTAGGCCTATATAAACTTTTCTTAGCAATTTTAATTTGATTCTGGCTTAAAACTCTGTTTCTATTCAACAGCTGTTTACTGTTACATGAGGTGAATCATTTCAGTTTCTAGTGGCGTGAATTCCATAAATACTACAGTAAAACGCTCTGAAACCCTTCAATATTAAACTACCTTGCAAAGGGTATACATTACTTAATCATTAAATAGGATACTAATGAGTCTTTATTAAACCTTCCAGATAAACATTGTATTGACATCTAGTGGCTATAGAGGCTGATAACAGATATACTATTTTGAAAGCACATGGAGCATTTTAATATGTTTTCCATTTAAAATTCACTTGAATGAAAAATGGGCAAAGTATACATATTACTGAATAATGCTAATTATTGATAAGAAAGCATAAAATCTCTTTGTATTGGTATGTTAAATGCTAGGGATGGATTTGGGGTGGTCTGAAAACAGAATCGTAGCAGAATGCACGTAGCAGAATGCCCAAGGATTATAGGGAAAATGCCTAGATACTTGGTAAACGGTTTACTAAGACATGTCGATAGCAATAGTGTCAACTGCCATTTACACAGTTCCTCCTACGTCCCAGCCTTGCAATGTGCTTAACAGGTCTTATCTCATTTAGACCTCAAAATTTTCCTCCAGATGAGTTATGATTTACACCTGTATGTTACCAATGAAGAAAGAGACGAGAGGGTTAGTGACTTGCTGAGGGTTACACAACTAGCAAAAGTGAAGTCAGGATATGAAACAGGTCTGTCCTGTTCTTAAGTCCAAAGGCAGAGAAACCACTCTTCTCTCTATAATATACAAGTAACTCTATATGTTAATGACTTCATCTAAAATTAACAAATTAAAAATATTATGTCATTTCATTTTTCCAAAACTCACTTTGTGACATTTTTAAGTTTCCCTGTGACAACTGAATTTTGCTTTCTGATTCCTGAGCAATTATTCTTCTTGTATGCTATTATGAGCTTCTTTCTACATCTAAAACTTGACGTACATAATCATGTGACACATGTGTATTAAATAGTTTAGAAATATAATGCAGAAAGAAGTTGGGGTTCTTTCACTGGTGTGTGTGTATATATATATATATATATATATATTTCCCCCCCCACTGGTATATATTTGACTTTAAAAATGTGGGGTTATTTTTTTGTTTGTTTCTTTTCCTTTGAAAAGAAAAAAGAATTTGAAAAAAGTCTTACTTGAAAAATTACCATAGACAAGTGTCATGGCAGGAAGTAAATTTGCAAGGTAGAGTTGAGAAAATACAAGGTGGTGACTTGGTAAATGAGAATGTAGAACTTGAAAGTAGGTGATGGAGACAAAAAAAAGAATAGGGAAGACAAGAAGTAGTTGAGTGTAGAATCTGATGAGAAGGGAAATAGTGAGTGGGAACACCAGTGGGCAGAAACAGGGATAATGATGGATTTTACAAAGCTCAGTTTATGTAGGAAACAGGCCTTTGAGGTGGAAGGCAAAAGGACATTCATTTCTTTTATAAAAATTTTCAAATAAGTCTGCAATTTGCATCATCTGAAAAAGAATAGAACACATACATAGATGTTTATAACTCTCAGTTCTGTGTCTTCCTTCCTGGCTCTATGGATGATCCTGACTCAGTGTTAGCTGTGTGAATCTGAATAAAATGAGTTGAGGAAAGGAGAAAGAAATAAGGGTAAGGAACAAATGTGTTTCTAAGGCTTACAGTAATTCCTTGACATCTAGAGAGGCTCTTGGTCATCCATGTTGTGGAACAGCTCTACAAATAGCATCCCTTTGGTGCAAAAGCATTACGTATTGCTATCAATCCCAAGGCAGACTCTCATTCAGACCTATAATTCTGGGGTTATTTTGGGGCTGAAGGAGCCCCTGGGAAAAGAGAATAGGGAGACAAATTGGATGGGCTGCGTTTAAGAAACACACTGTTGAGATGTTCATAATGAGCAAGGGAAATGACAAGAAGTCTGACAGTAGCATTTTGCACAGGAAAGCGATGAGCCTATTGGGAGGAGACAGATAGAAAACTAGAGTCTGAAACAGAAAAGTCCACTATAATGAGATAAAAAATTGCTAAGAGTCTTAACTTAGCTCTAGGATGAAGATTGAAGAAAGGAATAGAGCCTGCCTGTGGGTTTTTGGATAAAGGGAAAGAAGTAGCTAACACTGAAAAGGAAACTTTTTCATGCTTAAACTGGCAATAAGATACCAAAGATAGCTAAAGACAGGAAAGTGAATAAGAGCTGAAAACTCAGAGGGATAACAGTTCATCTGTAGTAATTTAGGGGATGAAAGAGTATAAAAGGAAAAATAAGAAAGAAGCTGAGAGTGTATGAGAGGCTGTAAGTGAGTCTGGCAGAGGCACTGAGTATGGTGATGTGATCCTTCTCAGAAAAGATAGCAGATCAAGGAGCCTTGTGCCTGATATCAACTGTAAGATGGAGAAGCATTTCTTTTTTTCTTTTTTTTTTGCGGTACGCGGGCCTCTCACTGTTGTGGCCTCTACTGTTGCGGAGCACAGGCTCCGGACGTGCAGGCTCAGCGGCCATGGCTCATGGGCCTAGCCGGTCCGCAGCATGTGGGATCTTCCCGGACCGGGGCACGAACCCGCGTCCCCTGCATCCTGCATCGGCAGGCGGACTCTCAACCACTGTGCCACCAGGGAAGCCCCCGGAGAAGCATTTCTTGTAACTATGTACAGGAGAGGACACTGGTGTCTTTTCAGACAAAGTTAGAGAAAACTGAGGGAGAAGGCATATACAGCCCTGTTTCCCAAATTTTGCTACACACTAGAATCTCTTGGAGAGCTTAGAAAAATCTCTTGATGCCTGAGTTACACCCCGTACCAAGAAATCAGAATGTGTATGGTGGGAGCCAAGCCTGGGACTTTTTAAAAGATCCCCAGGTGATTCCAATTTGCTGTAAAGTGTGAGAACCGCTTACAGAGCATGCCTTGAAAATTTGAAGGGAAATTGAAGAGCAGATGGTGGGTCAAATGGTCAAAAAAGTAGGACAGAAATTGTCTCATGATATGGAAGCGTGGATTATTAATGACCCACATAAATCCTAACACTAGCCACTCACTGGATTGTACTTGTTTTCTTGACCTCTGACTTCCATGGAGGCTCCCTGACAGTCTATTTTTGTTATTGTGATACATTGGATTTTCTCTTACTATCTCAGTATATTAACATACCGAGCACACAAATTACAGAACTTTGTACGTCAATTGAAAAATGAAAAATGCTCGGTTGATGAAAACTTGGCATAAATTAGTCACAACATATTCAAAAAATGCAGCTTGAAAGCTGAGCTACACACAGGATATGCATGAAAATCTGATGTGGTGATTATTTCGTGCACAGGGTATTGGATTTATGCTGTCATCCTTTAAATATTAACAACTTACGAGTTATCGAAAATGCTTCTATTCAAGTTTGGGAGGTGGTTTCAGTCACATATTTTGCTCTGTTTTGGGTTTTTTTTTTAAAAAACACAGTTTGTGTGCATTGTTGTCACAGAAAACTTCTTTTCCCACAAGAAACCAACTCTTATCAAAGTACCGTGACAAATGATGGCATGCATCTTATTTTTATTCTTTGATTAGGCTTGTTTAATTCTGTATTATCTGCCTTAACTTTAATGCCAAACAAAAGTAAAATTTCAAGTATAATATGCTAAATTTATAATGGTGAATTTAAAACAAAATTACTTATAAGAAACCAACCTCAGCACCTAGGGACAAGGATGAACTATTAGCATAATTTATACCAGTAAAGATATTCTACCTTAATTATTTGTGGCCAATTATCAATTACTGGTCAATGCTAGAATCACTCACCATAATTATTTCCCTAAGGAATCTTCTCTGGATATAATGGAGAGCTTCATCATATTTCTTTTCTTACAAAAATAACACATCTTTTTTTCTTCAAGATTTTTAATCTAAGAGAAAAACAAATCTAAGCTTTTACTACCGAGGATTTCTCTAAGACTTTAAATCTTCGGGTCTTAAATATCTAAAGCAAAGAGCTGAATGTATGAATCCATGACCAGCTTGAGAAATTTCTAGAAAAGACACCTAAAATATTGCTATTTCATCCTATTATTTTTGATTAATTTCAGTTCTGAAAAAAATTTTTGAAATTGGAAAGATTAATTTATACTTCATAAGTTAACATTTTAAACATTAATTCCTTTCCTTACATATATAGTTCCCTTCTATTAAAATCGTTCTCAAAGCCTGCAAACACTATCCTTACATTTGAATTCCTAATGATTCCTCCTATTGTCTCACTTCTGTTTTGAACCTGTCAATCAATGGTGAAGAGTGTTAATCACTCCCAGAAACCCCAATCTTGCTCACAAAAGTACCAGTCACTGAAAAAATAATACCGATTGGTCATGGATGGGCAGGAAATCTCACTAGGGATCTGAGTGCACAATGGAGTTTATTAAGTCCATTTTGCTCAAGTCCAGCTCTCCCTGCATGCAGGGTTTGGAACTTTAATTTCAAAGTCAGCTAAAACCAGCTAAGGTAACTTATATTCATTAGCCCAGCTCTGACTGAAGTGCTGTGAAATCTCTTGGCTAGTGCTCTTGGCTCTTGATAATAGCAGCAGCATTTATTTTTACTATTTTTCTCCCCTTCTTTCTAAAGAGCAGAAAGAGACTTAGTTGAATGCTAGTTGCTTTAAATTCTTAATTGGTCCATGTTCTTTTTCATCTGCTTATTATTTTCAAACTTCATTCTTTTAAATGACTAAACAGCCACACGAAAGATATTTCCCATTAATTCTCCCTATGCAGCAGTGCCCCCTCTCAAAGCCATGGCTGCATTTATTACGGAAAAGCAGTTATGATGTGTATATACAGCATGGGTCATAAAGTATTATAGCCTCAGGTCACAGAAAGGGATGAAGTTCAGCAGTCTGATTGTCCACATATGCAGAACACCAACAACTTTCTTCCAGTCTTGTTTTTTTAACTGCAGCTTATTTGCTTTCTGAGAGGTGGCAGCTGCAAAGGGCTGGTGTGAAGGAAAAAGAGGAAGACGGTACTATCATTAAAGAATAAACAGTAATTACCTTGTAGAAATCTCTAGAGTGATTGATTACCTCTGCAGCTTATAAGAACAGGCCTGGGAATATACAATAATTGATTTCTATTAGTCATGTGTGTTTTCCCTTTAACTTTCTGAAGAAGCAATGTAGTTTAATTGACTTTAATTTCAGATTATGTATTTTTATGACTTTTTCTAGAGTTGGCTAGGAATTAGAATGAACAGAGTTGCTGGCCCCATGAGCCATATTATCAATAGAAAGTAGGAAGATAACGTGTGTTTGTGAGATATATATTATATGTACCTATCATTGGGTTGCTTTTGTCTTTTAATATAAGTAGTTGTTAGATTTAGATGGGTTTAGAGGAATTCCAGGGTTTATCAAATTTGAGTGAGCAGTGTAGTTTTAGCAAGGTCTGGCAAAGACACAGTGGGGATGAAACCTCTTCAAGGCAAGCCTGACAGATAAGTGTGGGACAGTCCCTTGAACAGGGTCAAGCTGGGCACCATCAGACATCAAATTGCGCTGGCCCTGCTGTGATGCCATGGGTTCAGTCACATTCCTATGAAATTGCAGGGAACTGAATTTATTTAACCGACAGCTTCAACTTATACTGATACTTTGGCATCGTGAAAATCAGACATGTTTTGGAATAACAGTATGCCTTTTGCTGCCTGGGAAATTGAGGCATGGATTGTCACATAGTGCATCCAGGAGAAAAAGAATCAAATTATATATAACCAGACCCTTGCCCTTGACAAAACTGACAGTGGCTTGGGCTAGATAATATTTTGCCATTACGTGAAGCAGAGAAGATGGTATTCTCTGAAGCATCGTGTCTCTTGGCTTCCTGCAAATTACTTCTGGAATGCTTCTCTGACATTTTACACATTTTTGTACACTGTACTTTCATATATACAGGTATATGTCTATACCTATATATAGTACCTTTCCACATCAAGCCATAAATATTGGTTAATGGACCATTTTGCTTCTTTTTGAAAATGATTGCTGCCTTTTCAAATTCTTATTTCCATTGCTTAGCCCAGTCTGTGGCACAGTTTACGTGACTGAAAATATGTGTTAGGAGTCTATAATGACTGATCTCTGAGATGTTGATTATATCATTCATGCAGATGCTATGTCCATTCTGCTTTGTTTGGACAAAAGTGATTAGGATGCTATTTATTCTTTGGTACTATAAACAAAGCAATGTTACAAAATAACAGAAGACAGCAGAGCTAAAGGATACCTACAACATTTCTCTAATTTCAATATACTAAGGAAATGAAGATGGCTATAAAGAAATCTAAAACTCCCTAGGAACTGGTGTACCCATATTTGGGGGACCTAGAAAAGATTTTTAAGTTCTTAATATTACTGTGAACTATGATTCCGTGAAAAAATCTACTAGATTAGCAAAAATCATGTTATTAGCATCTGCAGCTTAAAAGATTTAGGAGTTTTCCAAATGGAGAACTTTTTTTCCTCCTTCTAAACATGGAGCACGATTATTTTAATGTAACAGGTATAAAAGAAGCGAGTTAATTTCTGTTATATATTACCTTATACAAATAAAATCATGTGCCAAATTATTAATTTCTGATATCTAATTTATACATTTCTCTAAAAATAATAGACTTTTTCAAAATTCAAACCTAAATATCTTAGCTCAGTAAATTCTCAACAAGTTGGCATTGCCGAATAGCTTTCTGTTGAAAGAATTATTGCTTTTATGTTGTGTAAAATATTTGTAACTCTAGGAAATCAGATTGCAGTATTTGAAGCTGTCACTTTAATAGTGAAGGATTTCACAAACAATACAGTGGATCTAAACAATGTAGCTGAAATATGTGACCACAGACATCAGGGTATCACTTGGACAATGCCACCAATAGCATGAGTGACACTTGACGGTGAAACAGTGGGCGACTGGTACTTAGTGGTCTTGCGCTTTGTCAAGTATTCCTTTTTCTTTTCTTTTCTTTTCTCTCCCCAGTGGCTACTTGTCATTCTCGGAAGACTACAGACTTCCCTTCCCCTGGACCTTTTTGAACTCTGCTGTCTTTGAACATCATGGATATTGCAAAAGAAACTATTTACTAGGCAGTAATTATATGCCACCCCTCATGTAAAGGTAAATGATAATGAGGTATGTGCGAAGAATAGGCAGCTCTGTCAAAGGGGAAAAGAGCGGCTTTTAAAACTTAGAGCCATGCAAAATGCCTTATAGACTTGTTCTGGAGTAACTGTATCAATTAACCCTGCTAAAAGCTCTAACTCAGATGGGCACTGCACACAGCATGTCTACTAGTGTTTTATTATCAAGTCCATTATGATGAGTTCTTGTCCTAGACAAAGGGAGAACAGAAAAAGAATTCAGGCTGACAAATTAGACTTGAAATCAGTTTCATTTACATAACGACTGGAAGTTCATTAATAACAGAGTTTTAATTATTCATGCTCTTGTTTCACTAGATACAGCAGTTTTCCCCCTGCTGTGCGGGATGTCTGGATTAGCTAAAATGAACCTTAGCAAACTGATAGGCTGCCCAGATCCTCAGATGCTTTTCTATTTTCACACCACTAGAGATGGGGGTGGGGTAGGGGAGGATGGAGCGTGTGTACAGATTGGGGCTGGGTAAAGAGGAGAGGTAGGAAGGCGAAGAGGAAGGCATTAGAGAAAAAGAAAGGTAGCTGGCAGGATTCTTTTGGATTTACATTTTGCCTTTGCGGAAAAGAAAGAGAAGGAAAAAAGTCAACTGTTGTAAATTTATACTTCATGGGAGCTTCCACTTGAGATGATAATACTTTAAATATCAATCATTTCAAGATTTCCTGATGGGGCGTACTACTAATATGATTGTGTGCATGAGCAATTCTTTTCTTTCAGATATAGGAGCACTAATAGGGTTTATTTTGGTTTGTTTGCATTTTGAAAAAAAAAAGGAAGGGAGAAGGAGAGAAGAAAAGAAACTTTTTTCCCTCTTTTACATTATCTGGACAAATCTGAGAGACAGGTTTAAAGCCAGCTTCCTTACAACTCTCTTTAATAAGAGCAGTGGTGATATTTTCATTCTAACTAGTAATAAATAATGGCACTAAGAATACTTTGCTGCAAAGAATCTGAACTGTTTTCACACACATCAGTCTTCTCACTCAGCCTCAGCACTACCTCATGAAGTAAGTAGTTCAGGGCCAATTGGACAGGGGATTATTGCATTTCTGGTTCATTTATTGTCTATATATTTTCCTGACTAATTTAGGTGACTGTCTCAAAAAAAGAGAATCCATGACAAATAAAAACAAGACTCAATTGTTCCCAACACCTTTAGAGTTCAGCCAGAGAGGGAACGAGGCCAGAGGAGAACCTCTCTTCATTTTGAAATCAGACAACAGCTGCAGGTTTGGGTTTCCAGGGCTGTCTTTGGAACAGCTTTGTAACAAAAATTCTTAGTTTGGGGAACCATCATTTACAACAAATAGTAGAAATATTTTAAAGAAAAAAAACTTAGTACAGAGAAATTATATTTAACAAAACCTGACCGAGTACCAAACACTTTGTCTAAGTTCTCCTGCTTGATTTAAATGACACAAAAATTATTATATCCATTTTACTGAGGAAGAAATTGAGCCTCAGAGAGACCAAGAGTTTAGCTAGTAAAGAAGGGGGTAAGATTCAAAATCTTGTCTGTCTGACACCAACTCTCCCCCTGCTATATACACATTTGAAGACAATGATTATTTATATTTTTTAGATAAAGTTTGTACAACTTGTTTTATTTTTCTATGTCAATTTTCTTTACCCTCCCACTGATAAATGATTTTCTACAAAATAAATACAACAGCCTGTTTTTTCAGAATGTGGATAGCTTTCTTAGATCTGGACTAACCAGAAAGTCATAAAAGTCAAATATTTAAACAGGTAATAATACAGGAGCAAGGTGCTAATATGAGCAAGTCCTATTTCGCGTAAGAGATAATTGAGTGAAAATTAGACAGACTACCTGATAACTTTAAGTCAAATGCCACATTTGTAGCTCACATACGAAAAAAATTAATCACCAGAAGCTGCCATCTCTCATTACTTTAAGTTTGCTTCTAAGTGGGCATTTTGTCAATGTACTGTGAAGAGCAATCACGGACTAATTAAGCTAACTTTTCTTCCCTTCCTTCACTCCTTCCTTTCTCCCTCCCTCCCTCCCTCCCTCCTTTCCTTTCTCTCTCTCTCTCTCTCTCTCTCTCTCTCTCTCTCTCTCTCGCTCCTTCCTCCCTCTCTCCCATTTTTCTTCCTTTTTCCTCTTTATTTTCTTTTTTTGTAGGGCTACCAGCTATTCATTTCTGCTTTGAGGAATTCATGTTTACTTGCTACTTTTAATTTTTATTTCATTCCTTCACTCGTGGGCAGATCCCTCCCCCAACCCTGTTTTGGCTTGTTTTATAAAGCTATCCTCATATGGGAAATTTGAATAATTAATTACTGCTTCATTGTGATCAGAAGCTCTCAACATGTTTACAATATTTTATCTTTTTATCTCTTTGAAGTATATATATAGATATTAAAGTACAAAGAGGTTACATGACAAGCCTAAAAAAAAAGTGTTTTGAAAAGATAAAACAAGATAACTTTACTAGAGAGCTACTCCAAGCAACACACTGGATTTCATAGTAAAATGCAATAAATGGAAATAAATGGACAGTTAGAACTATGTACTGATGAAAATCAGAATCAGTGCAGGTGGCTGGGACATTATTGATACTCAGACATCTGAGATAGTACTTTCTCAAAAATTGTCTTAGCCAATCTAAAAATTAAGCCAAGAAGGACACTCTTCTAAATCTCTGACCAAGGATTACTACAAAAATCTGCTATGTTTTTGAAAAAGATAATGAAAACCAAACTTTTTAAAAGACTGAAACAAACTAATTTTTCAAAAAAGCTTTAACTGATCAATGGGTGATGTGTTTGTTCTGCTTTAAAAACATATTTTGTTCTATTTTCTGGGCTCCTTTAAAAACTTAGAAATATTGCCAAAGGACAAAGAAAACAATGGAAGGTTGTATGGGGAAAAGGAGGAGACAGAGGAGACATCTGGATTGCGTTTGATCTGGCAGCTCTCTCCCTGTCCGGTTAGGTGGATGCTGCCCTGGGCAAGCAGGAGGGGTCTGCCTGGGCTGATATTTGATTTCCAGGTGCAAGTATTCACTCATCTAAATCCTGACCATATGCTGTCATACATCTGCATAAGTACTGCTGTTTCCTTTTGAACTGGATATGAAACTGAGACATACAAGATAGATGGTCCTGAAGCGGTGAAAACTCCAGCAATTTTGCAGGGAAGATTTAGGCCATGAAAATGTTTCTTATAGCTTGAGTTCTGACATGTCTTTTGCCTAGTTAGAAGTGGCATTCAGAGGCAAATTGAGAGGAGTAAGGAGATCAAAATTTTCCAGTCTTGTTTCTGACCATTTTGCTTGTCACATATAAAGTAAAAGGAGTAACTCTTCAAATCCCTAGAGGCATATCCAATCTGTGGGGGGAGACATGTTAAATGCACAAATTCTGCTAAGTTTCAGTTATACAAGATAAAGAAGTTCTAGGAATCTACTGCGCAACAGTGCCTATAATTGACCATATTGTATTGTACACTTGGAAACATATTTTAAGGCTAGATCTCATGTAAATGTTCTTAGTACAATAAATAAAAACAAAATGAAACAAAAACATTTACTAACCATTGGTAAACTGCTATTTCTCAGGATGTTGCTATTTGCCAAACAGAACAGAAAGTCTATGTAGAATAATTATTGATTTAGTGCATTTGAGTATCATTGGTTTACTCATCTGATCTTGTTACTATATTGGGTCTTTGTAAGAATTCAAGATAATACAAGTAAAAGCATCATAGCTGCTTAAAGCATGGGAGTAATCGTTATTATCTGACTGAAAGTTAGGATGCCAGTTTTACCTATTGGGCTTTCAATTTGTAATTTGAAGTTACATAAATTCTGTAGTGGCAAATTAAAAGGCATGTGTGATTTACTCTCAAGAGTGGGACCAATGATTGCAAAGGTGACTCCAGCTGTGGAATGATGCGGGGCCTCCACCTGGAGAATGCAGCAGGTATTCAAAGAGAATACTTTGAAAATATCAAAACTTTCATATTTCATCTCTGGGCCATTTTATATATAAACCCATTACTTAAAAAAATCTATTTGGCTGGAAATTTCTGTTAACTCTCACTTTTGTAGATTTTTGGTAGTTTTTATAATTATTAAAGAGAAATTTAAGGGAAAAAAATTAAAATATATTTTTATTAGTGGCATTTTACTATATTCCAATCCTTTGATTGTTAGTTATCATATATATTATGTTAATAAGTTAAAACTTAATTCCCTGACAGTGGTAAAGGATAGATAATACTATTAAAAAAAAAAGGAAAGAAAAAAATTTAAAAAAAATAAAAATAAAAAAAAGGAAAGAAACATTTTCAGAAATAATAGCTAGTTAGTATTGAATGTCTAACTTTTCTTCTAGTGCATTAAGAGTAGAGACCTATTTTTTTTTAGCATTATTTTAACATTTTAAAAATAGAAAATGGAATTAACGTTCTTGTTCCATACTAACTGACTATTGAGGAAAAGTATTTTTTTCTATATTGAGGACTACAGAGACCTTTAATAGTTTCTGTTAGCAGGGAAAAAAAAAAGTAAAGGTTAAGAAAAAAAAATGTCTCAGCACTTGGAAAATTATCCTTACTACAATTTGTGGCATCTGAATTTGGTAGAATTTTTGTTCTCTTTCATGCCATAAGTTTTTCTTTTAACAGTTGGAAAATGAATTTAGCACTACATTGGGTGACTCCTTTGGTTGCTATTTAAAATATCCAAAGGGTAAATAAAATCTGAATCAGACTTACAATTCTGTGTGCTGCGTTTCAGTATAGGTAATAGCATAATTAGGGAAAGAGGAAGAAAGGAAGGGAGAAGAGACAGGGGAGTGAAGTGGAGAAAAAGCTGTAGAAACTTAGAAAAAAGGCCAAAGATAGCAAAGAGGGAAAGATGAGGAAGAAAACAAAGGAGAATGAAAATAAAAGGCAAAAGGAAGAGGCCTGGAAGTGGGATGATGGATCCTTTGAGAAAATGTAAAATCACATACTTAGTGGGAGGGCAACTCGAAAGGCAGATACACAGCAATGGAATAAAAACATCTGTGATGAAGCCACTTGAAAATGTTTTGCTCTCCTAGTTTTAAAGCTGTAACCTGTTTAGGAAAGAGGATGCAATAACACTACAAACTGAATTTCATCAATAAATGGGTAATTATGGGCCAGATACATGACTAAGTTCTGTAAAGCAACTAAATATGCAACAAGAATAATGATGAATAGAAAAAAGTAATTTGTATAAGCATTTGCTGTTTCTTTAAATATCATATTCTAGGTAAATTATTTTAAATCCATACATATTGTAAATGTAACACTTTGAAGATAATCTCAGCAATAAATTCTAACAGTGCATTGATACTTAATTGCACAGATCCTTACATATTTATTTATTGCTTTGTTTATGAGATTATTACACCTCATTTTTTTTAAATGAGAAACTTTGAAATTTGCATCTATAATTTCTGATAATTTTAAAATTATTTGAATCCAAAGATTCAAGTACCTAAATGCTAAACATCAAAAACTCACCATGACCTTTATAATATCTCACTATGGCCTCCATCCTTGATTCATCCCTTTGTCTTTACATTCTTTCTAAAGTCTTCATTTTAATTCCAAGTGTCTTAAAAATTCCAAATTCCCTTTAGTGTTTGATGCTACATCTAAAATGCTGAACTAGCATGTATGTTTAGGTCTTTGTTAAAAATAATTTGCCAAAAAGCTAGGATACATAAAAATTTTTTAAAAATTGTTCTCCCTTTTCCACTTTCTCTTAAATGACTTTTTCAAATACTACAGGGAGGGGAAAAAAAAACAAAAATACATGGCTTCCTCCTTTATCATCTTCTAATAGGTAACACACCTTTGGGGTACATGGATAATATGCCCAATACTCAGCATTGCATGCACTGCCACATTTTATTCTTATAAGGAAAAAACTTTTAACTGTTGCCATTTTTCAGAGAGGCAGAAATCTACCAAGTGTCACACAGCACAGTGTTGAAGATAGAATAGAATTCAGGTCTGGCCAATTCCAAAGCCCACATTCTGGGACTTCCCTCGGTGGTCCAGTGGTTAAGACTCCATGCTTCCACTGCAGGGGGCATGGGTTTGATCCCTGATCAGGGAACTAGAATCCCACATGTCACGTGGTGTGGCCAAAAAATAAAAAAAAGAAAAACAGGAAAACCCCAAAACAACAACAAAAACAGAGCCCACATCCTTGTACATCCTGCCTTCTAGTTAGTTATCTACTTTCCACCTTCCATGTGTAGGCTTCTGCAAGTAAGGTTCTCTAGGGCAGGTACCAGGTTATACTCATCTGTGCTTTGATACAGTGACTGGCCCAGAGTAGCTTCAAAAAAGTTTTGGAAAAGGATGAAGTCCAAGTTTCAACTTTATAATTAAATTACTCTTAAGCTTTGGAGAAAGTGACTGCTTCTCCTTTTTGGTTAGGTTTCTGATTACCTAAAACAGATCTGGATGTTCTGTGAATGGGGTTCTGGAAGGAAGGAAATTACAGTGTGATATACCTGATCATGTACTGGACCTCCAGACTTGCTGGTCCTACACCAGCAGTCCTCAATTTGTTGTTTAATGTTATTTATACAAACAAGATGTTCACTCTGAGTTTCTGCAGAGGAATCCCTTCTATTGTTAAACTAAGAAATCATCAAATCCTAGGGTGGTACATGCTTTAAAATTATGGGGCCTTCCCCCCGCCCCCAGTTTTGGTTCTAAAACATATTAAGCAAACCTGGCTTGGTGGGACCAAAAGTGATAGAAAAGGAAAGCAAGGAGCATTCCAGAGATGGTGGTCCCAGATGAAAGCTTTGCTCTTACTTTATGAATGTTTGTTAAGCGGCATTTTCAAGTTTGTAGTCCATTTATTGCGATGTTTTTGCATGCTCTCACCAGGTGTTTTTCAACGAAGCACTAAACTTCCCCTTGTAGACTCAAAGAGGATACCTTCAGGTAGGTTTAATGTAGAAGATTAAGACTGCATTAAGAACAAGTCTTAAATGTTCTGCTACCAATTAGCCCTCTAGTATTTCTGTAAGCCTTGAATTTTTGATGCGATCAATGACACCAGTGGAGCCATCTTCTGTGGAGTGGTTATTAAAGATATAAAAATCAATACAAAGATGATACCTGGAAATCTATATCACAAGATAATGAATCACCATGAGAGCCAACTAAGAATGTCAGCAAACCAAACAGAAGTTTTGTGCATAACAAAGTGTTTCATGCTGGTAGAATTTAAGCTAAATTTTGCATGAGACAGAAGTCTTCAGTCTACACTTATGATACATTTGCATGACAGGGTTTTAATAAGATGAAGACACAAGTCCAACTATGCAAAGGGTTTCTAGTGCATTTGAAAAAAAAAGTAAAAGAGAAAAAATGGAGAGTGAAGATAGAGATGTTCACAACTGAGCAAATAATAGCATGATTTAACTTTAATGACAAAATATCATCAAAACTTTCCCTGTCAGTAATCCTCATTCAATTTCTTTTAAATGAAATATTATTTGCCTGCACCTTAAGTCTGTTAAGTACTGATTGTTATTGGAGCTTCACAGAATAGTCCAAATTTAATTTGAACTGGGGATTGATTTCATTTCCTTCAAAGGAAGATTTTTTTTCCTTCCAAAATTGAGCTGGTGCATGACTTTGCAAGTTCATTTTGGTTTTCTCCTTGACCCAATTGTAAGTGACAGGAGAACATTTATGTATTTTGTCCTTAAGGGATATCACAATATTGCTAATGATGCCACAAATGACTAGGAGCTATCCTTTGGCTTTAGAGATATGGATTCCCTATGATCCCATATCATTCACTGCCAGAAAAAGCAAAAATAAGCAGGCTTGCTACAGTCGTCAGTCGGCTACACCACTGTATATTTATTAGATATCGAGTTTTATGCCTGAGATTCCCCAATTTACAACTACATAAATAAAGTTTTATAGTCAGGGATTAGATGAGGGTGTGTTTTTGTATATGCTGGGTGGTGCAAAAGTCATAAATGTTTCTATTTCCTACTTTCTCCAGGCACATATATGAGTCTCTCCTTGGAACTCTTAAGTGGAAGCTGTTTTGGAGGGACATGCTCATAATCACTTCACATCAAGTCCTTAATGGCAAAGTCTGGCTCTTCATTAATCAGTAAACTTACTGATTTAGAGATAGATGTCTTTGTTTTTCTTGGAATTTTTTTCATCTACTTCTCATCCTGGTGCCAACACATTTTTTTTAGAAAATGAAACAATGATTAGTTTATTTTATTGAATACTAAGTTTGGTTTTCTCGGTGTTTTCATTACATGTTTCAAAGGTTGACTTAATCACCTGTGAGTTGTTATGAAGTCAGTCAGGGTGGAATTCCCAGAGATTTTTTTTCTCCCAACATATCACATAACAACAAGAGAGCTACACACACCTTGTGTAGTTTTAACAAGTCTTTGCAGTTTCGACTTAATTTGTTTCCCTCTACTTTATCCCCCAGGCTCCCAAAGCAAATGAACCATTCAGTAGCATAAAACAAGGGGAATTAGTTTAGACTTCAATAAAACACAGACCTCTAGCTGGCAGTATCTGCCCTGATGCAGTGTCTGCAGTTTAAAATATTGCGGTGTCTTGATTGTCCTGACACCTCACAATTGTCCTCTTGAGCCCTCATTGCCTGGGGAACCTCAACACTCACAGCTGTTCAGTTCTCAGGCTCATCCTCAATGGTGCTGATATTTCATCTCCTTTATCTTTATCTGTAAAATCTACACTACAGATGCATGAATATACTTAGCAGTTTTCCAATAGTTCTAGACTCAGGGGTTACCTTGGATAGTCTCTTTTAAGTAGTATGAAAAAAAATTTGAGAGATGCTATTCTCATAGGCAAGAGGTTCATAAATAGCATTTGAGGAAACATATTTTTTTGTGGAAGAAAAGGTTTTTGCATCTCATCCAAGCTATGAAAACCTTTAGTCCTCATAAGTCAGTAGTCCTGTTTGCTTGGGGAATAGGTTTTGATGTCTTAAAAGATATTATTGATTCATTTACAAATAGCTAATGATGGTATGCTATGTGCTCAGTGCTGGGGATACATTTTGTATCAGGGAAACTGTGAGAAGGGTATTTAGCAAGACTGTGAAGCTGTTCCTCCTGTGAGATCACGTTTTACAGTTTTGGGGGGAACAGTTGGTTAGTGTCTTTAAAAGTTTGGTTAGCGAACAAATTTAAACTGCGTAAGTGTCTAAACCTGTAGGAAATAATCAAACATTATTCTTAAAAGGTGAAAGAAATGAGATGTATAGCAATTATCTAAGAGCAAATCCTTCCTAATGGGCTAAATGATAAAAAGCTGACCCCAGAATTGGGCAGGTAAATCATATGGAGAAAGTTAAGGTTTCGGACAATGTATGTTTACCAGATAAAAACTGGTGGGGATTAAATAAACTGGGGGGATAAAAAGGGTCGATATCTAAAAAAGGGCAAGCTGAACAAGAAAATTCCACCTTCCATACAGTTAAGATGGGCTCTTACAAAGGGGAGAAAACCCACAGAGGGCATTTATAATACCATGTGAACACAAATAGTTTTTAAAATCTATAATTTAATTTAGAAATCAAGAAGACAGATGTATTATTTTATAATGCCATGTCTTACATAATCTAGTATTAATGTATTTTTCTAGCTTCTATGAAATGAAAGAGTGGTTTTAATTAACAGGAAATTAACACAAGATGGAAGCCAAGAGAACAATTACCCAGGAGTTGCACATCAGACCATTATGGAGATTTATCTTTGCAAACAAGCCCAGAAACAGGAATACTTCTAAACTTTGATGAGTCAATGCTTCACCAGACCTCTTAATGGTCAACCTTCCTACCGGCTAGCTGACTCCTATGAATCAAGGGAATTGGGTGAATCCAAATCTTAGTGGGTCTGGTTTCAGGAGAAACAAAGCAGGATAAAAATATAGTAAGGCAGGGAGAGTTTAAGTTATAACAAAACTCAATATGTTTAAAAAAAGAATAGAAAGAAATATAACAAAATGTTAACAATGCTTTTCTCAGGGTGTTGGCATAAACAATTACTTTTTTTTCTTCTTTGCATGTTTTGATATTTATAAATTTTCTACAATAGCATTTCTACTTTAACCAGAAAAAAATAGATCAATGAAAAGTATAATCTGACAGTTAAAATTACTATTATTATATACAGAAGCATACATTTTACCACTGGTAATGCCTTTGGCTATAGAGGAATGATGATTCACACAGAAAGATGTTTTATACCTAGTTAACTGGAAAAGCTTTGGGCAAAATCAGAACTACGGATCCTAGAAGCTGAAAACAGTGAAGATTTGATTGACATGAGGAAGAAAAGGTAAGATGAATGGAAGGTCTTCCAGACAGTGAGAACAGTCTCTTAGAGTGTGTGAGAACATGATGAATGTGAAAACGAGGCAAAGTGAGCCTTATATGAAAGTGAATACTAAATAAGAGATTAGGAAGTAAACTGGCCTTAAATCTGAAAGTAAGAGCAATGACAAAATTCTGTATTTTTGACATCAAAATTAAGAAACTCTGTTGGGAAATAAGTTTATGGAATGAGTAAAATGAACCTTAGAGTCAGAATGATTTCTACTTTGGGGGGCGGGGCTCTAAGTCATTAGCATTGGGTCTGTTTTATTAACACTATACTTTTCCTTTACTTCCAAGAAAAAGCACATTTAATGCTTTTACTCTTCATAATTCTCTTGCTTAGTGAAATATTCATTGATTTTTCTGAATCTGTAGCCCATCTGCTTGCAAAACACTCATTGACTTCATGGGACTAAATAATAAGTATTGGCTGATGTTAATGTACATACATGCAATAAAACTGTCAACTCAGTCATCTTCCTGGTATACCTGAGTATATAAGAAAACCATCATTAGTCAGGGAGGCAGCACTGTCTGAAAGGTGATGTACCTAATGGAAAGAGCATGGCCTTTGGCTTCAGAAAGTCAACAGTTCAAATCCTGGCCCTGTCACTTGTTACTTGTTAAATTTGATCAAATTAAAATTTTGAGCCTTATTTCCTTTTTTTAAGAATTTATTTATTTACTTTTGGCTGCGTTGGGTCTTCATTGCTGCACGTGGGCTTTCTCTAGTTGCGGTGAGTGGGGGCTACTCTTCACTGCAGTACGCGGGCTTCCCCTTGTGGTGGCTTCTTTTGTTGAGAAGCACGGGCTCTAGGTGTGAGGGCTTCTGTAGTTGTGGCACGCAGGCTCAGTAGTTGTGGCTCGTGGGCTCTAGAGCACAGGCTCAGTAGTTGTGGCGCATGGGCTTAGTTGCTCTGTGGCATGTGAGATCTTCCCGGACCAGGGCTTGAACCCGTGTACCCTGCATTGGCAGGCAGATTCTTAACCACTGCATCACCAGGGAAGCCTTGAGCCTTATTTCTTTGACTTTAAACTGGGAACAATACATTTTCCTAAAAAAAATTTTGTGAGGATTAAATGAAATATATGTAAGTTAAAGCATAAAGTGCCAGGCATACAACAAACTCTGAATAAATGGCAGCTATGATTAGCATTGTCTTCAGCTTGCTCATGGTTTACTTTCCCAGCACAATGCAACTTAAGAGTTCCAAGAACAAGATCTAATTTTAGTTTTCTTTGAATGAGTCAAGCTTTGGATTATTAATACGAGAATTATCTCATTTTTTGCTTAGATAGCAAATGGTTAGTTTACAGAACTAGATATGAAATAGACTCATCTTTTACATTCTCAAATCTTTCTCTGTCCAGGTCAATGATACTAGCTTTCTCTTTCACGTTGGGGCTGGTCAGAAACCCAAAGAAAGCAGTTGATGAACCTCAGAGACGCTGGATTTCTATTTCAGATAGATGGGATTACTCAGTAAGCTTTATACCCATGACCAACATTTGGGTCTTAAAGGCTTGAACTTAGCTACAATAGCTGTAGTTCTCCCTGAGGGAGATGAATTCTTTCCATCCATTCTGGAATCTTCACTGCTGCAATCTGAGGGGAGAGCCTCATATTCCAGCTAAGCTTGGGATTTTTGTGGTAGGTCTATTTACACTTTCACTGGGCATAGAAGAGTGAAAGACTTGTTTGCTGGCAGTTACCCAGCTTTCATGGTGAGTTAACCAGTCCCATAAACTCCTCCTTGGCTTTGCTTTTAGTGGTCAAACAGCTTATTACATAGACCCTAGATAATATAAATATAGGACCACTGGTTATTTAGCCCAGAGAAGCACTACATATCCAAGCTGTATTCATTATTAAAACCCTATCTTGGATCCCACCTCTTCCATCATATCTTCTACAAAATTCATAATTTATAATACTGAGATGAGTACATGCATGTACTTTTTTTTCTGATGTTAATATTTATTTTGTATGTGTTGATTTTACCTCTATAAATAAACTTCAGAGAGTAGGGGCCATACTTTACACTCTCTTTATACTTCGTTGTGAACAGTTTTGGACATATTATAGACCCCCAATAAAATAAGTTAAATGATTTTTTTTTAAAGTTCTCCAAGGGCTTCCCTGGAGGTGCAGTGGTTGAGAATCTGCTTGCCAATGAAGAGGACACGGGTTCCAGCCCTGGCCTGGGAAGATCCCACATGCCGCGGAGCAACTGGGCCCGTGAGCCACAACTACTAAGCCTGCACGTCTGGAGCCTGTGCTCTGCAACGAGAGGCCATGACAGTGAGAGGCCCGCGCACCACGATGAAGAGTGGCCCCCGCTCGCCGCAACTAGAGAAAGCCCTCGCACAGAAACGAAGACTCAACACAGCCAATAAATAAATAAATAAATTTATTAAAAAAAGAGAAAAAAAAGTTCTCCAAACATCTAGTTGGTGAGACTAAAAAGTAAATTTAGCGTATATTTTTCTGTGATTTTAAACTTTCCAGTGAACGTGAAAAGGTTCCATTTTAAATTAAATTTTCATTCTTGAAATGATGGGATCAGTGGGGTAGAGTAGGCAGGTAGGTGTATGAAAAGACTGACAGCAGAATGTAGATTTGATGCATGTTAAGATTTGCTAAATATTTTTGTTACTTGAAAGTTTTTCCTAAAAATCAGCCTTTATTTTTGAGTCTCCTTTATTTACTTCTTCAAATTATATATCAAAAATTTTACTCAGATACATGTTAATTGATCAACCTCACTCAGAACATTCAGATGCAGATTTGGGGCTAGAACTCAAAACTGGGATACCAGTGATGTGTTTTTAACAATGATACTTTCCTGAAATGCTGGTTACAGACATTATCCATTCATGTTTCTTACATTACCATAGCAATCAAGTTTATTTATAGCATAGAGACCCCAGAAAAATTATACTGGAATATTTTAACATAAAACAATTTAAAATTTCTAAACTATTACACTGAAGCAACTGTCTTAATAGCTAATATTATCCCTTCCAACTATTACTTGTCTTACTTTCAATATTATAATTATGATATTATTCAGGATTATATTAAGATCTACTATATTTACTAGATATATTTTGAAAACAGGAACATGAAAGAAATGCACTGAAATTTGAGTAAGAATCATTATGGGGACTTGTATCTATTTTATTTATTTTTAAATTTGAAGATCTAATTAGCTTTATTAGGCAATTCATGAATCGGGCAATATCCCATGTAGCAACTAGAAGGGCACCCCCTAGTATCTATTGTTTTTATGAAAAATTTTCTCTTCCAATAAATAATCTACTGTTAATACCTATGCTTTAGAAGACACATCACTATGTCAACTTTGCCAAATTTTGCCTCTTTAAATGACTTTAACACTAAGTATCACTGTTGACTAAACATTGTAATAGTGTGGTTAATTAAAACAAAATTCTAACTTCAGTTTAGGTCTTCTTATTAAAATTAATAGTCTCTAAATGGTTCAGCAGATAACTTGCTTAAACCTTATAATAGCATTTTCTTCATTTGGGTTATTAAAGTAAAAATATAGCCATAATCAATGATAATATTAGTAACAAATAACTAAATTAAGTAAAATAAACCATATCCCTATATATTTTTATCTTTAAAGTTATCTTTGGAAATAGGATAGTGATCAATTACATTTTGGAAGTGAGAAAACTAGGTCAGACAGCAGTTAAGGGCCACTTTTGGATTGAACCCAGGTTTTTGAGGGTTCTATAAACCATGCACTGGTGGTGTTTTCTTTTCTCTAATCTGTTACTTTTGGTCATGAAAGGAAAGAAGGGGATGGTAGATTTGAGAAATTGCTTTTGGTAATGGAGGAGGGGGAAATCCAGTGACTTGTTCTGACCAACAAGCACTATGGTTATGCTTCTTAGAAGGATGGATGCGAGTGGAAACGGACTATTGGCAAATCTACTGGAGAGATGAAGTCATTAGCCATATGTAGGCTCATTAAGCTCTAATGGTGATCATAATCATCAGTGATTTGGAAGAATGGTGTCTCCATTCCCTTGAAAGGCTTTTTGTTTTGTAGGTTCCTTTTTATTCTGCTTCCTGAAACTCTATGCCAATTGATGTTTGCATGTTTCTGAAATGGCGATGAACCTTCTAATTGATTCTCCCACTACACGGTGCACTGAGCTGGCAGGCGCCCCGCTGTCAGGTCACTTTCACGTCACACCACCTAGGGCTGGCCAGGGAGCCATTCAAAGAGCAATGGGATGCCAATTATTCTCCTTCCTGGCATTTACATGAAAGGTATAATATATCTCCTTTAGGAGAAGGGCTGCTAAAAGGGAATTGGGAGTTTGGTTCCCTTAATAATTCCCATAACCACTGAGTTCCTGGACTAAAGGAAAATTGAGAAACTGAAACAAATAAAATGAGGAGGTAGAATAAAAGCATTTTAGTTAATCAGTAAACCTAGTGTTTAGTAGGTGTCACGCAATATTTTAAGTGCTTTACATCAACTCATTTGTTTATACTATGCCATAGCTTTTGGGAGTGAATACTGTTATTTTTCCCACTTTGTAGATGAGAAAATTGAAGACCACAGTGTCATAGCTAATAAATGGCAGAACCACAATTTGAGTTTAGGTTTGATCTAAAGCCTAGCTTTTTAGTCATTCTGCTATAGATGATAACAAAGATCCTCTTGAGTCTACCTTAGTATAGAATCGATAGCTTCTAGGTACATACAATTATTTAACAAGCAGCAAAGCAAATGATGGTTGTGATTCATAGAAACAGAAATATGAGGCCATCCTCTATAAATCCTTCTATCCCACACATCCTCATCTGACACCACCTATGGTAGAAACAGCCTTCATGGGATGTTTTGTACATCTTCCTACTTCTATAGAGGAATGCATCCTAATAATTTCAAGTTTCATTTATGAAAATGACAGATCTAATTGCTCTCCAGTTGACTATGTGACTTGTGATGTCCTGGCATACTCCAGGGTAGGAGTCTCCTAAAATCATAAGGATACTGTTGTATGAAATTGAGGTAGGTAGCCAGCCTTAAGCAATATACAACAAATAGCCTGCCTCTGAAGAGAGGGAACTCACAGATGTACTGTATTCATCCCTCAGCACTCCCCAGGATTATGAGTCTACCCTCTACTAAAAGATTACACAGGATCATAACTTAGAAACTCACCACAGAGTAATAAAGGATAACACATTTACACAATGCTGGAATTCACACTACAATTAAATCCATTATGTCTTATTTTGAAATTAATCATTTACCTTATGAATCTATGTAGGCTCCATACTCTTCAGAACTAGTTGTGAGGTTCAGAGTAAGTGGTCTGTGACCTAGAAGGAAGACAAACAAATTCACGGTTCAAATTCAGCATGAAAAGAACATCAGTAGGATGGAAGAGGATCCACATGTGTGTTAAATACTGTTTTGAGTCAGATTCAAATTATAAAGACATTTACCAGTTTGGAGGTTCAGAGAAGATAGAATTTAGATAACACAGAATATCAGTGTCTGTGCCCCTGTGCTTTAAATATCAGTTTAGACAAAAAAGTTCAAGAGTCTAAAATGATTCCTGGAACTGAACAGTGTAACTGAACCCAGGAGAGAGTAGCAGCCTGCCACCCACCTGGGGAAACGGGTTAATAAAAAGATCAATTGCACTCTTATCTTGTTAGTCATTAGACAGCCCATTGATACCACCTGCTTACTTTAAAAGTACAGGACCGCCACTGCAAAGCTGCCACATCACTTCGGAACCCCCTTTCTTTCTGCTCTAGTGATAGGAGGGAGAAGGCCAAACTCTGACCCTTAGAAGCTAAGCATCTGTTCCTCTGTTCAACGCAGATGTGATGGCACATCAGAAAGCAAGTCTTTTCCCAGGGGAAGGGATAGTGCGTGGTTTCCTCTTCGACAAATATACCAGAATATGAGGAGTTTGTAAAGTTAATACTATTGTGAACTCAAGAAACATTTTTAATGTTAAAAATAAAATGGCAAAAAAAAAAAAAGGCTCAGAGGATTTTCTTTCTTCTTCTGTCTTGAGGTAATTATATCTCTCAGATCTGAACTGGCTAGATATTTAAAATACACAGATTATACAAATTTTTACTTGCTTTAATGGTCTGGGAGAACCACTGCCTGTTTTTCAGTTGTCAATATTCTTTTCCAAAAGCATAAGGAAAGGTTTACCTGTTTTACTTTAGTATCAGTTGCCAATGATTAATGGTTCAAAAGAAACATTATACATTTCCTAAAGCAAAATAAGCACCTGCTTACCATGGTGGACAGGGAGGAAACTTTTTTTTTTTTTTCAGTTGGTAATAGGATCTTTTCCCCCAGCAGTTATTGTCTGGTTCTCTTAGCTTCTGCAAACTCCAGCTATAAATGGGCCTCCCAACTTTTTTTTTTTTACCCCGATACTACACTTAGCTAGGCATCAGATGTGCGATGGGAGGAATCCAGACCATCTAACCTTTGTAATGCTTAAGGGTTTGTCTTGCCAATTTTTAAAATTCCTGGTTAACTAATAGACATGAGATTAACATAGAAATGGTGGACATTTGATTTTGTGAAATTCTGTGAAAGACGGATATTTTCATCTGTAATAAAAAAAATTTCTTAGGATGGATTAACATTGGCTATCAAACTATGCCATCTTAAGAGGACAAAGGTAATTGAGTAATTGTTAATATTTGTAGTAATGAACATAGCTATTGGACTAATAATGAGATCTCTACTTTTCTGACAGACATTTATATTTGAAAATGCAGGGTTTGAGGAATTTTCAATATTTTCTTGAGAGTTCAGGTACATGGTAAAAGTTTCAATGAACATCAAATATGACAATTTAGATGTTATAGAAATACAAATGAGTTCCTGTATGTGTCTTTTACAAACAGAACATACACATTAACTTTGTGAATAAACCTAATAAGGTCAGCATTAACCAAGTGTAGTCAAATGTACAAAAGAAGTTATTTTTGCTAAAGTTCGAGAATGCCTTATCAGAATGTGACTTGATAGTCACCTTTGAATACTTTTTCTTACTGTTGAATAAAAATTCCTCTCCTCTTTGAAGAGAGTTACTCTTAGAGGAATATCTTCAAATTTTGAAGTCAGTTTCTCTGGTGAAATTTCCAAGTTCAAAATAATAGCATCTAAATAAACAAGTCAGATGTTCGAGTAACTCATTCCTTATGCAGTGGTGGTATTGTCACCAGCAAAGCTCACTGGGGTCCCCGGGAAAAATATGATGGGATCTTCTTGATAAGGTCTAACCTCTCCTTTGGGCTTAGTCTAGTTTCACTTGCCTGTAGGGGGCCTTGCACAGAGGCCTTGCACCAAACACGTCGGATTAAAGTTCCCAGAGCAGAACTGCAGTGTGCAGCTCAGCGGTCCTCCCGCAGAAGCGCCAAGCACAACACTGTAACTGAAGATGGCGGCGGCAGGCCGTGCGCAGAGACGCTGCGCCTGGCCCTGCCCTCTGGAGCCTGAGAAACACAGCTCCGCCTGCCCCGCCCGTCCTGCCAGAGCTCCGCCCCCTCCCGAGGATAGACCCGTATACAGCAGCCCGGCCCACGGCCTGTTAGAAAGAGTGTGTATCTAGAGCAGTAAATTCGCACCTCTCCATTTTTTGATCAAAGCTAAAGCTTTCTTTGCTTCCAAACCGAACTCAGTCTTGGTCTATTGGCAGGAGCGACACCAGGCAGGAGGACTCTTTCTGGCCCTGACTGGATAGGGTGGGTAACAGTATCAGTATTAAGAAATGAAAGGTCAGAGGGCTTCCCTGGTGGTGCAGTGGTTGAGAGTCCGCCTGACGACGCAGGGGAACGGGGGTTGGTGCCTCGGTCCGGGAGGATCCCACATGCCGTGGAGCGGCTGGGCCCGTGAGCCATGGCCTCTGGGCCTATGCGTCCGGAGCCTGTGCTCTGCAACGGGAGGGGCCCCAACAGTGAGAGGCCTGCGTAGCGCAAAAAAACCAAAACAAAACAAAACAAAAAAACCTCTCACGGAGATAAGAGTAAGTAGCTGGAAATGTAACATTAAAAATTAGGGGAGATACTAGAGCTAGAGATTTGGGTGTCCTTCCAATGGATGAGATAATTAAAGCTGTGGGATTGTCTATAATCATCAAAGGTAAGGGAGGAGGCGAGTCTCCATAGAAGTGGGCATCTAGGGAAGTGACAGAATTAGGGGAACTGTAGCTAGAGTTAAAGCAAGTAGGAATAATATCAAACAGTTAAATACTGATGACTTTGTGATCAACACTGTTCTAAGCACTTTGCAGCGGGTAACTTACTTCATTTTCACAACCCCTAGGAAGTAGATTTTGTTATTAACCCTACTTCATAAAGAACGGAATTAGAGAGAGGTTGGTAAGGGCACACAGCTCATAGGTGGTAAAGATTCAAATCTAGAGAGCTTAGTCTCAGAGTCCCCTTCCTTAAACACTGTCCTGTAGCACCTCTCAGGTAGAATGAGTGATTTTGAAAAGAGGGTTGCTCTTATTAAAACAGAAACCCTACAGATTAAATTTAAGTGGTTAGGTTAGCAAAGAGGACATCTACAGGCATAGGGCCAAACTTGAGAATGATAGCAACATGCAGGTGAAAGGGGGTTTTGGTACTAAACAAATGACTACATGCAAAATAATGTTGTTACACTTTTGACAAGTGATTGGAAGGAAAGTTACAGAATTCAGTGGGAGTCTACAGCAAGGGGTCCTAACCTATTTTATGCGAGGTATGGGGGTTGCTCTCAGGGAAGTCTACCTTGAGAAAGGGACATTTAAACTGAGACCTAAATCTGGGGTAGGAGTTAGCAGCACAAAGAAGGAAAAGGAAGGCACTCCAAATTCAAGGGCGCTTCAGCAGGAGGAACTTACAGGATTCCAGGAGTAAAGAAATTCAGGGCAAAGATAAGAAAAAAAAGGCCTTAAAGATTTTGAACTTTATCCTAAGAGTAATGGGAAGATATTGAAAGGTATTAAGCAGGAGAGAGATAAATTAAGGCACAGAGAGTTCAAGTAAACTGCCCAGTATCACAGCTACTAGTTGACTGAGCCAAAAAGAAATCCAACTCATCCCAGTCCCAAGGTTCTTCCTCTCTCAAAACTATATCACTGTCCAGACTGGGCTGCAAAATGTTTATCAACCAGCTCTCTGGGGAAAATTGGTGATTTGCAGCATTTTCTGATGTAAATGGTATAAATACCATTGCCGATTTCCAACTACTAACAGCAAGTTATGGAAGCAGAGTTGGGGAGGAATGCTCCATATCATACCATTTTATGGTATTTCTAAACATTCAGAGACAATAGACCAAAATATCCTCAAGAACACAAAAAAATAATACAATGTACTACAATAATTAGGAAGTGATGAGTTCTGTGCATTTATTACCTTTGTTTTTAATATAATGTATTTAATTCAAAATTTATACAATTAATTATTAATAGTGGCTTTCTGGGGAGACAAACAGCTTGCCAAATACCTGAAAATTTAATAATAAGATCTCCTGACCAGGTACAAGCTGACGCCAGCACACCACAGTTACCACCTCGAAGAGCCATTTGAGCCATTTCTTGGTATATTTTTTTTATTTTCCTGCTTTTGTTTTGGGAGATGATTCCCGGCATCTTAGATAAAAGCTCACTTATGTCTTTGCACTTATCTCATTGTGTGGATCATTGTGCATATCCAGTGAAAATAATTTTTTTTTTTTTTTTTCCCAAACAGGCCAAGAGTAGAGGGAGAGTTTAGCTCCTGGGAGGCAGGGCTGTGCAATATCCTTCAAGGGGACACCTGGTGACAAATAGCAAACATTTCTGGCTGACCCCTCACCTTTGCTTCCAAATAGTTAGGAGAGGAAGTTTCTGATTTCAAATTCAAATTTATAACTGTTAAACTGAAGCTAAACTTACAGTCTCTGTATCTATTACCATTCAGTCCTGTTATTGTCGTGCAGCCCCCTCTTTAGGAAACCATTGGGCCCTAAAATAAAATGTTCAGAAACATGTAGATGAAAAGCTCTCAGACTTTGGCAGTGTTACTTGAGTTGCTCTGGCCTCAGAAGGGACAATCATAATATTTTTCTGACTGTCTTCTCTTGATTTATAATTTGAATCTCCATAAATGATAATAGAGAGGGCAATTATCAAAGAGATGGAAAGGGCAATTATCATTAAATTGAAAACACATCACACATTCAACAGGATGAATGACGGAGCTAAAAACAGATTTTGTGGATCTTGCAACTGTTCCAAAAGAACTTAATGGAAGCAACTTCATCTCTCCCCACCTCCTCCAATTAACCAGATGACTTTGGGTATATTTTCCTTTTTTTTCCTTGGATGTTAGCACAAGGCCTGTTAATCTAATCTGCCTGAATACTGACACTACTTATGATATGTAAATTTATGAGACTAAACCAGTTGCTGTTTGCCTAGTGTGAAAAAAAGTTTTTCTTTTTTTGTAAAAACAGTAGAGAAAAATTAGTTCTCTTGTTTGTACATTTGTGATTCCAGGAGACTGCAGATACCCGTCTCATCTGTTCTTAACCCTTGCAATGAATTTTTTAAAGTGAGGCAACATGGTATTTTCATTCATGAGGTTAAGTAATAGACTGGACATTGAAATTCCCATAAAGGGCTTTGGTTTGGTTGGATAAATTGAACACATTATGATCCAATCTCTAGGCATTAGTTATCACTCCTACTTCTACAAATATAGAAGTAACAGGTAAATGTTTATGATCCTTTCATGGAGAATTCTTACCATTTGGATTTACTATTTTAAGGAGTGAAATTATAGACATTCTTTGGAAGGGATAAGATGTGAAAGGAGAAAAAGAATTACTTTTATCAGCACATCTGAATCATAAAAATAACTGACATGAATGTCAATATCTGTCTATATGAAGCTTTATATAATCTGATCAAATCATATTCTGATAGGAAACACAAAGGGTTTCCCCCTTTTACATTAAGTGCGGTCCACAGAGCAGATAAGCTCTTTGTAATATACCGATCATGAAGAAACTAAATATGGAGTGATGGAAATGCTCCGATGAATTTAATTTATATTTATTTCAACTGGCTTCTGCTTTCCCCATGCTGGTTCTTGACAGAGCCAATCACCTACCATTGGTTAATTCTTAATCAGATTAGGTTTGTTTACTTGAGAACAAAGAACCATGAGATGATCCCAGCACAAATGGCTATACTCTTAGTAACAGTTCAGACATTATGGTAATAGACAAAAATGTAAGGAAACACAGTTCAAAAGAAAGAAGGAAACAACACTAATATTTACTAAACACCTATTATTTGTCAGATACATTAAATACATGTAACTTTAATGTTGCCACTGTCTGACATCAAACCTGTTAGTGAGTCTGGTATTCATATGTCCTCCCCAGCCCAAAGACAAATGAATTTAGTTTTACTATGCTATACTCTGTGACTTCCACAAATACATTCTCCTTCACGCTGGAGCCCCGAGCTGTGTCTGCCATGTGCCCATTCTGGTGCTTTGTTGCTTGGAGAACAGAATATATGCTGTACTGTCTAGCTGCCAGCAATATACAACATTAGTGCTGAATATTTTCCTTTTAAAGACATATGATTCTCTATTGCATCATTCTTTTCTCTAGCTTTCATCTTCCACATGTCCTAGAGCAGTCTTTCAATGTAAGAAATATTTGACAACTCCTAAACAAGAAAACAGACAAAATTTCTGTCCAATTTACCCAGTATGAATTTATATGTGTGTGTGTAAGTATATGTGTGTGTACCTATAAATTGCCCATCTTGAATTGATTACACATACAAATATCTGTTTTGAGGAAGTAAATTCTTATGTTTATCATAATTCATCTTGGTCAATAAATTTATTTTGAAATACTAAGAGCTCTATAAAACAAGGTGAAATGTTTTTTCTTTAAAATTCCCCAAAGTTCTGAGTGCTCTGAATTTGTTGAACTCTCAGCAATCATCAACTGTTGATTAAGTAATTTACTTTTGGGTATCCTCAAGGAGGGGGTTGGAGCTGGGGAAATTCCCCTTGAATTCTAGGAAGTTGTTCTTTGGACATGATGTTTACTTCCTTTGATGTCACAATTTCTCTTGATAAATGTAAACATTTATTTTTAACATGGTTGTTAAAACTTATTCAATATTCTGTTTCAGTTCCTGTGCCCAATACTGGTGGAGTAGAAAGGTCAATTTATGGATCAATATGCTCACAGTTTGAATGTTGAGTTAGTAGAAAGTGAACTTCATATTATTTTAATATTTTTAATGTGCTTGAAACATAAGAAGTGTTTTTGAAAAATAAAAATCGCAAAGCTATCCACTCTAGTATAAAGTATAACAAAATTCATGTCAATAAAGTTTCTGTATCATTATTATTTTGGGGGATTGGTAACTTTTTCTCAATTATACCTAGTCTTTTTGTTGAAACGCTTTGTCAGCTATATATAATTTTCACAGAAATCCCATGAGGTATGCCTGATTTTACAACTCAGAGAAGTTAAAAAACTTTTCATGTCAGGCAGCAAGCAAACAGCAGAGTGGGGAGTTAGAGCCAGAGCTCTCAGGTTCTAAGGCCTGCGGATGGAAAAATGCAGTTTTCTAATTGTGCCAATTGTGGACAGCTATTCTAGAGCCAAAGTTGTCCTTGTTTGTGTATTTTGTACTTCCTAGGACAGTTTTAGTTAAAAACTGCTACAGATAAGAGATGATATTGATCTTAATTTTTAAAAATAAATCAGAATGTCAAACTCTGCTCATAATCCTTCCCCAGCCCCAAGTGAACTCCCGTTTGTCACAGCCAAACACCTTAAATGTTTGTTTCCTCCAATTGTATATCCACTAGGCGTTCATTCACTTTTCATTCTTTCACTCAACAAATATTTATGGTACCTTCATTATATACCAGACATTTTTCTAGGCCCTGAAAAAACATGAAGTCCCTATGGTTGTGAAGTTTATACTTGGATGGGAGAGAGAGAAAATAAGCACATACATGCAAACATAATTACAAGTAAGGTCAAATAATGATATATGCAATGAAGAAAAATAAAATGGGATAGGACTTAGAAAATAATAATAACTAACTTTTATTGAAAACTGTCAGACACTGGTCTAAGCACATTACGTGGATTAATTCATTTAATACAAAACTCTAATTCATTTAATTCTCACAATTAATTGGTAGATATTGTATTTGTGGTGGATTGGAGATGGAAGCAAATTATTAACTATTCCTCGAACTGAGAGGTGGACTTGAAGTCCTCTCCCTTTGAATCTGATCTGGTCTTAGTGACTTGCTTGATGAATAGAAAGAGGCAGAAGAGACAATAGCCTGGGTCTGAGCCTAGCTTTTAAGTTGACTGGCAACTTCTGTCTTGTTCTCTCAGAGCCCTGCTCTGCCATGTAAGAAGTCAGACTAAGGCTTCCATGCTGTGACAAAGCCCAAGCCGCAAGGAGAGGTCAGGTGTAAATTGAGACCCATGAGAGTTCCCAGCCTGCGATCAGCATGGGAATGAAACAGCCCCTGAATCCTTCAAATGACTCCAGTTGCTATCTGATTGCACCAGGATGACAATCCCCAAGTGAGAACCACCTAATGGAGCCTAGTCCATCCATGGAAAAGTGAGATATAATAATAAATAGTTGTTTTGAACTACCGAGTTTTGGGGTGCTTTGTTATGCAGCAATGAATAATTGGAACAATTATAATCTTCCTTTTATAGAAGAGTAACCAAGGGAAAGAAGTGTTAAGCAATTTTTTGGCCAAATGGTAGAATCTGAATTCAAACCCAGGCAGACTGACCCCCAAGCACCATTTAAAATTCTACCCTTCACAGCCCTACCCTTAGACTGAGATCTGCATTCCCAGGGTACCCCGATGAAATTTGGTAGTTGCCCATTAGTTGACATTTCATTTTCTCCACTGAACCACAGTGGTTAAAACTCAGGGCACACTGCCATTGGAATATGATTGCCCAGCTGGTGTGCTTGTGCAAAGGAACTTTGTGGTGTCCTTTGCCCCAGAAGTATTATGTCGTCTATGACCTTTTGTGGATTGGAATCTTAAGAAAGTATAAGGAGGATATGGAGAAGATTGACCTTGTGCTAATCTATAATCCTTTCATTGTGTTGTAAAATTATGAGAATTATTCAAGTAAAAATAAGAAATTGCATGGTATTTTGATTAAAGAAAAGGAGCATGAGGTAATTTGGTTAAATTAAAGGGCAAATAATGGTCACCAAATCAAATTTCTTGGCATACAAATATGTCACATCCCTTGTCCAATACACAGAACTGATATTTGGATGGGAAAGGAATAAACGGATGTCTGTAGCACGATAGCATTAACCAGCTAGTCGCTGAGCCAGATGTTCCTTCCTCAGCAAGGAAGGACAGATAAAAGTACAATGTGCCAAGCAAGTCCACACTACAAGTTTCCAAAGACGTTTTTCCTTAGGGTATTTACAGTTTAGTTTAGCTGTTTCCATTCTGAAGACTTTGTATACACAACAATTGAACAGCTCTTAATAGCTCAAAGGAAAGAACTTTATAGATGCTGCTGCAAATGTTCCCCCCTCAAGTGTTCCAGGGGAAACTCCTGGTACTCTTGAAACTTTCCTGTCAGACTATGACACAATCCAGTGCCTTTTCCAAGCAGGAAATATGATGTTCCAAAGACAACTTGACTTCCTGTTTGAAAATGGGGGTGGGAGGGTGAGGTGAGGGGACAAAACAGTCACGGTCTAAGTATACTTGATTCATAGACCCACTCACAAATACAAACAAGTTAATTTTGTTAAGAACACATGCTAACATTTCACTTCAGACAAAATCCCAATCATTTATTCTCCTCTGGAGTACTTCTTATGCATCCTTGAGTTTTTAGAAGTTCAAGTGCTGCATAAAAAATCAACATAATTACAGAAAGCAGTCCTCAAACAAGAATATCCTGTTTTGTTTCCTGCATACTCACTGGGGTGGCTCATCTGAATCCTTGACAACATCCAACTCCAAGAAGAAAACATCAAGACTGCTTACTGATCTTGATTTTTACATACAGCTCGTCAGCAGTAGGGCTGCTGTAAGCCAATGTGTAAGCCGACAATCACCCTATTGTTTACTTTCCCGTCAGAAAAGCGATGCTGCTCTTCTTTACCATGTATGGTCTCTATAATCCTAACAGTCATGTTCACTCAGTAGTAAGCCCAAATATATGTTTCCCAGAGGAGTTTAAAATACATGAGATAGATTAGCATCTCTGTGGCTTGATGCAATCTATGACAGATTCAACAGTAATAAACATCTTCGAGTGTGGTCAGTATTAAATTATTTGCTGAAGACCAATTTTGTTCCTGAGGTAGAAAAGAAATTAGCAATAACTTTTGGGTAGTAAATACACTGGCTGAGAGAATATTACAACAGTCCTGAACCTCTTGCCCTCTCGGCATTTCATTCTGTGTTAAGAGAGGAAAAAAGCCCAATTGTGTGCTGATGAATTAGAAAACTTCATGGACATTCAAGAAATACACATGCCACTACAAATTAACCATTAACACCGCAAGGTATTCATCCTTTCTGTCAGATTCTGTGGGAAGTATGCCTTATTAGCACTGAAGCCCAAAGAAGTAATATATCAGTCCACATTCACTTATCCTAAAAAAAAAAAAAAGAGGCAATCTCAGTTCTGGAAAAATAGTGTTTTTCTTCCCATCCCAATATCATTCCTAAAGCTGAAAATCACCAAATGAAATCCCATTTCTTCTCGGCTTCCACTTTGCCTCTGTGTTTACCATGGGATGCGGTTTTGCATTTTAAATCAGTTCCATCATAACCCTTAAAGTGATCACAAGGCTGCTAATTCTTGGTCTCCAGTTTCCAGCCCTCCCCGACTTTGCAACTTTGAATTTGAATAGGACCAGAAGCCTCTCTGGGGGCCACATTTGTGGCCCTTGAGAAGCAGCCTCTCTACTGCTTTCAGCTGGGTTCCTGGCATGTTTCATGGGGATTTGTGGTGAGTGGCAGCTCTGGAGTCACTTTTCATTCTGTCAGGTTGTGGTTAGGCTTAGTGTAGTTTCTTTGTTATACTGGCCACTACTAGTCAATTCCCTTGAAAATATCTGGTTTTCTCTTTTTCCCTTAAAGAAAAAAAAAAAAAAAGGCAGCTCCAGACTCCCTACATTTTCCCCCAAACAGAAACACATAACAAACACGATATCCCTTGGAAATTCTAGGGGGAGACCGAGAAGGGGGAGAGGACCAGATTGTTTTCAACATCCCAATTTAATTTTGATGTCAGACTATAAAAGATCTTGGGAGGGCCCAACTTCCCGTACCTGTTCTGCGGGGAATGCTGTTTTATTAAAGAATCAGGGACACATTTTACTACCACTTTTTCATGTTAAAACAAAATAAAATCAACCAAACATATAAAATGTGGACTTTTGGAGCACAGTGTTTCTTTTCCTTTCCGAATAAACCTGGGAAATAAGAAGTAAGTACCAAAACTAGTAAAACAAATCAAACAAATGCTTAGAAGCGGGTTAAGATGGGGTTCTCCACAGACAAAGGGGGGTTGGCACTTTCAGCACATATCCTCTTAAGCCAGGACTGAACCACTTTATATTTCATGAATTAGTTTGGGGGGAAAAAAAGAGAACAACATAAGGGGGCCAACGTCTTATATTGCCAAGTTACGCTACTAAAAAAAAAAATCCCAACTAACATTGAAATCTGAAATCATGTTAACATCAGTAGGGGGTAGGAGGAAGGAGGAAAGCCATAATCTTAGAATACAAGACAGGTTTTTCAAGAATGAAGAACTGGCAACTTGTACACCGACATGCCACAAAGGCCTTCAGAAACAGCCAGTTCCTGAAACAGGCCAAACCCCTTCCCACTGTACTGCCTTCACACCAACCGTTCCTCTGATTGGAAGTCTATTCCCTGGGACACTGGCAGAGCTCTCCACTCAGATCCAACCATGAGGCGCAGGGTTTCTCTAACCACAGGGTTGAAAGCCCCTTTCCTAGACCCCATGCTGGCAAACCCTCTCTTTTCCCACTTGCATTCCTCTCCATTCCCATTCCTCTCCATTCCCTTACCGGGCTGTAATTTCTGTCCAGTACTTACTACCTGACTATACATTATTTGTTTGCTTGCTATTTATCTTCCCCATTAAAATATAAAATCTATGAGGTTATGGGTTTCATATCCTTTGTTCACTTCTTTTTCTCCACTACCCCAAACATTGCCTGGTACATGTGAGGTACTCAATACAGGTTTGCTCCATTTGTATTTGTGTGTAATTGCATAGTCCTTATTTTTTTCATTTTATTGTGGACAAGGAAAAACGTCCACAGTGCCTGCGCTGTTTGGTATACGGAAACCACTGTTTTAAGAAAGAGACTGGAGAATCCCTCAGGCATAGATCAGGGCACAACCTAAAGAAGAAGACATTTGGTGCAGGCATTCTTTACTGCGTCCGATTTTGAATAGCAGGAGTGAGAGTTCCGTTTCTTAGGACTGGCAACAAACTGATAACAGGCTGAGTTCTGGCCAGACTACGTACTGATTTAAGAATAAGGAATATTTCTAATAACACAGACTTAGGCTGCATTTGTACCCTCTTCCTCCCTCCCGAAATTACTGTTATGTAGATTAGGTATGGCTCCTTAGTACCTCTTAAATTGTGCATGCATTTTTTTAAAAAACAAGAGAATGTTTACCTACTATAAGAGTGCAAATACCTATTAGATTAAAAAAAAAAAGAAAGTAAAGAAGCAGCAGCCTTCAGGTGAAAGCACAATTAACTATAATCTCTCACAATTATTCACTGCGAAGTAGTGGAACCGAGAAGTTAGGTCGCAGACAGATCTTAAAGCTGTTTTTTTTTTTTTTTTTTTTTTTGCGGTACTCGGGCCTCTCACTGTTGTGGCGGAGCACAGGCTCCGGACGCGCAGGCTCAGCGGCCGTGGCTCACGGGCCTAGCCGCTCCGCGGCATGTGGGATCTTCCCGGACCGGGCACGAGCCCGCGTCCCCTGCATCAGCAGGCGGACTCTCAACCACTGCACCACCAGGGAAGCCCCTTACACCTGGTTTTGAAATGCATTATGGATAGTTCACAAATACAGATAGTAGGTTTCAAAAGTGTATGTTCCAAATTTTTGTGCCATTTGTGGTCCTGGGTAGGTGGCTCAGATTTTTTTCTGAAAAATATCTCTTAAGAGGCATGTGGTGCTCATTTTGGCACAGATTTTTTTCCTCTTAAAAAATAGAGAATGGGCTTCCCTGGTGGCGCAGTGGTTAAGAGTCCGTCTGCAAATGCAGGGGACATGGGTTCGTGCCCCGGTCCGGGAAGATCCCACATGCCATGGAGCGGCTGGGCCCGTGAGCCATGGCCGCTGAGCCTGCGCGTCCGGAGCCTGTGCTCTGCAATGGGAGAGGCCACAACAGTGAGAGGCCCACTTACCGCAAAAAAAAAAGAAAAGAAAATAGAGAATGAGCCCAAATGTACCTAATGCAAGTTTGCACAGACTTTTCTTTTTTGTTTTTTAATTTGGGTCCGATATCTGCTCTAGCTGCAACACTTCTGAGTAGGAGTAACAGGTAGTAATAAGACGGTATACAAATACGTGAGATCTGGCAGTTGGTGAAGAAAATGACAGTTTAGAGTACTTGTGTGTGTTTGTGTGATGTACATATATGGTAGGGTCCATGTATATTGGTTATTATAATGATGATGAAATTAATGGAAACTGTAAAAATGTAGATCACTTGAAGTTCCCTTCGTTTTCTCTTTCTGTCTTTCTCTCTCCCTCTGTCATTCTTTTATGCTACAGAATGGAATGGAGCTGGGGGAATCTAGAAAGCCTCTGCTGGTTAATCCATCATACTTTGACAACTGAATTCCCAGAAACAGAGTATTAGACTTTCACACAAAGTGACGTTTTGACTGGAATCTTTCAAGGTCGAGCCTGTGAGGTTCGGAGAGGAGGACCACCCCATGGTGGGTCCTCAACTAATGGTAGCTTCTAGGGTAGTTTCTATTTATTTACCTCATTAAGAAACCAAGGATTTCAATTTCCGACCAGCCAGTTCTACCATCTCAATACTATCTCAACCGTTATGTCAGAGAATGTTTCGTAAGAAATAAAGACTGACAGCCGTCGTGTAGACTTTTACACTGAAGGGGCAGAATAAAAATGTTAAGTGGTTTTAAAAAAATCAGGAAAATGAGATTTTGGGGCCATCACCCAGCCGATAAACTTGTCTTATTTTAGATTGTACATCATAAAGATTAAAAATAAAACCCAAGCTTAACTACATTGATATTTGAAATAAGAACATTCATTTACTTTTCAAAACTGCCCCAGCACAATGACAGAGGCAGTTATTTTTGGTAAAAGTGGATTGTGGACAGAGTAGCTGGCGAAAATGCTTGTAAGTATTCATGTTAGGACAAAAACCTTCCTGGCACTGAGAAATCTCAACTGGTTTTTCAGCTGCACTGTGGTTTATTGTGTGCTTTAAATCAGCTCTAAGACTACACTACATACCATTGTGTCTGTTAGAAAATCATTATGGTGCAATTAAAAGCAATGTTGTTTCACAGACAAACATGGAATTTTCCTCCGTGTCTGATGGCTGCGCACTACCTTTGTGCCTCTTGTGATTTGCACACTTGTGATGGTCAAGAGATACAGCTGTCGGGAAAACACTCAACAGATGGCAGTTGCGAGGTGATGCTTCATCCTTTTTTGGATGCTCTCTGAAACCTGAGCGCGGGACTTCCTTAAATGCTGGTGTGCAACTGACTGTTTTGAAGAAACATGGGTCTGGAATGTTCAGTGACAAAATTCATCTTGCCCCAAGAATGAAGGGAAATTGAAATGTCCTTATGATATGAAATGTGCAATATAAGAGTAAAATGTATTGTCCTTGGAAACTTTTTAACTATTCCAATTAAGAACGGCTATGACGAGAGCCTGAAGCATTGGTAGATAGATAGATCTCTTTCTTCAGGAGGAGAGTGAGGCAAGATCAATCAGTTCTTTCATTTTTGTAAAGCTCTTTAAATATTGGCTTTATATATTTTTAAAAAAGAGCAATTTAACCTTGGCTTCAGTAATGACATGACTTGTTGAATGACATAGTCGCAGATGCAATTAATCTAAGTGGTTTAAGAATTAATTAAGTGGTTTCTTCCTACATTTTAGGTAGCATTTTAACATGAAGCACTTAAGCTTCTATCTTTATTACTTATACAATACGTATGAGTGTATAACATTATTATGAGAATAAGAAAATAAGAGGAAGTTGATCGACAAAGATACAGAACTATGTGCCGCACCATGCTTGTAATTGTGCTAGATCGTTCAGTATTCAGAATCTGAGTTACTGATTCTGTATGACTGACATGTTTCTTCCTCTCAAGTTTATACAAACCCTTTCAGGTTCTAGAGTCTTATTTCTGCCCAGTGAACATTCTGAGTTATCTGGATGTATACATTTTAACACGATGACAAGACAGTGTTGGATAATAGGCATATGTTCTGCTTCTGTGTTCTAGAGAGTATTCTGAGCATACCTGCCGGCCGGCTCAATCCCCCCTCCAATGCTGCTAAATAATATCTGGCTATCTTTAGTTTGACCTGAATATGAGTATAGGCCTATAAAATCTCAAAAGCAGCCAACATGGGGATAACCATGTCCTATAGCATTAAGCTTAATTTTGTCAAAATTGTTGTCTTTTCTTTTTGTGTTACAAAATCATGTCCAGCAGTTCACAAAGATTTATATTTCTTCTCAAACATGACACTCTGACATTTTCTGTTTGTCTATTCATGTCCCAGAAGAGGTAACCACATGCTATATATGTTTTCTGTTAATATATTTGCAAGTTGGTCTTGCTGGTTGGTCTCAGAAAGATTTCTAGTGGATAAAACATGTGGAATGAAAAGCTGTAAAAAGAAGTCTTTTTAGTAAATGCATAGCAGGTCAGGGAACAGGGGCAGAGGTTGTAGGAAACATGATAAACTAAATAGTATAGCTTTGAAACACATTGTATGTGTTTTGCAACAAAAACAACATTTCACTTATTCTAAAACTTTAATATATGCCAGGTATTATCATAAGTATTTTACATCTTTTATTTTATTCTCACACATATGTGAAATCGGCGTTATTATTCCCATTATACTAATGAGAAAACTGTGGCACAGAGCTGATAAATAATTTGCATAAGGTTCTGCAATAAGATGGTCTTTCAGGTCCTTATAATTTCTTACAAGAGTATACTTGTTTCTTCCCTAAACAAAATACAATTCTGTGCACGTAAGATATTCCATGATATTCCTACTGGATGTAGGTGCTAATTAATAAAGCAATGAAAAAATAGATCTATTTTTATAATAAAATGTATCTATATAGCTTTTAATACGGTTTCTATAAAAAAGTTTGATGGATATAAAAATGTGTGTTCTTTTGAAGGATTCAGACTTTTTTTTTCTTTGGCCACATCACACTACTTGTGGGATCTTAGCTCCCCAACCAGGGACTAAACTCTGGCCAGCACAGTGAAAGCGTCGAGTCCTAACCACTAGATTACCAGGGAATGCCCAGATATTTTTATAAGTTGAGTATTGGTAATTTTCCCTCAAAATTTAATTTGTTTTCTGATTGATATAAAGACAATTTCATGACATCCTTCGATAGAAATTAAAATATAGTCCTTCCTTTCATCTGTTGAGTGAAATAAGTCTGTAAGTAAGATTACTGTACTAAGTAAATTTTAGAGACCCTCTTTCTATTGTCTGTAGAAGGTAATGTGTTCCCAGTTGAACCAAGTGTGGGAATGACCTGACAGGACACATTTTCAAAATAAGTGTACCATAAAAATGATCGGTAGAACATATTCTATGCAATTAAACTTTGTTTTCTCCCCAGATTTTGAAAGTAGCAACCTCTGTTGTCTTACACCAAAGATAGATGTCTAATTGTATACCTAAAAGTGAATCCTAGATTTTCATTTGTCTTTTATTCCAGTACTATATAATCAGGGGAGGGGAAAAATATGTTAGTTGAGATGCTCTACCGTTACCTCCAGTATCTTGCCACAATACTGGCTTCTAGTGTGACACTGGAATGAAAGCTCAAATACTTATGTGGACAAGACAAACCCACAGTGGAGCAAAGCACCATGAAAGCACATGCAGCAATGAAGACAAAGAAAGACCATTGTCTTATAGTAACTGTTTAAAGTTGTGAATATATTACTATGAATCTAAGCCATGATGAGAGTGGGATATTACAGTTATAATTGCTATTTGAGATTCTTCTCCTGCCTACTTCAAATAGATAAGAAGAGTCTAATTTTTTCAACAGTTCTGAAGCCTTATTTTATGGTATCCGTTATTGTACAATTTTAGATTTGAACCAGTATGAGCTTTATCTCTAGTTATGATGTTCACATCCCCATAAGTAAGAGGAGAATCAATAGTAAAAGGAAACCAGCAAATTGTAGTCTTTGCAATAAATCTAAGGTATTAGGCGGGCATAATTTAAACAGCTGTTTTTCTTTTCCTGAAGAATAAACACATAATAGGAGGAAAAATGAGGCTCTAAAGGGATTACACATTCCTAAATATTTTATAGCTGGGTTAAATGCAATGTTGTGCTTTAGTTCCACCACTGAATATTTGCTGATGATCATTTACTCACCAACTGAAAACCCAAAAGATGTTATTTGAGGTTTTTGGTGTGGTTTCAGCTTCAGATCTTCTGTCAGGGTTTCACTGTGTGATTGGAAAGAGCAACTCTTTGCATGTAAGAATACAGATGCGTGTGATTTAAGCAGGGAAACGTACCATCGTGTTTTGACTCAGCTGATACTTAATGATTTACCATTTAGTGTAGTTCATCTTTCATAACCCTGAGTTCAAACAGAAGCACCTGCTATTAGGGATGCAATAGTACTGAACTTCCCACCAATGACCTAGGAGAGCTTTTTTGTAGTTTTAGATACTGGACCCACCTGGCCTTTCCCTTAACCATGACAACTGAAGAGAAACAGTTTACTTCCCATCAGTGGAGACCTGGACAGAATGTATAATTATGCCAGATAAAGATTTTCAAATCAAAACTCCTTGGGTTAACATCACTCTGCTGCATTGGAAGACAAAACAATGCACTTTATCTCATTGCCAAAACAACAATGAGAAAACTCAGAAAGCATATGAAAAATCATGCTGAGCTGAAATCAGTTATAAGGGTAGGTGTGTCCCTGGTTTCAAACTTGGAAGATAAACTCATTTTCTTATAATTTCAATTTGCTTTTATTAGTGTGGAAGCTTTTTGGTAAGGCATCTGAAAAGGCCTCCTCTCCCTGATTTTACAAAATATCTAGGTAGGTAGAGATATAGATATTTAGATAGGTGGATGGATTGTTAGATAGAAAGATGATAGATAGATAGATAGATAAAGTATTTTTTAAAAAAAGCCTTTCAAAAAACTAAAGCATAAGAAATAGACATCTAATGAGATTGAAGCCTTTTGGAAGAAGATCCAATATGCTGATGAGAATTATGGTATTAATATTATCAAATAGAATGGTTTAAATACATTTTTTCTCTCCAAAGCACTGTTTAATTTAATAATCTGTTTTCACTTTGGCATCATTGGTAAGCAGTTGAAAAAGCAGATTACAGGCTAGGGAGCTTCTCTTTTCTGTCTTTTTCCCCGCCTTGTTTGGGTAAAATTCAAACATCTGTAAATTAGGATTTACAAGGAAGGAAGAGGATTATAAACTTTCATTACAATTACAGGTTCACCAGACAACAACTGTTGTCTAGTTATAACTGTATCTAATCCCTTGACTGCTTACAGTAGAGAAAGAATATTTTTCTTTTCCAACAATATTCATAAAAGATAGTGAAGGCAATTAGACCTTCACTGTGAGATGTTTTCACTGTGAGAAACATCCTTCAATGGTGTCCCCTCTGATGGAATTTCATGGACTCAGACTACTGTATGGGTCCCTTCTATCTCACTGAAGAATTTTTTGCTTATAAGTGAGAGTCAGGTCTTTCCTCTAGAGGTTTTCCTATTTAAAGTTTTTTGTTTTTTTTCTTTTTTTAAGCTTTGCCCATGGTTCAAGAGCATTTGTATTTACCTCTATGCATTATTTGAAAATACTGTCCTAGAGATATTTATGCATTTTCCAAAGTTTGATGATGCTTATAATTTTGGGTTTGTCATTCAGCAAGTAAATACAGAATTTGCATAACATTTATAATTATGCCATTTAAAAAGATAAAAGAGATTTTCTGTATGAGGAAAAGTCTTTGCTGAAAAGGAAGCAGTCAAAAGTATAAAAGTGCGTTACGTTACACTTTACCATCATTGTTAAAGTTGTTGATAGAAAGTTCCTCTGTCCTCTTTTGAGGTGAGTTCCACTGCCTGATCTGCTACTGGTGCAGTGCATAGGATTCCTGGATTCTCAGGCTCATCATTATTTGTGGAGAAAACCTTTCAGTTGTTCATTTATTTGTAGCATTTAACAGACTCCATGTGAAGGAGTGGATACATTAATGTAGGGAATTGGGCCAAATTATCATGATTTCATTTAAAAAGGAATGATCAAAGTGTACATTTTATTTTCACTTGGAACTGTTTAGATAAGTTGCCACGAATTGGAAAGCAAGTGTAAATGTATCAGCCTCAACAAGTTAGAAAGTTTGATTTGGAATACTACCTAAATTCATCCTTTCAGCCTGAATACAGACAGGTATTTTATGAGATTTTTATTTCCCTATTTGCTCAATTCCAAGATTTATGAGAGTTCTAATTTGAACCATGGCAGAAATGCCACCACAGAAACAGTGGGGGGCTTTCTCCACAACATTTTATTATAATTGTTTCCAGGCCGCAGGGCATACTATCATGTGGAAGTATGTATTTTAAAATGGTGTTTCAAATTTATTTAGCCTTTTAAACTTTTAAAGTAAAAATCTATTCTTTTTTAGTTTGTTCTTAGAGGGGGAGTTATTCTGGTTCATTCTCTTTTGATTAGCCTTGGCATATTTCTTGGTTAGCTCTTGTTGGACACTGCATTTTCACAAACAGCCAGAATAGATTTCAGTGTTCAGTGAGCTAGATTATTCATGTTATATGAATGTGGTTAGAGCACTCAATGAAACTAAACATTTCACAATTGTCTATTATTATGAGCTGTTTCCAAGTGAGCTTCTTAAAATACTTTTTAAAGGGGAAAAATAAAAGTAAATGTGATATTGTCATACAAAGAAAGTCTCTAAATAATGCCACATTTGACTCGAGGTGGCTGTTAGGGTTAATATCAATGGAAATTTCCTAATGTAGCTTAGGGACCATTGACTTATCTTAAAAAAAAAAAAAAATCACCAGATCACACAATGACAATATTCAAATTAGAAAAGGTTAAAAATGTATCAAATCTTTTTAAAGAAATGACCTATCAACCTTAGAAGTAAGAAAACTATGTCTGTAACTCAAATTATGAAATAACAAGCCAACATTTCTGTGAGAGAATGGTAGACTCTAACGCAACAAGTAGAGGCTAGTCACAGTTTTTCTATCTACCCTGTGACCTTAAATAATGTCACTGTTCACATCCCATGGCATGATACCATAATACTAAAGGTCTTGTAGAGAAAAATAATCCACTCAAAGAGGTTGAAGTAAGGTATTATTGATATAGGAAGGAAAATAGATTCACTTCTCTTACTTACACGATTCTAAATCACAGGAAAAAGTCATACTCGGACCTAATGGAATATTTTAAGGGAAAACTAGATAAAAATAATAATAATAATAAAATTAAAGAAAAGCACCAAGCGGAAACTTCTGAATAATTTTGTAAAATAATAGTCAAAGTTAATGACTAAAAATCCATGGCTTTCATCTTAAGGAATTACCATTTTAGAATCAAATAGTGGCAATTAAAGCATTTTTTTCTTATCATCAAAATGTGAGTTTTTAAAAAATCACATTTAACACTCCTCATTTATCCCTACACCTTTTAGAGGAACAACAACAACAAAAAATCCTACAATATTCCTCATGGTCACAACATGTAATGCACAACATGTAATGATAAAATGCAATTCAGGACAATTTAAATTGTATTTTATAGGAAAAAGAAATAAGGAAATAAAAGAAGATGTTTGTTATACCTAGAATAAAACATGGCATGAAAAGAAAAATCTCTTTAATTCTTAAGGCAGTGATCCTTAGTGCATGTTCTGAGAACCACCTCCCTGAGAATTACCTGTGAAGCTTGTTAGAAATGCTGCTGATTCCTGGGCTCTCTGCCAGATCTACTGAGCCTGAATCCAGGGAAATGAAATTCAGAACCTGTTTTACTACATACATAGTCACAGATGCATCTTTAGTGTGGACAACTTTCAGAATTACTCTCTTAAAGGCAAATCTTTAGCCTATATGATGACTTAGAATTACTGGCCAAATCAGAGTAAACCAGTGGGGTGAGATTAACTCTGAAACACATGGAATAAAGAGAAGTTAAATATTTTCTGTTGCATTCTTGGGATTGTAGATTATCTTCTACATGGTAGCTTTCATCCAATGTATATTAAATGAATAGATAAATGGAATTTCATCCATAACAGAGACAAATATCATTTAGATACAAAATATACATGTTAGAATAGGAGGTCACAATGAGGACTTTTCAAAGGAAACATTATTTTATCTACTATATGTATATGATACTTGGAACATAGAAGATAAATAATTTAAGTTACAGAGAAGGTAACAAGGAAGGGGCAAGCTTAAAGATAATCATAAACTCTTTAGCAAGTCCCTAATATAAGAGAGAGAGATGAATTTGCTAGCCATTACTTTTTAAAACTTTATATATATATATATATATATATATATATATATATATTTTTTTTTTTTTTGCAGTATGAGGGCCTCTTACTGTTGTGGCCTCTCCCGTTGTGGAGCACAGGCTCCGGACGCGCAGGCCCAGCGGCCATGGCTCACGGGCCCAGCCGCTCCGCAGCACGTGGGATCTTCCCGGACCGGGGCACGAACCCGTGTCCCCTGCATCGGCACGCGGACTCTCAACCACTGCGCCACCAGGGAAGCCCCAAACTTTTGATATTTTTAAGTAGAACGATTGTTTAGGTTAAGCACATTACAGTTCTGTATTTAGGGATAAAATTATAACACTTAAAATCAAGAATATGAATGTTCTTACCCTTACATATTTGCTGAAGGTAAGATTACTTCCGTTTTAGCAACGAGAACAATGAGAAACTCATTTTTACATGTTTATGCATGTACTCACTCATTTGGCAAATATTTACTCATTGACCACTCTGTTTACAGTTAAATATAGGTATGGTAGAGTTAAAATAAATATAGGTATAGGTATAGTTAAATATAGGTAAATAAGGTATGGTCCCTGACCACGGAAACTGATAATTCAAAATATTGAGAGAAATGGCCTAATTATATTACAAAGGGATAAGGGCAAATCTAGATCTATAAACACGTTGTGTCATATTTTGTGGATGATCAGTAGTATATCAGGGACTATATTTTTCTTTCATAAACCTCTCTCATGAGTCTGCATGGAGACCACATAATTTAACAGGTAAATACATACTTGAAGGTGAAGGTCAAGGACTAGTTGCAGGAAAGATGCCTCCGTTGGTATTTCAGCGCAAGCCCAGAAGGAAGCATTTTCCTTTTAATCACAGATGGTTACCTACCAAAGTCAGATGCTCTGAGTTGGGTTATACTCATTGGGAGTATTTGTGAGCAAAAGGCATTAGCACTTACATCTAATTCTCTCTTTGTTGAAGCAAGCTGTCATAGGCTTAATAAACATGTACTCTATTGTTTATAGACCATCATTAAGAGCAGCGGTAATATTTCCCTTTCCCCTTCTATCTTTGTTAGGGACACCTCCTTCCCCATTATTGTTAAACTGGGTGTGTCTATATCCTGCTCCTTTTGTAATAATCTGTTTAACCTCTTTAATAGTTTTGTCTGTTTAATTAATGGACTAGCCCCTAACTACTGAGGCCACTTTTGTGTAATTTTAACAAAGAGATTATATAAACACACACACTGGTGTCTCTTAATTAGAAATATGATGGGTAGATGAAGGTATTTGGCAATAACCGAAATCAGCGAGTCATTAAAAATTCTTCCATGATACTACAAATTTGTTTGTAATAGCCTTCTAATTGCAGCATATAAACAAAGACAAATGTGGGTTAGACTGTATATAAAAAGTATCCATCTTGTCTTTTCTGCTTAAGACAACTATAATTTCTACTGTTGGTACAGTTGAAATAAGGATAGAAAGCTATATCCCATGCCTTTGGCTGGCAAGCTTCTAATGTTCACGTGCCTTTTATGAAAGGTGGTCTTCCTTTATAAAATGTTTGTTGTCAGTTGGTAGCATTGTGTAGTCTAGGAGAAATCACAAGAGATGCAGGTGCCTTATGAATAACCAGATGGGAAACGGAAGATGATCACACTTCCTCCTAGACTCTTTGAGTCAAGTAGGAATGACAAAAGATTTTCCTTTGAAATGGTGAGGAGAGTGAAACTGAATTTTAAAATGTCTTGTATACAAATGACGATGATGCCTTACATAAGCCTCTTTCTTAAAGACACAAAACCTGTTTTCTTGAGCTTATCCCAGCACCAAAATACAGCCAGAGTCTGCGATCAGACTCAGCAGCTGTTTAACAGTGCCAGAACTACTTATGAACTTCCAAAACTTTTCTTTCAAGCAAAATAATATCCTCCAAAATCACACTCTGAATTCATTCACCGCTGACTCAGAGGGAAGAGTGCCATCTATTGAATCCTGTCCTCTGTATTCACAGCACCTGATGGATCCTTCCCAGGCTCCCTTCCACCCACCTACCGGCACATCCTGTTTCCCTCAGAGAGCTGGATATAATAATGCTCTGAGGTGGTCTGAAGTTCACGTGTAAGTGTGCTCATATCACGCTCTATAATTTGAGGAAAACACATGAATTTTAATCAGTTTTTAAAACAACCAGGCCTCTCTTCTCATTTACTAGAATGGAAAAAAATCACTTTTATTACTTTAAAGATGCCAAACAGTGCCATTTTATTACTGTGGGAAGCTGGAAGTCATTTCTGAACTCTTTTGGCAAGAGTGCTATGTAGAGCATCCAATTCAGTCCTTTAAGTATCTTCTGAGAACCACCACACAATCTGTGATTTACTGTCTCCAGGAGTTAAAGGGACCCTTTCTACCCTGAAACTGAAGAAAGAAAGGTGAAATGTGTTTAAGAAGCATCCCATGGGATTTGCAAGAATATGAGACAGTACAGAGTGAGCCAGATCTAAAGAATATTTTGATAACCCACAAACACTTTCCAACTTGTAATTTTCAATTTGGTTTTTAAAAGTTGTGTTGGTAGCCTTTAAAAATTGTGTTTCGTATATTGATAGGTCTTCAGGCCACTTTCACAAACTTCTTACATTTTGTGGCTTAGAGGCTCCATTCCCTCCCCCGTCCCCTTGCTAAATAGGTTTGGTACACTTTTGCAGCAAACACAACATCATAGTTAAATATATGTATACTATGTTAATTTTTATACACATATATACATAAATATATACACATATACATACTCCCATAATGTGCAGCACTTAAATTTTATAAACACGTATTTGACTAAGACAAATTAAAACAAGAGTCAAATGGAGAATTTGCATGTTTTCTATTTAACATACCAGAAGATGGCATGCCATTCAGTAGCAACCAACAACAATTTGAATTTACATATTCTTTAGCTGACTCAAATCTCTAGTATTTAGCACTATGTAAGCTGAGAGACTGCTATGGTTGTCAGTTAAAATATACTCACACATGTATATTTTGCTCCCAATTTTATTTTGTTTGGATATTTTGCCTGGCTAGTTTATATTGGAGGCAGAAACCCAGTAAGAGAGAAAAAAGATATTTAACCGCTAGTCAGAAAATATATTACACGTAGTGCCTGACAAATGGTGGGCTCTCTATAAATACATGATAAAATAATGAATGGATAAATTATACCACTGTGGAAAATAGTCTATTACATCACAAATGAGAAGCTGTCTGATAGTGTAAAAAAGTCTAGCATGTGATTTTTCTTGACAAAAATCAGTGAACTACTGACTTTAAGTAAAAGGCCAATCTTTACTTGCTTTTATATTTTTAAGCTTTGACTAGTAATTGTCTAATGCAACTCTCAAAGGAGTGGATAATTTTTCTCTGGTTATAAACAACCTAAAATCTTTTATGGCAAAACGTCTCTTCAGTAATTACATTCTTAACAGAGTATTATATTCATAAATGGTATCACAGAAGCATCCATGATGGTAGCATGCAGTTTCCATGTCTTTTTTTAGGTGAAATTAATATTTTCTTACAACGTTGTGGTTATTAATGAGGAAACCATTATTTTTCTTGTTCTGCCAGGTAGGTAAATATAATTTGATGTTTGGAATGGCATACTATTAAGGTATTGGGAATATTATGTGTTCTGTTCCTTGTTAGGACCAGGATGATATATCTGTTCTGAAGTAGAAGATTCACACTTGGCAGTAAGTTTAAGATTTCACGCTGCTTTCATTGCTAAATCTAGTAGGGGTAACAGCGGCCAAATCTTCAAGTAGCACCTGCCAGGCAAACGGTGGACGGAAAGGAGGGCTTCAGCTGGGGAGTGTAATACAGTGCCTCTATCCAAAGGTATCCAGGATATACAATTTAGAGGAGTAAAATCAAAGCTTTGATGTATATGTAACAAAAAAGTAGAGAAAATTTCCAAGAGCAAATTTATCACTAACTTGCGAGTCACCATCAATGTCTATTAAAGGGAAACAATAGAAGAAAGAATGGTATTTAAAGATAAAGTAGGAAAATGAGTCAGTTAAAAAAAGTATCTTTTTTTTTTTTTTTTTAATAAATATGTCCAAGAAGCTCTGTCCATTTAAAGCTAGCACATACACTGGACTGACTCATACATTTCCTATATGTATATGTCACTTAAATTCTTATATTTCCATCTTTCCACCCATCAACCAACCTTCATCCAGTCATCCATCTATACCAACAAAGTATTTACAAATAATTTTATTTTTTCATCCATTCATAAATCCAACCTGTTTTGGGTACCGGCTGCATGACAAGCAACATTACTAGTGATATAAAGACATAGAAAACAGAGTCCCTTCCCTCAAGGAGCTTAGAGTTCAGTTGAAGAGAAAGTTAAGTGTATCAATACTACACATTGTGATAGATGCTAGGATAGCACTACCCAATGAGGATAGAAGGGCTTCTAAATCAGACTGGTGGGTCTGGGAAGGCTAACATTAAAGTTGAATTTTAAAAGACAAGTAAGAAAAATTAGGTAGATGATGAAGAGGAAAGGAATTTTAGATGAAAGGCATGATGTATGCAGAATGTGTCCTTAATAACTGGTATTCTTTTATGTTCACAGTATAGTCATTTAACAAAATTCTATCCCTTTACACATAACAGGACACAATGACTCAATTAAAAATGACCTGGGAAGGCAATAGAGTTTAGTGATTACATGTACTGGCTCTAGAACCAGACTTCTAAATCCTGGCTCTTCTCCTTTATAGCAGATAACTTGGAGGAAATTACTCAACATCTCTCTGACTCAATTTTCCTTTATTCAATTTGGGGATAATATTATATCTCTTTTTTTTTTTAATTAAAATTTTATAGCTTACTTTCCATGTACAGTTATTACAAAATATTGGCTATATTCCCCATGTTGTGCAATATATCTTTGAGCCTATCTTGCACCCAATGGTTTGTATCTCTCCCTCCCACACTCCTATATTGTCCCTCACCCCCACTGGTAACCACTAGTTTGTTCTCTATATCTGTGAGTCTGCTTCTTTTTTGTTATATTCACTAGTTTGTTGTATTTTTTAAGATTCACATATATGTGATATCACACAGTATTTGTCTTTCTCTTTCTGACTTATTTCACTTAGCATAATGCCCTCCAGTCCATCCATGTTGCTGTAAATGGCCATTTTTTTTTTATGGCTCAGTAGTATTCCATTGTAGATACATACCACATCTTTACCCGCTCATTTTTTGATGGTCACTTAGGTTGCTTCCATATCTTGGCAATTGTAAATAATGCTGCTATAAACATTGGCATGTATGTATCTTTTCAGATTAATTTTTTTTTTTTTTATATATATACCCAGGAGTGGAATTGTTGGGTCATATGGTAGTTCTATTTTTAGGTTTTTGAGAAACCTCCATATTGTTTTCCACAGTGGTTGCACCAATTTACATTCCCACCAACAGTGTACAAGTATCCCCTTTTTTCTACATCATTGCCAACATTTGTTATTTGTGTTCTTTCTGAAGATAGCGAGAACAAATAATTTTAAAATTTGTTTGGAAACACAAAAGGTCCCAAATAGCCTAAACAATCTTGAGGAAGAAGAACAGAACTGGAGGAATCACAGTCCCTGACTTCAGACTATACTACAAAGCTACAGTAATCAAAACAGTATGGTACTGGCACAAAAATAGACACAGGTCAATGGAACAGGATAGAGAGTTCAGAAATAAACCCACATACTTATGGTCAATTAATCTATGACTAAGGAGGCAAGAATGTACAATGGAGAAAAGACAGCCCCTTCAATAAGTGGTGCTGGGAAAACTGGACAGCTACATGTAAAAGAATGAAATTAGAACATTCTCTAACACCAATAAACAAACAGAACCTAATTAAACTTAGAAACTTTTGCACATCAAAGGAAACCACTGACAAAAGGAAAAGATAACCCCCTACTGAATGGGAGAAAATATTTGCAAATAATATTATATCTCATAGTGACTATTAAATTAATTTATACATGAAACAGTTATGTATATCTGGCATAAAATAATCTTTTAATATATGCTAGCTAGGATAATATTTTTTCCTTTGTTAAAATTTACTTATTGATAAGAATAGTGATGATAATAATAAACAGGTTTAAGGGATGTATAAGAGCTATCAGAAACTGAGATTTACTACATTCAGAAGCTAAAGAGATTTAACCTTTTTTGAAACTTAAAACTGCTTGTCACAAGATAGAGAAGTCACTAGCGCTTCAGTTAGATGTCCTGAGCTCAGATTTTGTTGCTGTTACCTTCCAACTCTGAAGTCTTGGTCATGTAGCTTAATGCATGTGCCTTGGTTTTTTATCACTCATGGTGCTACTAATGACACCAACATATCCATCACGGGTGTCTGGGAGGATTAAATGGGATGACATGTATAAATTTGTTCCGTCATCCAAAAAAAACCCTTTAAAATGCTTAGAAAATATGTAATGACTAATCTAAGGATTGTGAAAAATATCTTTCCCAAAATACTTCCTACAGTTTGAGAGATAACATATAAATATTCTCATCTGCATTCACTACCTCTGGAAAACACTGTTGAATGTTATTGCTGACTCTGAACGGCTGCCTTTGTGTCTTTGCCAGAACTTGCTCTGGGTTGCAGCTATTCATAGAATGCCCTTGGATAATGTGATAGGTTGAATTCGAATTACTCCTCCAATCATTTTGGATGCAGTAATAATGCTAACTAGAATGGTCATCTGGAGAATAAACTAAGCATGGCATTTTTAATAAAATCTTTCTTTTTTGTTTTTTTTTTTTTACATTTATTTTATTATTTTATTTTTCGGCTGCATTGGATCTTTGTTGCTGCGCGCAGGCTTTTCTCTGGTTGTGGCGAGCGGGGGCCACTCTTCGTTACGGTGCACGGCCTTTTCGTTGCGGTGGCTTCTCTTGTTGTGGGGCATGGGCTCTAGGCGCAGGGGCTTCAGTAGTTGTGGCTCGCGGGCTCTAGAGCACAGGCTCAGCAGTTGTGGTGCATGGGCTCAGTTGCTCTGCGGCATGTAGGATCTTCCCAGACCAGGGCTCGAACCCGTGTCCCCTGCACTGGCAGGAAGATTCTCAACAAGCGCACCACCAGGGAAGCTCAAAATCTCTTTCTTTTTTTTCTTTAGAATAACACAAAAGCAGATCATATAATGAATGCTATTTGAGTAAATAAGCATTAAACATGCTAACATGTTAATGAATTTCCTGTAGATAGATATTATAGGCTTTAAAATACCACTAATCTCAGGTGGAATACAAATACAAAACAGCTTTTTAAAAAATCATAAATTGTAGGAAGACAGATATTGCACTAGATCTTTTCTGGAATTACTTTTAATTGCAAATATTGCTTTAACATTGAGAACCCAGCCTACCCAAGCATATACAGGATAGCTTTAAATAAATTCAGCTTATACATCATGTTGCTAATACTATTAAGATCTTTGGTCTCACAAACATCTTTTCTGCTTTTTTCCACACATATCAATTACTTAATACTGTTACTTCTAAGGCCAGGGCACCTTAGTCTGCCTGAAGGAGTATGGAAGTTCCAGGCTACCATAGCTTCTATTTTATTAAATTTTTTCTTTCTTGCCTTCAACCTGATTTCTTCTCGGTCTGACCTAATTCCTTTGATGACTGGGGCTTGGAGGCCTGTGCTAATCTGCATCATGGATATGTGGAGGAAAAGTGAGACAAATGAAAGAAAAGTAAAGGAAGGAAAGATGGCACCTAGGCAAGAGTGCTCTTCAAAATCAAATAAGCATTTTGAAAGCAGGCCATTTTTGTTCTACCCCATCCTTTAAAGAGAACCCCAAATTCAATGCTTGGTCTCAAATACAAATCTCCCCTCCGCTCTAATTCTTTACTTTTTTTTTTTAAGCTACCTAGTAAAACATTTTATGGCGAGGACAAAAAAGACAATGGCAGAATGCTAATTATTAGCATCATGTGATAAATCCAATGTAAGAAAAATATCTGTTTGTGAAAAAAATAAGTCATGTTCTAAAAGTCATAATGAAAGAATATATTTGTGCTGGCTTTGATGTAGAGATCCTGCAATAACCTAAGCTTTGTCACTAAGCTTTGGGACGTGCTGATGTTCAGAGCTTTTTAGACCTGTCCACTAACTTATTGTTCCTCTGAGTCTGTTCCCAGTTTTTTTCCCTTTGGGAAGCAGGTTCTTCTTACTGCTCAAATATGCATTCAACATCTTGTAGTCATTAATATCCCAGAGGCAGGGGGTAAAGGGGCAGCTTTTCAAAGTGTCTCTGCTCACTTGATTTTGGATTACTACTACAAATCCTGGAGAAGTGGGAAGGTGAAATTTATCCTTCCTCGGTAACAAATTACAGGTTTTCTTCTCTGAGATGTTAAGGAGTTGTGATTTTGTGTGGATTTACCAAAAAAGGGGTGTATTTGTCCATCTGTGATTTGATGAATGACGATTCACAAAGCCATCAGTACACCTGCTCCCATGAGAAGAGATATACTTTATCTAAAGCAAGAAAATGATCAGTAACAGTAATTGTTTTCAGCACAGTAGCATGCATTGGTTCAGGCATATTTTCACTTCACAGATGTTTAAAGTCACTCGGCACTCAGCCTTCAGACTTGTTATTCATTTGGCATCCAAATTCATGTTTCATAGCCATGCGGCTACCTAATGTGCCATAAATAGAAACAATCCTCTGAATTTCAGAGCTATACCCTGGGCCTGCCCTAACCTATGCAGCTGCCTAACCTACGCAACTCCTGTGTTTCAGGATATATTTGCAGATTCAAAATACTTATTTTGGTCAGTTGCGTAAAACCATTTATTCCTCAGATATCTAGACCTGCTAGTTAATATAAATCTGTGTTCTTTTGTATTTCTCTGCAGGGTGGTGGGTGTCTTCTTTATAATCTCCTTTTATTTGTACTTGTATTTGAATTGTGGATACACCAGTGAGCAGGAGAATGATCCTACCCTGGTACTTAGGAGAAAAGAAAAAGAACAGAGATTTGTAATCCAGATAATTCACAACCTGGAAAACTAACGGAGCCATGGTCCATAATGAATAGAATTTTAGAAAATATTAGTTTAAGTCATTAGGAATGATCACTTTGTGTGTGTGTGCACGTGTGTGTGCATGCATGTACACTATTGGTATATTTAAACACAAGCCCATGGAATCAGCATTTTTTATACTGATGAACATTTTTTGCAGTTCAGTCTGAACATTGTTCCTGGCAGAGCTGGCAATGCCATTTCAAAATAGCATTAAGCCTCACCATCATTTGCTACTTGATTCAAAGAAATAGAAAGTCATATAATGGTACAAGATGTTGCTACTTTATTTCATTGGCCCCTTCCACATAAACTAATGAATGTCTAAGGGCAGAAAATCCAGCTATAATTTAGGGCCTCAAACCATTCATTTTAGTTTTCCTTTAGCAGGGCTAGCTAAAACAATCTCATATTTAGTGGTTTATATTGTTCAATTTTGAAATACATTATAGTTTGAATATTGGGCAGGTAAGAGATTAATTTGCCTTTGTAAAATTGCACACCCTTGGGGGCAGTAGTATTTTATGCACAGGTAAACAGGAATTTTTTATCAGCAAATCTATGGAGCTGACATTTTTATGCATTCTACTTTTTTTTTAAAGCATGAGTTTAAGCCCATGAACGGTAGATTCCCAGTTTTAAATTGCTTGTTGAACTCATCTTTCTGTTTAATGTTTATGTGGGTCATAAACCAACATTAGGTGTAAACTTTACATATATTTATGTATGTATATATATATATATATATATATGTGCTTTCCTCAGAGACAAAAAATTTTATTATCAAGTTGAGTAAGTGAATAATTTTTTTCTACTTTAATACATATGACCCATTTCATAAAGGATGAAATATATATATACATATATAAATTTATATATATTATAAATATATATATAAATATGTATCTTATTTTACTGTAATAGTGAAATATATTTCACTATTGTGGTGAAATAAGAAGAAAACTATAAAAATGAGCATTGTCATCATACAGTGTATCTAGGACAGATTGCCTATTTTTTTTGCTATATTTTTGCAAAAATCAAAAATTATGATGAATATTGATTACACCGGCTTTGTATAAGGTTTACTCTATCCAAATTCCTTTACAAACAATTTTATTTTTATAAAATTCTGATGAGCAGTATGTGGTGCTGAATTCCTCAAGCAAGCTACGCTGAACGCCTATGATAATGATCACAGCAATTACAAACACAATAGATGTACCTCGCCTCAAATGAGATCTGAAGTCCTGATAAAAAGAAGACTGGGCCTCTTCCTTTTTCCTGTGTGTGACTTGTGTAGCAGCTTCTTTATCTATAACTAACAGGTCAAAATGCAAAGAGGCGATTTTGTAATATAATATAAAGAGAAACAGAAACCAAACCTCTTGCATTTCTACTGCTATGCTCACCCTTTTCTCAAATAATCTTGGCAGCTTTGCCTCTCTCTAATTTTGCTAACATCTCATAGATATAAAACTGTGCACCCCCAACTCTCTGGCTCCTTCCCCTCCCATCTCTCTTCCTTCCCACTGTTTCATTACATTTTTTTATGTGCATACCATCAAGTCCTCTTGGACACATAATAAGATTTGTGCCAGACTATGTTTCTTGGCTTTAACGGTTAGTTAGCTTTCCAGAATACACATGCTGCTTTATACATGCTTTTATTACTGACATCATGAGAATGCATCTCTCCTATGTTTACAATTGGGTGTTCACCCTTAAATAAAAACAATGAGATCAGGTTGTTTAAGAGAATCTTTGAAAAGCAGAATAAAAACAGCTGTTATCTGCTTGAATCATTTCATTTTCTTTCATGATCTGAATGATAATTATGTGTAGCAGTGGGCAGTCTCCAGCTCTCATTATATGCCATACATCAGAGCCTCTTTCAGGTTGGAATTGGGACTCTGTCCCCCAGTTCCAACAGGATCGTTTCAACCTCATTTCTAACAGGTGTTGGTATTTGCGGGAGGGATAAGGGGAGGATAAAACACCTTTGCTTGTTCCAACTGAGCTCCAGATTCAGGAGGCTGCTTTTCATTGGCAATGTGGGTTTGAAAGTCAAACCAGGTCCTTTCTGAAATCTCTCTCACCAGGAATGAATTACAAATATTTCCACATGTCAAACCAGTGTACAATAGGGTGGTCCTTATTAATCAAAGCTCTCTTAAACCAAGTACAGATGGTAGCAATGAACTTCTCTTCCATGAAGATTTCTTGAAAAGGGAAGAAAATACATCTCACAGAAGTGCACATTTCTTCACGTGACACCAGACGAGGAATAAGGAGCTTACACCAAATGTAACCAAAACCAAACCCAACAAAACAATAATAAATAAATAAAAATGTAAAAATCCCAGTGTTTGGATCTCAACAATCCAAACCAGAAGGTAGATTGAGCTGATTTCCATTTCACACAGCCCTCATCACAAGCCATTTCTCAAGATTCCACGACATTTGCCTAGAGACTGACAAGCTTAAATTGGTCTTAACCTCTAGAGTCCCCTTTTCATATCACAGATGTTGCTGATTGGGGAGCAGAGCTTCTTTCCCCAAAGTCAGTGATTTTCAAGCTCTGGTGTCATCTGCCACGGAGAGTGTAACTCCTCTCAGACAACAATGTCATTTGTTATTTTTAATTAACAGAAAAATGTAGATAGGAATGGTTGAAATTGCATTGTATTCAAAACTTGAGAGTAAGGAGAGTCAGAGAAGCAATTCTATTTAAAGAACAGCCCAGAGGCTGGACCCATGGCTGCGTTTCTCTGACCCCAGCTGTATTATCTAAGCCTCTCGGGTAGCAAAAAACTGGGTTGGGGAATCTCCTGGGAACAAAGACTCCTTGGGATGTTCTGTATGACCAGGTGTTACTATTTAGGAAGAGTATATTTCAGATGTTTTAGCAAAATTGGCTCCACTTCTCCACTCAAGATTGGTGCTATTATGGTCCCGTGCAGTCCTTCAAGGTGAGGGATCAAAAGACACTAGGGTGTCACTCAGTTCACACCTTATCTCAAAACAGTGTTAAACCTAAATTGTATTTGAAAGGTGAAAATTCTGTTGTGAAGCCCTTAACACAGAAGGTCTGTGATTTCCACTGATAAAAAAAAAATTCCATGATGTAAAAACTACCAGAGGCCTTTTCTCTCTAGCCTAAATCTTTTATACTGCAGCTGAGAGTGTATTTCCTTCTGGTCTGTGCTCTGTAAAAGTGAGCAATATTCAAAATTGTTTAATGTATGGGTAAAAATTTTTTAAAGTCTCATCTCAAACTTTTTCAAGATAATTACAGTAAAGATGGAAAATTTTTCTACTAATAGATTAAATGTGTTTATAACCTCAGATTAATTATAATCTTTTTCAAGATGACAAAAGTTTTATAGCATTTCATGAGGTAACAGTTGATTGGATTTTAAAAAGGAGTGAAATGAAAGTGTTATATATAGGGCTTCCCTGATGGCGCAGTGGTTGAGAGTCTGCCTGCCGATGCAGGAGACACGAGTTCGTGCCCTGGTCCGGGAAGATCCTACAGGCCGCGGAGCGGCTGGGCCCATAAGCCAGGGCTGCTGAGCCTGCGCGTCCGGAGCCTGTGCTCCGCAACGGGAGAGGCCACAACAGTGAGAGGCCCGCATACCGCAAAAAAAAAAGTGTTATATATAAGAACAATTCCCTTACTGCCATAATCATGATTCCACAATGACTTTTTTGGTGAGGGGAGGAGACTACCCAACTGATTTTTTTTAACTTATTGGAAAGTTGCAAAAGGCCTTGTGAAAACAGCCTCTAGTATTATTTAGAGAATGTGAGATATTTTGTTAAAGGTATATATATTACTTTACTTCAATACCTTGTACTATATTTCCGTATCCCAAAGAGTGTACTGAATGTGTAGAAATAGATTTGAATCCAGGTCTTGTCTTATTCAAAATAGATCATCCAATTCTAAGTTGACACAAAATCATGGGCAAGGGCTTCCCTGGTGGCGCAGTGGTTGAGAGTCCGCCTGCCGAATCAGGGGACACGGGTTCGTGCCCCGGTCCGGAAAGATCCCGCATGTCGCGGAGCAGCTGGGCCCGTGAGCCATGGCCGCTGTGCCTGCGCGTCCGGAGCCTGTGGTCTGCGATGGGAGAGGCCACAACCGTGAGAGGCCTGCGTACCGCAAAACAAAACAAAACAAAACAAAACATGGGCAAATGCCAAAAGAAGACCTCAGTCTTCCAATTTTCTTGTGGTGTTAAGTGATAATATCTCAGTGAAATTTAGTTTTGACTGTGCATGCTCCCCATCACAGACTGGGCATTCCTTAGAAAATATTTGTATATGCTTTTAGGCTTGTTACTGAACCATCATAAAATTCAGTGCTATTTGTGTACTCTGTGGTATAAACTAACAAAGTAATGTCTATGCTGAGAAGACAGTGAATGATTTAGAACATGTATTGAAGTCTCAACACTATTGAAGAATGTCTGAAAATTGTCGTAGAATATTAACATGGACTTTTAGAATCTTTGCTAAAAGCCATGTTTACCTTCAATTCAGATATTACACAAGTCTATAAGTATTTTATAGTAATCTTGGTTTGTCTACTAGTCTATTAGAATAAAATTAAAATAGGAAGATGTCACATATCTGTCCATTAGAGGGAATTAGTGAGAGTGCCCATGAGTGAGAAGAGAGAGTAGAGAGAGGATGATATTTTAATGGAAGAGTCAGAGGAAGAAATGAAGGAAAAGGAAGAAGAGGTCTAATTCTCCATCTAGATAATAGTAGGTCCCAAAAGTTGCTGTAATTTGTCTAAAATCATAGATCTAGTAGGTGGTGGTAAAAGGGTTGATATTCTGTTGTCTGATTCCGGGGGCCATAAGCTTCACTGTGCTCTAGTGAGCTAACAGGACATGAGGTCTATCCATCAATTATTAACTACCAAATAAGATACTTTAATCAGATCTTCTGATTAAAAACCAAAGACCTGGACTTTCTCTATCTACAATCTCTGTCATCTTAGGAAGGAGCCATAGATAAGTTACCAAAATACAAAAAGACAAACTTCAAACATATATGTAAACTTTTTTTTTTTCTGGAAACATTTAATTTTAAGTACATTTTTTCTTTTCAAGAGTACCACTTATTGAACTCCTTGATGATAACATCACTTTTGATATGAGAACAGGAGGTATTATCATTAAAGAAAAGTGTCATGCAAATTCCATTAGATTCTTTATTTTCTATTGCTATTATTCTGGAATTAATTGCTTGTTACCAAGAACATCTCTTCCCAGATTCCTCTGAACAGATGAGACCTGTTGTTTAGATTTTCCCTCAACTGAATGAACCTTCTTATCTTATACATGTCACAATTTTTATTACACATTTTAAAAAATGGTTGAAAAATGGGTGCCACCTAGAAATGTATTCAGCATAGAGTGGGATAGTTAGTAAATATTTTTCAAATGAATAAATGAAAGTCACTGGCCTTTGACAAGACTCTTTGGGGGTAGAGGTGATGAATAGATCACATAAAGACCGGTTGCATTCTGGGGACATGGTACAGTAGGCATGCTCTATGGACAACACCATTTCATGGAAAGATATGAAGAATAATACTGAGCAGCCTGAAGAAAATGGAGAAAACAAGAGCGACTTAAAAGAAAAAAAACTGAGTTATCATTTTGCTTCAAAGGGAGATAGGGAGTTTAAGAGGAAATATTTTACTTTTTACAGTAGTTTTTGTAGTTTCAGAGTCCCTTTCCGCAGTCTTATTAAAACAAGTTGGCTGTGGTTAGATCCTGTAGATTAGAACAATGTACACCAGAGGGTTGATGGCAGCAGTAATATCACCTTTATATGGTGGATTCTCTTGCTGTGTATCAAGGAATCATCACCCATTGACCCTTGAGTGCAGGAACTCGTATGTGATTAATCAAGGAAGCACTATCTTTGTTGAACTCTGGAGAAAAAATTCTGTACCCAGCAGGTGAATAACATATTAGGGAGCCTGGCAGGCAGAGTGGCATATTCCCTCCTGACCTCAATTTCCCAAAGACTCTGTGTAGTCTTGTTTGTGGATGACACACTCAATGGGAAAAGCACCAGGCTAAGAAAAACAGCGAGGATCCTACCATAACCCTATGGTATAGGGAGACAGTTGTCTTCTCATTTAGTTAAAAAAGGAGGCTAGATTTCACTGGCATTTGAGAAAGAAGAAGGATAGACTAATTTGATTACCTGTTTTGAAAAGAACTGTGTCATGTACTAAGTCTTTTGTTACGTGTTTGTATCTGTTTAGTTTACTACTATTGGAATTGCAAAAAAAAAAAAAAATCTGTTCTTAATCCTTTAGAGAGAAAGCCTGGTTATTTTATTATTTCTTCTCTATGGTTGAATGAGTGGTTATTTTCGAGGGGGGGATGTTTATAGAGATTTAAGCATAATATATATTTGAGTTTATTTTTATTTTAAATTTAAAAGTTAAAACTGGGACAAAATTATGTGGGTTTTATTCCCCTAAACAGACAATCCACTAATGCACAGTCAGTTTGAGCAGGTAGGTGAAAATGATGCTACTTAATTACTTCATGGACAACTAAGATGTTTCCTGAAGTTCGTTAAAAAAAAATTCTCAGAAATCACTCTCATAAAGACTCTCAAAATGAACAGGACAGTGGTATAAGCATAATAGGTGTTCAATTATTAATTGGCCGATTGATATATATCTATTAAAAGGGGTAGAATCGCTATTTATTGTCCTTATGCATCCAGTGGGTACAGGCTTCTTCAATTTTAAACTTTGGCTGAGTGATTGTATAAGCATTTTAAATGCTGGAGGCAGGTAACAGCATCGTCCTACCTCTTGAATCATATAGGCCTCCAATTGGTGTTTCTTCCTTACTGCTAAATTAAAACAGACGATAATTCTCAAGTAATTAAAAAAGTAGAAGCAACTTGCAGAATCCTCTTTTCTTACCAAAACTTAAGCTGGAATAAGATTTCATTTAGAGAGCAATAAGAACAGAGACTGCTTAGCTAACAGGGGATCACCTATGAAATCATTGGTGCTTAGTTTATGAATGTTCTTAAATTTCAAAAGAATGTCTTCCGTGAAATTCTACATATGTACAATGACTTTTCTGGGGCATGAAATTTTGTGTTGTATCTGAACTTTCAGCATATCCAGGTTTTTTTTTTTTTTTTTGCGGGGGGTACGCGGGCTTCTCACTGTTGTGGCCTCTCCCGTTGCGGAGCACAGTCTCCAGACGCGCAGGCTCAGCGGCCATGGCTCACGGGCCCAGCCGCTCCGCGGCATGTGGGATCTTCCCAAACTGGGGCATGAACCCGTGTCCCCTGAATCGGCAGGTGGACTCTCAACCACTGCGCCACCACAGAAGCCCTGCATATCCAGGTTTTAATCACTGATCTCCTTCCCACCCCAAAATGATAAAGATAACTAAAACTATTTAAATATTACTTGCTGAGAATTTCTGATTCATTAAAAATGTAATTGTTAATAGCATTTTAACCAATTTATCTCCTCTGTAATGAGAGACTAGGGAACTAGTTATATATATATATTTTTTTTCTTCCTCTTTTCCTCTGTAATGTTAGATCTCCACTGGAAAGAAAAGGACAACAGCTGGAACTTATAACTATTTGGAAACATCAACATTGTTGAAATTTACACTCCCATGTGCAAATGGTATCAATCAAAAAAATGTGTACAAACAATAAAAGAGGAAAGCAATGTTATCAAAGGAGCAAGATTCAGTTGGATGGGGCACAAAAAGTTATACTTGTTCATTTTCAGAATAATATTATGAATCAATAAAATGAGATAGATTTGATTATAGCAAGATTTTGCAAAAGAGTTTCTAACTCAGGGATATGCATGGTCTATACTAGATGGCTGACTTTATGAAACATAAGTGGTTTTCCCCCACCACATTGTATAAGCAAGAGAGGCTGAACTATAACATGAAACTGTGCCACTTGGCACACTTTCCCAGTGGATTTCAAGATTGTAGTCTAACATGTATCTCCTGAATACTTGGGCCTGGTCTCTTACTAATATGCTTCCAGCAGAGGGGTTGCACCAAGTCTTCCACTGCTAATTTATATCCTGCTTATCTAAGAGAGATTGGTTAATCCAAGTATGGCACTTTGGGATTTGGGATTAGACTAATACTCCTCTAATATAGATAGCATTTTTTTTTCTTTTTTTGCGGTATGCGGGCCTCTCACTGTTGTGGCCTCTCCCGTTGCGGAGCACAGGCTCCGGTTGCGCAGGCTCGGCGGCCATGACTCACGGGCCTAGCCGCTCCGCGGCATGTGGGATCTTCCCGGACCAGGGCACGAACCCGTGTCCCCTGCATCGGCAGGTGGACTCTCAACCACTGCGCCACCAGGGAGGCCCTAGATAGATATTTTTATTTGTCTAGATTTTTCCTCCCTGGGGCTTTATCTGCCAAGCTAGCATCTTTGTTAGCATTAGCTTGCTCCTCCAGCATAATCTAGTAGACGTTGGTAAAAATGGATGAGACTTTAGTATCCATAAAGACCCTAAGGCTGCAAAATATCATGGGAGGGTAGGTATAAAACTTAAATATCTCAAATATCTTCAAAACCTCCTTCCTAAAATAAACTTTATTTTTATTCATTGCATCCAGGCAGGAAGTTTGTTTTTAAGTCCAGGGAATGTTTTTTTTTTGTCTAGGGGTGGGTTGTTGTGAAGGGCAAGATGTGTGTATTTTGTGCTTTAACACATGGTTTAGAAATATCAGTACTCTCCAGATTTGAAAACAACCTCTAATTGTAGAGGTGTTGTGTAATGGTTGAAAGTATGCACAGTAGAATCAGACAGACCTGAATTCAAGGCTTGGCTCTGTATTTTGCAGGTATATGACTTTGTGAGTTACCTTCTCCCCTGCATCATGCTTCTCATGAATATATTGGAGATAATGAGTGCTATGGAAATTAAATAAGATGATATATGTAAAGTGATTAGTAAAGAAAGCACTTATCTCAGTGGTCAGAATTTAGTAAATGGTAGCCATTATTTATATTATTATTATGTTAGATGCATCCCCAAACTTCACTGACAACAGTAAAATACTTGTTTCTCGATAGTCTCTATTTCTCCTTTCCAGAGAAAGTATCCAAACAGGCATCTTCTGGTCAGAGAGAAGTCACTAAATAGCATTCAGCGTGGATAGAAAGTGAAGTATGTGGTGAAACTGTCAAGCGTTAGTCTGACTTTTCCATAGACAGACTTCTGCAAGGATAAACACTGATGCATTCAAAGGGCACATAAAGATAAATAAAGGAGCAGAGGACTTGATAGAGAAGTAAGAGTAGAAAGATAAATCCTCTTTTATTTTAGAAGAAAAGTTATGTGAGCCACAGATAGGAAATTATTGCAAAGTGCATGAAAACTGAAGCTTGTTTGCCAAATTCTCTGTTTTTTGTTGTTGCTTTTTTTTTCTTCTGCAGAAAACATTGAAGTTACTGAAAATGCCTGAAGAATGACTGCATACATTGGTAGAGAGAGCAGTGGCTCTAGTTCATCATTTTCAGTGTTTACATTAAAACAGCAAAATCACAGGGCAGCTCTTCTGTGATAGCACTTGCTACATTGTACTGCAATTTATGTTAACATGACTGTCTCTCACGAGTGCTACAAGCACAGGACCAGATCTTACTCATGTATCACCAATTCTGAGCACAGAATCAGTGCTCAGACAACCAGTTTGCTGCATTAATGAATCAATTTCGGTGAGTCCCAGATAAGGGCATTCATTTATCTCATTTGTTAACAAATTTGATTGCCTGTTGGATACTTCAAAACAGCATATGCTAAACTAAAGCTTAAAAAAAATTTCTAACTCAGTAGTTACCAAATGATGTTAACATGAGGATCTCCTTTAAGTGTCAAGAATTTTCATGAGCATTTGTACTCGAATTATCTCCTGATAGAGAAAATGCATGACCCAGCAGCTGCCAAAGCAGCTTCCACATCTATTCAAAACTGGTAGTATAACGGCTGTTTGTGGCAGCATCTCTGTTATAGCAGAACAACTGAAGGCAGGTTACGAAAACATAATAAATGTCCACCCATAGTGGATTGGTTAAATAAATTATTCTACACTCACATAATGAAATACTTCACAATACTAAAAAAGAAGCTGGTCGATCAATATGTACTGATATAGAAAAATGTCCAAGCTATATTAAGAGAGAACATCAGATTGCACCATGGAACATAAAGTATAACTCCCTTTGTGTACAAAAAGCTACACAAAAAATCTATTGGGAAGAATGTGGAAAAATTCTGGAAAAATGTACAATACCTTGAAATGACTGTGATAGGAAGAGGGCATTTATTTTTTCACGTTAACACCTATTGTATTGTTTGAATTTTCCCCAGACGAGCATGAATTATTTGTATTTTAAAAATCAAAATAGTGTATATATGTCAATCCCAATCTCCCAGTTCATACCACCTCCCCCTTTCCCCCCGTGGTATCCATACATTTATTTCTGCTTTGTAATTAAGGTTGTCTATACCAATTTTTCAGATTCCACATATATGTTTGTTTTTTTCTTTCTGACTTACTTCACTCTGTATGACTGTCTCTAGGATTGACATATATACAATGTTGATACTATGTATAAAATAGATAACTAACTAGATAGAACCTACTGTATGGCACAGGGAACCCTACTCAATGCTCTGTAGTGAGCTAAATGGGAAGGAAATCCCAAAAAGAGGGGATATATGAATACATATAGCTGATTCACTTTGCTGTACAGTAGAAGCTAACACAACATTGTAAAGCAACTATACGCCAATAAAAATAAAAAAAATAGCATGTCTTTATATGAATTATCTATTATATATATATGCATACACACATGTGTGTGCATGTGTGTTTGTGTGTGTGTGGTGTGTGTGTGATATTTTCCCCCCCTTTGCTTAACACCTATATGCTCTGCCAATGGCTGTTTGGTACATGCCTCCAGGTGAAAATCCTTTGCAATAATTCTGCAGTTCCCCCATCATTCTTTCATCACCATAATGAAAACCAGTCTTACAGTTTCATAAACCTTTTACTTTTTTTCAGAAAACAAACAAACCAGCAGGTTTTCAATTGTTTGCTAGCTGCACTATTCATTACGATCAGGAAACATTACAGGAATCCCACTATTAGAATGGATAAAAGAAGAAATCTTCTGATTGATTTCAGAATGAAGTCTCAAAACTCCCCTCCTCCCTTGTTCTGTGACAGCCTAAAGTAGGAGTGAGGGGTAGAAGTGTGGAAGGGAAAAGCCACAGAACACTTAATGTTCCAGGGAGCCCAGTGCCACTACCTCAATCTGCGCTATTGGATCATTTGGTTGACTCAAGGTCAAACAAGCTACAGAAGTGAGATTAGAATTCAGTTTAGCAGACACGAAATTTTATGCATACAGTTTCTTTTTAACCTTATAGTAGCTCCATGTTGCAGAAAGTGCAGGAACCACGCTTTGCCTGCCTTCACACTCACTTTCCCTGACAACTTCCATCCAGTACCAGGCAGAGTGCCTTGTATTTATAGATAACCAAAAACTATGCAGTTAATTAGTGATTGAATTAAATTGAATAGGTTAGATGACTTTCCCAAGACGACTCAGCAGGTAAAATGACACGTGGGATCAATCCCTGAAACCCCATTCCCAATTCAGACCTCTTACTATTATACCCTAACCATACTTTGCTTAAGTCATTTGTCACAAGGCATTTAACTTTAAATTCTATGTAATTTTAAATTCCTTTGTAGGTTATTGTTGATTTTTTAATTTCCTTTAAATTTAAGAAAAATAATAAGCTATTAGACAATGTCCCCCTTCATCTGCATCCCTACACTAATATCTATCTCAGCTCATTGTCTATTTTCTTCATAGTTCTTATCACAACTCAGAATGGCGTTGTCTTTTTACTTACTTCTTTTGAGTATGATTCTCTGACTAGAATGCAATCTCTATTAGGAAAAAAACCTTGTCCCTGTTATTTACAGGGTCTCTATTTTCAATAATGGCTACATTATTGACTGTTGAATGGTTCAAAAAAGGTTACATTATTCAGAGAAGTCTTGCTGAAAACAACAACAAAAATTCATATTAAAAAGCTTTTCTTAAAAGCATCTAAGAGGCAATCTAAGGTAGTAAGATCTACAGAATAAAACTGCAGAAAAACTGGCATTCTAGAAAAGCAAGTACAGCGTAGAGTACTTAAGTTGCCTTTGACCGAAGGGTATTTTGTATTCCATCAAATTAGACCTATGGCTTTGGTAGACTCGTCAAAGGTCTCCAACTAAGGGAGTGTAAAAGGACATCATACTTAAATTAAGCTGGATCCCCAAAAGGTCCCAATCCTCAATGGACAAGTGAATCAATAGTAACTATGACTTTACCCTTCCATCTTGTGACATCACATCACAGAGCAGGTGAGAAAAGGAAGGAAGAAAACAACCTGTTTTAGAAAAGTTGTTGCTGATATTTTTTAGGGATTTGCAGCCTATACCATACACTACTTTGGGGGTACTGGGTTCTTCAATCTGTGATCTTGATTTGTGATGGTTCTAGACAGTGCCACTAGGGGTCTGGCAGAAATTAACATGTATTCACCTGGAAGAAGGCACCTCCGTGCTAGACGTCAAGGAATCCCCATGACTAAGTATATGAGGAAACAAAGAACTGTGAGTGAATACCAGGAGAAACATTATTCAGAAAGGATAAGTCTACAGACCTCAGATACTGGAATTATCTGTCAGAGAGACTGAAACTACTACTGCCGCAATTAAGCAATTAAAAGGCAAGTTTGAAAATAGCTGCAGAGAACAAGAGCTATAAAAAGTGACATAGTAGGTTTGAAAGAATGCCACTTGAAAATTTTTTCGGAAAACTTCAAAAATCGAGATTAAAATCCAACAGACAGATTTAACAGGACATAAAACACCACTGATGTAGATCAGAAAAATTATTCAGAACAAAGCATAGAGAAATGAATGAAAATACAGAGGAAAAGGTAAAGATATGTATCATAGAATGAACAATTTTAGTATATGTTAGATTCCCAGAGGGGAGTTGAGAGAGGATGAGACAGACATTACTTGGAGTGAAAAGAGCTGAGAAGTTTTCTCAATTGAATAAAGGTACTGATCCAAAGGCTTGAGACACCCCCTATTCCCAGGCAGGATAAATAAAGAAAGGCATACTACCTACATCACTGTGAAACTGCAGACTGCAAAAAACACAGAGCCTGGAATACAGCAGTTGGTTAACAAGTAACTTTGGATAAATGAACTAATTTGTACTTAACACTGAAGCCTTTGAGGTTAGATTGCCTTATTCAATCATATGACATAGGCTAGCTTACTTCAATTCTCCAAGCTTTAGGCTCCTCTTGTGTAAAAGAGGATAATAATAGTATTTACTTTATGATTGTAGAAAGGATTAAATAAGTACTTAAAGCATGTGACATAGTGCCTCACGTGGAAAACATGTAATAAATGTAATCTTCCTTAAAGTTGTTATAATACAAAAAACAAAGTAACTATTTGCATGATTTAGCATTTATAAAAGAAAATTTTCTTTATTTTCTAAGTTTGTCTCTACAACAGACACACTTTGCTGGTATAATCTTCTTGTCTGTGATTTTGAATTATTTTAGAAAAAATATTGGTGACTAAAGTATTCTACAGTGTTTGACACAGACTCAAAAAATGAATAATGATAACAATTAACATTGGTATATTATTTTACAAGTTCAAAGTGCTTTAATATACACCATTTCACGACTGACTTTCAACACTATCAGCTTCTGAAGAATGAGTTATTTCCTGTGGAATCTTAAATCACAAGCAAAACTAGCTGAAGTTAATTCTAAAAATAAGGATCAACTTCCATTAAAGTCAGAACCCTATTAAAATCAATTCAAAAAAAGCCATGACTGTCTAATATTGTGACACATTGCCTAACCACTCCTCAAGATAATGATAGAACATTGGTCTCAGTGGTCCTCATGCAATATAGATTGAATATTGATGGACAGCAGAGTCGAAAAGACAATATCAAGGACAGTAGAGATGAGAGGAGATTTAACAGCGTGCAATTTAAAAGTGTGCTTCTACTCATGAGAGTGGTAGCAACAGCCACATTTCCATAATGACCATTGATTCAACAAACATTTATTTAGCACCAACTGTTTGCACCATATTGGTCAAGGGTTTTTTAAACCTAGTATATACACAGCACACCATTTATTTTAATGTGCTTTTATTAGTTCAGTATAAAGTATTTTGTAAGACCTGGTGACCGAAAGCAAAATGTACTAGCACAAAGACAATGTAAACTTCTAGGTTATTGCAGAGAAAATCATGGCCAATAACAGTACATTCATTTGGTCTTTGCTGGGGACTTGTTATCATGTGGTTACCAAATAGGAGAGGAAAAAGAAATAACCTGAGGATATTTTGGTGTACAATATGAAAAACACTGTGAGAGAAGACATTATGGAGGCTAGCAAATAGAAGCAATTCAGTTACCACCTTGCCACCCACCAAGGACTGCTTGTCACCTTTGAAATCAAGGCCAGAACAACTAAGCTAAATGAAATGGTTTCCTGCTTACTAGGTTTATTATATTAGGTCCCTTATAAAAGAGCCTGTGTCTGTTTTATTTCATTTAGATAGAAGAATAGTCAGACATGTCATTAGATTACCTTTGAATTTGACCTTGTACTTGTCATATTTTATGGTAAAGAATAGGACTTTTTTCAGGAAAAAAAAATAAAATTCTTTCAAGTCAGACATTGAAACCTAATAGATTGTACTATTTAAACAGAAAACAAATTAAGATCGCTCTGGAGCCGTTTTTTTTTTTTTTTTTTTTTGTAATTAGCCACAAGTTCCTAAAGGACATTAGATAATTATAGAAACATACTGAGCTATGTGGTCTCAGACTTCAAGTTAACACTTCTTTTCCTGGTTTCTGATGACCCTTCATTTTCTTTAGCAATAATTTTGGGGACCATTCCCTTTTGCTTCTGAGTAAATCTTTGTATTTACTTAGCAGCAGCTCTAGATTAGAAAAGTAGAATTATCTTCTTAGTTTTCTTCAACAGAACTGTCTTAACATAAATGTTGCAAGCCCTCTTTAGTTTTTATTTTAGTTATTAATTAAATATAGAACGTTTTTCATTATTAACATATTATTAACTCATTTTCTAGTTATCCTAATTAACAAACTTTCTCTAATACTAGAGCAGGCATTCCAGTTTCATTGAATCACATCTAAGGATTTTTCCTTGCCACCCTTTCCAAAATAGTGTTTGATAGCCTTATGTATCAGGAAATATTTCTATGTGTTTTCTCTAAATCACTCTTGTGTTTATTCTTTCTCATTGACACTTCATCTTCCTTTTCCCTTTTATTTAATTTACTTATCAACCAACTGTTATGAATAGAGCAAATTTTCACCTTTCACAGATGTAGTACTACGACATCTTTTGAGCTCTCATTTCTATTTCAATTCAGGAAAATAAAGTCAGTTTAAAAACTATATTTTTATGCTAGGCTTATATTCACATGGCTTTATGATTTTCCAGTACTCACCCAAGCCCCCAAAGCTGTACCTCACTAAAGAAAAATAGTGGGTTTTAAATAAATTTATAAGACCATCACTTTTATATGGCCATATAATAAAAGAATGTATGAAAATAGTATTGATAAAATTTAATACTGCTCTTCAGGTGTAGCAGAAGAACAAAGGGATGGAACACTATTTTTATATATTTATCACAAGATACCCAACTATAGGCAACATATGTAGAATTGACCACAACTTATTATCCTGTTGGACAACTGTAGAGATTATGGTAACAATTGGGTTATGATGTTTAAAATAAATAGGAAAAAGATAAAGTCATGTTTTTAATAAGCATTAGCAACTGATAGAGAAGATAATACATATCTGAAAATTATTTTAAAAACATCCTGTGCTTAAAGTGAGTGGATGTAATTAATAACTTGGTTGCTCCTTTTACCCTAATCTATTATGAGTTGTATTATGAAGTAGCCTTTCTAAGTATTTTCAAACATGTTAGTTATCATTGACACATGGTCACATAATATTCTAAATGTTCAGCAGGTATGTGGACTGAATTATGTCCCCCTCAAATTCATATGTTGAAGCCCTAATCCTCAATGTAACTGTATTTGGAGATAGGGCCTTTGAAGAAGTAATTAATGTTAAATGAAGTCGTAAAGGTGAGGTCTTACTCCATTAGGACTGGTGTCCTTATAAGAAGAGGAACAGGGGGCTTCCCTGGTGGCGCAGTGGTTGAGAGTCTGCCTGCCGACGCAGGGGACACGGGTTCGTGCCCCGGTCCGGGAAGATCACACATGCCGCGGAGCGGCTAGGCCCGTGAGCCATGGCCGCTGAGCCTGCGCATCCGGAGCCTGTGCTCTGCAACGGGAGAGGCCACAACATTGAGAGGCCCGCGTAACACAAGAAAAAAAAAAAAAAAAGAAAAGAAGAGGAACAGGCACCAGAGATCTCTCTCTTCCTACCACACAGAGGAAAAGCCATGTGAGGAAACAGCCATCTGCAAGCCAGGAAAAGATGTCTCTCCAGAAACCAACCCTACTGGTACTTTGATATTGGATTTTTAACTTTCAGAACTGTGAGAAAACAAATGTCTGTTGTTTAAGCCACCCAGTCTGTGGCATTTGTTATGACAACCCAAACAGGTTAATACAGAAGACATTCAAATATTTCAGATCACATATCAGTAAAATTAAAAAAAAACACATCATGTATAGGATTATAGTGACAGTGATGGAAACAGTACATTCTGATTTCACAACTGTTATAAACTTGTTATTATATACTACTCAAACCAAGAAATGATTCATTATTTAAAGATTAATTTAAAACGCAAAAAATGATTAAACAGTAGGAAGAGGCACAGAGTGAAAAGTAAAAGTCTCCTTTCTTACCTCTTCGAACCTCCCCACACATTCTAGCCAGGAAGCTAATTTTAAGAGTTTCTTAAATATCTTTCTGGTAATATTCTAGTCATACACACACACACACACACACACGCCTCTACCATTTTTATGCAAAAAAGATTGTACTATACTTCAGCAACCTATTTTTTTTTTTTTTTTGGCCACACTGCGCAGCATGTGGGATCTTAGTTCCCCGACTGGGATTGAACCCATGCCCCCTGCAGTGGAAGCATGGAGTCTTAACCACTGGACCACCAGGGAAGTCCCCAGCAACCTACTTTTAATCAGCTAAAAACATATTTCCCAACATATAGACCTTTCTCATTTTTAAGGGCCACGTAACATTCCACTGTATGAGTCTGAGTATACCCTAATTTATCTAACCAGTTCCCAACTGATAGGCATTTTGATAGTTTCTGTTTTCTGTGATAAACAAAGGTACAATGTATATTCTTGCATATATCTTTGCACATTTATAAAATAATTTTCATAGAAAAAAATCTTAGAAATAAAAATACTCAGTGAAAGAGTTTGTGCATTTTTGCTTTATTTTTAGTTTTGATAGACATTGTTATATTTCCCTTCAAAGATGTTGTACCAAAGTACCTTCTCACAACAGAGTTTGCAAAGAGTCTGATTTCCTATGCTTTGGTTAAGACTGGGTGATATAAAGCCTTTAGATTTTTATAGAGTATACCTTATAGTTGTTTTAATTTGCATTTTTTTAATTATCAGAGAAGTTGATCACCTCTGACAAACTCTTCTCTGGAGCACTTGTTGTTGTTAGATAATGAAGAACATATCACTTGTGGTTGTTCAAATAACTACACACACACACACACACACACACATTACCCCTCTCTCTTTATCTCTCTCTCCCATACTGCTATGGAACACTCAGAACCTCAAAACCTTTTTTTAGCAGCTGTGTCTTCACGTGAGATATTTCAATGGTACAGGATCAGGTCAATCACTTTGATCTACTACTGAAATCAAACCCTCTTGCACTGTTGGTGGGAATGTAAATTGATACAGCCACTATGGAGAACAGTATGAAGGTTCCTTTAAAAAGCTAAAACTAGAACTACCGTATGACCCAGCAATCCCACTATCCTGAGAAGACCATAATTTAATGACACATGCTCCCCCTTTTCATTGCTGCACTATTTACAATAGCCAGGACATGGAAGCAAACTAAGTATCCATCAGCAGACGAATGGATAAAGATGTGGTACATTTATACAATGGAATATTACTTAGCCATAAAAAGGAACTAAATTGGGTCATTTGTAGAGAAGTGGATGGACCTAGAGTCTGTCATACAGAGTGAAGTAAGTCAGAAAGAGAAAAACAAATATCGTACTTCAACGCATATATGTGGAATCTATAAAAATGGTACAGAGAAACCTATTTGCAGGGCAGGAATAGAGATGCAGATGTAGAGAACAGACGTGTGGGTACAGGGGCCAAGGGGGCTGGAATGAATTGGGAGACTGGGATTGACATATATACATTACCATGTGTAAAACAAATAGCTAGTGGGAACCTGCTGTATAGCGCAGGGAGCTCAGCTCGGTGCTCTGTGGTGACCTAGATGGGTGGGATGGGTGGAGGGAGGCCCAAGAGGGAGGGGATATATGTACACATATAGCCGATTCACTTTGTTGTACAGCAAAAACTAACACAACATTGTAAAGCAACTATACCCCAATTAAAAAAAAATCAAATCAAATCAAACTAAAAGAAATATTAAGAGTTGAGTTTTCAGTTTAAAATAACTCCAGAGGAATAAGCTCTTTCTAAGTATCTAAGCTTTTCTTCAATATGGTTCAATAGAGACAGCTGGAGTGATGGATGGAAAGAGCAGATGTTGTGTGAATGAGAAAAATATTGGAAACTTGAGGACTTGTCTTCACTGCTGTATGCGCAAAGCTTAGGACAGTTCCTGATTTGTTTTACGTGCCCAAGACAGACAGGCTAAATGAATACATGAACAACTGTAAATGCTAAACATGTAAGTAAAGGAATTAAAAAGTTATCTTGAAGAAAGAATCCTGGAAATTTTCCTTGATAAATAGAAACATCCCTGAACATACATTAGTTAGGTTTCCTATGGAAACATTCAAGTTTTGTAATCACCAGACTAACAGAATGGGATCTCCCAACACATTTAATAAAATTTTTCATATTTCCCATTACTCCCAGAAATTCTGGGATCTTAAGGTAAGAAGAGTTATATCAATCCAGTTGTTTCTTGATTTTTTACCGTTTATTTTTGGCAGATTTTCAGCTCAGACAATGGAATGATAGCCTTTAAATGAAATTTTATCTTTGATCAAAGTTATTTCCTGGTTTACCTCCTTTATTCACCTCTGCTTTTTTCCCAGTGCTTTATAATGTCTTTCAATCTTAAATAAAGTTGCTTTTTAAAGAGCAAATAATGTAGACAATGGCATGCAACTGAAAATAATTCACTTCTATCTCAGGCATGTGTGGGTCATCAGGCACACAATATGTCTAACAAGTGGTTAGCTCATAACAGCTACCCCTATTGTGTGTTAGTCTCTAACGGACATTCAGATTGTTATTATTTTAAGCTTAAATAGCAATAGAAGTCTTGATAATGATGGGATATTGAAAAATCACACACGCTGAGTCTGGGTAATTTTCAAATTTCAATCAGACAAAAGAAAACAAAACCTGCATTATAGCTATGAATGCTGATGTGATTTGGTGTGAGAACTGAGGGATTGATAACTGTTGGCGAACAGCAGAATAACTCCCCTGGGAAAATACCATATAATGATGACTATATAACTTATGCCATGGTATGCTGAGACTTATTTAGAACCTTAAAGCACAGAAGGGCTCAATTAGGCCAATACATGAGAATAATATCTACAAAATTCTTTTATGTCAATAATTAGTGAAACACAGGAACAAATACTAAGGGAAAAAAACTAAACCACTGTTGGACAAAGAAATCATGACCAATGAAGGTCATGACCTTCCTTAGCACAAATCAGGCCAGACAACTTAATTGTTGTTTTTTATAGGATTACCAAATTGGTGGATAAAGGGACGTAAGTGGGGTTATAAGAGCAGGACTGTAGGGAAATGTTTGATGCAACCATCATTATTTGTTTACATTATTGGGTTATAAGTCCATTGTTGGAGTGTTTTGAAAAATAATTTACCACAACCACATGAGGTTTAATCTCAGGAAAGGAAGCATTTTTCAGTATTATAAAATTTATTCATAGAGAATAACAAATTGATATATTTAAAGGAAATGATATGTTTATGTCAAAAGTTTCTGAAAAGGAGTCAAAATTTCTGCAGACGTTCTTCATGAAAACACTAAAAGGAATAGAAGACTATTTCTGGGACATGATAAAGAGGCACTACTGTAAACCAAAAGCCTGTATTTAATGGTGAAACCTAGGAATAAGGTAAGGATCCTCATTACCATCATTAATTTTGTTTTTATTTGGGGATTTCTGATTACGCAATATATCATGAAACAAAATATAAGGTCTAATTACTGGGCAGTTATAATCCCCCCAAAGTTATATAAAATAAAAGTTTATGCATATGACTTATAATTGTGTTTATTATAAAGCTAGAAATAAAACTAAAAGAAGAAAGCCTAGTCAAAACATCAATAAAAGATATCAGTAACCCAGGGTATTTGTAAAATGAAATCTCTAAATCTTATATAAAGTTACAAATATAGCTGCAATCTATTTAAGTAAAATATATAAAGAAAATTAAGAACCGTACTGAGATCTTTAAGGATAAAGCATGATTCTGGAAGAGATGATTGAACCTCATTTATTAAATGTGTAATATAATTCCCACACTTATTTATATGTTCAGGTAAATGAAACAAAATAGGAGTTTTAGGGAAAGTTAAAACTTTTTTTTCTAACATAACACTCAATAGGAAAGAAGGCAAGACTCAAAGTAAATTTGAAACAACTATACCATCACCACCACCACCACTACAGGACACGTTGTAAACTTATCATAAGTAAATCCATGAATTTGGTATAAAAATAGATAGCTGAATCAAAAAGAATAAATAGCCCAGAAATAGTTGTCATTATTTATAAAAATGTATAATAAAGGCAGTGTAAATCAGTACAATGGGGAAGAGGTGGCTTAGTCGAAAGGGGTATAGTTTAAAGACTTAGCCAATTGGAAAAGGCCATGTATTCCTCACCTTACATTTTATTCCAAACATTAAAATGAAAAAAGAAATACATTGTTAAGGTAGCAAAAATAGAAGTAAATAAAATAGATTTTTGGGGCTTCCCTGGTGGCGCAGTGGTTAAAAATCTGCCTGCCAATGCAGGGGGCACTGGTTCAATCCCTGGTCTGGGAAGATCCCACGTGCTGTGGAGCAACTAAGCCCGTGCACCACAACTACTGAGCCTGTGCTCTAGAACCCGTGAGCCACAACTACTGAGTCCGTGTGCCACAACTACTGAAGCCCACGAGCCACAACTACTGAGCCCGCACGTCACAACTACTGAAGCCTGCACGCTTAGAGCCGGTGCTCTGCAACAAGAGAAGCCGCTGAAATGAGAAGCCCATGCACCACAACGAAGAGCAGTCCCTGCTCGCTGCAACTAGAAGAAAGCCTTCACACAGCAACGAAGACCCAACGCAGCCAAAAAAAAAAAAAAAAGTTTAAAATAGATTTTTGGATAGAAAATAAATATGAATTCACAATTAAAAGGTAATCATAAAAATTCAGTACATTTAGTTTTATAAACATAAAAATACTTATAAAGGATACCTCACTATATTTAATAAAGGGTTAATATCTTTGTTATTAAAAAAACTTACAAATTCATAAGTACTGGGCACAGAACACGAACAGACAATTCACCAAAGAGGAAATACAACTAGTAAACAAACATATGGGAAAATGTTCAACTCATTAGTAGTCAAAGAAATGCAAATTCAACTTAGACTGGTGAAAAAAAAGTTACAGTTTGTTTTCGTAGCTCAGTCTTCTGAAAAAAGGAGGGAGTAGAAGCAGTTTGAGTCTTGGGATTTCTGTTTGTTAGGGAAGGTGTGAGATGTGAATTAGCAGGAGAAAACCATGTCACAGTGACCTGGGAGAAAGCTCTCCCCCAAGTTTTCCTGGGAACAAGTGGCTGGGTGGTAGTGGGGGTGTGTGAAAGGAGAGAAGCGTGGATGGAAGATTCTGGGAAAGATGATATTTTCTTTAGCTAAGTTGAAGTAAATTTTAATAAACAGGTAAGAGTGGTGTTAACAAATATGAAATACGGCATCATCTTTCAAAGATTACATCAGCAAAACACTGAAAAATTAAATAAAATATTGTAGTGGTGTGAACCTGGAATTTTACTACCTAAAATAACATTTATAATATTGCATTTAGGATGTTAACAAGCAGTTAGAGATGGTTAAAAGATTAGAGACTAATCTCAACCATTAAAATGCGTAAGGTTTAGTGAGTACTATGTTTTGAGCATTGCAGAAAGCACTTTACATGGATTCTTTAATTTAGTTCTCACAATGAGGTATATGTTGTTATTGTTCTTATTATTACCTCACTTTTACGTAAGGAAAAATTGAGTCTCAGGGAGGTTAAGAGACTTGTAAAGCTTACATTGCTAATATATATTGTAGGGAGCTACAATTTGGACCTGGACATTCTGATGACAAAATCTGCTCACAATGACTGCGTTATACATAACGTGAAACACCATGCCATGAGATTGTAAGCACATTATAATTTTGACTCTAGAAAGTGCACAAAAATTCAAAACATTAAAATGCTGAGAGGTGGTGTTAAGGTGGTGGGATAGCTAATTCATCATTTTTCTCTTTTTGAAGTTTTTAAAAAGTAGGGCATGACACTTTAAAGTAAGATATTTTTAAAATGAACTGTCAGGCATTAAAACTATTTACAAATAACATCACAAATTTGTATCACAAACAGGAAGTGCTAATGATCAACATGGACTGAGGATGATGGTGAGTGTCACAAAGTCCCCTTCAGGAATCTCAGAGGTAGTAAAAGACTCTGAGAATTTTCCAACCTAAACTGCTTCTGGGATAATACCTTTCCTGCTGTCTTAGTATAAGTACACACCAAACAGCATTCAGACAATATCAGGATATGACATGATTTTACTAAAATAGGTGCTAATATAAGATTTCACAACTTTTGATACTGACAAGAGCTAGAGCATGAGGAAAGTGCTGATGACAATAGCACCATTTACTGAGCATTTATGGCATGCCACACAACATACTGAATACTTTTCTTGCATGTCAGCTCTCAGAGTAAACTTACAATATTATTATTATCTCTGTTTCATATATTTGCTGATGATTGATTTTTTCCTGAAGGCGTTATTTATCCCTTGGCTCCAGTTCGTTGTTTTTGATAAATGTAAGAAGTCATGAATTTATCTTCTTGACCAAACACTGTGCTACGGGTGTTGGCAACCCCTGCCTGAATGCACTGTGCCTCCAAAAGTCACAGCTCATGTTCAGTCTGGTTGGGTCTCATGAAGTGGCCAGCTAATTCCTGGGGTGTTCATCCTCTTCTGTCATGTAGGAGTAAAGTAAACCTCACACAAAATCACAAAGTATTGGGGGGTGGGTAATTGATAGGAGATAGTGAAAGGAGAGAATGAGAGAAGGAGGGGAGAAAGGTAGGGAGGGAAGGGAGGAAAGGAGATAGAGTGGGGGAAGGAAGGGAGGGAGGGAGGGAGGGAGGAAGAAAAGGTGTGACTCTTATTAACAAAGTTATAACATACAATTCCATGAAATCACTACAAGCTTAGTCAACCAAGTCAGGCATTTTGGGAACAGTATAGTGTTTGGTCTGCCTCCATGAAGGAGGCTGGAAAAAATCCCAGAATTTCAGGCCATGAGGCAGTTTTTTCTTGGTTGGCAGTATTCTGCTGTTCCCGTTCTCAGAGCTGAAAAAGTGTGAAAGTAAAATTTACCCCACAGGCAGCTGGGAAAATGCCTAATGGTTCTCTGGAATAGGTTAGCAATAACCTAGTGTGTCCAGCTTTGGACTTCACAGTTTTGAACTGAACAAAATGGAATTTCAAAACTTTGTAAACTGACTTCTGAAGGAAGGTTAAGGATATCTATATTATTCAGCCTAAGAAAAGGAAGAGAGAACAGGGCCAATGCCAGGAATGGCAGGGGTCAATCCACTGAAAAGTGAAAGCTGGTATTTACTGCTGTCTTGGTAATGATGTTGTTGTTGCAGCATTAAAAATTGAATTAATTTATTTTATTGAACACAGTGAGCATAGGACCTAATACGGGTCTCTTTGTTCTAATTATCAGAGTGTCAAAGGATGTATTTTCTTACTTTTAAAAATAGCATCAAGGATAGCATTTTGAAAAAAAAAGATCATTAAGTCCAAGTGATGAAGCAGAGCTGAAGTTATCCCTGAGGCCACCATTACATTATAGCATGAATCTAGTGCAAGCCTTCACAGAAGGAGGGGTCCCAAAATTTCATTTACTAAGGGATTGTTTTAAACAGTCAAGGAGTCCTCCAAGATAGGACACTTAGTAAATAATGTGAAACCATTTCAAGTACTGATATTCTTTTTTTTTTTTTTTTGCAGTACGCGGGCCTCTCACTTTTATGGCCTCTCCCGTTGCAGAGCATAGGCTCCGGACCTGCAGGCTCAGCGGCCATGGCTCGCGGGCCCAGCCGCTCAGCGGCATGTGGGATCCTCCTGGACTGGGGCACGAACCCGCGTGCCCTGCATCGGCAGGCGGACTCTCAACCACTGCGCCACCAGGGAAGCCCCCTGATATTCTTGCAACATTCCACTTTAATATTCTCTAATCTTAGAACCAGTGGTAGAATGTTAGAAGCACCTAAAGATGATCATATTTTCAATGTTTGTAAGCAGTGTCATGTTCTTTCCATTTGTATAAATTTCTGAAAACACAAATGTTCAGCTGATACTTGTTGCTACAGTTAGTTCATTTACAGCCTCTTCATTGATAAAATTCCTCTTCTTGTTTACACACATATATTATTATAGATGATCAGTTCTTGCTGCTGTTTGTTATCTCAAATACCTTTGAATAAAATTCAAAGCCCTTCATAATTTGGACCTGCTTAACCACTAGCTTCATCTTTTGGCCTTTCAATGGTAAAATCTGATCATTTATCTTCTAGCAAACACCTATTCATCCTTTAATTTTGAGCTTGAATGATCTCCTATATAAACACTTCTTTGATTCCCTGAGCAGACTTAAGTGATCGATGCTGCTGCCATTATATTTTGTATATACTTGTAAAGACAGATATCAGACTGAATCTGCTCACAGGCACTCACATCTCAACTGACTACAAGCCTCCTGAGGACAGAGATAATATCTTGTTATCTTTGTGGGCTGGGGACCTAGCATTATGTCTGGAACAAAAACTCTATGATAACTGACCTCCCATGGAAATCCTAAAGCAGACAGACCACGACTGGTGGGCACGGTCTTCCACCCACCCCTGCTCTCAAGTGAGGGCTGACTAGAAAAAGGAGTATTCTCCACTCAGGAAGGGGGAGGCAAATGATGGGTCTCTATGTCTTCAGTACTCTCTCATATCATTTTTCTGCCTAGGGACCAATGAAATTGGTGCCGACTAATCAGGAAACGCCTGCTGCGCTGGAATTCTCAATAAATCCCAGGATCCTAAATAGATATGGTAGTCAGTATGTATGTAAGCTAGAATGGGCCATTACTATCACAGCTGGGACCTGCGCATGTGTGAACTGCATGCCAGGATCCCCAGGATTGGAGTGGATTAGGGGGGCAGGTTTGTCTGAGTCATTTCATTAGTATCCCAGCAAGGCAACTTTGCATTTTATGGGATTAAACATTTTTACCCTACTAACTGTGTTATGTTGGGGCTTTGTTGTGTGTTTTTTTTTTTTTTTTTTTTTTGTTGTTGTGTGTTTTTGAATCAAGAACTGGATAAAAGGATGGGATTAAGTACTCTGAATAGTTTCATTAATCTCAGTACCTTAAGGAATGGACCTATCATCCTACTTTTTCTGATACTATACTTTCTTTCTCCCTATGTATGTAGTATGTATATGTATATTATATATGTCTACTTATATGTATGACTATATATATTTGTATGTATATTCATGTATATTTAAAGGTGGTCATTGATGACTACTGCTGAATCTTTCTCATGCATGGTGTTACTGAATCTTAGGTTTATGTGATTAATCTTCAGGCCTACTACGTTTTCACATTATCAAATTTATTAAGTATAATCTTTGCTTCAGTTTATTGCTTCAGATTATCTGGATATAGCCAGATTCACATTCTGTCTCCTAAATCACTTGCTTTTTTTCCCCCCAGTTTTGAATCTTCTATGATTTTGATGGCCCACCCTCCATGTCACCATCCAAACTCTTGATGAAAACAAGCATTTGGGCTTCCCTGGTGGCACAGTGGTTGAGAGTCTGCCTGCCGAGGTAGGGGACACGGGTTCGTGCCCCGGTCCGGGAAGGTCCCACATGCTGAGGAGCAGCTGGGCCCGTGAGCCATGGCCGCTGAGCCTGTGCGTCCGGAGCCTGTGCTCCTCAACGGGAGAGGCCACAATAGTGAGAGGCCCGCGTACAGCAAAGAAACAAACAAAAAAAAAACCCAAGCATTTGAAGTTAAGTAATGAGGTACCACATCTATGCCACACCACTAGAAATCGTCTTCAAGGCTGACATCAGTATATTCACTAGGTCTTCATTAATTAATCTATCTAATCTTTTAGACATGTAACTTATCTTTTTCGATGCTGTGCATGAGAAGCAAGGCCTTTCTGTGGTCCCACATACCTTATGCCTATTGTAGTTCCCTGATGTACTTTCTAATGACATTGCTAAGAAAAAATGCTGCAGTTTGTTTGTTCTTCATGAACGCCTAGGATTCTCTTGATTGTTGCTTTCCTTTTTACATTTTCACAACCCAACTCTTTAAGAATATGTTTGGAATCTCGCCAAGGATTTCTGTGGAGCTCATTTGTCTATCACTGAGGAAACTGAAGATTGAAACACTGTTTGCCATTTCCAGTTATAGGTTTTCAGCTCTCTCTATGGTCTTGCCTCCAGGCTCATCCTACTTAGGATTTTCAGAGGCCAGCATTTTGAGAAGTGGGATCAGGAGCTATTTATTCTCTCCTTCTTGAAAAACTAAACCAGGTACAATTATTTATTCATTTATTCAATGTTTTCAATATTTACTGAGCATTTTCTAAAAGGTTCTGTACAGAGGTAAGAGTCGGTTACTACCACTTAGGTATTTATCAGGTATTGGATATGACAGTGGTTCTCAAAGTTTGATCTCCTAATTAGCAGCATCAGTATCAAGTGGAAATTGTTAGAAAGGTAAATTTTGGGGGCTGCACCTCAGACTTACAGAGTCAGTAACTCTTGGAAGTTATGTTTCAGTAAGCCCCGTCCCCTTTTGTAATTATAGTGATGCACATTAAAGTTTGATAACTATTGGAATAAGACACATATGTAAGGAAATAACTATAGTGTTATATTACCCTTGCTGTCAACATACTTCTGGAGAATAGAGGAGTGACCAACCAAACTAATATGGAAGTACATCATAAATCTGTGTGCCTTAGTCATATGTACAGGTGGACAGGTATAGTTTGGTTTCACAGGTTCCCTGATGGCAAGAAAATATCTCTTTATGTGCTTGTTGATGTACATTATTTTAACAGAGGGCAAAATTTATTACTAAACCATCAGAAAATTTGTTACTGCTAAAATGTCTTTGAAATGAGATGGGGTAACAAACAACAAACCAATCAATCAATTAATTAATCAAAGAACCATAAGCATAGGAAGCCAAAAGCTGTCGTGGTAACATACTGAAATTTATGCAAAGTAAATCATAATCAGTGAGTCCAGCAACAGATAAGCTTTCCAGGTTGTACAGGTGCTTGTAAATGGAGGTGAGTAGGGTACAAATGAGAAAAGCACACTTGGCTGCACTGATACTCCTCTCTTGTATCTGCCCTCTTTGAGCTCCTTACATAAGGTGAGTCTTTGGCCTTGCCCAACACCTCTATATCTTACAGGGACATAGTTCTGAGCTCTATGATGCACTAGCGTTCTTTGAATAGTTTAGGAAGACTTTTGCTCACTTTTTATTCTAAACAGAGTTTGACTTTATTCATCTTTATTCTCAAATGATTCATTAATTGAAGTATTGTTGTAATGGATTTTCAGTTTTGTTTTTTTTTTAATTGATTGATGCAGAGTGTATAAGGTCTTACTGACATTGCAGATTTAAGGATGACCTACCATTTCACATGAACAACGAACAGGTTATTTGTTTCACACTGGTGTGTTATCTAAGATCTTTATGCCACAGCTTACTACTGGGGGAAAAAAGAGACCTCAGTGTTCTAGGCCTCCTATGCTGACCCTTCTCACATGACTGCCCTTTAGCTATACCTACACCAGATCTCCATTTCAGTACTTATTCCATTGTTCTTTGTTTATCTGTTTATATATGTGTAACCTCCATTAGAATTTGAGTATGCTGGGCTCTCTGTCCATTTCTATGTGTCCAGCAGTTAATACAATGCTTGAGAGATGATTTGTTCCATAAGTATTTAATGAATAAATGAATGAATGGTTGGATGATGTAGTGCATGATTTTTCTTGTTCAAAATCATGTCATACTTTCTGAAAAATAACCTCTATATTTCCTAGTAAGCAATTGCAGTAGAAACTATCACAGAAATTTAAGGCTATACCTTTATACCATATTTCAGGTTACTTCTTGCTTTTGATAGAACATTTCACTTATAAAGAACAAAAGTGATTAATTATGGAATACATATTCTATTCTGTGCTAAATGCTTTACATTTCATCTCTCACTTTATATTCAAAACAAGCAAGTGTTTATAAGTGATAATATTGGTAGACATGTTTAATATATTTGATGGAAATATTAGTTTTGGAAATCTAGGTTTCATTCCACAAACTCATCCTTTCCATTTATACTTTTCCTTCCCCATTGTCCTACTCACCAACTTTTAATTGTCTTTCTCCAGCTCTAGATTATTTTTCTGCCTTATGTTATTTCAACCTAACTTGGTATATAAAAGTAGAATTTGAGGAAATAGCTACCCCAATTTATGCAGAATACTAAGGTTTTAGCCCCCATAGCTGTGGTCCAAACAAACATAAAAGGGAGAGGTGGCTGGTTTTAGTTTCCTTGTTTAATGGTTCTGTGGGTGGTGGAGACCCTAAAGATGCTGCTTTTCCACTCAAGGCCAATATTAATGAAGTACAGAAAATGAAAACGTATTCTGCTTTTCGGTAACATCTGCTTCACTTGGCTACATATGGCCCAAATAGATCAATTTTTAAAAGCACTTTATTAGCATACTGAAAATTCCCATTAAACACTAGACTAGAGCTCACTAAGTCACGCACTATATTAAAAACTATCCTTATGAGACTTCATAGGATAGGCCTGATACATTTTTCTCATCTCTAATATCAATGATTCTATTATACTTAATATAACTCAATTCTTTTGGTATTTCCAAATGAAAATTTACTTCATAATGTCAATTTTTTTTAAAAGCACAAAGGGATAAAATCATATTTGATGAGGGATGAGATGATTTTAAGTGCTATAGGGTGTTCCTAAAAGAATTGGAAACATTCAAAATTTCTGAAGTACACTGCCCTTAGCATTCTAAGATAAATTTTAACTATCTTCAGAGCTTAATACCTGAAAATTTATTGAAGGGCAGAGCCTTCTGAGAATGAAACATACAAATATCTTTAGGATACCTATATTTAATTGTACAAATAATGTTGTGAATATAATAATTTTCATGTGGAAACAATAGCAATTATTTCAGTTTCTTTGATACACGATATGGTTTTAATGTATCACCTTGTTTAAATTTTTTTCTCAGATAAAGCAGACAAAAGCATTACGTCAGATAAAATTAAGATTATTTTCTGTTAACAACAAGCATTGTGCAATTTTGTGAAAGGCAAAAAAAAAAAAATCCCTCCATCAATGATTTAATAATTTTGGATTTTATAAAGTTTTATATATTTCCTTTAAAATTCTGGGTCAATGCCAAAGTTCAATTTCTACTATATCAGTTGTATTCCATAAAAAAGGTAAAAATCAATTAAAGTCATATATTATAGAAAAGCATGTAAATGTATGGAAACATTATTAAGTTAAAGCGTTTTTTTGTTTTTTCTGGCAGTTCTCCTCCAAATTGTGTCCAAATCATTTTGTTTCACTGTAGAATAAAGGAAGCTGTGTGTTTTCTTTTTTTGGCAGGTGAAGGCACAACTAATACAGAGAGGAACTTCTTTGGTAGTGTATGGGGTACTACAGAAACTGGCTAACTGATGACATCACCCTGTAAGGAAGAAACACTCAAGGCCATTCCACTGGCTCTGTAAATCAGTACAAGCTGCTGTCCAGTTTGCAATACCTTGGAATCAAAAAGCTTAGAGATAATAAAAAATTAATAAATAAAAAATATCCAATCCCAATACCAAAGGTAGTCCTAGTGCTTCCTATAAGATTACAAGTGCTACATGAAAATTAATCCTCAAGTTCAATGATGCCTTGTTTTATGTGACTAGTTTTTCTGCCATGGCTTTTCTGAGCCAAAGGGTTTTTTTCATGTCCATAGGAAATATAAATTGGTTTAGTCTAGCTTTCCTTTGCTCATAGAAAAAAAAGTATACATGCCCTTTCAAATGAGCCAATCACTTCAGAATAAGGTCATCCATTCAGATGAAGAAGATTGCTTTTAGAAGCAGAACAATAATAGCCCTGTATAGAGAGGCATGCATATTGCCAGAAGTAGACTGTATCTGAACGCTTTGTGCAAAATCCTTTAACTCTAATTCAAACAAAAAACAACCCTGGTAATGTACATTGTGCCAAGTGGCTACTAGTCTCAGAAAACTAGTATGTGTGTGTGAGTGTGTGTGTGTGTGTGTGTGTACTTATACACACACATATATGTATTTTTAGGTATATGCAAATGTATAAGTATATATGTATATATATACAATATGTACACACACATTCTTTTTTGTCTCTGATATGTCTAATTTGACAGAAAAATAAACCTACCTTTCTATCACCATATTTTAGCTGTCATTTGTCAAAAATGCATGCAGTTAAACATATTGTAGCATCTGTTTAAAGGGGAAAATTTAGGAATTTTCCTTTGGTGAATCCTCAGAGAGTATTGTTTCAAGGTGAAAAAATAGCTCAAATTGCAAATATATTAATGATAATTTTAATTCTGTTGCCAAATATTTTATTTATTGAATCCCCAAATATATACTTATGCATTCTCTCTCTCTCTCTTTCTGTCCCCATTTCTTTTTTTCTCTCTATGTATCACTATCTCTATCTGTCTGTCTCTCTTTCACAAACACACACACATTCCTACAATATTAATTTCCTTCTATTACTCCTTTTCACTTTATTCAGATCACAGGCCAACCATTTATTATATATCTATATATGTATATAAGTGTGTGTGTGTGTGTGTGTATATATATATATAGTGTAACAATGAAAATATAGTGTAATATATATATAGTGTAATAATGAAAATATATGAGTCGGATTTTCTCAGAGGGAGGAGGGCATTTGTCTTGCAGGATATTTTATGGTGATAGGGAAAATTTTGTAAAAGAGTTATGCCTGAAAGGGGCAGAAAAGTGAGAATGAGCTTCCCAAGATGGGCCTGTGATGTTCATGCATCAGGAAAGTACATTCAGTGGGGTAAAGGGATGCAAAATAATGGTTGGGGGGAAAGTGGAGGCATAGAGGTAGTGAACAGACTGCCAGCAGTTCAGTATACAGGAATGTAAAGTGTGAAGAAGAGACATTAAAAACAGATGTTGAAATCATTAGGGATCTAATGGTAAAGGTCTTTTTATGCCATTGATGTAATTTCAGCTTTATTTATACATGGCAGAGAGTCATTAAAAGATATTAAACAATGGGTTGACATCTCCAGATGTTCATTTAGATCAATCTCTCCAGCAGATGTACGGTGAATAGAAAGAAAGGGGGCAGGGAGAAATATTAAGGCCCTAACTATGGAAGTGGGCAACTGAGGTGGAGATAGCTAAACTTTTTGAGAGATATTAAGGACACAAAACTACTAAGACTTGGTAAATGATAAGATACGGGAAAGGAAAAACAAGCTAAAGATTATTATCTGGCTTGTTCAAGTATATGGGAATTGGTGATGCCAAGATAAGAGATATATGAGGAAAAACAAGGTTGGCAAGAAGGATCGCTAGACATTTGAATTTGACTGTAAGATAATCAGTTGACATCATATGGCCCTAGAACTCAGGAGAAAATTAATGGTAGGAGAATGTATAAGTCGTAAGCATTCAGAAGGTGGTTAAGATCATCTCAGGAAAACATGTAGCATAGAAAGAGAATAGAGCTTAAGATAAACCACTTGGGGGTGAAACAACACATAAAGGTAGATAGGAGAAGAGGAGAGCTAGAAATAATCAAAGAAATAGAAGGAAGAAGAGAGTCTTATAGAATGCAATGGGTAGGAGGCTTTGAAAAATGATAGATTTGAAAAGAAGTAACTAAAGTTCATTAGAGAGTCTAAAAATATACATAAAGCTCAACTTTAAACATTAAGGCATTTTATATTATTTTATTTTAAAGGAAGGTTAGTTGAATCTACAGTCCAAGTGTGAAATTCAGGTTAATACAAAATATTTCTATGTTAAATCAGAGGCTAGAGAGTTTACGAGACTGACAGAGAAATATCTTCTTGGTGTTTATTAAAGAGTATGTGATCCTGGGCTAGTGAAAAGCATAGTGACAGCAACAGTTAAGCAAGAAAACTATGTAGAAAACCTAATATCTGTATAAAATAAGTGCTGCATTTAATTTTACAATCTTTTGTTTTATTACTCTCTGGCGACAGTGGTTTTGTAGGATTTCTGGTATGTTCCTATGAATATTTGTTCACTGAACCTGCTTCTTGAATAAATGTGATTTAAAAAAGAACAGATCCTGCAGAATTAGATTTACTGTTTCTTTGTCTGGAGCCATATTTATCATGTCCAGGTGAGTTCCCTAGTAAAGAGCTTATGAAGAGATGGGGATGTATGAGATTCCTTCTAACTGCATGACTTACTCTTAAACATTACTGTAGTAATCAGTTCATTTGTTTTCCAAAAGTGGGGAAACACAGGAAGTTTATGATTACTAAAAGAGCCAGTCTCTAAAGATTTTCATAAGAAAGGTGTGAGAATACCTGTTGAGAAGCAACATAGGACCACTATTCAGAAGAGAAGGAAATTCACTGGAGTAGTAGAGAATGGAAAGAAACTATGCTGTGACAAAGCGCGAGAGAGGCATGGACATATATACACTACCAAACGTAAGGTAGACAGCTAGTGGGAAGCAGCCGCATAGCACAGGGAGATCAGCTCGGTGCTTTGTGACCAACTGGAGGGGTGGGATAGGGAGGGTGGGAGGGAGGGAGACGCAAGAGGGAAGAGATATGGGAACATATGTATATGTATAACTGATTCACTTTGTTATAAAGCAGAAACTAACATACCATTGTAAAGCAATTATACTCCAATAAAGATGTAAAAAAAAAAAAAAAGAAAGAAATTATGATTCTTCAAGAACCTGTGGGGAGTCACTTTCATATACATTAATAGACACAGTTAGCTTTTAAAACAATTCTTTGAGATAGTTTACCCCATTTGCCAATGAAGAAACCAAACCTTGGGAAAATCAGGCAATGTGTTGGAAATCAGATGGTAATCAGTTAATCAGTGATAGAAGTGTCATTCAAAGTTAAAGGACCCAACGTCAGTGGTATGATTTAAAATCAAACAGATTTCAAGTAAGGTTGAATAAGTGCAAAAATTGAATCAGGGCAGTAAAATGTAGATGTTGTAATCATGCTATAGATATTACGGTCATCAAATGAAGATTCTCCATTATTGTTCCCAACCAATATTACTAGATAATTCAGTGTCATAAAGAGATTTGTTTTATGTCACAGAGCTGGATTCTCTCACTTCCTTTGACTTTCTTTAGTCTTGATAGAAATAAACATAACAGAAGTGGAGATAACCACTGTGATGTAAAGAGGAAGGGTGGCATATATAACAAATTGTTTATATCCAGTTTGAAGGTAGTGTAAGTTATTTATTATATATGGAAGGAAGTGCAAATAAAAATAGTGTTCATAAATTCCATTAATTACTTTTCCTATACTTGTTAACAACTTTTCACCTGTCTACTTTCTATGTCACCAGTCTGCTTTGGTTGCCATCTTGGTTCAGTGTGACTCACTGTCTAAACCACCACTTTATCTTCCAATTCATGATTTGCTGCCTCCCTCTGGCTTGACCCTGTTTGACTGAGCTCACACAGATGGACTTTCTGTTGAAATTTTTTACCCCTCTTGGTAGAATGTCTCAGTGGGAAGCCCAGTTAGTCTTGGTCCAGTGTACTTCCACCTGAGCTCCAGCATCAGGTGGATCAGTTGCCAGGTAGAATGGAGAAAAAAATAGAAGCAGATAAATGCAGGGAATAATTGGTTATCTCAATCCAAGTCTTAGATGAGTCACAGATGTAAAATATTTACTACCAGCATTCTATTGTTCCTAACTCTTCAAAGATATTACTGGTTGTGAAGAATTCTGGTGACTGATTACAAAAGTACTGCTTAGAATTTTGCAGTTCTTACCAATTGTTTTACTCTTCCTTTTTCGTAATAAAGGTAATAAAAAATGCAATTTTAACCTTTTGAGAACTCAATTTTTTTTTTACCACTTTTCATGTTAAAAAGTATTGGCTCTGAACAGCAGAGTTAAACATCCATATCTGCCAGTTTATTGTCCTGCACTTGGATCCATCACATTAAAAATGATCAATTTTCTATCTTTAGCATGTTTTGTATCTTTATTCTTTTGTGTCTCCACTTAGAGAGTGAATAAGTTCAATTTTGGTTTCAGAGAAGACCCATGAAGAACAACACTTGGAAAATGGAAATAGGTCAAAATACAAATGATGGGCTTCCGCTCTAGTTTAAATAAAAGAAGGCATGATCCTGGACCAAGGCAATACCATAAAAAAATAAAAAGAGAAAATTTCAAGTCTCATTCTTTCTTTGTCCTACAGTCTGGCTTTCTGTTGGTTTTTAGAGTGGTGAGAGGTAAGGGGAAGAGTGAGAGGAAAAAGAAAGCTGAAATAAATAGATGATTTAAAACAAAAACACAGCAGAAAAAAATAAAACAAAAACTTAGCAGAGATAATTGCTGAGGAATGACTTATGTCCTCTACAGATACAGAATGTAGAGATTATTCACCCTCATAAAGAAACAGAAGTCTGTCAATGACATTAAATGCTCTTAAGAAAGTCATTTGTAATGCAGTTTAATTGAAGTTTATAATTTCATATTAGAATAGGAATGCATAATAAGGAGATATTTATAGAGGAGTCTGAGGAAAATAACATGGTATAAGTATTTGTAGGCTTCCATTATTAAACTTTTATTTCCTCAGTACAATATACAGGCATTAATATATCTTCCAATATGTATTTCAAAAAATCTCTTAACTTGGAAAGTAAAAGTTACTTCTCTGAAATGGGAAAAATAAAATGCAATTCTTCTACAACATGGCTGCTACACAGAGATAACATTTAAATGAGTTGTTAATTGGTTAGCAGTGTACCAGATGACTTTGTCATTTATTTCACCAAATGAACCAAAGGTTTAGGTCTAGGTTAACATAGCTTTGAGGTCTCTCTGGTGACTGCTCCTTAGTGAGAATTCTACCTCGTTGGTAGTCCTGCACTACACCCAGAGGGAGGGTAATTCTGCATTAGAACACATTTTTTTTTTTAATTGTCAAACTTTATGGAAAATTTGTTATGTATAGACATCTCTAGAGACAAAAATTATTCAGCTAGATTATCATAGGATTGACTCATTAATAGCCTAATTTGAATAATGACCAAATTACCCTTTAGCATGCTTGACTGTAGCAAGGGGATTATTGAAATATCACAGAGAGCCTCTTTTTCTAAGATTAAATCAAAGTTTCCTACTCTTGATATTTATGGCTGTCAGGAATACTACACATTATTAAATTTTGTCTTCTTATGTATTTTTTTCTTCATGTCAATAATTATATCCAAATACTTAAATGATTTAGGACATTTATTTTGCTTAATAAATCTTTACTGGGACTTCCCTGATGGTGCAGTGGTTAAGAATCTGCCTGCCAATGCAGGGGACACGGGTTCAATCCCTCGTCTGGGAAGATCCCACATGCCGTGGAGCAACGAAGCCCGTGCACCAAAACTATTGAGCCTGCGCTCTAGAGTCCGTGAGCCACAACTACTGAGCCCGCGTGTCACAACTACTGAAGCCCAGGCGCCTAGAGTCCGTGCTCTGCAACAAGAGAAGCCACCACAATGAGAAGCCCACGCACCGCAACAAAGAGCAGCCCCCGCTTGCCGCAACGGAAAAAGGCCCACGCGCAGCAACGAAGATCCAATGCAGACAAAAATAAATAAATACATTTATTTTAAAAATATATAAAAAAAACTTTACCAATATATAAATACATACAGGAAGTATATACATGCTGATAAATGAAAGAAGAATTAATTACAATAAATACAATAAAGTAATATATATGTGTATTTGGAATAACCTAATAGGAAAAGTGGTGGGAAAGTCCTATAGGTTGATAATCCCATAACATAACAGGGTTACAATGATTAAAAAGCAGGAAACAACCTATATATTTAAGATGTTAGGATAGGTTAAGTAAATTTGGTATATCCACTTAAAGGAATATTACTTGATAATTTGAGAAGAGATTTTTAGTAACATGGAAAAGGTTTTATAGTTAAATAAATTGTAAGGAGATGTAACAAAATATTAGCCATATGTGATTTTTTGAGTGATCAAAGGATACGCATTTTTCTCTCTCTTCTTTTAGTTAAAAAATAGTATGGACAAATACAAGGAATATAAATTCTATGAGGGCAGGTACTTTTTAACCTCTACTGATCGCTATTCTATTCCCTGCAAAAAATGAAAAATATATTTTATATAATTTGAAATTAGTTTCCACTTAAAAAAATTTATAGCATAAATTTGGAGACCCTTATTTTCTGGGTTTGTGAAGAAGTTAGCATAATGATAAGAGGAAAATGTAATCTTATTTGATGGCTAAAGTTTGGTTGCATTCCTGATTCTAAGCTTCCTGATAGTCAAAAAAGCAAAATCAAAAAGGCAGCTGCAAAAGTTATAAGATTATTCTTGAACATAATGAAAATAATTATTTGGGAAAAGCAAGGATTTACTCAGTTCTTAGTTTTGAAAAATCTTCTCATGTGATACTTCCTAGAGAGAGGGGACACAAAGTGACATAATGAAAAAAATCATGCTCAAAAACGTTTCCTATATTAAATGTCAAGGTAAGATTCCTATGGCATTTTACTATAGGAATACTTAACGAAAACCTAGGACACCATACCAAAGTACTCTGGAGAAAGCAATCCTGTGGAGGGCCGAAACAGTACCATTTAATGTTTAGCTTCTTGGGCTTCTTCAATCCAGACATAGTGTCTATTAAACCTTGAAGGAAGAATAGACTCTACATCATTAACTAAACATAAACCAGGAGGACCGTGGGCTTTCCAGGAATGGAGGGCAGCAGTAATAGGGAATTTGGTTCTGAAAAAAAACCCCTGTGAACTCTACTAGAGCAGGGAATTATTGTAGGGGAGGCAGGAAAAAGTTCTAAAGCTAGGTAGAGGTCTTCATGGGGTTGTCTCTTAATAGGTGTCCTTTGAGGGCAGAAAAATCCTCAATTGCTTTGTGTTCATTCCAATGCCTTGCATGTAATAGGTGATTAATAAATGTTGATTCCATAAAAAATCAGGGAATAGAAAGTGTTTATACCTTTTGAACTTCTAAAGGAAGTTTCTATTTTACTCTCAAGTTCATGAAGTAGAAAATCAGATTGACAGGGCAGATTGCTCATTTTTCTTACTAAGAAAGTAGAAATTAATACTGATTTATTTATTCACTCAACAAACATTTATTGAGTGTCTCTAATGTACCAGTCTTTTTTGTGATACAGTGATTTATAACATAGAGTCTTTGTCCTTAGGGAGCACATAACCACAGGCTTCTTCAAGGCTTTGGGCCACCCTGTGTAGAATCAACGAAGTCCTTGGCAAGAACTCTGATATGATTTGCAAATTTAAAGTACTGAAAATAAGCCAAAAGTGCTAGCAGAGCCATCTTTTCTCAGCAAGAGTGTAGTCCAAACCCCAATCAGGCTAAGTTTGCATATTACTGAGAGACTACTTTTGTAAAAAGCACATCAGAGTATCCCAAATGGCATCATAATATTAGCACTCAGCAGTCTTCAAAATGGCAGCTTAGAGACTTTGAAATCGATGGAGCTCCACTCAAAGGGAACAATACACACTCTGAAAATGTAGCCCAGTGCATCATCTAATGAATGATCCCCCACAGAATAAAGATGCATTTGAGTTGTCATGGTGGTTTGTTGTCTTTCTTTCCTTTTACTATTTTTTTTTTAATAAAACTAAAGGGAAAACAAGATAAGGCAACGAACATTGTTTAACAGTGAAAAATTAGATCTTCCTTTTTTTTTTTTCTCTTTCTCTTGTCATTTGCATTCCTCTTTTATCCATACATTTACTATTCAATTTTTCCTTGTAGATATTAAGTAAGTTGACTTTCTCCTCAGGGTGCATTAAAATGTTTTTGGAATGCTTTGGGCAAAATATTTTTTCCTTACATTATATCTAGATTGAAGAGTGAATATGAAATATAAGGGATGCTAACTTGTTTTATTGGACACACTAGCTGTGTATTTTCTTTTTTGCCTTATTTGTTCCTTTGTTCCTTCCCTCTTTCCTTTCTTCTTTTCTTCCTTCTTTCCTTTCCTTTTTTTTTTCTAATTAATTTTTATTGGAGTATAGTTGCTTTACAATGCTGTATTAGTTTATACTGTACAGCAAAGTGTTTCCTTCCTTTTAATAAATACTTATAGATCACTTTCCCAGGTACTGGAAGTATAGTCATAAAAAAGATAGATATGATTTCTGTTCTCATGAAATTTGCATTTAACTTGGAATAGACAGAAACTAAGCACATTTACAAAAAAATAGTAAGAATAATGCAGAAAATAAAACTGGATAAAATTATAAAGAATGATTTGGATGAGCAAGATACGACATCATATTTGTGGTTGGGAAAATTCTCTTTGATGAAATAATACTAAAACTGACAACTGTATGACACCTGAAAAGAAAACAAAGTTCCAAGCACAAGAAATAGCCAGTTCAAAGGCCCTGTTTGATTTGTTCAAGGAATAGTAAAATAGCTTTTGTGAGGGAAGCTAATAGAACAAAAGGAAATCATGGAAGGAGGGAAAGTGGGAGAACTAGAAAAAGAGTAGATGATACATAGTCTTGGAGGCCTTGTTGAATGTCAAGTTTTTATTCAAATAGAAAGTAATCAGAGAGTTTTTAAGTTAAGATGTGACACAATTTGATCATTACTATCAAATAATTACACTGGAAGCTGTGTTGAGAAAGGATTGTTACCCACTGTAGTAGTGAGGGATGGCTGTGAAGATATATTCTGGATAAATTGTTGAAGTAGAGCTAAAAGGACTTGCTGATGGATTGGATGTTGGAAGGGTGAGGGAAATAGAGGAATATAGCAAGACATACATTTTTGGTTGGAGAAATTGAAGGTGCTTTCTCTCACTGAGTGTGGAAGACTATGAGAGAAACAGGTTGGGAGTAAGGGGATTTAGTGGGTAGATGAAAAGTTCTGCTTAGTATGTTCAGTCTGAGATTCCTATTAGATATTTAGGTAGAGATGATAAGTATGCAGTTGGATATACAATGCTGGAGCTCAGGGGCAAGATAAAGGCTGAAAATAAAAACCTTAATGACAAGCTCCATGAGGCGTGTTCTCGTCCTTCCTCCCGTACACCACTTGGGGTGGTGATATACTTGCACTCTTTCTCATCTTCTCCCTCTTATGGTTAGTGTCAGAGGATTGCAGAAAACACTGGGAATACAGCTTAAAGCTTCATAACCAAACAAAGTAATTTGTACCTTCTAAAGACCATGACTTGATGAGTGTCATGTTTATTAGTGACTAGATTTAGCTATTCACACAGCAGAAATCACTTGTGAATTCCCCAAAGAGTTCCTTCTACACCTCCTGGGAACTTATACCCAGATCTCTGAGACATCCGTAATGTAGTGGAAAAAGAACGGGCAGAGCAATTATGAGTCTTCAGTAAACACTTAAACAAGATCCGGGAACAAATTTAGTCTAAAAGATGTAACTTCCTAACTCACCCTTTCTCCCACATACACACATCTTATAAAAATATCTTCAGTTTATTAGGAATTTCATTTATGAATTAGTTCATATAGTAGAATAATCTGTATATAGAAATGGTATACAGAGCTCCTCTTTGAAAGTGTAACCAGAAATGTATTTTATTTTCTAAAGGTTCATCATTTTTCCCAGAGTGGAGGACACAAAATGAATAAATGAACGAATAAAATGTAAGATAGAAATGGCTATTATTGAAATATAGGATTTGAATCAAAACTTGAAGTTCCTTCTCATTTGAAGAACATAGATAACAAAAGATGGACTGGAACTATAGACTGTAAGCTCTGTGTGGACAGAGCCTTTCCTGTCTTGTTTATTGCTCTATCTCTAGTCAACCTTCTAGCACAGTGCATTACAATCACAAATGCTCAATAAATATATCAGGAATAAAGAAATCAAGAGTAAGTATTAAGCTAATACAACCTTTTTTTTTTTTTAAAAGATGTTGGGGGTAGGAAGTAATTAATTAATTTATTTTTGGGTGTGTTGGGTCTTCGTTTCTGTGTGAGGGCTTTCTCTAGTTGTGGCAAGCAGGGGTCACTCTTCGCCGTGGTGCGCGGGCCTCTCACTATCGCGGCCTCTCTTGTTGCGGAGCACAGGCTCCAGACGCGCAGGCTCAGTAGTTGTGGCTCGCACGCCCAGTTGCTCCGCGGCATGTGGGATCCTCCCAGACCAGGGCTCGAACCCGTGTCCCCTGGCAGACAGATTCTCAACCACTGGGCCACCAGGGAAGCCCAATACAGCTATTTTTAAAGCCTACTTATTTGTTGTTTGTGGTTAAGAAACTATGCTTAATCATGATCTGGCCTCCATTTGTATGTGTCGACTTCCCCCTGCCTCCCCACCCTTCCAGTTTGTTTTTCATCTTTTTGGGAGAACCAAAGGCCCCTCCACATCAGGGCTTTTAAATACACTATTTTCCTTTCCTTGAATTCTTTTCTCTCTTCCTGCTCCTCCATCCTCTTCCTCTAATTAATTCCTGCCCATTTTTCAGATTTCAGTATCACCTCTTCTGGGGCCTCTTCTTTTTTTTTTCGGTATGCGGGCCTCTCACTGTTGTGGCCTCTCCCGTTGCGGAGCACAGGCTCCGGATGCGCAGGCTCAGCGGCCATGGATCACGGGCCCAGCCGCTCCGCGGCATGTGGGATCTTCCTGGACCGGGGCATGAACCCGTGTCCCCTGCATCGGCAGGCGGACTCTCAACCACTGCGCCACCAGGGAAGCCCTGTGATTATTATTTTTTTAATTATGTTGACAAGGGAATTAGAAATCTAATTTCCACACTTGGGATCTTCATTCTTCTAAGTAAAAATGGCTAATATTAAGTGACTTTTAGTTTAATATGTGTAATAACTTACAGGAAAATAATTGTTACCCAGCATTTGCTAATTTACTTTATTATTACCCATATTTCTATAATATTTTAATGTTTATCAAGCACTTTCCCTTATTTGATTTTCACAAGAGCATTCCGAGCTACCCAGTGATCAGTACCCTCCTTTTGTAAATGAATGAATGAAGGCTTAAGGAGTTTAACTTCAGAGGCATAATAGTTTAGTGAAAAGGGCATGCATATTAGAGTTAGGAGAGCTGAGTTTGTATATGGATTTTATTAGTTACTAACTATAGGACCTTAGACAACTTACTCAGACAACTTACTCATTAACCCTCTGACACCGGCCCTCCACCATCTGCACCCACTTTCTCCTCCCAGCTTCATTTATTTCACCTGTAAAATCATGGTGGTATTATTGTTTGTCTCATACCATTGCCATACAGATTAAATAACAAGACATTTCTAAAATTAAAAAAAATTAATCAAAATGGTGCTAAGATTTTTTTAGCTAGTCCAGTAATTTTTAAAAATAACATCATGCTACATAAAAATAATTAAAGGGGTAAAATAAATTGAGTTATTTCATAACAAATTTGCTGGAAACTTTGAAAGAAACAGCTAGTAAAAGAGTAAAGATGGATGACTTTAGTAGACCTAGGGTTTAGCAAACCAGTCAACTGGATGTAAAGGAGCCTAGAATAAAAACTTAGGGTTTGGGGAGCCAGATGCTGTATTTTCAATGTAGGATGTTTACAACCTAAAAACTGAAGGGAGAGGGAATCTGGGAGCCTGATCACAAAATATTAGTCTTTCATTGCCTATGAATATAAATCAGGAGACAAATGATAAAGCAAAACATGAACAATGACCAAAGACTCAGTGATCTTCCTTCAGAGTTTGTCTCTCCAGGCTGAAGAGAGGACAACCCAGGAAAGCAAGTCTTGCTTTGTTTCTGCTCTTTCTCATATGGTCTTTGGATGTGAGTAGCCATTATGTAGCATCTCTTGGACAGATAAGCTTTAAGTACCTAGTACCTTAGATGAAAGGAAATCTGTGAGTGTTAATGGGCTTCAAAACAAACAAACAACAAAACCAAAAAACACCTCCTTAATGCTCCCTGAAGATAGACTGAAGTATCCCACCGAGAAGATGTTTAGAAGGCTTCTGTCAGAAGAGACTCCACCAACACTGAGAAAATAACCAGGCATTCCTTCACAAAGAATTGGATGTAACCTCTTACTTCTTTCTCCTTATTCTTTTTTGTTTGCTAAGTTTTGAAGCCCCGCTGCCTCAAAAAATCAGTCTCAAACTTAGTAATGTGCCCAAGGTCATAGAGTAAACAAAGGAGACAGAAGGTGAAAGCATGCCTAGCAAAATCCCATATTGTTTTCATTGATTCACACCCTTTTCTGATGTGATTTGAGAATATTTTCTTTTCCTCTTAAAAGGAGCTAGCATTTTGCAAGGTAGAACTTAAGCCTCAGTGAAATTTTAGGTTGAATTTAGCATGCTTAATTTTTAACACTCCTGTTAGAGATGACACCATTTCCCTTAGTTCATTTTAAATCTAATTGAGGAGAGCAATTGTATAAATATCAGGGGTGGGAATGAGGGAAGCATTTGAGAATTGTCCTTGAGTGCTATCTCAGGTCCTTTTTTTTCTACCCACTGGCAAATCATTACCCAATAGAATAATTGCCTGTCAGTGGTAAGCATTTGGCTAGGGTTCCTAAGCAAACAACGTGCATATCCTACCCAAGATAAAAAGAATAATACCAGGAGGGGGAAAATATGTAAAGGTGGCAATAAGAAAATAATTTTTCTTAATTTTGTACATGATGAGGGTCTCAGGCTGTTGTCAGTGTTGTCTGTATAAATGCAGAACAAAGGTCTAACCTAAGGGTTACAAACAGAGAGAGACAAGGTCGGGCCAAGAGGGAGTAGGTTGCCATTCATTGGGTAATGGCAGATAAAAAGCAGTCCTTGTTGCCCACAAAACACCTGTGAGAATTCAGAAGCTGCTGTGCGAGTGAGAGCAGGCAAAGCTGCCTGTCCAGAGTGAACCTGCTTCTAGTCACCTCTCTTCTCCCCGTGAAAGGTTCTGCATGTTGCTGCCTGCAGTACACTTTCTGAGACAGGAATGCTTTCTTTCCCAAATGCCAGCCAACATTATACGTTCCTTTTATGGACAACTATACCCCTTTACTTCTATCTTACCCAACTAGGCACCTGAAGTATTACTTGGTAATTTACTTTTTGGGCCATGCATCCAACCAAGTCTATAGATTACAAATATATATATATATATGGAAATATATAGCATCCCAAGTTTCAGTTGAATACAATTTGAAATGCATAAGACATAAAAGCTATGAAAATTGGGATTTATTAAAGCATAGAAAAGGTCTGTCTGCTGTAACAGTATGTAGCAAAGTACCTTACAGAGAGTCACTGTGAATGTCTGGCATGTATTTTTTTCCCTATACAGTTGTTTTTACTAAAATCTATATTTTATATCCTTTAGAATCTTTCTGAAAAAGATGAAGGGACAGTTCAGATATTTGCGATACAGTCATGGATTAAATGTTATTTAATATTGTTATTTTAACCAATTAAATCAGTCAGCAAACAATTACTAAGACCTGTCTGGTAAAAGGCATGAAGCTAGTTGACCTGAGGAATACAGAAGTACACACATGTCCCTGCAAAGCTTGCAGCCTGCTTTTAAAGTAAGAAGTAAGAATCCAGAAAGGGAATTGATTATATAAGGCAAAATAGAATAAATTCTAGGAAAGTGGCAGAGACAAATGTTGAATGAGTACAGGAGAAGGAGGTCTGTCTCTGGATGAGACTGACGAGGAAGGCTTTAAGTGTAAACGTAAGACCAGTGATGTGTTGGTTTCAAATAAGGTTAGTGGGGAGGCCTTCTGGTAGAAGACGAGGTGATGAGAGGAAAGACAACAGTTATACTTTAACCCTTGTTCTTTCTTTCACTCAATCAGTGTTTATTGAGAACCTACTCTTTTTCTGGTAGTGTGTTAGGTGCAAAGAAATGCAATGATTAAAAATATATGCAACTCTGGGCTTCCCTGGTGGCGCAGTGGTTGAGAGTCCACCTGCCGATGCAGGGGACACGGGTTTGTGCTCCGGTCCGGGAAGATCCCACATGCCGCGGAGCGGCTGGGCCCATGAGCCATGTCAGCTGAGCCTGCGCGTCCGGAGCCTGTGCTCTGCAATGGGAGAGGCCACAACAGTGAGAGGCCTGCGTACCGCAAAAAAAATAAAAATTAAAAAAATATATATATATATGCATCTCCTTGCATTTGAAGTATGGTAGGTTAGCATATGATTATGAGTTTAGCTCTGGGGGAAGAAGTGGAAACCTAATTTCATCATTGACTAACTAGTTAATAAGTGACCTTGAGCAAGTTCCTCTCTAAGATTTTTGTCCCCTATCAGTGAGATGAAACTTGTAATTGGAGTTTCCTTGTAGGATTATTTGGGGACGATTAAATGAAATAATGCATATAAAGCACTCACACAGTGCCTGGTTTATAGTAATTACCCAATAAATTTGAATCTAGTTCTGCCGCACTACGAAGTCTATGCTCTTCACCACTATGTTATTTTATGCCCACAATCCCACATTCTTCCATTCTATTACTCTCCCTTTCCAACCTTACAACTTTCCCAACACTCTTCAGATTCCTCATTCGATACTCATTAAATGCTACAGTTCCCAGGGGTTCATGTTAGACTCTCTTACTCCACATGTTTTATTCTGGGACATCCTCTCCTTTTTACTTGGTTTCAACTACCATCAGTTCACTGCTGGTTACCAACTACTAATCTGTAACTTTATCCAAGGCTTCTCTCAAGAGCTCCAGAGCGCAGCATCCTAGACATGTCCACACTGTCATCCCAAAGCCACTTGAAATACATTATATTCACTCTTTTCTCTCTCTTGGGTTCTCTAATTTTCTGAAGACATTGCTCTCCAATGAGCCTCCAGGCAACAACGTTGGAATCAATCTCGACTTTTCCTCATCTTTCCTTCTCCAATCAATCATCATATATTGTAAAATCTTCTTTACATATTTCTCTTCAAATTAATCCCCTCTCTCCACTATTCTTGCTGTTTCACTGATTAAAACTCCCATTATCTCAAAATTCTTTGCAGATGTGATGTGGAGCCCCCAAAATCTGCATCTTTATAGGCTCAGAGGCGATTGGAGGCCCAGTCATCACAACCTGTATCCTAATCTTTGGTCCCTCTCCTTCCAAGCTTGACCCACCACAATCTGTCCTTGATTTAGATAACAAGCAAGTATGATTGTGACATTCATCTGTTCAAAAACCTTCAAAGGCTCCCTAACATCTACAGAATATAAAAACCTTGTTTGAACTGTTCATCATGCCATGCAAGACTCTTGGTGTTTTCATTTTTCCCTGGCAGTCCAGTCTCATTACTGCTTCTGGCAGTATAGATGATACCTAAGTGCAAGGGTCTGGCAGAGAGACTGCCTGGGTACAAATCCTGTCAAGTAAAGTGAAGTTAATAATAACACCCAGTTATCAGGTTCTTATGATGATTAATTGACTAACGTATATAAACATGTGGAATATTGCCCACTATGTAGTAAGCATTCGTTACATGTTGGCTACCAACACTTCTAGCCTTCTTTGGAGCCCCAGCACTCGATCCATGTCCCATCCCTACTATCTCTGAGTATTTCTTTAATATTTGTTTTGTTTTTCTATCCCACTCCCTAACCTGACTTGTTTACCTGGCTAAATCCTTCATTTCCTATTTCTTAAACACTAATTTAAATGTCATCTCATTTTTGAAGCCTTTCTTGACTCCGTCAATCAGATTTAAACACTCTTTCCTTTTACTTCCATTGCTACTGCTTTAATTCTACTAAGTTGTTTATACGTAGTATTTCTCCTTTTTACACTGAAAGTGTCTAGAATATTAAAAGAAATGGCTATAAACTCAACAGGTGCATAAGATTCACCAAAAGAATTATATATATATATATATATAAAACTTTCCTTTCTCACATGGCACATCTTAAACTGGGAGGAAGGACATGTGATACTAACATACAACACTATTTAACCACTACTGGCTTTAAGAATTTAAGGCAGAACTTTGAGGTACAACAAAATTTTCCAAAATTTCCAAGACTGTCTTGTTTGTCCAACCCCCACTGAGAGTTCTAGAATTCCCTAGAACCTCCAGAACTTGCACACTGACTAACCTATGGCTTAAACTATTCTTTACACAATCTCAGGCTGTTCAAACTCAAGTTTTTATAGCTAGAGTTTAAGCTTGTTGTGTAAAGTTATATTTCAACTAGAAGGGGTGGTGAAGAGATATAGAATATTACTTGCATGTATTTTGTTAGAATTTTGTATGATTCTAATTGATATGTTGCAGGTAAATAAACTGCAAGAAGATTTCAGAAGTTCAAACTCAGGTATAGTCCATCAGAAGGTCCACTGGCATCTTGAGACTTTGTCAGATATTTAGGATGATGAAAATTCTGCTCTACTGCTAGCAACTTTGCACTGGCATCCAGGCATCCACAATGTGGCATCCTTCACATTGATAGCCAGGCTCAGTTAAGGAATGGAGATCGGTGTGGGTGATTGAAGGCAGCCAGAACCAAGTACCGATGGGTGCACCTAGTGAAGATATTTGCTGTGACTCTTTGGTCTATGCAATCTATTGAGGCTGTGCCTTTGAGGTCAGAAGCAGCACAAGCCTTTGGAAAACATGTATGTATGCCTGTATGACATCTCTGCTGCCATTCTCTGGCTTTTGTGTTTTGGCTACCTGCCACTGAAATGAATGGCTTTCAAATTGCTTGAAAAGAGCAACGGCACTTTTGTAGAACTTTAGAACAAGAGAGCCACTCTTAATCTTTTTAAACTGACTTAGACACTTGTCAGTTATTTGAAGGGATTTATAACTTTCTCACCTATGTAGTCATTCATGTTCTTAAAAAGCAAGTACAGTCAGTAACAGGAATATTTTTGGGGGCAGAAAATGTAAGCACTAAAAACACTGTTTAATTTGAACTTGATTGTGAGCATTGAGCACCTTCCCTCTAGGACTCAAACCTCCTTCCATCTACTTGTAGGTTTTACATTGCTGAGTAAAGGACATCAAGGACTTTTCCACAATTAATCTGAAATCATTTTTTTTTTGGCTTTTGGTACATTTGCCAAATACTTTGTCCATTCAGTAGGAGTTTTTCATTTGGCTTAATATATTCTGATTGCAATTTCTCATTGGAATTTAAAATTCATTTTTATTTATTATCCTCATAATACATATAAATGATTCAGGAATCAGGTGGACTTATTATCATCATAGGGCAGGGAGGAACTCCCTACATATTATCATATTTTTAAATGACAATATTTATAGCTCTGGTACAGAAAAATAAAAAGCTTAAAGTTTTTAGTTTTTGTGTACTTTGGAAGTTACCAGCTGTTTTAGAAACATTTTTAGTGAAACAGAAAAGAAAGGAAAGGGTAAAAAAAAAAACTCAACACAAATAAATAAGAAACATCTGTTCTGGCAACTTGTATAAGTTCCAGACTCCTGCAAATTTAAACTACCAAACATTAAACTTCTGAAAGTCGAGATTTGTAATGGAAATGCTAAGTGACCCTTAAAAGGCTTAAAGCGACGCTGTCAAATAATTTAGGGTCAAGTTTTGACCAAGTTTTAAATTGCCATAATCTGGTGGGAAATATGTTCCAGGTTTTAAATATTTTTATTTTTGTAACTTTCCATTGATTCATGAAAATAAATAAAAACATAACGGGCATTGCTTATTTAGAATCATCCCTTTGAATTTTAAGTCAATAAAAATGAGCAAGATTTTTCTTTTCATGATGAGAGATATGCTGATAGAAAAATCCACATTTTACTACAAAATCAACATGTAAGTCACATTGTCTAGTGCACATGTGTAAAAAAAATGCCTGCGTGTAAAAAAAAAAAAACTAAGGTTTTTAAATTGCAATATGAAACAAAAAATTGTTAAATAACCTAACTTCGTTTTATTGTCATTAAATTTTGTCACTGAAAGATCTTACTCTGGTAGATTTTGCTTCTGTGCTTTCTTTATACTTCCATGCAATCTGGCCCTAAAATTCTGTTAATGTAGTTCAAACTATTCTATAGTTATGAAAGAAATTCATATTCAAATATTTTCATTAGTTTCTCTTCAATATTTCATGTTATTACTCTGGCTTCTTCACCAACGTTCTTTAGATTCAAATCTTGGCAATTCTTTTTAAATTGCCTCCAAAATAATTTTGGGTACTTTGCACAGAAATCCTTGAGGATTCAGTTTAATCTTTGTTTACAGGACAAGAATATCTTATAAATATTTATTTGAGTCAGTCTCAAACCTCTGCTTACTTTGTTCTTTGCAAATTTCTGGTAGTGATAAGCACATGTGTTATTGTTAGGACATTCTCAGGTAAGTGAATCACTGCCTCACTTAATACAAAACAAACTGTGAGAAAGTGGTGCGTGGGATAGTTATGAGTATGCACTAATGAAATCAAAGAGAATTCTTTGTCATTTAGTTTGGTTTTTTTCCCTTAAAATCTTTCAACAGAGGTAAATGAACTTTTCAACAGAGGTAAATCTCAAAATAAGAGGAATGAAAGAAAGGTACATAATAAATTGTAAGGTTGCCAAAATATTTCACAGAATACCCAAATGGCATTTGTAGTAATTATTTTAAGTTTGATATGGGATAGGAAGGTGCAGGGGGAAAAGAAAAAGATAAAAGCATGAAAATAGAAGATTGTAAAGTGCTATCCTGACTAGAGAATGAGTATCTAAAGCATGTTTGAAGAAAATATATTTTTCTTTTGTTTGATTTTTTTCCGCACCTTCCTATGAAGCATTAGAAACTGGTCACTCTCAGAGGCAAGGTACAGAAATAGATAAATTTGTGGTCTGATCTGATATGGCAAATTGGCAATTCCTATTTTTTTTTATATCTGTTTCCAGTCAAGCATGGACATGCTGAGGAAAGAATGCTTGGATTTACTGAATGAATGAATGCTGATGTATGTGTGTACAACTCTTGCAATACACTTTTTTAAAAAGTCTTTTTTTTTTTTTTTAATCTATTTCTTTGGATTTTTGGAGAGATTGGTGCAAGGAATGTGTGTGTGTGAGAGAGAAAGAATAAGAGAAAGAAGGAAGCTTTTAAAGAGTTCTAAATCGACAGCACTAATACTGTTCCTACGTTCCTGCCATTCTTGTCATCACTTATTCTTAGCTCCTATCTTTCCTTCTCAGGTTAGCTTGTGTGCTAAGGTTCCCTGGCTCCCAGGCTAAAAAGAAATGAAAACAAACAAGGAAGTTTACACCACAAGACATGAATAGAAAGATCAGCTTGAGACTGAACACCATATAAACAAAGAAATTCCCTGATAAGAACAAGCACCCATCACTTAGCATTTGTTCAGCAGCACCTGACTACAAGCAGACATCTCTTTAGTGGCTGTGGAGTGAGGCCCTTAGAGGGTTCTGGTGCCAACATCTCTACCATGGTTAATGGCTTTGCTTGCATTGATTTAAGCCTGACCCTAGCTCTTGGGAGGCAATTTTGCTCAGGTGCCATGATTCTTTCGAAAAGAATCAATAGTTATGAATACACAATAATAAAACTTTTTCAATGAAGAAAAAAATATGGTTTAAAGTGTAATCAAAACTCAGTGTGACTGTTAGAATCTCAGAGTATTACTGCAGATTACTTCCACTGGTGCAGCAAAAGGTCATGCAGTTATATACTGTCTCTTAAAATCAGTGAGTGCATAATAGTTTTTGCTACTCTGAACAAGAATCATTAAACAAATTCATAAATCAATGAAGCATACAGATGCATTAGTTTAATTATCATTTCTGCTCAGTTGGTTTATATAATGTAATTGTTTACTGTTTCCCAGTATTACACTAGAAAGGCTTGGCTGAGCCACCTCATGTTTCATATTGTCCTAATTTTAAAACTTTTTTAAATTTTTTGATGACAGCAAGAAAGAGTAGTCTTTGAAAACAATCCAGTGTGAAGTTTTGTTGTTTTTGTCCTTTATTCTTGGGTATTTTTTTCCTTTTATTTTTTGCCATTTCTAAAATCTGGGTCTCAAACTCAAGAATGTGCATCTCAATTTATGGTTCTTTTAGTAGGGGTCAAGGAAATCATCTCAAGTTTTCAATAAAGTTGTCTTTGCTCTTCTCTCATCCCCACCCCACTTGTAGACCTAACATCCTAATTGTATCTTTTATGGTCAGAAAAGTGGAACAGATATAAAAGGGAGGGGTGACTTTTAAGAAGTTAGATTCTGCATAGCACTAAAAACACTGCAATCCCAGGGAATGCTTTTGTCATGATCCTGTTTTAAAACATCAGGAGTAGCTGAATTAAATTAGTGATGTGTGTGTTTCATAGTAGTGGTAACACACATAGTGGAGAGTGTGTTTTAGAATCTTAGCTACAGGAGAAGCTAAGATCCATTAGTTCTTAGGACAATAATCCTTTTTGGTTCTGTGCTCTGCTCTCCAGGCCCACAGTGGAGGCGCCATCACCTCTATGGCTCTGCAGGGCAAGCTCACCCCTTAGTCTCTAGGATAAGAGTAGCAGCCTGGGTGATCTCTGAATGCTTTGGGGTAATTTTTCCCTTTTCTTAAAAAGTAGCACATGTTTGCAGCTGAAGAGTTCTATGGTCTGGTCCTATGTAATTCAAGATGTCCAACAGCTTCCCTTCCCTCTGTCCTGCTTTCTCTGTCACCTTTATTTGAAACCGGCAGTGACTCTGCTGGTATAATCTCTCCATTCCTGGCTTCTGCTGAGATGGCTGGTAAGTACATGAGCTACACCCATGATCTCTTTATCAAATGGCTGTTCAGCCCTACACTTAGCGTTCTCTTCAACACTAAGTGAGAACATGAGAACAAATCAGAAAAGTGAGAAAAAGGAGAAAAGCTTTCTCATTTTTTTGCGGTATGGATAAGGTGAGAATTTTCTAAATCTCCCAAGTTCTGGTTCCTTTTTTCTTAACAAGATCTTCTTCAACTTTTTTTTTTTTTTTTGCATTTTACTATAAGCAGTGAGGAGGATCCAGGCAGTATCTTAGAAATGTCCTCTGCTAAATATCCAATTTAATTGCTCTCAAGTTCTACCTTCCATAGAACATTAACACTCAATTCAGTCAATTTCTTTGCCACTTTATAACAAAGATCAGCTTCCCAATAATCAATAATCTAGTTTCCAAAACTATTCCTCATTTCCATCTGAGACTTCACCAGAATGACCCTTAATGTCCCTTCTTCTACCAGAATTCTGTCACGATTATGTGTGTGTTCTCTAAGAAAATGGAGGCTTTCCCTTCAGGTACTAGCCAATTGGGTTTCTGGTGAGACCTCTTTTTCTGGCTTATAGATGACTGCCTTCTTCCAGTGTGCTCACAAATGGGGAATGAGAGAGAGAGAGACACACACACACACACACACACACACACACACAGAGCTATCTCTTCCTCTTTTTTTTTTTCTTCCTCTTATTAATGGCCACAGTTGTATTGGATTAGAACCTCTTATGACCTCATTCAACCTTAATTATCTCCATATATAATCACATTGGAGATCAGGGCTTCAACATATGAATTTAGGAGAACAAAATTCAGTCCATAACCGTTTCTGATGCTTCTGTAATTGAATCTGGAATGCAGAGTATGTAGAGTTTGAATAAAGATCCATCTTTGAGGTAAAGACAGTTTGCCAAATTGTTCCTTCTGATTATGAGATTATAATGCCACAAACGTGGAGTGAGTGTTTACATTAGTCAAAAGAATTATAACAATTGCAAAAAAATGTGACTGTGACCTATTTCTACATAAGTATGATGGATAACTTTCATTCTGCAAATATTTTGCAAGCCTGTGAAGGAAGAATTTTATTCCCAGGTAAGTATCCCTCACTCCATTCCCTTTTTCTTCCCTCTCCCACCCCAAGTATCTGTCATATTTCTCAGCATACAATTTAGCTTTGGGTTAACAGACAATACTTTTATAAACTTGCTGTGGAAACTGTTATAGAAGAGCAAACTATTACTGTTGCTGTATTATATCTTGTCACAGAAAGTCAAATGTGAAACAATAGAGACTAGAAATATAAAACAATATTTATTCATAAAATTCAGAATCTAAGAGCAGATCCAACAAAAGCTTAAATCTTTTGAAATGGTACTTATGTAAGTGAATAGAATATATAATGAATATTCCAAACTTCATAATCTCAACTGAATATCTAGATTTTTACTAACAAAGTTTAGACTATGATTAAAAATTTTCCTAAGCATTATATTTTAAATCATTATATATAGAGTTTCTTCCTTTTTATCTTTTTCTCTCTTTCTCTCTCTTCCTTTCATTAAATAGTTCTAAATCTAGAATAGTTATGGCCAGTAGGCCAAAAGTAGTCCACCTAAATTTTCTAGGCACTGTACAGATTCTGTGGCATTAATATTTATAAAGAGAAAATTTTTCTCTATATGTATATTTTATTCTGGCATTAATAGATAATTTACTTATTACTTCTCTTTCTAATATATTGCAAAAATACTATTAGTCTTCCGATTACTTCCGGGAAATCATTTTGTGGGGATAGGAATAGACGGAACAATGTAATAGGCTGCATGGCTTTCAAAACATATTTGACCAGTGTTGTTCCTTTAAAACTATTGATAGAATACTGGCAGATGTTATTGAGATGAAATATACCACCTTGGATAGGAGCAGGAGAGATAGAGATAGAGAGAGAGAGGGAGAGAGAGAGAGATGGATGTCTTCTTTCCTTGGATGTGGCCTGGGTTCAGTGACTGACTTAGTCTGAACTACTGTAACAAAAACACCATAGACTGGGTGGCTTGTAAACAACAGAAATTCTGTTTTTCACCATTCTGGGGGTTGAGAAGTCCAAGATCAAGGCACAGGGAGATTCAGTGTCTAATGAGGCAGAATTTCCTGGTTCATAGATGGCCATCTTCTCAACATAACCTCATGTGGTAGAAGGGACAAGGGAATTTCTTTTCTAAGGCTCTAGACTCCACTCTCTTGACCTAAGTACCTCCAAGGGCCTCACCTCCTAATACCGTTACACTGGGGGTTAAGGCTTCAGCATATGAATTTGGGGCCAACAGAAACATTCAGTCAATCAAAAGCAATGACCTACATCTAACCATTTTTTGAGAACAATGCTAGATTTAGATTTGTTTCTATAGAGAGAAGATGCTGTATGAGTTTTAAGGCTAGGTATGAAAAAGGTACAATTTCTCATCTGGTTCTTCCTCCTTTGGTCTGTTTACTCAGGAAGAAGCCTGATGTCATGTTGAGCAGCCCCGTGGAGAGGCCTGCACGGCCAGGAACTGAGTCCTCTTGTCAGCAACCGGCACCAACTTCCCAGCCGTGTGAGTGAGCCATGTTGGAAGTTCGGCTCAATACTATGCTGGCAAATGTTTTTCTATTCTCTGAAAAAGAGTTTGTGTTTCTCTATATCTACCTATGCACACACACACACACACACACACACACACACACACACACTAGTTTATTGCAAAGAATTTATAGCATAAAATTTGCCAATAATAATAAAATATATAATATTCTTTATTATAAATTCCATATACCTATACTTCAGTGTGGCATCTTATTGCAAAATTCATTTCCAGTTTTTGTAGTTTAAAACCAAAAGTAGTGTCATAAAATCAGATTTTGAATAAATGCTTTAATACTAGTCAATTCAGCAAAGAATTCACTCATATTATTGATGTACAAGTGTAGTTTTGAGACGAGTACTGGTTGATAGTTTCGTTTACATTAACAAACAGAAGTGGAAAAACAATGTTGGAACTTCACTTATTCATCAACAGCATGAATAACTTCTCTAACAAATTGAAAAATACTTCCAAATACTAGAAACATATTTCCTCAGTTTTTTATGCTGCTGACAATGAGATAGCTATGGACACAACACACTTTTAAATATACACTGCATTATTAACATTTTCTGTATCACTTTCCTAAGTTTAGGCAATTAACAAAACAATAAATCAAGCCTCGATTTACAGTGTTTGCCCATATCTATTGTATAAATCTTCACACCATGACCAGTTTCAACCTAACAATTTAGGTCAGAGGATGTGGAGTTGGGAAGAGATATAGCACACAGTAGCACACAGCTCTAGAGTGTTTCCACTACCCAGACAAAAAGAGAAGTAAATAACCTCAAAAACATTGACTATAGTAAAACAGTAAAATTACTGAAAGTGATTAGTTTTCAGTATTACCTTTGATTTTAATACAATTTATGTATAGATAATTTAAAAAATAAGTTACTAAATATAATGTTTATATACTTGAATTTTTAATATACCTTTATTTAGCAGCTAGCTTGTAAAATTCCTGAAAATTTAAGAATCCTCTCTTGTCAGCCAGGTGAGCCAGCTCTCGCTCACCACTGTTGATGACTCTATCTGATATCTTGACTGCAACCTCATGAGAGACCCTGAGTCAACCACCTAGCTAAGCCACTCTCAGATTCCTGACCCATAAACACTGTGAGAGGTAAAAATGTTTATTGTTGTTTTAAGCCACTAAGTCTGGAGATAATTTATTATGCAGCAAATAGATAGCTAATACACATACAAACTTTATATTAGCCCCAAACTCTCAGTAAAAAATGAAAAACTAAATCATTTTTTCTTAAGAATAAAACAACAAGTCTTATAGGATAAAATAAAACATAGTTTCACATTTTTGGGAAAATTTGACACGCAAGAAAAAATGATCTTTTTTAAACGAGAAAATGATTACAAATATCATTTAGCTGTTTGATATGAGTACAGAGTGTTAAGGGAAAGTAAATCACTAATTACATGATCTGCACAGTGAATTAGGATGCTTAAAAAATAACGTTTTGTGTACAACAATTGCTTTATGATTTTTGAGGACTTAAAGGCTATTTGCTTATCTTTATTTTGAATTGTTCCAATTTTGCTTATTTGATTCAAATACTCTTTTTGTTTAAAATGTTCTATCAACCACAAATTCAAGGAGAAAATTTATGCTGTGTGACTAATATAGGCTAAAAATAGCAATCAAAAATATCAACACTTATTAAAGTTATAAGACAAAACATGTAACGTAGTCCAGAAATTCATGTGGAGGTTACTTGGTAAATGCTGCCAATGAGGATTGAACAGCATTCTTTTGTGAATCAGATGATGCCTTATTTGAATATCTGGGTTTCTCAATATGGCAAACAGTTTCTTTTTCTCCCCTCTCCTGCAAGCTTCCACATCTCAAGCACACAAAATTGGATCAATCATAAATCACACAAATTGTAGCTCTTGACTCATCCTCATTGTTGATTCACCTCTGACCCTCATTTTTTAATTTTTTTTTCTTTGTAAAGACCTCATCAACCTACCACCAAACCCCTACAACTAGACTATTGATAACAATTTACATTTTCTTATGCTTTTCTCCCCTACACTATCACATAACTATTTCCCACCTGAGGTGTTATGGACTGAATGTTTGTTTATTCATACCCTCAAAATTCATATGCTGAAGCCCTAACCTCCAGTGTGCAGGTTTTAGGAGGTGAGGCCTTTAGGAGTTAATTAGGTTTAAGTGAGTTCATGAGAATGGAGCCTCTGTGGTGGGATTAATTCCTAATAAGAAGAGGAAGAGATACCAGAGCACACTCTCTCCACCACATGAGGATACAGTGAGAAGGTGACGGTGTGGAAGCCAGAAAGAGGGCCTTTACCAAGACCCCAAACTGCCAGCCCCTTCATCTTTGACTTTCCAGCCTCCAGAACTGTATGAAATAAATGTCTGTTGTTTAAGCTACCAATTCTATGCTATTTTGTTATAGCAAACTGAGCTGGCTAAGACATGAGGAAACTCCAGTTCTGAATTTTGTGTTAATCTTTAACTGGCTTTTAAAAAATATTTTATTATACACACTTATAAATAGATAATTTATTGTTATACAGATTGTTTAATAATTATATAAGTGCACTTATTATTTGCTTTACATGTACACTAAAATTTTTATTAAAAAACATTACTTGCTTTTTCTTCTTTTTCTACTAAAATATCTATTAACATCTCTAGAAAAACACAGAGAACAATTTGAAAAACTCTGATGTGATAAAGAGCTGAGCTCAAATCTAATTTCCATAACTTACTAGCTGTCTGTCAGAAGAAAACCTGGCTAACATTTGTGGGCTTTGAATTTTTCATTTATAAGGTAGGGGACAATAATACTGACCTCACTAGGCTGTTATACAGATAAAATAATATGCTAAATGTAAAGAACTTAATACACAAATTAAGAACTGATTTTTTTTTAAAGTTACTTAATGGAAAGTTAAAATTTGTTAGATTACTTTATTATTATTATTATTTTTTTACCCTGCTCAAGTGGTTGATCCAAGTAGATTTGAATTCCACTGACATCAATTTAAAATTGTATCCAAATTGCCATATGGAAACTTTTTCCAGCTATCATTTGTTGTAAAATGGTGAATTGACCTACGAAGTACAGTAAAGGCATAGCTTGATATCACTTAGTAGCATAGCTAAATTCAGACAAGGCCAATCAATTTCTTCCAAAATTATCATAAAATGAACATAAAATTGTCAAAGGCCATGTGATAAAATTGGAATACAGATCTAATTTGGTTTGATCAATCCCAGCGTAACTAATTTTTCAATATTTGTTGTAATTTCTGTGGGTTCTTAACATAAGATCTGAAACACATGGACATTTAAGTAATATTTTAAAATAGATTAACTAGAGTATTTATAATAAGGATATTACTAAGGGGAAAAATTCCTGCAGGAAATTTTGGTCGTTATTAAATGGTTGTCTATTCTTAAATACTTATACTCAGTTTATTCTAATTCCAGACCTGTAGCTGGGTCCAAAATAATCTTTGTTTTGTAAGCTTGATGTCCAGGAGCTCTGACTGTCACTAACTCAGGAAGTCCTGTTCCACTTACAGAGATAGCAACACACAACATTCACCACTACTTATCTCCTATTCTTTTCTCAGGAAATAACTGGTTTTCATGAGGTTTACTCTTCTTAAAGGAAAATTTAAAAAACTTAAAACTTGAATTTATATTTGTTTTAGTTCAAAAGTTGACCTAAAATAGATATAATTACTGACATTTACTGTAGGCATTGGTATAATTCTCCCTTAGTGTTGATGGGTTTTAGCAGATAGATACATGATGGATACATAAACGTATGGAACTCTCAGTGAGCTACACAAACATGTTTTTATGGAAATGCAAAATCACCTAATAGTGTTATCACATGCAAGTAACATTAAGTATCATTCCCATTAAAATGCTTAAGAGGGCTTCCCTGGTGGCGCAGTGGTTGGGAGTCCGCCTGCCGATGCAGGGGACACGGGTTTGTGCCCCGGTCCGGGAGGATCCCGCGTGCCGCGGAGCGGCTGGGCCCGTGAGCCATGGCCGCTCAGCCTGTGTGTCCGGAGCCTGTGCTCCGCAACGGGAGAGGCCCGCGTACAGCAAAAAAAAAAAAAAAAAAGCTTAAGAATCAGAATAAAGTAAACAGTAAACTGTTACTTCAACTTTGAAAATAACCTGCTTTTAAAAGGAGAAAATAAATTTTCACTAGGGTGAGAAAACTGACTCTTAAGTGTTTAAATGCCAGGCGATAAAATAAAAGCATAAAAATAGGCCTATGTAAGAAACAAATCACAGTTTTCTACAAGGCAAATAGCCCAGCTGATAAATCATTTTTGTCCTGTCTGCCCTGTGTGAAGAGGCCAAAGAGATGACATATCTTTTAAAAAAAATTTAGAAGCTTTTCTCATTTAAACTATCTTTGCTGCTATATTTATTCTAGAAACTAAAATAGTTCCATGGCCTTTCAAAACAACGTTTTTACTCCTAACAATCAATTTGAGTTTCCTTTTAAATATAACAGTTTAATTTCATTTCCTCTACAGGCATAGGATTCAGCACAGTTTTAAGCCAGGCTGTATAATTTTGAAATGTCTTAAAGATTGCATTTTACCTCAACTCCATGTAATTTCAGGAATACATTATCAAAAAATTATTATCTTTTTCTCCACACATTGTAACCACCCATTACTTTAGAAAATGCAAACAGGTTTCAAATATATGACTGGGATGATGGTAAAAATAAAATTAAGCAGAACAGTATACGCTATGGACAACATGAAGAATGATCTTGTTTTAGAAGAGGTATCTCTATTAAGACCCTTAGGGTTTCATTTGAAAAGACTTTTGCTCTTTAAAAACTTCCCATGAGAGATGCTTGGGTGACTTGAATTTATTGGGCTTCAACCTAAATAAGATTTGTTCTAGAATGAAGTTTGTATAGACCATCTCACACTAGAGCACACATTTCCTCTCCTTGTCTCCCTAGATAGGCCTCTAAACTCTAAAACACCACTGAGCAAACCACTTTCTTATCTGGCATGCCACAGACCTTTACCATCGATTTAATTTGGTCCTCACATTTTTATTGTCATAGAAGTGCTGCCAAACTGCCTCTTTTTTCTTACTTTTAATTTTAATCATAAACGAGTGTCAGAGATGGTTTTGGCCATAGATAATATGTGAATGCTTCTTGGAATGAGTAATTTCCTTTGACACTGCAATTTAATTCCCTTCCTATTCAGCCAGGACCATGGAAAGTCCAATCAGATGACCCTGCTACCCTAGTAGAGAGAAAAAATTGCTTCTGTACCAGAGCATTGATGTGGACTCATGACCCCGGACAAGCACAAGTTGGGTAAAGGATTTTGACTCTTCAAAAAGCAGAGGCTTAGATATTAGTGATAAGGTTAATGTGTCCTTCCACTGTTAATTATAATACATTGAAAAAGCATGGAAAAGGCAGAATAAAACATCAATCTTCTTACATTAGATCTATATTTTGAAATAAAAGAGTTACTAACATACTATTTGTTTGTGACAATGTCTTCAAATTACTTTCATTACAAAATGACAGAACACTAACACACAACTTCCCAGTAAAAAGCATCTTCTTATACAGTACTATTCAAAATATTTTCTTTGGATTTCTCATTTATTCATTTACTAAATGATTTTTTGAGCACATTTAATGTGATAACACTCTTCCAGGCATTGGGATACTGAAATGAATATAGCATAGTTCTTTTTAATAGACTCCTGGGGGAAGAGATACAGGTAAACATAATTGTAACATGATGCAAATCACATGTCCTGCTCTCATACAGACTTGGATAAAACAATACAGAGGAAAGAACACATGAACCCAAAGCTGAATCAGAAGAATAACTTGGAGTTTGCAAATAAGAGAAAGGAAACAAAGGCATTCCAGACAGAATAATCTTTGTGTGTACAAAGATAAGGAGAAGGCAAACTCTAGGAGACATCAATGCTGGTACTTTGTACTAGGAAATTGTGAGTATACAGGTGGGTCTCACCTAGAGTGGGAAGAATAGTAATTGAAACCCTGGGAACCACCATGAAATAAGTATTAGGTGAAGGACTAAAGGAAAAAAAAAAAAGGAAAAAAAAGAAAAAATTCTTCAATATGGAAGAATCAGGAATACAGCAATTAAAATTTCAAGCTATATTTCTTTGCTAGGTACTGCAGTAGGAACTGGGGCTCTGACTCTCAAGTTTTTTCAATAAAGATAAGAACAAAAATACAAATATTATGATTATAATACAACATGTATATGGATATGGTGCTTAAGAGCAAGGCATTTGGAATCAGATTGCCTGAGTTTGAATCCTGGCTTTCTCAGTTACCACTAACTAATTAATTCCAACCTTGAATTCCTCAATTATTGTTATGCTGCAATATTTTTTTTTTTTTAGGAATGTTTGCTGCTTGGTCAACTGTGCTTGAAGCCAAACAGTCAACATCTTCCCTGCTCTGAGGAGAGCCAAATTTGCAGAGAAATGAGCTCAGAGCTGGAGGGGCAGTTGGGCCTTCTGTTATGCTGCAATATTCTTTCTATGAAATAGAGGGCCTTCTCTATAGGGTTTCTGCAAAGATGGAACAAAATAATCCATGAAAAGGCACTAATGCTTGGCACATATTTATGCTCAACAAATATTAGTTATTATATACACACATATACATATACACAGGGAACATTGGGAACACCGAGGAGGGTACCTCTAAACCAGACTAAAGATTCAAGGGACTGAGTAAACCATGAACTGAGGTTTGTAGGATGAGTAGGAGTTAGTGCCACAGAGAAAATGGGGGAAGAGCATTTCATGCATTAAAATAGTGTAATGGGGTGGGAGAATAAGAAAAGAGTAAAACTCTCAAAACAAGGGGAAGAGGAGGGCATTATAATACCCAGAGTCCCAGAGGTCAAAAGCAGAGTTCAGTGAGCAGTGTGCCATATGCTTGTTAGGAACTTGGGCACTGGAGTCAAACTGTTTGGGTTCAATTTTTAGTTCTGCCATTTGGAGGTTGTCTGAATTTACTCAAGTGACATAATCTCTCTGTACCTCAATTTCCTCATCTGTATAAGAGAGATACCAATATTTGCTATAGGTGGAATAAAGAATTACTTAGGACATTATCTGGTACGTGGTGAATGCTATGAAATTGTTAACTATTGTTATTAAATTTCCAGGTTTATGGTAGAGTTAGCCTAAAGTAACATCTGCAGTTGTGAAGGAGCTTCTTGGTCCCCTGAGCATTCTTTACCCCTTCTTAGTTAAGAAGTCATTTAATTTCTATCACTGTGAACTCAAAGTTAGCCTTGACTCTTTACTATCAGTTAATATGCTAGTGCCTGGTCTACCTATACACTAGGAAAACATTATGCTAAGAGAAGTGTTAACTGTAATAAGTCAACACCACCTTCAGGGTAGATAATTTTTAAAATAATCATATCAATAAATATGTATATTATTTTTTTCTAAAGAAGTTTATTGGAAAAAATGAAGAACTGAAATTTGAGAGTAATATTTCACAGACCTGGGAACTCTGGCCCTATTTGTATATCCATCTACAAGTTATGTGACTGAAAACTTCAGCAGACTCACAAAATTCATCGTGCACATAATGGAATCCCAGATGACTAAGCCTGACCATTTGATACAGTCCAATGTTCTAAGAATCACCTTGAACAAAAGAAAACTCCAGTGTAGAAAATATATGGTAACTCTCATTAGCAATTTTTTGTTTGTTTTCTAGTTAATCCTGTAGACTAATGGAGATCTTAAAAGAAAGTACATCTGGACAGTGGAATAACTTGGTGATGAACTTGAAAGAAGACATAATTAGCAGCCATAGAAACACAAGGACAACTCAGTTTCCTCCTGTTTAAAGCAAATGGTATTCTCTGAGGGATTTCAGAGTGCTAGAACGATACATGCGATGTTTATGAACTCTTTCCAGAGGAAGATCAGATCATCAAGATACCCCAAGTGAGGATGAATCGTCTCCTCACTCATGTGGGATTATGATATTAACAGAATAAACTTGTGCATTGATAGCCATAGATGTATAGACCCTCTGCACTTCACATTAACAGCCCTCAGTGACCTGGGCAGTGAGCACAAGAAAATTAACAAGGCAATGATCAGGTATTTCCAACTTGATCTTCAGATGGAAGATCAAGGAGATGGACACAATTAAATGGCTCTATCAAGATTTAGTCTCAACTTGTTCTATGTATGGCTATTATTCGAAGCTAGAAAACTTTCTAATCAGCATAAAGAGTGAAATGAGGGATTATAATGAGCTACTATGGAACTATATTCCCTTTCCTAATCCTTGATTATTATCAGTATATTTATAAAAAACAGCATTATTATGGCTTACACAAACAATTTTCAGAAATCCTGTCCTGAATGCTACAGGCAAAAAAGGGAGGTAAGGGACTTCCCTGGTGGTCCAGTAGTAAAGAATTCACCTTCTTAATGCAGGAGACGTGGGTTCGATCCGTGGTTGGAGAACTGGATCCCACATGCCATAGGGCAAATAAGCCCATGCACCACAAATACTGAGCTCGTGTGGCTCACCAAGAGAGCCCACGTGCTGCAAACTACAGATCCCAGGTGCTCTAGAGCCTGAGCACCACAATTAGAGAGAGAAAACCTGCACACCACAACTAGAGAGGAGCCCACGTGCCACAACAAAGAACCTGAGCGACAACAAAAGATCCTGCATGCCACAACTAATACCTGATGCAGCCAAAAAAATAAAGAAAATAAATAAATAAACAAACAAATAAATAAAAGGGAGGTATAACAGGTCTGGAAGCAGCAGATTGGCATAGCAGAGGAGAAACTCAGACAAGGCCACTGAACATTAATCAGGAGCAAAAGAAATGATAAAGTGAAGGTCATCACAATGGGACTATGATAATAATCTCTCTTTTCTCACAAACAGCCACATTTAAAGCAGCCTTGCACTTAAAACAGGGACTTGCTGAGGAGAAGGAAGTGTTAGGAAATTTTAGGGTCTAGACTTCATTAATTTTACCATGAATGGAACTAAAAGTTTTCCACTAAACATTGTAAGAATTGATAAACCCCCTGAGGGAAAGGTGATACCTTGTTTTAAGATTACAGACCCATACAATCCTACCTCAAGAGACTTTTTCTTCCCTCTTCGTTTCCTGGTGCGCAAGGAGAGGGGATTAAGAGCGCTGCTTAAAGGAGCTCCAGAGATGGGCGCAAGCCGCGGCTAACAGCGCGGACCCCAGAGACTGGCATGAGACTCTAAGGCTGCTGCCGCCGCCACCAAGAAGCCTGTTTGCGAGCACAGGTCACTATCCACACCTCCCTCCCAGGAGCCTGTGCAGCCCGCCACTGCCAGGGTCCTGGGATCCAGCGACAACTTCCCCTGGAGAACGCACGGCGCGCCTCAGGCTGGTGCAACGTCATGCCGGCCTCTGCCGCCGCAGGCTCGCCCCACACTCTGTGCCCCTCCCTCCTGCCGGCCTGAGTGAGCCAGAGTCCCCGAATCAGCGGCTCCTTTAACCCCGTCCTGTCTGAGCGAAGAACAGACGCCCTCCTGTGACGTACACGCAGAGGCGGGGCCAAATCCAAAGCTGAGCCCCTGGGAGCTGTGAGAACAAAGAAGAGAAAGGGAAATCTCTCCCAGCAGCCTCAGAAGCAGTGATTAAAGCTCCACAATCAACTTGATGTACCCTGCATCTGTGGAATACATGAATAGACAACGAATCATCCCAAATTGAGGAGGTGGACTTTGACAGCAAGATTTATGATTTTTTCCCCTTTTCCTGTTTTTGTGAGTGTGTATGTGTATGCTTCTGTGTGTGATTTTATCTGTATAGCTTTGCTTCCACCATTTGTCCTAGGGTTCTATCCATCCTTTTTTTTGTTTTTTAATTTGTTTTTATTAATAATTACTTTTTATTTTAATAACTTTATTATATTTTATCTTACTTTATTTTATTTTACTTTATCTGCTTTCTTTCTTTTTTTCCTTCCTTCCCTCCTTCCTCCCTCCCTCCCTCCTTTCTTTCTTTCCTTCTTTCCTTCTTTCTTTCTATCTTTCTTTCTTTCTACTTCTACTAATTCTTTCTTTCTGCTTTTTCTCCCTTTTATTCTGAGTGTGTGGATGAAAGGCTCTTGGTCCACAAGAGACCTCCCAGCTCCACATAATATCAAACGGCGAAAATCTCCCAGAGATCTCCATCTCAACAACAGCACCCAGCTTCACTAAACGACCACCAAGCTACAGTGCTGGACACCCTATGCCAAACAACTAGCAAGAAAGGAACACAACCCCACCCAGTAGCAGAGAGGCTGCCTAAAATCATACTAAGTCCACAGACACCCCAAAACACACCACCAGACGTGGACCTGCCCACCAGAAAGACAAGATCCAGCCTCATCCACCAGAACACAGGCACTAGCCCCCTCCACCAGGAAGCCTACACAACCCACTGAACCAACCTTAGCCACTGGGGACAGACACCAAAAACAACGGGAACTACGAACCTGCAGCCTGTAAAAAGGAGACCCCAAACACAGTAAGATAAGCAAAATGAGAAGACAGGAAAACACACAGCAGATGAAGCAGCAAGATATAAACCCACCAGACCTAACAAATGAAGAGGAAATAGGCAGTCTACCAGAAAAAGAATTCAGAATAATGATAGTAAAGATGATCCAAAATCTTGGAAATAGAATAGACAAAATGCAAGATACATTTACTAAGGACCTAGAAAAACTAAAGATGAAACAAACAACGATGAACAACTCAATAAATGAAATTAAAAATACTCTGGGGGATTCCCTGGTGGCGCAGTGGTTGAGAGTCCACCTGCCGATGCAGGGGACACGGGTTCGTGCCCCGGTCCAGAAAGATCCCACATGCCGCAGAGCGGCTGGGCCCGTGAGCCATGGCCGCTGAGCCTGCGTGTCTGGAGCCTGTGCTCCGCAACGGGAGAGGCCACAACAGTGAGAGGCCTGCGTATTGCCAAAAAAAAAAAAAAAAATACTCTAGATGGGATCAATAGCAGAATAACTGAGGCAGAAGAACGGATAAGTGACCTGGAAGATAAAATAGTGGAAATAACTACTGCAGAGCAGAATAAAGAAAAGAGAATGAAAAGAATTGAAGACAGTCTCAGAGACCTCTGGGACAACATTAAACGCAACAACATTCACATTATAGGGGTTCGAGAAGAAGATGAGAAAAAGAAAGGGACTGAGAAAATATTTGAAGAGATTATAGTTGAAAACTTCCCTAATATGGGAAAGGAAATAGTTAATCAAGTCCAGGAAGCACAGAGAGTTCCATACAGGATAAATCCAAGGAGAAATACGCCAAGACACATATTAATCAAGCTGTAAAAAATTAAATACAAAGAAAACGTATTAAAAGGAGCAAGGGAAAAACAACAATAACACACAAGGGAATCCCCATAAGGTTAACAGCTGATCTTTCAGCAGAAACTCTGCAAGCCAGAAGAGAGTGGCAGGACATATTTAAAGTGATAAAGGAGAAAAACCTGCAACCAAGACTGCTCTACCCAGCAAGGATCTCATTCAGATTTGATGGAGAAATTAAAACCTTTACAGACAAGCGAAAGCTGAGAGAGTTCAGCATCACCAAACCAGCTTTACAACAAATGCTAAAGGAACTTCTCTAGGCAAGAAACACAACAGAAGGAAAAGACCTACAATAACGAACCCAAAACAATTAAGAAAATGCGAATAGGAACATACATATCGATAATTACCTTAAATGTAAATGGACTAAATGCTTCCACCAAAAGACACACATTGGCTGAATGGATACAAAAACAAGACCCATACATATGCTGTCTACAAGAAACCCACTTCAGACCTAGAGACACATACAGACTGAAAGTAAGGGGATGGAAAAAGATATTCCATGCAAATGGAAACCAAAAGAAAGCTGGAGTAGCAATTCTCATATCAGACAAAATAAACTTTAAAATAAAGACTATTACAAGAGACAAAGAAGGACACTACATAATAATCAAGGGATCAATCCAAGAAGAAGCTATAACAATTGTAAATATTTATGCACCCAACATAGGAACACCTCAATACATAAGGCAAATACTAACAGCCATAAAAGGGGAAATTGACAGTAACACATTCATAGTAGGGGACTTTAACACCCCACTTTCACCAATGGACGGATCATCCAAAATGAAAATAAATAAGGAAACACAAGCTTTAAATGATACATTAAACAAGATGGACTTAATTGATATTTTTAGGACATTCCATCCAAAAACAACAGAATACACATTTTTCTCAAGTGCTCATGGAACATTCTCCGGGATAGATCATATCTTGGGTCACAAATCAAGCCTTGGTAAATTTAAGGAAATTGAAATTGTTTCAAGTATCTTTTCTGACCACCATGCTATGAGACTAGATATCAATTACAGGAAAAGGTCTGTAAAAAATACAAACACATGGAGGCTAAACAATACACTACTTAATAACGAAGTGATCACTGAAGAAATCAAAGAGGAAATATAAAAATACCTAGAAACAAATGACAATGGAGACACAACGATCCAAAACCTATGGGATGCAGCAAAAGCAGTCTCTAAGAGAGAAGTTTATAGCAATACAATCCTACCTTAAGAAACAGGAAACATCTCGAATAAACAACCTAACCTTGCACCTAAAGCAATTAGAGAAAGAAGAGCAAAAAACCCCCAAAGTTAGCAGAAGGAAAGAAATCATACAGATCAGATCAGAAATAAATGAAAAAGAAATGAAGGAAATGACAGCAAAGATCAATAAAACTAAAAGTTGGTTCTTTGAGAAGATAAACAAAATTGATAAATCACTAGCCAGACTCATCAAGAAAAAAAGGGAGAGGACTCAAATCAATAGAATTAGAAATGAAAAAGGAGAAGTAACAACTGACACTGCAGAAATACAAAAGGTCATGCAAAATTAGTACAAGCAACTCTATGCCAGTAAAATGGACAACCTGGAAGAAATGGACAAATACCTAGATATGCACAACCTGCCAAGACTGAATCAGGAAGAAATAGAAAATATGAACAGACCAATCACAAGCACTGAAATTGAAACTGTGATTAAAAATCTTCCAACAAACAATAGCCCAGGACCAGATGGCTTCACACGTGAATTCTACAAAACATGTAGAGAAGAGCTAACACCTATACTTCTCAAACTCTTCCAAAATACAGCAGAGGGAGGAACACTCCCAAACTCATTCTACGAGGCCACCATCACCTTGATAGCAAAACCAGACAAGGACGTCACAAAGAAAACTACAGGTCAATATCACTGATGAACATAGATGCAAAAATCCTCAACAAAATACTAGCAAACAGAATCCAACAGCACATTAAAAGGATCATACACCATGATCAAGTGGGGTTTATTCCAGGAATGCAAGGATTCTTCAATATACGCAAATCAATCAACGTGATACACCATATTAACAAATTGAAGGAGAAAAACCATATGATCATCTCAATAGAAGCAGAGAAAGCTTTCGACAAAATTCAACACCCATTTATGATAAAATCCCTGCAGAAAGTAGGCATAGAGGGAACTTTCCTCAACATAATAAAGGCCATATATGAGAAACCCACAGCCAACATCGTCCTCAATGGTGAAAAACTGAAAGCATTTCCACTAAGATCAGGAACAAGACAAGGTTGCCTACTCTCACCACTCTTATTCAACATAGTTTTGGAAGTTTTAGCCTTAGCAATAAGAGAAGAAGAGGAAATAAAAGGATCCAAATCGGAAAAGAAGAAGTAAAGTCACTGTTTGCAGATGACATGATACTATACATAGAGAATCCTAAAGATGCTACCAGAAAACTACTAGAGCTAATCAATGACTTCGGTAAAGTAGCAGGATACAAAATTAATGCACAGAAATCTCTGGCATTCCTATACACTAATGATGAAAAATCTGAAAGTGAAATCAAGAAAACATTCCCATTTACCATTGCAACAAAAAGAATAAAATATCTAGGAATAAACCTACCTAAGGAGAGGAAAGACCTGTATGCAGAAAATTATAAGACACTGATGAAAGAAATTAAAGATGATACAAATAGATGTAGAGATATACCATGTTCTTGGATTGGAAGAATCAACATTGTGAAAATGACTCTACTACCCAAAGCAATCTACAGATTCAATGCAATCCCTATCAGACTACCACTGGCATTTTTCACAGAACTAGAACAAAAAATTTCACAATTTGTATGGAAACACAAAAGAACCCGAATAGCCAAAGCAATCTTGAGAAAGGAAAACTGAGTTGGAAGAATCAGACTCTCGGACTTCAGACTATACTACAAAGCTAAAGTAATCAAGACAGTATGTTACTGGCACAAAAACTGAAATATAGAACAGTGGAACAGGATAGAAAGCCCAGAGATAAACCCACACACATGTGGTCACCTTATCTTTGACAAAGGAGGCAAGCATATACAATGGAGGGAAAACAGCCTCTTCAATAAGTGGTGCCTGGAAAGCTGGCCAGCTACATGTAAAAGAATGAAATTAAAACACTCCCTAACACCATACACAGAAATAAACTCAGGATGGATTAAAGACCTAAATGTAAGGCCAGACACTATAAAACTCTTAGAGGAAATCGTAGGCAGAACACTCTTCAACATAAATCACAGCAAGATCCTTTTTGACCCTCCTCTTAGAGAAATGGAAATAAAAATAAGCAAATGGGATCTAATGAAACTTCAAAGGTTTTTACAGCAAAGGAAACCATAAACAAGAGAAAAAGACAACTCTCAGAATGAGAGAAAATATTTGCACATGAAGCAACTGACAAAGGATTAATCTCCAAAATATACAAGCAGCTCATGCACCTCAATATCAAAAAAACAAAAAACCCAATCCAAAAATGGGCAGAAGACCTAGAAGGACATTTCTCCAAAGAAGATATATAGATTGCCAACAAACACATGAAAGGATGCTCAACATCACTAACCATTAGAGAAATGCAAATCAAAACTACCATGAGGTATCACCTCACACCAGTCAGAATGGCCATCATCAAAAAATCTAGAAACAATAAATGTTGGAGAAGGTGTGGAGAAAAGGGAACCCTCTTGCACTGTTGGTGGGAATGTAAATTGAGACAGCCACGATGGAGAACAGTATGGAGGTTCCTTAAAATCTAAAACTAGAACTACCATATGACTCAGCAATCCCACTACTGGGAATATACCTTGAGAAAACCATAATTCAAAAAGTGTCATGTACCACAGTCTTCATTGCAGCTCTATTTACAATAGCCAGGAAATGGAAATAACCTAAGTGTCCTTCAACAGATGAATGGATAAAAAAGATGTGGCATGGACTTAGAGTCTGTCATACAGAGTGAAGTAAGTCAGAAAGAGAAAAACAAATACCATATGCTAACACATATATATGGAATCTTAAAAAAAAATAAAAAAACGTTCTGAAGAACCTAGGGGCAGGACAGGAATAAAGATACAGATGTAGAGAATGGACTTGAGGATATGGGGAGTGTGAAGGGTAAGCTGGGACAAAGTGAGAGAGTGACACTGACATATATATACTACCAAATGTAAAAGAGATAGGTAGTGGGACGCAGCTGCATATCACAGGGAGATCATCTCAGTGCTTTGTGACCACCTAGAGGGGTGGGATAGGGAGGGTGGGAGGGAGACACAAGAAGGAGGGGATATGGGGATATATACATACATATAGCTGATTCACTTTGTTATACAGTGGAAACTAACACAACATTGTAAAGCAATTATACTCCATGATGCTAAAAAAAATATATATATATATATAGTGGACCCAGTGCTTGGTAAAGGAGTCTGGTTATTAGTAGGAGTTCATAAATGTAGAATAAAAGAAGGAAGGAAGGAATCTCAAAATCATTATAACTGGGACAAATGGTGGAAGAAATGCACACATTGTATTTCTCCTTCCAAAACTTGTTTTGAATGGGGGGAAATGGAGGTGGGAGGAATGTTTAGGAGCATTTGGGTTCATACATGCAAATTATGTTTAATCCTATATTTGTTTATGTGTACTACAGAAGGGTTGTTTAAGGTCTTTTGTGTATACAGATTTTATTTCTCACAGTAAATTGCTTTTTTTTTTTTTTTTTCTGTCAACAAGACTCAGAGCTTTTGGCTTGGGGGTGCGGACTTGCTTATGTAGACTGCATTTTGATATTTTATGTGTGCAATCAGTTAGTGAATGAATACAATGTGGTGTACTGGAGAGACATTAGACTAAGAGAAATTGTGGGTTCAAGATCCAGCATGCCTTTATGATTTGAAATTACTTCCACATTCTGAGCTTTGCAATTTCATCTGCAAAATGGAGCAGGTTTTTCTGGGGTTTTGTGTGTGTGTAAGGATCAGGTGAAATGATTAACAAAAAGTTGTGTTTTTTTTTTAATGCAAAAACATATGTAAATGCTTAAGAAAACATATCTTTATCTTACTGTTATCACAGCATTCATCAAGCTTTGGATTCAAACCAATTTGGTTTCATATTTTGGCTCTTCCATATATGGGACATTGGGCAAATTATTTATTCTCCTCATTTCTAAAAGGAGGAATTTGTGATGGTTAGTCACAGGTGAGGAAGGCTCATCAGGGGTAATAGAATGCACTGTGGCCAAGGAATACGCTAAGCCCTTGGCATACCCCACTTCATTTAATCATCACTATAGAAGTCTTTCTTTTCCTTTTTCCTCGAAAACTTTCCCCTGCCCCTCAGCTTCCACTGTCTTCCACACAACTATCCTGTGAGAATTCTTACTGTCTCTGGCTGGCAACTAATCCCACTAAGGTGCTGACTGATAATCAATGTGTGATAATGACTGGAGACAGGTGAGCATCCATTTTTTTACAAGTGCCAATTCTGGGAAAATAAATGCGTTAATAGGCCATAAAAAAAAGAATACTGTAAAAATCACCTGAAATCCTAATACCTATTGATGGCCCCATTTAAATATTAACAAGCTATTTTCTTTTTGTTTGTTTGTTTCTTTTATTAAGGTTTTTGGAGAAAAATATATACATGTAACTTCTCAGTGTATTGGCCAGAAAATCACAGTTGTAAAACTGGCATTTCTTTTATGCCACAAAAATAGTAATATCTGCATTATATTTGAGGAGTTTGCAACATGGAAATCATTTTCTAACCTTTCATCCTAAGATTAGAAAAGTATTGAAAAGGAATAAAACCTGTATGGCAGAAAGACTGGTCATAATAATAGTAATATCTAATATTTTTGAGAATTTATGTTATAAACTGTAATTAGCACTTTATATGCATTATCTAATTGATGCTCACAAGGTTGCCAAGATCTGGGTATTGTTTGAAGAGATGAGGAAACCAAGACACAAGGAGGATGAACAACTTGCACAGGCTCATGCCGACAAGTGGTGGAGCCAGATCAAAACCCAGGCTGGCTGGCTTCAGAGCCTGTTCCATTAACCATATGATCCTCTGGGATTATTGCAAAAGGTCGCATACCTGCTGCTCCTTCAATCCTATCATGAAAACTGGATCTGGAAGCTGGGATTGTAAGCAAACTCATATCTAGGCCAAATTGGATGGGGTTATTAATAATATATTGGGTATCCTTCTAGTGACCGAAATCTAGTATAAGGGATTTACTTTTCATATTTTCATGTATAAGTAGAGATAGTGAAATCATGCTGTCATTTGGTTAAGTTGCCATACAAATTTTACTTTATATTACTAAAAGGTATCTTTTACTGATATACTTTTATGAATATAAACCGATCTGACACCATAAGGTATTTACCCAAATTGATTGGCACAAAGCCTATGAAAACTCTATATACTTATGGTTTTCCCCCAATTTCTACAAAAAATATGTCTTTCACTGATTAAATATACTGATAATATATTTCTTCTAGAATTGAAGGCAGAAATTATGTTGTCTAACAGGAAAAAAAATAAAGCTGTGAGGGTAAATATTCTAGAACCTTGAATGCATATATTTATTTTGACTTCTCCCATCTTAGTTCTAAATATAAAATCTACATTGTGATTTTGCACTTAAATGAAAGGCGTGAAGTTTGACAATTGTTTTCTTCTCATTTCAGCTGGAAAGCTACTACCATGACATCTCTAGCAATAAGCACCCTTGGGAATTGCAGAGTCCATTTGTCGCATCAGAACATCAAGTAGAACTTGGGCTCGTGGCAAGTATGTGTTGGTGTGTGCATGTGGCTGTAATATGGATTTACCTTGTGCCTAGGTCAACAGATATAACTCAACTGACATAAGTGACTTGACTAATTTTTTGTGTGTATTTTTTAAAGTTAAATACCCTGATTAACTTATATTCCAATCTGATGTCCAATCAATTGGTGAATTTACCTTAATTAAAATGTTCTCATATAATCTTCAGGGAAGTGATATGAGGTTTTTCATCATAATGCATACTAAGGACTCACAGTTTCAATATTTTTTATATTTAGTAAATGTCAATAAATCTATGGCATGTAAAAGGGCACTGCTAACATGGCAGCTATTTGAGTTCTATACTTTGTCAAATATATGTACCTCTTAATTCAATAATCCTTAAAGGCAATGCTCATTGTGGTTTCCCATTCAGGATACCTGACCTTTCCTTAATGTCAGACATCATTTTCCGCTAGCAAGGGAATAAAGTATATTATTTATATAAAGCTAATAATTATTTGGGGAAAATAAATATCACATGGAGGTAATAATGGTAAAAAGATGAGCACTTATTCATCTTTCTATCATGCCTGTGAGCTTATATATCATTGTCCATATTTCTTCTGCTTGGATATCATGGTCCAAAATATTAAAAAAAAAAACATACACACAAAGGGTCAAAATTTACCTAATCATTATTTCAGAGCCTAACTATTAGCACCAATTAATTCCAGAACCATCCATTTTACTTGCAAATGTGAATTATCTCTTCAAGATCTATTGTCTTTAGCATTCCTGCATATTTCTTATTATTCAGGGCAGTTCCATACTATGTGATTTTTTTTTTTTTAAGAAATTAAATGAGGTATGAGTATATGGAAAGTAAAGAGGTTTAAATGTCAAAAATCCTCCCCTTTTCAATTGATGCTTGGTTTGACTTAGATGTAAAGTAAAATACTCATTATAATCAAATATTTATTGAGAGCATACAAGTTACCAGGTATTGTGCCAGGTGGTGTGAGGCTTGAAAATAAGTTTAAGAAATGGTTCTAGCACTCATGAAGTGTATGGTTCAGTAAGGTATGTACTTATCAACCAAATTAATCTATGTTGTTAGACTTTAAAATGTTAGTATCAACAGTTATTAATATGTGTTCTGAGTTCCTCAAAAACATCCTCTGAGCAACCCTTATGTGTTTTCTCGAATGCACGCAGCAGGTAACAATAATGCAGAACTTAAACACGTTTTTGCACTTCTACAAGGTGCAGATGTTACCCTCCGAAGGTGTGAAAGGGTTCTTTCCAGGACATGATTAGCATACACTTGTTGACTGATACATCTGCTGGCAGCTGGTAGTGGTGAGGATCAAGTATGCCATGTGCTAACAGCTTTTTTTTTTTTTTTTTTTTTGCGTTATGCGGGCCTCTCACTATTGTGGCCTCTCCCGTTGGAGAGCACAGGCTCCGGACGCGCAGGCTCAGCGGCCATGGCTCACGGGCCCAGCTGCTTCGCGGCATGTGGGATCTTCCCGGACTGGGGCACGAACCCGTGTCCCCTGCATCGGCAGGCGGACTGTCAACCACTGCGCCACCAGGGAAGCCCTGCTAACAGCTTTTATGTGTTTAGATGATAATGGCATGGTATAATAGGAAAGATCCATTAATCTGACTAAATTTGAAAGATATCCCAGTTTAAAATAATAGTTTCTGACTTAAGGATATCTAAATTCTCTAGAGAACTAACCCCTGGAGTGTACTTTAACTCTGATCAAGGAAAATATCTTAAATATTTTTGGGTTGAATTTAGATAAATTAGAGTTGGAATTCTCTGCTTGTTCCCCTGAAGTAGAATATTTTCCAAGGAAAACTGCGCACTTGTTAATATAAAAATGCATGGCCTCTCTTTTCCTTAATCGACTGTGACCTACAGATGTCATGAGCCAGGCAGTGTATCCCATGTATTTCACTCAGTGGCCTGTGACAATTTGAGAAATCTGTTTGAATTAATCCCCGCTGGGTCAGTATTTGAGATTATCTTCTGACTCTATTTTTCTGTAAAACATCAGCATATTTCAGATATTTTTGTCATCCTCATCATGATGATGAGATGCTAAACATGGTCAGAAAAATTCATATTTTAATACTCTTTAATATTATGATGTTCTAGTTTATTAGCTTAGAAACTAAAAAGCTTCTTGGATGAGCAAAAATATTGTCATTTATTTAAGAGCAATTTAATCAAAATAACAATTTTCTATTTTACTTTGACTCAGATTAAAAACTGATCATCAGGAACATGAAGAGCAAAAGAAGAGAATTTGCCCTAGCACAGTTGTCAGATAACAAATAATCTGTAAAGATCAGAATTTCTAGAGCAATGTAATAATGTGCCGGTAACTACAATGACTCAGGCAAAACAGAATAGGGACATTTTACAGTGTGAACCTGACAATTTTTCTCTCTGATTCTCTTAAGCTTGGAAAAATAACAGTTGCTTAAACCACAAACGCCTATCACCTCAAAGTTTCAAAGTGGAAAATAAATAGGCACCTAAAAAACGGTTCGTGGTTTGGGCAGGTTTGATTAAATCAAATTACTTTAAAGTTGCCTTTTATATTTAGAACTTTCACTTCCAAAATATGATGCTGCTGAAGCAGGCATATGGGGCTAAAATATCTTAGCTAACAGAATCTCCATCTAGCTTTCGGAGGAGTATTTTGCATTAAATTTGAGGTTACAGGTCCTCCAAATAAGCCACCTTGGAAGCATATTTAAGGAGCAAATTTAAAGATTGTATAACAGAGACTATTAACTGCCCAGCTAATACACAGTATCTTCCTCTTCCTAAGTAACAGAATCCCTACATTATTGGGCACAGTGATGTGTCTATCTACAGATTACCTATCAGCCCCTTTTCAAACTAGGAGATACAAATATGAATATTTTGGTGTGTGGTGGTGGTGGTGAGGTTCTGAGAAGAAGGCAATAGGATGATTCCACAGGCCCTCTTCCTCTTTCCTTCTCTAGTGCTTGGAAAAAGAACATAATGGTTAGAGCTTCAGTGCTATCTTGCAAACATAAGGCAACCTTAAAGAAGAAAAGCTAACATTCAGGTGGCAGAGCAGAAAGACAGCAGGAACCCATGGATGACTCATGACTATGCTGCTGCCATTCTGCTCCTGGGCAGACCACCTCCAGGCTGCTTCTGCATGAAAAAAGACATTAGCTGGTTTAAGCCACTGTTTACTGGGTTTTACACTGTAAGTAACCAAACCCTATCCTAATATAGATTGATAGATTCTCTATAGATCATGTAAAATATTCTTTACTAGCAAATAACAAAGGAAATGTAAATTTTATTTAAATAGTCCACCTAAAGGGCAGAAATATAAAATGATAATTAAGTACATCTGCACTTTCTGATGTTTTGAGTCAGTGCAGTGTCTAATAGTGTGTGTATGGGAAGGGAGGTTGTATTGTGTGGATATAGATATTGGAATAGAGGTGATTCTTACTCCTGGGTAGTTAGCCATGTTAAAGTATTAGAATATTGTTCTCTCCACTCTATCCAAGTGGAAAGATGTGATGTTTACCTTGGCTAACTACTAAATCATCTTTTTAAGGTATGCCTAACCAGTACAGTTTCAATATTATGAATTCATTTTACAATAGGTTTTCCAGGATATTATGAAAACATTTTTACATAGAAATTATAGTTCACGGAAGTAGACATTATGAGGGGGAAGTAGAGATAGAAAAAAAGGAGACTTATTTATTGCTTTCAGTAAACTTCCAATCTAGTTCTGAGGCTTAATTTTTAGCTTTCTGTTAGGGATGATAGGTTGGCTTGACTTTTACATTTACAAAGGCCTGAGATTTAAGATAAAACCAGGTTTCATTTTCAGGGGGTAACAAAATTTGATGTTTCCTTTGTTTTTTACTGCTAGAATTTTTCTTAACATTTGAGTTCTGACTCCCTTCCAATGAAAAGTGTCAATTTACCCTTCTTTGGATTAAAATGATAGCCACCTAACACGAAGCCATTTCGGGTACAGTCTTCCCCTCTAAAGCTTACTGTGAGGATGTGTTGGTACTGAGTCTCTTCTGAAAAGGAAAAGGTTGGAAATTTGTGGTTTCCTATAAATGCTCCTTACTCTACTTTCAGTAAGAAGTAGTAGTCTTGTTCTTATCTGGGACACAACTTTCTAAAAGCCTTTTTTTTTTTTTTTTTATAGAGTCTGTAGATTGTTTCCAAAAAGTGATTTAGCCACCAAGGTACAGGGTCAGGTGGGGGCCATCAAACTGCTTCCCTGGGTTGTTCAAATCTAACACTGAGCACGATAATAGCTCAAGAAGCAGCTAATGGCCCTTGTCCACAGTCCTGAGGGCATGTACCAGGCTGACCCATACATTTTAACCAGTCTTTGTATCGATTCACAGCTCTTTCAAAGTTTAAAACTGGGCTAAGTTGTATACAAGAGCAAAGTCATAGAACAATGATCATTTAACATACAGAGGGCATGACATTTGATTATATCTAAGCTTCTTCAAATGCCAGGAAGAATCTGAAGAAAGATATTTGATATTGACTTTTAAACGGTCCACATAGATAAAATTAATAAATCTTATTAAAGTTTATTTTAAGGATATTGATTTTAAAGGTGAAATGCACCCACAAAGAAAGTCCCACAATAAAGGCTAATGTGTAAATTCCTTTAAAATCCTAGTTACTGTAATTATATGGAGCATTTTACAAGCAACTTGGGACTTCTTTGGATAGATGGCTGAAATTTAATCATTTTCTGGCACAGACTGCTTTTCTTTCCCATCTCACATTTCCAAAGCATTATTTCTAGGGCAGACCTGTTCAGATAGTGAACCTTTATTATCACATTTGATCTGTCTTTGAGCACTTTCCAAAAGAAAGGCTTCCACAGATCTCCTAGAAGATAAAGGAACAGGATGATTTTTCTCAATAGCACATGTTCATCCTCCCGCCCCATTCCATTCTCAGCAAACTTAATTCAGCTCTACAGTCTGGATTTTATAATCATACGGAGCATTATGTATGAAATGCATAAAACATCGATGTGCTAATGCTGCCACCAGAGACTATCTGATAAGGAAGTAAGCATATCCCTTTGTACTCTTAGGGCATAAGTGTTTGCCCTGAACCTCTTTATAAAAACAACTCATTTCATTTCTAAGCATTTTGGGTTTTATTTGTATTAAGTAGCCTAGGTCTGCCAGTCTGCTGAAGGGAAATCTGAGTTTGATGTAGTTTTTTAGGCAAGGGTAACTGGAAAAATAATCACAAATGATGAATGTGAAAATTAAGCTACCTCTAGAGTTTATGTTTTACAAGTATGAAATCGATCAGTTAATCTCCCAGCTGATTTAAAACATATCTGATTATTTCTGATGGTTCAAGATGTAATGGTCTGAAAGTCTTAATAGAATTCTTAGACTTACCTTTATTAAAACCTGAGGATCTGAAGATATAACTGTCTGGATTGATTACTATATTTCTGCTGTGGAGAAAAATAACAGCCCTGAGTGACTGCTTGCTGTTCACATCTTCATTAATGTGCTTAATATATTTCTGTCCCTAGAGAAAATTAATTTTTTACTTCTTTTGTATTGTAGTTTCACTTAAACTTAGATTCTTTGAACATAGTTGGATGGCAGTGTGACATTTGAGTCCCAGAGATCAATTGATAATTGTTAAAGATCATGAAGAATGGTCCATTAAAACAGTTAGTATATGACAAATAACAACGTTTGTGTTTAGTGTAGAAATTTATCAACTAGACAGAGCACTTATTCCTGAGACCCGAATGAAAGTCTACTTGAACCAACTTATTAATCAGTCAGTGCCGTAGTCTTAACAGACTGTCTTATTAAAGAGCTCTAGATATACTAAAATTGAACTCTAATGTGATAGATACTATCCCTGAACCAAAATCACGAAGCCCACAATTATTACTGAAGACTAAAATCTATGAAAAAGAAAAGTAAGCTTTTTTCTCCCTAGGACTGAGATGTTTTGCCTCAAATCTTTGCCTCTGATTACTTACAGTATAGTGCCTACCATGAAATGTCTGCCTGTGTGGCCCATTCTTCTCCCACTCTCTGTTTAAGGCAGGATCATACACCAAGATATCATGACAAACTTAAGGACACAGTGATCTCTCCACCTGCATGTATTTATATAGACCACACTGCAGAATCTTTAATTTATAAAGATTTTCAGGGAAAAAATGAAGCACTACCAAGGGAAAAAAAAAAGGAAAGATTGTTCTGGCTGGCAAGTGGTATTAATTCTCAGCAAGATGCTCTGAGCTTAGAAGGAATCATCACAGCTTTCCACACTCCCTGTGGAGTCTGTGAGGGTAGACATCCTTAAGAGCTGTGAGTCATGGGGTTGAGCACTCATGACAACTGCGTTGAATATCATCTCAAATGACAATGTCAACCAGTGAGTATTGATTGTCTGGAAGTGCTGGGTAGAGAAGGATGCTTGAGGCTAAGTTTAAGCACAGCAAGAAAGAAAGCCATAATAAATTAGTGACATCTGCACGAGGAGAGTTTAGGGTCATAATGGAAGAGAAGTCTCAGCTTTTAACCTCGGCAGCCCACTTCTGGCATGATGTTGACCTTTGCTTACCTGAGAGGGAAAGTGTGCACATTTCAGTAAACAACCAATAGTTGCTTGATGTGATCAGTAGCCCTTCTGGTAGAAAAGTGCCAGGTAATCAGCAATTAAATGGTTTACCAAACACCTGCGGTGACCTAGGTGAGAATCTTTTTTGATTTCTTCTCAAGGTTTTAACACTTGATATCTGGAATTAAGCACAATAGTACTGAAAGAGACCCAATTCCAGTCTTCCACAAAGTGCAGAAATCTTTTAAAAAACACCTGTAGACTTTGGTCTCTGCCAATATAGCTACTGTAAAGGGAAACATTCCCTTCTAAGGCAGTCTTCTTTTTCTTGGATAGTCTATTTCTTAAAAAGAGTTCTTTTGTGGACTGAGTTGAAATTGACCTGGTAAATTTGACATTGTGGTTGTGGATCTATTCTGTTGAAGAAAACAAAACAATTCTGCGCTCATTTCCACCTGAAAATTCACCAAATATTCACCCAAATAATATAAAAACTCTCTTTACAGTTTTTGTTGTTGCTATTGTTGTTTAAACAACTCATCCTGCTTCTTAAACTTCTTGTGGCCAAAACAAGGCATTTGAACTTTTGCTTTAAAGTTTTTTCACCTCTTTCTCAGAATTCATCTAGTTATATCAGAAAATGGGGGTCTTGTTTGGCAACATATTTCATTCTCCAAAACTACATTCAATCTATTATCAAATTCTCTTGATATTTCCTCTAAAATGCCTTTGAACCTCTCTTTTTTATTCAATCTCTACCCTCTCCACTTGAAGCCAAATGACCTTTAATCTCTTGCCTCTTCTACTGCAATTGCCTCTGAAGTAGATCCCCCATCACCTCTAGCCCCTTTCTAATACATGATCCAAACAATTTGTAAAAAAGCAAATCTACTTACCTTACTCTGTGCTTAAATTCTTCTGTAGCTTTTCCTGGCACTTAGAATAGGAGACTTAATGTTACTCTAAAGGGGCTACAACAATCTGGCTCCATTTTTTTTCACACCGTTCTTTCTTATTCATATATATGCCCTAATCACCCTTTCTTCTTTCCATTCCTCAGTTTTACCAAGCTCTTTTCCACCTTAGGGGCCTTGATTATGAGACTGCATTTGCTATTATCACTACTTGGAATGAAGCCTGCCATCCCCCAACTTTTATTTGATTTAAAGGTTGCTTCTTCAGAGAGCCTCCCTTGACAATATGCTTCATCCCAATTAGATCAGATCAGTTTATTTTTTTTTATTGTAGTGTTCCCTTTCCTATCACTACTTATTATCAAACGTTTGTTTGTGTGATTATTTAAAGTCTTGTCTCCTCCTCTTGACTTTAAAGTCCATTAACAAAGGGATAAAAGATTAGTTTACTTTTCATTTTCTCTGTTTATCTAATACTAAGCACAGTGCTTGCCACTGGGTGTCGATAAATATTGGTTGAAAGATATCCATATCCATTACTGATTATATCTCCCCTTAGTCTTCTCTTTGCTAGGCCAAACACTTTGGTTCCTATACTATTCCTCATAGGACATAGTTTTTAAATCCCTCTCCAACTTGGCCACATATTTTTTGACACATTGTGGTTTTCAATGGTCTCCTTTAAATATAGAAGACTAATTGCAATATGCTAGATGTGATCTAATAATTAGAGAATTTAATGGGACTAGTCTTTTTTTTTTTTTTTTTTTTTTTTTGCAGTACACGGGCTTCTCACTGTTGTGGCTTCTCCCGTTGCGGCGCACAGGCTCCAGACGCGCAGGCTCAGCGGCCATGGCTCACGGGCCCAGCTGCTCTGCGGCATGTGGTATCTTCCCGGACCGGGGCACGAACCCGTGTTCCCTGCATCGGCAGGCGGACTCTCAACCACTGCGCCACCAGGGAAGCCCCGGGACTATTCTTTTCAATGTCTTTCTTACAATGTCTATTAATTTAGCCTAAGGTGGTGGGTATGTTTTTTTAGCAGCCGGATCTCACCATTGGTGCATATTAAATTTATGATTAACTAAAATCTATAAATCCTTTTCTTTCTAAGTTTCTTAGCTAGAGAGTTCCACTTAAAGTTGTGCATTTCATTTTTTTAATGATTTACAGAATTATCACTTATCTTGTATCAAGTTATATTTCTTATTGTCATATACGGTATTGATTATCATTTTCAGGTTTGTTTCATGTGTAATCTGGATAAGCATGTTTTCTTTGATCATGTGCAACAGAGAAAAGGCAAGTACCAAAGACAGAACTCTGTGTTTTACCCCTTCCTCATCCTCAGGTAGGGGTCAGGATCCACACTACTTTGTTCATAATTATACATGTATATATACATATATATATACACACTATATTACATTATACATATTATATATAATTATACATATTGTATAATATAATGTATATATAATATAATTCATATATGTTTTAGTAAGCTTACTTAATAAGCTTTTAAACTATGTTGATAAAAAGGTAGTAGTCCATCCAAATATAAAGTCAAAAGCATTTTATTTCCTTAGTTTTGAAACGAGTGTTGTGCTTCAATTATTTTAGTGTTAATTAAAAACAAAAAAGTTAAAATTGTTAAAGTCTAATAATAACCGTATCTTATGAACTTTAGCTATATATATTTACATAAAGATGAAAAGAATAATTCTGAAAACTTTGACCTAGAAGGCCTAGAAGACAAAATGGTAACTGGATCTTACTTTCCTCTTTAGTTATTGACTTATTCTAAGAAATAAAATTAATGGATGGAATACCAAAAAAACTTGTGATAATTTGACTCATGATTATTTTAGTCTTTATAGAACCATTCACTAGGAACATTCATTATTCAAATATCATTCAGAAAAGCATTTGCTGGGCTCCATTTCTGTGATCAGCCTGGTAGAAATGTTACTCTCAAAGGCAGGTTGATACATTGGCCTGTTGGGATCTGTGGAGGAGAAATGGATGGAATTCTTCTAGCTTGATGAGAAATTTGCATATTTCACAGCTTCTTATCTATGAAGCACCCTATTTAAAAAATCTTGTTTTGTATTTATAATTATGTTGTTCTGGTGAGCCATGGCAGGATGTGGAGATGTAAAAAAAATGTTGTTGGGTTTACCAAAGAAATTTAAGTCTGGAAACTGCTCTCAAAAGCTTTTTCAAACAAACTTGCAAACAACTTTATAAACTGATGGGAGATAAAATGAATGTTATATGCAACAGAAGGATGGAAGTAGGAGAAAAAAAGACAGAGAAGATTAGAGTAGTTAAGTACATGAGTTATGCTCAATATTACGACAGCAGTAAGAAGAAAACGTGTAAGAGAATTTCTTTTGTAATTTTTTTTCTAATATAAATCTAATTTTATGTTATAGAAATGTTATTAGGTATATTTCCCAGTTAATAAAAGAAACCCTGGATTGATAGTGCCCTACTACTGCTATCATTACTAAAATGGTTACCTCTGCAACTACTACTATGTTAGAATAGACACCGTTTATTGAACTAACTTATGTGTCTATGGATACACAAAAATTATTTTTTTATATCATTTATTTTATCTATACAAAAACCATATGAAGGGCTTCCCTGGTGGCGCAGTGGTTGAGAGTCCGCCTGCCGATGCAGGGGACACGGGTTCGTGCCCCGGTCTGGGAAGATCCCACATGCCGCGGAGCGGCTGGGCCCGTGAGCCATGGCCGCTGAGCCTGCGCTCCGCAACAGGAGAGGCCCAGCAGTGAGAGGCCCCGTACCGCAAAAAACAACAACTACAACAACATATGAAGTAGGTATTAGTAAATGTCAGTATTCTGCCCATTTTACAGATGAACATGAGGCTTGGGGGTTAAAAAACTTGCTTAAAGTCTCACAGCTTATAAATAGCAGAACCAGAAATGGAGTATAAATCTTTCTGGTTCTAAAGATGCATTCTTAATTTTTAAACTCTATTGAAGTGAACTTTTTGTTTACCCAAATTAGCTTCTTACAATAACATTTATTAATCAAAGACTTGCCAGATTTTGACTTCACTCTTTCTCTTCGTGGAATAATAAAGGGTCATAGTATTGCCAAGATGCAGAGTAATCAATATTACTGTTGAGAGATGTAATAATTGATGTAAAAGGTAGTTCTGGACTCTCATGATTAATATCAATAAGTTAACTCATCACTTATTATATATATAATTATATATATATATTAGATATATTTTCATAATTTGATACTATTATTGACCGTATTCATAACCCAAAACACAAATATCAAGAAACATAAAAACAGTGATTTCATTAAAGGCATCCATGTTCTTTAGAGGTGGAGAGTGCAAATTTTATTGCAAATATGATTTTGGCAAATTAACTGTAAACAGTCATTAGAGTCTGGAAATGTGAAAATATACTTCATTTAGGTATGTGTATATATTCATGATACTATCTTGGAGTGTCTTCATTAAAATGTATACCTTATTGAAAAAAAATATATATGTGTACATGCAGTCATGCCATGTTTCATAAACACATGATTATATTTTAAACACATCCAGCTATACATATATAAATAAATACGCAAGCAGACCCCCTACTTACAAATGTTTGTGTTTCAAATTTTTTTAAAACAGTTACGCTTTTAAGTCAGTAACTACAATTTATATATTTAATCCACAATGCCTGAAGTAGTATCTTAAGTGCTATTTAAGCTAAACCCAAACACCCTGTACAGTATTGTTTCTAGAGGTAAACTTAATTTCATTTAACAACAAGTCTTAATAGGATAGTTATTGTCCCACAGACTATGCTAGATGTTAGCAATACAAAGTACAATTCTCAGGAGATTAATAGTCTAGTACGGGATAGAGAAAAGCAAATCAATCATCTGAGTTCAGAGGGATACAGTGGTGTGGTAACACAAAGGTGTGCCATCATAATCAGATGAAAAACCAGTAGAACTTCCAGAAATGAGGTCATCAGTGCCCTGAGGGTTCTGAGGGATGAAGAGAAGTTAGCCAGACACAGATGAGAATGATGTGGAGTTGGGGTGTGGGGAGAAATGTACTATAGAGTTGAGACACATAATGAAGAATCCTCTCCCTTTTTCCTTTAAGAGAAGGTTTTTCATCCTTGGGGGCTATTGACATTTTGGCAGGATAATTATTTGTTGTGGAAGCTGTTCTGTGCATTTAGCATCATTGCCTGACTTCTACCCACTAGATGTCAGTAGTACCAATATCTGCCCCCCTCTACCCGAACCCAAAATGTCTCCATATATTACCAATGTCCCCTGGAAAGCAAAATCATCTCTGAGAACTATTTCTGTAAGCAAAAAGAGAGAGAGAGAGAGAGAGAGAGCTACCTTTGGGTACTAGATTAATTTGCTAACTTCATGTTGACAAAAAAAGGGCAAATCATATTTGCATTCTCCCAAGTTGCTCCCTGGATGTCCTAAATTGGGGTAGATAAAAGATAGTTATGTGGATTTCTTATGTACTACCCAACTATCTGGGATCTAGTACTTACAATTTAGGGATTGCCTATTTATGTATATGAGTATAGGTACATACACACACACACACACACACATTGCAGAGACATAAGTCAGAATACCTCTGATTTGGCCATGATCACGATACTTAACGGTTATCTACCTTTCATTCCTATGTCTTGTCAGAAAAAACTTCATGAACTTATCAGGATAAAATATATGTCTTGTGGCAGAAATGAGTTGAATCAACTTTACAAACACCACGATACTGAATTCCAAGTCTCCTTAAAGGGGGAATATCTGGTTAGTGAAGTTTCATTATATTCCTCTTTAAAGAAAGAATAAGCTATGAAAATGGTAAAATATGATTGACTTAAAATACAATATATCCAACTTCAATCATTTTCTAAATCCAAAGATATTTTTAGATGAAAGCAAAGGAGGTCATTTCCAAATCATTTTGTGAAACTTAAGCCTACCCAGAGGAAAGGTAATTTTGTTTGATCCTGAACATCAAGTGAATTTGTTCACCAAACCATTTATTCCAAAAGCTAATTAAAATAATGTAAAATTGATCCAGTATAGGTTTAACAAAATTAACTAATTATAATCTGCTTAAACCATTTAACCTTTATAGTTCCCACAAAAAATGTTTGATTTTCTTTGGAAAAATAAACAATGTGCTTTAAAAAGGAGGTGCCTCTTCATCTATCTTTCTTTTTCTTTTTTTCCTTGGTGGGCTATCCTCTGCTAAGATGTCAGTATAGCAAATAGAGTTGATAAGCAATTAAGGGAAAAAAGTAAGATTTTCCCCTTAAGTCAAGAGCACATGTGAAAAGGAGGAGAAATATTATAAGATGAGGAAATCAGACTCTTTACTTTTTGGTAGTAGCAGTGAGTTCTGTTACAGTAAGCATTGATATTAACACCTCAGTACTTAAACCTCTAAACAAAAATGAAAGGTATATCAATTATTCCTTCAGTATTCAGATTGATCTGTGGACAAAATAAATATATACTGCAACTTAGCATTTGTTTGTTTTCAACTTCTTTCCACTTATTCAAGTCGTTGTCAAGCATACCCTAAAAAGTTCAACAAATTGAAAAAGCCTAATTGTCTGCCACTGACTACATTTATTTTATACTTATCCATTCTAATCACAGACAGAAATACCGAGTAGATAGAGGTCAAGATTTGGAAAGGTTTTTAGGGGCTCTTAAGTGTCCGTGAGAGGTATAAAATGGTATGTAAAAGAAGAAACTTTTTGTGACAGCTCCATCCTTTAAAAAGAGTGGAAAAGCTAGGAAACACCTTAGGGAAAAAATGGTAGAAGTAACCATGAGAGTTACTTCTAAGTAACTCTCATGAGAGTCCCCAGAGACTTTCTAATCCACATCTGTCTATTATTAATTCATTATAACTTACTACTTTATTTTGGAGATAAAATTGTCATTTATGTCACTCCTAAAACCAAATGACATGATGAAAGACTCTTCCTGGTAAAAATATTAACAGAATTGACTGTCATTGCTACATAGAGACAAACAAGTTATACATTGGGGAAAAAAAATCTGTGAATATTTTTGATAACAGTGAAGCAAGTCACCCATTATACCGAGGTTAATTTGTTGGCTCATGATTTCCACTTATCCAATGATATCGAAACATATGAACAAAACTCTACATCTAATCAGATTTTTTATTGAATTGTGACCTTTAATCCACCTTCTTCTTGATTATGAATGACAGTGACCTTTATCTAATTTAAAGCAGACACTCTGATGCAAAAATATGCAAACTACACATGTAAATTCTGAATCAAACTGAAGATGAGCATAATCTATTGGGGAGAAATTATTTCAGAAGACATTTATTTTAAGGCCGAATGAGGTATTTGAAAGTAAGTGAATTAGTCAGCATGTGAATTGTTGGTCGGGAGAGTTGCAAAGACCAAATGCTGTTTATATTTTCTCAGCTTCTATTTAGAAAAATGGCAATGTCAATATACATATCAATTTTTATTATTCTACTCAGCATTTTAGGGCATTCAGGAAATGATCACAATGTAATAAAGTCAGACAAAATTATTTTTCAGAGAGATTGGCAAACTGTGCCTGAGTATGCAATTCATTTTCATTTCGATTCATTTTCTGCTGCACGAAAATCTGGTAAAATTCAGCCATGGCATGTGTGGCATGTTGACTTCCTGATGATGTTTTATCTCATTAAGAGGAACTTCGTGCCCAATAGCAGCTGGCAGTCAGCAGTGTTTCTAGGATATATTTAGAAACTACTATCTCAAGGAAAAAAGTTAGAATAATAAAAGAAGCACGTTTGCATTGAGAATCGGATGAACATCCTATACCAGACCTCCCTTTCTTGATTCCCCTTCTTTGTACTGGCTCTTTCCTTTTTCTGTGGATTAATACAAATGGTTCTGAGCTGACATTAATGAGGGCAAATCCTGCTCTGGGCACAAACTAAAGCAGCCTACTCCTGTAATCCACTCTCCCCTTTCTCAAGCCATTCCATTCTACACAGGGCTGTTAATGCAGACTGGACGTTGGTGCTTCTCAAAATATATTTTGTTTTCTATACGTGCAAAAACACCAAAGTATAAGTGTATCACATATGCCTAAAACACATGATCCACACATATGCCTAAATCACATGATCCACGTCTGCATTTTATTACATAGATACACATGCATATGGGTTTATATATGATGAAGATTATGTCACAGCAGGAGGCCATTGAGAGCATTTTGCTGTCAGAAACCCACCAATCTCTACCTGGCACGAGCACGTACTTTCTCGATTAACACCAGGGGGTTGTCAGATTGCTATATCTGAAATAAACAGATTTATCCTGACAGTTAATCAGCATTTTGCGCTGCCTAATACATGTTTATCTCCCACTATTGATATAATTACACTAAAAGTGCACTTAATATAATCTTTCATAGGAAATTAAACAGATTTTAATGATATACTTATAATGGATTGGGGACAGAGTTGAGGGAGAGAAATATCGATACTAGATGTTTTGGGAGAACACATATATGAAGCAATGACGAGGCAATCAATGAACATTGGAAAAAATCAATGACAGTCTGTGTTTAAGAAATGCATTTACATAGCTTCCAAAGAAATCAGAAAAATCTTGCAAAGCTGTGAAATACCCTCCTGATTTTCTCATGCTTCTTTTCTTCTGATATGTGCTCTGTGCTCACTTCACACATTAGAAAAAACTAAAAGAACTAAAAAAAAAAAATTCTCTTGAATGGATTTTATGTTGGACTAATTCATAGACAACACTTCCAAAAGTTCTCATTCTGGCTTTTGAACTTGGGTATTGGGAACTCTCACAGTGGCCTGCACAAATCTTACTCGGAAGGAAATTCAACAAGGTCTGTAGTTAGCTCCTGTCACTAAAGTGCCTGGGAGTACAGACAGACATGCCATTTTAAGAGCCATAGAAATTAACACATGTTGGTCTTTAGGCATCAAGACTTAAGGATATTAAATCAGGATCTGGGAAGCAGAGGTAGTTGAAAATATTAATTTTAATCAAAATAATAAATATAACCCCTAGCATAAGAAACATCTTTCCTAAGAATTTGCTATTCACGGCTATAATCAGGCTCACTGCCACATGAGAAGACCTAAGAATTTTAAGTCTGACTATCCTCAAATACTAAGCTAACAGGATCAGTGCCCTGTTGTCCCTCAAATCTCTTTTCTTTTCTTAGCTACAAATTAAAATTAAGCCACGAAACATCTAAATACATATGTCTCTGAGCGGGATCCAGAGTTATGGAAATTTGATTTTGGACAGAAAACAAAATGATATGAGGAAGTACTGTTAAATGTCTTCCATGATCTCAGCATTGTTTGGAGCATATAGGAGATATCATTTCCTTTTTTACTATAAAACTGAGAAGTGGGTATTTTTATTTCCAGAAACTCAGAGAGACTAAATAATATTCCCGTTAGCTGGGATTCCAGCCCAGGTCTGTCTATCTGAAGCCAGTGTTCTTTTTGTTTCTTTACACTTCCTCTGTAAACTCAGTTCACGTGATTTTAAATGCCTTTGATTTTTGTCTTCCAATTAAGGATGCAGACTTTAAACCATGTCCTATATCTCTTGCATCAATTAGAAATAATGCCTCCATAGTCATCTGCAGGCTGCTCTGTCCCTCTCTGAATCCAACAAAATCTCAGTAGCCAGTATGCAACGGCTTTTCGCTTGCTAATCAGGAGAATTTCACAAATCGTCTTTAACATCCCCGTGGCTAAGGACCAGAAATGAAGTGACTGTGAGCTGAGACAACAAAATATCTCTAGCAAGAGGCCAGAGTACCCCAATGCGGAGGGGCAGCCATAATTTTAGTGCCTTTACCCTGAATCCTCCGAGGAACTAAGAGATTTTTGTTTCTCCTGGATCTTGGCACCCAGAAGGGGATAGATGGGGAGCCCTGCTTCCTATGCAGGTGGTGAACCCCAAACTGCTTCTTCTGTTTTACTTCTGCCAGAAATGCTTCCTGAAGCCTATGTCTTATTCCACGCATCCCAGCCTTTTTCCAGGAGTGCGTTGGTTGACAATCGTACCTTTCAAGCTGCCTTGAAACCCACTCCTCCTACAGGTTCCATCTCTATCCTGCTTAGGTGTCGATGTCTGCTGGGTAAGACTGGATTTACCAAACTCCTTTTAGAATTTGATTCATGGCTGTAAACTTCCTCTGTGGGATTTCTTACTGGACTGACTACTGTATAGTTTGCATTAAAAGCCACCTTATATCCTCTTTGCTTTCATCCTTATTTAGGATCCCAACCGCATTTAGTGTGTTCATTCCCAGGGATCCAAAGCTTTAGGCCAAAAAATAATTTCTCTTTGAAATTAATTACACTTTCTATTCCATTTATAGTGTGTGAAGATTTAATGATAGAAGTTAAAAAGCTGTAAACTGTGGTTAATGAGAAATGCCAAGGTTTGAATTCTTTAACATCTTCTAAAACCCTCTCTCATCTCTCAAGATCTCTCTCCCTTCCCCATTCCTCCATCACCTGCCTTCTAAATTGCCCTATTTTCTCTATCTTTTTCATTCTCCTCCTGCTTAGATCTTTCACCTTAGTTCCTTCACTAGTTGCCTCTCTCTTTAACTTCTAAACATGAGAAATTATATATATATAATCTTATCTATTGAAATAATCTCTTTTTCTGTTGCTATTTTTAAAATTGAGCATGTATAAACTTTCATATTCTGTCCCAGCATAGGTCCAGTGTCCAGAATATAGCTAAGTCTTAAATGGATGTATGTCCCTCTCTTTGCCCTTGAAACAAGTTTTTTAAAATATATAAACTAAGCTAACTAGATTTTTAAAAAATTCAATCAGTCATTCAAATATGAATCAAGAATACTCTCTGACCTTCACACTGAGTCAAGGTCTGTTAAGGACACAAACTAAGTATGATTTTTTACCCTTAAATAGTTTACAAGCTACTTGAAATATAAGAATATAATCCATAAAACAAACAGGGAAATATAAGAAAACAACACGGTTAGAGGCTGACTTGTGTGGTGTAAACTGTTAAGTGCTGTGAATATGCAGGGAAGAGGTCTCCATGACTGTGGGAAAGACACTTGATTAATATTTCTGGGAGAGGATTGATAGGAAAGTAACATATATAACAACATCCATAAACAAACAAACCAGACTTTCCAACTCTGATTTAAGGGTTCTTACAAATTTTGGCTTTGCTTTCCAAACTTGGCTCTTAAAAGCTAGGGAAGATTTATTTTTGAGCCCAGATGTGTGAATAACTGTTCAGTCCAAACTGATTGCCAATATATTTAAGAATTGAGTTATCTGAATATTTTTTGCCTTTCTCACAAGCTTCCCAGAATGAGAACAATCTTTTGATTTTATTTTTAATTTCAGGAAATTAACATCTTTTAGATAGAAAATTCAGTTACACAGCTGACGCATTTAGCAATGAGGGACACGGCCTTCAATGGTTTTAGGTCATTTTTAAACTCCTTTGAATTTTTACATCAACACATAACTTATAACCACCATGTCCTGTTCTCTTCCCACCCCCCATCCGACCTTTCCTTTTTTTCCAAGGTAAGTATATCAACCAAGTAATAAAGAAATCAAATCTGAAAGGAATGTCTCACAGGCTAAGGAACTCACTCAGCAAGAGATGATGGAAGGGTAAGCTCAAATTTAAATTAATTCCCAACCTTTCCTGTACCAATGGTCTATGTCTAACTTAGCTAATCCAGGCAAAACTGATATTTTAAAATAACTTTAAAGATAGGTTCGCAGGCTTTCTGCCTGCCAGCAGATAGAGGATCTGGATATATAGGGCAGTCCATCTGCTTGATACTTCAAATAAGATCTAAAAAGCATGCTGGTATCACAGAAAGGCATCATTTTTTTTTTTTTTTCATTTGTTACTGGAGAAATGTGTAACTTGCTCGGTTGCTACTGACCCCTGTTTCCCACATTTCTGCCACTTGATTATGTGTTAGTCCTGTTCAGATTTTTGTTTACACTGCATATTTGATAGTCGAAGGTCAAAGGAACACAGTCTTTAAATTAGGTTTCTATGAGTTCTGTGTATAATAGTTCATCTTCTTTCACAGGAGGGGTGGGGTGAGGAACAGCAGGAGAGAGTCCAAGTTATTCAGAATAAACGGACAGAACTAAAGCCACAAATGCTTCCCCGTATGGACCTGTTCTTGTTCATTTCTCCCTAGCAAGACAATACCTTCCGACACAAGAACAGTTAGTTATCAGTTCAGTGTTTCAGAGTCTCACCATTTAAAAATGCATTTTCACTTCATTTGTGTTCTTTATCTGCTTTTGGAATGCGCTGGTATATTTCAACTGGGGAAATTTTCATTCATATGTGCCCATGGAAAGAAAGACAAGGAAAAGGGCTTCTTTTCACTACCCAGGAGATTTTGAAGAAAGATGACAAGACAGAAGAAGATATTTTTTCTGAAGGGAACAGTTGTTTGTATGAAAATTTTAATTGTTACCAGAACTTCAATGCAGTTGCAAGGAAAGGTAGTTAGATAAAGCCTCAGGTTAATTTCCATCATTACCAAGGACTTTACACCAGTGAAAAATTCCAAACATATAAAGAGATGTCAATCTTGTTCTTTAGACAGGGGGAAAAAAAAGAAGGTGTTGGGTGGGGGGGGGTGGTTAATGCTTCAAAGGCTGTCAGTAGACAAGCTAGTCAATTACAGATCTGATTTAGTTCTTAACTCCTTGAGGTAAAAGACTAATATTCTGCAAGAGTAACCATTTCTGGCATGTATTAAATGACAATACTTTTAAAAACTCTGCTTTGATGGTAATACAGATAGGAGTGAAGAGCTGTGAAGAGTTGAAAAATCAGAATCAGATATTTGAACCAAGACTACAAATGGGTAAATAGTAATGTTTTTGCTGTGAGGTGGAGGGATGTCCTTATGTGTTTAGTTATCTGAGCTAATTAGCCAGGAAGGCATTATTGTGTGATGTTTCAAAGCCAGTTTCAAAGCAGATGGGTTCAAGTCTCAGTTTTACTACAACTCTGTGGCCTTGGCTAAGTTATTTAACTTCTCTGTACCTCAGTGCCTTTATCTATGAAATGCGGGTGATGGTTCCATCGACCTCACAGTGTTATACAGATTAAATTAAGACAGATGAGACAATTAGTATCTGCTGAGTTTTCACTTAATATTACATTTAATTCATACACAGCAATGAGTTTCAAGATTTAGAAAATAAATACGGTATGATACAATCCTTCCTGAGAAAATTTTCAAGTCTACAGATGATATAAGCATTGAATGTCTGCTGATGAAACACATTATTTTCCCTCAGGCAGGGTTGCAAGTTTCTTTGGCCCGACTGAACACTTCTGAAGTTACAGAGAACTTATTAACGCCCTCTATAGCATCCTTTTAAGATGATAATTTATCTTTTTAACTGTACTCAGTAACGCCAGCAGGAAAGAGCCAGGTGGGAATAACAACATGGTGTTATATACAGCTACAAGGTTTACCAGTTCTATAGATTCTGCTGCAAGGCACACTAAAATGGAATAAAATGTAACTTATCTTGAACAGTTGCTTGAATGAGTTTAGTTACTAGAGGAACGGCAAGTTTACAGAGGAAGCAAAAGAAACCCAGGGGAGTTGAAGGCTGTGACCATTTTATTTAGGATGGGCAGTAAAACCTAACTTAAGGCATACAAGTTAGGTCTTTGGAGAGTTTCCTAGGAGGTTTGCAAACAAATGTGAAAGTCTATAAAATATGTGCTTTTGAAATAACTCTGTGAAATGATGGTTGGAGACTCCATGGGGGAATGCCGTCATACTTATCAAATACTAGTAATTTGGTTGAAAAGAGAATGCCTCCTTGTTTGCATTTTCTCTGTCCCCAAAAGATCTCCCTAGCCACTTTTTATATCTATACTCAGCTTGACTGCTGACACAGTATTACATGGCGTTCCTTTGTTCTGAAAGGGCATCCTTTAGTTTCACACTAGTCTCAAGTTCACACAGCCAGGCAATCCCACACACCTTTCCATCTGGTAAGGTTTTCCTGTGTCTGTTGCTTCTCTCAAAGTCGTTTTAATTATGAAAGAATCACCCTCTACCATTAGTGGCCAATCCTTTTTCTTCTCCCCTGTAACGCTGAAGATGTGAATGGAATCCTCCAGTGACAGTGTCTGGGAAGAAGATATTCATGGGCAACTACATGATTAGAATAGATAAATTCAATTAGCCTTTCTTGGGAAGGCTCAGTTTACTTTATCACTCAATATTTCAAAGAGTTCTAAAGAAATTCTAATTACTGTATAAGAAATAAGTCAAATTCCTTTTCTCTCACTGTGAAGGGCTTTTATTACCCACTGCTGTAAAACATATATCTTTTTTTTTTTTCTGTTGCTACCCTAGCAGAGTAGCCTGCATACCAATAGGATCACTAAAATGCCACGAAGCAGAACATATTTATCTGTTAAATTCTGTGTACAGTAACCTAACAAATTCCAAAGACAGAAAGATTGCCCTCTGTACAGTAATACTTGTGTAGATGTCTTCTTTATGCTAACAATGACAGGGCTTCATACCTTGTACTGTACTCAAAAATCAGAGTGCATTTTTTTTAAAACAGAAGACTCTGCATCAAAAAGAAAAAGAACTGCACATTTTTGGCACTGAGATATTTTATGTGGATAATAAATTTTTTCCCTTGAACTCCACTAACTACAAGTATCTACCTAGAAGATGAAATCTAAGATTTATGTCATCAGAACTATTCAGTATACCAGAGGATCTTTTTCTGTTCTTTTCAGGACTGTCAACTTTGTTTACTGTTTATGTTCAATTCTATACTATACAAGAGATTAAATAGTCTTGTCATAGCCACATGTCAAACCTTGTCAGAAAAATAAGGTAATAAATGTAAAATGATATTAATAAGGAGTGCTTTCAAAGACATATTAGGTTTATTGAAATCTAAATTGTAACTGGAATATAATTATATTTGTACTAATCAAAAAGAGATTTTTGCATAGACATTTAGTATGTTTTAAAATTGAAATGACTGAAAAATGATTAAAAAATCATTACAAGTAACTTCAAGGAAACACATATGAAGTAATGTAAGCCCAGGAATTGCCTTCATAAATCAACATGTATATCGTCAAATCTTGTTAGCCTCTTACATGCATTTTTAATCCAAAGGTAAGCATTTGGCTATTGAAATCGGTCTTAAAAAATGATATCAAAAGGTGTTATACAAACATAAGATTTTTTTAGCCTTGTTACATTAAACTTTTTTATAAAGCAATTTCAATCTCAAAACAATAAATAATAGCATATATAATGACAGTAACTGAATCCTAACTTCCACATAGCCTAGTAACAATCTATGAATTGTGAAGAATAAATCTATCTGACAAGCTTGTTAGCAATAAGGCCTTCAGCTTCTTGCTTTGCAGCAGAATGAAGTAAAATCTATCCTTTTCTTGCTGTTGTTAAAAACATTTCAACAGTTAGTTCTTTTTCACAGAAAATGCTGCAGGAAGGTTCCAGGTTAAAAAAAAAAAAAAAAGCACGGTTGAATTGTACACTTGGCTATTACTGGCCAGGATACATGATAAGTTAAAACATACTAAGATTATTTCTTTTAAGAAGGAAAACTTGATAGAGGTTTGTATTTCTATATTAGAGAGTGGACACTATCATCTTTCTGGCGTTGTAAAACTGAAACTGGCTGCAGGGAAAATAAACATTACAATTCCCTGCCGCTTAAACAATTGTACCTATACGGTTAAGTAACAAAAGCGTGAGGCACCTGGAATCACAGCATTTGTGCCTAATGCCAGCAACAATATAAAGCATTCAAGTGACATTTGATAATGAGCAGACAGTGGAGGCATCACACACGTCTTTAGAAGAATCAGACTTCCTACCTTGAAAAGACAGATGGAGGTAAGTTCCTTTATAAAAAAAAGTTGTAAGTAAAGCCAGGCAGCAGTTGCAGTAAATTGAGTCCTTTCAGTCACTGTATACATACAGCAATTCTGCAATAAGGGGAAAAATATAATGGGAGGAGCGGCTGTGAACGAGTGACCTCCTCAAGCTGAGTCCTCTCTGTGAACCAGGCATTGAAAGCCACTGCTCCTGATTTGCATGGATTATCTCCACTTGAACAGATACAGAGCAGATACATTTAAATTGAGCTGGCACAATGGCAAAGATATGGAAGAGTGAATGAATGAGGGGCAGCGCAAGAGAGGGAGAGAGAAAGAGAAACAGACACGCGATCGGAAAGCGTGCATGAGCTGGCGCCGGCAGAACTGCGTCTCCGAAGAGCTACAGCTCCCTCTTCATGTCACAGCTGTAAGATAAAAAAGGCTGTCATTAAGAACTGGTTAATCATAGGGAAAAATTTACTCAGATCAGCGGATGCTCCACCTGATCCGATTTTTATGAACATTTTATGACTGTTTTATCATCAGGATTTTAGACACTGAAAATCTTTTGATTAGTAGACAGGTAAACAAATTTGGATAAAACGCTGAGTTTTTAATGAGATCAGAGCTTTGACTCGACTGGAATATGTGTCAGTAAAGAAACCTAGATTTGGTTGTTAAACAGAATATTTATTTTGAAAGAAAGTTAATACCTGTTAACTTTTAAAGAGCTAGTGGTATATACTGCAATATAAAAAGAAAATGGTATGTAAATATTTATTAATGATTAATTATTTGAAAGGATCCAAATGTACAACTAAGAAAAGAGGATTTTTTAAAATTTAAGTTGCTAATTGTTTCTTTTTTTTCCCCTTCATATTGTCTCTTGCTGGCATTTCAGAACAGAAGAAATCCATTTTTCTATACAATACAGATGTACCTTAAAGTATACAATTGTTTGATTTCCCATTTAGCATCTTCAGAGCTTTATACATTCATATTCTCATTTTGCAACGAGAAAGAGGAGAAGGGAGCATATGATTGTAATTCTTGCCACTGGTCACTCAATAAGTCCGTGGCCTATCTCAGAAGAAAAGAATAACCCTCATTTAGCAAGTTAACATGAAGCCTGCCTTCTCTTTGTGTAAAGGTGTCTGTGGATACCCAAACAGCGAGGGAATTAGGTCAAATTCAAAGGAAAAATCAGTCAAACCAGCTGGTTGACTGAATTGATCATAGCCTTGGGGAAGCCAGTATTAACTTGGCATAAACCAAATGACATCAGTTAAATGTGTTTCAACAAATGACACTAAAACTCTCAACAAAACCATGTGCGTGATATTTGCAGAAAGTAGTAAGGAGACCAGTTAGATTTTTGCTGCCACTGGGAACCCACATCTTTCCTGTCAGGAAAGATAAAGAATTTAAACACAGGATACTTACAGGAACTTTGATTTGATGGACAGATACTTTAAAAGAAATCTCCAGGAATATGCCAACATATATTTCCATGCGATTTAGTGAAGATCTGGAATTTCTGAAGTCTGCAGACTTAGTGACTATACTGTGTTTAGGAAAAAATTGCTTGAAAGTAAAAGGGTGAAGACAGTAGTTATTTTATGATTCTGACATCCAATAGTCTGATCGCTCTCTGAGTGGATGGGTGAGTTCTAAGGTTTCTGATATCAGTTTGGAAACAGCTTGTACACAGGTCAAATTTGGAATGTTACTGAGGTCTTAATGGTACTTTTCAGGTTGTAAACTCTTTGGAGTCAGGGACCATGTAATATCCTTTAAACTGTTTCCTCAAACATTTTGAAAGTGTTCTTTACATATTTTAGATGTTTCCTAAATGTTTGTAGAAAATATATTGGAAATAATGGCAAAGCACATATTCTCTCTACCAGTCGTTTCATGTAAAAATTAGATTCAGAAATTATAATCTCTTCTGTACCCACATGAAATAAAAGGAATGAAATATAATTTAAATGTCTTGTCGTATATAGGATCGTAATAACAATAGCAGCAGTGCTGGATTGTATATTGACATGTAAGCTTAATTAGGTACCTCCTTCATTATACCAGGGGGTACCTTCCAGAGATAAAAAGGTATGTTTAGGATTTGAGTAACAATTTTCTGAGCACCAGTGCTGACTTGGACAATTACCAGCTTTGTGACCATGGGCAAATTACTTGTTTGTAAAATGGGGATAATAAAATAACCTTTATTATATTGTTGGTGTAAGGAATAAAGGAAAGGGCTTAGCATAGCACCTTGGTAAACACTTAATCAGTGTAACCTTTTGCTACAATTATTATAAATCTGTTTCCATTGAACTTGATTGCCTGTCTTTGAACTGGAAAGTGTTATTACAGTGTCTATTGGATGTAGAAAAAGGTGGACTTCTTTGTCTGTTCTTGGATTTTTCTGACCATTGTATGAGGAGGGCTTCTTCCTGGTCCCTGACAGCCAGAAGGGCTGGTGCCTCTACCTATTTATAAAAGACAGAAATAGAAATACTATTCTCAGGAGTGTTAGACAGTGTTGTAGCAGCAGATCCACCTGATGTACGGGAATAGGAAATGGCTTGTGTGGTATGACGTGAAGGGCACCCAGAAGCTCCTGGTCCAGAAATATCTTCCCATCTGTCCCTTCTTATTTCCTGAAATGCCACAATTAGGGGTTCATTTCTATGTTTTACTGGCTTCCCATTCTCTTTTTCAATGCACATACTACTGGCAGTATTAACACATCAACAAGTTTACACTTAGAGTAACACATGGATTCATAGTTGTTTTAATTATTCTATTAGAGACGCTTGCTTCTAGTAACTTGCTGAAGATCAGCAATGCCAAGGAAAAGCCAGATTTCAATGAAGATGCATAAAAGCCCACTTGGTATACAGGAGTGTGTGGGGATGAAATCCTAACGAGGATGGTGCTCTACCTGTGCTCGTGTGCACTTGGATGTGCCAGTATGTGAGAGACTCTGCAGCAGGCACTCAGAGAGTAACGTGGAGGTGCTGGCCTCTGGTGCACTGGGATGAGGAACAAGGACTCATTTATTGGTTCAACAAAGTGGATTGAGTGTTAGCAAAAACCTGGACTACATATATGAAAATAAACGGGGACTTCCCAGGTGGCACGGTGAATAAGACTCCGCGCCCCAATGCAGAGGGCCTGGGTTCGATCCTTGGTCAGGGAACCAGATCCCACATGCATGCTGCAACTAAGAGTTCGCATGCCACAACAAAGGAGCCCGTGAGACGCAACTAAGGAGCCCACCTGCTGCAGCTAAGACCCAGTGCAACCAAATAAATATTAAAAAAAAAAAAGAAAACAGATGATGCTTGATCTCATTTCTAGGGGAGATGATGGAAACAGGTATGTGAACAGGTTGATCCTAATATTAGATATCTGTACAAAGGAAAAGAACACAGAGGAAAAGCACAGTTGGAGTAATTAAGAAAGCCTTTATGAACTGGACAATGCTTGATATGACTCATGAAGGCACAGTGAGAGCTGTTCAGACAAGTACGAGGTGCAAGAGGAGAGGTTACAGGTGTGTTCCAGGTTGAGTAAACATGGCACAGAGGCAGGGAGGCTTGAGAGAGACAACCAGCTGGGACAGCCTGCTCAGAGAACAGAGTGGAAGGATGAGGGGAAACGTGAGGGAAGAGCTGAGGACCAGGTCACAGAAAGGAGGCACAGACACAAGCACTACAGAGCCTTTGTACCTCTGGGCCTTAGTCTTGGACTTTCGTCCTTCCTCTTACTCTGTACACCTGGTACATGTGTTCACCTGGATTCCCCAGCCCTGCAAACACACACATAAGCAAATATTTAAATGACAAGGAGAGCTGTCCTCAGTGAGAAAAGGGGGATATATTGCCAATTAGATTAGAGATTTAAGTCTTTGGGGAGTTGAAATATCCCCAAATTGTTTGTGAGAATCTGCCACCCCATTCCCTAACCTAAAGTGCTGTATGGCATACTGATATATGAATTAAACTTAATTGTGTTTGGAGACTTTGTGATGAAGCAAATCAGGGTAGAAATCACTGCTGGAGCCCTGGAACTCATTTAGCATATAAAAAATACAGCACTTTGAAATCCTTAGTGAGACAGATTACCAGCATTAATGCCATTAATACTAATGATGGTTAATAATTGGAAAATCATATTTATAAAAGCAATAACAATAACAGAGTCAAACCAGATAGCAAACCTCCCAACTCTAATATAAAATGCTGTATTATAAGTTTCCCATTTTCTTCTATTGCTTGAATCTTGGCTATTTTGACATATTTATCCAGAAAATATTGAAGTTTCTATACTTAACCCAGGAATGACAAATTGCTTCTTGTAAATATTACACTTACAGTAAAATTCACTGTAAGGTAAATGGTTACATAGATATTGGACCCAGTAGTGGGAAATATATTTGAATTCTAATAAGGACTGGTTCAAGTCTAAAAACAGTTAATAACTGTCAATTTCCCATAAACACAATGACAAGTAAAACCTCCAAAAAGGGCACCCAAACCACAAATGATTACGAAATTATGCTGATTAACAAAATGACTGAATACAATAGGATTCTTTTAAATTATCTTTTGATTGTAGCACCCTCCCCGACCCCTATGGAGGTGGAAAGAGTGCAGTTTAGTTCAACATTCAGCTCTTCCCCGAATATTTTAAAACTACTTAAACTTCTGTGGCAGTCAAGGAGGTGTGTCACGTAGATGTCTCTTCAAGAAAAATCTTGTGGTTCTGTAGCAAGGAGTGAAGTTAGCTGTCAGCCTCCAGCTATTAGCACATTTCATCGTTCACCTCCTTGGGCAGCCCTTAGACCATTAATAAGCATAATGGGGCTCTTAAGACTTTTCCACTTCTACCCAGTGCAGGACTCCTTTGAGGCTTTCCCTGCCCAACCCAGCCTCCTCCATCCTTCGACTTTCATAGGCTTAGGTCCCTGATAAAACTTATAGATAAAACTTAGCAGACACAAGCTTCTAACAGTCAACAATACTTGATTCAGAACCAACTTCTCTTTCCCCTTCAGTTTCCAAAAAACTGAACTCTTATTCTTCCTATATTCATAGCTCTTCACTATGTTTCTACTTTCCAGATATGCTTGTTCTTGGAACAGTAAAACGTTCTTCAGAGACCTAACTTTCTCCGGGAGTTGCTCTCACTGAATTGCTTCTCAGATTACTACTTTGTTTCCACACCTCCAGTGTACTGAAAACATAGGCACACTACCAAACACAGAACTGAGTAGCCCAATAGACTTATTACACTGACTGCAACAGACAGACAAGCAGCACAAACAACATGTTGATGTACTTAGATCAATAAGGCTCTGGAAGACATTCAGGTTCAGTGTCGAAGGAGGTTCACATTAAAGAGAGTCTGAAGGATGTAAGAGACTCGGAAAGGAGCTTGCTGATAGGTGGTGTAAATTCTTTGTGATATATGGAGTAACAGAGAAAAATGAATGGGGCTTTAGGAATGAAGTCATTAGTGAAAATGATTGGGCACTGGGATTTTAAATTCAATTCTTACCTCTATCTCCAAGGTACTTATATGTTTTCACTGCAAAAAGGATAACAGCTTGCTGCTGTTTCCATTTATAAAACACTGGGAGTCTCCTAGACAATGGCATTGTTTAACAGTAGAGGCATATTGCCGTTAATGAATCCTTTGCATTTTAGATTCTAAAATGAAAATCAGTAAGGAAGAAAGGAATCTTTTTGAAAAGCTCTGGTTTCTGTAAGGCATTCCTGAATAAACTCATGTGACCTATGCAAAGAAGAAACTTACCTGAACTCTGAACCTTAAAAAAAAATGGGTCAACATAATACCTGGTATAACTAAAGAAGTAAGTGTATTGTTAACTTGTACATACAAAAATAACTATTCCAAAAAATAACCTTAAAATAATTCATTGTTCTAGTTTTATATAAAGCCAATTATATAAAAATTGGCTATATATAGGCAATTAAACCTCTTAAAAAGTTATTTCAAGCATTTATAATGTTTAATTTTGGAAGTAATGCTTATCTTGACCATTTATTGTATATGGCCACATTAATTCAGATCTTTAATTTGAAACAATAATTTACTGCACCTGCAAACACAGGTTATAGATAACTGTGTGTATAAAGATTCTGATGCAGACTCAAGAGAGTGGAAGTAGACTAAGTGATCATCACATTTATAGAGAGTTGCATTATAGTTTGTCTACCAATTGACTCTCTCCTTCATTCATTCATACCTTCATTTCTTTAAAAGTATGTATTCAAAGTCTACTTTGGGATTAATAGTGAAGAAAGAGAGAGTTGTTTCCCTGCTTGTGGGGTAGCTAACAAGGAAGAGAAACACCCAAGTAGTCAATTATATTAAGTGATGCAACAGATTGCAAAAATTGCCACAATACTAAGTTCTCCAGCAGATGAATGGAGTCTATTTCCTCATCCCTTGATTCTGAACTGGTTTTATGACTTGTTTTGACCAATAGAGTTTAATGGAAGTGAATCTGTGCCTGTTCTGAACCTAGACTTAAGGAGACCTTGCAGCTTCTGCTCTCATACTCTTGGAACCCCTTGACTGCTATGTAAACAAGCTTAGGCCAGCCTGTGGAGATGAGAGACCCCATCGGAGAGACCCCAGTCATCTAATCCATTTCACCTGATGTCATTATGAACCAACCAGCCACTACTGACTCACTAGATAATTGCAGATGCATGAGCAAGTCCAGCCAAGATATACAGTCCATAGTCCAGAACAGTCAAGCTAAGCCAATTGTCATTCTGCAAAACCATGAGCTAAATACATCTTTTTAGATGTTTTATATCACTAACTTTTGAAGTGGTTTGCAAAAGCAAACTAAGACAAATGACAAAAAAATAAAACTATCATAGAGATAAACTTAGGGTACAGAGCATAGAGACATGTTAATCCAATCTATTGAAGCTGAGGAAGACTTCTGGAAGGAAATGACGTCCTACCTGAGACCTGATGGAAGAGGAGTAACAACTAGCTAACGACCTTGATCCCAGCAGTATAGAAGCTTTAGAGGAAAGGAGACATTCCTACCATATATATCAATAATAGCTCACAGATATCAGGCCCCAAACCTTGGATTTATCCTTGACTCTACTCTTTCTTTTATACCCCACATAAAATCTTCTGTAAATTTTGTCATCTTTAAAGTATCTCTAGAATCTAACACTTCTCACCACCTCCATTTTTAATGTTTAGGTACTCAATTGAATTATTGCTCTGTGTCCTATGGTCTCTTAGATTCTGCTGTGCAGTCTTTCTGTTTTTCTTATGGACTATTTTCTCCACAGGAAATACAATGAACCTGTGAAAATATAAGTCAGATCTTGCCACTCTACTCAAAACTCTATGTAATAGACTGAATAATAGCCGCCACAGAAAAATAGGTATACATGTTAACCTCCTAAAAGTGACTTTATTTGAAAAAAAAAAAAAAGTCTTTGTAGATGTAATTAAGTTAAGGACTGCAAGGTGAGACCACTCTAGATTATGGGGATGGGCTGTAAATGCAATAACAGGTGTCCATATAAGAGATAGAGGAGGAGAAGACAGAGTGACAACAGAGGAGAAGGCCATGTGAACATGGAGACTAGAGTGATGTTGTCCGAAGCCAAGGAATGCCTAGAGCCACCCAAAGCAGGAAGAGGCAAGGAAAAATCTCCCTTAGAATCTTTGGAGGCAGCATAGCACTGCCCACATGTTTATTTTGGATTTCTGACCTCCAGAACTAAGGGAGAATAAATATCTGTTGTTTTAAGCCACTTAGTTTGTGGTAATTTGTTAAGACAGTCCTAGGAAGTAGTACACCTCCAATGCCTTCTTATCTCATTCAGAATAAAGCTTAACTGCAAAAGCCCTCACATGGACTTCAAGGTCCTACCTGGACTTCCCCCTACTCCTGACCCTTCTGACGTCATGTTCTACACCTGCTCCCTTACTCTCTCCCCTTGAACCTCTGAGGTTTTCTCATTGTTCCTCCAACACAAAAGGCATGCACCCTCTTTAGGGCATTTGCATTTACCATTCCCTCTGCCTAGTGTGCCCTTCCCCTAAACATCCTACCTATGTGACTCTTTCACAATTTTTTCAAAATGTCTTTCAGGTAGTGTAGTGAAGACTTCTCTGATCACTATTAAAATTTCATACACTGCCCAACATCCCCCACCAGCCCAGCCCTATTCTCCTTCTCTGACTTACTTCTTTCTATGGCACTTAACCATCCTCTGACCTAACAGACATCGTATTTTTTCATTTATTTGTTAACTGTCTTCCCAACCAGAATGCAAACTTCATGACAGAGAGAGTTTCTACTTTTCCTTGTTTTTTTATACCCAGCATTTAGGAGAGATTCCCAGTAAATAATTGTTCAGTTTAATAAATGGTATGTTTATGATCTAAGGAAAGTATTTATATGGAGAGTCTAGGAACTCCCAACTTCTGCTACTTCTAAGTAATGTTTCCAAATCTCTCCAGAATTCCCATTAGCTGTCGAATAGAATTCATGCTGCTAATTCTCTGGAGTAGAAGAGCATAGATCCTCTAATTTAGTAGGACAATGACACTATTCTGTTATGGCAAGAAGATCATATACAATTTGTACTTTGAAGCCCCTTGGTTCTCACTTGTCACTTTACATTTGACTTCATACTAGGCTCTAGAACTCTGAGTGAAATAGTAATGAGGGAATAGCAGCAGTGCTAACAACAGGTAATGCAAGTTGAAATTTAGGGATTTAAAGAAGGTTTGAAGGCAACAGTATCAAAAGGTGTATACACATGTAAAGCAGTCTTGGGATGAGGGACAGAGAATATATATGTCCTTTGCTGATTTTCTTTGATGGAATTTCAAAGAATCTAGGGCATATTTTTACAGATGGATAGCTTCTAAGCATCAATTACATATATACTTGGTCATATAAACACATATAGAATTTGCACTAATCTTGCCAGTCTATGCTTTCTACATAGGGGACTATGAACTTAAGTCCAATATATATATAAATGTATCAAGCAATATAAATAAAGTAATAAAGTGTCACATCTTTTGCACCATCCTTAGTCATCAGAGAGGGAAAAATGGATAAAACAGAAAGCTCCAGAATTTCCTGTTACCATATCTATATTATCTGACTTTAGTAATTTTGCTTTCTTTGTGTTAACTCCAGATATGTTTGCCTAGCAACAAAAAGTGGGACAATACTTCTATCCTTTGAAAAGCAGTGGGAGAGCTGAAACGAAAATATAAGCAATCAGCAAGAACATAAATGAGAGGCAGTATTCCAGAGGTGGAATTAGTTGAACTAAACCAATGTCTAACACAGTCAAGGAGTTAACAATGTTGCAGTATGTTAATCAGGGTTGGAGTTTGGGTTTAATTCAGATAAAAATCCTCAACTTCTTATTCCTAGCATACCAGGACTGCCTAAACATCTTGGTCTGCAAAATTAGGCTGGGAATAGCACCCAGACAGGATTTCTGAAAAAATTTTGGGGACTTTCTTCTTTGACTAAGCCTTGAAATTCTGCAAGGATTGCAAGAACAGTCTTTTTCTTTTTTCTTTTTTTAATGTTTTGGCTAGAAGCTGGGAGTGAAATAACACGAGAAATGTTTATGTGTACTTGCAAAGTTACCTACACTGCTTCTTATATTAAAACAAGATTTGAATGGATTTTTAGCATTTTGCTCAAGACACAAACAATACAGAAGCAGACTTAACCATCTGCTTCATTTTGACGATAGAAGATAATAAATGGATAAGCATTTAAATGAAAATTCCAATACATCTAGAAATTGGTCATATATGGCAATATAAGAAATTCAGTGGTCAATAGGAGTAAAAAAATGCATTTTAGCATTAAAAAAAAATTCTGAAAAATTGCTTTCTTAGTACTTTGCACTAGCTGGATTTTATGTTATCTCTTCTATTCTTTTTTGTACCTACTAGAAAGCTGTCAGGGGACGGAATTTTTTTGTATCTAAATGAAATAATTTAGAAATATATGCAAATTAGTTATATAAGCTCAGAGAGAAAAGAGAAAAGTATATTTTATTTATTCAGGAACAATTTATTGAGCACTTTGATGCTGAGGGTACAGTAGACAAAACAGACCACGGAAGTTCCACTGTAATGGTCAAATGGGGGAGGCAAATGTTAAATAAGTAAACAAAGGCCACCTTTCTGTATCTCTCTCTCTCTCTCTCTCTCTCTTTCTCTCTCTCTCCCTCTATCTCAATTTATTACTGTTATCTATCTAATTGTGGGCCACATTATGTTTTATGAGGGATACAAATTAGATAAATATAATGAGTGGAGGACCAGAAAATATTATAGAGGAAGGTCAAGGGAGATTTCAGATTTATGAAGAAAATAGAAGAGTATGAAAAAGTTACCATATAAGGAATGGGGAAAAACATTGCAGGGAGAGAAAGCATCATGTGTGATGCTTTTGCATAGGAAAAATATTTGGCACATTTAGGAACAAAAGGAAAGCCGGGACTAGAACTTATGAGGCATAAATGGAGAGGTAAGAAAGCCAGAGCATTTGGGGACTCCAAGCAATGATAAGCATTCTGACTTTCTCCTAAGTATAATATGGAGACCTTGGAGGAGTTTGCATGTTGTCTCAGCATGGGGAAGAGGTAAGGTGGGGTGACTTCATCTAGTCTCCATATTGAGATCACTCCTGTCTGCTGTGGAGGTTGGCCTGGAGCAAGACCAAGAACAAGTGGCGAAACTAAGGGGGAGGTCATTGACATAGTAGAGATGTAGCCTAAGGGTGGCTTGGACTAAGATGGTAGTAATGGAAGTAAATAGGAATGGACGGATCTAAAATACAACCTGGATGTAGAAAAATAAAAGGACTTGGTGATGGGGATGAGAAAAAAGAAAGACTGGAGAAAGATTTCTAAGTTTCTGGCTTTAGTGGTAGGTAGATGGTCATGCCACTCACTGTCAGAGATGGCAAAATTTAGGGGAAGAACTAGATTGGAAGGAAATGAAGAATTTGAACATGCTATGTTTGTGAGCCCATGACACCTCCAAGTGGAGATGATGGAAAGAGCATAGGCTGTTGGATATGTGTATAATGTGCTCAGAAAAGAGGCCTGGTCTAGGGATTTAAATGAGGAAATGTTAAAATCAGGTATCTCCTCTGCTTAAACCCCCTCATTGGATTCTCATTGCTACAACATGCTATAGTTCGATGTCTTTAAGATGTTGTTAAAGCCCATCTACTACCTTACCTTTACAACATTACAGGCTTTGTGATACATGAGATTATTGTTTCCTGGATAGTAGTATGAGTTAAAATGTAAAGTGACAAATGAAAAGTTAGGGGCTCAATTCAGCAAGATGGTTTCCACTTTGTATTCACACTTTATTTTTACCTTAATAATAACACAATAGATGAATCATCATTTATCTATCTATGGTGCTGTTTACTCTAGTAGAACATGCATTCATCAAGGACAAAATAATTCTTATTAATCTTGTTATACCCAAGGCCTAATATCCAGGGCCCAGAGTGTTTGACAGATACTATATGCTTAATAAGTCTAACTGCTAATGAATATTAAACAGAACGAATAAGAATTAAATTTGCTTGGGGAATTTTATAGATTCTGTGAGCTCAATCCTGGAGTATTGTTGAGCCAGTGCTGACAATTCCATAAGAGGGTGAACTAAATGCCAAAATATGACAAATCTGATCTTCTGTGCAATGTTAAATTGGAGTATCTAGTATGTTCTTTGCTTGGTTATGAGTGTTCTGAACTCCCCTGCCATGCTTGATACCCAAGGAGGAAGCTGAAAGGAGGGGATGTTGTAAGGAAAAGAAACCTGAGGTCCTTTCTCTCTTGCATAACTTGACACTTATGCATGCCATTACCAGAACAAGTGGGTACCATCTTCTCTCCACTTCTACACATATTTGGGTTGCTCCTTGAAGAATTTTTTCCTTCTTCAGTTCTGCCTTGGAAGTGAATTTTCAACTGATTTTATTTTTATAACAGTACATTTGGAGTCAGGGAGTACATTTTATCTTGTGCTGTGATTGGACTCCCCATTCCCTAGGGATGGCCTTGTCTAGGCACAAGTTCCAGTTCCAGTTCTGCCTGGTTCTTCTTCAAGAGAACTTACAATGATCTCTAGAACCAACCTGGTCTCCAGGTGGCAACCAGACCAAGACTTCTGGAGGATCTAGTTTCCTAGGCCTCAACTAGTCTGATTGCTATAGCAAGTCTCAGAAGACTCAGAAGTTTTAGAACTGCTTTATAATTGAGAATGTGAACATGGTTATATCTGGGGAAAACAGGTGCATTGAAATAAAAAATGAAACATGAGAGTAGCAGCTTGAGCTTAAGTCTTAAGAGTGGTTTCCCATTGTGTAGTAAAAAGCAGAAATTCTAAGAGCCTGGAATGAGGGTCACAAATTCAAGTGCTGTCATGGGCCAAGAAAGTAAAGTGAATGAGTGAAGCAGGCCTGGTATTAGACAATAGAGCAAGTATAGTAAACCCCAGTCAGCTGGACAGCGCATGCCCTGCCTGACCCTACAACACACACAGTAATTAAAAAAGCAAAACATGAGAGAGTGAGCCTTTAGGAATGTACATTAGATCATGTTACTCCTTTGCTTAGGCCCTCCAATAGCTTTCCCTCTCTCCCAGAGTAGAATGCGAAGTTCTTTCATTGCCTGCTGAGGCCCTTCTTGACCTGGTACCTCCCTGACCATACCTCTTACCACCCTCTTCTGTTTCTAGCCATCCCAGCCCCTAGGCGCCCTCATGGTCCTTGAACACAACTAGCATGTCCAAGTCTCAGGCCTTTGTACGTGTTGCATCCTGTGTTTGAAATGATCTTCCCTCTAACTGAACAGGCACTCCATCAGTTTGGCAGGTCTCTACTCAAATGACACCTTGTTACAGATGCCGTCTCTGATAGCATGACAGCATTCTGCCTCCATCACTCCCTAACCCTCTTACTCTGTCTTATCTTTATAATATTTTTCACAAGAACACATTTTAATATTTCTGAAAACATTTAAAGTGAATATGCAGTATTACTTCAGTAGATTTTGTGTGTTTATTTATTATCATTATTATTTTTTAACCAGTGTATCTTAGTTTAATACTGCTTAGACATTTCAATGTATGTGTATAGTGAAGGAACTGAACTTTGTAGGGTTTTAAGTAGCACACAATTTTATTCTTTTTCTTAATTTCTCTTTCAGCATACTCTGTCGATTGTTTTCCCTGACACAATATAAACTTGTGAGCTTTTCTCCTTACATTCCAGGTCACTCTCTTTGAATAACACAAAATCTTGTTCCAGATTATAAAACCTAGTTCAGTCTCATTCTCTGCTCTCATTTAAAAATGCGGAAGCACCAGTTTGGGCCTGACTCAGCTGAGTGAACTGCAATGAGGAAGAGGGTCATGGCTGGCTTCCTTAGTCTTTTCCTGTCTTACCATTTCATATCTCTCCTGCTCTTCCCCAAGTCAGAGTGAGGTAAGAAGTGATAGAGGTAATATTTGAAGGTGCCACTGCAAACTGGAGCAGGTACCTTCTGGGTGTGATAGATACCCAAATATTGACTATTTCATTTAGGGGGGAAGTTTCATGGATTCTTCAGAAACCCTCCTGCTGAAGGTCTCCTGCTGGACTATTCCTTAACTCTGACTGCATGCCTAAAATCACCCATCAGCTTTTGCTTTCAGTGACACAACTCCACTTTCTCCTTAGATCCCTCTCAAACTGACTCAAGACCAGCTACCCTCTGTGGGTCTACTTGACCCAAAGGAAAATTCCTTTATTCTTGCCCTTCACCACCCCTCCCCTACCTTGTCTGGTGGAAGAGCAGCTGTCTCTCTCTGAAGGCACTGCTCCTCTCCCTGCTGTGCTTAGCCAACCTCTTTCTTTGGACTTCTCCCTGTGCCTACTCTCAAACTCCAGGATATATATGTAAGGCATTTTGAATAGCTGTCAAGAAGTTCCTTCATTTGATCCCACATACAACTATCTTCAAAGAAATCCTTTTTCTATCAATCTCCTGGCTTACTTTTATATACCCTCAAGGTATAGTTGCTAAACTAGTTTCACAACCTTTTAACATATCCTACGTAGATGTTGTAGCATCTGTTGATCTTAGCCTTTGGAATCTTGGACAAAACTCTAAGAAAAAAGGGAATGCTATACTTAATATTCTACTACACATATATTCAATGTATAATTTATATATTATATTTGCATAATATTAAAAAGGTAGGCTTTTTTTTTGGTGTAGCAAAAGCCCTACAACTCAAAGAAATGCAAAATGGATCATTAATCCTTAAAAATATGCTATTAAATGAGTAGAATTATGTAAAATATAAATGTATATATATTTAAATGATGTTTATATATTTTATTTATATATTATTAAATACAACATATAGATTTAATAGTTTTTTTAACATGAAGAAAGATCAATGGCAGTATCTGCTAATATATTTGAAATTTCATTATAGTGGGGGGCATTATTTTAGGGAAATAATACAGTGGAATGAGTTTAAGGCAACTGAGACAAGATTAACTACAAATCGGCTCAACAATTTGTCTATAATGGCACAGAATTTGAGAACAATATCAAAAAGAATAAAGAAGTCTTTACATTTTTGCAATAAATAACCTTTGCTTCCATCACCCATCCCCTTTAAAGATAAAGAGAAACAATTTTAGAAAGAATGATGGTGAAGCATTATGAAAGTAATGGAAAATGCTAGGGAACTATTTCTGTGTCTCCTTATACATCTTAAATTGCTGTTCCAGTGTCCTATATTTGCTTAAACAGTTAACTACTGCCAAACATAGTAGTAGTTGATTCTCTGGAAAAGAAAAACCTGATTGTACTGTGTGCTTGTGGAACATGGAACAAACAAATGCTGATGGACTCCCAGACAGTATGAAGGCCCTGCCCAGGCTGAGCCACACGACTAGTGATGGAACCCTTGGAGAATGTTGCCTTTGAACAGTTAAAACTTGAATTTGCCCAACTTGGCAATGGAATTAAAATCCCTACCCTCAAATAAAGCATAGGATAATAAAGTCTAAAAAACTGAAATGCACAAATAATATAAGCTGTAAGATAATACAGAATCAGAATTCTTCAGAAATTTCAGACTATCTGAATTTTATTCAGGCTTTCTTCTTTTGCACCTTTATGCAGACTTTCAGAAGAGGAGGTTGGGCATAAATTCCCCAATTTCTCATCCTTAGAGTAACAGTTTATCTAGCTGCTGAAGAGTGGGAAAAGGGACAAGCTCTGCTATCCAATAATTGGGGTTTGGTTAAGGGACTGAAATATTATAATGGGCTGAAGCTATCACTGACCTGTTCATTTGGAACAGATTTAAAATCTCACAATATGAAAATGATTCTAGAGGGAAGAAAAAGCACATGTATATTCACATATTATGTAGATTATTAATAATAAGTAAATAAACCTTTTCCTATTGATCTTCAGTGTTCCTTGTAAATTGAAAAGTTGGAAATTACTGAAAAAAATGGAAATTTCACATTTACTTAGTTACTAAATAGTTAAATATCCTCTATTCAGAAAAACAAGTTTCTGAAATCAAAGTGAATTATCAAGCATTGAAATTAATATCTGAAGAAATGAAGACAAATATTACCTTTACTATAGTTCTCTCAATAGTTCTAACCAAAGTATTGTGTACTGTAAACCCATCTAGAGACACAGTGGGTGTTCATGAGAACCCAAAGACGGAGATCAATGAACCTTTAGACCTATGGGAATGGCAGCTCAGAGGCTGTAAGGAGAGAAGACCACTATCTCAGGACTACATAGTGAGGTCATTTCTGCTTCTATCTGCTTTATCTTTCTCTCTCTCTCTTTCTCCACCTCCCCACTCCCCATAGATTCCCAGAAGAGTCCAACAGAATTAAATTTTGGTCTGTCTTCATTTTACACATATGTGATAGGGGGAATTTAATTAGTCTCTCCAAATTTCAGACTTTTCATCATCCTATGGGATAATAACACCATCTATCAACAGGTTTAATAGTGATCTGAGGTTTAAAATAGATAGTGGATGATGAACATTTAGCAGAGGTTCTGATGTAGAATAAATATTTAACATTTGTTAGCCATTACTACTTTTCCGTTTCCACCACTGACTTTGGCTATAACAGTTTATCCAGCCTTAGAGATTATATAACTTTTAAGCTTAATTCTCCACATCTAACCAATTCAGTGTCTTAGATGCTCAATTACAAATTCCCAAAAGAGGAAATTGATTGACTTAGGCCAGAAAGTCACTACCATACTTATGAACTGTCTGCCTGTCCATTGGTGCCCACCCATGGTTGAATCAGCTATGCCTGGGGGATAAAAAGAGAAAATATGGAATCTAGCGGTTTACTGTTCATATAGCAGGAGTTGTTGATAAGGCCATTTACTTTAGGATACATGTGCAGGTTGAGGCAGTAATGGTAAAAGTCCCTAGCAAACTATGGTTCCCCATTTTACTGATATACTATAGATGTACTCTCACTTTTGCCATATCATGTAGTTTAGGTCTCCAAATCTAGTTTAAGGATTTTCAGAATTTTCATATTTCCACTATTGGCTAACTGTATTGGATGATTTCTATTTCTTCCCTTCCCTCTGATGACATGTATATAAACAGAGAAATAACTTGTCACTGTGACCAAATTGTTCAGTATTGTTTGTCACAGCAGGTCCTCACAATCAATCCAGAAGTGCCACAGTCCTGCTGCAATCAGGATTGATTATTATGAAAGCCAGCTGTGGCTCATCTATCTCATTGCAGATGGCCACAGCCTTTGATTCCATTGAGAAAAGTAATTTGTCACCAAAACCTCAAATGCCGCCTTCACAGTATTTTACTTTCAAAGACATAGGGAGGATAAATGACCATATGGAACTAAATGTGGATTTGTCAAACCTGTTACTGAGAGTCTTTTCTGTGTTGCAAGTGGTGAAATGGTGGCTGTGAGTTCCCAGTTCTAAAGTTCCTTTGCATAAACAAATTTCAATGAACTCAACTGGACATAATTTGTGGTCCTTTGCCTTGTGCAGACCTGGCATGTCTGGTTTCAGCTTTAGAAATCCATGTAACTCCTTATGAAAAGACAAATGTATCACTCCAGCCATAATAATATAATCTAATAACATGTAGAACTTTTAACAAATGGTTTTATTGTTGTACTTATTGCTTCCCAGTTTTGATAAGCATTTAAGTTTCCATACAAAATTACTTTATTCATTTCAGTAATAAAGAAAGAAATAGATGAAATAGAAGTTTGATTTAAAAGTCTCTGTTTTGCTCCAGATAAGCTGGTGAAAAGACATTTGTTGAAGCTACTAAGGACCAATTTTCAAAAGCTCCCTGATAATTTGAACCCTATCAAAGAAACACACATATGTGCACATATTTTTCAGTATAAATCAGGAAATATGAATAATTGAAGTGCTTTTATGCTCTAAGTTTTCATTAAATATAACTTAAATACTCATCCCAGGCCTCAGTCTTGTTTCAGGTTTACTTTAGCAAAATAAATTAGAGAAATAATGGACCAAATAAAGTGTTTTATCAGGAAATCCTCTCAAACTGAGTAAAAAAAAAAAAAAAAAGTTTAGGAAAGGTAATGGATTTCTTAGATTCTTCTAAATGTATTTTTAAAATTATTTTTAAGGGTATATTATTTTAGTCATTCAAAGAAATGATCTTCACTACCTAAATGAAATCAGATTGCTATCTAGTGTAAGGAACTCCCAAAAGAATGAAAAGACATGTTTCCAGGGAAGAATTCAGGAAATCTTGCTTCATAAATTGCTGCTAAAACTTGAAAAAGAAAATATAAAAGAAAATAAATGGCAGTAGATGTTTGTGAAACAAACCAAGTACATTTTCAGCATGTCATTTGATAATTTATAAAGCATATGTAAGTCACAAGTCATAATGCTAGGCAAAGTATATATGTTATGTTACTGTATTCATTCTACATTCTTATTTAAAGGAGCATATTATCAGCTTGGATTTTATGGATAAGCTGGAATGTAAGCCTTTAGGAAAGCTTAAGGAACTTATGTGGTTAGACACCCTTGGATTCTGAATACTTCTCTGACAATGTGCAGTCATCAGATACCTAGAGATTTGCTTTATTGTTTTGTCCTTCACCTACAAATAAAGAAGTGATGATGTTTGTCAGAAATTATAGCAGATGGAAGAGCAGCAAAGATCAACAGGTTAATATTTATAAACCACAAGTCAAATGATACAATGTCTGCAGAGGCATAAAATAAACATTACACTAATGATAGACTATTGATTATAAAAAAATTACCTTGCTCCACGGTAAAAACTTTTATTTGTTCTGTAGGTTGTATGTATGTTAGTCCCAGATAGATATTAAGTAACAGTAATAATTATTGTTTAATAACCCCAAGACTGATTTGAAGAGCAGAGGTTTCAATATACTTTCTACAGGGATTTTTCTTTTAATTACTGAAGTTATATACCTGAGACATGAAAAAATTAAAACCTTCCATAATGTTCTGTCAGATAAAGCAAAGCATATACTAAGATGGCATGATACACTCTTTTGTTTTAGTTTTTCATTTAGAAATCTTATAAATAAAAAATCACTTTGAAAATAATTTATATTTTATCTAATATTTTTAACTTTTTCAAATGATTTCTGTTTCCTATATTTATATTTTATTTACTGCTTATGATAACCAAATGAAACATGTGAATATATAGGAAGGTCAGAGAGAAATTACTATTACCCATTCTAATTGATGATATTAACATTCTTCTAGTCATTCAGATCATTACCTTCATTTTAATCTCCATTTTTTCTTCTTGCTCACTACCTTGAACCGATTGTCAGTCCTGTATATCCCTACATCAAAATATCTTGTGCCCATCTGTTTCTTTATTCCCATAACAGCCTAGCTTAGGTCTCATTTCTTTTCATCTGTATCATTGTCATAATCTTCAAATTGGCCTTCCCGTCACTGGCTCTGCCCTTCTTAATCCAGTCTTCACTTTAAAGATCCACTTTTCTATTATCTCTGCTCAGAACCTTCCATGGTTCCTTACTGCACCTACACTGATTAAAAATGTAGTAATATGATTTCCTTTTACAGTCCTAAATACTGGTTAAGTACACAAATTCTGGAATTGGATTGAACCGAGTTTTAATCCTACTTCTAACTCTTGCTCTTTGTATAACCTAGCAAATGTTACTTACGATCTTGGAGCTCATCATAGGGTTCGTGTGAGGTATAAATACCACAAATAATTGATTGATTAATTAGACAAATATTTATCAAATGTCCGTTTTGTGCCAGGCATTGTTCTAAGACTGGTAATAAAGCAGTGAACAAGAGTTTCTAGGGAGATGGAAAATGAACAAATAGTAGACACACACAAACACAAAAATATTTTTAAAATAAACTTTTTATTTTAGATTAGTTTTAGATTTATAGAAAAATTATAAAGATAGTTCAGAGAACTTCCTCATACCCAGGTTTTTCTATTATTAATATCTTACATTAATGTAAAATTATTAACCAAGTTCATAGTTTATTAAGATTTGCTTAGTTTTTACCTAATGTCGCAAGAAGATCCCATCCAATATACCACATTACATGTCTCTTTAGGCAACTCTTGGCTGTGACATTTTTTCAGACATTCCTTATTTTTGATGACTTTGACAGTTATCTTTATGTTAGGTATAGAGAAGTATTATGAAGAGAAATATCCTAGATAAATGATTAAAGAATAAAGGGAGATATTATTTCAGATAGCATGGGCAGGCAAGTCATCTTTATTTGCGGTACGCGGGCCTCTCACTGTTGTGGCCTCTCTCGTTGCGGAGCACAGGCTCCAGACGCGCAGGCTCAGCGGCCATGGCTCACGGGCCCAGCAGCTCCGCGGCATGTGGGATCCTCCCGGACCGGGGCACGAACCCGTGTCCCCTGCATCGGCAGGCAAACTCCCAACCACTGCACCACCAGGGAAGCCTGCAAGTCATCTTTTGAGGAGTGACAGTTGAACTGAAATTGCAATGTGTTAAGTGTTCAAGTGACAGAACTATCTATGGAAAGAAATTTCTAGACACAGGAAATGCCATTGTAGACACCTTGAAATGGGGCCTTGGTAGATTGTGTACATATATGTGTATCATATCCTGTCTTCAACAAAGGACTGAATGGAAGAAGAAGAAACATGAAGAAAATGGGTTGAGAGTAGAAGGAATCATTTTCAAGATTCCAAAAGCACAACACTGGTTTTAGGATCTGTGCTACTGTCAAAGATATCCTGGAACAACCATCTGTTCCTTGCACAATTCCTTGACTGTAGTGGGTGCTCAATAAACGCTAGTTGAAATAGATTCCTAATTTTATAGATGAGGACACAGGCACTGGTTAAGTGGCATGCCCAAGCTCATGGTGCCACTTGGAAGAGCTTGAGCTAGAAAAGAGCAGTGCTGACGCTTGGCCTGTGCTCTGTACTCAGAGCCATGCTGTCAGGAAGGTAAAGGGTTCCCTGTAGTCACAAATTTACTTAGAAGATTCCTTTAGCAGAAACTTACTTGGGACCCTGTGGACCTTAAGAATTTCTTCATAAGTAAGTGACATAAAAAATAAAGATTATATTTGGCTATGAGAAAACTAAGACTAGGTCTGAATATACAGTTTGACCTGGAGAAGTAAGCCAATTATTTTCCTAAATTTCAATACACAATGTAAAAAGGACACATTGAAAGTGTATTTGGTAATGACCTGACTTTACACCAACTGAGAATGTCCCCCAAATTTCTGGCCTAATCTCCATGAACATCAACTAGTCATTGAGTGAGTGCCTGTGCTTAGTACCCTTCTAATACTAGGTGCTTCCTTCTAAAGCACTTTTAGTACTTAAATCAATTATTTAGATTATGATGGCGGTTTTTTTTTTTTTACCTGCCTCAGATAAATTATTTACAAGTAGAAGCCCATAACCTTATCAATAAATGCCTTGACAAAGTTCTTTACTGAGCATGGCCTGTCACAGCTAATCATAGGGCTGGTTATCACCTACACCTAAAAATTGCTTTTGGATTGATTTCTTAATTTGTTCCTTACAACAGCTCTGAGGCAGCTTTTCCTATTACCTTTAGTTGTGGAGATGAGGAAACTGGGACAGCTTGTTTTACAAGTGGTTTACACAGGATTTGAACCCAGATATTCTGATGCCAAATTTTATCCTCTATAAAAAAATACTAAAATGAAATAACATATATTGGCACTTGGCAAATAGAATATATGTTTATTTATCAACAAACAAGCATATATAAACACACACACATATTGTGAGTCAACCCTGATCATGTTGGGGTTAAAAAAGAGAGGACTCGTGATACCTACTGCCTACAATAATATCTGGTCAAGGAACTTAGAAAAAAATGTCTACAAGGACATTACTCCTATTGGTTTTGTTTTCTAAAATCAGAGCGTGGTGGCTTATGTATAAGGGTTCTGGGATGGCCCAAATGCAGTCCTCATTGGTGGAGGGATGTGGCAAAATAGCAAACAAGACAAAGTTTGGCTTCGACAGTATTATTTTACTCCCCACATCCCTCATTCATGACTCTTTATCTTTTTTTTTTTTTGAATGTTCTTTGATTTTTAATTTATTTTTACTTTATTGATTTTTGGCTGCATTGGGTCTTTGTTGCTGTGTGCAGGCTTTCTCTAGTTGCGGTGAGCAGGGGCTACTCTTCGTTGCGGTGTGTGGGCTTCTCAATGCGGTGGCTTCTCTTGTTGCAGAGCACGGGCTCTAGACATGTGGGCTTCAGTAGTTGTGGCTCACGGGCTCTAGAGCGCAGGCTCAGTAGTTGTGGCACACGGGCTTAGTTGCTCCGTGGCATGTGGGATCTTCCCAGACCAGGGCTCGAACCCACGTCCCCTGCATTGGCAGGCAGATTCTTAACCACTGCGCCACCAGGGAAGTCCCATAACTCTTTATCTTATCTTTAACCTCAGAGGCTCAAGGTCCTCAGATTCTTTTCCAGATGACGGATCTCATGAATCTTTCACTCAGCTCTACCCTGTAACCAGAATGCTTGAAATAGTTTGATCCTTTTATTTCCTCATTTCTCATCCCCCTTGGTGCTGCTGATCCTGGCAAAGTCTTAGGAAGAAAGTAAGCTCATGGACCAATCTAGGGATGACTGTTAATTTCCATTCTTTACCAAGTGACTTTCATTCTGAAGGGGATTCTTCTCTTCATTCATCCTTTCATTCACTCAATAATTATTTATTTATCAACCAGTTATGTACCAGGCATGGTGCTAATTTTTGTAGATAAACAGTGAAAAAGAAGACCTGGATCTAGGATTCATGATTTTCTTTTTTCTACCAGCAACTACTTCTGTGACAAATTAAGTATAATTGTAATTAATGCAATGTTAAGCAAGGTGGCAAGATGTTAATACCAGTAACCTTTCTGAGTCTGGGGTGTTAGGAGAGGTTTCTTGACAAAACGATTTGTAAACTGAGATCTGAAGATACGTAGAAGTTTGCAAGGTAAAACAAATATTGATTACACAATGAGAAAGTAGAGAAATAGACTAAAGATAAATCAGACCAAAGAAATTTCAAATATAAAACTGAGATTAATCTATAAATATAGTAGAAGATAGAAAGTGTCATAAGAAATATATAGCAAAGTTCAGTGATGGTTCAGAGGAAAAATGAAAATATTCCTAGTATGGAGGAATAAGAATAGAATTTGATGTGGGCTTTCAGAGATGGTATAGTGAATGCTGTGTTGTAGCACCCAAATCTTTCTTCATAATCAAGATACTCATTCCCCAAGATCTTGTGAATATTGGGTGCTAAGAGCTAAGAGCTGTGTTCCTCTCCAGTGATTGTTTTTGACTGAAAGGAACATGTCTCTCCCAAACTTACACCTCCTTCCAGGGGAAGTCTTTAACCAGGAACTAGTTAGTGTGGCATCACGAAGATTTGGCTCCTTTGCCTTGATTGCCTTGATAGAGCTAAACTCCGAAGGATCATCTCAGTATCATAGCTTTCAGGTCATCACCTGCAATTATGTCACATTTCGACTTCCCCCTTCTGCCCACTGCAGCTTTCCTTTCTCTGCCTTCACAATTGTTCTCAATAGCACTGCCCAATAAACCTCTGCACACAAGTCTCTGATTTTCAGTGTCTGTTTCCAGGGAACCTAATTTGCATCAGTTGGTACTGAGAATGGTGCTAAGAAGCGACCATAAAATGGAATTTTGGAGCTGGGCAGACCAGCTGGCCATGAGGATTCCATCACTGATGGTGACTGGAGCATGGATAGCTCTTGACATGCTATAGTAGAGCAATTGTTAAAACTTTCCTTTTTTAGCAGTGGTGAGTTGGATGTAATATAGGATATTGGTGGAAGGGACTGCACTAATAGGTGCAATATCTCAAGTTTTGAGAGATTTGAGGGAAATTGTAATTATAAGTGTCATGGCTTGGATGGCTGTGTTGAGGGAATCTACACATTGGAGAAAGCCAGTGGAAGGCTGAGAGTAATCACGAATTACAAGCTAAGTGTGAAAGCCAGGGGGCCTCCTCATACAGTGTGAAAAAGACTCTCATCTCCCGTGGTTTGAAGGCAGAAGAATCTGAAGTTCAGTCCAGGGCTTAGTTATAAGAGTAACAAATCTCCAGAGGAAGTTGAATTCTCCATGTTAGCAAACTTGCTATGCCAAGGAGAAAAATGGGTTAAGGTTTTATGCTCTAAAATTCTTGAATATTTAGACTCTCTGAATTGTCTGGGACAACAGAAGTGGGCCACTGCTCCCAGTTAAAGGCTACTGCTTGATACTGAGCTCTCTGCTTTGCAAGACAGTATACATAACCTCTACATCTAACCCTACCTTATCTCCTGGTGCCAGACCAATAAATAAGTTCAAATCACAATAATAAATCCAGCAGATAAATGCTGAGCCTGCTAATTTGGGAAAATAACTATTACCCTGATAACAATGGGAATGGCAGGATCCCAAAAATAATAGGCACAATAGAAGCAAGAGAAGTTGTGATGCAAGATTGGAGTGGTAACTAGGATGTAGGGAGATGTTGACTTGCTGAGAGCAATGGAGACGATTAATAGAACATGTTTTTCTCTAGGTAAATGGGCATATATCAAGGATATTGTTTACATATGCCATTTTTATTTTTTATAAATTTATTTGTTTTTTATTGATTTATTTTTGGCTGCGTTGGGTCTTCGTTGCTACATGCCGGCTTTCTCTAGTTGTGGCAAGCGAGGGCTACTCTTCATTGCGGTGCACGGGCTTCTCATTGTGGTGGCTTCTCTTGTTGTGGAGCATGGGCTCTAGGCGCGTGGGCTTCCGTAGTTGTGGCATGCAGGCTCAGTAGTTGTGGCTCACGGGCTTAGTTGCTCCGTGGCATGTGGGATCTTCCTGGACCAGGGATTTAACCGGTGTCTCCTGTACTGGCAGGAGGATTATTAACCATTGCAACACCAGGGAAGTCCCTATGTCATTTTTTTAGAAAAAGAATTGATAACTAGAAGGACAAGGGAAATTGCCATAAATAAATCACATCCCTTGCTCAGTTTCTATAATTAAGCCTGTTTTAAGGTCTAGACTCATCACTGACTGAAGAAAAGGTCCCAGGAAGACCCTATAATACTACAGCAAGTAAATATAATAACTAACACACTAATTTTTTAAGTAAAGAACTCATGCCCTTGTACACTAGTAAAAGAGGATTACTCAGACATTTTGAGGACTGTTGGATAAAGGGTCTCAGTTAATCTTGCTATCCAGGGTACCTGTTAGAGTGGAGTATATGAGGCCCAAGAGGAGACATACTTGATATTTGGCAAAACCAACTACTGCACTGATTCCTTCACTCTATGGAATAAGAGCCATCACAGGAAAGGCCAAGCAGAAGTCTCTGAAACCTCTCCCTCAATGGCCTAACCCAAATTAGTTAATCAAAATAATTCTGGAAATAATGGCAGATACTGCTGCAACTATTAAAGACTTCAAGGATGCAAGGATGGTGGTCCCCATAATATCCTCCATTTAATTCTCCAGTCTAGTTTCTATGGAAACACAGACGAAGCCTAGAAGATGACAACAGACTTCTACAGAATCAACCAAGTAGTAACACCGATTGAAGCTGTTATGCCAAATGTGCTGTCTGTGCTAGAAAGATCAACACGGCCTCAGGCACATGGTATATTACCAGTGGATTGGAGCGTGTACTCTTTTTCACCTCCATCAACAAGATGGACCAGAAGCAAATTGAATTCTCACAAGGTGAACAAAAGTATTTATTTACTATGTTGTTTCATATCTTGTGCTCTCTATCAAAATATAATCAGAAGAGATCTAGACCACCTATACCTGCCAAATAATTTCACATTGGACTACTACACTGATGACATCATGTTCATCAGAGCAAGTGAGCAAAAAGCGGCGAGTACATTGAGGGCCTTAGTAAGTATGTGCACTCTGAAGGATTAGAAATGAACCCTACAAAGATTCAGGAAACTGACTCATTGGTGACATTTTAGGGGTCCAGTGCATGCCAGCACATCTTTTCCAAAGTAAAGACAAATGGTTGCATCTCATATTCCTACCACTAAGAAATAAATATGGTATGTGGTAAGCTTCTTCAGGTCCTGGAGGCAGCATATTCCACGTTTAGAATTATTGCTCCAATCCATTTACTGAGTTACATGTAAAGCTGCCACATGCAAGGAATATGTTCCAGGCTGCATTTCAAGCAGTCTCGCCACTTAGGCTATACAACCTGGCCTTCCCTCTGGTATTAGGTATCTTGGTGGGTAAAACTCCAAAAGAGAATCATAATATAGACATGCAGCGATCTGGAGTCAGTCATGCCATCTGCAGCATAAAGTTATACACTATTCAGATAAACAACTCCTTGTGTGCTACTGACTGCTGGCAGACATGGAGAATGGGACCATGAAACATCAAATGTTCATGTGACCAGAGATTCCCATTGTGAGCTGGGTGCTGGCAGACTCACTGAATTATAAGTTCAGGCAGGCCCAGGTATATTCCACATGATGGAAATAACTCATTTGGGATGGGGTATGAATAGAGCCATGGGGTACAACAGGCTTGAACAGGTTGCCCAGAACCACATGTCATCTATCATAGTTGCACTGTCACCTTTTCCTTAGGCTTACACGTATGACCACACGAGGGGGTGGCCTTTAGACCAGGTGATAGAAAAGAAAAAGGGCTGATTCTGTTTCACAGTTGGGTTGGCTTGGAATGAGGGTACAAATGAAGGAGAGTTCCACTCAGAGATGATCCCAACAGTGTGTTAAAGGGAAATTCTCTCGTTTAGCACAGCTTTGGTCAGTGTCCCTAGTCAAGCACTCCATGCGGAAAGAACCCCAGCTAAGAATATATATTTGGGCTTGTGGACAGTGTCAAATGGCTCAGCTCATTGGTTAGGTGGCTTGAAAAGAGAAATTAGTATTCAGAATAGAGAAGAGAAATATGAATAGTCCTATATGAATGGCATAAAGTGAGGTGATCTCTGAAATGCATGTTAATTTCCACCAGAGAGCATTCACTATGGGAAAAGTTACTAATCAACCAAGTAGGCAGCATCAATCAGCTGGTTGACATCAGTCAGCCTTTTGTTAACAGCCACCCAAGTGCTGCCAAAATGGGTTTATGAACAGAGTAGCCATGGTAGAAAAGATGGAGCTCCAGAATAGGTGCGCCTACTTACCACGACCAATCTAACTACTCTTGCTACTTAGAGTTCAGTATGTTGGCAACAGAAACCAATGATGAGCCACTGATATGGCACCAGCCCTCGAGGGGATCAACCACCAAATTAATGGCAAGCTGATTTCACAGAATTCTTTTTACTCTGGAAGGGGCTGTGATGGATATTGTCTGAGATCATGATAGGCTCTTGGTATGGGTTTTCACTTCCAGCATCTGAGCCTCAGCCAGCACCAATACCTGAGAGTGTTTGATCCACCAACATAGAATCCTGCTTAACATTTTCTTGGCTCAATGAACCTACTTTACAGCAATAGAGGTGTGACAGTGGGCACATTGTTATGGGATACAATACACCTGTCCTATCATATACTGTACCATCCAGTGGTTGCTGGTTGAATAGTCTCTTGAAGGTACAATTGAGGTAGTAATTTGTTGATAATACCCAGTGTTGATAAGTATCATTCCATGGGATGCACTAGTCAATAAAATAAATGACCATTATAGGGTGCTATGTCCCCAAAAGATGAAATGCATGTCTGGGAATCAGAGTGTAGAAATATAAGTGGCCTCACTTCATATTTTTTGCAGTGACCTACTTGGGAAGTTTGTACTTCCCACATCTGTAACTAGTCTCCATACGCCTAGAAATACTAAATCTTACAGGGGGATCAGGGGATATATCATGAGTTCCATTAAACTTTACGTGATGGATCCCACCCAGTCACATTTGATTATTTTTGCCAAGAGACCAACAGGCAAGGAGAACAATAGTGACCTTTGTAGGTTAACTCATTCTTATAATCAGGAGGAGGTAGGGCTGCTGTCACACAGTGGGAGCAAAGAAGAATAGATTAGGCACCCAGGTGATCCACTGAAGCATTTCTTAGTACTCTCCTATACAACTTGGTGGTAAAAGGAAAAGGGAGCAACCATCGTCTGATAAATTTGTGGTGACCAGGGAACCAGACACATCAAATATTAGCATCTAGTTCACTTACATGGTGACCCACTTAAACTAACAGAAGTACTGGACTGGGGGAGGATAATTTACAGCAGATTTTGGAAGAAGGAAAATGAGTATCAAATGTAGCCATGAGCTCTACTTTGTCACACTAACCTTCCTCTTGTAAGTTGTCCCAGTAAAAGAGCCCATCCAGAATTCTGGAGTTTTTCCTGGATAGGGTGAACCTGCTCTATGAAGCAAGTAGGTCTGAGTGGCACAAGGGGTCAGCTGAAGTGGATGTGCTGTGGTGCACTGGTCTGCTTTTAGGACCTGCTTGAGTCTTGGCTATTTACAGCTAGTTACATCCTTCTCTCTTACCTCTAGTTTAAGAAATCTTCCTTGCCAAAGGCTATGTCCAATTTTCAGGGCAGCCTGCATCCAGTGACTGGTATATACAGAGATACAAAGGCCTATCTGCTTTACCTAGGCTGGGGACCTCTCTAAAAGACCTTCCCAGTTTCCGAGTTCTCCGTAGGGTCAGTTGAGTCCACTGATCCAAGTGCAACTTCAACCTCTGCCTGTTTCCCTTGCTCTTTTTCAGGTATCATTCCAGAGAGCACACCCCAGTGAAACCCCTGTGTATACATTTCACAGTCCCAGAGTCAGTTTCTTAGGGAGCCCATCCTATGACAGGAGAAAAAGTATAAAGAGAGGATGTTTCCTTTAAGGAAACAGCTTGTATAAATTCACAGGGTTGATAAAATGATAGGTATGAGCACTAACTTACTGTTGTTAAAGTTTAAGAAGTATTGGGGAACACACATGGGAAGAGGGATGAAGTCAAATCATAAAAGACTTTGAATGTCAGGATGATTGCCTGAATGTCTAATTTAATGTACAATGTGGAATATTCATGGATTTTAGAGAAGGCAACGAAAATGATCTGAATTTGCTGTGGGAATATTGAACAGTGTGTAAAAGGCATTGACATGGAGGGAGAGTTCACACTGAAGAACCATTTGAGGAATTACCTTCAGTGTCCTAAGGGAGAAATCATTGTTTTGGCAATGGTAGTGACAATGGAAATAGTGGGGAAAACTCTGATGCAAGAGAGTGTGAAGGTAAGCAGACTTGGTATTTGATTTGATGTGAGGACAAGTGAGAATTGGCAAAATGCAATATTTCTGGAAGTTTGAGTAAAACGTTTTGAGGCCTTTATAGAACTCTTTAGAAGAACCAGGAAGTGCCAGTTGCCTGGGTTTCCCTGGAGATAATATTCTAAAAATCTTCAAAGGGCATGTGGAAGCTTTTTGTTCAGCAGTTCCCTACTATAATCCTCCCAGCTGACTACAGAAATGTTTCCTAATCTCTGTGCCCATTTTCTCCCTAGGTTCAGCCTGCTCCATTCATCCTATGGTTTTGTTCCTTTGGGGATTAGCTGGGACAAACTGTGACCAGGCCAAATAGCTCCTTCTCTATACCACAAACTAGGGCACTATTGTATAGGCCCCCTTTAAGAGCAACGTTTCTTAATGACCCTAAGCTTTGACTTAATTATTCTTATTATAGTATTACTTAAACACATTTAAACATAAAAATACATATAAACTCTATGTGCTTATCAGCTTTATAAAACCATGTATAAGAAAAAGCATTTTACAAGAAGTCAATAAAAACTACAAAACTCATAAAATTTAAATTAAGATCATTAATTTAATGGACAGATGAAGTGGCTTTGTGGAAATTAAACTGCTGCTCACAACCTAAATGACAATCAGGCTCCTTTGAGCTTGGAATGCCAGTGCTATTTTGTCACTTATTATGACTTAATTCTCTCACCAGTTTCTATATCAAACTATAGAAAAATCTTTATCAGGATTTCAAATGACATTAGTTGGCCTTTATAGAGCAGGTACCCTTCATTTATCTATGAAGCACACTTCTCATTAGCCTTAGACAATTATAGGGGTGCAGAATGATCCAGTGATATCCTGAACACAAATGTGTATCTGGGAGTCAAAAGTGAGTTATAGTACATGGTTAAAGAGTTGTCATCCGATGATCCACAGTATGATTCCTGACAAAATTTTAGACTATCAAACTAAACGTACATCTACTTTTTTAGGAGCTCAGGACTCAAGCAGATTTTTTTTTAAATTAAGTTCCTTGGTCTACTGATGGACTGTAAACTGCTGCAGTGATGTTAGGGTCTTCCTTTGTTCTTTTGGATCAGTGACAAGCAATACTATAGGATTTCATCTCAATGTACAAAGCCCTGTTATAGGCAAAATACTATGTAATTTATTCAAGGTTCCATGATTTGGTGTTTATAAGCCAAAATTTGTATAGTCTTAGATTTGCTGGATTTCTTTCTTTACTAAATAGTCTCTGACACACAGTGCTTGACGATTCTGAGAAGCTTCTAGAGATAAGTGGCACTTTCACCATCCTTAGGAAGGTTGCTTGCATGAATGTTGTGAAGCCTGTCTTGGGTTGGTGATGACTTTTTAATTATTATTCTTAGCTTTTAATTATAAGTTCCTTCTAGTTTAACTTCATCGCTATTCACTTTGTTGTGTATTGCTTATTTAATTCTATAGTGGGTAGCAAGGCACAATTTTATCACTAATTCTTCTGTCTTCTAATCTTATAACTTGACTCTAAGATAGGTATTGTGAATTATATATGAATCATCTAACCCTAACCTCTTCCAAATTTAATTGTACAGTGAATGACATTTCATTTCTATCATGGAGTAATATTTCCAGTGGGAATTAAGAACAGGAAATGTAAATGAGTTTCAGGGTCATTTGCCATGTTGAAATGAGAACTGCTCAAAATAGTTTGAGAGTTACCATTCTAATTAGCAGGAGAAACCAAACCAGATTATTTGTCTTTGTTCCTGGTTCTCCTCTAGGAAAGTCACACCTAAAAATGTGTTGTTTAACTAAATTATCTTTATGTAAACTAGTTTTCATAGTTTACTGCTTAAAATCCTAAGAAAGAATGTGGAAAGGATCCTTAGTGTAATTCTAGCCATAATAGGTCAGGTTTGGTATAAAACTAGTACATGTTGGATCAAATCCAGATGGGTTTATTACCAAATGAATCAGAAGGATCTAATTATAACACTTTCACATAGAACATGTTCCATACAATGGATTTTAAGGATAACATAGTGAGAATGTAGTACAAATGAGAATGAGATGGATAGTTCTTTTGATGGATAAGGGATGTAGGTAGAATAGGTGATAGAACAAATGGTTTAGAGAACACAGATGAAGATGATATAGGGAACCTGAGTCTGGAGTTATTTTAGCACTGGCCTTTGGGTATAAAAGGCAAATGAAACAAAAACTAAAGTCTATGAAATTTAGGTGAATGTCAGAGTAGTTCCTGGTTGAAAACATTTGAAACTGTTATACTAAAATCTGTTCAATATGTTCAGCATTATTATTATTTTTATAACTAATTTTTTTTTATACTGTTGAGTACTATAATAAACTAAACTTCTCAGAATTTTTTTCTGGCAGCTTTCTAGAATAGGGCCTTACATATTTTCTGCTATCTGGGTTGTTTAAGGCATTCAATTGTCTACTAATTTCCCTAGGTGTCTTAAGTACAAAAATATAAATTTAAGACAATAAGAAAAAGGCTTTTTTTTTTTTTTTTTCGGCACGCGGGCCTCTCACTGTTGTGGCCTCTCCCGTTGGAGAGCACAGGCTGCGGACACGCAGGCTCAGCGGCCATGGCTCACGGGCCCAGCCGCTCCGCTCCATGTGGGATCTTCCCGGACCGGGGCACGAACCGGTATCCCCTGCATCGGCAGGCGGACTCTCAACCACTGCGCCACCAGGGAAGCCCAAGGCTTATTTTTTAAAAATAAAGTTGCTAAGGGTTATGGGTAACCAAATAGAACTTTTTCATATAGTATTTTATTTCATATTTTCACTGCATTTCTTTATTATTTGCATAAAGGTCTTGCCTTTGAGATATATTGATATAATAGACTTTGTTAAGTACAAATCGATGGCAGTACTTTTGGAAGAAAGATTGGTGGTTAGTTGATGGTGGCAGTTTTAAAACCAGAAGCTCTGGTTTTTAAAATATGAATTTTAGTGCTCAGCTTTTTCTACAGAGTGAAAAAGGACGTGGATAGTACATATATAAATCTAACACTCTTCTTTGGGAAAACAGAAATTACCAAGATAGTCTGTTTATACAAATCTATTTCTGAGTCTAATTTCTTAAATTCTCTTAAAGTCACAACGGATGGGCTTCTCTTTCTCTAGTTGCTTATTTTTCTATCTAAATCTACATGTGCAAAAAAATTACAAAGTGACTAGCTCGAGTTGCATTAAAATAGTTTTTTAACTTTGTGGCAGCTTAAGCAAAACTTTACTTTTTTGCTTTTGCCTCTACCTAAGAATATGCATCTGAAATGATGTTTTCTTAAATTTGTAATGGTTGTTATTTAGGCAAAAGCTTTCTGATAAATTCAGTGAATGAAACTCATACTCTGCTTTACCTCTCTGTACTTTTTTCAAAGCAGCGTGGTAACAGCTATGTCTAGAATACTGAAATTCCAGGACAGCAGGACAAGTGAACGTGTAGATTTTAGGTCTGGGAGCTGGACATGGTCTGGTTTCAGTACAGTTCTGTCTCCTCCAAGTTTGTATAATCCCCACATACTCCTTCATCCATGACTAGCTGTTCCCACACTCTTTTTGTCTCTGGAATTTTTTTCTGTTTATGCCCTGCCAACCATCTCTTCTATTGCTTGCCAACTATGTCCTCCCTTTGGTCTATTTTTCCACTAGGAGACATTTTCTGGTCTCTTTTAGTGGCTACATTAAAGGAGAGGAGACAATTTTGAACAAAAATGTATTTATACAGTTTTTTTCCTGAAAATTAGAAAAATTTTAATCTCCCCCAGACTGAAATTTGTTCAGATAATGTCACATGTAGTATAACAAAGTCATATAGAACTCCATTATATTTGTGCATGTAAATAATTTTCCAGAACTTATCCAGGTCTTTTTTTTTTTTTTCTTTTTTTATGGTACCCAGGCCTCTCACTGTTGTGGCCTCTCCAGTTGTGGAGCACAGGCTCAGCAGCCATGGCTCATGGGCCCAGCCACTCCGCGGCATGTGGGATCTTCCCGGACTGGGGCACGAACCTGTGTCCCTGCATTGGCAGGCGGACTCTCAACCATTGCACCACCAGGGAAGCCCTATCCAGGTCTTTTAAGAGTACAGTAATTCATTGATTGTGTCTACATAATGCCCAAACATCATACTGGAAAATTCAGCCAAATCATTCAGTTGTTTGTTCCACAAGACACCAAACATTTGGATATTTGTTTAATTAGAAGATATCAAAGAACTGTTTCTTAATATCTGTATGAACGGGTGTCACTAAATAATGATACAGATTTTTTTTTAAGCTACTCTGGTTTCAGTAGAGACAACTTTGTGGATGCTCTTTTAACACCTAGAGAGTAATCTATGTACTGCGAGCTCACTGCTGATATTTTTTCTATAATCAGGCTTATTCTAAGAAAAATGTTGGTTTCAGTTCATCACACAGGTTCATCTTTATTACATATGTCACATAATCAATAGGTCTTTATATATACATATATTATAAATTAACACAATTCATAGAATTCAGTTCTAACACAGAAATTTATTTTATCATGCAGTAATATATCAAAATAGTAACTGAAAATTTATTTTTATACTCATAAGATGTGCAAAATAAAGAATTTATACAGGAAGGGGCAGGGATAAAAGAAATATTTACCTAATATTATATTGGTGTGAATATAAGAACTCTTTATCAAGAAAAGTTACTATTTATTTCATCATTAGTATCAACTATTTTTGTCAAATGAATATTTATTTATTGGTTTAATCAATTTTTAAATTTCATTTCTTCCTTCCTAACTTCCTAAGTATTTACACAATTCTTAACGTGAACAGGCATTTTGTACTAAATTTACATGGAAACATCTCCATGTTGCATTGTAAATGTTGTTTTTCTTTTGAATTTCTTTTTGATACTGTTTAAAAAATTTTCTAAACTTGTGTCCACACACACACACACACACACACACACACAGAATTACACAGAATTTAAATCATGACCAACTCAACAATACTTTGGGGTAATTTAACCAGATTAATCTGTTATAATAATGGAATTTCTTGGTCACAATAAGTTAAATAATTTATTGATTTTTTTTTCCCTTAATCTATTTTAGCAAGTGTTTATTAAGCACCCATTTTGTACTTGAAACAATATGTGTACATAATAGCTGTTTGGGTTAACTACAAGGTTCAGTGCAGTCAAAGCAAATAGTGATTTAAAAATACAGAAATGGCATTTATACTTTTTGTTTTTGCGATGTGGTTGTATTTCTTCACTCAACCTTATCCCTATGTTTTCTAAGGTAAAGTTTTATTTGTTGAATGTAATATAAAAATAATTATTGATTCATAGCTCTTATATGGATAACTCAAACACTATAATTGTGATTTAATAAAATTTCAAATAATTTGATAAACTAAAGTTCAGAAAACCTCAGACATAAAATTTCCACTCTTCACATAAAAGAAAATTATTTTGCTTGCATATAACATAACTAAATAGTTTAGAAATTTATTACTTCCTTTACATACCTTTTTCTCTTTAGTTTCTATTCGTTGCCTGTATATGCATATCATAATATTTGATAGTCACTTTATTAAAATCTATACTAAATTGTTATAATGACTTCTATGTGAATTTATATTGCTTATTTCTTTAAAGAGTCAAACAATATTTATTAATTATCAGAAATAGAACTTTTGTAACTGTGTATAGTTTCTGCAATGTAATCAGATGTAACTATGACAAGTCTTTGAAAGTAGAAGAAAACATTACATGGAATCTAGAATAGTAAAGATCGATTCACCAAACATTTATTCAAGTGTTAGATCTCTTTCTCCCTAGCACTAGACATCAAAATGTTTATAAATATTTATAAGTTTATAAATTTATACACACACGTATAAACACAAATACGGCCACATATGAGTACTTAAGATTTTTTTTATTTCAATTGTTTAAAAAACAACAAAAACAAAATGGAAAAAGATCTTTCCAAAATGGTTGGATATTTACCTGAGGTAATTATTCTCATGCAAAATTTCTAGAAGAATATCACTAACAAAAAAAGTTACTGGGGCCAATAACACTGAAAATGTTCCTCTTTTTGTAGCAAAAATAAAGACACACATTTCTTAATGAAATAAGAAGGAGACAAGTAGTCTGAAACATCTAACCAAAGCAAATGGCTTAAATGAGCACATATTAATTAATAAAAATGAAATTAAGAATTTAAACACACACACACAAAATCACTATTAGTGATAAAGAAGAATATTACATGACCTTCTTTAGGACTTCAGTCAGAAAGAGTTTGAGCTTAGCTTCCCACTGTCACTGCTAAAGAGATTAGTGATGTAATTGTCATCTAATCTGATGTCCTTCTAAAAAAGAAAAAGAGTGGAATTTGAAATGCAAATCAGAATTTATTGAATCTTTTATGACACAGTGGAAGAATGAAAGAACTCTGGTTTATAATGAGAAGAAAAGAATGATAGCTAGGTGAGACCAATGTTTTTTAGCAAAGTAACAAAACAATATAAGCCTTATGACCAGATTTTGGATGGTTTCATTGTAATAGGTAAGCAGATCTTTTTAAACTATTATAAGACAATTACAAAATTAAAAAAATTATCTTCTAGGCATTTAAGCATTCAGATGGCTACCTTCCCTTCATCTAAGCCACTTACTTAATGGGTTCAAATGAAATTCACAGAGGAATCTTAAATACTTGAAAGTCCCATTGTTGACAATGAGAATTGCCTGTATACACATACTATGCCCAATAGTTGCAGCCCTTAACTGTGTCAATAATAGTGGACATATTTGTTTTAGCTTCAGGGACTTAAAGGAGCCTGACAGACATATCCAAGAATTTATATTTATATTCTGTAATGTAACATCAAGTAATATTGCCTATTTCATAACCTGCATTATAGAGGGAAACTCTATATAATCCTGGGTCTAGTTGAACTCAATCCAAAGAATTTTAGTGTGCGAGAATGTGTTTTATAATGCAAAGGCAGATACGGAGCCACTGTTAAAGAAACATGAGTTATTGGTTTTAAACAAAAGAAAACAAAAATGACCAAGTTCCCTGTTGAAAGAACATGGTCACTGACTTGACCAGGAAAAATAAAGAATGTCATAAACAGTGGCTAGTTAACTCCTTGGAGTCTGTGCAGCATTAATTGTGATGTTTGTAAAGCACATATTACTTGTTAAATCTAGGCACAAGAAATACAGGAAGTGACTCCTTAAAACAACTGTCCTTTTTTTGTTTTGTGGATATAAAAGAGATCACCTTGGACTGGTGCTCAACTGACTCACGAAGAAAATATTAAATTTATAAAGATAAGACAGAAAGCGTAGATCATTTTGGGCAAGGGGTATAACACACGAAAAGTGAAAAGCTTGAATAACAATATTAGGTTATGACAATAATAATAACTGTAGCAAACATTTATTGATTACTTGCATGAGACTCTGTTCTAAGCACTTTACATCTACTACCTCAATTCATCATCAATCTTTCTTATAAATGAAGAAATGAGAGTCATAGAGAAGTATGTGACTTGCCAAGGGAGGAGCTGAAATCCAGACCCAAGTAATTTTGGAGCCAGTTTACTTTCTTGGTTGAAATGATCAGATGTAAAACTTGATGGTTATGGGAAAGAATCCACTTAGTGCTGATGCCATATGGACATCTTACTTGGTTTTGCTAACTAGTGTCAGGTATGACATATTCTATTTTTTTTTTTTTTTGGTGGTACGCGGGCCTCTCACTGCCGTGGCCTCTCCCGTTGTGGAGCACAGGCTCCGAACGCGCAGGCTCAGCAACCATGGCTCACGGGCCCAGCCGCTCCGCGGCATGTGGGATCTTCCCAGACTGGGGCACGAACCCGTGTCCTCTAGCATCGGCAGGCGGACCTTCAACCACTGTGCCACCAGGAAAGCCCTGACATATTCTATTTTAAAATCAGATTATTGGGTTTCTCTATTTTCAACCATAGGAAATTTCAATTTCAGTGTTTGTAAAAATAAGTTACTGGTCTTATCCAAATGTGAACAGTACATGGCCAAAATGAAACATTAGTTTTTAGTAACTTTTAGTTTAATTGTCGTTTTTACTGATTTTCTTTACTGCCCCAAAGCAAATTCAATCGGTTAACTCAGAAAAAAAAAAAAAAAATCATGAAAGATAACGTTTAAAATGACCGATTGTTTGACTAGAAAAATGAAAAAAATCTCAATCTGTGAACACAGTCTAAATATGGAAAAACCATTAAACACTAAAACTTGGGGCAAACTTACAAGTTCTTTCTAAATTAACATCAAAATTAATATTACAAAGTCATTACACTATAGAGCTGGATATAAATGTAATTAATTGACATTAGAAATATCATACAATTTAATAGGATTATTTTGCCAATAGATTTTGAATTGAGACTTTGAAATATAAAATAAGTCATTTTGATAGATTTTTTCTGAGAATCCCAATAGACACTGTTAATATACATTATTTATGCTCAGCAATGTTTTTTATTATGTACATGTGCCCAAAGGCTTACACAATGGGCGAGGATTTTTTAAAATAAATGGAAAGAAAAAATAAATTAAATAAAATTAAAGCCATATGTTACTATTTTGGGGGGGGTGGGAAGCCATATTTATGTGACTGTTGGCTACTCCATATGTTAAGCTTGGGTCTGGCTTCAAGTAATCTTATGAGTAAAGGCCTATTCCCTAAATAGTCTAGGGCAGTCTGTAGTGACATACAGAGAAGGCAATGGAAGGATATTCAAGTTCAGCAGCTCCTCAAGAATCTTAAACACAATGCATAGAGCCTTTGACATAGCTGTGAGGCATCCTGGCAATTTAAAGGGATGATTTCTCCTAAGTAGGTAAATTTAGAGGTGTTCAGTACAATATTAGACAGTTTAGATCATCAGACATGGGCTTTCTTGAGGCTCTTCACAACCCCAAACCTGAAAAAAATATGAACCAACCAGAATTCTCATCTTTTCCAAGAGATAGTCTGGAAACGGATCAGAAGAAACAATGTACTTCTCTATCTACTTTTTCTCTTCATCATCAAATGTAAGGGAAGAAGGGAGATAAAAATGTCGGGAAAGCAATATGAAATTTGTTAAAAAAAATCTGCTATTATGGATTTACTTCCAATCATTCCTTGACTATATGATTATGTATTATGACAGTGTCATAATACCAATTTTTTGATGGAATGTCAGAAACATTTTACAAGTCTGTGGTTCCCTGAAAACTCAAGTGCTTTTATAACTCCATAAAGTTACTATAATAGGCTTTATTCTTTCTTTTAAATGACTGTCAGAGGGACCTACCATTATCTTGACACTTATATTTGAGAAACTTTTGCTGGAGCTCTTATATACCTTCATGGCAACATTCAATTTCTAAGCCCTTTTGCAGCTTCCTCTGTCTGCTTCTCATTATGTCTAACCAGCTGAACGTTTTGTCTGTTTTGATCAGCAAGGTTAGAAGTGAGCTGAATTCTGAACATTTTTTGCACTGTTTTTCAGTTCTGCTTAAGAAATATTTACTGAAGCTCTGGACCCATAAAATAAAGTGGATTTTGAGATTTTACTGTTGTAATTGAAGAGGAACTATTGCCCATTGTTACTATATCCAAAACATTTTAGAAGTACAAGCAGAGAAATATGTCTCTATCATCAGAATTTAATATGAAATCATGTTCTTCTGTCATACAGAAAATTTGTCATAGATTTTTATCTGCAATAAAAGCTATGTCAGTGGTGCCACATAATACATTTGTAAAGGTTGGAGATATTTTAACCCTCATCTGTGACCAGAATTATAATAGTAAGTAACCCACTGAAACACCAACGACAGATTGTTAAGAATCTAGAAATTTCCTGCAGACATAAATGCAAAAAGGAATCCACACATTGTAACACAGTGGGACCATTTTGAATAATGTTCTTGAAATGATACATTTATTACACAAGTAAAAAATATGTGATTACAAATTCCATCAATCTCATGTCCTTGTCATGGATTTGTGTTTTTAAAGTCCATAGAGATTATGCTGTTGTATTGGTTAAATTCTCACAAAAGCCTGTGAAAACATAACAGCCACATTACTTTAATGACTTCCTTTTTGAAATGTGTATTGTCTCAAAAATATAGGTTTTACTTCTCTAGATTTCAATTTCCAAAATTTATATAATTCTCTGTTTTTAATTCTGATAATTAGGGAAACAAATATAGAAGTAAATATTTGTAGCTGGATGGATTCCTTGGAAAATTAAAGCTGCTGCCATTCACTTTTGTAAAATTGTAATATCTCTTGTTTCCTTCCTATTTATATTTCCTGGTTTGACTTTACAGGCAGAATCTACTTTCTCCTTAATTGAACATTATATTTTTAAATTTAGAGCTGAATTTCAGAAGCTATGACTTTTCTATCAGGCAGTTCAGCAATTGCTGAGCAGCCACAAGACATATATTTCAGTCACGATAACCAAAATTGAATTATAAGAGAACTGCAATTCAGAACAAGCGAGAAAAATAAAGTACATTCTTAGATTTTCTTTTTCACTGCATGTACATAAGAAATAAATACTATTTGTACTTAAGAAAATCCAAGTAAAACTTTTTTTTTTTTTTTTTTTAAATAGCCCAGACAGTGGAATTGTCCCAGCAACTGGGTGCTTTGCTTAAGGTTCAGTCTGGCTACTGGTCATTTCATTCCGACGTTCAGAATATATTTTGAATACAAGATGATTTAATTTAGTTGGTTTAATCCACAGTTTCAACTTTTGCCTTTTCTTCTAAAACAAGTTTCATAAAAGCATCTGCAGAAGCCTTGTTTTGATTACCCTTTATCCTTCAGCCTTAGATCAGTATCAGTCTTTTCCCCTTGCTCATAATCCATTATAGAACATACTATAGATTTCTACAGCATGACCAAAACTCCACATTATGTTTGCAATTTTCCGTAAGATTTGTATAGTATAAAGTAAAAATGTTTGCTTTAAGAGACATCTGCTATAAATAAAAAGACAGTGTAAACTTTCAAGAGAGCTGCACAATTGCTGTAAAGTCTCAAAACATGAGCCTACTAGAGCGGGTTCCAGCACTTCGTGATTTTCCAATGAGTCAATAGTGTTCACCTCAAGGTTCTTGAACTGCCTCCCACCCCAACTGCTGGTTCTCTCAACCTCCTTCCCAGCCCCTGAAATTGCAATGAAATTAGCCTGTAATGCTTTCAACGCCCCGGCAGATCAGCTTTCATTCTCTGGGAAACATGTGAATGGCATTAGAATACGCTTCCCACTCTCACAAAATATTTCCTCAGAATACTTTAGAAACTCAAACCAGTTACTTCAGATTCTGATAGTATGTTTCCTGAATAGCATCAGCCAGCTTGAAAGGGTCAGCCATCCTGGTCAGTGGTGCATATTGTTTAAGAGGTTCCCAGACCTACACATTAAAGCTCTGCCTCAGGAGAAATTTGTTAGGGAGAAGAAAGACAGACTGGCATTTCTTCTTCCAAATCTTCCTGTTAGCATTCTTTAAAAACAAGTAACAGAATTCTCATAATATGCTCTTTTTGAATGACAGAATTTTTTTTATGTTTCCTCAAGTGAAGATCTCCATAGTGGTCGTGGTCAGAAACTGAGTTGAAAAATCAGTGATAAGAATGACAATGATAGCCCAAATATCCATTGAATTTCAGAGGATAGCAGAGCCGCTTTATTAAAAATGGCCATTGAAGAATATTAAAAAAAAATTCATTTAAAAACTCTTCATGAATGCCATTTATATTTTTTAATACAGAAGGTGAAATCAGAGCATCAAATAGTACTTCACAATTTGAAATATAAAATTCTGTAGAATAACAGATATATTATATTCAAGCTTTGACCTTAATAAAGGCTTCAGGGTTTGATGAAGAAATATGTAAATTAAGACTCATTATTTTCCAGATAACAAGAAAGGCAGTAGCAACTCGTGTGAATATTTCTTCATTTATTTACTGCATATCTAGTATGAAAGTATTTTTCAGTATTTATAGAAATATATTTTAAATTGCTTTTTCATTATAAAACCCCAAAGGCAAATTAGTTTATTGGAAAATCGATTTGCTATCAAATAAAATAGAGATAAGAGTTTAAAACATCTAAACTAGTCAAATGGTAGAAATTTAGCTCACAAACACTACTGAATGTGTTACAATAGATTTGTATATATATATATTTTAAACCTTCCCCTATTTTTTGTCCTCAAAATTGACTTTTTGTAGCAATGGAGGAAATGCTAGGCTGCCACTTTTTCAGACAGCAAGTGCCTAATGCACACAGAAATTACATAAATGGTTCTGACTATCAAAACCAATTGCCACATTTTTTTTTAACAAAATACTTCCCCCCTTATAAATGGTTTAATTTCCCCCTATCTCTTTGAGTCTTTTATCTTCTCCAATGTCCTACCCTGCAGTATGTGTGAAATTTTTTCAAAAGCTTTCTGATATTACCATAAATTACTGTGTAAGCAGAGCTATTGCTTATCTGTCAAGGGGGCTTTTTTCCCCCTTTCTTTAGCAATTTTCTCCATTTCTATATGTGTGAAAGGTTTTCCCTGCTCTTTCTTACCAAGGACTATACCTTAAAGTCTCTGACTTTTAGTAAGGGGATGTAGTAGAAACTTGTCCATAGAATACCTCATGACAACACAAAAGGGCAAGAAAAGCATTTTAGTTCATCTGTTCTTCCTTTAACAAGTATTTGGGAAGAATAATTCCTATATGGTGGGACATTCTTATGTTAAATATAGAAAATGTATTTCTTTACTGTGTTTAATGTATTTTTCTACCCTTTTGTAGTTCATTTTGGTTGTTTATTTTTCATGCAATGACTATTTACTATTTTTCCAGTTATTTATTTTTAAATCTCTTACAATATGTTTCATTAGTGCAACACAGTAAATGTTAATCTTTTGATAGGAATTATTTTACGGGGCTTTATTGTACCTGGTTAGTCATAATTTTTGACAACCATGCAATTATCTTTTCTATTGTGAGTTTTCTTAAAAAATATTCAAGGTTAATTGGATGAATATTATACTTTGGAAAGAAGTTATGATGATATCCTATTATGGACTGTATAATCTGGAAAGAGGCTGAATATTAGGGCAGGCAGAGATGGAGTGAAAATTCTATTTTGGGCAGCACAGGGAAAAGGGCACTTTGAAGATCCAGACTTTAAGAAGAATTGCCATGATAACAGAATATCTAAAAATTACTTTAAAGAAGAAAACCATAAAGCCCTAGATGATGTGCCTGGGGTCTCATCAGTCAGCTGGAATTCCCTGTTTTGCACGCAATGACTTGTCCTGCCATATCTCTAATTTTACGTAAATGCCACCTCAGGCATATTTCAAAAGCCTTTACAAAAATTAGACAACCCATCCTTCCCTTTTTAGCACACACCATGTATCAGCCTCACAAGTGGATTGAAAAGCAAAATAGGAAAATGTGTCTCTGAATCTATCCATAATGAGATCTATACAGTAGCAATAGAAAATGTTCATATTTACCAAAAGACTATGTATGTCAACAGTGGTCAGATTGCTTTCAAAGGCAACAGGAAAGATAATAAACAATGACACAAGCAAACGCCTCAAACTATCAGGCTTCCTTCTTCAATGGTAATTTTCTTCCCAGCACAGCTACTACAAACAGATGCCTTCACTCTTTGACCACAAGGCATGGCCACCTCTGCACACTTGATAGGAAATATACTTAGGCCAGCATGTCTTGTTATACCTGTTCTTTAATCACTGTATTCCCCTTGTATATTTAATGCCTTTGGTGAGGATAAAATTGAGAGTGCTTCTTCTGGAGATGATACATTCTGGGTTCCACCACTGATGCTCCCAAGAACTAGATGTATGAGCTATTATGAGCTTGGACAAGAGTCACATAACCTGGGTCAGTTTCCCCATCTTCAAGGTGGAGATAATCATGGAAACTACATCAAAGTGATTTTATAAGGTTTTTAAAAATTTATATATTTATCTATTACCAAGTTACCAATGACATGTATTTATTTATTTAACTTAATAGACTTCATTGTGGGGGACATTTTTAGGTTTACAGAAAAATTTCACAGGAAGTATAGAGAATTTGAAGGTACTCCCTGCCCTGAAACTCCCTGATTATTAACATCTTGCATTAGTGTGGTGTATATGTTATGATTGATAAACCAATATTGATACATTATTATTAACTAAAGTCCATGCTTTACAGTAGGATTCACTCTTTGTGCCATACAGTTCTATGGGTTTTGACAAATGCATAATGTCATTCATTCACCAGTAGAGTATCGTACAGAATAGCTTCACTGCTCTAAACTGTTCCCTGTGCTCCACCTATTTATCCCTCCCTCCCTCCCCCAAAGCCTTGATCCTTTTACTGTTCCCATAATTTTGCCTTTACCAGAAGGTCACATAGTTGGAATCATACATTATGTAGCCTTTTTAGACTTCCTTCTTTCCCTTAGCAACATATATTTAATAATTCTCCATGACTTTTCATGACTTGATAACTCATTTCTTTTTATTACTGAGTAATATTCCCTTGCATGGTTGTACTACAGTTTGTTTATTCATTCACCTATTGAAAGACATCTTGGTTGCTTCCAGTTTTTAGTTACTCTGACTAAAGCTGCTATAAACATTTGTGGGCAGGTTTTTGTGTGGATATGTTTTAAACTCATTTGGGTAAAAGCGCAATTGCTGGATCATATGGTAAGATTAAGTTTAGTTTTTTAAGAAAGTGCCAAACTGTCTTCCAAAGTGTCTGTACCTTTTTGCATTCCCACCAGCAATGAGTGGCAGTTCCTGTTGCTTCACATCCTTGCCAACATTTGCTGTTGTCATGTCAATGTTTTGGATTTTATCCATTCTTTTTTTTTTTTTTTTTTTTTTTTGCGGTACACGGGCCTCTCACTGCTGCGGCCTCTCCCGTTGCGGAGCACAGGCTCCGGACGCGCAGGCCCAGCGGCCATGGCTCACGAGCCCAGACGCTCCGCGGCACGTGGGACCCTCCCGGACCGGGGCACGAACCCGTGTCCCCTGCATCGGCAGGCGGACTCCCAACCACTGCGCCACCAGGGAAGCCCTATCCATTCTTATAGATAGGTAAAAGTATCTCATTGTTGTTTAATATACTTATTTTTAAAACAAATATTTGTTAGCTTTTATGTACCTGGCACTGTTCTAAGGACTGGGGCTACAGGAATGAATAAAACAGACAAAAAAGCCTTCTGTGGAACTTGTATTCTAGTGGGTAGAGGCTGGAAACAAGAAAAATAGTGGGTAAATGTATATAATATGTAGGATGCTGATAAGTATAGGGGGTGGGGACTACAATTTTAAATTGTATGGTCAGAGGAGGTGTCACCCAGAAGATGACATTTTAACAAAGACCTAAAAGAGGAAAAGTAAGCAGTCTTGCAAACATTTGGGGGAAATGTTCCAGGCAGAGGGAATATCAAGTTCAAGGCCCAGGGGAAGAAGCATGCCTGGAAGGTTTAAGAAGTGGCACAGAAGCCAGTGTGAGCAAGGAGGAGATGACATCAGGGAAGTCCTGGGGGTCACCTTATGTAGGACCTAGTAGGACAGGGTAAGGGCTTTGACTGTTACACTAGGAGAGGTGGAAAGCCATCGAAGGGTTTTGAGCAGGAAAATGATATGGTACTATTTATTCTTTAAAGCATCATTGGGCAAGATATACTGAAAATAGGTTGTAGGGGTCAAGGAAAAGTAGCAGATAGACAAGGTTGGAAGCTACTGCAATAATCCTCAGGAGAGATGCTGCTGCTTGCATCAGGTTTGAAGAGAGTGGTTCCAAAGTGCTTGTAACATTGCCTGTCCCATGGTATTATAGCTATTATTATTTTTCTTATTATTTTTATCACTAACATAAAAATATAAAATATCTCTTTTTCCTACAACATGTTTCCAATTACTATGATATCATATTCTGATGTTAATTATTCAACTATTTTGGTAAAATTATTGTAACTATAGTTATGAATCAAAAAAAAATCTAACCTCTTCTACTTTGAAGAGTTGAAAAAGTTCTTATTGGATTACAGTTTCATGATATTGCTAGGATATATCTTTTAAATATATTTCCCCTAGTGGAATATATTTAGCTCATTTAAAATATAATTCAGTTTCAATTTGCAATCCTTTTAGCTAGCAAGTCAAAGTGTCACATGAAATAAAGGCAGAGGCTTGTTAAAGTTTCAGGCTCTTAAACTTTTTTTTTCTTCCCCAGGAGCAGCAAAATTAGGGGGAGGAGTGTGGTTACAATACTTGTCATTCAGAATTATGAATAGGGGCACTTTTGTTGGAGGTTCAGATCACTCAGAGTGGGGCTGGGGAGATTGTAGGGAGATAGCTACTTTTTTTTAAACAAAAGATTAAATCTGGAATGCTAAATGTCCAGCTAGCTGTGAATGGGAGAAACTGAAATCAACCCTGCTATCCTTCTTCTTTCACCCTAGATTGGAATACGGTCACTGGGTCTCAGGCAGCCTACAGAACCATCAATTATACTACAAATGAGTAAGAATTCTAGAGAAACTCTCCAGCAATTTGCTACCTGAATGTGGCATTAGGCAGTTATCTAAATTCAGCCCAACAATGACCTAAGTGTAGATATAAATATAGATGTTCGGTCATTTAAGAAATATTTACTGACATGCTCTATATATGAGGAACTCTTTTAGGAACTAGGTTTACAGAGATAAATAAAACAAAAAGTCCCTGCCTCATAGAATTTACATTATAGTAGGGGAGACAGCTGATAAACATTTAAGCAATTGCATATATAATATCATGTTACATTGTGATAAAGACTAAGCAAAAAAACATGAAGCAGGGTAAAGGAGAGACAGACTGTGCATTTTGGATAGACTTTTTAGGGAAGAGATCTCTAAAGAAATGACATAAGGATGAGATACAAATGCAGCAAACATGCAAGCCGTGTACCTATGCCTGGGGAAAGCATTCCAGGCAGAGAAAATTCCACGTGTGAAGTCTCTGAGGTGGGAAAATTTCTGGTTTGATGTAGGAAGGAGGCCACATCACTACCTACCCTGAGGGACAGAGGAGAGGAGGGGTAGGAGATAAGGCTGATTGGGAAGGATGCTGGGTTTCCACATCATGGGAAGCCACGGGTGGTTGAGACCATCAGAGTATTATGCTTTGATTCTCATTTTGAAAAGATCACTCTGTAGAGCAGGAAGAGTAGGGAGGAAGAGACAGAAAGAGAAGGTGTAATCAGGCACCCAGGGAAGACCAGGGCTTGGACTAACTTAGCAGTGATTAAATTTGAGATACATTTGTAGATAGAGGTGACAGTGTTTGCTCATGTGAGAGAAAAAAAGAAAAGAGATTTGGTGTGAATGGTGCTATTTTACCAAATGAAGAGTTGCGAGAGAGAAGTCGGGGTGCAAGGAAAAATTTTTCAAAGTGAGGAAAATACGCCACTTTCTTATGTTCTCCATAAAGCCCACAACACATCTGAGACACAAAAAACAATTTCCGTTGTTTAAAAAAGAGTATAACTTGAGATAAAAAAGGAGATGAACTATTTACCTTTACTCCCTTTGAGATGAACATAAATATTTTCTAAAACAGTGATTCTCAAAGAATATTCTGTGGCCCATTGGTGGTCTTTAAGCGACCTCCCAAAGAGCTCAAATGTACAGGTGATCCTTTACATCATTAATGAAAAATCAGGCTTTATTCCATAGACCTATCTTATCTTTATTTACAACTAAAAGGTTTTTGTTTTGTTTTATTTTACTAGTAACATATGATATTAACACTTGGTATTTATATACCAAAAATATCAAGTTGCTAGAGCTTCCTGCAGACTAATTCAGCTTTATACTCAGAAGTGTTGACAATGCTTGACAATGTTCCCTCAGTTTTAAGGGAGGACAATTTGTTATCGGTGAACCAGAAATGTCTAGATTTGGCCATTATTTTAATTGTTGTTATCTGTGTTTTTTAATTATAAATTAATTGTTGGTTTAGTTTAATCATTATCATTTTAGTTTCTTATGGGATGTTTCACTAAGCTTGCAGTGGGTAGTCATGTGTATTTGATCGAATAGTATTTTTAGATTGTAATATCCCCAAAGCATTGAATTCTAAAGTATTGTGATTTGAATATGAATCATCCATACCCTCTGTTGCTAAAACAGATGTCTACATAATTTCCCTCCTTCATCCCTTAACTTGCTTAGGCAATGACACATTATTGTTATCACTGAATTCATTTTCCACTGGAGGAAGTGATCAGGTAGGGTATGTGAATTATGGAGTCTTTGCTATGATCAAATACTTTAGTTGACAGTTTAGATCAAATAGTGCTACCTGTTGGTATACCCACAAATCTTTGTTTCTTCTAATTTCTCCTCTCTATCATGAAAAACTTTAGTGATGAGTTTTATATTTTTTGTTCTCTTTTAAGTTTTCAGATATACAAGGAAAAGTGAATAGAAAGGACATTCAAAATTTGGGGAATTTTCTCTATGCTTCATTTAGAGTCAGACAGGTCTGCAATTAAGTTCTGGCTGCACTAATAACTAGCTGTTTGATCCTTGACAAGTTACCTAACTTTATAGCCTCAGTTTTTTCAGTGTAAATTGGGATAATATTTTCTTGAGATGGAATATATGAGTTTTATTACAGGTCAGGCACTAAAGTGATTTCAAAAATATCAATAAGAAGATGATAATAAAAATATTAGCCAATATTTAGAGAACAATTACTGGAATAATACATGATTTTAAAAATCATTCTGGTCAACTGTTAATAGAATGATTTCAGTGAGTTTGACAGATTTGACTTTGTTATCAAAAGTATGGCTTTTAGATGTAAAGATTGAGTGAAGAATTAATCTGATGTAAAAAAACACATTGTAGAATATCTTTCCATTATATAGGATAAACTAATTACAGATACTCTTTTCATATGAGTGAATGTATTTATGGCTAAAGATGAAACTTTGCATCAAGAATATATCTAAGTGGAGGACACCTTCAAGATGGCGGAAGAGTAAGACTTGGAGATCACATTCCTCCCCACAAATACATCAGAAATACATCTACACATGGAACAACTCCTACATAACACCTACTGAATAATGGTAGAAGACCTCAGACCTCCTAAAAGGCAAGAAACTCCCCACATACCCAGGTAGGGCAAAAGAAAAAAGAATAAACAGAGACAAAAGGGTAGGGACGGGACCTGCACCAGTGGGAGGGAGCTGTGAAGGAGGAAAGGTTTCCACACACTAGGAAGCCCCTTAGTGGGCGGAGACTGCGGGTGGCAGAGGCGGGAAGCTTCGGAGCCACGGAGGGGAGCGCAGCAACTGGGATGCGGAGGGAAAAGCAGAGAGATTCCTGCACAGAGGATCGGTGCCGACCAGCACTCACCAGCCCGAGAGGCTTGTCTGCTCACCTGCCGGGGCGGGTGGGGCTGGGAGCTGAGGCTCGGCTTAAGAGGTCGGATCCCAGGGAGAGGACTGGGGTTGATGGTGTGAACACAGTCTGAAGGGGCTAGTGCGCCACAGCTAGCCGGGAGGTAGTCTGGGAGAAAGTCTGGAGCTGCTGAGGAGACAAGAGATGACTTTTTCTTGCCTCTTTGTTTCCTGGTGCACGAGGAGAGGGGATTCAGTGCACCGCCTAAATGAGCTCCAGAGACGGGTGCAAGACGTGGCTATCAGCGCGGACCCCAGAGACGGGCATGAGATGCTAAGGCTGCTGGTCGCCACCAAGAAGCCTGTGTGCAAGCACAGGTCACTATCCACACCCCTCTCCCGGGAGCCTGTGCAGTCCGCCACTGCCAGGGTCCTGTGATCCAGGGACAACTTCCCCTGGAGAACACAAGGCACGCCTCAGGCTGGTGCAACATCAGGCCGGCCTCTGCCACAACACGCTCGCCCCGCATCCGTACCCCTCCCTCCCCCCGGCCTGAGTGAGCCAGAGCCCCCGAATCAGCTGCTCTTTAACCCCATCATGTCTGAGCGAAGAACAGATGCCCTCAGGTGACCTACATGCAGAGGAGGGGGCTAATCCAAAGCTGAACCCCAGGAGCTGTGAGAACAAAGAAGAGAAAGGGGAATTTCTCCCAGCAGCTTCAGGAGCAACAGATTAAATCTCCACAATCAATTTCATGTACCCTGCATCTCTGGAATACCTGAATAGACAACGAATCATCCCAAAATTGAGAGTGGACTTTGGGAGCAACGATATAAATTTTTCCTTTTTCTCTTTTTGTGACTGTGTATGTGTATGCTTCTGTGTGTGATTGTGTCTGTATAGCTTTGCTTTTACCATTTGTCCTAGGGTTCTGTATCTCTGTTTGTTTGTTTTTTTTTTAGTATAGTTTTTAGTGCTTGTTATCATTGGTGGATTTGTTCTTTGGTTTGGTTGCTGCCTTCTTTCTTTCTTTTTTTTATTATTTAATTTTTTTTTATTTTTAATAATTGTTTTTTAATTTTTATTTTAATAACTTTATTTTATTTAATTTATTTTTCTTTCTGTCTTTTTTTTTTCTCCCTTTTATTCTGGGCCATGTGGATGACAAAGTCTTGGAGCTCCAGCCAGGTGTCAGGCGTGTGACTCTGAGGTGGGAGAGCCAAGTCCAGGACCTTGGTCCACCAGAGACCTCCCAGCTCCACGTAATAACAAACGGCAAAAATCTCCCAGAAATCTCCATCTCAATGCCAAGACCCAGCTCCACTCAAAGACCAGCAAGCTACAGTGCTGGACACCCTATGCCAAACAACCAGCAAGAAAGTAACACAACCTCACCCAATAGCAGAGAGGCTGCCTAAAATCATAATAAGGTCACAGACACCCCAAAACACACCTCCTGATGTGGACGTGCCACCCAGAAAGATAAGATCCAGCCTCATCCACCAAAACACAGGCAGCAGTCCCCTCCACCAGGAAGCCTACACAACCCACTGAACTAACCTTAGCCACTGGGGACAGACACCAAAAACAACAGGAACTACAAACCTGCAGCCTGCGAAAAGGAGACCCCAAACACAGTAAGTTAAGCAAAATGAGAAGACAGAGAAACACACAGCAGATGAAGGAGCAAGGTAAAAACCCACCAGACCTAACAAATGAAGAGGAAATAAGCAGTCCACCTAAAAAAAGAGTTCAGAGTAATGATAGTAAAAATGATCCAAAATCATGGAAATAGAATGGAGAAAATATATTAAAAAAAAAGTTTAACAAGGACCTAGGAGAAAAAAAGACCAAACAAACAATAATGAACAACACAATAAATTAATTAAAAATTTTCTAGAAGGAATCAATAGCAGAATGACTGAGGCAGAAGAAAAGATAAGTGACCTAGAAGATAAAATAGTGGAAATAACTACTTGAGAGCAGAATAAAGAAAAAACAATGAAAAGAATTGAGGACAGTCTCAGAGATTTCTGGGACAACATTAACCTCACCAACATTCAAATTATAGGGTCCCAGAAGAAGAAGAGAAAAAGAAAGGGACTGAGAAAATATTTGAAGACATTATAGTTGAAACCTTCCCTAATATGGGAAAGGAAATAGTTAATCAAGTCCAGGAAGCACAGAGAGTCTCATACAGGATAAATCCAAGGAGAAACATGCCAAGACACGTTTTAATCAAACTATCAAAAATTAAATACAAAGAAAAAATATTAAAAGCAGCAGGGGAAAAACAACAAATAACATACAAGGGAATCCTCATAATGTTAACAGATGATATTTCAGCAGAAACTCTGCAAGCCAGAAGGGAGTGGAGGGACACATTTAAAGTGAAGAAAGGGAAAAACCTACAACCAAGATTACTCTACCCAGCAAGGATATCATTCAGATTTGATGGAGAAATTAAAAACTTTACAGAAAAGCAAAAGCTAACAGAATTCAGCACCACCAATCCAGCTTTACAACAAATGCTAAAGGAACTTCTCTAGGCAGGAAACACAAGAGAAGGAAAAAACCTACAATAACAAACCCAAAGCAGTTAAGAAAATGGTAGTAGGAACATATATATCAATAATTACCTTAAATGTAAATGGATTAAATGCTCCAATTAAAAGAAATAGACTGGCTGAAAGGAAACAAAAACAAGACCCGTATATATGCTGTCTACAAGAGACCCACTTCACAACCAGGGACACATACAGACCGAAAGTGAGGGGATGGAAAAAGATATTTCATGCAAATGGAAACCAAAAGAAAGCTGCAGTTGCAATTCTCGTAACAGACAAAATAGACTTTAAAACAAAGAATATTACAAAAGACAAAGAAGGACACTACCTAATGATCAAGGGATCAATCCAAGAAGAACATATGACTATTGTAAATATTTTTGCACCCAAAATAGGAGCACCTCAATACATAAGGCAAATGCTAAGAGCCAAAAAAGGGGAAATCGACAGTAACACAATCATAGTAAGGGACTTTAACACCCCACTTTCACCAATGGACAGATCATCCACAATGAAAATAAATAAGGAGACACAAGCTTTAAATGATACATAAACAAGATGGACTTAATTGATATTTATAGGACATTCCATCCAAAAACAAAGGAATACACTTTTTTCTCAAGTGCTCATGGAACATTGTCCAGGATAGATTGTAATTTGGGTCACATATCAAGCCTTGGTAAATTTAAGAAAATTGAAATCACACCAAGTATCTTTTCTGACCACAACGCTATGAGACTAGATATCAATCACAGGAAAAAAAATGTGTAAAAAATACAAACATATAGAGGCTAAACTATGCACTATGTAATAAACAAGAGATCACTGAAGAAATCAAAGAGGAAATCAAAAAATACCTAGAAACAAATGACAATGAAAACACGATGACCCAAAACCTATAGGATGCAGCAAAAGCAGTTCTAAGAGGGAACTGTATAGCAATACAATCCTACCTTAAGAAACAAAAAACATCTCAAATGAACAAGCTAACCTTACATTTAAAGCAATTAGTGAAAGTAGAACAAAAAAAATCCCAAAGTTAGCAGAAGGAAAGAAATCATAAAATCAGATCAGAAATAAATGAAAAAGAAATGAAGGAAACAATAGCAAAGATCAATAAAACTAATTGCTAGTTCTTTGAGAAGATAAACAAAATTGATAAACCATTAGCCAGACTCATCAAGAAAAAAAGGGAGAAGACTCAAATCAATAGAATTAGAAATAAAAAAGAAGTAACAACTGACACTGCAGAAATACAAAAGATCATATGAGATTACTACAAGCAAATATATGCTAATAAAATGGACAACCGGGAAGAAATGGACAAATTCTTAGAAAAGCACAACCTTTGAGACTGAACCAGGAAGAAATAGAAAATATAACCAGACCAATCACAAGCACTGAAATTGAAACTGTGATAAAAATCTTCCAACAAACAAAAGCCAAGGACCAGATGGCTTCACAGGCAAATTCTATCAAACATTTAGAGAAGAGCTAACCCCTATCCTTCTTAAACTCTTCCAAAACATAGCAGAGGAAGGAACACTCCCAAACTCATTCTACGAGGCCACCATCACCCTGATACCAAACCAGATAAAGATGTCACAAAGAAAGAAAAATACAGGCCAATATCACTGATGAACATAGATGCAAAAATCCTCAACAAAATACTAGCAAACAGAATCCAACAGCACACTAAAAGGATCATACACCATGATCAAGTGGGGTTTATCCCTGGAATGCAAGGATTTTTCAATAAACGCAAATAAATCAATGTGATACACCCTATTAACAATTTGAAGAATAAAAACCATATGATCATTTCAATAGATGCAGAAAAAGCATTTGAAAAAATTCAACACCCATTTGTGATAAAAACCCTTCAGAAAGTAGGCATAGAGGGAACTTACCTCAACATAATAAAGGCCATATATGACAAACCCACAGTCAACATCGTCCTCAATGGTGAAAAACTGAAACCATTTCCACTAAGATCAGGAACAAGACAAGGTTGACCACTCTCACCACTATTATTCAACATAGTTTTGGAAGTTTTAACCATAGCCATCAGAGAAGAAAAAGAAATAAAAAAATCCACATCAGAAAAGAAGAAGTAAAGCTGTCAGTGTTTGCAGATGACATGATACTATACATAGAGAATCCTAAAGATGCTACCAGAAAACTACTAGAGCTAATCAATGAATTTGGTAAACTACCAGGATACAAAATTAATGCACAGAAATCTCTTGCATTCCTGTACACTAATGTTGAAAAATCTGAAAGAGAAATTAAGGAAACACTCTCATTTAGCTTTGCAACAAAAAAAAATAAGACACGTAGGAATAAACCTACCTAAGGAGACAAACAACCTGTATGCAGAAGACTGTAAGACACTGATGAAAGAAATTAAAGATGATAAAACAGATGGAGAGATATACCATATTCTTGGATTGGAAGAATCAGCATTGTGTAAATGACTATACTACCCAAAGCAATTTACAAATTGAATGCAATCCCTATCAAACTACCAATGGCATTTTTCACAGAACTAGAACAAAAAAATTCACAATTTGTATGGAAATACAAAAGACCCCAAAGAACCAAAGCAATCTTGAGAAAGAAAAACGGAGCTGGAGGAATCAGCCTCCCTAACTTCAGACTATACTACAAATCTACGCTGATCAAGACAATATGGTACTGGCACACACAGAAATATAGATTAATGGAACAGGATAGAAAACCCAGAGATAAACCAATGCACATGTGGTCACCTTATCTTTGACAAAAGAGGCAAGCATATACAATGGAGAAAAGAGAGCCTCTTCAATAACTGGTGCTGGGAAAGCTGGACAGTTACCTGTAAAAGAATGAAAGTAGAACACTCCCTAACACCATACACAAAAATAAACTCAAAGTGGATTAAAGACCTAAATGTAGTAAGGCCAGACACTATAAAACTCTTAGAGGAAAACATAGGCAGAACACTCTATGACACACAGGCAGAACACTCTATGACATAAATCACAGCAAGATCTTTTTTGCCCCACCTCCTAGAGAAAGGGAAATAAAAACATAAATAAACAAATGCGACCTAATGAAACTCAAAAGGTTTTGCACAGCAAAGGAAAACATAAACAAGATGAAAAGACAACCCTCAGAATGGGAGAAAATATTTGCAAATGAAGCAGCTGACAAAGGATTAATCTCCAAAATTTACATGTGGCACATGCAGCTCAATATCAAAAAAACAAACAACCCAATCCAAAAATGGGCAGAAGATCTAAATAGACATTTCTCCAAAGAAGATATACAGATTGCCAACAAACACATGAAAGAATGCTCAACATCATTAATCATTAGAGAAATTCAAATCAAAACTACAATGAGATATCATCTCACACCGGTCAGAATGGCCATCATCAAAATATCTACAAACAATAAGTGCTGGAGAGGGTGTGGAGAAAAGGGAACCCTCTTGCACTGTTGGTGGGAATGTAAATTGATAAAGCCACTATGGAGAGCAGTATGGAGGTTCCTTAAAAAACTAAAAATAGAACTACCGTATGACCCAGCAGTCTCACTACTGGGCATTTACCCTGAGAAAACCATAATTCAAAAAGAGTCATGTTCATTGCAGCTCTATTTACAATAGCCAGGACATGGAAGCAACCTAACACCCTAAGTGCCCATTGACAGATGAATGGATAAAGAAGATGTGGCACATATATACAATGGAATATTACTCAGCCATAAAAAGAAACGAAATTGAATTATTTGTAGTGAGATGGATGGACCTAGAGACTGTCATACAGAGTGAAGTGAGTCAGAAAGAGAAAAACAAATACCGTATGCTAACACATATATATACAATCTCAAAAAAAATAAAAATAAAAAAGGTCATGAAGAACCTAAGGGCAGGACGGGAATAAAGACGCAGACGTAGAGAATGGACTTGAGGACACGGGGAGGGGGAAGGGTAAGCTGGGATGAAGTGAGAGAGTGGCATGGACATATATACACTACCAAACATAAAACAGATAGCTAGTGGGAAGCAGTCGCATAGCACAGGGAGATCAGCTTGGTGCTTTCTGACCATCTAGAGGGGTGGGATAGGGAGAGTGGGAGGGAGACCCAAGAGGGAGAGGATATGGGGATATATGTGTACATATAGCTGATTCACTTTGTTATACAGCAGAAACTAACACACCATTGTAAAGCAATTATACTCCAATAAAGATGTTAAAAAAGATATATCTAAGTGGAGTAAAATCCATTCTCTTCTGGAGCTATAAATGGTTATGATTAAATGAATCTGTTAATATATCCTAAGTAGACATTGACTCAAATGGTTCTTTTCCCCTTAAGAAAAGAGACTAAAGTTAATTTTGACAGATCTGGCAATTATCTGATAACTGCCAGCTTATTTTGTTAAAAACTACCCAATAGCAAGAAACTTTGATTATCAGAAATCTTATCTGTAAAAAGCCATATAGTGGCACACTAAAGGGACAGTGATGATAACCTGAGAACCAAATTTTGCTCCAAGAAGAGAAGGACCGTCACCAGCAAAGCCCATTAACTATTCCCTGGGATTAAAAATAGAGAATCTGTGTAATAAAATAAAGTTTAACCTTTTATTTTTTCCCTTTGTGTTTAGTCTAGTTTGACTTGCACATAGTGTATATCATGCAGAGGCCTTGCACTTGGCCCTTCAGACCAGAGTCCCTTGTGTGAAACGGTGCCGACACCTCAGATTGGTGGGCTGTGGCAGCAGCATCGCGAGTGACCTCCTCAATCCAAGATGGCGGCGGCAGGCTGTGTGCAGAGACGCTGCACCCGTGCCGGGCACTGCCATCTGAAACCTGAGCAGCACGCCTGCGCCTGACCCACGAGAGCTCCGCCTCCTCCTCGCGGAAAAGAACCCTACACAGCATCCCTGCCCACAGCCTGTCAGGGAGAGTATACTTTAGAGCGCGAGCTCGCACCTCTCCATTTTTGATGAAAGAATAAATCTCTCCTTTGCTTCTGAACCAAACTCCGTCTTGTTCTATTGGCACAAGTGATAGCGGGCAGAAGGAGCCTTGTTGGGGACCGACTCGGGAGGGTCCTTAATAGGTCAGTGAAGAAATTCAGGGCCAAAGTGAAAACATTCCCTGGCCAGATAGGTGGTGGTCTGCTAACCCTCATAACTAAGAAATGAGAATGGAGATTGTTTTCCCCTAAGTCTTGGTGTAGAAGACTGATTATTATTAACATTTGCACAAGACTTTCACATTTTGTTAGGTGCTTATAACACAACAATGAATTTTAAAGCGGGACCAGGAGAGAAAAATGAGGTAAGAGGTCAAAGAAGGAAACGGCATTTCAGCGCTTTGACTCTTATTGCCAGGTACAGTTTTTCCCAACTCTCAGAGTCCTGTTAAGTCCTCTTGAGAAGGAAATTGGACCATGGCTTTCTCCTAACATCATTTATTCTTATTCTGTGCCTTAGATTGTCAAATACCCCAACTGCCTCCCCTCCCCCCATCCCCACCCCTGCCCAGATGGCTTAGTCACTAAGGTCAGTTTATAAGTAGTAATGGAATGGTGATAGGAAAGACCAGTGGTTGAAACTAAACAGTTGTTTTACTAACTAGAAAGGCTGAAAATATGGGGAAAGTTTTTAATAAGACCCACAGTGTGAACTCAAATTTGTGCACAAGTGAATAAGCCTGTGTCAATGGTTGTCACTGTACCACATAGTGCTGTTCTTGTGTAAGGGCTCACATACTGGTGAGACATCACTCTCTGATGGTGAAAATTGGACAGCTATATAAAGTTAACATCCTATTTTAATGAGTCTAAAAGGTGCTCAAGGCATTATAGAATTTCAATGAAAAAGGGAAGTCTTGGGGTTTTGAGAAATGACTCTATCAGGATCCAAGTCTAGGAGTTATAAGGCTAGTTGTAAAACACATTCCAAAAATCGTAAGCTGGAAGTTGTAGATGAAACCCAGCCCAAAGACAAAGAGATTGGGCTCTGATGGTAAGTTTTAAGACACGTGATCCCTAATGTGAAAGAGCCATTTTCTTTCTTCTGGCCCTTTGCTTCGGATCAGAAAACACGCAAGAGACTGAGGAGATTTGGTCCCCATAGCTGTGAGAAATGTAGTCACATTTATGGAAAGTCAGAGCAGTACTCGAATTGGTTGGTTTCACGATGCTCCCTGAACCCAAGTCTTAGCAGGGAAAGAGTTAGAAGATGGCCTTTATCCTGACTGTGGTGTTCCTGTGGAGTAAGAAAGGGTGTATTTAGAGCCCTGACAGTACATTCCTGAAATTCTGCCTGATTTCTGATCCCCCGATTCCTAACCTAGGGGATGCAAAATGTCTAGAAGGACACTGAGAGGATACTTATGAAGCAGTTGAGTTTATATAGTTCCTTTTTGCTTGCTTTAATGAAAGTTTATTTTCTTTGACTTTTTCATAGAAAGTACTTTCATTACCCTTCATAGTCATGTTTTTGTATTCAGTATACCACTTGTTTCCTATGGTTTCTCTCTTGAAGAGACAACATAGCAGATAGCCTAAAATTATTTCCCTTACCTAGAGGCAGCTACCCCAGAACTAAACTCTGAATGAAGCACAAAAATTTTTCCCAAATGAAGCGCAAAAATTTTTCCCAAAGTCATGAGATCATGAAGTCCTGAAAATGTGAAGGGTCTCATGATAATAAAGTCCCTCATTGAAAGAGGGGAGGGATGTCACCATTCTTATTGTGGATGGGAATCCCAATAAACGACAATAGAGAGGGCAAGATAGCAAAAAGGAGCCTGTGACATCTAACGTTTTCTTTTTTTGCGGTACGCGGGCCTCTCACTGTTGTGGCCTCTTCCGTTGCGGAGCACAGGCTCCGGACGCGCAGGCTCAGCGGTCATGGCTCACAGGCCCAGCCGCTCTGCGGCATGTGGGATCTTCCCGGACCGTTGCATGAACCCGTGTCCCCTGCATCGGCAGGCGGACTCTCAACCACTGTGCCACCAGGGAAGCTCTCTAATGTTTTTAAATATTTATAAATTAAGACTTTGAGGATTATCAGAATCAGATCAGTTTTGAACCATTTAAGCTAATGAAATTTCATCTAAGCCAAAGACGTGGTTAAGACACCCTTCAGAGCTAGAATGGATACATTTAAATTCTTTATGCCATTTACTAGTTATGTGACCTCTGGCAAGTTATTTAATCACTCAGTTTCCTTATCAATAAAATGGAGACCACAATTGAATTAACCAAATTAGGTAGATTATATGAATCAATATATAGAAAGTTCTTAGAAAAGTGCCCGGTGTTTCACATTAGTGAATACTATGTAAGAGTTAACTTTATTATAATTGACTAGTTTCTAAGACCAGATCTTAAGTTCTACTAGGTCAGTTATCACCTGAATTACTAAAATGCCTCCCTGTCTAAGGTCAGCCTTCTGCAAAGTATGAGGAAATAGGGCCTAAATTGTAGGCTTAGTATGATGGTCTTATATATATATATATATATATATATATATATATATATATGTATATATAAAAATCCAAATAGGTACCCGTTACTATTTTTATCATTATTATTTTTTTATAATCTCAATGCATGCTACTTAGTGTTTTTTTTTTTTTTCTTTTAGCGATTTAAAAAGAGTGACTAATTCTTCAGTACCATTTAATGAATTCACACATTTGCTTACTCTGGAAAGTATGCAATTGTGTTTACTAAAACATATGGATGTTTACTATAAATGCTTCATTCCTAGGATCTGCTTTCCCATGTGCATATCAGGCATAATGATAATATTTTAACCCTAGTAAAGTAATGCATGTTATATCAATGTGTATGATGCGCTTCACAAGATCATTTTCATCCTCATGTTAATTATTGGAGTAAAATGCAAATATTTAATTGAATGTAAAAATTGATCCTTTACATATTTATCTGCTTTCTCTACTCTCAGTATATTTAGTATGATTACTACGAGCATAATTTCAACTGACTTCTATGAAAAAGGTTTCACAGTTACCTGAAGTAACAGCCTGCAGTCGTCATTATGGAAAGCCCCCAAAAGGAACTTGCAAAATCTTGGGAGGATTTCCTAAATCTTATGAAAAAAAGAAAGAAAGAAAGTAAAAGCAGATTTCTCCTCAAAAAGAAATTTGAAAATGCAGTAGTAAAAACCAAGGAGTTCTTAATCTACTGACATTTTAAACTCTTACTATACCTAGATTTTTCTTTCATTGTTCACTTTATGTTATTATGTATCTCATTTCAATAGTACTTAAAAATTGCTGCATATTCTTAAGCCACAAAAACAGATGAAAATTGAGATGTAAAATGTTTGTACTTTAAAAGTACTTGCAAAATGGTTTCTTTGAAGGGTCACACACCAACAAAGGATAAAATTAGTGCATCAAGAGAAGCTGGAATACAATATGGTGTGGCTCACCACTAGAAAATATGATTTTATTTCTATCAAAATGTATCTTGAAAACTTCACGGATTATACATCTCTTTTCAATGTATTGTTTAGAGGATAAAGGACAGAAATACTGATGAAAAATTAATGGGTCAAGACAGGTTTTGTGAAACCCAGGTCTTGCTGTTAATATGTTCATAAATAATATGTGAATGTTACAGCCCAACAATTTTTTGCCCTATTCAGGATACTGTAAGCCAAAATATTTTACATAAAATGCATGTTTTTTTTTTTTTTTCTTGCCTTCTTTTTCTGTTTTGTTATCTTCAGGTTATACTGTGTTTTTGATATTATAGCAACTTGGACTTTGCACCACTAAATGTAACTCTATAAAGGGCCTCTGATACTGTACTTTGTTATATTTATGTTTTTAAAATATAAAAACAATATACCCTTGAGGGTAAACAAAAACTCAGAATTGCATGATTTCAACTCATTTGCAATGTGACTTGTTTGACATTACATATAGTATAATTATATCACTCGTAAAACAGAATATTTACAATCCTTGTACTACCTCTAAAATCTCAAGAATTTTAACACTTGAATTTCATGACATCTTAAGAAAATATGTTGGCTTAATGGCCACCTAGCCTAACCTGGGATTTTCATGTAATTTTAAAAGTTCTGGGCAAAGACAAGAGAATAAAATTACTTAACTAGGAGTCATTAATATGTAATAACCTTATTGTTTTTTGATTTTGGAAGAGTGCCCTATGAAAACTTACCTATATATAAGAATGATCAGAGATGATCCTATAATATTATTTATAAACTTTCTTACAATAATCTATATTAGCAATTTTCACCAAAAATATCTTTCACCAAAAAATTTTATCCTTGTATCCTCTTTTGGACCTCCTTCAATGGGTCATAGTTATTCTTGCATCCAATATCAAATTATACAGACACTTTCACACAAACATATTCATAAACAAAGCAAATTGAGAAATATGTCAAAGTTAATGTGGGTTATTGTATATTTTAAAAATGCCTGGGAATTCCCTGGTGGTCCAGTGATTATGACTCAGCACTTTCACTGCTGAGGGCGTGGGTTCAATCCCTGATCAGGAACTAAGATCCCACAAGCTGCACGGTGCAGCCAAAAAAAAAAAAAGCCTGAAAGATAAAACTAAAAAAAGAACTACTAATACAACTGTGGAAGATCTCACCGTGTTTTCCATGGACTCTCCTATCCATCAATATTCAGCGAAAGCTGAAAACAATCATTCCATAAAATCTTCTCAAAATCCAAAATATTCTGTTTCTTTCATGTGAACCTCAATAGTACTTACTGTCTCTTTTTTGTCTTCAGAAGATGAGTTCTACTTGTGTTGCTACCTAACTTGCTGCGTAGTTTTAGGCAAGCCACTTAACGTCTCTGAATTACTATTCCTTAATGTGAAAATTTGGTTAAAAATATTGGTCTCTGTCTATCTCACAGGATTGTTGTGAAGATCAAATGAAGATTATATACACTAAAACATGTATATATAGTTTATATACACAGTATTTAGCTAGACACATAGCATTAGATGCAAATAATTTTTCATTCGTAGAAAGTAACCTATGGCTCCTCATCTTTTTTTTTTTTCGCGGGCCTCTCACTGTTGTGGCCTCTCCCGTTGCGGAGCACAGGCTCCGAGCGCGCAGGCTCAGCGGCCATGGCTCACGGGCCCAGCCGCTCTGTGGCATGTGGGATCTTCCCGGACCGGGGCACGAACCCGTGTCCCCTGCATCGGCAGGCGGACTCTCAACCACTGCGCCACCAGGGAAGCCCGGCTCCTCATCTTTTATAGACACTTACTTCTGTTTTATTTATTTATTCTGCAAACCTTTATTGAACATTCTCATTCTGAGTGATGAATGTATGGTAGAGCTGTCCATAGGGAATGCTGCAGGTGAGATGTCTGGAAAGTAGAGGTATCTAGGTCTTACTTTCTGTGCCAGTCCTTGCTGTTGAACTGCCTGAGATTTAATCAGGTGCTGTAACAAGAGGCTGTGCAAGGTCCATACTAGGTGCTTGGGGGTGGGAGGGATGAAATTCAACCTCCTCTCTGTTGTGCCTCAGGCCATATGTTCTGGCAAGCAAGAGAGGTTCTGTATCTGCTTGGAGCTCGGGGTTCCTTTTTTCATTCTTCAAAAGCCAGAGTGTGAGATAACCCTGTGTCTCTTTCCTTGGGATCATCTCTATTGTCTTCAGGTGAAATAGGATTATTCTTAGCCCTGTAAGAAGTGCCAGATCCTTTTTTTTAAAAAAATAAATGTATTTATTTATTTTTGGCTGCGTTGGGTGTTTGTTGCTGGCTTTCTCTAGTTGTGGCTAGTGGGGGCTACTCTTCGTTGTAGTGCGCAGGCTTCTCATTGCGGTGGCTTCTCTTGTTGCGGAGCACGGGCTTCAGTAGTTGTGGCATGTGGGCTCAGTAGTTGTGACTCACGGGCTCTAGGGCTCAGGCTCAGTAGTTGTGGCCCACGGGCTTAGTTGCTCCATGGCATGTGGGATCCTCCCGGACCAGGGCTCTAACCCATGTCCCCTGCATTGGCAGGCAGACTCCCAACTACTGCACCACCAGGGAAGCCCAGAAAACCCAGATTCTTCAAGACATGTTTTAGAGAGTTTTTCTCTAGGTCCTAACCATTTCTCAGACCACAATACAGGAAATTTGCCTGACCATATATTTCTAACATCCCCACAGATTCCATACATCTGAGAACTGCACCAGAGTCAAAACTCTGTCAACAGGGCATAGCACAGCACCTGGAGATGAGGTGACATGTCCTTCATCCTTTTGTGGACACTGACTTTCAGCTCTCAGGCTCAAAATATCACCCACATTTCAGAAACTTTCCTAACCCCATTTTTTCAGTTTCACTGTAAAATATTTGGGTTGAACTTCTCTGCCATTTATGCAAACTTCAACACAGAGTTCTGAAAGTGTGCTATTGATATGGCTTGGAAAGTTTTACATCTTGGATTGTACACAGAGAAAAGTTAAAATTCTAAATAGGAATGTCCAGTTAAGCTACAAAGGGATCTTTAACTATTGCCATATATTCTGTCCTTGAAAATCCTTATTTCCCATTCGTGCAAAATCATTACATAATCTAAGAATATAGAATTATTAAAGCACATAAATTCTAAAACTTGTGGCTTGTTTCTGGAAATAATTACATTGATTGAGGCACCGTGAATTTGAAGTAGAATGCTTTTGTGACTTGCTGCAGGAGAAAACTCTTAGGCTTCATAAATCTAAATTGAGTGACTGAGAAAAAAGAAAAGGTCTATAAAGCTATGAATACCTATTCTAGTAAAGGATGCAAAAATTTCAGTAAAGAAATAATTGGTAATCTTGAATTCAGTGACAGAAAATTATAATATGTCTCTTTTATGAAGTCTTTTGTGTGAAATATGGATGTGTTGAGGTTATAAAAAAAATGTTTACCAGCAGGAGCCTAAATCAACAGCTTTGAACATGATAGTTCAGAAATCAGCAGGGAGCCACTGTTCCTGAGATGGGCAACACTGACATTTATTTAATTTTTTACTTTCCCACTGTATCCATTTCATCTCTTGTCCTGCACCTCTCTACCTTTGTCCTTGGTTAAGACAAACAGTCATAGCGTTAAATCTGTCTACTACAGTTAATTACTTCAGTTCTGGGCTGAAGCGTTTAGTTGCAGCCCCTTCTCTCTATGGGTTTTGAAAACACAGTTTAACATTAGTTTGTATGGTGGTTGATGTACATCTTCAAACCATAAACACCATATCAAGTGCTCCAAGGAATAATGAAATATTAATTTCGAGACAAAAAAAGTAAGTGGCTTAAAGAAAAAGCTGTTGTCTATCCCATGAGTGGCTTTTAAGACACTGATATCTGTGCTTTGAACGTAAAAATTCTTAGCCATTCAAACCACAGGTAATGAGCCCTAAGTAACTGTCTACCCTCAACTGTGTAGCACACAGATTGAAACCACCAATCCTTTCTTTCTGTCAGAGCACAAATATGAAAAAAGCCTCCCTTTTCTTATCCACAGTCTTTTATTTTTTGACAACACTATGCCAATATAAAAGACCAGTTATTGTCTTATAAACAAGAAAACTGGAGAAAAGAAACACATCTAATGCTTAAAGAAATAGTAACAACCAAATATTTTGTGGTATGTATACATGTGGATTTGGTAATGCTTTTCCATACTTATTTCATTAAATACTTTACTTGTGAAAAGAAAACCCCAAATGCCAAATGGAAATCTTTTTCTCATTCATTCATACAATAAATATTTATAGAGCATTCTTTGTGAGTAAGGGTTGATACACAAATGATTTGCTCATCCAAAAATTTTTTAAAAATCATTAAAATAAAAATGGATAGAAATAAATTTTTGTTATAAGAAGTGACTTAAATACCACTGGCTCTCAATAGATATTGAGCAATGATAATAATTTCAAAAAGTAAAAAAGAAAAAAAAATACCTTTTTTGGCTATATGTTATTGGCCTTGAAATTAAAAGCTACATTCATAAGTGTTATACTAATTTGATGATGGCATCAGCTTTTTTTTTTTAAGTATTTTTTTTAATAGATCTTTATTGGAGTATAATTGCTTCAGAATACTGTGGTAGTTTCTGTTGTACAACGAAGTGAATCAGCCATATGCATACATATGTCCCCATATCCCCTCCCTCTTGAGCCTCCCTCCCATCTTCCTCATGTAGGAGGATGGGAGGGAGGCTTAAGGTCGTTGCAAAGCACGGAGCTGATCTCCCTGTGCTATGCTGCTGCTTCCCACTAGCTAACTATTTTACATTTGGTAGTGTACATACTACTCTCACTTCGCCCCAGCCTCACCCTCCCCTCCCGTGTCCTCAAGACGATTCTCTATGTCTAGGTCTTTATTCCTGCCCTGCCATTATGTTCATCAGTCCTTTTTTTTTTTTTTAGACTCCATATATATATATGTGTTAGCATACGGTATTTGTTTTTCTCTTTCTGACTTACTTCACTCTGTATGACAGACTCTAGGTCCATCCACCTCACTACAAATAACTCAATTTTGTTTCTTTTTATGGCTGAGTAATATTCCATTTTATGTATGTACTACATGTCCTTTATCCATTCATCTGTCAATGGACACTTAGGTTGCTTCCATGTCCTGGGTATTGTAAATAGTGCTGCAATGAACATTGTGGTACATGTCTCTTTTTAAATTATGGTTTTCTCAGGGTATATGCCCAGTAGTGGGATTGCTGGGTCATACAGTAGTTCTATTTTTAGTTTTTTAAGGAACCTCCATACTGTTCTTCATAGTGGCTGTATCAATTTACATTCCCACCAACAGTGCAGGAGGGTTCCCTTTTCACCACACCCTCTCCAGCATTTATCGTTTCTAGATTTCTTGATAATGGCCATTCTGACCAGTGTGAGGTGATACATCGTTGTAGTTTTGATCTGCATTTCTCTAATCATTAGTGATGTTGAGCATCTTTTCATGTGCCTCTTGGCCCTCTGTAAGTCTTCTTTGGTGAAATGTCTACTTAGGTCTTCCGCCCACTTTTCAATTGAATTGTTTGTTTTTTTGATACTGAGCTTCATGAGCTGTTTGTATATTTTGGAGATTAATCCTTTGTCCATTGTTTCATTTGCAAATATTTGCTCCCATTCTGAGGGTTGCATAACAAAGGAAACCATAAACAAGGTATCAGCTTTTTTTTTTTTTTTTTTTTTTTTGCGGTATGCGGGCCTCTCACTGCTGTGGCCTCTCCCGCTGCGGAGCACAGGCTCCGGACGCGCAGGCTCAGCGGCCATGGCTCACGGGCCCAGCTGCTCCGTGGCATGTGGGATCTTCCCGGACCGGGGCACGAACCCGCGTCCCCTGAATCGGCAGGCGGACTCTCAACCACTGTGCCACCAGGGAAGCCCAAGGTATCAGCTTTTTAATTTCACTACCAATTTTCCTGCAAAGCAGTAACTGTGAATGCTTAATTAACTCAAACAATAATTATTTGTAAATAGTTTGTGGAACTAGGGTAAGATGGGAAGGGGTATAGAGACAATGTATTGGGGGCAATTCTGATAAGGACTGACTGCAAGCTTTAGGACAATTCTTGAAGCCGAGAGATGCTGGTGGAAAAGCTGAGTAAGTACATGAACCAGCAACCTCTTAGAAAATCCTCAACGCAACACTATAAGAACATGGTGGAGAAACATCATTTAAAGAGTAAGAGCTTAAAGGGATCCCTTTTCTCATCAATAATTTTATAAAATATACATGGACCACATGGATTATATGCACACATTATGTTGAGGGACATGATGTCATGAGAATCTCTTCTGTTAACGTTCCCAGAACTCTTTGACAGAATCAATATTCATTTTCCTGATTCATTAAAAAATACATCTGTCTCCAATATAATGAAAGCTTACAGAACCAAGGTTTTTAAGCCTCTCCTACTTAATATTCAAGACCTGGATGGCCAAATAGGATAGATATCTTACTGATTGATTCATGGGCTTATCAAGTACCTTCAGCAAACTGTATTTAATGCTCAGGATTGGTATGTTATTCATAACTAGAATTACTATGAGAAAGATCCACCGTTTGACTTCACAGACAAAGCATGTTTATAATATTATATAGCCTGAGAAAACCCAGGCTATTCACGAATATATGATTTCTCATCACCATCTCTTTCAGATGGTTTAGTCTGCTCTTAAGGCTATGCTCTTTATTTTGTTGCTCTTCTACACTGGGGTTTGTTTGGCTTAAATGTTTATTTATTCCTAAGATGTTATGACAACCACTATTTTAATTTCTCTGTAGAGTTTCAATTTTTTTTTTTTTTTTTTTTTTTTTTTTGCGGTACGTGGGCCTCTCACTGTTGTGGCCTCTCCCGTTGCAGAGCACAGGCTCCAGACGCGCAGGCTCAGCGGCCATGGCTCACGGGCCCAGCCGCTCCACGGCATGTGGGATCCTCCCGGACCGGGGCACGATCCCGCGTCCCCTGCATTGGCAGGTGGACTCTCGACCGCTGCACCACCAGGGAAGCCAGAGTTTCAATCTTAATAGTCCCACTAGGAAGCCGATTGAGGAAGCAGGGCTTGAGTGTTGAATGATTACATCTGGAATTTTGTCCCACTACAGGTAGAAGCAACTGCAAATAGCAAAAGGAGGCGAAGTCTCAAAGAGAGCTGTACTGCATCCTCAGTATTAATCTCTGGTGAGACATTTGTCAATTTACATCTACAAACCAACTAGTGCTTCTATCGACACCTTCTCCAAGTTGCTACTTTTAGCATCCCTTCCTTCTGTGTCATGCACTGAACACAGTATGTCCTCAGATACATTTAGTACCATGAATGTAGCAGCGCTCAAAATATTATTAGTCTCTTGGAATAATGCACCTCAGCAACACTTGAAACTGAGCTAAAAATGGGATTTCTTTTTTTATCCAGAGTGTCAATGATTTCAACACCTGAGAGTTGTCTCTTTTCATTAACAAATATAAAAGTAAATGGAAAGAAATGTACGAATCTGGTGTGCGATGTTGACATTGGAGGAAGCTGTGACTGTGTGAGGGTAGGAGGTCTAAAGGAACTCTCTGTATTTTCTGCTCAATTTTACTGTGATGCTAAAACTGCTCTAAAAATAGTCTATTTAAAAAGGGGGAGGGAGTAATACTTCATTTATATAAATAGAGGTGACACATTTAATATATTATTTTAGAGATTTGGTTTCATGTTTCAGATTGATTTTATATTTGCCATCATTTACTGTTTAAGGTGCACTTATTAGTGAATTTAAGTCTTAAGCCAAACTTTTTCACCATTGTTTGCTGAATGCAGCTTTCTCTGAAGTTGTAATCACCATGCCGAAAATTGTAAGGATTTTATACATTATTTTTCAGCCTACACAGCTGAATGAATGAATGTAATAGGCAAGATTTTGAATTATAAAGATGGCAATGTAGAAATATCAGATTCTCGCTTTTGATATTTTTCTATATGTACTGTAATATGAAAAGGAAATGAATGGAAGAGAAAAAGTGTATGAGGAAGAAGGACACTAGAATAACTGAGAGATCAACCTTGTTGAAAAACATACCCAACATTGAAGACTGTGTTATTTTTCTGTTTCTTACATGTTCATAAATCTATCCTTATGTTTTATTCACTACTCAGTTAAAGACCTAATCTTTTTTTTCATATAGTGATCTAGAAGACACCAAATCTAAATCAGAAATGAGATGCAGTGCTAGAGCCTTAGAGTGTGTATAATGTTGAAAGCATATATGTAAATCAAACAATCTAACTCACTCATCAGAAAAAAAAAAGGATCATGGGTATACTTGCGTTGCACTCACCAAATAAAGCACCTGCTTTGGTAGGAGTAAAAACTTGTACAGACAGAATCTTTCTAATCTCCATCTCACATATATTTTGCATGGAACACTCAGGATTTAGAAACCAGAAAAACAATTCACAATGCGAGACTTGGTGTTCAGAATGTTGAACAAAGAATTTGAACTGTTCATTGCTCCACAAACAGAATTTTCAGAATCCCAGACAGCCAAAGCCTGGCACTCTGTGCAGAATGATGTGCTTGGATCTGAGAGAAGAAATTCAACAGCACTGACACAGTCTGTCTTCATGTGATAGCGTCCTACATGGCAAATGGATTTTTTTTCCCCCCAAAAAAGGTTTAATTTATTTTCCCAAAATATAGACTTCTTTTACATCCTCTTAAAATATATAGATTTTTTTTGCATCAGGTTTGTTTTTGTAAGGTAAGTGATTCAATCACTCAGGGACTCTGTCAGCAAAGGCTGTTTGAGGGATTCCTAAGTGCTAGAAGGTGCTAACTTGCATCTTCTGTAGCCCGGATTCACAGAGAAAATTAGATTCCCCCACACTATGGCAAAGATATTAGCTCTACACAACTAAAGTGTAGGGCAATTCTCTCTTCTCCCTGGCTCCTTTTCAAATAGGTTAGCAATAAAAGTTGTGTACATGAAGAGAGAATTAAATGCCATCTAATTCAGACTGCACTGGGGTATTCAATAGATTGTGGGAGGGGCCAGATTTCCTTAATATTCACAATAATAGTAGAATGTTAGAAATAATTTAAAATATATATTAAGAAATAGACTTCTATAGATTTGAAACTGGCTGCCCATCACCAGGGAAGAGAACAAAGCATGGGGATGTTGATACACATACAAACTGAAATAGGAGACCCTAGTCAAAGACAGCAAACAAAACCACAAAGAAACAGGAAAAGGGATAAAGCGGGAATCAATATGTAACCATGCAAAAAGAAAAGTTTGGATTTAAGTCTAAGCTGCTAAACACTGGATGAGCAGGTTTATTGTTCTCTTGAAAAAGAAATCGCTACTTCAGCATTTAAAGTGAGAATATACTCAAGAAGGCCCCTTTAGGCTTTGGCTATTTTCACAGTATCCTATTAAAACGTACCATTGCATACTAATGAAAGTAAACATAGAGGAGGTGAAGGGGAAGTTGGGGAGATTGAGAGAGAGTGACAGAGAGAAGTAGAGAGAAGGAAAGAAGGATCAAGCCTCTCTTTCAAAAAGAATTTAGAGTTTCTAAAAAGCAGAGTTCTCAAACCACTGAAGAATTCACTGTTGGTTTTTTTTCCCCTAAATTTTATAAGAGTAGAATAGCCCTAGAAGAAATCTCCTAGTGACAGTTTAAATAGGAACTGAGATAGAAGTTTGGAGGAAAAGAGAATGGAAAACAACAAATGTAAAACAAAAGCAAAATAAATATGCTAACTTAGTCAATCAAGGTGAGTTTGCGTGAATTATTCTAGCTTCTCTACAACAGTCAGTTTGTACCACTGCAGCTGCTTTTCTCAACTGCCTGTGGCATTAACTTTTAAAACTTTAATTTTCCAGTCAGATGCCAAGCATACCTGAGTTCACTTATGATGGGCATGATTAGCCATGCTTGTTAGGCATAGTAACCATGGGGTCTTTACTGCAATGAGGAATTAAACTTTAAAAAGTCATTCTGATTTACAACTATACAAATTCTCACAACGTGGTAATAAAGAGGCTACATGATGAAACCTGACAGGATGTTAAGCTTATTGCACAAGTGTGGACAGCTGAAGAGGCAAGAAATAATACAGTTGTCACTGGGCTGTTTCACCTCAACATGGAGCAAACAAAAAGAGCGTTGTTAATCAGTTCAACTCTTTGGCTGGATAATCCTAAACCAGTAATTGATAAATGGGAAAACCATACGACCTCAACTCTGTGATTCATAAAACACATGAATATTCATACCATCTCCTTTGGTCAAGAGGCATTCTACATGCTTCTGGGCAGGCTTTGAAAGAGGAATACAAATAGTTTCTTGCTCAGCAGTAAAATACTGCCTCCCCTTGCAGGCCTATTTTCTCCTATTAAAAGTGAAGTTTAGCAATACACAGAGGACAGTAAACACAGTAAATGAAGGTAAATGACAAATGGTTCCATAGGAAGTGCTGTACTTTAGCTTTTTCATACTGCTGCATTTGGAAAAATATTAAATCCTTAAAGGAAACTGAAGACTTACACTACCAGAGAAATCGTGCTGGCAATATAACATATTCATCCTGGAAAAACGTACTCAAGCCCTGCATTTATGAGAATCATTTCTTTCCCACCCCACCAAATCTTAATATCTGAATTACTGATACTCTTTATACAAATAGTAGATTTTGGACAATATATAAAAATAATTTTCAGTATAATGTTGATATAAAATATTCTGCTTATTCTTAATAAAATCCATTTTAAAAGTACATAAAAATAAAGTTTATGGTATTTGTATCAATTAATTTTATCTTTAAAAATATATCTAAATTATAGTGAAATAAACTCAAGGCACATATCAACAGAAATTTGTGCACTAAGGCATATAAGTTAATATGTTATAAATATGAGTATACTTTAAGCACATTTGTAGTTTTAGACCTTGTGGGAAGCCATTCATATAAAATGAAGAATTTGTTCAGTTTTCTCTCTTGTAGAAACTGATTTTAATATGTGACTTTTCCTTAAATCAGAGCACCTGTTGCTATACCTCATTTATGATATAAATATCATGGATTATTCCAGACTTCAAAGATAAAAGCAGAGGAAGAACCAAAATTTAAGGAAAATAGTGGTGTATTTTGTTATACAAAAATATCAAATAGTCAATATAAGGATACTCTTCAACATTATTTAGAATACTAGTAAAGGCTAACCAAAATGACCATTGCAAAATAAGGACTGATAAGATATACTCATGAATGGAATTCCAGGCAGCAATTAAAAGTCATAGCTTGAAGAGTAAGTAATGATATGTACAAGGTCTCATGTTATAATATATTTATAAAAATGGGTTGGGGCTTCCCTGGTGGCGCAGTGGTTGAGAGTCTGCCTGCCAATGCAGGGGACACGGGTTCGGGCCCTGGTCTGGGAAGATCCCACATGCCGCGGAGCGGCTGGGCCCGTGAGCCACAATTACTGAGCCTGCGCGTCTGAAACCTGTGCTCCGCAACGAGAGGCTGCGATAGTGAGAGGCCCGCGCACCGCGATGAAGGGTGGCCCCCGCTTGCCACAACTAGAGAAAGCCCACGCACAGAAACGAAGACCCAACACAGCCATAAATAAATAAGTAAATTAAAAAAAAAAAAAAGGGTTAAAATCACTTATGCAGTGTGATCCTGATATATGTGTACGTATGTGTAATTAATCTATATTATCTATATATATAATTAATCTACATGTTTGGGGGATTTTTCAATCCCCAGACTCTCCCCTGTAGTTTTTCTCAAACATATTAATTCTGCCAGATCACTCTGCTCCAGTCCTTAATTTCTGTTTAATAAGAGTTTGATTTTAAATTGTCCTTTTTTGTGTTAGTTTTGTTTCTCCAACTAAATCATATGCAATTTGAAGATAGGGAAAATTTATATATATAGTGTGTATGTGTGATTCTAACAATGTACTGCATGTAACAGTCAACATACTCTATTTGTGATTGTTCTTTGAATTTTCTATTATTTGGATTTTAATGAAATTTAAAAAGTAATTCTTCTGGCACAACCCACGGGGAGAAAAAATTTCTCCATCATGAATGACATCCTTTTTGTCTTCACACTCCATCAAAAAATAGAAAATTTTAAAGCAGTACAGTGATCCATTTTTTGTTTCACTGATAACTTTTCTACAAATTTTATTTTACATACAAAATGGAAATAACTTTTCCTAATAGGTAATTTAAGCTTTTGCATAAAATATAACCAACTTCGAGGAAGTAAAGTCTCTTATTAATTCCTACTCTTCACACCATTAGTTTGCTGTGTAATTTCTAGACTCTACTCAATTGTATGTAAACCTCCGCCACCCAACATTTTCATATGAAAAATTTCAAACATACAGAAACGTTGAAAGTATTCTACAGTAAACACCCAAATACACATTACTTAGTTTCTACAATTAAATTTTACTATATTGTATCTTAAGCTTTTAACATGTAAGAAAAATCATGTGTCTTATTTCTTAATCATTAAATGACTTTCATTTTACTGGCATGCAAAGTATGTAATGAAAAGGAATCTTAACACAAGAAGAGAAGTGTCATTTATATTTTTTCCTGGTTCTCTGAGGACTTCAGACTAGGAGTGAGAAAGAGGCTTGAACTGGAACAGATTGAAAGCTTGACAGAAAGTGAAACGTGTGTCCTGTCTCCTTAAAGAAACCCCAAACCAAAAACAAAGAAGCAGAAAAATTTCCTGTGTGTTAAATTTAAAATAGGTGGCAGCTGATTACTTTCCCGAGCTTTGTTTCCATAAACATTGCCAGCATCTACTGTTATCTTGCAGGTGCAGCCTGAGAGGATGGCTTGTAAGCGTTGCAAACTTTACATCCAGTTCTATCACCATCAGACCAAGAAAGGAGTTAACAGTTTTCTACAATTGCTCACTTACGCATTTGCTGCCACAGGTTTGTCTACAAATTGCATAACAAATCTCCAGACTCTAGAACAAACATTCTAGAATTCTGGAGTAAAGATTTATAGCCCCTAGTAAAGTCAATGACAGATAGTTAAATATAGTGAGCAAAGAAATGGAAAACTTTAAAAAAGTCTTCCTATTTTTAACACAGCACAGTGCTTTAAGTTTAAAATATCCATTCGATCCATTTTAATCTATAAAATGACGTTAATACAATACCCATCACAAACATATCTTGAGGTCAAAATGATATAACATTTAAAGCTTGTAATCTAGTGACTGACTGTCATATAATAGTCAATATATCACAGTATTTGCTACCTAGTGCTATTCTCCTTATTTTCGCAGAGAATTAAAGTGACAATTTGCTGTAATTATACTGTATTTCTAAAAAAATAGGTAACTATATGGATTATATATACAAATATAAACATATGTTTAAATTGTTTTATCAAAATATATAGGTATCCCTTCCAGTTAGACTATAAATATTCCAAGAACTCTAAACTGTGTTTAGAAATAGTGTATATATTAGGATGGAATGTCACAAATTAGTTGTGCTTTGGGGAGAGAGAGAGAAAGGGAGACTCACATAGAAACACTTTATTCCTTCATTCAGCAATGAAAGTGGTTCAAATTCTAGCTACTAAGGCACTACATGTGGCAGGCTTATGAACAGTGTAAGATGCCACAGATGCAAGAATTTACCATGTTATCGTGAGAATTATATTCTACCTTTCAGAGTTACCAGGACCTAGTGAATTCAGGACAAGATCTTTAGAAGAAATTATATATATATGAAATACAAGAAATTATATATAAAAAATTATATATATTTTCACACACTTTCAAGATCATAGTTTATTTATTACTTTAGATAAAAAGATAGTATATATATACATATTAGGGAACCCCATATATATATATATATATATATATATATATATATATATGGGCTTACTTACAACTATGCACTTTAGTCCTATTTCACATTTTGATCCAAATACAGTCTTTTAACAATAACATTATTTTTTCTTTAACCAATTTCCCCTTTAACCATCACTCTGAATGATTGTTTTTAAATTAATAGTAATAAAGTATTTAAGAGGAAACATTAAATATTTTTGGTTTTAATTCTTTAACTTTTGTTAAGTTTGAAATTTCCTTATTCTTTCTGATTTAATTTGTTTAGGAGTGAACATGACCCCCTGGAGTTTGAGAAAATTACAAGGACTGTCCCAGAAATGCTTATGAACCAACTGAGATTGTGTTTAACTTTTAGTGATGAGGATTTAAATATTTGCCCAAAGATTTAGGTACATAACTGGGAGAAAGCTATAATACTGAACTTTCAGACATTTACTTACTAAAATTATAACAGACATTATTAACTGACATTTAATGTGAACAGCTCTGGGCAGATCCAGACTCAACCTATTTTTGTCCGTCAACACTTTGCTGACAGGTTTAATGGACACCTTTGTAAATTATTTTAACTGGTATTAACAATACCGATCCTTAAGCCCCCTCAAACCTTATCCCACAGATTGACTTCCAATAGATTAACTGAATTTAGCAGACAAGAGCTGCCAAATCATTAGCATTTCTTTACATTTCAGTTTTGGCTTTATGCTAATATGTCAATGTTTACTTTAAAACTAAACCCGATCTCTGCAAAATATTTTTAGTCCATGTGCCAATAACGTCTCACGCTATGGCACAGGTAATTATAAGTAATGGAAATCGGCAGTGATAAACTTGCTTTATAATAATCTCAGAGATGCTAGCAGTACGTGGAACACATGCTTTTTCAATCCATTATTAAAAACATCTGATACATCTGTGAGACCTGGAGTTTCCCCCCCCCCGCTCCGCCCCCTCTAGTGTTCTGAGTACTCGGAACAGTTACAACTACAACATTTTGAGAGGCAGATTTTTTTTCTTTAAACACAAAACCATGAAGGAAGCTTTTACAGGAAGTAACAAATACTCCTAAATGACATTTCATTAAAAATGTGTTCCCTTGGAAAGTGGACAGAACTAAAAGCCATGATTTTACTTGGCAGAGAAAGTGGTACAGCAGGCAATGTGTGAAACTAAGGAGCATCAAAATCTACTTTGCCATGGATGTGAGCAGCATTCTGACCTAGAAAATAAAAAGGCAAAGGAATTTTACATGCACTTTGATATCTTCTAAACTAAAATTTCAGTGGAATTCCCATTTCAAGCAAAGAACAAACAGGAAATGCAGACAATTGTATAAACTATGTTAGTATAAAACTACCAGATACATTCTTGGTTTCAGTTTTTAAATATCTTATGTCATAACAATAAAAACTAAGTGTTTCTTTTCTTTTTTTTTTAAGAAAAGTAAATTTGGTTATGCTCTATGCTAAATATGTCAATTTTCAACTCTGGTTAGATCAATGACAGTATGTCAGTTTTTTCCTCGTATACCTTTTTCTTCTATTTCCCCCCTTTCCTTTTCTTTTTATTTCTATTATTTTTCTTTTTTTCTGTTTTTTCTTTGTGTTTTTTTTGCCAAATCAGATTTAGCTAAAGCTCCAGTACATGTTAATTGTTTCTGTGATTAATTGAAAAATAATAAGAAAATTTTAAAAGTTGTAAGCACAGTGGCCAAAATAATACTTTAGGTCATTCTTACCTAAGACATCTGCTTTTAGCTATTCTTACCCAAAGGACAAATGATTAATGAGTCGTTTCCTTCTCTTCTAGATAGAAGCATACGCAAATCATCTTTCCTCTTGCCCCCTTCTAGGTCCTAAAAAAGGAGATTAAAATTGTCATTGAAAAATCTTATGCCTGTGACAAGTTTTAACATATTCAATAAGAGTTTGCAAAGCAGAGTTAAAACTCTACTGGGAATGGCATTGCCAATTTGTTTTTCAAGGTTACTTTCTCTTCATCAAAAACTGTAAAATAATAATGAAGAAGAAACTGCTTCCCATTAAGGAAAGAATAAGATCACTCATCAGTTTTACTGCTCCCCTACTTGAACTTTCTCTTGGTTTGAAGGTAATGCTGCTGGCTCCTGTTTCTGTAAAAATTCTTTGCTTCACATTCCCTGTAAACAGAAAAGAGCCATAATTACACCACATTTGATCCATATCAAAGCAAGTGACCCATGTATCGATTTACATAAAGTAAAGCATATAGAACATTTTTGCTTTTCACCCTTACTTCACCACTTTCTAAGGAAAGTTTCCTTTTACATACTTCATTTGAATACAAAACGCTCCCGTTGAAATTTGTGATGTTAAACAAACCATACCAATCATTCAACTTTTTAATTAAGGATTCAGTGTTCCATCCCTTTTCTGACATTAAAATTCAGGTGCAGTCATTAATCTTTCTAAACGAATTCACCTGTGGCTAATACTGATGTATTTTCTATGAGGCTTGTCATGGGCTGCATGCTGCATGCATAGCCACTCCACAGTTAATTACACAGGGGATTATCGTTAGCGTCATAAAGATGAAGCCTTGCTAGCAGCATTATAGAGAAGTTTCTTTTTCTTTCTCCCTCTTCCCCCTTTTTTTGGAGCAATGCCCTATTTCATTTTAACATCCAAATGGGTGTTTAAGAATAAACACATCGTGTTTACCTCAATGGCAGGCTGAAGATAGAAGTCAAGGAAAAAGAAGGTAGGCATGAAGGGATACCTAGTTTAGAGTTTTGTTATGACAAACTAATTTGTAAGATACAGCCCAAACCATAAAACGCTGAGAATAATATAAATAAAATGTACTTTTTCAGTTTTAGGCACCTTGATTAAATATATAAAATAGATTGTTTTTCCCTGAATTCGTGACTTGAATGGTAGCTCATATGCCTACATTCAGAAAACCAAAAGAAAAAGATTTGCCAGTTTTAGTAAAAGACCATTTGAGATATGTAATGAGTAAAACTTACAGAAGAGTTCTTTTCAAAAAATATAAAGTAACTTTACAGTCTGAATTAACAACAATAAAAAAATAATCAAAAACAAAAGATAAACAAAAACCAGGACAGCAAGTTACATGCGTTTTACTTCAGCAATTTAGACCAATCATATATAGCAATTCTATGTACTTATACTTTGTTAGAAATAAAATCAGAATGATTTTTTATAGTCACACATTGAACTTTAAATACATACATTCTAGTTGCAATTGACTGATAATTTTCTTTGAACTTGTTATCCACAGTATAGTACTGAGTATAGTACATTCTCAGAAAATAGAGAAAAATGTGTAAATATAAAATACAGGTGAAATTAAGTGAAAATATAAGAGGTACATAAGCTTCAGTTAAAGACAACTTAAGATTACTTTAACCAACAACAATCTTAGTTAGAGTCTGAAATGCCATCCGATACATTACAGTAAGGGAGAAATTAGGACAAAAGAAGCTTTAAAAAAGCCTAGCTGCCATCAAAAGAACAGAAAATGTAAGGTTTTTTTTTTTTCCAATTTCTTTAATGTGGATTAAACATTTTAATTTTTAACAAAATATGGAAGAATAGAATTTTTATTATACCTTTTGATACCATTATATTTAGAAATATGAAGGAATTGTTCCTGTCAGAAATTTAGGTATTTCCAAAATCTAAGCAATTGCCTGTACTTAAAAATTTTATCTATGGTTGGCAGCAAGTAGATGCAGCCACATTGTTTTTTTGTTTTGGATAATGAAATGAAATCTATTTTTAATCCACTAGGAGATGATCAATTTGACTGTTTTGCTTCACCAAAAAGCAGCTTCTTTTGTTTTGAGTAGACATGAACTGATTGCTAAACTTAAAAGATTAATTAATGATATTTCTCACAAAGTTTTCAATTTCTTCACATTAAAAATTTAAAGTGCAAACACATGACATTCCTGAGTTTTTGATTTATCTACCCACTTGAAAACTATGATTATACTTTGCTTTTTTGTTTCTTAAGTTCTTATGTTTCTAAAGACATGTTTCTATAAAAAATAGATCATGAGATTTAGGCATATAATTCGATTTAAATTGATTATAACAATAATGGAGTAATGCTGTGGTAGACACTGAGCCTCTCAGTGGACAATCTTTTACTAGCATCACTGCCTTTGTCGTGAATGATCTGAAATGGAACAAAATATCTTTCATGGGCCAGATAGTTTGCATTTAAGAGTTTGGTCACTAAAGTCCATCAGCAGAGTTTTCTCCCCCATGCCAATGTGATTGTGAACAACCAGGCCCTAGGACGTGATTGTGTTCCTTGTTCTTTTGATTAGGTGCATGGTGATAACTTAAATGGATTCTCTTCTATGACTTCCTTATGTTTCCTAATGTTTTACATTCATGTGTTCTGAAGAATGTCTGATGTTTTCTTTCTTAGTGCATAAAATGCTAACAAAGTTAAATTAATAATACAACCACTATGAAATACAAAAACTTTTTTAAGTAAGAATAAAATTATTTTTACCCACTCAACTTTTCTTTAAAGCTTTCAAACTTGATGGGAAATTTTTTTGAGATTTCTGTTTAAGTTATATAAGTATATTCCAAAATATACTTTTAAAATCATGACTTTTCATATCATTCCTAATGTGGTAGGCATTTATACCTTTCAGATATTACTTCATACCAACTGCTTTTATCATTTTTTTTCATAAAAAGTTATCCTCAAAGCAATCTTCACAAAAAAGTCTTGCTTTTCATCCTCACAATTTAATATAAAAATTATTACTCTCTTGATGGACATTAAATTTGAATTAATCTGCAAAAGGAAATAGAGGGAGTATAAGAAGATAAGTGTGCTTGGATAATGAGGTTTTCAAATTTTGTGGTATTTACTATTTTCTTACCCCTGTTAGATTTAGTGCTGATTGTAACTATACCTTTAAAAATTTGGTTTTCTTCTTGCTTTAACTTAAGTGATTTAGAGTTATACAAACTTTATAATACCATGTATTATTTAAAAACATTTTTTTTATTACTTTCAATACTTCCTACCCCCACGCTGTCTATTCAAAACTGCTTTCTGTGATCCTTTCTATGTACATTCTTCCCATCCCTCAAACTAAAATACTGACTAAAAAGCAAGTTAGAATGTATAGCTGACAATTCTTTCATTTTTAATGTACTATTCTATACAAGATACATTGCAGCTCAACTAGTGTAAATATTATCCAGGAATGCATATGTCGGTTTCTGAAATTCTTAGGTAAAGCAGAATTAATAATTGGACTAATCAGGCTTAAACATATATTGACTTTTTTTATGTGTGTTATAATAGTTGGAGCGTAAGATGGTGCTAAATTTTATGTGTTAGATGCAGTAGTAATATCTTGGCAATTTAAAAAACTACATCTGTGGTCTCTGTCAGTTTAACAGATGATTGGAAAGACCTAAATCTGTGAACAGTTAACATGGTATTTTCTTGCCATAGATCTAGGTCAGTATATGTCATATTGGTCTATAATATTGCAAATCATCATAAAGCTTTAAATAATCTCCTATGCATAAGATGGTCAATTTGACGCTCCTATGATTTGTTTGGAAATGTTGACAAATATCTGCTATAATGACAAAACTAACATTTTTAAAAACATTAGATTGCAATATTTATTCAATTTTGGTTTGCATTTATTGTCAACAACTTTAACCTAAAGACCAATAACATTAAATATACGTATATGTCAGAGTGTAGAAATGTGCTGTATGAATTCAGAACAAAGAAAAAATAAATGAGGTAAAATATGTGTAACTAATACTTGAGGAGACTCATACATTTTTACTTCAATGTTTTAGAAAGTAAAATATTGATTTAAATATTCTTTTTTAGCAGAAATCATCTTATTTCTCAGTGTTCTTGATTAAATTAATAACAGGTAACTGAAACAACATGTGCCAGAAGAGAAATTGTGTATATTCACAATTTTTCATTTAAACCTCACGCCAATTACCTTAACTGAAGAAATAGAGAAGCTTCTTATTTTAAAAACCTCTTCCATTCATTGGATTAGAATCAAGAATTACAATACCAAGTATAAATTCCAGGAACCTATTTTCAAGCAATATTTTAAGATGATTTTCAGGCCATGACCTTCCTTCCTCCCTCTCTCCCTTCTTTCCTTCCTTCCTTCCTTCCTTCCTTCCTTCCTTCCTCCCTCCTTCCCTCCTTCCCTCCCTCTTTCTTTTTCTTTCTTTCTTCTTCTTTTTTTTTTTTTTACAATTTCAGAAACTATACAAATCTCTAGTTTGAATTGGCTGCCAGTTATTAAATTCAAAAACATTTAATACAAATTCAAACTCAGGTAGTGAAAACAATATCCTAACAGACAAAGACAAAGTTCAGCATTGTGAGTTAAGATTACCACTGATCTCACAGTATTTTCCTTAATCATAATGATCCTTTCTAGTTTTTGCTTGCTGTGCATACTCCTAATCTAATTCAGGATCTTGAATTTCCCTGTTCATCAATATCTCTACTCAAATGGAAAACATATTTCTTAGCCTAACTTTTGTACCTATGGAAGAAAAAGAACATTCCATCTATCTTTCATGCTGGTTGCGCACAGTAGACATATGCTGCACCCCTAATAGTCCCAGACCACGACTTTGGTTTTACTGCAGACAGCTTGCAAACCTACTGACAGGATACAGTATAAACACATCAGGCTTTATGGAATTAGTTGGTGCACTTGCAAGGTTAATGTAGCATCTGTGATGCAAATATGTGACCATTCTAATAGCTTTATTGGTAGACTGATGCCATTTCTCAGATCTGCTCTTGAGTTCCATTAAGCAGTTTCCTAGTCACCATTAACTTCAAGTATCATTTACGTAGTAAATATATGAATCTATGGAAAGGAATACCAGAAGTGTAGCCCATTTACACACCACAGGATACTGTTGAATCACAGAAGCACCAATCGCATTTAGAATATCCTGAACTGACAGCACATTCCAAAGCCTCACTTTGCATTTCTGGACACATGTTCAATTTCTGCTTACGAGTAAGCTGGTCACTGGGCTGATACATTTGTTTTGAAAGGCTTCATTTTCCTCATTTAGGAGTTCAGCAACATGTCTTGCTGAGGATATTTATGTCATATTCTAACAAGCATGGGATAGACTCTGGAGTCAGGAACAAATTTCACACAGGACAAGCTTTCTTTTTTATCTGAGAGCACTAAGGCTGAGAGCCCAGCAGGATTCATCTAGTCCACAAAAGCTCTTCCATCTTGCACACAGTGTGTGCTTAGCCAGAACACCCACACATCGTGTTTTCTTACCAAATGACATTTTCTGGCTGCTCACTTCATATTTGTCACTTGTATACAAAGTGTAATGTCTAAAGAAAGCATGATCAGCTTGTGCATCACTAATCTCATTTGTGTAATAGCTCTGAAAACATGCAACAAAAAAGTAACTGGTAAGCCACTACACATACACATGCCATGCTCAGCATGCACTCATTGAAATGTGAAATTCACTGGCTGCTAAGAAAGGCAGTGGTCAGCAGTGCCAATCTGACTTCTCACTCCCTGTTGCAAATGAAGAATAACTCCTCAGACCTAAATGAAAGGTGTGCTGACAGGCCTATCCACCTTAACACGCTGTCAAGTACAAGGGGGCAGGGTAATACCCACCAACCTTTCAAATCTGATTGAATATTTCTCTTTTTGGAGACAGGAGCAAAGGAGCTCTGTCTGTCCATTTAAAGTTTTCTTATTGTCATTTATTCTCCCTTTCATTAGACTATGACTCCTTAGACTTCAATTTGAGGTCTATGGAGACCCAGATTACATCATTACTGTTATGTGGTATGTTACACACTAATCATAACCATTACCACTTACAAGTCAACAGCTTCATTCAATTAGCTGCCTGACATGGATTTTTAAGTTAATTCATGGTGAAGGTCAGCAGTGGTCAGAGTGGCAGGTGCATTCTGCTACTCTTTGAATGCCAATTATCAGTCTTGGATAATTACAGTGATTCTTAAATTCAAGTTAATTAGAGAGATCAAAACCTAAGATATGGAACTTATGTAACTGTCCAGTACTATAAAAAATCATATAGGATAGTCTATGTATTTAAATAAATACATATCCCTTAACTTATTCAAAATTAAAATCTATATCTTTACACTTAACTCTTTATTCTTATTACAAAAGAAAATGTGTATACCATGGATATAAGGGTATATATAATATCCTTAATATATATAATTGACTTCAATTGATAGGCAATAGTAATAAATCATAATATATGTTTTTGAAAGTACTGTTAATTATAATTTCAGATATTTTTCTGCATAAAGTTTGTAAACTAAATCACATTTATAGTTTAAGCTTCCCTCCACCCTTTCCAAAATTGTCTTTCTTGAAAAACTAGAGTCTATTTCTGATAATTAGAATTATATATAATATGCACTCCTCTGTGTTGTGCTTATCAGGAAGCTTGGTGCTAATTATGGTGTTTCTTTAAAGTATCTATATTAGCCATATCCTTAACATATTGCTTTCTTTCCTGATTCATTTACTTTGATTATTTTAGATCTTTTAGGTAAGTGATATCAATATATATTATATACCTAATAATTTCATGTTATAGATTATATATCTTTAACAGTTATATGTATTTTTGAGACAGCTTACCTCCTGTCCCAAAAGCATATGTGTTTGTATTTGACTGAGCACACACACACACACACACACACACACACACACAGGCACACACATAGACATATATACTTAAATCATTTTAAGTGGATAAATACTATAAATCAGTCACTAACTAAAAACTGGTTACTTGGTGGACCCTCAAGATGGCAGAGGATTAAGACATGGAGATCACCTTCCTCCCCACAAATACATCAAAAATACATCTACACGTGGAACAACTCTTACAGAACACCTACTGAATGCTGGCAGAAGACCTCAGCCTTCTCAAAAGGCAAGAAACTCCCCACGTACCTGGATAGGGCAAAAGAGAAAAGAAAAAACAGAGACAAAAGAATAAGGACAGGACCTGCACAACTGGGAGAGAGCCGTGAAGGAGGAAAAGATTCCACACACTCCGAAGCCCCTTCACTGGTAGAGACGCGGGGGGTGGTCGTGGAGGGGGAGCTTCAGAGCCACGGGAGGAGAGCGCAGCAACAGGGGTGCAGAGGGCAAAGCAGAGAGATTCCCGCACAGAGGATCGGTGCCGACCAGCACTCACCAGCCTGAGAAACTTCTCTGCTCACCCACTGGGGCAGGCGCGGGCTGGGAGCTGAGGCTCAGACTTCGGAGGACAGATCCCAGGGAGAGGACAGGGGTTGGCTGTGTGAACATAGCCTGAAGGGGCTAATGCTCCACAGCTAGTCGGAAGGGAGTCCGGGAAAAATTCTGGACCTGACTAATAGGCAAGAGACCATTGTTTCGGGGTGTGTGAGGAGAGGGGATTCCTTCCCTGTCTGCCCACAGAAGGCAGAGCACTGCCTAAATGAGCTCCAGAGACAGGCATGAGCCTCAGCTATCAGCTCGGTTCCCAGAGACGGGCATGGAAAGCTAAAGCTGCTGCTGCAGCCAACAAGAATTCTGTGTGCAAGCGAGGTCACTATCCACAACCCCCTGGGAGACTGTGAGCCCGCCACTGCCAGGGTCCCATGATCCAGGGACAACTACACCAGGAGAACACGCAGCATGCCTCAGGCTGTTGCAACATCATGCAGGCCTCTGCCGCCACAGGCTCACCCTGCATTCCAATTATAACTACCGTACCCCTCCCTCCCCCTGGCCTGAGTGACCCAGAGTACCCTAATCAGCCGCTGCTTTAATCCCGTTCTGTCTGGGAAGGAACAGAAGCCTGAGGGCGACCTACATGCAGAGGTGGGGCCAAAACCAAAGCTGAACCCCAGGAGCTGTGCAAAAAGAAGAGAAAGGGATATTTCTCCATGCAGCCTCAGGAGCAGTGGATTAAATCCCCACAATCAACCTGAGGTACTCTGCATCTGTGGAACACATGAATAGACAACAAATCAACCCCAAATTGAGGTGGTGGCCCTTGGGGGCAACTATAGACTTGGGGTTTGCTGTCTGCAACAGACTTGTTTCTGATTTTTATGTTTATCTTAGTGTAGTTTTTAGCACTTGTATCATTGGTGGATTTGTTTATTGGTTTGGCTACTCTCAGTTTTATTATTACTTTTTTATTTTAATAATTGTTATTTTCTTAAAAATTATTTATTTATTTATTTATCTTTCTCTTTTTCTCGCTTGTCTTCTGAGACGTGTGGCTGACAGGGTTTTGGTTCTCTGGCCTGGTGTCAGACCTGAGCCTCTGAGGTGGGAGAGCTGACTTCAGGACATTGGACCACCAGAGACCTACCAACCCCACATAATATCAATCAGCAAGAGCTCTCCCATAGATCTTTGTCTCAATGCTAAGACTCAGCTCCACCCAACAGCCAGCAAGCTCCAGTGCTGGATGCCCCTTGACAAAATCTAACAAGACAGGAACATAACCCCACCAATTAGCAGAGAGCCTGCCTAAAATCATAGTAAGTTCACAGAAAACCCTGAAAAACACCACCAGATGCAACCATGCCCACCAGTAAGAAAAGATCCAGTCTCATCCACCAGAACACAGGCACCAGTCCCCTCCACCAGGAAGCCTACACAAGTCACTGAACCAACCTTACCAACTGGGGGCAGGTACCAAAAACAAAGGGAACTATGAACCGGAAGCCTATGAAAGGAGACCACAAACAGAGTAAGTTAAGCAAAATGAGAAGACAGAGGAATACACAGCAGATGAAGGAGCAAGGTAAAATACCTCCAGACAAAAAAAATGAAGAAGAAATAAGGAGTCTACCTAAAAAAGAATTCAGAGTAATGATACTAAAGATGATCCAAAATCTTGGAAATAGAATGGAGAAAATACACGAAACGTGTAACAAGGATTAGAAGAACTAAAGAGCAAACAAACAATGATGAATAACACAATAAATGAAATGAAAATTCTCCAGAAGGAATCAGTAGTAGAATAACTGAGGCAGAAGAACGGATAAGTGACCTGGAAGATAAAATAGTGGAAATACCTGCCACAGAGCAGAATAAAGAATAAAGAATGAAAAGAATTGAGGACAGTCTCAGAGACCTCTGGGACAACATTAAACACACCAACACTCGAATTATAGGGGTCCCAGAAGAAGAAGAGAAAAAGAAAGGGACTAAGAAAATATTTGAAGAGATTATATTTAAAAACTTCGCTAACATGGGAAAAGAAAGAGTCAATGAAGTGCAGGAAGCGCAGACAGTCCTATACAGTATAAATCCAAGGAGAAACATGCCAAGACACATATTAATCAAGCTGTCAAAAATTAAATACAAAGAAAAAATATTAAAAGCAGCAAGGGAAAAACAACAGATAACAGACAAGGGAATCCCCATAAGGTTATCAGCTGATCTTTCAGCAGAAACTCTGCAAGCCAGAAGGGAGTGGTAGGACATATTTAAAGTGATGAAAGGGAAAAACCTACAGCCAAGATTACTCTGCCCAGCAAGGATGTCATTCAGAGTCAATGGAGAAGTTAAAAAATTTACAGAAAAGCAAAAGCTAAGAGAATTCAGCACCACAAATCCAGCTTTACAACAAATGCTAAAGAAACTTCTCTAGGCAGGAAACACAAGAGAAGGAAAAGACCTACAATAACAAACCCAAAGCAGTTAAGAAAATGGTAATAGGAACATACATATCAATAATTACCTTAAATTTAAATAGATTAAATGCTCCAAACAAAAGAAATAGACTGGCTGAATGGAAACAAAAACAAGATCCATATATATGCTGTCTACAAGAGACCCACTTCAGACCTAGGGACACATACAAACTGAAAGTGAGGGCATGGAAAAAGATATTCCATGCAAATGGAAATCAAGAAAAGCTGGTGTTGCAATTTTCATAACAGACAAAATAGACTTTAAAACAAAGAATATTACAAGAGACAAAGAAGGACACTACATAATGATCAAGGGATCAATCCAAGAAGAAGATATAACTATTGTAAATACTTATGCACCCAAAATAGGAGCACCTCAATACATAAGGTGCTACATAATGCTAACAGCCATAAAAGGGGAAATCGACAGTAACACAATCATAGTGAGGGACTTTAACACACCACTTTCACCAATGGACAGATCATACAAAATGAAAATAAATAAGGAAACACAAGCTTTAAATGATACATTAAACAAGATGGACTTAATTGATATTTATAGGACATTCCATCCCAAAACAAAAGAATACACTTTTTCCTCAAGTGTGCATGGAACATTGTCCAGGATAGATCATATCTTGGGTCACATATCAAGCCTTGGTAAATTTAAGAAAATTGAAATCATACCAAGTATCTTTTCTGACCACAACGCTATGAGACTAGATATCAATTACAGGAAAAAAATGTGTAAAAAATACAAACATATGGAGGCTAAACTATGCACTATGTAATAAACAAGAGATCACTGATGAAATCAAAGTGGAAATCAAAAAATACCTAGGAACAAATGACAATGAAAACACGATGACCCAAAGCCTATGGGATGCAGCAAAAGCAGTTCTAAGAGGGAATTTTATAGCAATACAATCCTACCTTAAGAAACAAGAAACATCTCAAATGAACACCTGACCTTACACTTAAAGCAATTAGTGAAAGTAGCACAAAAAAATACCAAAGTAAGCAGAAGGAAAGAAAACATAAAATCAGATCAGAAATAAATGAAAAAGAAATGAAGGAAATAATAGCAAAGATCAATAAAACTGAAAGCTCTTTCTTTGAGAAGATAAAGAACATTGATAAACCATTAACCAGACTCATCAAGAAAAAAAGAGAGAACACTCAAATTAATAGAATTAGAAATGAAAAAGGAGAAGTAACAACTGAGAATGCAGAAATACAAAGGATCATGCAAGATCACTACAAGCAAATATATGCCAATAAAATGGACAACCTGGAAGAAATGGACAAATTCTTAGAAAAGCACAACCTTCGAGACTGAACCAGGAAGAAATAGAAAATGTAAACAGACCAATCACTAGCACTGAAATTGAAACTGTGATTAAAAATCTTCCAACAAACAAAAGCCCAGGACCAGATGGCTTCACAGACGAATTCTATCAAACATTTAGAGAAGAGCTAACCCCTATCCTTCTTAAACTCTTCCAAAATATAGCAGAGAGAGGAATACTCCCAACCTCATTCTACAAGGCCACTATCACCCTGATACCAAAACCAGGCAAAGATGTCCCAAAACTAAAATTACAGGCTAAGATCACTGATGAACATAGGTGTAAAAATCTTCAACAACATACTAGCAAACGGAATCCAACAGCACATTAAAAAGATCATGATCATGATCTTGTGGGGTTTATCAAGTGGGGTTTATCCCAGGAATGCAAGGGTTCTTCAATGTACACAAATCAATAAATGTGATACACCATATTAACAAACTGAAGAATAAAAAACATATTATCATCTGAATAGATGCAGAAAACACTTTCAAAAAAATTCAACAGCAATTTATGATAAAAAATCCTCAGAAAGCAGGCATAGAGGGAACTTACATCAACATAATAAAGGCCATATATGACAAACCCACAGCCAACATTGTTCTGAATGGGGAAAAACTGAAACCATTTCCTCTAAAATCAGGAACAAGACAAGGCTGCCCACTCTCACCACTACTATTTAACATAGTTTTGGAAGTTTTATCCACAGCAATCAGAGAATTAAAAAAAAAAAAAAAAGATCCAAATCGAAAAATAAGTAAAACTGTCACTGTTTGCAGATGACATGATACTATACATAGAGAATCCTAAAGATGCTACCAGAAAACTACTAGAGCTAATCAATGAATTTGGTAAAGTAGCAGGATACAAAATTAGTGCACAGAAATCTCTGGCATTCCTATACACTAATGATGAAATATCTGATAGAGAAATTAAGGAAACACTCCCTTTTACCATTGCAACAAATAGAATAAAATACCTAAGAATAAGCCTACCTAAGGAGACAAAAGGCCTGTATGCAGAAAACTATAGGACACTGATGAAAGAAATTAAAGATGATACAAACAGATGGAGAGATATACCATGTCTTGGATTGGAAGAATCAACATTGTGAAAATAACTATACTATCCAAAGAAATCTACAGATTCAATGCAATCCATATGAAACCACCACTGGCATTTTTCACAGAACTAGGGCAAAAAATTTTCCAATATGTATGGAAACACAAAAGACCCTGAATAGCCAAAGCAATCTTGAGAAAGAAAACGGAGCTGGGGGAATCAGGCTCCCTGACTTCAGACTATACTACAAAGCTACAGTAATCAAGACAGTATGGTACTGGCACAAAAACAGAAATATAGATTAATGGATCTGGATTGAAAGCCCAGAGATAAAACCACGCTCATATGGTCACCTTATCTTTGACAACGGAGGCAAGAATATACAATGGAGAAAAGACAGCCTCTTCAATAAGTGGTGCTGGGAAAACTGGACAGCTACATGGAAAAGAATGAAATTAGAACACTCTCTAACACCATACACAAAAATAAACTCAAAATGGATTAAAGACCTAAATATAAGGCCAGGCACCATAAAACTCCTAGAGGAGAACAAAGGAAGAACACACTTTGACATAAACCACAGCAAGATCCTTTTTGATCCACCTCTTAGAGAAATGGAAGTAAAAACAAAAATAGACAAATGGGACCTAATGAAATTTAAAAGCTTTGGCACAGCAAAGGAAACCATAAACAAGGCAAAAAGACAACTCTCAGAATGGAAGAAAATATTTGCAAACGAAGCAACAGACAAAAGATTAATCTCCAAAATGTACAAACAGCTCCTGCAGCTCAATATCAAAAAAACAAACTACCCAATCCAAAAATGGGCAGAAGACGTAAATAGACATTTCTCCAAGAAGATATACCAATTGCCAATAAACACATGAAAGTATGCTCAGCATTACTAATCCTTAGAGAAATGAAAATCAAAACTACAATGAGCTATCACCACACACTGATCAGAATGGCCATCATCAAAAAATTTGCAAACATTAAATGCTGGAGAGGGTGTGGAGAAAAAGGAACCCTCTTGCACTGTTGGTGGGAATGTAAATTGATATAGCCACTATGGAGAACAGTGTGGAGGTTCCTTAAAAAACTAAAAGTAGAAGTATCATATGACCCAGCAGTCCTACTACTGGGCATATATCCTGAGAAAACTATAATTCCAAAAAATCACATGACGTAATGTTCATTGCAGCACTATTTACCATTTTCAGGACATGCAAGCAACCTAAGTGTCCATTGACAGATGAATGGATTAATGAGATGTGGCACATATATTCAATGGAATATTGCCCAGTCATAAAAAGAAACAAAACTGGGTTATTTGTAGTGAGGTGGTTGGACTAGAGTCTGTCATAGAGAGTGAAGTAAGTCAGAAAGAGAAAAACAAATACCGTATGCTAACACATATATATGGAGTCTAAAAAAAGTGGTTCTGATGAACCTAGGGGCAGGACAGTAATAAAGATGCAGACGTAGAGAATGGACTTGAGGACACGGGGAGGGGGAAATATAAACTGGGACGAATTGAGAGAGTAGCATTAACATATATACACTACCAAATGTAAAATAGATAGCTAGTGGGAAGCAGGTGCATTGCACAGGGAGATCAGCTTGGTGCTTTGTGACCACATAGAGGGGTGGGATAGGGAGTGTGGGAGGGAGACGCAAGAGGGAGGGCATATGGGGATATATGTTTACATATAGCTGATTCACTTTGTTACAGCAGAAACTGACACAACATTGTAAAGCAGTTATAATCCAATAAAGTTGTTAAAAAAAACTGTTTACTCACTGTAAATTTTTTGAATATTAATTATATCAACAGTATATTCTGTAGGCTGTTCCTATTGAGACTGTAAGACTCTGAATTCATAATTTAGAAAACATGCCTTGTGTCAGACAGTGGGCTGCCTAGGCAGTAGGCATAAATAGTGAATCAGACAGACTTGGTTCTACTCACCGTTGAAGTTAGAGTCAGGTGTGATGCCCAATATACCATCAATTCAAATAGAGTGTGATAAAAATATGCTATGAAGGATGGCAGAATGATAACTGTATATTTAGTTGAGTTACATGTGCTCATGATATCATTCTCTCTATATTGATATATTTGGAGCAGATTAAGCTCAATTTTTTAAGGTAATGTCCTTCTTGTGGAGAAAGTGACTTATCAGCTTAGATGGAGCTTGGTAGATTCAGCCAAGAGAAGGCACCTGTGAAGAAATTATTGTGGTGGGATAGAGAAAACGGCCTCCTCAAACACTGCAAGTACTTGAGTATTTTCTCGACAATAACAGAATGTAGTTCAAGACGAAGTCATGAGACATAAGCCTGAAGAGGAAAGCAAAACCCAAATCACCAAGGCTTTTCAAAGTAAGTTTCTATTTTATTCTGAAAATACCTTGTCTAAGGCCAAAGTTTGTAAAGAACTCTGTTATAAGTAGTAATGTATTTTAGTAATAACATTTACATTTTCAAGGAGTTGAATCAATGCTTTGGGGACAATGTTTTATTTTTTTGTATGTGAATAAATAATTAGAGACTTTGAAAATATGATACATGAATATAAGAAGTTGAAGACACTTTATAAGAAGTCTGCACAGAGTTTCAACTGATTTTTCTAAATAGACATTTATACAATATTGTAGCCCTTAGTTTAGTAGAAAGAGTCATTGTACAATATAAAGTCATATCTCAGAAAAGTTTATGGAACTGTGGAGGTGGCATGAATGCTGACTGGGATAGTAAGTTTGTTGATAATTGAAAAGCCATATAAATGGTGTGAAAGTGCCTGTTCTGGAACAGTCTTCTATAGAGACAACTATAGCCTGACACACAGCCAACTGTTCAATAGGTCTTATTTGCTTGAATTTATACTAGACGTAAATTAATACAGTCATGAAAGAACCAGATAAAAGGAATAAATTATTAAGCTGACCAATACTTAGTTTGAGGAGTCCTTCAAGATTTTAGAATTTTATTTGTTGTTTATATCAGTCATTCCTGCATTTTATTGATTCTTACATTTCCTTTGATTTATATTAACATTCTACAATCCTAAATCTCCTAAAACAGTTCATCTAAACAATGGTAATGAAAATCTAATGACATTAGTTAAAGGCATTAACTTTACAATTGTTACTTTACAGCCTCATTCCCAAAAGTTATGAAAAATACCTAGACATTTGGAGAAGTAAATTTGCATGCAACTCTTTTTTTTTTTCCTAAGATCATTACAATCTGTAAGCACAGAACACTTCAGAAAATAACTGTAACAACTTGTAGAAGGTAATGTTATACCGGGAAAACTATTGATTTTTAAAATTTATTTAGAAAGTAAGGGAAAAAAAATCTACTGTCTGGATTAAGTCAAGGACTCAGCATGAAAAGTTGGTAATCAGTCCTGACTTTCATGTCTTTTTCAATAAGAAAATAACATCCTATGTGTAATGGGACAGACACAAACACAGACATTTAGGTTCATAAATACCAGATGACTGCAGAAATGTGACTCTGAATGGATCACCTGGATTTACTTTTTCTTCTGAAAAGTAATGCTCTTTATTTATATTAATTGGATATCTCCTTCATTTGAAAGTATAAATTACCCATCAGATGTCAAGGACAATATGTCACTACTGTAGTATGGTGGGTGATTTTAAATAATTTGTTAGAGAACTTTTATCTTTTTACTTCTCTTGGAAGAAGTAGCATATAGTTTAATAATAATATTTTGGAAATTATTCTTGTCTTTAGTTTTGAATGTAATGTGTTATTTTACCTAATTTTTAAAAGCTCATTGAAGTGTTAAATATTAGTATATTTAAAACACTATAACATACCATTTGAATAAAAGACAATATGCTCTAAGACACTCTGTGAAAGAAGATAAGTTATACTATCTTTGAGAAATAATATAGAAAAAGAAGATCTGAAGCAAAACTAGCGACTACTGTCTATAAAGGGAAGAACTTTTAACTCCTTCATTAATTAGCATCCTATTTTTGTGAGGTAATTTGTGGGCTTGTGATTGGCAATTTATGAGTGGAATTTGGGATCCAACTACAAAATATAAGATGCACAAAATTTAAATACAGTTTTGTTATATAGAAACTATGATAAATACAATAATTTATTCTAAGATACATGAAGAGAATATATTTGACCACAATAAAGAAAAAAAAAAAAGAGATGAATAGAGTTTGCAATACAAACAGAATTCTAGTTAAATGTATTATTTTTCCCCTACTCAAAACACCAGCCCCTTTTGATTTTTACCAATAGTACATAATGTCTAGATTAAGTGAAAGACTTAACATGAAACCTAGATAATTATTCCTGGCTTTCATATCTTTGTCAATAAAAAAAGAGTGTCTTATTTGGCAATGGGACATACACAAGTACAGATATTTAAGTTACAAATGTCTAATGGATGAAGACATTTGACTCTAAAGGACTATATTAATTCTAAATATATGTTGATTTTTATTATGGAATGAAAGAAGAATTTATGGAAATGCAGAATTGACTTTTGGCTTTTCTAGAGAAAATATTATACACAGTAAAGTAATAGTGAATAACATTTCATAGATTTAAGAAAGGAGAAAAATGTGTGTGTTAGTGGAATATATTACTCAGAATTATGATTTTAAATTTCATGGATAGTGATTTGCTTGGGAATTATTTTTTGATGTGTTTCATGGAAAGCAATTGTATTTAAACTTAGCTGCAAGAGGTCTGAAGAACTTGAAATATTAGCACTGTTTCTAATTGATTTATTAAGAATTTTATGTTTTTAATAAGAAGCTTACTAAGAAATGTTAGTTGCTTGCTGCATTTCTAGTATTTTGTCTTTTCTTTTTCAAGCCATATTTAAAGTTATATTGTATACAATCATGACATTCTACCTACAGATTTTTCTTTGCATATAGGTTCCAATGAAATTAACTATCCACATAAAATATTTATTCAATATGTACTTATTATATTCTTACTACAAATGAGGTTCTGTGCTAAGTACTAGGATACAAGAATAAAGGTTTATAATTGATAAAGATATTTTTATACCACATGTGACAATTCCCAAATAAAGAGGTATTTATTTAACTTTTTATTCACTTTTACAATTTTTTAATATGGCAAAAGTATATACAGCACTTAGAAATGAAAATCAGAAGATTCACTTATGATTTAATCCTATCTTTGAAATTCACCAGTGAAGGACACTAAATTAAAAAGTTAAGTGGAAGTTAAAAGAAGCTGTAATATTTTATGACGGCTAGGTATTAACTGAACAAACTTAATTCTGCAAACTCTAACAGTGACATAAGGGTTACCAAAAGTAATCCCACAAAGATTAAATTTGCAGTGTTATGGAAAAGATCTTTCTCTTTTCCCACCAAACTGAAGATAATCTAAATGCACTTTGATTATTTTGGAAAGTATTCTAAAAATCTTTCTCTGACACTTGGAGATAAATATTGCCAGTATAGATGCCAAATGGCCAATTGTTTATTGTAATTAAAAAATTTTAAGTGATAAAATCTTTTAAATTATGACCATTATATATAACCTTTTTTGAATTATGATACCTATATGTGATATTTATTATACATATACAAAAAGAATAAAAAGTAACTCACAATTTAACAAAATGTGTATTCATTTTATTCTATATGCATTTATTATATAGTTAAAATATATAAATCAAACTATCTAGTGATAATATGTATTTATGCAAAGTATATATTTATTTGTATCATAAATAAATAACATATAGTATGAAATAACAGGAATGTGTATGTGTATGTTATGAAAGCAGCAATATACTTTTCAGAAATATAACAAATGATTTCATGAATTGCTTTGCACTGGTGTGTATGCTACATAACTAATTTACACTAATAATCCAGAACAATAAATGTGTTTAATATGATTCTTCAAATTTTATTTAATAAACTTAGATATAAAATTTGTTCTATATAGATACCAATGCATTAAATTTTAATATTTTTTAGCTACATGGAACATAACGTCTTCTACCATAATTATCTATGTATGTTTCACACTTTTTTTTTTTGCATTTTTACTTTCAATTTTTTTTAATATCTTTATTGGAATATAATTGCTTTACAATGTTGTGTTAGTTTCTGTGTATAACAAAGTGAATCAGCTATACGTATACATATATCCCCATATACCCTCCCTCTTGCGTATCCCTCCCACCCTCCCTATCCTACCCTTCTAGGTGGTCACAAAGCACCAAACTGATCTCCCTGTGCTATGTAGCTGCTTCCTACTATCTATTTTACATTTGATATTGTATATATGTCCATCACACTCACTCACTTAGTCCCAGCTTACCATTCCCACCCACCCATGTCAAGTCCATTCTCTATGTCTGCATCTTTATTCCTGTCCTGCCCCTAGGTTCATCAGAACAATTTATTTTTTTTAGATTCCATATATATGTGTTAGCATACAGTATTTGTTTTTCTCTTTCTGACTTACTTCACTCTGTATGAAAGACTCTAAGTCCATCCTCCTAAATACAAATGACTCATTTTCGTTTATTTTTATGGCTGAGTAATATTCTATTGTATATATGTGCCACCTCTTTATCTATTTATCTGTCAATGGACACTTAGGTTGCTTCCATATTCTGGCTATTGTAAATGGTGTTGCAATGAACACTGTGGTATGTAACTTTGAAATATGGTTTTCTCAGGATATATGCCCAGTTGTGGGATTGCTGGGTCATACGGTAGTTCTACTTTTAGTTGTTTAAGGACCCTCCATACTGTTCTCCACAGTGGCTGTATCAATTTACATTCCCACCAACAGTGCAAGAGGGTTCCCTTTTCTCCACACCATCTCCAGCATTTATGTTTGTAGATATTTTGATGATGGCCACTCTGACTGGTGTGAGGTGATACCTCATTGTAGTTTCGATTTGCATTTCTCTAATGATTAGTGATGTTCAGCACACTTTCATGTGTTTGTTGGCAATCTGTATATCTTCTTTGGAGAAATGTCTATTTCGGTCTTCTGCCAATTTTTGGATTGGGTTCTTTGCATTTTTGATATTGAGTTGCATGCGCCGCTTGTATAGTTTGGAGATTATCCTTTGTCAGTTGCTTCGTTTGCAAATATTTTCTCTCATTCTGAGGGTTGTCTTTTTATTTTATTTATCATTTCCTTTGCTGTGCAAAAGCTTTTAAGTTTCATTAGGTCCCATTTGTCTATTTTTGTTTTTACTTCCATTTCTCTAAGAGGTGGGTCAAAAATGATCTTGCTGTGATTTATGTCATACGGTTTTCTGCCTATATTTTCCTCTAAGAGTTTTATAGTGTCTGGCCTTACATTTAGGTCTTTCATCCATCTTGAGTTTATTTCTGTGTATGGTGTTAGGGAGTGTTTTAATTTCATTCTTTTCCATGTAGCTGTTCAGTTTTCCCAGCACCACTTATTGAAGAGGCTGTCTTTTCTCCATTGTATATTCTTGCCTCTGTTGTCAAAGATAAGGTGACCATATGTTTGTGGGTATATCTCTGGGCTTTCTATCCTGTTCCATTGATCTATATTTCTGTTTTTGTGCCAGTACCATACTGTCTTGATTACTGTACCTTTGTAGTATAGTCTGAAGTCAGGGAGTCTGATTCCTCCAGCTCCGTTTTTCTTTCTCAAGATTGCTTTGGCTATTCAGGGTCTTTTGTGTTTCCATACATATTGGATAATTTTTTGTCCTAGTTCTGTGAAAAATGCCAGTGGTAGTTTCATGGGGATTGCATTGAATCTGTAAATTGCTTTGGGTAATATAGTCATTTTCACAATGTTGATTCTTCCAATCCAAGAACATGGTATATCTCTCCATCTGTTTGTATCATCTTTAATTTCTTTCATCAGTGTCTTATAGTTTTCTGCATACAGGCCTTTTGTCTCCTTAGGTAGGTTTATTCCTAGGTATTTTATTCTTTTTGTGGCAATGGTAAATGGGAGTGTTTCCTTAATTTGTCTTTCATATTTTTTGTTGCTGGTGTATAGGAATGCCAGAGATTTCTGTACATTAATTTTGTATCCTGCTAATTTATCAAATTCATTAATTAGCTCTAGTAGTTTTCTGGTAGCATCTTTAGGATTCTCTATGTATAGTATCATGTCATCTGCAGACAGTGACAGTTCTACTTCTTCCTTTCCAATTTAGATTCCTTTTATTTCTTCTTCTTCTCTGATTGCTGTGGCTAAAACTTCCAAAACTATGTTGAATAATAGTGGTGAGAGTGGGCATCCTTGTCTTGTTCCTGATCTTAATGGAAATGGTTTCAATTTTTCTCCACTGAGAATGATGTTGGCTGTGGGTTTGTCATATATGGCCTTTATTATGTTGAGGTAAGTTCCCTCTATGCCTACTTTCTGAGTTTTTTAATCACAAATGGTGTTGAATTTTGTTGAAAGCGTTTTCTGCATCTATTGAGAAGATCATATGGTTTTTACCCTTCAATTTGTTAATATGATGTATCACATTGATTGATTTAAATATATTAAAGAATCCTTGCAGTCCTGGGATAAACCCCACTTGACCATGGTGTATGATCCTTTTAATGTGCTGTTGGATTCCGTTTGCTAGTATTCTGTTGAAGATTTTTACATCTATATTCATCAATGATCTTAGCCTATAGTTTTCTTTTTTTGTGACATCTTTCTCTGGTGTTGGTATCAGGGTGATGGTGGCCTCATAGAATGAGTTTGGGAGTGTTCCTCCCTCTGTTATATATTGTAAGAGTTTGAGAAGGATAGGTGTTGGTTCTTCTCTAAATGTTTGACAGAATTTGCCTGTGAAGGAACCTGGTCCTGGGCTTTTGTTTGTTGGAAGAGTTTTAATCACAGTTTCAATTTCATAGCTTGTGATTGGTCTGTTTATATTTTCTATTTCTTCCTGATTCAGATTCGGAAGGTTGTGCTTCTCTGAGAATTTGTCCATTTCTTCCAGATTGTGCATTTATTGGCATGTAGTTGCTTGTAGTAATCCCTCTATATTCTTTTCATTTCTGCAGTGTCCACTGTTACTTTTCCTCTTTCATTTCTAATTCTGTTGATTTGAGTGTTCTCCCTTTTTTTCTTTATGAGTCTGGTTAATGGTTTATCAATTTTGTTTATCTTCTCAAGAAGCAGCTTTTAGTTTTATTGATCTTTGCTATCGTTTCCTTCATTTCTTTTTCATTTATTTCTGAGCTGATCATTATGATTTCTTTCCTTCTGCTAATTTTGAGGTGTTTTTGTTCTTCTTTCTCTAATTACTTTAGGTGTAAGGTTAAGTGGTTTAAAATTTCCTTGTTTCTTGAGGTAAGATTGTACTCCTATAAACTTCCCTCTTAGAACTGCTTTTGTTGCATCCCGTAGGTTTTTGGCTGTTGTGTTTTCATTGTCATCTGTTTCTAGATCTTTTTGATTTCCTCTTTGATTTCTTCAGTGATTTTTGGTTATTTAGTAGCATATTGTTTAGCTACCATATGTTTGTTTATTTATTTATTTTTTGGTATGCGGGCCTCTCACTGTTGTGGCCTCTCCCGTTGCGGAGCACAGGCTCTGGATGCGCAGGCTCAGCAGTCATGGCTCACGGGCCCAGCCACTCCGTGGCATGTGGGATCTTCCCAGACTGGGGCACGAACCCGTGTCCCCTGCATCGGCAGGCGGACTCTCAACCACTGCACCACCAGGGAAGCCCCCTGTTTGTATATTTTACACAGCATTGTGGTCAGAAATGATACTTGGTACGATTTCAATTTTCTTAAATTTACCAAGGCTTGATTTGTGACCCAGGATATGATCTATCTTGGAGAATGTTCCATGAGTACTTGAGAAGAAATTATATTCTGTTGTTTTTGGATGGAATGTCTATAAATATCAATTAAGTCCATCTTGTTTAATGTGTCACTTAAAGTTTGTTTTTCCTTATTTATTTTCATTTTGCGTGATCTGTCCATTGGTGAAAGTGAGGAGTTAAAGTCCCCTAATATTATTGTGTTGCTGTGATTTCCCATTTTATGGCTGTTAGCATTTGCCTTATGTACTGAGGTGCTCCTATGTTGGGTGCATAAATATTTACAATTTTTATATCTTCTTCTTGGATTGATCCCTTGATCATTATGTAGTGTCCTTTTTGTCTCTTGTAATAGTCTTTATTTGAAAGTCTATTTTGTCTGATACGAGAATTGCTACTCCAGCTTTCTTTTGATTTTCATTTGCATGGAATATCTTTTTGCAACCCCTCACTTTCAGTCTGTATGTGTCCCTAGGTCTGAAGTGGGTCTCTTGTAGACAGCATATATACGGGTCTTGTTTTAGTATCCATTCAGCCAGTCTATGTCTTTTGGTTGGAGCATTTAATCTGTTTACATTTAAGATAATTATCGATATGTATGTTCCTATTGCCATTTTTTAAATTGTTTTGTGTTTGTAGGTCTTTTCCTTCTCTTGTGTTTCCTGTCTAAAGTAGTTCCTTTTGCATTTGTTGTAAAGCTGGATTGATTGTGCTGGATTCTCTTAGCTTTTGCTTGTCTGTAGAGGTTTTTATTTCTCTGTCAAATCTGAATGAGCTCCTTGCTGGGCAGAGTAATTTTGTTGTAGGTTTTTCTCTTTCATCACTTTAAATATGTCCTGCCTTCCCTTCTGACTTTCAGAGTTTCTGCTGAAAGATCAGTTGGTAACCTTATGGGGATTTCCTTGTATGTTTCTTGTTGCTTTTCCATTGCTGCTTTCAATATTTTTTCTTTGTATTTAAATTTTGATCGTTTCATTAATATGTGTCTTGGCATGTTTCTCCTTGGATTTATCCTGTATGGGCCTCTCTGTGCTTCTGGGACTTCATTGATTATATCCTTTCCCTTATTAGGGAATTTTTCAACTACAATATCTTCAAATATTTTCTCAGTCCCTTTCTTTTTCTTTCTTTCTTTCTTTTTTTTTTTTTTTGGTGTTTTAAAACGTTTCAGTTTGTATTCCTAAGTACATTTTGTTGTCAATGGTCACATATATCAATGTGTCCATTTGGGCAATTTAACAATAAACCTGCAGATCACAATAACAACAGAAATATAGCTAACAAACATTTTTTAAAAAGCATTTTCAAAGATATAATTTACATACCATAATATACCCCCATTTAAAATGCACAATTCAGTGGATTTTGTACATTCACAAAGTTGTGCAACCATTGCCACTACCTAATTCTAGAACATTCCATCCCCCAAAAGGAAACCCTGTACTCAATGGCTACCCATCTCTCTCTGGCCTAGATAATGACTAACCTACTTTCAGTCTCTATGGATCTGCCCACTCTGGACAATTCCTGTAAGTGGAACTGTACAGTATGGGGCCTTTCATGACTGGCTTCTTTTACTTGGCAGTGTCCTCAAGGTTCAACCGCGCTGTAGTATCAGAATGGACCACATTTTGTTTATCCGTTCATGAGCTGATGGACACTGGGGTTGTTTCCACATAGTCACGTAGCTGTTGTGTCTATGCTGCTAGTACGAGTCTTTGCGTGGCTTACGCCTTCGTTTCTCTTGGATAGACACCCAAGAGGGGAGTGGCCTGCTCAGAGAGCAGCTCTGTCCATCACACTGAGCAGGCTGTGCCCAGGGCAGCCACACCGGTTCACGTTCCCACCAGCTGGATATGAGGTTCCATTTCCCCACATCCTCCCCGAACACGAAAAACTTCACTTTATTTTTAAAGTTACCCTCTTGCTACTGGAGAGAACTGAAACGCATTCATCTCAATTCAACACCAATCTTACAAACTGCAGGTAAGCAAAAACATTTACATCCAAAACCTTTCTCATAACTAAGAAAAAGCAGGATATGTTCCAGAACACCCATTTCCTTCTGTACTCTGTCCCATTATTCTGTAGAATAAACAAACAGTATGGGGGAAAGGTGACTAAATATTAAAAAAATACATTCCTGAAACAAGTTACGGATCAGGCCCAATTAAACTGCAAAAAAGACCACTTCCCACTAGCTTCAGAGTTTTCCACTGCGAAATGCCTGACCCACTGGTCTCACTCCCCAAAACCCCAACTGGGCGCTCAGTGTGACCTGGAGGCACCTCCCCTCCTACTGTGACGTGACCCCCCAGACGTCCCTGGAGAGGGCGCACTGTCCTCGTCTGTCCAGGCACCTCCCGATGATGCTGACCTGCAGTACCACCACCAACTTTACTTCATGGTGTGTGTGCTTCTGGGGCTAAATTCTGGGAAGTACTTCAGCAGTGGGACCCCAAGCACCTGGACCAGAGCCTCTGTGGCCTCAACAGTGGATGCTGCTGCCTCCTGCCCTTGCTGCCACGGGGGCCTCCGGCTGGTCTTGACCGATGGCCAGGTTTCTGAACCACACGGTTTGTGGACAGTGCTAACTGGAAATGACTGCAGTACATATATGTGTATGCATGCGTGTTTGTCTCCATCATTTTACTCCAGAAATTGCAGAGATGGGCTGACGTCATTATGAAAAAGAAGTCTTCGGCTTAAGTTTAAATTTTCTGAAATAATGACACTTAAAATACCAAAGCCTTTGAAGACCTGTAACAATTTACTTTCTACAAGGTACTGCACACGTATCTGCAACCCGAGGGCGGCTACGCTCCCGTTCCACTGGCACAGCGCACACGGAGCCATTGCATGGCTGTCTAATTCAGACGAGCCGGACTCCCCCACTCGGCAGAAAACAGCAGCACAGAATTAGCACGGCCAAGAGGACACGCCCCCAGCACTCGCTGACCGGGGTCCCGAGTGTTCCTGTGCACCCTCTACCTTGGGTCACCTCGGGACAAGGGACAGGCTTGAGGCCACTTGTAGGATGGGGCTCCACCGCCCCCATGCCCCCACCCCCCGTGCAGGCAGCACGCAGCTCCTGTGAGCCTTGTCATGGCCGCTCTCTGCCCTCAGAGTCTCCCCCTTCCCCTGGCTTCACAGCAGTATTCTGGATCCAGGAGAAAGGAGTCTGGCCTCTGGAGCAGGGGGACTGTGAGGTACTAAAGAGATGAATATCGTATATTTTGTACCTTTAACCTGGACTCTGAATGGTATGGAATTTGATATTGGTGAAGGAGAAGTGGACAGTGGTGTCACAACATCTTTCATGAAGAATCGGCAGGTGGGACGAGCCCTCACCTTCCTGTCACTGGGGTCCTTCACTTCACCCTCCTCCAGGTCATCATCATCGATCTCTCCATCGTCGATCTCTCCGTCGTTGTCCTCTTTTCTTTTCTCATTGGCGGCCTCCACGGGCTCCCTGTCCTCCATGCCGCGGACGCCCGCCTTCCCCTCCTCCCCCAGAGCCCCTTCTCTCCTCTCCTCGTCATCCTCGGGCCCGGCCTTCTAGGTGTCGTCCTCCTGCGTGGCGGGGGCAGGCTCCTTGGGGACCTCCTCATCGTAGTCTAGCTCATGCTTGTCCAGGTCCCTGGTGACCGACGAGGCCTCGTCCCTCAGGTCGCTGGTGCAGTCTTCCTTCCCCAGGTCCCCCTCAGCCTGCGGGGGCCTGGCCGGGCCTCCGCTTGGCTCCTGAGCTTCAGAGTCCCGGTCCTCCTCATCGGAGCGACTCTCCTCTTCCTCCTGGCTCAGTCCCGGGGCGATGTTCTCCTTGTCCTCCACATCAGAAGCCCTCCCCCCGCCCCATCCAGATCCTGCTCAGACCCACTTTCCCTCAGGATGTCATTGTCAGAGAGCCCCTGCTGCTCCACTTCTTCATCCTCTGGAGAGCGAGGGTTCCAGTCAGGGCTCTCGGCCACATCCATCAGTACCCACGGTTCTCAGCACAAGGGCAGAGAAGGGGCCACGGCTTCGCAGGTGTCAGGGCTGAACAGAAAAGACATCCCTCAGCTCTTTCACTCCTCACAGGCTCCAGCTTGAGGCGCGATGCAGGCGGAACAAACGGGCTCCACTTCCTGAGGGGGCCGGCCATTGTGAGATGTCATCAGGCCGCGACGGTTGTCTGCGGGCCGGCGGGCTTCCCTCGCTTGCCATGCCCTCCATCCGCTTCCTTCGAGCCTCCGCACAGCCGCCTCTGCGTGGCGGCGCCCCCACGGCGCACCTCTTTTTCTCTTCTTCTTCTGGGACTCTTATAATTCGAATGTTGGTGTGTTTAATGTTGTCTCAGAGGTCTCTGAGACTGTCCTCAATTCTTTACATTCTTTTTCCTTTATTCTGCTCTGAGTAGTTATTTCCACTATTTTATCTTCCAGGCCACTTATCCATTTTCCTGCCTCAGTTATTCTGCTAATGATTTCTTCTAGAGAATTTTTAATTTCATTTATTATATTGTTCATCATTGTTTGTTTGCTCTTTAGTTCTTCTAGGTCCTTGTTAAACGTTTCTTGTATCTTCTCCATTCTATTTCCAAGATTTTGTATCATCTTTACTATCATTACTCTGAATTCTTTTTCAGGAGACTGCCTATTTCCTCTTCATTTGTTTGGTCTGGTGTGTTTTTACTTTGCTCCTTCATCTGCTGGGTATTTCTCTGTCTTCTCATTTTGCTTAACTTACTGTGTTTGCGGTCTCTGTTTTGCAGGCTGCATGTTTGTAGTTCCCGTTGTTTTTGGTGTCTGCTCCCAGTAGGTAAGGTTGGTTCAGTGGGTTGTGTAGGCTTCCTGGTGGAGGGGACTGATGCCTGTGTTCTGGTGGATGAGGCTGGATTTTGTCTTTCTGGGTGGCAGGACCACATCCAATGATGTGTTTTGGGATGTCTGTAAACTTATTAGGATTTTAGGCAGCCTCTCTGCTATTGGGTGGGTTGTGTTCCTGTCTTGCTAGTTGTGTGGCATGGGGTGTCCAGCACTAGAGCTCGCTGGTCTTTGAGTGGAGCTGGGTCTTAGCATTGAGATGGAAATCTCTGGGAGAGCCTTCACTGATTTATAGTACTTGGGACCGGGAGGTCTTTGGTGGTCCAATGTTCTGAACTCGGCTCTCCCACCTCAGAGACTCAGGCCTGACTCCAGGCCAGAGCACCAAGACACTGTCAGCCACATTGCATTAGTTGTGCCACCTGCATCTTCTCACTGAGCTTTAGCCGAGTCTGCAGGAAAAGCTTTGATAATTTTCTGGACCTGCCAGCCTTTCGTCCTGGAGTATTCAAGGTTCTCTCAGCCCATGGGTGCACTGCTGGGGAAGAGGGAGGCAGCCACTGACCAGATGCGGCATGGAGCCTGGAGCCAGGCAGGGAACGCACTCAAGCCCTGAACCCCTGGCTGTTTCACCTTTAGTAACAGTTTTCAACTTTGTAATATGTATTGTGCTTTCAGTTAAATTTTATAAAATATATTCATCTGACATTTGGGCCAGATTGTGTGACAAAAAGCAAATGCCATGCATTATAGAGAACACCTTCAATTTACTTTATAATAGTCTAATAGTTCATTTACTATTATTTTTGATGTTCAAATAACTGTAGCAGAAAACCAGAAACATTGAAAAAGAAGTCTAATTTTTATTTGTTTAAATCTCAAAGGATCACATTTCACAAAAGAAAGTAAAGTCAAGTCCAGGGGCCTGGTATAAGGCTCTTAGCTCTAGCAATTACTTGTTGTGTCCTCTTGGAAAAATGACTTCTTGCTGCCTCTTTTTTTCTCATTTGTAAAGTGGGAAGATTGTAATAGAACCCACTCCAAAGAATACAAGGAGGAGAAATTAAGTAATCCACAGCAAATGCTGGTAATTAGGAAACAATTGGTAAACATCAGCATTATTATCTGATGTTACCATTTTGAGTAAACATACATGCTTTTCATTGTCATAGTTTCCTGTATGTGATTTTTTCCCTTCACCTTGGTAATATTTTGTTCAAAGGCAAGAGGATGAACAATAGATATTCCTTAGCCCACAGTTTGTCTGAAAATGATCACCTTGCATTTTTGGTACGAGTTGCTGAACTTGAATAGTACTAAAGATTAAAAAAATGATAAAATTGAGCATCCCTGGTGGCGCAGTGGTTGAGAGTCCGCCTGCCAATGCAGGGGACACGGGTTCGTGCCCTGGTCTGGGAAGATCCCACTTGCCGCGGAGCGGCTGGGCCGTGAGCCATGGCCACTGAGCCTGCACGTCTGGAGCCTGTGCTCCGCAACGGGAGAGGCCACAATGTGAGAGGCCCGCGTACAGAAAAAAAAAAAAAAAAAGATAAAATCCAATGAATATGCAGATTATACTAGATACTAGATGGACCAAAACATATTAGAAGGACAGAGCAACAAATCTGATTTTCTCTTCTTTTAATTGTGCCCTATGAAGTTAAAATGTGTAACAAAGTAATTTTTTAATCTCTGAAAAGAATTATTTTATTCGCTTTTTATGACATACCAAAATTATTTAATTAACATGGAATTAGATAATTAAACATTTAATCTACATTTGGGAAATATAAGCAGAAAATGCCACTATAATTAAAAAACGTATTATGCATTTATATAAAATATTCTATATTCTTGGTATATTACTAGGTAATTTTTGTTGTAAAATTAAACTATTGGTCCTTATCTTTAAAAGCATAGAAGCTCAGAGTGATACTGATGATACAAATATGTAAGAACTTAGAAACAACTGAAAAAATAAGGCACTAATACCAGTGAAACAAAGTTCTTATTTGAAGTACACTCTGGTGGGATTAGACTTTATTTACTCTGAGAACTGTGATTGTATTACCTGCAGAACTGGGTGGGTGGGTATTATTATACGCTTTGTATACTGGCAGGGTTCAAAAGTTCACAACTCTCTTTTTGCCAAGGGTTATGTCTGCCTGTTTGGATTTTCCTCTAACCTCCCTCTCCCCTCACCCTGCGCGTGCACGCACCCACACACATACACACACCCCTCACTTGTAGTTTCTGTATAGCCCATTCTTTATTCATCTTCCCAGATCTGAACTTGGATCTTAACCTCTGGCACATAAATTAGCTGTGAACTCAGTCCAGTTATTGAAGCTCCATGAGCCTCAGTTAACTGGGTTCATTCACTCATTATGATAGTAACCAACTCACACAATTTTTTTGTCAAAGATATGAGTAGGTAAAATATTTAAGCTGATTTTATGAGTTTCACATCCTTGCTTTAAAATACTTTCATTAATCCAATGAACCTGTATATTCCTATAGAAAATGTTCAGGGAAAAAGGATTTCTGTGAAATCCCCCAAATGTGAGACTTTAAAATAATGTGTTTTATAAATGCATGTGTGTTATAAAATGCTTCCACCAGTGAAAAAATATTGCTTTGAAAGAAAACTCTGAAGCCAGTAAAGATTTGATTAGAGGCAACTTCTTTGGGAAACTACCTGGTTTGTAAAGGTGACATTAATTCTCTTCTTCCTCTCAGAAATTTGACAATACTTAAATATCTTATTTCCTTTCTATTGCTCAGAACTCTCTTGACTCATCCTCTATATTTTTTCTTTGTCCTGTTATCCCACTAGACAACAAAGCCCCTTGCACCTGAAAATCCTTTCCCTTTGGATCTGCCAAATCAAGGCCTTCTGCAAATTCCCTTTTCATGTTGCTTCTCTGAAGTTTGCAATATGCACTAGACAGAACACTAGTTGAACAACAATAGGCACCCCAGGAATAGACTGATAAATAATAGATGGACAGACAGAGAGATGGTAAAAAGCTATTGACTCTTTCCTTCCATAGTTAAAAAAGAGAAAAATGAGCAGGAAAGATGAACAGGGAATTGAATCAAAATTAGCCAAACTTTAAACCATTGAGCCTTTTCTTATAATTCATTAATGCCCTTATAATAGCCAAGAAATATTTTTTGTTATTTGTAATAAATATATTAAATGAAGCTAACATTATTAAATGGATTAAGTTTCAACTGCTAAGCACAAAGAGCAACTTAATTAGATGTTAGTATTGAGTAGTAACTTAATTAGATGTTAGTATTTATCATATGTAAAGATCAATACCTCCAAATAAAATAGCTAATGTTTATATAGTGTTTACTATGTCCTAGGCAAACTAACAAACTCTACCTAGATTAACTTATTTAATTCCTACAGAAAAAACTATAAGCAATATACTGTTACTGAGGTTAAGGGAGGTTAGAGAGATTGTAATAGGGTAAAGAACTGTCTGAATTTATTCAGTTTAGAGGTAGAAGGGTCCAGGTATGGTTGCTGATCACTTGATGCTTCCAGAGCCAATGCTCTAAGCCTTTATGCTCAAAGACCTAAACAACAAACAAAGCTGGAATAAACAGCAAAACATACTTTACAAAATAACTTCTGACTTGAATGGCATTTTTTATGTTAGGACATGATTAGCCAAATATAATATTATATTAAACTATTCCTGAATCAGATATTTTTTCCATGTCTAGCAAAGGTTTTAATACAAGATATTATCCTGCTGGTATGCAGAAAATTTACAAAATCAATATTTTTTGTATAGTCTGTTAATAGATATTTCAGCAGAGCATTTTGTCTCATGTATGTCCAGCAAAATTATTACACCTCTGAAAAAGAAGGCAAAGGTTTAAAAACATTTAATTAAGAAATATTCTTTAAAAATTGCCCTTAATTCCATGTATTTTCCTATTCATATGTTCATCTGAAAAATATTTACTTCTAGATTGTCAGTGCAAAAAGGGAAAGTGTTTTTTCACATTCATCTCTATATCTTTCTCCAGTACATTGTATTCTTATATAATTCAGATATGAAATAATTATTTTGTGGTTTCAATGTTTTAAAATATAGACATATCTACATTCATCCATGAAAAGTGACTTGTTTTTCTTTACATGTATGTAATTGGGGTAAAATTAAGTAGTGTTTTTATTTTACCTAAAGAACTTATTCAAGAAGTCATCTTTTGACAGATTATATGCTCATTTTTTTATCCTCAAATTTCAGACTGTGTTTTGCAAACTGATTTTTTAAATAACACGTATTATTTTGTTTTCCTATACCACTAGGGAAAGCCATTCTTAACAAATAGAATTAGGATTGGTATTGCACCTACATATATATACACATATTACATTTAAGACTTTAATAATATTATAAGCCTAGGTTAAGACAAATTTCAATAGATGCTAACTATTAAAACTGAACTGCTCTGAGTTCAAATTTTCTATCAGGTGGAAGGAAAGTAAGAAGCTCAAAACAACATGTTCTAAGGAAGAATTTTGGAAATTTATCCTAAGAAAAAAGAAATTTTATTTATGTGACATGTACTCAGAAATTATTAGTACTATTGTGAAGATTTGAAAATAGTTTATCTAAAAGAACCAGAAAAGGAAGAACAAACTAAGCTGAAATTTAGCTGAAGGAAGTAATGAGATCAGACCAGAAACAAATGAGAGACTAAAAAGACAACAGAAAAGGTCAATGAAACTGAATTGGTTTTTAGAAAAGAAAAACAAAATTGACAAATCTTTAGCAAAACTAACTCAGAAAAAATGAGTGATGACATAAATTAATAAAATAATTAACAAACAATGAGACATTACAACTGATACCACAGAGATACAGAGAATAATGAAACTACTATGAGCAATTATGTGCCAACAAATCAGATAAATTAGGATAAATAGATAAATTTCTAGAAACACACAACTTACTAAGACTGAATCATGAAGTAATGGAAAATCTAAGCAGTCCAATAACAAGCCAGGAGATTGAACTGTAGTCAAAAATTCCCCAACAAATAAAAGCACAGGACCAGATGGCTTCACAGGTAAAATCTACAAAATATTCAAAGAAGAATTAATACCAGTCCTTCTCAAATTCTTCCAAAGAATTGAAGAGGAAGGAACACTTCCAAACTCATTTTACCAGGCCACCATTACCCTGATACAAAACCAGACAAGGACATTACACGAAAGGAAAATTACAGGCCATGTCCTTGAAGAACATAGATGTAAAAATCCTGAACAAATATTTGCAAACCGAATTCAAGAGCACATTAAAAGAATTATACAACATGATCAAGTGGGATTCATTCCTGGGATGCCAGGATGATTCAACATATGTAAGTCAGTAAATGTAATACACCACATTCACAGAATGAAGAATAAAAATCATAAGATCATTTCAATAGGTGCAGAAAAAGCATTTAACAAAGAGCAACAACTTTTCATAATAAAAATTCTCAAATTATTGCATAACTTTGATATGTTGAGGGAATGTTCCTCAACATATTAAAGACCATATTTGACAAGTCCACAGTTAACGTCATACTCTGATAAAAAGTTAAAGACTCCTCTAAGAACAGGCACAACACAAGGAAGCCCAGTCCTTCTGTTTCTATAGCACTGTCTTTCCGTTAACATAGCACTGAAATTTCTAGCCAGAGCAATTAGGCAAGTAAAAGAAACCAGCCATACAAATCAAAAAGGAAGAAGTACAGTTGTATCTGTTTGCAGATGATGTAATCTTATATTTATAAAACCCTGAAGACTCCACCAAAAAACTGTTAGAATTAATAAATGAATTCAGTAAATTTGCAGGATATAAAATCAACTACAGAAATCAGTTGTATTTCTATACACAAATAACAAATTATCTAAAAGAAAAATTAAGAAATTTCATTTACAATGATATCAAAAAACAATAAAATACTTAGGAATAAATTTAATCAAGGAGGTGAAGACCTGCATACTGCAAACTATAAGGCATTGATGACAGAGATTGAAGAAAACACAAATAAATGGAAAGATATCTCATGTTCTTGGATTGGAAGAATTAATATTGTGAAAATGTTCATATCATCCAAAGCAAACTACAGATTGAATGCAATCCCTATTAAAATTCCATGGCATTTTTCACAGAAATAGGAAAATTATCTTAAAATATGTATGAAACCACAAAAATCCCTGAATAGCCAAAACAATCCTGAGAAAAAACAAAGCTGGAGTCATCAAGCTTCCTGATTACATGCTATATTACAAAGCTTTTATAATCAAAACAGTAGGGCAGCAGTTCCCCAACTTTTCTGGCACCAGAGACCGGTTTCGTGGAAGAAAATTTTTCCACGGACTGGGGGAAGGAGATGGTTTCGGTATGATTCAAACACATTACATTTATTACACTTTATTTCTATTATTATTACATTGTAATATATAATGAAATAATTATACAGCTCACCATAAAGCAGAATCAGTGGGAGGCCTGAGCTTGTTTTCCTGCAACTAAATGGTCCCATCTGGAGGTGGTAGGAGACAGTGACACTGACGTGTGCTGCTTATGTCTAGTCTACTCCGTAATCTCGTTTTGGTTGCTGTCACTGCAGAAAACTCTGCTTCACAAAGATAGGATATTGAAAATGGAAGTAGACTTTTCATTGCTTTTGTGGCAATCTCAGGATATCCCACCTTGACTTTAATCCAGAACGTATGGAGATTTGAAGTTGTCTCAAACATACTTTTTTTCTTTTTTTTCTTTGCAGTATGTGGGCCTCTCACTGTTGTGGCCTCTCCCGTTGCGGAGCACAGGCTCCGGACGCGCAGGCTCAACGGCCATGGGTGGGATCTTCCCGGACCGGGGCACGAACTCGTGTCTCCTGCATCGGCACGTGGACTCTCAACCACTGCGCCACCAGGGAAGCCCTCAAACACACTTTTAAGGCCACCATCACTTGCAGTCTCAAGCAGTTGATCCTCTTCTAGCATGGACAAAGTCTATTCGCCTGGCTTATTCACAAATGGGTCACGGATCCATTCCTTCCCAGTTCGGAGGTCTTTTGTGGTTGGGAAGTAATGCTCAAACTCTTTTGAAAGTTGAGATCAGTGATCGTGCACCAGCTGGGAAAAAGAAGGCCCTGGCTCAGTCTCTTTCAAAATCTCTGCTAATGTTTGAAACATGTCAGAAATCCCAATGTTCACTCGTTGTCCCCATAATTCTAGTTTGGCTTTGATGCAGCCACTTCATCTGCCCACTTGAACACAGTTGTTGTTCTCCCCTGATATGACAGATTAAGTTCACTGAGCAGGTTGAATATGTCACAAAAGTAAGCAAGTTTTGCATCCCATTCTGTGTCACTGAAATGTGCTGCCAGTCGTGACTGTTCTTCTAAAAGAAATCTCTGGAGCAGCTCTCATAACTCAGAAACTCTGGCCAGTGATCTACCTTTAGAAAGCCATCTCACTTCTGTGTCTAAGAGAAGACGTGTGTGCTCTGCGTCTGTCTCCTCAGAGAGCTGTGCAAACAGATGCGAGTTAAGGGCATGTACTTTAATGTGGTTGATAATTTTAATCACATCCTGCAAAACGTTGTTAAGTTCAGGTGACATTTCTTGGCTAGCCAGCATTTCTCTATGGGTGACACAGCACATAGACTCACATTCAGAAGCAACCTCTTTGACCCGAGTAGTGAAACCAGAAAGCCATCCAGTCATGGCAGCCGTTCCGTCTGTGTGTATACCGACACAAAATGACCAATTCTGTTTTCCTGATATGTAATCATCCAAAGACTTGAATAGTTCTGCAGCTGTGGTGTTGGTTGGCAAAAAAAGTGCACATAACATATCCTCACGCGCATCCTCCCGAAAAATATATCACACAAAAGCAAGCATTGTTGCCTTGTCAACATCGGTAGACTTGTCAACCTGGATTGCGTACCATGGTGACTCATTAGTTCTCTCTAACAATTGTGTCTTAATATCCTCTGCTATTTCATCAGTTTGTCTAGTTATGGTGCTAGCCGAAAGAGGAACATGTGCCACCTTTTGAACTGCAGCCTTTCCTAAAAGTTCATGACAGATATCCTTAGCAGCAGGCAGGATCAACCCTTCACCAATAGTAAAGGGCTTCTTAGCTTTAGCAATGCATTTAGCCACCAAGAATGATGATCTCAGTGCAGACACATTTGATGAAGTGGTGACCTTCAGTAATTGCTTCTGTTCTTCATGTTCACAATTTTTTCTTTTGAAAAACTCCAAAGGCTTGTTTTTTAATGCAGGATGCTTTGTCTCCATGTGGTGAAGCAGTTTTGAAGATTTCATGGCTTCATTGGATAGCTAGTCATCACATATTATACAAAGAGGGCTTGGAGAATGTGAATCACCTGTTGTAATGAACCTGTAGTTTAAGTAGGACTCTTGGTATTTTCTTTTAAATGCAGCTTTCTTTTTGTTGGCAGTCTTAGAGTCTTCTGCTGTCTCATCATTGGGTCTTTCCCCCTTTTCAAAGAAGCTCTCCAGCGATGTTTGCTTTTTACTCATTTTGGCTAGGGTTAGCTTGTGAGCTTACCAAAACTGTGACTGAGACAAGTACGCAGTGCAGGAAAGAGGCACAGGTGGAAGTGGTAAATAAAATAATGGGTGGGCCTCATTCGAACTAAAATAAGTGTCCAATTCTGACTTAAGGCCTGCGACCAGATGCAGCTTAATTGTCACTTGCCACTCGCTGATGGGTTTTGATATGAGTCTGCAAGCAATTGATTTATTATGGTCTTTGTGCAGTCAAACCTCTCTGCTAATGATAATCTGTATTTGCAGCCTCTCCCCAGCGCTAGCATCACCGCCTCAGCTCCAGCTCAGATCATCAGGCATTAAGTTCTCATAAGGAGCGTGCAACATAGATCCCTCGCATGTGCAGTTCACAGTAGGGTTTGAGCTGTGAGAATCCAATGCCACCGCTGATCTGACAGGAGGCAGAGCTCAGGCGGTAATGCCAGCGATGAGGAGCAGTTGCAAATACAGATGAAACTTCGCTCACTTGCCTGCCGCTCACTTCCTGCTGTGTGGCCTGGTTCTTAACAGGTCACAGACCGATACCGGGGGTTGGGGACCCCTGCAGTATGGCACTGACATAAAAACAGGTGCATAGACCAGTGGAACAGAATAGACAGCCCAGCCATAATCCCACGCATATATGTTTAACTAATTTTTGACAAGGATGTCAAGAATATAGAGTAGGGAAAGGATAGCCTCTTCAATAAATGGGTTCAGAAAAATTGGATATCCACAATATCCAGAAGAATGAAAGTGGACCTCTATCTTACACCACTCAGAAAAATTAACTCAAAAAGAACCAAACACTTATATGTATGACCTGAAACTGAAACTCCTCAAAGAAAACACAGAAAAAAAGATCTTTGACCTTCATCTTGGCAATGATTTCTTGGATAAGACACAAAATCTTAGGCAACAAAAGCTAAAATAAACAGGTAGGACCACATCAAACTAAAGAGAAAGGAAGATCAAAGGAAAAAATCAAACTGCACATCAAAGGAAATAATCAGTAAACCGAAAAAGGGGGAAATATTTGCCAATTGATAATATAAAAAGAACTCATAAAATTCAACAGCAATAAAACAAGTAATCCAATTAAAATGCAGACAAAGAACATAAATAGACATTTTTCTAAAGAAGACATACAAATGACCAATAGGTACATGAAAAGGTACTCAACATCACTTATCATCAAGGAAATGCAAATCAAAACCATAATGAGATTTCACCTCACACCTGTTAGAATAGCTATTATAAAAAAGAGAAGGGGTAAATATTGGCATGGATGTGACACTTTATACACTTTGGATGGGAATGCAAACTGATACAGCCACTATGGAAAACAATATAGCAGTTTCTCAAAAAACTAAAAATTGAACTACCATATCATCCAGTATTCCTACTCCTGAGTGTATATCCAAAGGAATTGAAATCAGTATTTTGAAGAGATATCCACACATCCATGTTCATTGACTCAGTACTCACAAAGTAAGATATAAAACAACCTAAATGTCCTTCAACCAATGAATGAGTGAATAAAGAATATGTGATATATATGCATATAATGTAATATATATATATATATACACACACACACATGATGGAGTATATCTATCATCTCTCTCTATATGTGTATATATATATATATATATATATATATATATATATGATGAAATTTTATTCAGCCATAAAAAAGGAACTCCTGCTTTTCTGACATGGAAAGACCTGGATTGTGCTCAGTGAAGTAAGCCAGATAGAGAAAGACAAATATGTATATCACTTACATGTAGAATCAAAGAAGAGAAAAAAGCCAGTTTTAGAGAAACAGAGAGTAAAATGTTGATTGTCAGAGGCTGGGAGGAGGAAGAGTGGGGTGATTTAAGTCAATATGTACAGCATGATGACTGTAGTTAATAATGTGCTTTTGTATACTTGAAAGTATACGAGTAGTTCCTAGGTATTCTCACCACACACACACACTCACACACAGACACACACACACAAACACAAAGTTAACTATGTGAGGTGATGGATGTGTTAATTATCTTAGTCTTGGTAATTATTCCACAATGTATATGTACATCAAAACACCACACTGTACATTTCAAATACATACAATTATATTTGTCAATTTTTCTTCAATAAAGTTAAAAGAAATAATTCAATTAACTATTCATATCTGATTTGGGGAAAAAAGAGGAATGCTTCACTGCTTTCTGTTTTCAAATTTTTCAATTGGTAATCCAACTCCCCTACCTGACATACACACACACACATGCATACTTCAAAACATATTCCAAGTTGAAATCTGAAGATAATTGTGTATTGTAAAATAACTTATAATTTAGCAAAAAACACAAGCAACTAGGATCCTCTCATGAATCTACCTGGCATGGGTGATATGCAAGAAATGTTATGCTTGTCAAATTCCACTGCAAAAGCATGCAGGTTCCCAATCTCTAAAGTCTCCTTTGGAGTCCTTAACCAAAGCTGAATTTCAGATATGAAGAATATTAGTTTTCAAAGGATATGCCCTGCTGATTCTTTCCCTGTTAATAGTATTAAATCATCTTTGAACAGAAACCCTTTAGAGTTTATCATAGGCTGGCAGCCCAAAGATACAGGTGACTTCTATTTGTGGTCATTCCGGTGGGGCACCTGAAGTCATTGATATACATGTATTCCTATAATGCAGTTTTGAAAGAAACGGTTATCTCTTTCCTTTTTTGTTCTTAATGTAAATATATCCTCTCCTTTGTTTTCTCCCCAGCCACTCTCTCCAATTCGGGGAGAAATCTTACATACCCTGAAAACCAAAAAAAAAAAAAAAAAAACCCAATCTCCCAAAACAAAAATAGGAAGCCAAAACCTAACCATTTTAAAGAAAAGAAATGCAAATTGAAGAAGAGCTTCTGAATGCTTTAACTTTCTTCCCGCATTTCACAACCTCTATCATCAAACTGGATTGTCTGTGATGTAAAGAACTATTCGTGTTAGGCAGGTAGTTAATGTAATATGCTGTGATGGTGATGACTTCTACAGGAGCAGGAGGACACAGTCTAGCACTTCTATTTTGTAGTTAAGCAAGGCAGCCTTTGTATGTTGTTTGTTAAATACCTCCACTGCATACACCATTAGGTCAGTTGTTTACTTCCAAGTTATTTCAAGCTTCAAACCAGACTCAACCAAGAAAATATATCAATCACTTGTATTTGTTTCCTTGAAAAAGGGAAAGAATCCAGACAAAAATGGCAATTTTACAAATTTGGTGACTAACCAATCACCAGATAGCTATAAAACCATTGGAGAAAATAAAATATAAAATTTGTATTCTTACTGGGAAAATACTTTAGCTTAAAGATAACTAAAATTAAAAGAAAATAAATTTTGAAATGTGGGATAATTAGCCAATGGCATTTTACGTGTGACTTTCTTAAACAGAAAATTTAAATTATTTTTGCTTCAGTCCATCAGGTACAGATAAAATAGGTAGACAAAAAAAAAAATTATTTTGGGTATCAAAGAGGGGGGTAAAGAAAATAAGAAATATTTTTTCAACGTAACAAAAAAGGATGTATATGATATAAATTTAATAAAAAAACTCTAAATTTAAAAATGTAGAATATTTTACTCATTATTTTTCTACTTTATTTTACATTTCAAAATCAGCAACAATGAAATAATCTAGAATATTCTTTTTGTCAATAGTTGAAAGGAATTTTTTTTTTTTTTTTTTTTTTTGCCGTAAGCGGGCCTCTCACTGCCGCGGCCTCTCCCATTGAGGACCACAAGCTCCAGACGCGCAGGCTCAGCGGTCATGGCTCACGGGCCCAGCCGCTCCACGGCATGTGGGATCCTCCCGGACCGGGGCATGAACCCATGTCCCCTGCATCGGCAGGCGGACTCTCAACCGCTGTGCCACCAGGGAAGCCCCGAAAGGAATTTTTTAGTGGAGGAGAGTTTTCATATTTGAAGTGAGTAAAGCAAAAACAATATTGTTTCTTATTTTGGTTGAAAATGTTACAGAAGAAATTCATTGCCTCTTGAATTTAAGTAATCATCTGTACTGTAAGCAGAAAATAACTATTTTTTATTAACATCTTTATTGAGGTATAATTGCTTTATACTGTTGTGTTAGTTGCTGCAGTATGACAAAGTGAATCAGCTATACATATACGTATATCCACATATACCCTCCCTCTTGCGTCTCCCTCCCACCTTCCCTATCCCGCCCCTCTATGTGGTCACAAAGCACCGAGCTGATCTCCCTGTGCTATACGGCTGCTTCACACTAGCTATCTATTTTGCATTTGGTAGTGTATATATGTTAGTGCCACTCTCTCACTTCATCCCAGCTTACCTTTCCCCCTCCCTGTGTCCTCAAGTCCATTCTCTACATCTGCGTCTTTATTCCTGTCCTGCCGCTAAGCTCTTCAGAACCTTTTTCTTTTTGTTGTTAGCATATGGTATTTGTTTTACTCTTTCTGACCTACTTCACTCTGTATGACAGACTCAAGGTCCATCCACCTCACTAAAATAACTCAATTTCATTTCTTTTTATGACTGATTAATATTCCATTGTATATATGTGCCACATGTTCTTTATCCATTTGTTGATGGACACTTAGGTTCTTCCATGTCCTGGCTATTGTAAATAGTGCTGCAGTGAACTCTTACATGACTCTTTTTGAATTATGGTTTTCTCAGGGTGTATGCCCAAGAGTGGGATTCCTGGGTCATAAGGTAGTGGCTGTATCAATTTACACTCCCACCAACAGTGCAAGAAAGTTCTCTTCTCCACCTCCTGTCCAACATTTATTGTTTGTAGATGTTTTGATGATGGCAATTCTGACTGGTGTTAGGTGATACCCCATTGCAGTTTTGATTTGCATTTCTCTAAGGATTAGTGATGTTGAGCACACTTTCATGTGTTTGTTGGCAATCTGTATATCTTCTTTGGAGAAATGTCTATTTAGGTCTTCTGCTCAATTTTGGATTGGGTTGTTTGTTTTTTTTTGATATTGAGCTCCATGAGCTGCTTGTATATTTTGGAGAGTAATCCTTTGTCAGGTCCTTCATTTGCAAATATTTTCTCCCATTCTGAGGGTTGTCTTTTCGTCTTGTTTATGGTTTCCTTTGCTGTGCAAAAGACCTTAAGTTTCATTAGGTCCCATTTGTTTATTTATGTTATTATTTCCGTTTTTATAGGAGGTGGGTCAAAATGTATCTTGCTGTGATTTATGTCACATAATATTCTGCCTATATTTTCCTCTAAGAGTTTTATAGTGTCTGGCATTACATTTAGGTTTTTAATCCATTTTCAGTTTATTTTTGTGTATGGTGTTAGGGAGTGTTCTAATTTCATTCTTTTCCAGGTAGTTGTCCAGTTTTCCCAGCACCACTTATTGAAGAGGCTGTCTTTTCTTCATTGTATATTCTTGCCTCCTTTGTCAAAGATAAGGTGACCATATGTGCACAGGTTCATCTCTGGAATTTCTCTCCTGTTCTATAGATATATATTTCTGTTTTTGTGCCAGTACCGTACTCTCTTGATTATTGTAGCTTTGTAGTATAGTCAGAAGTTAGGGAGCCTGATTCCTCCAGCTCCGTTTTTCTTTCTCAAGATTGCCTTGGCTATTCGGGGTCTTTTGTTTTTCCATACAAATTGTGAAAATTTTTGTTCTAGTTCTGGAAAAATGCCAGTGGTAGTTTGGTAGGGATTACATTGAATCTGTAGATTTCTTTGGGTAGTATAGTCATTTTCACAATGTTGATTCTTCCAAACCAAGAACATGGTATATCTCTCCATCTGTTTGTATCATCTTTAATTTCTTTCATCAGTGTCCTATAGTTTTTTGCATGCAGGTCTTTTGTCTCCTTAGGTAGGTTTATTCCTAGGTATTTTATTCTTTTTGTTGCAATGGTAAATGGGAGTGTTTCCTTAATTTCTCTTTCAGATTTTTCATCATTAGTGTATAAGAATGCAAGAGATTTCTGTGCATTAATTTTTTATCCTGCTACTTTACCAAATTCATTGATTACCTCTAGTACTTTTCTGGTAGCATATTTCGGATTCTCTATGTATAGTATCATGTTATCTGCAAAGAGTGACAGTTTTAATTATTCTTTTCCAATTTGGATTCCTTTTACTTCTTTTTTGTCTCTGATTGCTGTGGCTAAAACCTCCAAATCTATGTTGAATAATAGTGGTGAGAGTGGCATCCTTCTCTTGTTCCTTATCATAGTGGAAATGGTTTCAGTTTTTCACCATTGAGAACAATGTTGTCTGTGTTTTTGTCATATATGGCCTTTATTATGTTGAGGTAAGTTCCCTCTATGCCTACTTTCTGGAGAGTTTTTATCATAAATGGGTGTTGAATTTTGTCAAAAGCTTTTTCTGCATCTATTGAGAGGATCATATGTTTTTTCTCCTTCAATTTGTTAATATGGTGTATCACATTGATTGATTTGTTTATATTGAAGAATCCTTCCATTCCTGGAATAAATGCCACTTGATCATGGTGTACAATCCTCTTAATGTGCTCCTGGATTCTGTTTGCTTGTATTTTGTTGAGGCTTTCTGCATCTATGTTCATCAATGATATTGGCTGTAGTTTTCCTTTTTTGTAATATCTTTATCTGGTTTTGGTATCAGGATGATGGAGGCCTCGTAGAATGAATTTGGGAATGTTTCTCCCTCTGCTGTATTTTGGAAGAGTTTGAAAAAGATAGGTGTTAGGTATTCTCTATTGTTTGTTAGAATTCTCCTGTGAAGCCATCTTGTCCTGGGCTTTATCTGTTGGAAGATTTTTAATCACAGTCTTAATTTCAGTGCTTGTGATTGGTCTGTTTATATTTTCTATTTCTTCCTGGTTCAGTCTCGGAAGCTTGTGCTTTTTTAAGAATTTGTCCATTTCTTCCAGGTTGTCCATTTTATTGGCATAGAGTTGCTTCTAGTAATCTCTCATGATCCTTTGTATTTCTGCAGTGTCAGTTGTTACTTCTCCCTTTTCATTTCTAATTCTATTGATTTGAGTTTTCTCCCTTTTTTTCTTGATGAGTCTGGCTAATGGTTTATCAAGTTTGTTTATCTTCTCAGAGCACCACCTTTTAGTTTTATTGATCTTTGCTATCATTTCCTTCATTTTTAAAAAAGATATTTCTGATCTGATCTTTATGATTTCTTTCCTCTGCTAACTTTGGGAGTTTTTGCTCTTCTTTCCCTAATTGCTTTAGGTGGAAGGTAAGGTTGTTTGTTTGAGATTTTTCTTGTTTTTAGAGGTAGGATTGTGTTGCTAAAACTTTCATCTTAGAACTGCTTTTTCTGCATCCCATAAATTTTGGGTCATCGTGATTTCATCATCATTTGTTTCTAGGTATTTTCTGATTTCCTCTTTGATTTCTTCAGTGATCTCTTGTTTTTTTAGTAGTGTATTGTTTAGTCTCCATGTCTTTGTATTTTTTTCCACTTTTTTTCCTGTAATTGATATCTAGTCTCATTGCATTGTGGTTGGAAAAGTTACTTGATATGATTTTAGTTTTCTTAAATTTACCAGTGCTTGATTTGTGACCCAAGATATGATCTATCTTGGAGAACGTTCCATGAGCACCTGAGAAGAAAGTGTATTCTGATATTTTTGGATGGAATGTCCTATTAATATCAGTTAAGTCCATCTTTTTTAAAGTGTCATTTAAGCTTGTGTTTCCTTATTTATTTTCATTTTGGGTGATCTGTCCATTGGTGAAAGTGAGTTGTTAAAATCCCCTAATACTTTGTGTCACTGTTGATTTCACCTTTTATAGCTGTTAGAATTTACCTTATTCATTGAGGTGCTCCTATTTTGGGTGCATACATATTTACAATTTTTATATCTTCTTGGATTGATCCCTTGATCATTATGTGATGTCCTTTTTTGTCTGTTATAATAGTCTTTCTTTTAAAGTCTATTTTGTTTGATATGAGAACTGCTACTCCAGCTTTCTTTTGATCTCCATTTGCATGGATATATTTTACCATCCCCTCACTCTCAGTCTGTATGTGTCCCTAGGTTGTAAGTGGGTCTCTTGTAGACAGCATATATACAGGTCTGTTTTTTGTATCCATTCAGCCAGTCTATGTCTTTTGATTGGAGCATTTAATCCATTTATCTATTAAGGTAATTATCAATATGTATGTTTCTATTACCATTTCTTAATTGTTTTGAGTTTGTTATTGTAGGTCTTTTCCTTCTCTTATGTTTCTGCCTAGAGAAGTTCCTTTAGCAATTTTTTTTTGTTTGTTTGTGGTATGCGGGCCTCTCACTGTTGTGGCCTCTCCCGTTGTGGAGCACAGGCTCTGGACGCACAGGCTCAGCGGCCATGCCTCACGGGCCCAGCCACTCCACGGCATGTGGCATCTTCCCGGACCGGGGCACGAACCCATGTCCCCTGCATCGGCAGGCAGACTCTCAACCACTGCGCCACCAGGGAAGCCCTAGCATTTGTTTTAAAGCTGGTTTGTTGGTGCTTAATTCTGTTAGCTTTTGCTTGTCTGTAAAGGTTTTAATTTCTCCATCGAATCTGAATGAGATCCTTGGTGGATAGACTTATCTTGGTTATAGGTTTTTCCCTTTCATCACTTTAAATATGTCCTGTCACTCCCTTCTGGCTTGCAGAATTTCTGCTGAAAGATCAGCTTGTAACATTATGGGGGATTCCCTTGTATATTATTTGTTGCTTTTCCTTGCTGCTTTTAATATTTTTTCTTTGTATTTAATTTTTGATAGTTTGATTAGTATGTGTCTTGGTGTGTTTCTCCTTGGATTTATCCTGTATGAGACTCTCTGCACTTCCTGCACTTGATTGACTATTTCCTTTCCCCTTTAGGGAAGTTTTCAACTACAATCTCTTCAAATATTTTCTTAGTCCCTTTCTTTTTCTCTTCTTCTTCTGGGACCCCTATAATTCGAATGTTGGTGTGTTTAATGTTGTCCCAGAGGTCTCTGAGACTGTCTTCAATTCTTTTCATTCTTTTATCTTTATTCTGCTCTGCAGTAGTTATTTCCACTATTTTATCTTCCAGGTCACTTATCTGTTCTTCTGGCTCAGTTATTTTGCTATTGATTCCTTCTAGATAATTTTTAATTTCATTTATTGTGCTTTTCATCATTGTTTGTTTGCTCTTTTGTTCTTCTAGGTCCTTGTTAAACATTTCTTGTATTTTCTCCATTTTACTTCCATGATTTTGGATCATCTTTACTATCATTACTCTGAATTCTTTTTCAGGTAGACTCCCTATTTCCTCTTCATTTGTTTGGTCTGGTGAGTTTTTACTTTGCTCCTTCATCTGCTGTGTATTCTCTCTGTCTTCCTATTTTGCTTAACTTACTGTGTTTGAGGTGTCCTTTTCACAGGCTGCAAGTTCGTAGTTCCCGTTGTTTTTGGTATCTGCCCCCAGTGGCTAAGTTTGTTTCAGTGCATTGTGTAGGCTTACTGGTGTAGGGGACTGGTGCCTGTGTTCTGGTGGATGAGGCTGGATCTTGTCTTTCTGGTTGGCAGGACTGCATACAATAATGTGTTTTGGGGTGTCTGTGAACTTATTATGATTTTAGGCAGCCTCTCTGCTAATGGGTGGGTTTGTGTTCCTGTCTTGGTAGTTGTGTGACATGGGGTGTCCAGCACTAGAGCTTGCTGGTCATTGAGTGGAGCTGGGTCTTAGCATTTCAATGGAGATCTCTGAGATAGCTCTTGCTGACTGATATTATGTGGGTCCAGGAGGCCTCCAGTGGTCTAATGTCCTGAACTCAACTCTCCCACCTCAGAGGCTTAGACCTGACTTCCGGCTGGAGCACCAAGATCCTGTCAGCCACTTGGCATAAACAATTGACTGGTATCTTGGATTTTTCTTTGCTAGGTGATTTATCCAAGCCAGGCTCCCTTTGTCAGAAACACAGCAAACCAAAAACACTGAAGCATCCAAGGTTTGCAGCAAAGACATGGCTTATTCACAAGGAAGCCAAGGAGTAGACAGGAGAACAAATCTCAAATCTGGCTCCTCGAAGAGAAAGGACTGGGGTATTTATGGGATAAAGAATAACGTAACAGGACTGTCTGAGGTGTAGGGAGCATGGAGATCATGGGCAAAAGTGATTGGGGAAAGGTGTGGTAGGTGTGCTAATCACCTGTTCAGCACAGGTGTCAAAATAACAATTTTGAAATGAAAATTTCTGCTGCTGTTCATATTACATCCTTAAATACACGATTTTTAAAAAAAATTTACTTTAGCCATTAGAATAGCAAAAAATATATTAAGTGAAAATATAAATTAAGATTGAAAAAATCATATATGCATAAATAACTGGAGTTTAAATTCTGTCTGAGCTTTTTCTAGGTTTGTGTGACTCTGTGAATCTCAGTTTCATCTTTAACATGGAGAAAATATCCATTCTACAGGATAGTTGTATAGATTAAATGAGATTATTTTTATGTAAATGACCTAATTTGTTATCTGAGACATCTATAAATAGTAGCAATAGTAGTATATAAACAGGAAAGAACATCAGAATTACACAAATAATTCAGGTACACAGTTTACACCTGCAAGGGAAAAGAAAAGCAGCAAGATATAAAATAGCATAAGATTCTCCTCTTACTTTTCAGTCCTCCCCCTTCTTTTCTTCCTCTGTTTCCTCTTCTTTGTTTTTTATTTTGAATTTTATTTTATTTGTTTACTTTTTTTATACAACAGGCTCTTATTAGTTATCTATTTTATACATATTAGTGTATATATGTCAATCCAAATGTCTCAATTCATCCCACCACCATCCTCTTCCTTGTTGAAAAAAAAAAAATTTCAAGGCAAATTTTTCTTAATGAACTTATTCTAGAAAGATTTGAATCAAGACATATACATTAAGACACTGGGAAAAGTATTTGTAAAATATTGTGTATTAAATTTCTATCTATGTGGAGTATGAGAAATGTTTAAGATGGTAGAGTGTGGTACTACCTTGTCCCACTAGGAGTCAAAATGTTTTTGGAAGAGAAAATACCAGAAACAGGTTATACTCATTACAAGTAATAAACCTGAGAGGTTAAAATAATTGATGAATAATTCCATATTATGAGGCCTTGCTAAGATGTAGTCATTATTTCTACGATTTTTGATTTTCAATTTCTACTTGATCTTTTGTTATATATGTGTTTTATTATATATGTACTCTTGTGTAATGAATCTCAAAAGAAACTTTGGTGCTAGTAGGGTAGAAATCACATGTAAAACCACACAAGTTCTTTTGATTCATTTTTCCATAAATTACAGGCAAATCTTTGATTCATTACTGGTATTTAAAGATAGAGAGCTCTATGGTTTCTTTTTTAAAATTGGTTTAACAGATTTCTCAATATCTGATTTAAAAATAAGAAATAAAACCACATATTAATGTTATGATTTTTATATAGGTAGAGAATGTAAACCAAGTTTGAAAGTAATGTAAGTTTAACTTTGGGTCACTTTAAAATTTTCCACTTATAGCTTATATCTGCAAAACTTTAAATAAAAGAGGTAATACACTTCACCTAAATAGAGATTATAAATAAATTATATAAATTATAAATAAAGTAATTTGGTTCTGAAATACATATTTGTCTCTTCTAATAAAATAAAAGGACATCTTCCATCTCTTCTCTTCATTTTCTGTTTTGTACTCACAAAACAATATCGCTCATCTGAAAGCCTCAAGCTCCAATTATCAGTAATGAAACTGCAATCATTAGCAAACACATAAGCATGGAACTATATTTCCATTTCTACCTTATGTCCAATCACATCAAAAATTAAATAATCTAAGACTTTTAGAGAGTGTGCAATGGTACTCAAAGAGCGAGTTACAGTCCACTTTCCCCATTTCTAATCTTAGCATTGGTAGTACTAACAAGACATCCATCCAGGTTCGCTGAACATTCTGAACAACGCACGTTGAGGCTTCAGTAAGTCAGCAAAGTTTCAAAGGTTGTACCATGTAAAAGTCAAGTAATTAAACACTGATTACTTACTGTTTTTTTAAAAAAGAAAAAAGGACAGCTGGGAAAAGTTGGATTTGGAAGGTCTAATTTCGCAGGGAAGATTTCAGTGAAAATTAAGCCTTTAACTATACTCTGCTTCCGTTGATTTGAAAGAAAAGGATTAAAAGAAAGATTATAAAAGGCATTCAGTACTGTCTTTCTGCAGCAGAGCTTTGGGAGGTGACAAACAACCACTGATAATTCATTCAGTCATCTTTTCCCCAAACAGCATTTAGATTCTCCTTCAAAATTTGGCTGCAACTCTTCTGTTTCACTATTCTTTCAAAACAAAAAACCTCCTCCCTTCTGCACTCTTGGTTCCAGCTGAAATGTTTTAGCTTCCTAAAAACAGCTAATTTCTAATAAAGTTTGCAAACATGGCAAAGTCCATTTCACCTGATGCTGTTTTATTTCTCACACATTAAAAAAAGAGAGAGAGAACCAGTTATCAAGTTCTAAATTTGACCTATTTTCAACCCTACTGGTATTTAATGGTAGAAAACTTTATGATTACCTTTTTTAAATTGGCTTAATTTATTTCTTGATATTTGATTATAAAATAAGAAATAAACCACATTTTAGTATTGTGATTCTTACACAGGCAGAGACTGTTAAACAATTTTGAAAGTAGTATATGTTTAAATCTTTTCATTCAGGACAATTAGAATTCATATGCCATATATAAGGCAGGTGCCAAAATTCTTTCTCTTGCTGAAAGTCATCTCAATTTTTATCATTCTTACGCCACTCTTCCTGTTACAGGAGGGCATTTATTTCCATTAAATGGATGAGATTAAGATTATTTAATCAAAATAGTTATGCTTCCTGTTAAAATTTACTTAATTTTTTTCTTGGAAATATCACCAACGATCTGTTTATAAGAACATATAAGATTACTTATTTTCTTATTGGTCTTAAATTGCCTGTGCTGAATTTATCAAATATTTTCTTGTTCAGTTGTTCCTAAAAAAGCAGGTCTATTTTTACTGACAGAGAAAATCAGTTTGGATTATTATGCGTACTGAAACACAAACATAAATATGTGAGCCTATTCATACCTACCTTGGAATAAATATTTCAGTAGGTTAGATACACTGCAGGAACTTTTTGTAGCAAGGATGAAGGAGCAAAGGAGAGTTGCAAATCATGTATGAGCTACTTAATAATTAAACATCTTTGAAGATGCTATTGATGAAAACTGTTGTAGTTGAAAGGAAAAATTTGGTACATAAATAGGTAATAATAAAATGTGAAGCATTTTTATTTCAGACACCTTCACTGATAGTATTGCTTTATTTAAATTAGCTTTATTTTTATATGAGAAATGTTAAGAATAGTAGTGGAGTTAAAGAGGATTTTCATAGATCTTGGCAGTCAAACTGAAATTTTTATAATAAAAATAAGATCATAAATATGTATTTGGAAAATACTATTTTAAAATGCTAACATTTTTAATGACAAAAATATTTAAAATACTGTGCAGTGTAACTATTTTCATAAATCCAGCATTCACCCAATATTTCCATTTTCTTCCCTTGTGATAATCTTTTCTCATCCAGGTAAAGAAACCACTGTTCACTGGTGAAATCCTACCTGGGAGACAAATGGTTTTCCAGGAACATTTGTAGAGTGAGAAGAAAAGCATGTTCTTTCGTAAAGAAAAAAGATGGTGTGAAAAGTGTATTAAAATGGTTTTTACAAAGAACCTGTACCAACAGGCCTTTTACTCTTTTATTGAGAACATTTGAGTCTAATTTCTGAACATTTCCAAAGATTGCAGATTTCACCATGGTCATGCAAAAGCAGAGTAAGATGTTGCTTCTGTGATGCACAGGAGTAGGAAAGTGAACATTAATATCCCTTATGAAGAAAGAGAGCCGTTGGGTTTTACCAAGAAAAGCAGTATGGTTGTAGATGGATTCCTATTAAAGAAAATTGCATTGGAAATTCTTTGCCTGAATGACTTTCAGAAAAATACTAAGACGAGCAATGTGGGTGGTATCTTTGCCACTTCTCTGGCAGAAATAATGGAATAACTACTAGGAGTCAGAAACACTTCACTTACGATCGGATCCTACTCTTATCTCCATTTTGACAGCCTCTCCTTCTACTTGTTAAAATAAAAATAGCAATCTCCAAATTTTTATACAGTTCAAAAAGACTGTGTCAAAATGAGGATATTTTCTTGGTTTATGTTCTCTAATACTTTTGATTCATCTATGAAAGCACAAAATCTCTTATTTTATTCTTGAAGTTAGCATTAACTAACTCGATAACATGACCCAATAATCCATAAGACACATGTATTTTGGAGGAACTTTTGTAATGTAAATAATAATAGTTTACTGAGTTACTAAAGTTTCTTTTAGAAAGCATACTTGCTGATAATTTCAGTCTTGCTAACTTGGTAAAGATTAATCAAAAGTTAGAAAAACTCAAAAGCAAGCAACTTTGTCTTGATAAATTACAACTGCATTTTGCCAAGCCTGTTTCTTTGAATATGTAAAACTGTCATATACAGGAAAAACACAATCATTGACTTGATATTCATGTATACTATTTTTTCATCATCAAAATCTTTGTGAGGGCTAATTCATATCTAATGACACTAATATTTTCAATTGAAAATGTTTACATTCCTTTAAGTTTTTTTTTTTTTAACAGCTAGCAAATAATATAACCTTAATAAATTTAAACACAAAGGTGTTCAAGTTACTCTGTAATCCAGGAATTTGGGACGCAGAATAAATTTCTTAAAAGGTTTTTCATATAGAGATACAAAGATATCAAACTCATAGTGATATTGAAATTGTATGTGCCATATTAGATCAAAGAGAAATTATTTTGTCTGAAAGAAACAGAAAATCTGGGCAGTAGTAGCTGAAACAAATACAGGTTTATTTTTCTCTCATGTCAAGAATCTCAGAATTGCTGCTATTGATGAAGTAGCTAAATGTTATCAAAACCGACATTAGACTTTCTGTAGTGGTTCTTAGATAGAGGATCAAGTGTAGACATTAAGACTCTGTTAAAGGCTGGAAACATAGGTGAGTGAATAGGGGATAAAGGACTAGCAAATAGCCATCTGTCATTTTTAGCAGGAAACCACGTGTTTTCTGGGATGTCTGCTTATATCTCAGCATCCAGACTCCATTGTATTATTATCACTCTCTGTTGAGGAAGTTGGGGAAGGGTTTGGTTGTATTTTGCCTCTTTTAGCCTATAAAGTGAAGGCAAACAAGAGAGGAAAAGTTGAAATGGGTGTTGGGTTAGCTTCATATAGTACTTGCCCCATCGTTTTATTCTTTCCTTTTTTTAAAAAAAAATTATAAAATAATGAAACATTGTGAAAACTTGGCAAATGGAATATGAAAAAAAATCTTGTTTCAATATCGTAACAGGGCCAATATCATTTTATTCTGTTTCTATATGCACATGTTTTAAAATCTGTTCTTGCTACAATGTGATAGACTCCTTTTCTTTTACAACGTTTCATAAGGCTTTTCAACATTTGAAAATAGTCTTTTTAATCAATATTTTTAGAGGTTCTTTAGTATGTAGATTTATCTGTTTTCCTAGTAATCTCATATTGCCAATACATGGTTTCTTTACATTTTTTCATTTTCTGGTTGCTGTTGTTAACAACATTTCAATTTAAAGCATATTAGAGACTTTCTGAGGATCATTTTATAGACGTCAGTGGGCAAATATAGCACAGAGCCAGGGGAGGTGTAGTAGAACTGATGCAGGATGCACCTCAGTTAAAAACTGGGAAGGATTTCTGAAAAATAAAGGTTGTAAAACTTTGAAATATATTATCATGGAAGATAGAAATGTCATCTTTACAGAATATTCTCTAGAAAAGGGTCATATTGGATGATTTAATTTCTGTTCAGACTAAACTTGGAAGAATAAACTAGATGACCTCTCAAAGTTTCGTTAAAGCCTGTGGATCTATGCTCATGGTTCATTTATTTATGACTCTTGTTCATAAGTTATGAGTACCTTTTAGATAAAATGATTCCCTTATATCTGAGTTCTTAGAAGTCGATAATATAATGATTTAATACAGATTTTATGGTAAAAAACTGTGCTTTTTTGATAATTCCTTTTGAGTTTTAAGTTAGAAAATAAACTATCATCTGTGTTTAAGCTTATAAAGCATTTATAAATGGAGAAGTAATAAAATATTATTAAGAATACATATTGAAATTAAACACAGTTCTTCCAAAATTACACACCAAAGGATTTCACTAACTTGAGAGTTACAAAAGAGAGGTCATGAATAGAATGTAACAACTTGATAGTATTTAAAATAATTCCTATTCTAAATAATAGGCTAGATGAAACCGTCAAATGGTATTAAGTGCAACCCAGTGGGAAGGTTTTCTATAATTCAGCTCTAAGATTAGATATAAATGGAGCTATTACCATGGAAACTATTTTTGAGGCTAATGAAAGTGTAACAAATATGGACTAAAAAATACTTACAAAACCTCTACCCAGACAGTAGATGTTCCCTTCTTAGTAAAATAACAAAAAGCCTTCAGACATATAGACTCCTTTGTTTAGAGAATAGTTGTTTTCAGCTGGTTTCTTCTTTTTTTTTGGAATGTAAAGCTTCCCTTCAGGGTAAAAGTGAGATTTGTTCTAATGCATAAAGGGGGGAAAGGGTTTAGAGATAGTGAAATTTGTGGAAAGCACACACTTTTAAAATATAGTTTCTTTCCTACCTTAAGTGTAAACCATAGTTTATAAACAAGATCTATTGTTCCCTCCTTTCTTTTAAAGCAGGCATGACTATAATACAGTACAGGTAATTTATAACTGCCCAGGAAAAAAAATCTTTTGTAGTTTTTTTTTTTTTTTCCTGAAAGCTTCTCTGAAAATATTTTATATCATTTTTACTTTTGGAGTAAAATATATTTTATTTATGATGCCATTTAAAAAGCAGTGTTAATTTTAAAATACAGCTGTAAAAGGAGTCTAGGTGAGGATTTGCAATAGAAGGCATTTTTACAAGTACTTTGCAAAAACATTGAACCTCAGTCCACTGGAATAATACTTCATACGTCTTCAGAAATGATACTAATCAAATATTGTTTTACAAAATGGAATGTAATATTCTGGCTAAGCAAGAGGAATAAAGGCAAAATATAAGATAATTCGTTTCTGATTCATTAATAGACCATTTCTAAAAAGATAAGTGAATAGTCCACTGAGCAGTAGAAGTTTCTATCCTTCAATATTGCTGGTCTATTGGCAGGGTCACAGATATTAACATCCAGTCTCTCAAGCATTTTCATCAGCATCCCAGTATTTCTCTACTTTGATGTAAAAGTTTCCCAGCACCAAGCAGGTGGTGCCTGACCAGGCTAATTAAAGAAATATGCAGTATAGTTCATATTAAAACAATCCACTGGGCTGGCTTTTGTGGAGTATGAATGATCTCTGGGTTATCCAAGCACAATGGGTATAAGATACACAAAGATACTGACAGCACAACTTCAAGCCCTTTGACATTTGTACAAGCTGCCTTAAAATGATATCAGGTTGGTCAATCTGATGTACATACAATAAACAAAGATATGGAACCACTCATTTTTAGGTGATGATAATAGAGCAATGGGCCTGTATAGTGGCAGAAGCTACGTAATAATAAAAAAAAATTCTGGAAAGGAAGAAGACCTCAGGCTCTGGGTCATGTTTTCATACTACTTGCAAAAAATGCTAGAATCAGTGGCATCACATTCATTCACAGTTATTTATTTAGCACCTAGTATTCAGGTACTGTTCATTGGGAATGCAGTGGTGAGTAATATAAAATCTCTGCCTTCATGGGGCATACAATCTTCTGAAAGGAGATATAGTTAAGTGAAAATACATTATGTACTTTATACATTGGGAATTGAATAAAGACGTTATTATTTACTATTTTATTTAATCATAACAAAATTATAAGATTGTATTAGTTTGGTTGGGGTGCTCTAACAATGTACCAGAGACTGGTTCTTATAAACAAAAAGTTCTCAGAGTTCTGGAGGCTTCTAGGAGTCTTAGATCAATGTGCTGGCATGGTTGAGTTCTGGTGAGGCCCTCTTCCAGGTTACAGGCTGCCAACTTCTCCTTGAATTCTCACATGGCCAAAAGCAAAGAGCAGCAAGTTCTCTCCTGACTTTTATAAAGACACTAATTCCATGTATGAGGGCTCCAGCCTCATGACCTCATCTAATCCAAGTCACCTGTCAAAGCCCCTCCCTCCTAATACCATCACATTGTGGGTAGGATTTCAACATATGAATTTTGGGGTACACAAACATTAAGTCCATAACAAAGATAACATTAATATTCATATTTTATAAATGGGTAAAATGAGACAGAGAGAATGGTTGCATAGTCAAAAATCTATGTAAAATACAGTTAGAATTTGAACTTGACTTTACATAACACTATAAGCACAACCAACCTCTATAGACTACCCCATCTATCTACCTATCTATCTATTTATCTATCTATCATCTATCTAATATTTTTGTCAATATTTTTAAAGAATATTTCTTTTTTTTTTTTGTGGTACGCGGGCCTCTTACTGCTGTGGCCTCTCCTGTTGCGGAGCACAGGTTCTGGACGCGCAGGCTCAGCCACCATGGCTCACGGGCCCAGCCGCTCCGCGGCATGTGGGATCCTCCCAGACCGGGGCTGGAACCCGCGTCCCCTGCATCGGCAGGCAGACTCTCAACCACTGCACCACCAGGGAAGCCCCAAGAATATTTCTTTGCCTCTACTTGGAAAACATATAAACAGAAAATCACCATGTGATTAATAATTGCTACATTAATAACTTGAAGTATACGTTGTTATACTTCTGATATAAAAGAGGTATTCAGGAAGGAACCTTGACAATTACATGGATGAAAAATAAACTTCAATCTTTTAAAAGTAATTGCCAAATCAGATCTTCTATATAAAGATACTCTCCTATCTCATCTATTCAAGTATGTAGGTTTAGCAATCCTTCTCTATCAACAAGTTTTCACTCTCGCTCGAATTTACCCATCATTATACAAACATAATGTTATTCCTACTATCTTAAAAAAAAAAAAACTTTTCGTGACCTTCCTTGCTCCTCCAACTGTCATTTCTCTGCTGTTCTTCATAGATAAAATCCTTGTTATCTCTATTCCATGTCTTCATTCCAGTCAGGATTCTCCTACCACTCCACCATAATTGTTCTCGCCAAGGTTGCCAATGACTGCCATGTTGCTAAATCCACGAGTCAATTCATGCTTCTGCTTGAGGACATTTGCTTTTGACTTTTCTTCCAACTTTGAACTGCCCCCCTCACTAGATATTAATACAGCTCACCACTTACTCCTTTTAGTCTTTCCTCCAATGTCACTTTCCCCATGAAGGTTTCCTTAACTGCCTTATTTAGTCTTCAACCCACCACAAACTCTATTCTCACTCACTGTCTTACTTCTCTCTACAGCATTTATTACCGTCTATTGCTTAGTTTACATATATATTTTATTACTTAATCCAATCCTTAACAAAAAAAATAAGCTTCATGAGAACAAGCATTTTACCTATCATGTTCACTGTTGTATCCCTAAGCCCTAGAACACTGCCTGCCATATACTAGTTGTTGAATGATTGAATAGAAAAGCAGATAATTACTAAGAATAGGTTAGGTGTTGTTCACTTTGCTAGGTGCTGCAATTACAAAGTCAACAAGATAGATGGGGTCTTCCTCTTCAAAATACCAATGATCTAGATTGGAAGAGAGACATTAATTCACTCAATTTCTATACAACATGAAAAACGCTCTTAGAGATGTATAATAGGAACATGCAGGAGAAATACTGATCCAAAATTTGAGGCATCAAGGAAGGCAGTGATATCAAACCAAGGAAGAGATTGATATCAATTTGGGGACCTTAAAGACAAATAGAAGTTATCCCTTAGAAGTGAGTGGGGGAAAGGGTATAATTCAGGCAAAAAATGGGTTCAAGTGAGAATGGTATGTTTGAAGAACTTTAAAATTGAACCTTCCTGCACTGTTGGTGGATATGTAAATTGATACAATCACTATGGAAAACAGTATGGAGGTTCCTTAAAAAAATAAAAATAGAACTACCATATGACCCAGCTATCCCACTACTAGGCATATACCCTGAGAAAACCATAATTCAGAAAGAGACACGTACTACAATGTTCATTGCAGCACTATCTACAATAGCCAGGTCATGGAACCAACCTAAATGTCCATCGACAGATGAATGGATAAAGAAGATGTAGCACATATATACAATGGAATATTACTCAGCCATAAAAAGAAACGAAACTGAGTTAATTGTAGTGAGGTGGATGGATCTAGAGTCTGTCATACAGAGTGAAATAAGTCAGAAAGAGAAAAACAAATACCAGTATGCTAACACATATATATGGAACCTAAAAAAATAAAAATAAAAAAAAATGGTACTGATGAACCTAGTTGCAGGGCAAGAATAAAGAGGTAGGCATAGAGAATGGACTTGAGGACATGGGGTAGGAAGTCGAATCTGGGGTGAAGTGAGAGTAGCATCGACATATACACACTACCGCATGTAAAAAAGTTGCCTGGTGGGAAGCAGTGGCATAGCACAGGGAGATCCGCTCTGTGCTTTGCGATGACCTAGAGGGGTGGGATAGGGAGGATGGGAGGGAGGCTCAAGAGGGAGGGGATATGGGGACACGTGCATGTATATGGCTGATTCACTTTGTTGTGCAACAGAAACTAACACAATATTGTGAAGCAATTATACTCCAATAAAGATCTATTAAAAAATAAAATTCAATTAAATCAAAGGAAAAAACAGTTCAGTATCCACTGGAGCACAGAGTATGAAATAAAAGCGATGAGAGATGAGTTGGAGTTATACAGTTATTAAGATTGGAGTCTCAAAAGACAGACTCCTTGAATTTGAAGGTGCACTGTGCCATTTACTCCTTATTACACTGAGGCAAGTTATTTAGTCTCTCTGGGCTTCAGTTTACTTATCTGTGAAAGGGAGAAATCGTCTCTCAATTGGTGTTTTGAGCATTCGATGAGGTATGAATCTAAGGAATTTAACATAGAACCTAAATTGTTTATTGATAAACAATAAGTCATCAATAAATGCTAGTTGCTGCTGTCATTGTTGTTACTGTTCCACTTGTGAAATAAGCTGGGAAGAGCCCACTGTGATTCTTGCAGGGCAACTAGATACCTCATCCACTTCCTAAAACCTTTGAGACATTATGTATTGCCAGTGTAATCATTTTATTTATTTTTTATAATTATTATTACAAGTGAATACTTTTCCTGTTTCCCAGAATTGTTTCTGTGACATTGAATAGAAAACTGATGTGCTAGCTTTGTGTCAGTTTAAGTAGAATTAAGGCGGGGGGTGAGGAATTGTGCACTCTCTTAATTAAAGCACTTGCTGAAAACACAATTCATTTGATCTACAGAGACATATTTTTGGAGTACGTTTGTGATAAAACATACAACAAAACTCAGTAAATCACAGCTAATTAAAACAATACAAGCAATGAATATAATTGTAAATAAACATATTTTATTCTTATATTTGAATATAATATTTTATTGAAATATGTATACTTTAAGTGGTTATCTGATGTTTGTTAAAATGAAGTTCTGGAATGGTGTTACAATGGACCTCCCCCGCTTCCCCACCTACTAGCCTTTACCTGTTTTAGAAAAGAGACAATCTAAGTTTCAGTACATTTGAGAGCCTGAATCATTGGAATAATTACCTTAATTCTCTAGTAAAAGAAAAATACCTTAAAAGAAATCTTCTGTGATAGACATATGTCTGCATTTTTAAAAAGATATTCAAAAGAGATATTTAGTGTAACTATTGACTTTCACTGCATGACACAATATAGAGTGTTAAAGGCACAAATCCTGGAGATGTAGGAACCTTACTGCACACTCTTTTCTGGTCACCTAGAAGGCAATCCTCACTTACTATTAATTAAATGTCAACTGTGTAAGTAATCAGCAATGAAAGTAAGCATCTATTTCTAAGAGGGTGAGAAGGGTTATTTTTAAGCTTCATTAAATCCATTGTGCTTTCTCTTGTTCATTTGTTGCATTGTCTGCTTTTGGCACAAAATTGTCAACAGGTGTAACAAAGTTTAAATGGATGCATACTGCCAACTGCTTCTAACTCTGGCATGAGAAAGGACCTCCTGGAAGAAGAGCTGCCTCCTGAATCATTTTGTTAGCTCTCATTGGCTGGAACTCATGTCTAGTATAAGAGGCCAGCCAACTCATGAGTAGGCAACCTGCCATCTAAACAGATGGGCATGGGTTTGGCAGTCAAGAGGCCAAGAATATACAACAAATATAGGTATCAAGGCTTCATTTCCAACTTATATTGCTAAGAAGTCTGTTAGTCCTGATCTCATATAAGCTGTTGCGATGGGTTTAATCAGTTTTTTAAGACATAAATGACATTACTTATTCTAACAAGCATTTCAATACTTTTGATTTGCTTGATCATTAAGACCTTATTAAGAAAAATGGAGAATTAAACAGGACAAAAAGCATTTTAAATAGAAACTAAATCTATAAAAATTATGTTCATATATGTTCATATGAGGAAGGTAAAAGTTTTATGACATCTTTATATTGTCCCTTTGGAGCACAACTATTCTGAGGTCAAGAAGAATTTTCAAGGTATTTTTGTGATGAAACATACAACAAAACTCAGTATATTATTGGTGATTAAAACAATAGAAATATTGCATAGTACTCTCTAAATAAAACTATGATGTAAGGGGCCTTGAAATTCTTACTCTTGTTACTTTTCTCTATGCTTAGTAAGTGCTCAGTAAATGCTTGTGGAATGAATGTGTAGTCAGTTTAATTCTTTAGTAATGTAACATTTGCTTATTTTGTTTCAAATAAGTTCAATGTAATACAATACTTAAGACATTAGACTAGAGTGCACTTGATTATAACTCTGACTACTCCGAGAGGGCTTTTAAAAAACTCACAGTCTAAATGTATGGATATTTGAATGAAATCTGTGCTGACTTAATAGTTGCATTTGGAAATTTTGTCAGTCTCAAAGATATCAGATTGACCTCATGTTTATTTCAAATATATGCAGATAGATACAGATATAATTATATCCATAGGTGAGTATACACATATATATATATGCTCTAGCTTTGTCCCCTGAGGTATACCCTAAGCAGTGACACCTACTAGTAATAAGCACAACGAAAGCCCAGATCTTGGTTTCTAAATACCATTTTCCAATAAAAAGAGATAGTATTCCTTGGAGAAATGACTTAGTCTAGGGCTGGGGAAGGAAATAAATATGAGCCTGGAGTAGTAAATAAGAGCTTAAGGGAAAAAAAAGAATGGGATTATGTCAAAAAGGATATTAGAGCCAACCTAAAAGAGACTCCAATGGCCAAAGCTGCAACATTTTGAGCAATAAAATGAATAATGATAGTATTGAGTTATAACATGAGGATAAAATTATATACTCATGAATTCATACTGATATAAATAAATGATTAATAAGTGAATAAAAAGTGGGAAAGGACTATCTCTTTTTCACAGAATTTCAAGTAATAAATGTATAAGGAATGAGGGAAATAGAAAATCACAATTTGAATACCAAATCTACTGATGAATACTAAAATTAGTGGGTAAAACTTAAAGGAGAAACAGGACATTTGCATAGACTCAAAGTATCTGCCCCAAATACTTATTAATTATTACAAATCGTTGATACTCCTTCCTTCAGGGGCCATGTGTGTATGTGTGTTTGTGGGAGGGGCTTAATTCCCCAGCCTTTGAGTATAGGCTGGACTTAGTAACTTGCTTCCAAAGAATAGAGTACGGAAAGTCAAAAATAACAGAGAAACCTGGCAGACACCATCTTAACCAAGTGACAAAGATTAACATCACCAGGAATAAGTCATGTTCATACATATATCCTGATACGGTGTGATGAAAAGGCCACTTCACATCTGTGATGTTCTCTTCCAAATCGATAAGCTCAGTTTAATCATGGGAAGACATCAGACAAACCAAAATACAAGGATATTCTACAAAATTCCTGACCAGCACACTTTAGAAGTATCAAGCTAATGAAAAACAACAAAAGACTGAGAATTATCACTGATTCGGGGTTCCTTAGGAGGCATGATAACAAAATACAGCATGGAATTTTGAATAGACCAGGACACTAGTGGAAAAACTGGTGAAGCCTGAATAAAGTCTCTGGCTCTGATAACCATATTGTACTACTGTTAATTTTGTAGCTTTCAAAAGTGTCCCATGGTTATGTTAAGGTGTGAACATTAGTGGAAGGTGGGTAAAGGGTATACAGGGACTTTATTATCTTTGAACCTTTTTTGTAAATCTAAATTTATTTTAAAATTAAAAGTTTAAAATGTTAGATTTAAAAAAAATTAATAACAATTCATTCCTTATTTGAGTAATCTGTTTCTTGGATTTAGAAACAGAATTAAATGTAATTACAAATTTATTTATATGATTTGTTGTTTTAAAGCAAGAATTTTCTGTATTCTTAATTACATCATGGAATAAATTTAGAGCACCTTGTTCTTGAATTCAAGTATTTATTTAAAGACATTATAATTAGGATTATCATATTCAGATCAAACTGTAATAATATAAATATGGTTGCTATATATTTTTTAATTCTTCAAGAACAACCAATTTTGCAGGCTTTGGTTTTACCCACAAATGGTTGCAAATGGTCATGTAAGGGTCCCTATTTACTTCCCTGAGTATAAATCCACAAAACCTGAAATGGATATCAAAAACTACTCTTGTAAAGTACTTACAAATTTAACCGCAGAATACCTAACTAAAGTGGCATATCCTTTTACAGCTAATGAAAATTGCCTGATTTAAAAAATATATATATTTAAAATAGCATTCATGGTAAAATCATAAAATCCTCTCTAGGTCCCATCTGTGAGCTTACCTGGAACAGAACATCTAAAGAATGAGACATTGCTACAGATCACTTAAGAACTCACCTCTGACAAACCACTTCAGAAAACTCAAGTTTCTTATATTCATTCAGAAATGAAAATTTATACTAGGTTTCTTGAATAGAGTGGGTTTGGCAATGATCACAAAAAATCTAGATATACTCTTAGTTCAAGTTTCTTTATTTCTATGCATCTTGGAAATTACAGAAAATGCTCAACAAAATTCCCCAATTAAAACTGCATTCAGAAAAAGCAAAACCACAAAAAGATTTGCTATAAGCTTTTAAACTAAGTTTTCTCCATTTCACTGCACTTCACCAAACTAGAAATATGGGGCAAGTGGGAGATTCAGCATACATTTGAATTCTGGGAATTGGGTTGACTAAGAGAGGAAGATCTAGAAGAAGGAAATTTCAGTGGTCTGATTTCAAACTTCTTAGCCTAATATTTGGAGTCTTTCTTGTCCCACCCAAGTTTAGCTTTTAAGTCATTCAGGTCAGAAAGTATTTGATTGCAAGGAAAACAGGGCTGCTCAAACTAGCTCAAGCAAGGTTTTTTTGGAGAGGTGAATTAATTTTAAGAACATAAGTACTCATGTGTGGGGAATATAGGCAGGATTGGAAAATAATGATTTAATAATAGTAATAGTTGACATTGCTTACCATGTTCCTGGTACTGTTCTAAGAACTTTCTGTGTATTATCTCATTTAATTCTCATAATAGCCCAAGGTAATTACTGTTTCTATTTCATCCTACTTTACAGGAAGGTTTAGTAACTTTCCCAATATCAACATGCTTTTTAGAGGAAAAGCTGGGATTGACTCCTCGTGGTCTAATCCCAGAAATCACATATTTAGACATTCTACCATATATTTCTCTATGTGTTTGACTCCATTTGGATCTCTTCTGCTACTCCATAATAACTACAGTTTGTAGTTTGCCACAGAACTTATTTGCCACAGAACTTATTCTGATTTCATGATCTTGCTGTTTTTCTTCCTGGAGCTAAGTGACTCAGGTTCACAATGTTTCTGTTCCAAATTTCTGGAGGAGATAATCTGGTTCATCCAGCCTGCATCAGGTATCTAGCGCTGGCCCAATTAGGTGAAGGAGGGAGAGGAAAGAATGGAAAAGGGCAGGTTTGGGTGACCTTATGCAAACATGCTAGACCTATCCTTTTAGATTCTAGATTCTTAGAAGAGGTACAAGAATTCAGATGCGATGGTAGCATCTTCCTTCACCTACCTTCTTATCCTTTCTTTTTATACCTGTTCTACAAATCCTTTGCAGTAATCAACCAGATACATTCATTAGTCTCTAAACACATTTAAGGCATTCTTCTATCAGTGCTTTTACTTGTCCTATATTTCTGGCCTGGAATTTAATCTGTCCTTATGATTCAACTCCTCTGATTATTATCAGTGCTTCAAGGTAAAAGCCATGTAGTACTTCCCACCTCTGAACTCCTACAGACTTAGTCTTATCACATGCTTGGAGCTTTATCAGAGTCTCTCTTGCATTGTTATTTATGCTTTTATTAGTATGTCTTTTCTCCCCATCTATATCAGTTAATCAAGACATGTTTCTTGATATCACAATCTATGTATTTAAATTTGTATTATAACCACAACTGTAGCAATGTCGTACACTGACTGATGTACCTACTGATGAAAGAAAGAAAGAAAGAAAGAAAGAAAGAAAGAAAGAAAGAAAGAAAGAAAGAAAGAAAGAAAGAAAGATTTTAAAAGAATGATTGAAACAGAAATTGAAAGCTGTTGGACTGAGAGGAATATGGAGATATTTAAATGTTAAGTTTTCATTTTATTTTACAAGATTTTTATAATTCTTTATAGGAATTAGAATATAATTTAAATTCCTGATTAATAAAGGCTTTTTCCCTTTATTTCTCAAGCCTCATCTAGTTTCAGGTAAATGTTGGCTGTTGGTTAATATTTCAATGTCTGACCAACTCATGAATAAGCTTAAGTATTAATTTATTTTAAATGTTCTAATGCCAATTATAAACCTAGAAAAATTTTAATTTTTAACTTGAAATTATAACTTAAAACACAAGATATATCAATGATACATTTAAACTGGAATTATGTTCTAAACTATTGCTCTATTAGGTCAAAATTTCTTTAAAATTATAAACATTTAAAATATCATATTGACTTCATTATTTCCATTTTTGTTTGATATACCTCATTACTTCACTGGGTTAGAATACACTTATTGACTAATTTTTTAAAAAGCCATTTCAAATAGTTTGGATTTGTTTCCCTAATTCAATTTCTGGAAATTATTCTCTGTTGGTGACTGTCACCTGTCCCTGTATTATATTTGCAGTAACTGTAGAGGTTTTAGGCAAAATATAGTTTTCCAGAGTTACAGCCATTTTGTTATTCAACAAAGATAAAAGCACCTGCTTTGTGTCATCCTTCCAGGTTCGGACCAGAACAAAACTGTCAAGTAAATGGTGTTTGACATTGCCAACCTTTGCACTTCTCTCTTTGCTAGGAATCCACTACTCAGATCTCCAGTGTTGTGTCCCGATGGCCTTAACTCCGCAATGCAGCACCTTCCCTCAACCATCTCTCCTTAAGAAGTGCTCTGGAGTTACTCTTCTTGGTTAGGCAACATATTTATTTTTTTCACAAGAAATTTCCAAAGATATAATACCTTATCCTAGTAAGGGTTTTCAGACTCTACACACCTCTACAAAGAGGAAGAAATGTATTTTACTTGGTGACCTAATAAGTAAGTATATGTGTGTATCTGAAATGAATGTTTTATGCAACAATTCTTACCCCTAAAACTGAAACAAAAATCACAGCTAATATTGAATATAATTTTATTAACAATGAAGGACAACATTGTATTCTATTTCATTTTCTTAAAACACCAGTCAGAATCTACTAAATTTATTGTAAGACCTACTAAAAGGTCACAAATAGGAGTGACTTTATTGGAGGTTGTTTCTGGTACGGAAGTGGCTTTTACGCATTCTTCAAAGGATTTAAAGTAGGGGCCTGTGGCTCCATAACATTCACCCACATTTCCTGGCATTTCTACTTTGTTGTAAGAGAAGGTCTTCTGAGTATAACAGAGTTTGGACAAAAGTGAAAGTGTCAGATGAGGGAAACATACATCCTTAAGGAGTCCTTTCATTCTTTTTCTATCATTTATACTCCACAGGATTCTTGGGGATTGCTTCACTGAGAAAGTCATCTGTATATCCAAATTTGGAAAAGTGATGAATATGCAATTTTGCCTCCAGATTCAGCTCTAGTCTCCCCCTTCTTCCAGTCAGATGAATATATGCTTACTGAGTGTCTCCCACCGGGTTTTCAAGTTAAGTAGGCATCATGACATTAAAGTTATTTTTTTCCATGCTCAAGAGGGTTGTATAACATCTAATGTGATCAGACTCCTTACTGAGTAATGAATATGGAAATTAGATAATCGAACTACAGTAAAAGGTTAAAATGAACTCTAAGAATTTAAATAAATGAAGCTGAAGGATGTGGATACATTTGTGTGCCTGTGAGTGAAAGTATGTGGTAATACTTGTTGCAGGTGACACATTTTCTTTTTTTGATCCAATAATTCTTAGAACAATTGTTTTGGCTGCTTGTAATTGAATACCTCTATGAATAGCTTCTCACATAACCACCCAATAAGTACTCTGGATTTGATGAAAAACATTTCTGCATTTCACTTAAAAATCTTAAGTAGTTATATTACTAATTTGGGGGAGAGGTTTGAGGGAATGTTTATTAAAACTAGGGGATAAAACAGGGGGCCCACTGAGATACTACATGCTCTATGATCAGGTTCTTTCAGTCTCAAATTCACTAACCAAAAAGCCAGGTTTAGCCAAGTAGAAAGTGAATAACATTTATTGCCCTGCTGTGGGAACTTATCTCATCCTCTCCTTCTATTCTTTAATTTTCAAGGCTTCTTGATTCCTTTTTATTTTGATTTTGTGCATATGGTCACCTCAGGCTATGGTTATATAAGTGAGAGACAGCTAGGTCAATATATAATATACTTGTCTTTTTTCATTACACAGTAACTTTCTTAAGGAGAAGAATTAAATCTTCTACTTCCTTCACAGTGATCTACAGCCCCTAGGGTTCTGTTCATACATATGCTCAATAAATGCTGTTTATGTGTTGATCTGCTGCTCATAAATGGAATATTTTACAGATTCTCCCAAGAATAAGGGTTCAAGGAGGTCAAAGCTGAATTAACCTTTCTATAAAACCATTCTAATAAACCCAACCTTGAACTCCAATTCAAATCAGATACTCAGGAGTGGAAGTCTCCTTGAAGTCATTATGCAAGACAACTAATCAAAGCTACTGTACTTAGACATCAAATATTTAATTCAGTATTTGTATCTAGTTGATAAGTTCAGAAAACTTAGATAATATTGATACATCACATTTAGGGACAGATTCAGAATTGTTTCCAAGTTGGCAGAAGGTATGGTATAGAAATTTCCATGCTCTGTATGTGCATGTGTAAAGATTCTCTCTCTCACACACACACACACACACACACGATGTGAGAGAGAGAGAGAGAGGAAGGGAGAGAGACCAGATTAATAGAATAGTTTAAAAAAAACCTATAAGCTATGCTTAGGGACACATTTTAACAGACTTCTAGATCATAGGACCTAAGCTCAATTTCTTATTTCTAATGGAATAAAAATAAAATTTTATATATCTCTGTCTCTAATATATTCTGCTCATGAGGAATATAAAAATTGTTAAATAAAACCTGAGACATTTTTTGGCATCCTCTTAATAACTAGGCTAAGCCCTCTTCTTCATTTTATTTATTTTTTTCTTTTCTTTTTCTTCTTTTGGTAACTGGGTAGCTATAAGACAGCCTTGCTAAGTTTAAAAGAAATAAAGAAAAGAAAAAAAAGAAGCATGCTATATTTTTTTACCTGAAAATACAGTAGACCCTCCCAGTATCTTACCTGGTGGGCAGTTGTGCTCTAAGGGCCTGGGCTAGAGGAGTAGGAAGAGAACTCTGTCAGTGCTTCCTGAGGACAAAGGAGAAAGTCTCCAAGAAAAAGGCTTGGCTGCTCTCTTTATGTGAGTTCACTAGGGAAAGGGTGTCTCATTCTTTCAGTAAAAAATGAGAGAAATAGTTGTTCAGTTTACTCAGCAAAACAATAAAAATTTAAATAAAAATAATTGAATTAGAATACAAGCATGAAAATGGTGCTGATTTTCTTTATATTAATTCTATCTACCCATGGATTCGAGCCTGGAAATTGTTCCTTTAACCCATGTTTTTCTCTGTAGTTATGGTACATTACTGAGCTCTGCTTATTTTACCTTCAAAATGAATGTCTAATCTATAGCTTTTCTTTCCATTTCTACTGCCACTATCCCTCCTAAGCTAAGCCATCACTATTCCTCATTTGAAATATAGCTGAATTGTATATCTTTCTACTTCCATTCTTGCTCTCTTTTAATCTATTATTAACATTAACAACCAGAGTGACCTTTGAAGAACCTCCACCAAATTGTGCCACATTCTTGTTTTCTCTTGCATTTGGAAGCAAGCAAATTAAAAGGCCGACAAGTCTTAATAAGACCTTTCATGATCTAGCTCCTATTCTCAAATTCATCTCATTCCACCTGTTGTTTCCTTCCAGCCACACCCATTATTTTCAATTCCCTGGTTTCACCATGTCCTTAGTCCTTGCATGGGCTGGACTAACAGCATGCATTTCTTTCCTCTCCCCACAACTTTTCATTTGACTGAATCTTTATTTTTCAGATTTCAGCCTAATTTTTGCCTTCACAGAGAAATCTTTCTACATTACCCAGCCTAAACTAGGTCTTCCTTATGATTCTCTCCCACTGGGTTTTAGTCTTTTCTTCCTTCCACTTACAGAATTTGCAATTACGCATGTTTACTTGCCTGCTTTATCAAACTGAATTCCACGAGCACCCAGATCTTGTCCCAGCATTATATCCAACAACCAGCTCAGGGTCTGAAGCCTAGTAGATACTTTTACAATATCTGTTGAGTGAATTAACTAATTAGTTGCTGTATTAATAAACAATTAATTCATTGAGTCATAAATTATAGCATATGGTCCGGATATAAATTTTTAAATCTCTTCAATTAAGAAATGTGAAAAGGACCTTAACCACTTTTATGAGACTGTTTAGATTACTTTCCTTCCAAGTATTAAAAATTGTCTTGTGGTCTTACTTATTAACCCTAAAATGATTTTTTGTCTTTCAAATACCAGTGCTCTGTCTTGCCTGATCTACAATGATCAGCAGTCTCCCCTTTATCATAATTGCAGGGAGGGTATTTTAAACTGCTTTTGAAGGGAAATCTCTTTCTGAAGAGACTAAAGAGAAAAGCCATCCATTGTTGAGAGAGATGACCAGGCAACTGCCAATACAAAAATATTAAACTTCAATTCCTTCAGCCTCAGCAGCTTAGAACGTTGAGAGTAATCCAGTTTAACTCTATCATTCTCAGGATCCTACCTGGCTAGAGCTTGATAGAAGCAACTGTTTGGGCAATTTATTCATATTCTATCCAATTAGTGAGGCCTAGTATAAAATGTTAAATTCAAACTGACTGAATGATTCCCAAACCAGCATCTTTTCAATCTATGTAGTGGGAATCACTTAACAGCCAATTGTTGGCTGTTGATTTTCCCATCTTTCTGAACATATCCTTCCCCATTGTTTTGTCAGTTAATGGGACTTTCATTTACCAAATTGCTCAGGTCCAAATCTCAGGAGCTGTTTGTGATTCCTCTCTTTCTCTCATGACTTACACACAATCCATCAGCAAGCACTTTGGGCTCAATATCAAAGCATTTCCTGAACTACACTACTTCTGATTTTTACTCTTAAACACTCAAATTCAAGTTACTATCATCTTTTATATGGACTATTGTAGTAGTTTTCTGACCTCCGTTTTAGTCTCATTTCCCTAAGGTCCATTTCCACAGAGCAACAAATGCATATTTAAAATATATAAACCCTACCATAGCACTCCTTTGCTTAAAACCATACAAAGACTTTCGATTCTTCGTTAGAATAAAATCCAATCTTCTTACCATGGTCTTCAAGGCCCTCCTAATCTGGCCTCCAACTAGCTCTTTGGCATCATTTCCTCCATATATTGCACTTGCTCAATTTTCTTACAATCTCTCTTTTCCTCACACATGACAATTTTTCATCACATCTAAGCCTTTGCACCTGTGGTTCCCTACGTCGGGAACACATTTTCCCTAGATCTTTGCCTTCTAACTCATTCTCATTATTCAGATGTCAGACAATATTATCTCTTCAGGTTTGCCTTCCCTACTACCCTTTCTTAAGGATTCCCCCCTACCCAGTCACTTTCAAGCCCAATTTCACAATCTATTTTCTCTATGACAATGGTCACTATCTGAAATAATTTTATTTTCCATCTCACCTCCCCATTCCCACTCAAATAGACACTCAACAATCTCAAGAATCCTCATTCCCCATTGTATCCCTAATCTGTAGAACAATAAAGGCACATGGTAGAACCTTAAATATTTGTTACAGCTTACTCAATGAATGAGATTTGTGAGTTTGTACTTCTTTGCTCTGTTAACTGGTGCTGGAAAATATGTTAAAAAGGAAAGCATGAAAAGAAGAGCTCATTCTTCAAATGACTCTTTCTACCTTTTCAACAGTTAGAACCACAAAAAATGACAGGTCTTATAGACCTGACCCTTTTAAGGTTCACCTACAGCTAAAAGGGCATACTTCATTTTGTTTCTACCACATCTACATACTTAAACAACAGTTGGCAACAAGAGCAGAACTTCAAAAACAAAAGACAAGAATAGTTCCTTTTACATTTATTTCTCAACTACTTTTAGAATTGTTGATGATCTGTGTTTCTTTTCTTTGGAGAACAAATTCTTAAAGAGGATTTAATAATTTAAAAAAACCATGAAGATAGATGCCAGTACTAAATACAATCACAGATCCTCTTCTAATCTCTGTTCTCTCTAAGGTTTATATTTCAAATTAATTACATATATGCTCAATGAAGGAAGACTGTTTGGTTTTTCTAGTTTAGATATATTCCCCTCCTCCAACCCCATCACCCCAGGAAAGGAACCAGTTCACACAACTGTTCTATGTTACTATAACTAAAGAGTTTGTATTCACCATAAAGAAGGAAAGCACTTTTGGTCAGTAAAGGAACTGTGAACAATGGTATATAGTTAAGCCTCACATCAAGATATGCTGTCCCCAAGGTTCTGAAAAGTTCATTTTTGAATGTTAAGGATCAAGGACACTATTGATCACAAACAAGACTGAAGAGTGCATACAAATATGACAGTTAACTTTTGTAAATATAAGAGATTAGGCTCGGGTAGACAAAACAGAGCAGAAAATTGATACTGACTAATGAATGCAGACAATATGGACACTGCAGTTTTTCTTAGAACATTTGATATCTTCAAAATCAAATTTTTCAAACTTCTTTGCCTAGGTTTTTGTCTTTGTGTCCAGAAAAGCATAACAATAATAGAATAATAAAAATAATTTTATTATCTGTTTGGAAGATAGTATATTTTCACATGCCTTTACTACCTTGGAGTAACAAAGCAAAGATACAGGAAAAGGTGTATAAAACAAAACTTAAAATCCCCCAAAGAAGAAAAACTGAGGTGGATGATAGATTCATTTATTAAAATTGACTTCTTTTTTTTTAAGATTCCACACATAAGTGACATCATGCAGTATTTGTTCTCTGACTGGATTATGCACTTAGCATAGTGCCCTCTGGGTTTGTTCACGTTATCATAAATGGCACAACTTCCAGAATTTTATTTGTCAATTATACTACAATAAAGCTGAAAAAAAATTTTTTTAAAGACGGAAATAGACCTTACATTGCATTTTAAGGAAAAGGCTTTTAGTTAATAAGTAAACTCATGCTCACAAATCTGTTTTTTTATACATAACTGTTAATGTGTGTTTTTGCATATGAATCACAATATGCACATAGATAGATGCTCCTCATTGTAGAGCAACACAAAAGTTGAAAGCACAAATTACTGACCAGTACTCACTTCCCAACCGAATGACTAAAAGGCAGTGGAATTGTGAAGAGAAGCTTGTGAATTTTAGGTAAAATTTTCGAAATTGTTTAGGCCCTGGGTATGTGCTGATTCTCCTAGCTACCTAAATATCTTTAATGAATTCCACATGCTCTAGTCCCATTCCTGTGTAGAAAGCATATGGGATAGTTTCAAAGATGGTGAGGCGCAGCATCATTGAGGACACAGGTGAGTGATTCCTGAAAGCTGATCTATGGTTGAATGGAGACTGAGAAAGGAAGAAAATTTCAAAAGAATAAAAGAGTTTTAAAGTAGCTTTGTGGAGTCATTGAAGGAACAGCATCTGGAGGCGCCTCATTCCAAGGCTTTTGGCCTCTTCCATAAGCCTCACTTTCAGATAGTGACCATTGTCATAGAGAAAATAGATTGTGAGATTGGGCTTGTAGGAGGGAGATGCAAGAAGGAGGGGATATGGGGATATATGTATACGTATAGCTGATTCACTTTGTTTTAAAGCAGAAACTAACACACCATTGTAAAGTAATTATATTCCAATAAAGTTGTTTAAAAAATAATGTAGCATTATTCCAATAAAGTTGTTAAAAAAATAATGTAGCATTGTGAAGACTGATGAGGATAACCAAATTCATTAAATAATAAATGTATTAGAATATGACCATAGAAACATGGTTGTTGAGAAGGCACTTGATCTGTAATCTGGATGCTGAGAGAATAACAGTCAAATTGAAACATCTTTAAATCTCCAAATTGAAGAGTCTGGACTCTATAGCTTGTTTGTCTACTATAATAAAAGTCCCATAAGTACTGACATAGGAATTATGAAATCTTTTTAAAAAACATATATAATGTGAATAACTTTTGCTATTTAGTTCTCATTTAATATAATATTTTAGAATATTAAAACTAATCCCTGTAGAAAGAGATTAGAGGTCAATTCAATGACCTGTGTACTATGTGACTTAGGCAGTAAGGGGAAAATCACAAAGTTCTAAAATATATACCAAAGAACTCAAGATCAAAATAGTATTTTGGACTTCTTTAATATATGATCACTCAGCCTGATATATTTCCTTACAAATAAATATAAGCATCTTTTAAAACACCAGTTCTATTCCATACATTTTAAGTTCCTTGAGGCAAGGACTGAGTCTTCACAGTTATATACCCAGTGGGAGAACAGTAGCTGGCACATAAAAGGAGGCTAATAAAAGTTGTGCTATTGAAGGACTGAGTGTCTCTGAAACTCTAGGGAGAATATATTTTCTTTGTCTGTATATCTTTTGAGCTAACATTTGATTCCCTTATACCTGGAAGACTTCAATGGATGCCTTTATGTTGATCATAGTCATTAGTAATGACGTATATTGCTAATAAGATATAATATGGCCAATTCTCTAAACAGTAGCTTCTGAAAGAGGAACACTGTGTGACCTTGGACAATTCATTTAACCTCTCAATGACACAGAGTCTCCATCTGTGAAATGAGAATAATAGTACCTATCTTCTGCTTACTTCACAGGGATATTAAGTCCACACCTGAGATAATGGCTATATATCATTTAGAGCTCACTGGAGAAAAGAACTGTTTAATTACAATTGTTATTATTTCCTATAGAGTGTTAATGATGATGGGAGAAGAAGAGATGTTATCCAAATTATATTCAAATGCATCTAGATAGGGGCAAAATAAAAGAAAAAAAAAAGAAAAAAGAAGCATAACTAAAATTCTTGCCAAGTAAAGCCAACTGAATTATTTCTGTTTTGGATTACAAAAATTATAACATTTTCTTCTGAAGAGGTAAAAAAAAGCTAACATAAAAAGGTGAGACTAAGAAATAGTTTTTTGTGTGATTTTTATCTGAACAGGATAAAGAATTAAAAAAAAGAAAAACAATTAGCAAAAAAGAAAAGTGTTAAGTTTTCTAGTTCACTTTTTAGAGACAAGTGCCTCTTGGTTTTATGTTTGTGGCCTATCCACTTTCTGTACTATCTAGGTTAAATCTGCACCCCTGGGCAGACCCCTTGTCTGCATCTTTCTGGGTCAAGTCCCTCTTTCTGTGCCCTCTCCCCGAGGGAGTTTTTATGTCAAGGAATGCAAACCAATTTTAATATTAGCCTAAGGTAAACATAATTAGAAGGGTAAATTTTCTGCCAAAAGGGGGGAAGTCTACAATGCATTTCAAACTCAAATGTAATTATTTTAAAAACTTATGTCTTACGCTTCTCCAAAATATCATATCAAAGAAGCCCAGTGTTAGATATCATCCCTAAATGATTACCACTTGTCCAATGAGGAGAGTATCTTTGAAACAATATTTTAAAAGTAACTAAACCTGCATTTTCTTGCAAAATAGTCAACAAATCCCCTCCAAATTATCAACAAATTGCAACACCACAGATAAACATATAGAACTCCATAAATATTTAATATCAATAAAATGCATTCCAGGTAAATGAAGAAAATAAAGTAAAATAAAGATATATGGGGAAAAGGTAAATAGGGAGAATAATAATGGGGTAGTTTAATGAATAGGAATAGAATATTGGGCACTGAGAGTATAGGTGTGAGCTACTTGGGGCCAGGAACTGATTGCCTTTTTCATCATTATATTCCTCCAGCAAATAGAGGAAAGGCTCAGTAAATCACTGGAGAATGAAAAGTAGAATAGGATAGGCAAGGAACAGAGCAAGCCTGAAATCCAGACATTAAAAAAAAGTAAAAAGCTGGCAGAAGGTAAAAGTTTTATGAGTAATGAAAACAAATTTAATTTTTGTAAAAATGTTTTCTTTTTGTTTGTTTGTTTTTAGTCCTATAGATAAACTTCAGGTCATTGCTATTTTTATGGTTATTTTCTAGATTTTTTTCTATTTTCTAGTGTTTTCTAGTCAAATTAGTTCTGTTGTGCTCTTCTGCAATTCACATACTTGTATATGTTTTCAGTCTTGAAGTTTATGCCTAGGAAGGATGAACAATTTTCTAATTAGCAACAAAAGGATCACCAATCCAGATGGCAGTGGGGTTCCTAATAAGTGTCCTGCCAAAAAAGGGCAACTGGAGTCTTCACTTCCAGGCTAAGTGCCCTCCTCTGCCCACAGCCTTTTTGTGCCAGAGGATGCTAGACTGGCGGGTCATGAGAAGATGGGTATTCCCAAACAGAAAACCCACCGGACAACAAGAGTGAACAAACACCACACACATCTTAAAATGTTTCCATCCCATATTTTCTCCCATTGGTTTTGGTCTTCTCTTGTATGTAGCTTTCAAACATGGATCCCACTTATGCCACTGGTTAATCTTAAAATACTTATAGTACAGATTTGACTTATTTCCCTTCACCCAAATTTGAGGAGCTCTCCTCTCACTTTCTCTACTGGCTTAGTGCCAAAGAACTTTCTAAGGCAACCTGAGAACAAAGAGAATACTAAGGAATAGTTTTATATTTTACTTTCAGAGCTCACAATTCACCTGTTTTCTAGACAAACTTGAGTGATTTAGAAATAATTTGGCCTAGTGCTCTTTTAAATCAATAGTTTTGATTTAAAAAAAATCTACCCATTTAAGAGAAGGGCTCAGGTGTTTCAGTGACTTGAAGTAGTGAAGCTGGGATCTACAGTATCTCACGTTACAACTTTCTGAGAAATGAGCCTCCATGGGAAGCAGCACAGCTGCACTGCAGCTCTGGATCTCTGGGTGCTTCTTTGGGGGCAGAGAGTAAATTGCATAAGCAATTTCTTGGGGGAACAAATGATCTCCACAACAAAAAAGTTAAAAAAACTCAGCAACTAAAAATAGGCATAGTCTCCAGTGTGAGAATTCGGTACTGGACCCTTTGACCTTACTCCTCTTACACAAATGGATCTGCGATATTAATGCAGGTTTTATGGATATTAGTCATGGAAAAGAAACCAAGCTACACAGTGAATTCAGGGAATAAGTTGCATATTTCTGTAAGCTTTGAAGACGAGCAAAGTTTGTCAGCAGGCAGATCTTGCCCATCTATGATTATTAATGGCTTTCAAGGTTTCAGAGGTCGAGAGTATATTGTCCCCAACACTTTATATTATTCTGTCTTTGTTTATATCTCCCAGGTAGACACACACTCCACTTTAAATGAGGAGCTCTTTCTAAGAGACAGCTGTAAAGGATTCTATTTATGCACACAGACTTGAAATAAGACATATCCTAACCTTTAATTATGAATTACTACATAAGTTTCAAGGAGTGTGAAAAGGGGTGGAAAAGCAATGAGAAAATCAGGCAGATTTTTTTTTAAGATGACAAAATCTCGAGGTTGATTTAATAGGGACTCTTTGACTTTAAAAGTCGTATGCTGAAAGCTCTTGTGAAAAAAGATCGCACAGGTCACCCTGCCAAGGATAAACAATCATTCTTAAGTCCTTTGTTTCAGGCCACACTGAAACTTAATCCCCGAGGCGTTCCTGTCTGTCCATGCATGCATGTGATCTCACTATTCCTCTAGTCCTGGTGCTTGCTTTCAAGCACAGAGCTCCTGACTGCAAGGCATTTGATTTCTGGTAATTAATCAGCTCATCATACACACTGTGTTTCTCCCCCAGGCCCAGCTCAAGTGAGTGATCCAAATATGGCTTCAGGAAAAAAGAAAGCATTTGTGCTTTGAGTGCACAGAATGAAACACTGATAAACAGTTCTTGGTAAAACATTGAATTCTAATGGTATTATTTTTCTTTTCAAGACATAAGTTGTCTCTAAAAAATACACATAGAAAAAACCAAAACAAAAAAACAAAAAATAAAAGTCAAACAAAAATATGTTTGATGCCCTTTAAACAGAAAGCATTTTGTCCTGATAAAAAGAGCTATCAAGATTTGGTGGTGTTTGTGAGTTTGGTGCTGCAGCATTTTAAAGTGTTCGCTTAGAATATTAACGTGCGTTTTTTAAACACCTCGCCGTTTGAATCTTTATCCAGAGCACTTTATCTCAGAATTTCTTGTTTGGCTTGTCTCTATAATAACCTAGTTACTACTAATTTTATCAGTTGTTGTGAACAATCTGAACTTGTATTAATAATTCTTCATGCCTAGAGATTTGGCAATTTTCATTCTTTTCAGTTACTTACTTGTCTGCCTCAACAGCCATTTGTAAAGAAACGTTTTGTTATTAGAACTGGGAATACCCTCATATATTTGTCTTGCAGGTAATTTTGAGTCCTCTTGTTTTCTATAAATAAAGTAGTCCTGTAATGCGTTCCCTTTTCTTGTCAATTATTCTGCTTAAAACTGAGATTAATCAACCAATCAGTTGTCAAAAGCATTTCTGAATTGTCTGTATTTGATTTATAGAAGCTACGCATGAACTTTAAGCAGGGAAACATGGTGTATCAAAACTATAATAAACTTTAATGATTTTGAAGGCAGCATGAATTTCAAGTAAAGCCAACCCACATAAGTTACTCCAAGTCTGATAATGTTACTCGTTGCCATGATGTAATAATCTTATTTTAAGGAATTATCTCTTCTAGACATCATTACAATGATAGGTTTCATTACAGATTCTCAAGATTTTGTTTCCCAGGAAACTTGGCAAATCTGGAGACAGTTTTGATTGTCACAACTGGGGAGGGGAAATACTACTGGCATCTAATAGGGAGAGGTCAGAAATACTTGTAAGTATTCTACACTGCACAGGACAACACCCTAGAACAAACACCGTAGAGCAAAGAATTATGAGGTCCAATATGCCAGTAGTGCTAAGATTAAGAAATTCTGGGTTACATATATATGTACATATTTATTTTTAATTTAAGTACAGGGATACAGAAAGTGTACACATCATAAATACACAACTTAAACAAATTTCACAAATTTAATACAACCATTTAAGTAACAGCAAGATCAAGTAAAACAAAATGACCAACACCCAGAAGCCCCCTCATGCTCCCTTCCAGCCCATAACCCCTCCAAAGGGGTTATCCTGATTTCTAAAGACATCCAAATGGAATCACAGAGTAAGTTACATATATATGTTACATAAACTCTATAGACACACTTCTCTCTTTCTATTTGATCCTAAGGGCCTTTGAATCCTACAAATTGGAGATAGGATTTATTCTGACTCAGGGAAAATTTGAGTTTACAATGCATTTATTGAGGGTTGCTATTTATTATAACTTAAGTAGTGAAAGTAGTTACTTCCAATGTGTATCTGTTTACACACCTTCACCCTATCTCAATTAATATTTGTTGGAATGATGGAAAGACCTACTCTCTGATCAGAGTCAGAACATTTACCATGATGGAAAAGGGAGACGGAGATTCATAAAAGAAAGCAGACAGGGCTGGTAAATAAAATAAAATGAATAAATGTTCTTTGAGCTTTTGTTTTGTTTTACTTCAAACAAACTTACCTACAAAGACAACCCTTGAAGCCACTAGTAAGTGATGCAGACCCTTAGCCCCAACGGGAAAGTGCCTTCTACGTCATGTCTTGTGCCCTTGGGCTGTTTCCAATTTTTCCTGCTTCTTAGTTCTAAGCATACCATCCATATAAGTGAAATAACCACACTGGGCTAAAGCTTAAGTTAAATATCAAAATCACTGCATGCTGACCGTGAAAACTTACTCTTGCTGAACATTTGTGGGTTATCAGGATCAAAGAAGACCTCGATATTTATCAAAAAATTTAGCCCACCACGGTTTAGCCTTCATTAACCTGGTATGTATTTGAAGAATTCAATAGAGTTAATGCAGGCCAAGCCTGAACTGAAAGTTTTTTAACTTAGGAAAACACTTATGCTCTTAAAGGGGTAGGTATCGGTTTTTAAATATTGAGAAAGGGCAGAATAACATAAGGTTCACACATGCTATTTGGTTGTCTGAACGCAATGAGTTCTCGGCAGGACGGAGTTATGCTTTGTACATGAAGAGACACAAGAACAAATCTGTCTTTTATATAATGCTTCTAATAATGATTTGAGGCACTATGGGAAATCATACTGAGTCTAGACAACACAATTTTTCTGGTTTAGACACAAAAAAATGTTAAATGAGGACAAGCTCAGTTGCAAAATCATGAGCTGTTATAGATATTAGGATAAGCAGAGAGACTCCTCCAATAAATTTCATGTACAAATATGTTTTCTGCAGAGAAATCTGGATGATAGGGTGGTCTCTTCTCAGTTAGAGACAAAGAGAAGTTTATCTTAAAACAAAAAACCTACTCTTTTATAGCATCATTGCCTTGCTGCATGCAAAGTGGTTAGAAAGTCCATCATTTTATTTAAAAATTTCAATATTATGATCACTGGTGTGTTTATTGCCACTTACCATTTCAATGTATTTCTTACTTGGAAGCAGGGACATTTCATTCATTGTACCTGTTGGGGGACAGTGCTATTGGCTTTAGGGGGGAAGTGGAGAAAGATCAAAAAGAAAAAAAAAATTGTTTGCATCAAAATGCTAAAGAGATTTTCCAGATGATTTCCTGGTTTAAGGAAAGTGCTCTGAATCAGAAAAAGGCAGACAGAGACAGAGGAAGAAACTCACAAATTTAAATCAAGAATCTAAAACTTTCCAGGAAAATAATTAGCATAGCACCTGTTATTATGTGATTTTACATATGCCATCTTACTTAACATAGAGATAAAACATAATAAAATTTTTTTTAAGAAAGCGTGCTTAGGAAAAATTCATTTGTTTTTGCAGACTTCATGTCTTTTATTAAATGTCCTTTATTTAGATAATTAAAACAGAGATTTGTCATTTTCCCCCTAGATATAGTTATAATTCAGTGCTGCATTGCTTTCAAGGTCAGTTTTCTCCTCTCTACCTCTAAGAAACCCTGCTTTGCTAATAGAGTTGCCCATGCATAATAAGTATGCAATGCTACAATTATTTGAAAATATCATAACTTCTGTAACTATAGAATCAAAGATCAAGGCACAGTTTTAATGTCTTCATACAAGTTACTCCTGTGTCTTTTCTATTGTGCAAGGCATTCCTTGCAAACTAAGGTATACATAGCTGCAAACATTCACAGGAATCCACTGGTGAGAGTTTGCATTTGTCTTAAAACAATGTTACTCTAAGTGTGGTCTGGGGATCACCTGCTTCAAATTCCTTAGGAAGCAAAGGCTGTTTGTCAAGACACAGATCCATGGCCCCCACTGTAGTTCTATTAAATCAGAATATCTGAGGTTTGTGACTAACAAGATGCATTTGAATATATTTGTGAGTAATTCTTAGGTAAAACTTGAGCCTCACTGCTCTAGACAATGCTGATATGCTTATATCATCCTCAAAATTACAGTTTCTCCCAGGAAATGAGAAGCATTAAAAAAAAAAATCTGTTTGGAAGGCATTCAGAGAGAAACAAATAGCTATGGTGTAAAATATCTAGGTGTGAAATCATTTCAGAAGTAAAATTTTGATGTTTTTTGTGTTGTTGAAATTTTACTCTTAATGCATAAACAGATACCTGGATTTAAAAAAATAACTTTTTGTGCATATAGCTAACCTGTCAATATCCATATAGTTAAGCTAACCTTGAAGCAGGGACTATCATTATCCATTTTACATTTGAGGAAACCTAGGCTCAGAGATGTTGTGACTTAGTCAAGCTTACACAGATACTAAATTGTGGAGCTGTCATTTACTCTAGTCAGTTTGATGCTACTTTACATAGTGTCTCATGTATTTTTAAAATTTAAATATTATAGGATATTAAATCTGATTTTTACGTCAAAGTCAAAGCTGAAAAGGAAAGATGCTAGATAACTTGTCATTTCAACTCAGCGAGCATTACCAAAGTCTGATTGGCAAGAGTACTGGTATTTGAATTTCCTTTGAGTCTGGAACCATGGAAGATTAACTGAGCTAAAGTAACGTTGCTGGTATCTCACTTAAGATAGGTCACCTGCATATTGGATGTGGAGAGCCCATAGGAGTTTAGGAGTTGAAGAGTTGAACTTGAGCCTGAATCCGAGCCCAGTATTGAGGAAACTCCATGGGCTGCCCAAAGGGCACATTTGCTGCCCATGAAGGTCCACATTCAGACAGTGATGATACAGAAGGCATCAGTGCTAGCCAAAGAAAAAACAACACTCTTGCCCTGTTGCAAAACAAGATGTTTCCCTTCTTCCCCTCATCTTTCTCCCCTAACCCAACATCCAAAATGGAAGTGGAAGACAGGTGTGTAAAATAAAATGGATGCTTCTAGCTCTACTCACATTCCTCATGCCTGGAAGCTGTCTCTGTGGGGAGAGGAAGAATTCTACAAAGCTCTACAAAGATATATGACTGAAGTTTTAAACTAACTTGAACTGTGTTTTAATTGTCAAAAAGCATCCAGAGATCCGAGGACTGTCCTACTCTCATTAGGGGTTGAGGCATTGAAATTTAATACAGCATGACTAATAGCACTGATTGAGGAAAAAACATATTTATACCAATTAAGACCTCTCAATAAGCTGTTTATGTATACTACATATTGCAAGTAGAATTTCTTCATCAGAGTCCTCAAATTTATACTGAGAGTTCATGGTAAGGTCTAGTAAGGACCTCCAGGTATTTCCTAAGGGCTAGAATACAGGAACGGGAGCTTGAGTGTATATGTGGGCATATTTAGGAACTCACAGTGGTGTGAAGAACCTGAAGACAGTACTTTGGCTTTAAAACTGGAACAAATATTTACAGATTTTCAAAAAATTAGACCATTTTTATTCCAGTCATCTTCTATCACATACACGTAGGCTTGCAAATAATTATTTACCTCAGAAGATGGGTCCTGGAACCAAAGCCTCTCTCTGGCAGAATTATTTCTTTTAGTCCAGCAATAAATTCTTTATTCCAAGCTAAGGGGTCAAGATTATAATCCATTTTGTGTTGTACAGCTAATAATCTTTATTCACTGGTAAGGTTAATGCAGAATTGACCACACAGAAGAGAAACCTGGCACCAATAGTTTGATTAATAACCAGAAATGAAGGCATCATAGCTTCAGAACCATCTGTGCTGCATGCTTCTCACATAACTCCTCTGTACTTCTGTCTATACCTGCTTGGCTCTCTAGAAGCTTTCTCCAAAAGCATAGGGTTGTTACAGTAAGAACATGAAGATGGGCGCACAAGTGGTGCCACAGGAAACGGAAAACATAAAAAGAATACAGTGGCTCATTTAGGCTTGGAGTGTGAACAGAGTACAGTTTATCTGTGTGTTAATTCAGCTGCTAGTGAGAAAGTTTGTAACATACATGACGGTAGCCAACTACAGTTTTAATACTCTAGCAAAAAATGATGGACTACTCTGTGAAAGGTGTAGAAAATAGAATGCTTGGTACAAAACCAGTTGAAGAGGCTCTGATTTATGTCACAGTAAATACTTTATATACGTGTATGGCTAAACTGCAGTTTACATTGTATTCACAGCACAGAGCAGAGTCCCGGTATTCACAGCACAGAGCAGAGTTCCGGTAAGAAGAATCAGCAGGCCACCTGTCTTTATTGAAAATGACACATTGGAATGTATCTGCAGTTGTTTGAATTGGGAGAGTGAGCCAAATTATTTTACCAGAAATTCTCTCTTGGGGACGGAATGTTTGCACGTGTATATTGTTACAGCACTCAGGGATTGATAGAACACTTCCCTATTGTTGGGGACCTGTCTCATCATTCAAGGAATGTGTCTGGCCAGCCATCCGGGACATCTCATCACTTCATGGAGGACTTATTCCAAAATGAAACAACAGGTCTGAGCGAGATCTTTACTCACCTCATTTCTTGCTATCTTAGTTTTCTTTGGTATTTTTCATCTAAGAAGTCAGTAGACAGAGTTGTTTACTGTAAGCTTTGATGGGAGAAAAGTTTTGACCTGAAGGCTGTTGGTCATCCACAATGTACTATCAAGATGCAAGTGCCAGGAGATAGAACACAAGTGAGTCATGTACCGTCAAGAGACTCAGAATCATTCATCTATTAATTGGGGAGAAATGTAAATATTAATGGAGGTTTTTTGTGAGGTTATCATATAATTAAATACTGTGCACTTATTAAATATGAGGGCATAGGTCAAAAACAATTGCATAGAGATACATCATTATTTATGTATTCAGTAAACTTGGCAAGAGGTAGTGATGATCTTTGTAGACATTTTGGTGTGGCATATTTTTCTGAACATTTTCTGAGGCAAGATGCAAAATTTTACTTCATTATAAAATGCATTTGATATTCTGTCTTTTTAAGAAATACTTCCTTCTACCAAGGGATCTACTAGGCTAGATTTCCATGGGCATATTCATTTAAAAGCAGTTATTCAACATAATCATAGAAGGTCACATGTGTCATACTTGGTGAAACAAGTTATCATCTAGCCAGTCTATGATTTGGTCTCTGATGCTCATCAAGGTATATTTGAGGCTCTTAGAGATGCTTGGCACAATTCACACTCCAAAAAGAATCCCAAGCATTCCTCATTTGCTTAAAATGCTCTTTTATAATTTAGTTACACCACAAATATATTTAAAATGGTTTTGAACTTGTTTATTTATAAACTCTTTATCTTTTAAAGGTGATGAAATTTTCAATGTCAGGAAACCTGAAGTTTTCTACAGAACCTCCACAGAGCCCATCTCATACTGGACTCTTCTTTTCTTTCTTGCTGCAAGCTGGCAAGATTCCTTTTAGTCCATTTTCCTGTCTTTTCAATACTGCTGTAGCCACTCTATCTTCTGGGGTTTTGTTATCTACCAAGAAGGAAGGCAGAGGCTTGTGAAGTCTGGCCAGTTTTGACCCTTTATTTACTTACCTTTGACAGAATCACACAGACTTCTTTTGTTTTAAGGATTTTACTGCTAATTCCTCTGGTAAAAATATTGAAGAGATAAAAATAACAAATGTGGGAATGTGATGAAGGTTACAGACACTTAACAATGTTCTTACAGACTTATTCCCTTGGTGGTGGCTTCTTGACTCTCTTCTGAAGACAGGAATTGGAAACTTCCCTTTGAATCCAGTCCTGTAGTTTTATTTATAAGAGTGGGGTTAATCCAAATGTCACTTCTCCTCTGACCCATCTATGGAGCAGGTGTTGTGCAATCTTTTCTCCTTGAGGGCTCCTGGTTCACCGTGGGAAAGACTTGAGGCAGATGCAAACTTTCAGGCGTTCCTCAATTAATCTGGCCTTTATTCACACAGGAGTTACACCTTTCAGACATTTTCTCACAATATGTTACATTTTACTGTCTAAAGTCTTGATTCCTACCCATGCCACATAATGCAAGTTTGTTTTTTTCAAACTTCCAGGTATGTTTCCTTGTTCTAGTGTTTCATATTTCAATCACAGTGTCTCTCAGTCTTAACTATTTTCATTTTTTCACATATAACTAAATCTATCTTCTTAATTTTTATTCTTCTTAAAGGCTTTCTTGGAGTGAGACTTCTAGAAATACACAATGATTCAGTTTTAGTACAAGGTGAGATTTTTACATTTAGCAAGCCTGTACTTATCAGCCAATAAGTGCCAGGGACTCTTGTAGGCATTGGGGACACAGCTGTGAACAAAACAAAAGACCTTTGCCCTCATGAAGGTTACATTCTAGTGGGTGCAGACAGACAAAGAAATATAGCATGTAGTGTGTTTAATGGGGGCAAAAGCTATAGAGAATTTAAAGCATGGAACAAGTAGAAATTGCTGGCTTGTAGGGGAGTGTTTACAATTTTAAGTGGATAGCAGGGGAAACTTCACAAAAAAGAGATATTTGAATAAAGACTTAAAAAACGTTAGGGAGACAATTATGTGAATATCCAGAGGAACAAAAATTAAGAGCATCAGCAATCCAGCTGTCTAACAGATAGAAGGAAGAGTCACTGCAAAAATCCAGGAATGGGAACATGCCTGGCATATTGAGGAAGACCAAGAGGTTTAGTGAAGGTGGGTAGAGCAAGTGAGGGGGAGGAAAGCTGAATAAGTCAGGAGAATTAGAGAAATAATTCTCCCCTCACTCTGCTTACTGTTCTTCCTCATATACCCAGTGTTTTGTAGGATATTTTGACAATAGCAGATATAGTGCCATATTTTCAGATATATCTTCAAAGACATCTGTCCAGAGACTTCTTATTATTCAGTCTCTAGCTATCAAAAGTGTTATTTCTGGTTGAACCACTACAACAAGTTATAAAAATACTTAGACAATTGTCCAGTTCTTGAATTCTTTCTGGGAAGTCATACCATAAAACAACAACATAATAAAACAAACACAATAAAACAAAGTAAAACAAAGAAAAAAAAACCCACCTAAACCAAAAATGTTGGCAAATCAGCTAACAGACCTTTTGTGGAGAAGTAACTGTGTAGCAATAAGCTCCAGGGAGCTTAAAATATATGGCACAGACACCTGGTACTAACAGCAACTCACCATGCTAGTGCATTCTCAGGGCTATAAAAGACAAAAACTTTAGCTCACATTCACCTTAGGAAGTTATAGCGATCAGAAATCTATTATTTCTAAGAAATAAAATCCAAATTCAACTGGCTTAAATAATAAAAAGGAATTTATTGGTTCACATACAACTGAAAGGACTGGTGGATGGACTTCCAGGGGTGGCTTAATACAGACATTCATTGATAGCATCAAGAATTTTTTTTGTTATAACTTTTTTTCCATCTGAACACTCAACACACTGGCATGTATTGTGTTGGTTTCATTCTAAGGTGAGCTGTCCTCAAGATAGAAATTTTTTTTCTGGAAGCTTTGAGGACTTCATATTCACATGATACCACCTAGTGTAAGAGAAACAATGTCTCTGTCCCAAAACTCTTAGCAAACTCCTGAGAATCAGTTTGATTGGTAGGATTAATTTATCTACCAATCTCTAAACAGTCATTGTAGCCAGAGGGATGCCATGTGAAGGAAGCCAGGAAATGATGCCAAGTTGTCCTGAAGCTCATAAGCTAAGAGTGAGGAGTAGGACATGGTTTTCCCAAACTAAACTGAGGGAATCGTGCCCGAAGGAAAATGAAGATTCCAGGAAGTAAGAAATACAAATGTCCCCATAGTGATGAAATACAACTAAATTGTGTTCTCGGGGGCTTTGTACTGTCTGGTATATGGTAAGTGCTTATGTTGATTCACCTAATGAAGAAATGTTTACTGAATGAATAAACATTGCTGATTAAGAATATAAGTGACAAAAAAGGCATAATAATCCTTGCCTTCGTAAATTTTGTGGAAAATCAATGCTAAAATATGTATATTTCAGCTACACTAGTTCCAAAGAGTGAACTTACCTCTCATTTTACCTTTAAAACTCTTAATAGAATAATCTGGAAGATAAAACATGAACCTGGTTTGGAATAGAATTAAAGGACTCTAAGAAGGAAGAAGAATTTCACATCCAGAGAAATGTGGTAAAGTTTAGGTAAATGTTCTTTGCATCTTAAAAAAAATAGAACAACTTTTTATTGTCTTTTCCTCTAAGTCATAAGTCCAGTTAGTTACACTTCCAAGTAAAGTTTTCTCTTTTTATGCTTTGCACATTTCTAGATGGCTTATGCATGTTATATCATCTATTCTCACAAAAGTCTCACAAAGCAGTGTAGAGAAGAGGTTAAGAACCCAGATGTTGGAATCAGACTGCCTGGGTTCAAATCCTTGCCTCTTCACTTGCTAGCTTTGTGACCTGGGGCACGCTATTTTATCCTCTGTGTCTAAAGGCCATCATCTGTACAACGGGGAGATAATGTTTACTTCTCAAATGTATTATAAGGAGTAACTGAGTTAAAATATGCACAGTACTAAAAGCATGCCTGGAACATGGGAAGCATTCAATAAGCATTATCTCTTGTGATAATGCTGCTGCTTCTTTTCATATGTGGGAAATTGAGGCTGTTAACTCTTCTGCAATCCCAAAGTTGGAATGTCCTAAAGCCAGATTTGAATGCAGCTGTGTTGGATTTTGACTTCACAGCCTTTTGTATTACACCCTGACCCCTCTAACACTTGTGTTTTTACTGGCATGTACATACAACTCTATTAATATTAAATTCTCATCTAGGTCAAATCAGGACTTTGAGAAGTACCACAGGATCTTTGCACAGGGTTTAACACCCTATAAATACTGCTAACGTGTTCAGGAATATCCTGCAGGGAACCTTTGTTCCCGATTGGCTTTAGAAAAGCCACCAGCACTGGAAGGCCTACTTGAAAATGCACATCTTCACCTTAGGAGGACCAGGCACATTAGCCTTCCTCATAAATAACATGAGGCACATAGCTTTCTCATAAATAACATGCCACGAAGCAGTTTATCAGATCAATTGCTTGTTAAGGTAGGCAAATTGGAGGAGCATAGAGAATCAGATTAACAGGGCTTAAATAATAGAAGGAAATTTATTTTATTGGTTCATATATGACTAAAAGGACTGGAGAATTCAAGTTTTAGAGGTAGCTTAATACAGCAATTCAATGACGGCATCAAGGATCGTTTTTGTTGTAATTTTTTTTTCCGACTGAACACTTAACAGGGCAAGACTAGAAAAGGTATGGCATTGTATGTGACCAGAGACCATAATGGTCACCAGTTCTGGTTAAAGATGGTGCAGAGATAAGGGACAGTTTACATACAGGGCACCAAAACTTCTGCTGAGAGACCTCGAGCTTCCTATAAAAGTGGGGATTCTTGCTCTTCTATCTATTGTGTGCACGTAATAGTTGTAGATAAGGTCATAAAGAAAACTGTTTGTTTTAGAATGCAATGGCTGGAAGAAAGCACACCAAAAAATGTCAACAGTGATGGGGTGGAATATTAGCTATTTTAAATTTTTCTCTCTTTTACATATTTTCTTTTGTAGTATAATTATTAAAACAAATTTGTGTTTAAGAAATACAGTAACATTGAACTTTCTACCCAACTTGAATTGGCTAGAATAAGTTTTAAAAATTTCAATTTAAGAATTCATGTGTATCTTTGTCTATGCTAAGTTGATGGTTTCTGGGGAGTTACACTGGCATGAAACTGCATGAAAAATGATGATATACACCAAGTAGAAACAGTTAAGAAACATAAGATATATATTCAGTGGGGAGAGAGAACACACACACCAAAAGCACCAAACACATCACAAACAGAAAAAAACAAAAATTCAACAACTCAGATACCTATGCATTTGCCAAAGCAACTAATTATGTCAATATAGTGTGCCTATTATATAGAAAAAAAATTTAGGGCAAGTTGAGTCATCTAACAGGTAAAATGTAGCATATTAAAACATTATTATACTTTCAGCCTTTTTTTTTAACATCTTAATTGGAGTATAATTGCTTTACAATGGTGTGTTAGTTTCTGCTTTATAACAAAGTGAATCAGTTATACATATACATATGTTCCCATATCTCTTCCCTCTTGCATCTCCCTCCCTCCCACCCTCCCTATCCCACCCCTCTAGGTGGTCACAAACCACCGAGCTGATCTCCCTGTGCTATGCGGCTGCTTCCCACTAGCTATCTATTTTACATTTGGTAGTGTATATATGCCCATGCCACTCTCTCACTTTGTCCCAGCTTACCCTTCCCCCTCCCAGTGTCCTCAAGTCCATTCTCTAGTAGGTCTGTGTCTTTATTTCTATCTTACCCCTAGCTTCTTCATGACCTTTTTTTTTTTTTCTTAGATTCCATATATATGTGTTAGCATACGGTATTTGTTTCTCTCTTTCTGACTTACTTCACTCTGTATGACAGACTCTAGGTCCATCCACCTCACTACAAATAACTCAATTTTGTTTCTTTTTATGGCTGAGTAATATTCCATTGTATATATGTGCCACATCTTCTTTATCCATTCATCTGTTGATGGACACTTAGGTTGCTTCCATGTCCTGGCTATTGTAAATAGAGCTGCAATGAGCATTGTGGTACATGACTCTTTTTGAATTATGTTTTTCTCAGGGGATATGCCCAGTAGTGGGATTGCTGGTCTTAAGAGGGTTTTTGTTTTTGTTTTTTTTTACCAGAAGAAAAGGTTATTCTGTGTGTGTGTGTGTGTATACACCTGTGTTATCCAAAGCGTATTTAACAACATGCCAGGAAACTGAGAGCTAATTATGTCATAGTGAACAATAGATTTCCCAATACTTGTGTTTTCACTCTCCAATATTTATAAGGAAGTTTAAAGACAAAGACATGTTAAAAGATGCTTCTTGTGTGTACAATCGTCAGAGGAATTCTGCAATTTGTAAGGTCTAGAACATTTTGCGGTAAATGATCCAAAAGGCGAAAATCATGTTAGCCCGATCTCTCACTGTGCTAAGCATGATCAAATTAAGCTGCATAAGTAACCCAAAATAGCTAGCCAGGGAGATGAGCAACAGGGTAAAAAGTCAGAAAAGAATAAAGAATTTCCAGGAGAAAAAAATATGACCTTTTGTCTTTGGAAGTAGGGCTCCTGCCAAAAAGGAGACTGCTTTTGAGTAGAATCTCATTCAGAGCACTGAGCCCCCTAAAATCCTTTTGTCAGCACTTTAGAGCTTTATACATTTTGTCTATAAAGAAAGAGCGGATGGAACATCTGAATGCTTTTCCAACAGTATTCCAATATGTAAGAATTATTTTTACTTATTTTTATTTCGGAAATAATTAACATACTGGATGAAAATAATTTTAAAAAATGCTAAAGCAGATCACAATTTGGTTTAAACCTATTTTCCTTTGTCTTCGGCATTCAAAGATTTACAATAATTCTATTTTTAATTCTCAGGAACTTTGGTCCTTGGTGCATTACTCTTGTACTTCTCATGCTCTAGTGTCTCTTCAGTTTGTATAAATCTTTCTCTAATTCAACTGAAAACAATGAAATCTAATGATATTTATAAATGCTGAGTATTTAGTCAGAGGATATGAAAAACCACAGAGGTTTATAAGAGGAGAAGTCTCACAGGTGCAGCTATGTATCCCAGGCCTTCTTATGGCCATTAGCACAAAATCTCAGGAGCTACTCTGGTTCTTTAGTTGCTGGCACTCTCAGGAAATGGGGATCTCAGAACTTGCACAGAGGAAATGGGTTCCAGTCTGTGTCAACTTTAGCTCAGGTCTTACACTGAAGAAATTTTGGAAAACACAACTATAGATCTTATTTTGAGCCAAATTCCACTCTCTGTTTTATTCTTCAGATTAAATCAGAAGCATGAAACACCTTGAAATGGACTCTCTAAAACCTGAGCCACCTAAGCTGCCTTGGAACTGTACCAAACTATGAATGTTTTCTGCCACAGAGTAATATGGAAAAAACTCAGGTCTGAACTAGAGCCTTACAAGCTGTAAAACTGGTTTGGAATTTAGAGATATAGAACCCATTTTGTCTTGTATGTATTGAAATGGTCTAGAAACTCTCCTTTGTCTTTTGCCCTGAGCCTGGGTTGTCATCATCACGCAACAAGGGTTGCTAGAATGACATGGGAGCTAAATGCACTAAAATACACTAAAATGATAATGATATTCATGTCATTTAAAAATTTTGTTTTGTTTTCAGCCTGGTTAAAACTATGAAGCAAACAAGTAAGACAGGCAGATACACTTACTGTGAACTTGAGTCCTGAATCAGTATTAAAAGCTTGCAACTCTCCTATCCAATTCTCAGCTTTGTGTCTCTCCTTTGCATTGTTATAGCTTTATTTATTTAGTTAGTTGTTTACAGCTACTTTATCTTCAGATTTTTCTTATTCAAGACAAATTGTATTTAAATGTACTCAGCTAATCACTAAATGCACTTTGTAGAAAAGAAAGCCCAGGCAGGCACATATGAGGTACTGACAGCAGAATAATCCAATCATTTATTGAAGTGAATTAACCTAAATGTTTTTATGCATAAAAAGTTCAATAAGTTATAAATCTCAGAAGTTAGCCTGTGTTTATTGGAATTTTAAAAACCTTTTATCCCTTGCAAAATATTTCTATCTAAATCATGGTCATGACATTCCATTTAAAATAAAAGTAAGTCTCTGAAAAATCCCCACAATTTCCCCATTTGTAATCAGGAATACCGATTAACACAAGTTCAGTTTTCCATTACAGAGTAATACAGTGATAAGATAAAACTTCAATTTCAAGGTTGAAATAATACTGCTTAATTCTACTGTGTTTTCACCTTGAATTTTTGTTTTTAACTGGAGTAGTTATGTTCCAAGTAATTAAGATGCCGCAAGTCTCTTTGAAGCCCAGAGAAATCTAATCACTTGTACAAAAAAGGTTTTATTCCCATAAGTTAGCTGCTGGCAATTGCAGATGTTTTTGAACAACCTTATACTCCAGAGTTCCTCCAGACCTCTTGACTAAAGAACAGGATGAACTTTGCTTCTTAGTGTCATCCACAATTTTGTAAAAGAAAATTGATTCACTTTTAATTTCAACTAGATTTTAGACCCTTTCACCAAAGCAGTACACAATACAGTGATTTTTATTGATTTTTCCATAGAAAGGCAAAGCTTTCTAAACATCAAGTTCCATTTCCTTTGCAAGAAAACAATCAAAATTTATAGTCATCACCACTTAGGCCTGTTGGCATAGCTAATTCTCCATTTACACTTTTCTTTCAAATCCTTCAAAAGACAAGTTACAAAGCAGAGGTCCGTGAGCAATTTTTCTTCTAACATTCTGCAGTGCCTACTTAATTTTTTTATTCAAGAATTAGGTTTCTTTATTTATTTTGGGCATAAAGCCAATATTTTGACCTTCTTGAATTTATACAATGGAAGGATTTTCATCTGTGACAAATTGATTGTACGAGTTACAAACCAAAAAGAGCAGAGAATGATTAGAAAGCAGTTTTACAGTTGGCCCCTGAGGTGAGTTGAAACCAAGATGACAGTCAAATTTTACAGTATCTATGAGTATTTCTCACACCTTCCAGAAATAACTGAGGGATACTTTGAGGCAGATCTTGAAGACTGTCTTTTTTTGCAGGAGAGAATTGCCAGAGTCAACAGATTGTGAAACATAATCTTATATCAAAACAGATATTATTCTTATAAGCATTATTTACATTGTATTTATAGTCATGCTGTGACATTTGTCCTCTGGCCATGGCTTGATGCTAGAGAGTTTGAAGAAATTTTGCTACTACCATTCAAAAACATGTACTAGTACATAGATTTGTATTTGACAGCTCAAGCAAATGGGAGGAGATCTGAAACCAAAGTATCTGAAACCTTGTGTGTATGAATATTTAATGTCCTATTGCAATGAATACATGACAAAGTACTATCAGTAATTTAAAGAGCTGATAAAACACTGATGAGCTCAAAAGTGAAATAGTTTGTTTTTGTGGTGTTTACGTACAATAACCCTCCGATGTGTCATTACAGTGATAAGCAAAAAAAAAAAAAAAAAAGACAGTCAAGTCAAATTAAAAGCAGTTATTTGATAGAAATAAAATTTAGGACTTCTAAGCCCATAAAAAATTATAAAATTTTTAAAAATTGCAATATTTTTTATAGGTTAACTCTGATTATCTAAAATCTAAGGTAGCAGACAAAAGAAAAAACATAAGCTTGTCATGAAAATTCAGTCTCCTTTTGGAATGAAAGACTCTTCTGTTATCAGAATAGATCAATATGTAATGTATTTGTTGAATGCAAATATATGTGTTGATTGAATGCATGAGTGACTGAATGAATTAGATAACTTACTCATATTCCTATGAACATAATCTATACTATTCAAGCAAGGACAATTTTATTATTCTCAAATGGAAAATCAGAACAATGTTGCCCTAAAACTCCAAGTGGCTAGTCCCCCATGAAATGACTACTTATATAATATTGTGTTTATTCAACTTAATCGAACCCTACAGAAGCCTGTGGAAGCTTTCCTGATTTCTACATAAAGAATGTTGAAAGATTAAATTTGTTGATTATTCTTTACTACGTCTATAGCGATGACCAAGGTGAAAATAAACCCCAGAATTCACCAACCCTAGAATCTGCAGCATTTGACTATCCTTTGGCCTTCATTCTTACATGGATAGTTCAGTTCACAGGGCAGAAGGCAGAAGGGCCAACAACTGGCTGCTTGAACACTGTCTTGGAGACTTTCAGTAAATATTATCTTACAAAAGCAAATGAAGTAGAACACCAGCAAGAAAATAGAGGAGATGGTTGAAATTTACTTTAAAATTCTTAGTTCTTCTAAGAAACTAAAAGAAACTAAATCCACATTTTATCAGAAGAGTTTTGAGAATAACACTGAGAAAAAAAAATTTTATTTTCAACTCTGATCTGTGCAAATGTTTGAAAACAATATTTCAAAGTATATTAGAACTATTAATTGCTCACCACACTATTGATCATTGGCTCTATAATTTTGGATTTGCTGGAAGGACAGATGAGCTGGCTATTTTGGATATGAGTCTGCTTTAGAGAACGGCCTTCACGAGAAGAGGAAGTGTACAGACTGCTTCCGTTGTTTTCTCCATGAATAGCTTTGCTTTGACGCTGGGAGGACGAAGAACAATCCTCAGACTATTGTTCTTCTGTATAATTAGAAATATCTTCCAGACTTTGACCATCATGACCATTAGGTTGTTGAGAGCAGCTGATTTACCAAACACCTCCTGAGTTGGCAAGGAAAGACTCACCCTGAGGTGAAGGTAAGTTAAGCATAAATATTTAGCCTTTAAAATTTTGAACTGATTCCCTTCCAGGCTCAGGGTACATTATAGACATTGTGTCATTCACCCTAATATACCCCCCAATACAGCTCCAGTCAAAAAGAAACAGGGAAAAACTTCTTTCCTTCATTTATTATGTTCAAATTCTAATATCTCTGTCAGCTGGCCTACATAATTTTGATCATAAGTGCCAGAGAATAATTAACTGGATAGATGGAAAATAGATTAAGTTAAGGGTTCACCAAGTTCCATGTCTATTATTGTTGAGGATTCCTTAACCACCAGTTTTCTACTTAAGCATTTTCATTGTGTTAAAAGCCTCCATGCTTTTTTAGTGGATAGCTATCATCTTCCAGGCCCGAGATATCACTATTTCAACCAGAAGAGAGTAAAACATTTCTGAACCAAAGAAACGGTGGAGACTCCCATGTAATGGATCCCTATTTATTTTTAAAGTAATCAATAATTGTTTGCAAGTAATTGCACAGTATAATCTGTAAGTAAGGTAAGACTGAAAACACACATCTGAGTTAAGAGATGGTCTAATCTGTTCAAATTAGGGGACAAATTACAGATGATCCCTAGACGTCTAGTTTTGGTAAATCATCATTGGCTGGCTTTGTACTATATATTTCAAAGGAAGAGTAAACTTCCTTGAACTACTGAATTACAATACTGATTGAAGTTAAGTACTGCATTTCTATAGAAATCAATGAAGCTAATCACACAAGTACAGTTAGTTCAGTGTTTCCCATTCAGCAATCTTGAAAATACTTGAATATCATAATTGGTCTGCAGCTGAGCACATTTTGGTTTTCAGATCTAAGGGGGATGAAGTATCCTTCTCAATTCATCAGGCACATGTGAATAATGAAAGATTTAAACCACAGAGTGTTGTTGTTTTTTGTTAAAGAGACTACTCTTGAAATGGTTGCAGAGGGCTAAATTCTCTTCTTCCTACTCTTTGTAAAATGAATAGTACTGAGCCCTACAAACATGCTAAGCATTTCCAAGCAAACAGTGCATGAAAAACTAAAGCCTTATCTTTCACAGAAAAAGAAATGTCTTTTATCAGTAAAAGGAATTTGGGAATAATAAGTAATGGTTTCAGAGGACATCATAGGTCAAGAAGTAATGCTAAACAACCCAGCGTGTTCTCTGAAAGTAATAGTTATCTTATGAAGAAGGTATTATTGTTGTCTCTGTTTTGCAGGTGAGAAAACTGAGACTTAAGCCACCTATCTAACTGTACAGTCAGGGATGTCTAGATCCTATAAACTTGAGTTTAGATGTGTAATGCCTACTCTAATCTAGCCAAACCGAATTACCAGTTTGGTAAGTGTTTTGTTTATAGGAGGGCAGGAAAGGTATATCTTTTCTGCAGCACTGCTTACGTGCAAAGCGTGGGCATAAAGTGTGGTGGGCAAAGCAGGAAACATTGATTTTAGTCAGCACCTTGGTCTGATTTATGCCTCAAATTACAGTGGTCCCACTAATGTGAGCAAATCTCCTAAACTTCTTTCCTGTCTTTGTTTTTAATCTAAAAAGTCAAGATGATATCTACCTTCTATATATGCTATAAGCATATTAAGAATATTTTATTTGCATTTAAAGAACATAATGACAAATTGCTTTGACTATTTTGAAACCATTGCTTCTCAAATGGAGTCCAATGCTTCTCCCTGGGACAGTCAGCAGTGATGTCATCAGGGTGTCTGTGGTCATAAAAAGTGGTCATTCACACATGTTTTGAGAGAAGAAAAAGAAGGGACAATGAGGTACTTCTTACAGAATGCAATATAAGCCTCCTGATTCCAAGTAGCTCCAAGCAATTTTCCAATTATAGCTGCAAAATGTGGATTACTTGGGAGTCCTACTACACCATGAGCAAAATCAGTTCTGCCTGCTGTCTGTCCCCTTAGGGAGAGAACAGCTCTGCCTTACTCAGGATCCTGGGCTTTCTGTCCACAACTGAAGTTCAACGAATGCATTTTTCACAGCTTGTGAAGACTGCCACAAGCGAGTAACTTGTCTTATTTTTTGTATAATAAGTGCAGGTAGTTACAAACACAAGAAGTGTCTGCTCTAATATGCTTTTGTCAATTTCTATTATCTCTACAAGTCAACTCCTTCCTGACTTGTCTAATTCCTGTAGTGGCATTTCTACCTTCCATTCACCAAAGCTCAGTAAATTAATTTATTTCTCAACAAATATTAATTGAATGTCATCATTGTTTCTTCCTTCTCGCTTGCCCCACATATACAATCATTTGCCAGGTCAGCAATCACCAATCCTTTCTGGAATGAAATTAGGTATAAATAAGTTATAAAACCAAATAGACAACATCAAATAACCAAATCTTGTTGAATCATCCTCTCCAATATTCTGAAGACCCTGTTTGTTTTCTATTCCTATGCTATTACTCTATGTACTGTGGGAATTATAAAGAAATTATTACAGTTCTCAGAAAACACTTCCTTACAAATTCTCAGTAGATTCTTCTTCTCATCCCATTTGTAATATACCTCTTTGACCACTTTCCATCTCCATGAACCCAATACAATTGAGAATGTGAGTTTTCTTTAAGACATCGCTGTTTCCATGAAGCTTTCCTCAACTTCCCCAACTGAGGTAGTTCTACCTTCCTCTGAGTGTCAATATCTCTACTTATGTCATGGTGGTTTTGTTTTCCTACTTGTAATAAACTATGCAATTTAACTTACTATTGGCTTTTAAGATTCTTACAGGTAATTTCTATGGAGTCCCAGAGAATATAGTCTACAGACTCATAGGAATTTAATGAATATTTTAAAATTATTTCCATTTAACAATGCTCTATTAAAATTGAAAAGAAAGTAAAATTTCATTAATATATAAATGATTTAAAAAATGGTAGTCTTGGGGCTTCCCTGGTGGCGCAGTGGTCGAAAGTCCGCCTGCCAATGCAGGGGACACGGGTTCGTGCCCCGGCCCAGGAAGATCCCACATGCCGCGGAGCGGCTAGGCCCGTGAGCCATGGCCGCTGAGCCTGCGCGTCCGGAGCCTGTGCTCCGCAACGGGAGAGGCCACAACAGTGAGAGGCCCGCGTACCACAAAAAAAAAAAAAGAAAAAAAAAATGGTAGTCTTTACAGTAGTGCTTGCATTTTAAAGGAAAACTACAGTGGACATTTCTTCTTTGGCTTCGAAGTATGTATTTTTCTCTCTTGTGATCATGGCATCCAAATTTCCTTGGAGAAATCCCAATTTTCATTGATTATTCCTTTTGAGTGGAGCTCATTCCTATTGTTTTGGTCCCAAGGGTAGTGCATAATGCACAAATATGGTAATTGAGACTTTTTTTTAAAATCCCTTTTGTCCTAATAATTAGATCAGAGATGAGCATGTGAAAAAACCAAAGCCAATAGCACCCACTGAAACTTTTACTGTGGTTGCTAAAGCAGCAGATGGTCTTTAACCACTAGACTCAAATGTGGGAAGATGAGAAGCTGGGTTGTAACAGCCATCTTCCACCACACTTGAGAATTCAGCCAAGATATAAAATGGCAAAGCAGAGAGCTGCACTGAGTTATGTTGACATTGATGTGCTCCTGGATCTATCCTGTCTAAGGTCATACTTATGCCTGGGTGTTTTGGTTATGTCATCCAAGTTCTCTTTACAGCTCAGTGTAGCATAAGCCAATATATTGATTAAAGTTCATTGCAGGAAATGGAAACCACAAGATATTTTAAGCAGAAAAAAATTTAAATAGTGAATTAAATGCTTATAAAATGATTGGAAATCCCAGAGAATTGATCCTCTAGGAAAAAGACTTTCAGAACACAGAAGAATTGTCCTGACAGGGAATCTATAACCTAGGCTATAACCAGAGTTGGAGTTGAGAAGGGTTTCATTCACTTGAAGTCAAAAGATTCTTGATTAATACAGAAGACTTTGGTTAACTTAGGTGAATTTCTAAATGATGGAATTTCAAACAGTGTAACCCAGTGCAAACAATTCTGCAAAATAGAAAAAAAAAATTCAGGAATTATCTGGCATTAGTATCCTAAAATACAGTATCAGACACATCATAAGTCCTTGAATAAATATTTGTTGAGATTGTTCATTGAAAGAGGATGTTCTTATTTCTATGAAATTTTCTTTTTCTCTAGTTATAAATTCAGATATTTCAAAGTTCTGAGTTTTTTTTACCAAATCTCCTAAGGCAAGAAATGTGATGTGTAGGTTAAACATTTAGTGTCATTTTTAAAGGTGTTGATTGGTCTATATCATTTTTGTCATACCTTTCCCAATATAACACCTTTTATACCTTAAAAAATTATAATTAGTATTGTTAAAATGTCCATACTACCCAAGGAAATCTATGGATTTAATGCAATCCCTCTCAAAGTACCCATGACATATTTCACAGAACTAGAATGAATAATCCTAAAAGTTATATACAACCATGAAAGACCCTGAATAGCCAAAACAATGCTGAGAAAAAAGAACAAAGCTGGAGATATCATGCTCCCTGACTTAAGACTATACCACCAAGCTACTGTAAGCAAAACAGTATGGTATTGGCACAAAAATAGACACATAGATGAATGGAACAGAGTAGAGAGCTCAGAAATAAACCCTCACACCTATGGTCAATTAATCTATGACAAAAGAGGAAAGAACATACAATGGAAAAAAGGCAGTCTTTTCAATAAGTGGGAAAAATGACAGTCTCTTCAATAAGTGGGAAAACTGGACAGCTACATGTAAAAGAATGAAATTAATACATTTTCTTACATTTACAAAAATAAACTCAAAATGGACTAAAGACCTAAATTTAAGACCAGAAACCATAAAACTCCTAAAAGAAAACATAGGCAGGACACAATTCGACATAAATTGTAGCTATATATATATGATCTGTCTCCTAAGGCAAAGGAAACTAAAGCAAAAATAAACAGATGGGACCTCATAAAACTTAAAAGCTTTTGCAGAGCAAAGGAAACCATCAACAAAACAATAGACAACTTAACCTACTGAATGGAAGAAAATATTTGCAAATGATATGATGGATAAAGGGTTAATATCCAAGATATATAAACAGCTCATACAACGCAATATCAAAAAGCAAACAACTTGATTAAAACATGAGCAGAAGGGCTTCCCTGGTGGCGCAGTGGTTGAGAGTCTGCCTGCCGATGCAGGGACACATGTTCGTGCCCCGGTCCAGGAAGATCCCACATGCCACGGAGCGGCTGGGCCCGTGAGCCATGGCCGCTGAGCCCGTGCGTCCGGAGCCTGTGCTCCGCAACGGGAGAAGCCACAACAGTGAGAGGCCGCATACAGCAAAAAAAAAAAAAAAAAAAAAAATGAGCAGAAGACCTGAATAGACATTTTTCCAAAGGAGATGTAGACATCAGTGAGTCAGCAGAGAAATGCAAATCAAAACCACAGTGAGATATCACCTCACACCTGTCAGATGGCTATCATCAAAAAGTATACAAATAACGAATGTTGGTGAGGATGTGGAGAAAAGAATCCTAGTACACTGTTGGTGGGAAAGTAAACTGGTGAAGCCACTATGGGTAACAGTCGGGAAGTTCCTCAAGAAACTAAAAATAGAATTACCATATGATCCAGCAACTTCACTGCTGGGTATACAACCCAAGAAAATGAAAACACTAATTCAAAAAGATACATGCACACGAATAGTCATAGCAGCATTAGTTACAATAGCCAAGATATGGAAGCTACCTGAGTGTCCATCAACAAATGAATGGATAAAAAAGTTTAAAAAAAAAAAAATTAAAAAAAAAAAGTTTTAAAAATAAAGATGGTTTTATTACATATATATTACTATATATATATATATATATATATATATCTATTACTCAGCTATAAGAAAGAATGAAATTCTGCCATTTGCAAAAACATAGATGGACCTAGAGGGTATTATGCTTAGTGAAATATGTCAGACAGAGAAAGACAAATACTGTATGTTATCCTTTATATGTGGAATCTGAAAAATAAAACAAACAAATGAATATAATAAAACAGAAACAGACTCCCAGATATAAGGAATAAGCTTGTGGTTACCAGTGAGGAGAGGTAAAGAGGGAGAGGCAAGATAGAGGTAGGGGATTAAGAGACACCAACTACTATGTATAAAATAAATAAGCTACAAGGATATATTGTACAGCACAGGGAATATAGCCAAAATTTTATAATAACTTTAACTGAAGTATAATCTATAAAAATATTGAATCACTATGTTGTATATCTGAAACTAATATAAATCGACTATACCTCAATTTAAAAAACTTAGATGCCCATATGATTGCTGTCCTTTTAGTAACATTAGATTGAGAATGTACTATAATAAATACAAAGATAAGTGCAATAACCTTTTTATTCAAGTTTTAAAAAATAAGACATAGCCAAAAAAACCCCACAATAGATGATGTATACATTTTGTATGTAGAAACATACATAGAGAGAAAGAGTGTGAGCAAGAGAGAGATGTTTGAGGCATTTTATTCAGTACAAAGACATCGTCTGGTACACACACAGCATGAAGGATAGAAATCATTAATATATTACTGATTACTGGAAAGGTGTCTCTACAGTATCTTACTTAACTGGATGAGTTAATAAAATTTTTGAGGGTGTTGAGAAAATTTGGATGGAATCTAAATATTTGGTTCTTGGTACATGGAATTTCACAGAATGTAAGACAATACCTTGTAGAAATATCACCCAATATATTTTGAGTAATTCTATATGCTCTACATTTACAAATATTTCACCAGTTGCATTATCTGCTCTAGATTTAAGACAAAAATAATTTATATATGAGATATTAATGGATATCTGTAAAAATGTTGAACTAACAAGCCTCACGAGTGAAAAATATTTTAGTTGAACGTAAAAGACTAAAGAAATGAGTAATAATGTGCCATTTATGGCTGGCTCGTGCTTTTCCAGATAAAATAAACTGAAAAGCAACAGAAATACAGGAACCAGCTAAGAAAATGTAAACTGCCAAATAAAAGTTGATACCCTGGGATATTTCCTTAGTGAAATCTTAGAACTGCAATTAGATAGCAATGAGGAACTATTTTCCCCACTCTCCTTGAAAATATATCTTAATATGACTGTAATTTGTTTAACCTCTTATTTTTCATACTATTATAATGTTATAAAATGAAAATACAAACCACTTCTGTCACTTATAATCATGTTTGATTAGTGAATAGACACAACCTGATATGACACTTCAACTTAAAGCTGCTTTTCACTGTTAATATTTTACTTAATAAAGTGGAAACAAACAACATTTTATTCATTAGAGGCTTATTTTCAATGGAAAGTAGAATAAGTGGAGCCATGAAACATGCATAAATATGAAAGTCACACTAGATAAATAGCATGCTAGAATCTGTGGAAATAAAATTTATGAGCAAGAGATTGCCTGAAGAATCTGAAGATTCCAGTAAGGTACCACTTAAGTGACTAAGTCTTTTACTTCTTCTCTCCTACAAATTATTTGAGTACCTCCACAGTGATGTTCATTGGTGGGGGAGATCATATTTCCCCTTGGTATCACAGCAGATTGAAAATGTTTATTTATTTATTCATTTTTCATAATCATAGTGAACATCTTCCATGTGCAGACTCTTATATACACCCAAGATTCCTTGAGATACACGATTCAGTGTTACAGCCATGGTAATTATGATGAGAAATACATTTTTATTTATGTCATAGTGCAAACATAATTAAATTTGAAAAATGTGTGGGGTTTCAAGCATCTGTTAATAAGACTAATTGTTCCAACCTCAATTCTAAACCAATTGAAAAAAAAATAAGACAAAAGAGGAAGGAAAGTGGGAAACAAAAATATCTGCTTTATTATTAATATTACTTTTATTGGCCACTGTGGCTTCTAACGGGATATAGACCAGCTTCCTCATATTAAACCTCAAAGCTCGGTAGAATTTCGAGCAGTCAAAAACTTCCACCATGAAAACAGGATCTTCATGGCTAAGTTGACTATTTGATCATAGCAATTGAGAACCCGTAATCTTTGTGGGTAGGTCTGCTCTTGAAAGAGAAGGAACAGGGCTTGGCTTAGCAGAACCAGTTTTCATTCCAAATGCTTCCATCTGATTAAGAACTCACATGTGAGGAGGAATAAAAGATAAAATGGAGAGGCAAGGAATTTGCATAAGTAGGACTTGTTTCACATAAAACAAACAAACAAACAAAAACCACAGGCACACACAGAAAAACATTAGGATGGGGGGAATGTTTCCTCTTAACAAAGGATACTAAAAAATTGTCTACTAAAAGTCTAAATAATCGTTTAATCTTCAAATAAGTAGGGTAAAAGTAGATGTATTTCCAGGGTTGAATCTCACTTAAAAACAAACATAAACTTAAACCATTAATTCATGTAGTTAATACGCGTTTATTGAGTGATAACTATGTGTTAGGCACTGTTGATACAAAAGCGAAATTCATGCTTTCTGCTTTCAAGGTATTTATAATCCAGTAGGAAGACAGACTTTCGAGCAAACCATGGAGTATAATGTTTTCAAAGTCAAAATATGTACAATATGAAGTTGAGACTTCAGAGGGGTAATTCCTTAGCCAGAATTGCAAAGTCATGGAAGACTTCTTATTGAAAGCAGTCCTGAGTTGAGACCTGAAAGGTAAGAAGAAATTTGCCAGTTGGATAAGTTAAGAAGAAGTATTTTACACATAAGAATCTGATGTTCAAAGCATAAATGCATGAGAGAGTCTCTTTGGGGGTGGTTGGGTTACTGCAAGTAGTTGGATTGTAAACTAAAGTTAATTAATATGAATATCAATAATATGAACCTTACTTTTGCTGGATAGTTTGCTAAGTGTTTTGTGTGGATCATTTCATTCCTCTCCATCACAACTCTAGGAATTAGTTAATATTTACTATCCTCATTTCACTGATGGGGAACTTGAGGCTTAAAGAAATTAGGTGTCCAAGGTTGGTGGTGGACCTGGGATTCATTCCCAAGTAGCTTGCCTCCAGAGCTGGGAAAGAAGCTATTGGGTTATTCTGCCTGTGAAATGGGGAATTATAAGAGGTGAGAGAAGACATGTAGATGGAGACTATACCCTAGAACTTTTAGGTCATGATTAGGGATTTAGACTTTATCCTGTAATCAACCTAGATATATTTGCTGTTATAATGGGCAAAATCTTTACAGAAGATAGAAGCTTATCCTATGCAGGCATTTTTTTCTTACTAAACATTTATTTATAAATTAAAACAAAATAGAAACTTGCTCAAGTTAAAAAAGAAAAATAAACTGCAATTCTTATATGCTGCATTAATTGCACCTCTTAATGCAAATGACACCATCCAAGGATTAATTTAAAGATAATGCTATAATTTTAGGCATTGTCTACATTCTTATTCTACGTAAACAAATACAAATTTTAATAGTCTTTAGTTAAAAAAACTCCCAAGTCACTTGATCAACCACATATTGTGCTAAATAATTAATTAATTATTAGTATTTATTGGGTAGCTAATATGTTTCAGACTGTTCTCGACAGGAGCTCTTTGTGGAGCTTACATTCTAGTGGAGCAATACAATACAATACATAAATACATAAAACATGTAAGATGTCAAATGATAAGTGATATGGAGAAAATAAAGTGAATGGGGTAGATTGAGACGGCTGGAGGGTTATCATTTTAAATATGGTGATCAGATAATTCCTCATCAAGAAGGTATGATTTGAGCAAAGATCTGAAAGAGATGAGGGAGTGAACAATGTGAGGAACATTCTAGGCAAAAGGAACAGTCAGTGTGAAGGTCATATGGAAGATATGAGGAAGAGGAGCTGGGGTAATTGGTGTCAAGGAGTTCATAAAATCAATGCATGTTAATAATGAATTACAAGGTAGCATAAGAGGAAGTAAAATGTAGTAATCAACGCAGGGTCTGGTGTCCAGTTACCTTGGTTTGAATCCCAGTTCTTCTTCTTATCCATTGTTTTAGCTTGGACAAATCATTTAGCCTTTCTGCTTTATTATCTATAAAATGTGAGTAATAATACTACCAACCATGGTGTTGTTATGGGTTAGGCAGAACAGTGCCTGGCATATTATAAGTAGCCAGGAAATGCTAGTAGTTTAGAAGATAAAACTGCCATCATATGTTATAGTCAAAGAGGACTTTATTATGTCCAAAGTACTTTTTCAGACATGTTTTTATAGGATTTTGAAATTGAGTTATTGAAAGCAGTTAGTAAGCCCATTGTATGAATGAAGAAAAGGAGGACCAGGGGATTTAGTGACTCATTCAAGGTCATATTATTGCTATGTCTCGGGCCTGGAACTAAAACCCAGTCCTTCATCCTAGTTTCCTAGATTTCTCTGTTTTCCACTCAAGCACCCTCTCCCCAGTGGACTCCACTATCCTCAAGAGCTATGTGGATGCGGAAGAATTCTTTCAGAGCAAGTGGAATTTGGAAAGAATTAAGGCAGATGGAGAGGAAAGAGGAGGTCATTTCAAGCAAGGAGAAAGAAATTTGTATTCAAATAACTCATGAGATTTTTACTGGGGGCTGTGGAAATAGGGTCATGAGCTAACAGTGATTAGGCCACTTTGAAGCCGAATTATATATAGATGTACAGGGAACCAGGCAAAAACCATAGGCAAGTTGAAGCCAGATGGTAGAGAACTTTAAGTGTCAAGCTAAGGCATTTGAACTTTATTTTTGGCATCGAGGAAACCGTTGATGGTTTTTGAAGTAGAGGAGTGATATGGAAAAATGTGCATTTTTAGGAAGAAATCTGATAGAATAGGTAGGAGATAAGAAAGAAATAGAGAAATGGAGATCAATTCAGAGAATATTAGAAGTAGTCCACAGGAAAGATAAAATATTCGGAAAGTGCCATATAAGAATAAATTAATACAGCTAAAATTAAATTCATTTAAAAACAGAAGCCTATTCTGTTAGAGCAAAGCTACACTGTGTTTGGAAGTTTAGTTATTTCCAGGGGCCTCAGGTGGGATGCAAGCACGCACTAGGCTCTTACTGGAACATTTTGCCTATGTGCTGTTCTGTGTTTCAGATGGTGACAGTTTGAGTGTGATATGTTGCACATGCTGCTTTGGAAACATATGAAGAAACATCAAATGCACGTGTCAGGCACTGCGTAGCTTAGAAGACAACTTTTTCCTTCTGCTTAGCAGCTGCAGTTAACACTGTGGAGTTTGGAATGCCCCCGGTATCTCTACCGTTTGCTGTAGTAGCAGCCGCAGGAAAGCACCGTAGCAGCTGTTGTGTAATTCCCAAGGTGCATCTAAGGAATGTAAAGTTAGTTGATGGAAAGGGGGAAATGGTCCATTGGGAAGCAACGCATAGGTTAAGAGAGAACCAATAACAGAAGGCAATAATACCTGTGACATCCAAGACTTACCCATATCCCTCTCTCCCTCTGTTTTTTTTTTAGTTTGCTAATAGTTTATAACAAAACAAACAAGCAAACAAAAAACAAAAGAATTACATATTTATGGCCAAGTTAGTAGACTCACCAGCTATTCCTGATAATTTTTTGGTACATGTGTCCTAGCACCAAATAATCAAATGAGGCATTGTTTATAACAGCAACTAGAGAAATAAATTATTACTGGACTCATTTAAAAAATACCTGTTAATTAGCTTGGAAAAAAAATGTATTTTGCAAGCCTGGAGCTATTCCTTGTCACGTTGGAATCTCATTAGTTCTCCTGAGCTAAGTGGGGTCTGACCTCCCAGAGCAGCCCGGAAGAACTCAGAGGCTTCTTCACGGTGTATGGGTGACCAGGTGCAGTCCTTGAGCTCTGTAACCATGAAGGACTCTGAATTGCTGAAGGTACTGGCGTGGGCTCTTTCATTATGAGATTCATTCTGAGGCAAATATCAGCCACAATTCTCTGTGCATGTTGTTTTTTACTTCCTAACACAATACGATCATTCTAATAGAGGCAGATAAATATTTTCTGTCTTGTCTGAGTTTCTTTTGAAGACAAAACTTGACTCAGGTTCATGGCAAGATATTCAGTTTCACCAGAAAGTGGACAGAGAGATTTTTTCCCATAATCAACTGATAAAATTTCAAAAGCTCAGGAGCCACTTCGCTCTCAGATTGAGAGTAAATGGTAGGGCAATGGAGAAATTATCTGGAACATGATTGTTGGATAATCCAATGGACAAATGTGAATTTTTCTGATAGGCTTTTGATATTTTAGGCAGTAAATTCATTTTTTGGAGTAGGGAGACTAAGAAAGAAGAGAGCATCTAGTGGACAAGAAGAAGAAGAGAGAGGGGAGTTATAGCCAAAGAAAGAAATAAAGAGGAAAAAAGTCCAGGAGAAAAGAGGAGGTGAAAGAATAGAGGAGAGGAGAGGAAAGGATTATTTCAGGTGGAAACACTGCTTAGTATCCTAGGTGAGCTGACACCTACAATTTCCCGTTCTCAGAGTTTAAGTAGCTTCATGGCTTCCCTCTTACGATAATTAGTGAACAACAAACAGTCATTAAGGTTTATGCATTCTGGATAGCAGAAGTCATTTGGCACTTCCACTGGAGATGATTCAGAACTAGTGGAAAATGGCAGGTTAGAGTGTTTTCAGTTACTTTGATGAATTATTTATAAATAAGGTAGAACACACAAGTCAAATGAAACTCTGCAGTATTTACTTCCATTCCTCTCATAAGTCTCTTCAGCGATTTCATGGGTATAAGACCTCTCCAAGTCATTAGAACATAACATCAAGATGCCTAAAAGAGAGCTCTGTAGGTGAAATGGTACTTCAGTCCAGTCCAGTCATTCATGGAGTTGCTGCAGTCAATGGAATTGTCCTCAGGATGACAGCCAGAGAACTTGCCTAGGTGAAGATAAATGCATTAGAAAAGAAAAGAAGAATGCAGCTCAATGGGCAGTGAAAATCAATGAGAGCAAATTGGCCCATTTTTGCCTCACTGACTTGTACTGTCCATTAAGCCCTATTTGCTGGTTCATGGTTGTTCACTTCATTTACTTCCTAATCCTTCTTTTGCCAGCCTGGCACATCTCCAGGTTAGTGCAATCCTATTAATTGCCATCGCCTGCTACTGACTAACTGTGACACAGGCCTTGTCACCTTGTTACAGGGATTGCACATGAAACTCTACACATGAAACCCAGCATGAGGCTGGCTTCTTTAGGATTGGGACTTAAATCATACATTATCTCACAGCTTCTTGGGAATGGAGATTTTCCATGTCCTCATACCTCCAAAGGAGCTGGGATTTGCTTTGGCTTGCTTGACTTTAACAATCTCATTACCACTGTGATCACTGCAGTACTTTAGACAAGAAAGTTGAAAAAGTGGAATATTCTATGATGGGACAGTTCTTAGAATTTTCTTTGCCTGTAGAATCCAGGCCACCTAAGCACTTGGTAAGGGCTTAGGGCTAAAGGCTGTGTTAGTGAATTTATTACACTGTGTTATAACCACTGGTTTGTATGTTTTTTGCTAAAGTGGGCCCCGCAAGGACAAGGAAGTTATGTATTTTTACATTTTGTTCCCAGGAGATAGCCCAGTGATAATTTGTTGATTCAGTACACCAAACAGCATTAATGGAGCAACTACCACAAGCTGGCTCATTCTCAAGATAATACTACGGGGCTAAGTACTATTATTTCAATACTCTTGATAATGGAACTAAAGGTCAAAGAGGTTAAACTGCTTATCTGTGATTGGCAAAGCTAGAATGCAAGCTCAGGATGACTGACCCTAAAGCGCTTAGGTTTTTTTTCCTATGTCATACTAAAATGACTTAACAGACTTGATTTCAAAATGAGAACATGAGAAGTGAATCCCATACATCAAAACATCTTCTGGTAAACTGAAGAAAAATTACAAAGTTTTTGTCTTCATAAAATTGCTGAATATGTTGAAAATTTGAAAAACACATATAAATCTTATTTTATATTTCATTTTTAATGAAGTATCTAACAATGCAAAATCGAAAAAAAACATCTGCTCTTTTGAGAACGTTTTATTTTAATCCTTCTGTTTTTCCCCTTATATGGTCTGACTGCTTATTCAAAGAGAAATCAGCTTGAGGCTGAACTTGATATTTAGTAAGAAAATTTGATCTCTCAAAAAATATCTGGTGACTTTTATAAGAGAGTCAATGTATAACTTTAGTGCAAATGTATAATTTTGGTGTGCAAAATCTGTGCAAACATGAAAAAAAATGTACTGGCTGTCTTTTTTTCAGTTCAAAACTTCACACATTATGAAAGGAACAAAGTGAGTATTTTGATTATTTAAGCTAAGAAATAAAGTCTTATTTTATAAGGGGCAGTCACTATTAGATGACTCTTTAGTTACTGAATAGTGATTGGGACTATTATTGCCGATCTTTTAGCTTCTGAGTCAAAATATAATTGACTACAACATCACCTCCTCTTAAGGAATTACACAAAATGTTGGCTTTTCCTAAGCACTTATACATGTGTGTTTCACTCCGTGATCCCACACGTAGGCTCTGTATATATCTTCTCCAAACTCCACGTGATGAACTCCACATGGCTTCTTTTCCAGCCTTAGTATTTTTGATAGACTCCAATTTGTATAATTATTTTCTATCACCTCAGTTCCCCCTAAAGTTTCAACTGAATACATTCCTCTTCTTCACTTTGTGTCTCAAATTCCTGCGTAGTGTTGTTTCAGTGTTTGATAACTATTTTTATGTGACTTTATTTCTTAGCTTAAATAATCAAAACACTCACTTTGTTCCTTTCATAGTAAGTGTGAAGTTTTGAACTGAAAAAAAGACTCAGCCAGTACATTTTTTTCATGTTTGCCTAGATTTTGTGCTCCAAATTTATACACTTATAAATATATCCTTTTCTTTTGGTTTTCACCTTCCTGCAAACTCACTTTCTAACATACTGTCTTATTCATCATTCAACTCCACAGCAAATTCCCAACTGTTTTTGGGTTTGTTTGCATTTTTGAAAATGCAATTATTCTTCGTTTTAATTCTGTTTCTGGCTGCCTTGAGCTGGTTGTGCAAAGTTATGTAAGATGTCTCCACCTTTTTTTTTTTTTTTTTTTTTTGGTGTCATGGTAAATATCAAACTTCCCAGAGGCAAGATAACAGTTGGCAACGTTTATCCTGTCACCCACGATTTTCTGTCAGACTTCCACAATCATTTTCATTTTTGTAGCATGGAATTCAATTGAGAATTTTTGAACAACTTTCTTTTGCCTTTACAAAAATATCAGTTTTAGGTACTGAACCTGCACATACAAATCTCTGGTAATCTTTAGCACCTCTGCCTTTGAACAATTAGGAGCTTTGTGAGTCTGTGACTTCTCTCTTTGCTACATTTATCCACCTCTGGGTACTACATCCTTCCAACAGTGAGGGTATGAAGAGAGAGTAGGGACAAGTACCCTGTATAAATCAAACTTTACCTGCTTTGACCCTGAGTATTTATTTGCCCCTTTATTCAACAGACAAATGTTGAGCACCTAATACAGCCTGTCCCCTGGGATTTCTTGGTAAACATTACTTTTTCAGATCACTGATACCTGATTTTTGGTAACTCATTATTTGGTCTAACCTCAGTTACCTCTGAACCAAACCTGAATTTGTGAAGGCTCTTTTCCTGATCTCAATTTTCCCTTAAGACTCTGGTTCTTATGTTCACATGGAAGAATGATTTTCATCTGAATATAATACAAAGGAAAAAATTTAATGGTCTACATTATCTGATATACTGGTCTTAGTTTAGATAGCCCACTTTTGCAAGCACTATTGTAATCTGAAGTCACAATACATATATAATGTTTAAGCTAGATCAGGCATTATGAAATGAAATGGAAGCAGGTTCTGTTGCTAAGCAAATGCTGTACTATAGACCACAAAAACTTTCCCAATAAAATAAAATGAAAAGTTTGAATTCTACTAATTAAATTGTACATTAAGATATAGTAATTCAGGCCTAAGTTCTGAATATATGATTTTGTGCTGTTTTAAACAAAAATATTCTAGTTAAGTGAGCAACTGGTAAACTGTGATATCAATATACAATAATAAGTATATTTAAATGGCCTAAGAAGAGATATAGGCATGACTTAAGTCTTTAAAATATAATATTTATAAGCAAACGCTTATAATTGTAATCTTTATATGCAGGATGGTCTCTAGAGATATATATGAGAAAATCATTATGAAAAGTAGATGCAGAGTCCGGGGGAAAGAGGAGGGTGGGATGAACTGGGAGATTGGGATTGACACATATACACTACTATATATAAAACAGGTAACTAACGAGAACCTATTCAATGCTCTGCGGTGACCTAAATGGGAAGGAAATCTAAAAAATGTGGGTATATTTATATGTATAACTGATTCACTTTGCTGTACAGCAGAAACTAACACAGCATTGTAAAGGAACTATACTCCAATAACAATTAATTAAAAAAAATAGATGTAGAAAGTTCCTCAAAGGAAATATTATTATTCCCAGTATGTTTTAGTTCTCAAACATATGTTAAAATGAGAATAATGTTGTGGGAGTTGACTACAAAATAATTTATAAAAATCAATAATATTTAATTTTGATGTAGCTAGAAGAATACTTACTGTTTATTTGATTTCATTTCAGATGACGTAGGCACACAGAATATTAGAAAGAGAAATACAAAATAAGGGAATCTAATAAATTATATTCCTCTTATTGTTGGTGTGTTGGTGTGACCAGACCTGGATATTTTCACACACAAATTCCACTGTTTACTTAATTTTAATGTCAACATCAGAAATCTAATAGTTTAAGTAAGTGTATGACATCTAAACTTAGGGAGTTAAGAAGGTCTCACCCATATGGAAACTTGTGCAATAAGAAAATCTTGATATCACTTAACCAAAAAAATTCTTACGTAAATACAAGGAAATGAAAGATAAAATTAAAATATAAAGACACTGCACTTTCAAGAGTTATTTACTTTTTGCAACTTTAAGATTAACAAAATTAAAAATTCTAAACACATGCCATTATAATTTTTATAAATGTGCTTATGAATACATTTACAGCTTTAATTACAGCATACATAACACAAACAGGTTGCTAAAAACTTTCTTGAGTTCAGTAAATTCAAGAATTAAAATTAAAGCTTAAACCTGTTACATAGTAATTAATTTGGTTGAATTTAGATATTTTGTACATTGTAATCTTCAAGTAAGGAGTTTATATATTTTAAAATTACTTTTTCAATAGTTGTTAATTGTATTTAGTGAATTTGTTGATTAAGGTTTTTGGTATTTTTTTAAAAATGTGTCCATAAAAGAAACCATTTATGTAAAAACCTACAGTTCAGTATGCATGAGGAAGTTAGGACTAATGAACCATGATATTTTGTGACATTTCATTAATAAGATTTTTTTCTCTGTTCTTATATAGTTTTGGTATACTTAGCAATTTTCTGCCAAGTTATGATCAACTAGTGACTAATTTTCCCTATCATTTCTTTACTCAATAAATGTGAAATGTCTTCGAGTTATAATCAGAAATGGACTTTGGGTGAGTTCCTTAACTATACTCTTAGTTTTTACATTATTGGGGGAGAAGCAGGACAAAAATATCCTGGACAAATTGGTCTAAATATTTTGAAACAATATCTTGTGGGATGACACTAAAATCTAAGGAGCCAAATACATACAATCTCCAATCAATCAAGATGAGTATAATCTACACTGTTTAAGAACCTACTTGACAATGTTGTAGCTAAAAAAAAATTATCTTAAGAACTTAAGTTCTTCAAATCTTGGAGATGTTAGTCAAAATTTGGATAATCTGTACTTAAAGTTATTGGGAACCATTAACAGCTATTTCATTTCATGAAATTACCTCTCAATCTTAATTTGTAGATGCTAACATTTCTTATTTTACTACAGTAGAATCAAACTACTGATTCTGAGGGTTCTTTTTTTCCACTTGTTTTCATATTTTCTAGTAGTGAATTTTATAATGCCTTGTTCAATATAAGCACTTGATGAAAATTTCACTAGTTCATCATGGTTGCATTGAAGAAGCAATTTTTCCTGTTTACTTCTCATTTTTAAAAGGAAATAATATGTTAAGAGTTGGTGTTGAGGAATGTATCAAGTACAGGATAATGCTAAAAGTTAAAATTGGTGTTTCCAGTGAATTTTTAGACAAACCCAAATTGAATAATGCAGGTTGCTGCACTTCTGACTGTGAGAATCAAATAATCTGGACCAGCCTTAATAATCCACCAGAACACACCTGTCTAGGTCCTGCAGATGGTTAGAGCACCCTGATAATGAAGCAGAGACCTGTTTTGATTGAGCACTTCTGGTGCTCTATTAAATGTAAATGTGTTTTGAAGATCAGTTCTGTGTGTAATGGACTAGATGAACAAGAAAGACATTAAAGGTCTGTAGGTGGGAAGAGAAATGGTTAGAGGCAGAAAGGGAAAATAAAATGACATTTTCCTAGTACCTACTATGTGTCCATTCCTGCTCAGGACTTTTTTACATCTTCACATAATCTCCATTATAAAGAGAAGATATTGAAGCTCAGGGTTCAAGATGAAATAAAATATCAGAAGTAAAATGCCTAGATCATCCCTTCTGCTACTCATAATCATTCAAAAATTTCTACAGATTCATAAACCTGTGCTTCCTGAAGTGGAATCTGTTTAAGCCTTTAAGTCATTTTTTGCTAAATGCCAGTGATTTACACATATGTACTGTGTATTGCAATCAAAGAGTGACTTTCTAGAGGGCAGTATAGATTGTTAGAGTGGGAACTTGGCTTTTTGATTACATAGTGTAACCTTTTGTCTTTCGAGAAGCCATGAAGTCATGCAACAGGAAATTGCATGACTTTCTCAATCCTGGTATTAGCAAAGTCAGAATTACAAATTTGAACGTACCAATATCTATTCCTGACTTTACACTGGTCCACATTGCTACTAAATTGGAAGAGTGTAAGCTACTAGAAATTGAGAGCACATTTTCCTGGCATTAATTCTTTACTGTCAAAATATGCTCAATACAAATGCGACATTTGATTACTATTTGGTTGACTCATTCATTCAATAAATATTTTTAAAACTCTTTTTATATAATAGATACTGTGTTGGAAAAATGGAAATTTAAAAAATGATGCCTGGTATTGGGGTTACATAATATTAGGTGAAATAGACAAGGAGAGAAATATTAGAACGTGTGGGAAGAATGGCAGTGAAAGGGGATGTGTGAGCTAACGCAGAGAGACTGGGTTTAAATTTTAGTTCTGTGCATGTAACTGTATGCTTTGCACAAGTTACTCAGTTTCACTGAATGCCTATTTCCTCATCTGTAAAACATAGATCCTACCTAATAAGCTTGTCATAAGGATTTGGTCCTCACTAGGCACACAGGACTTGATGTTATTATGGAATATATTATTATTATTATTATATACAAATTGCTATAATTGTGAGGAGTGGATCAGGAGAGACACTATTAAAATGGAGATATTGGAAAGGATTTTGAAGTATGAACAGGGAAGTATCAAATGAACAAAGAAGTAGTATAAGTGCAGTGAATGATCAGTACAAATATAGGCTCACTTTATTAAGCATGAAATTGTTAAATTACACATTTAGGTGGGTAGCAACTTTGCTAGTCCTGTAAAATAGCATAAACTCAATGACTCACTCACTGACTTACCCTGACTAGAGGAAAGTCTGTGTGTGTGTGTGTGTGTGTGTGTGTGTAGCACTTTGAACTTGTTTAAACTTGGTCTTCTTCAGGAAAATAGGAAGATTGTTCTTCATAATCTAGAGGTTATATTCTTTCACAGGTGTATTACAGCACAGAGTGAAGCCGTTCTCAGGTAACAGGCAGCTACAGCAGACATTTTGCTGCACATGCACCAAAACATTAAACTTCCTTAAATTTTAACATTTTATGGATATCTTGAGTAACAAATTAGGAAAAGTACTTAATGGTGCCAGAAAAATTCAACTGATAGACCTTCATACCTAAGATCAATATTTGATAATGTGCAGATAGAAATGGTGAAATTTTGTCAATGAGTCTCTCAATTCTGATCCAGAATAGTGAACTTTCAGAAACATGATGTCATGGGACATGGCTGGGATTCAGCAGATTCAGAAAAACTAAAGAAAAAAGACCTGGCTGGACTAGGATTAGTCATGTCACACTATGGGGAAGGTAATATAATCATCTCTACTTTATTGAGTAAGGATATGAAACATGGGCCATTAAATAACTTGCCCAAAGTCACAGCTAGTAAGTGGAAGAATCACGCTCTAGAAGGCACATTCTTAACTACCACATAGCATAAGTTCAGTTTGCAGCACATTGCATTTGATATCTTGTTATAGATATCCAGATATACTGAGATATAGAGAGCTAGAAATCTGTCTCTTAGGATAGATATATTATCTGGATATAGATTTGGAAGCATGAGTGTGGATGAGCTCTCACAAAAAACTGTCTAGAAGGTTACACTTTTGACTGAAATAAGACACACCAGAGGAAAAAAAATGGTGTCTTTAGTATTACAGATGACACCCATGGTAGGAGATGGAACAGCTCAGGGGGATAACCAAATGCAGAAGAATTGAAATTTAGCAGTCAGGTTGAGATGGAAATGAAAAGGATGAAAAAAGTTAAATGGAACAATTTGAGAGGTAGGAAGAAAACCAGAAAAATGAATGTTTTAGAAGTCAATTCAGGAAAGAATATTGAGGAGTATAGGGTGGTTGACTTGTTCAATATAGCCAAAAGCAATGAGGTCTAAAACGAGGCCATTGGAATTTAATAATTAGTTGTCATTGGTAAGCTTTGGTGGAGTGGAAAAGACTGAAGTCAGATTACAATTGGTTGAAGAGTGAAAGGAAGTAAGTAGAGATATTAAATTGTGGTTCCCTGGAGGTCCAGTGGTTATAGGACTTGGCACTTTCACTGACTTGGGCCCGGGCTCGATCCCTGGTTGGGGAACTGAGACCTGCAAGTCACGAGGCATGGCCAAAAAAAAAGATATTAAATAAAAACAGACTTGATTCACCTGTCTGGTACTTGTAACGTCACCCAGCAATGTTTTCATTGCTTATTTCGATATTAAGACAAAAACCTCATGTCAGCCTGGTAATGACCCCCAATGGGCATCAGCCTATTGTTGCTTATAGGTTCTAAGACTTGGGAAAGAGCCAGCTGAGGTGGTTTAGAGTAGAAACCAAGGTGGTCCACAGTTCTCTCATCTCAGTCCCTCTAAATATCCCAACAGAGAGTCGATGGAAATTGCTTTACTGGGTGGAGGGAGGTGCAGGCAACTCTGAGTTTGAATCTAGCCTTGTGACTTAAAACCTCTGCGGTCTTGGGGATGTTTCTTAAGCTAAGTCTCAGGCTTCTGACCTATAAAATGGAGGTAGTGATAGTGCTTATTTCACAAGTTGTTCAGATAATCAAACGAGCTATTGCAAGCAAAGTATTTATCATTGTGTCTCGCATCATTAAGTGCTTAATTAATAGCAGCTGCTCTAATTATTTATTATTATTATCATCTGTACTTTCACTTAATTCCTTATGATTATGCATAGTGACTTGTCGTCTGGGAAACTGACTGATTTCCTTCATGGATGTACAATAATTTAGCCGTAAATAGAGATCACTGTTGTCATCCAGCATAGACATACACACACACAGAGTTGCAGTAATGGAAAGAGCATGGGATTTGGAGTATGACAGATAAAATCTTGAGTCTGGTTACATTGCTTTCTAGCTGTTTCATCCCTGGAAAATGTCTTATCCTCCCTGGTATGTAATTTCCACATCTGTATAATTGGAAAAATAACACTCTTCTTATAGGACCATTATAAAAATTGTATGAGGCAACGTTTATTTGAAGGGTTTTTTACTGGCACTTATTAAGTTCAATACAAAGATATGTTTGCATTCATTTATCTTCAGGATTAAACATGAAAAATGGGATCTTAAGTCATTTCCTTTTTTTTTTTTTCAGTTGACACTTTTTTGGTTGAAGATATTTTGTCCTTTCTATATATATTTTTTTCCCTGTGAAAAGTCACTCACTAGACCCAGGGGTCAATATCTGTAGAGAGCCAGACTGTCTCACGAAAATATATAAGTGCAAACAACAAAATCACTTTCAAGAAGCTTTTATGTTGGGCGTGGGAAAAGATAACAGCTCTAAATAGATGAGCCATGTGCTTACCATCAGTGTTGGCACTGCTACTGGGATCTCCTGGGATCTGGTGGATTCAACATGTTGTTATATATTGCTCTTATTCTCACACTGTTTAAACCAGAACAAAATTTCCACTTCGGTCTTTTAATAATCTCATTTACCTAGTGGAACAACTGCTGTATACCCAATGTGCTAGGTTCCCGTCAATAGTCTCATTTTATTGCTCTGGAACTTGATAGAATTTTAATTTTAAATAAAATGGTTAGTAATTCCTCTGGTGTATTTGAGATTTTTAAAAGTATTTTTTTCAATCTAGTTTAATCTGTGTTTAATTTAATATATTAAGTCTTAATTTAATATTTTATAATTTGAACTAATATATTTAAAATGCATTACATCTTAATTTTATATATTCAATCACAGTTTAATAAAGTTTCCTTTTAACATCTTGATTAAAAGGACTGTTGCACAGTAGTCATTCTTTTCAATTAAACTCCAAGCACTGTTGTCTCAGTGGGCTTCAGTATTCCATCAAGGGCTAGAAGCTGAAGTCCAGACTAAGAGGAAGAACATCAGTAGAAAAATGTAGAAATATTATTGGCATATCTTTCTGACCCTAATGACATCTGTATTATTAAGAGCAATGCTAGTTGCTGTAACAGGCACATTCTGAAATTTCATTGTCTTAAAACAATGGACATTATTTGCCTAATCTACCAAAATAGTGTTCCTGGTGCATATGTGGTTCTCCTCCAAATGGTGATTCCAGTACCCAATATTCCATCTTGTTGAGCTACCATCTTCAATATTTGTCACAAGATCTTCCAGAAGGTGAAAGAATGCTGAGGATCTCATGGGATGGGTTTTTATGAGCCAGATCTAGAAGTGGCACATGTTATGTTTCTTCCTATTCAGTTGATCAGACATGACCACGCCTAACTCCAAGGGGTGACTGGGAGTGTAGTTGAGCTGTGTGCAAGGGAGAGAAAGGAAACAGGAAGTTCATATTTAAGATGCTATTATTTGTATCCCAAAGTACATATAACATTAATTAGATATTTTATTTCTAGAATCATTTCTTTGCACCTAGCATGAAATTTAATATCTCTGCAGAAGTTAAAAATCCCTGACTAAAAAAAAAAACACACTGTTTGAGAAAGAAAGCCAACAAAGTACATGTGAAATGTTGTTATTACTTCTGTGTGTCTGAGAAACATAGCTGCTTCCAATCAGTAATCTCTGAGCACCAAGGTAAACAAACAGAAACAAGATGTAACCACCATACAAAATACTTTGAGGGAAATGTTCAAGGTTTTCTATGTTTGAATAACTATACTTTTGAAGGAATCAAACAGAAGGGTGTTCCAGCTTTTCAACCATTCAGTAGAGAGGCAAGTACTGATGGTTTGAAACAGAAAATACAGACCTCTTAACCCACCCATCCCCCAAAAGATAGGGTATTGTGACACAGAACTACAGATTTTCATTATGAAAGGAGCATTGAAATTTTGCTAACGAGAATATTTTGAGTGATTTGTTAAGAGCTCATGATATACAGATGACAAGCGTGTGAAAAACTCTCAACATTATTAGTCACTAGTGAATTGCAAACTGAAACCACAATAAGATATCACTACACACCGTTTAGAATGGATAAAATTAAAAAGTCTGACCCTACTAAGTTCTGGTGAGGAAATGAACAAACTGGACATCTCATCCAATGCTAGTGAATGTAAAATGGCACAACCACTTTGGAAAAATATTGGGGAATTTATTAAAGGTACACCTACCATATGATTCAGTTATCTTGTGCCAAAGTATTTTCTCAAGTGAAATAAAAGCATATGTCCACACAAAGACATGTGCATGAATGTTCACAGCAGCTTTATTTGTAATAGTCAAAAAATAGAAACAATCCAAATGTCCATCAACAGTGCCAACAACTGTGGTATACAATGCAATAGAATACTCCTTAAAAATAAAAAAGGAATAAATATTGATACATGCTACAACATGGATGAATCTCAAAATAATTATGCCAAGTGAAAGAAGCCAGGCAAAAATAATGCATACTGTATGATTCCATTTATATACAATGAAAATACAAACTAATTTACAGTGACAGAAAGCAAATCACTTGTTGTCTGGGGATGGGAGAGGAAGTTTAGAATAATACATGACAAAAGGCTTCAGGATTCTTTTGGGAAAGTTACAGATATGTTTATCTTGATTGTGGTAACGGTGTATACATAGGTCAAATCTTATCAAATTGTATACTTTAAATATGAACAGTTTATTGCTTGTCAATTATACCTCAATAAAGATGTTTTTTTAAAAAGTAATATTTGATGTAAAGAATTCATCATATTCAGATATTCCTGTCAAAACTCATAACCAGAATTTAAGCCTAAATTGAAGGGCATTCTACAAAATAACAGATCTGTAATCTTTAAGAGTGTCAAAGTCCTAAAAGTCTAAGAAAGAGTGAAGAAATGTTGCTGAATGAAGGAGAGTAAAGAGAAATGACAATTATTTGCAACATAGATTCTGAACTGGATTTTTATAAGGCTTTATAAGTCATTATTGGAACAATTGGCAAAAGTTGACTGGGTCTGACTATTAAATCATAATAATGTATAAATATTAATTTCTTGATTTGATGGTGGTATTCTGGATGCATAGGATAATACCATGTTTGTAGGAAATGAGGGAAGTAAAGAGAACATAGTAGGAGGTGATGGGACATCAGGATGACAAATTACTCTCAAATGGTTGAGAAAAACCATGTCTTTGTATATTTCTTTAAAGTTTGTTTAAATTTGTAATTATTTCAACAATAAAACATTTAAAACCATCTTTCAATAATAAGAAAACAAAACATTCAAATAAAAAAGGGCAAAAGACTTGGACAGATACTTCACCAAAAATAATATATAGATAGCAAATAGGCATATGACCAGATATTCAACATCATTAGTCATTAGGTAAATGGAAAGAAAATCCACATGGAAATATCAGAAAACACATATTAAAATGGAATCTGACAATGTCAAGTGTTTAGTGAGAAAGTACAGAAAGTAGAACTCCCATACAGTGCTTTTGAGAATATGCTATAGTAAAACCACTTTGGAAAACAGTTTTGCAGTTTCTTAAAGAGTTAAGTATATACCCACCATATGATCTAGTCATTCCAATTGTAGGTATTTATACAAAATCAATGAAAGTGTGTTCATACAAAGACTTGTACACAAAATCCATAGAAGATTTATTAGTAATATAAAAAACTGGAAACAATTCACATGTTCATCAACAGGTGATTGCATATGTGTATATGTATATATATGTGTACATAGGATGTATTCAATTAATGGAATACTATTCAGCAATAAAAAGGAATCAACCACTGATACACACAATAACATGGATAAATCTCAAAATAATTATGCTTAGTGAAAGAAGTCAGACAAAAAAATGTACATACTTTTGTTTCTCTTTATGTAAAATTCTAGACAATGTGAACAAATCTATAGTGACAGAAATCATTCATTGTCTGAGGATGGGAGAGGGGAGAGCCAGAGGGAGGGATGAAAAAGGGGCACCAGGAGGCTTTTGGGGATGATGGATACGTTCATTCTGTGATTGCGCTCATGGTTTCACCGGTGTTTATGTAAGTCAAGTTACATCAAATTGGACATTTTCAATATGTACATTTATTGTATGTAAATTTCACATCTCAGAAAAGCTGGTAAAGAAGGGAAGTCAGAAGAAAAAAGGCTTAGCTGGGTGCTTGATAACTTTAAGAAGCAGTGAGCTCAAGCCTATATTCCTGGTGAGTGCCTGCCCTGTCCAGCTCACCGTTACCAGTTGAAGGTAGACATATCTGCCTAATAGACAGTGAAGCTGAGATTATGGTTAATATTTTTTGGTGAAATCTGAGGAAGCTAACAGAATGCTTGGGAGTGGGCCAGTTGGATTCCCTTGAGCAAAACCAAGGCACAACTCAGAAATATTTTTTCAATGTGCCCCACCTTCTAAATGAATGATTATGAATAGTTTTGGATTCCTGGTGTGGAAGTATTTCATGAAGAAACGGAAGTCCAAGGATACCAGGAAAGTGCCAGATAAATGCAGTTCAGGAAATCTTAGAGACATGGCGAAACTAAATGCTTGGACTCTACTGGAATTAGGATATATGCTGGGGCAAGTCAGTTCATAGAGTTACTGTTGTGCAAGTGTCCGCAAGGAGACTAATACCAGCACCAGCTTGTCTTCTAACTAATCAGAGTCAAAGGCAGAAATGCAATGTGCTGCTTTCCCTCTCCTTCCTCAGCTCAGCGGCCTTTTGTCTTCTAACCTTCCCTCAAGGACTGATTCCTCAGGCTGAGTTGCTAGAAGAAACGAGATATTGGAAGCTCAATGGAGCAGTCCATAAAAAAACTTAAGGAAGACCAGTTGTGAAGTGATGGTAACCATTCTGATGTTTATCAACACATTTCTGATTCCTCTTCCTTTAGGAGACTTGTAGAATTGTATTTCCTGCACCTGGCACAAACCCTCCCTCCCTGCCCTTTAGGGCCATGTGATTCCTTCTGACCAATAAGTTGTGAGTGTGTCATTTCTGAGCTAGAACACTTTAATTGCCCCTTACAAAGCTCTTTTCCCGTTAGCTCAGGAACTGGCAGTGAGGGAAATGGTGGCTTCTCATTCAGTCTGATCCCATAATGGTTAACGAGCAGGATACCCCTTGCCTGCTTTCAGTGGACATACAGCATTAGCAAGAATGAAGCTTATCTTGCTTGGAGACACTGAGATTTTAGAGTTTTTTGTTACCACTGCACAATCCTAGCTATCCTGGCTCTTTGTTTCAAAAGAACTTGAATTTGGTAAGTTACAGACACTGATTTTCTTGCTTTAAGGTCCTCTGTGGTAAGACATGGGCTGAAGTAGAAGTAATTGTTGCTAGAAGCAAATTGATCCGAAGTCCACAGTCAGCGTCTAGGATTCTCCCCATTAATTGGCTTAGAATATGGAAAATGACTTCCTTAATACAGGAAATAGTCCACAATTTTCCCATTACAATATTTGCATTGAATTCTACATATTCAGCCACAGAAATAATAAATCACTTTCTTCTATACCTAAAATTTGGTCAAGAAACATGTAGCAACAACGATGACGTGGGCTGCTAAACATTAAATGTGCAAAGTTTACATGAACTGACATGAACTGAATTACCTGTGGCTAAATTTAAAACAAAGGTGGTACCTCCTAAAGAAGATAAAGTGAATGCTTGGTTATTTGGACTCAGTCTTAAGAATAAGGTAGCTGTCTTAAGATAAGAAGAAGACTGCTATGACAGTTGCCCAAGCAAATCACAGCACATCTTTTAAATTTTTGGCTCACCCAAATGTAGTAGTTAATTCTAAATACATGGAATATTTCATAAAGATACCTGAGTTTTTTGATTCTATCCCTCACTGAGGCATGATATTACAAATGTTCCTTTCAATAATTTGATAGACTCAAGCTTTGAGCCAGAGAGAGCATCTGTTGGAAAACATGGTAATATTTTTCCTATTTATGGCTCTTTTCAGTCTAAACCACAACCTCATTTCTGTTGTGAACACCCATCCTTTGAAAGCACAGAAATCACAATAATGATATTTTGGCAAAAAGGAATGGTGGAAATCACTCAACACTTCCCAGCAATGGGAAATATTTCCCTCTATCCACTAAATCCAGAAACTTTTTTCATAAACAGTTCTATGGATTTGGCCCCCACCGCGGCTCCTCCAAAGGAGGAGACTGAGACACCAAGCCAGAAATGAACTTAAAGAGCACACATGAGTCACTGCATTTAGAGAGCATTTTAATACCACGGAAGTTATTGACTGAACCAAAACCACTAAGTGTTCCACCTCAGAAAGATTAATAACTGACAACAAAAATGATGTTCCAGAAATTAGACTAGACATGTGTGATAAGGACAGAAAACTAAATAGAAGACCATGCATGTTTCTAATCCTCTTAATGTTGCTCAGCTACCAGCATCCAATAACTTGGGGAAAAAAAAATCAGAAAAAAATAGATTTTTTGCTTTTTCATAGCTTGAAAGAATTTCCACGTTTATGAAGTTCTCATCACTTACAGTTTAAGAACTTATAATAACTAAGCCAGAAAGAGACAAAACAAAATACTTCTGCCTATTATCTAAAATTATGGGATCATAGATATGCTTATGAGTATCATTCATCTGGATATCAGGGCCTGGTAACTCTGAGTGCAATGACTACATGCCATGGTATCTTCACCAGAGGAGAATTCTGCACATTCCTCTACATAGGGGGTCAGAAGTGGAGCTCTGAATGTTTGCAGGAAGTATAAGTGACTTCATATCTTAGATAAAGGGGAAGAGAGACAAATAAATAAGGGAGATATAAATTGTGAACGGCTAAGAAGAAGAGTGAGTGGCCAAAGAGTTTAGATGATGTCATATTTTTTCTACATGGAAATGTCTAAAGTCAGTGATCCAGGCTGTAAACTATTATGGTCTCTTAATTGATTCCCTGCTTTCACTCTTTTCTACCCTATCATCCACTACTTCATACCCTGACCCAAAATATTGACACCTTCTACAATCAACAATCAAAGTAATCTCCTAAAATTATATGTTATATCACATTACTTTTTAGCTGAAAACCTTCCAGTGACTCCCTACTAAAAATAAAACAGAACTGACCTTATAATACTCTAGGATACAGAAATTAATTTGACCCCTGGATATTGGGCCTTCCTCAATTTCTATTACTCTTTCCTTTGTTCATTAAGCTCCCATTACAATGACTTCTTTCCAGTCCTGGAACACACCAAACTGGTCCTTTTTATGGACTGTTGTCCTTGATGGTTACTTGTAGCTTAGTTTTCCTCCAAATGTTCACAGTCATTATTTCGTCTTTCTCATAAAGGAGTTCTCAGTTCAAATCTTATCTCTTCAGAAAGAGCTCTCTACATGTTATATTCCCCCTAATCATTCTCTGTCACAGAAACATTTCTATATTTTTTGTCATAATTATCACTATTTTAATTCTTATTTGTTTTTTTTTTTTGCCTGTTTTAATCTGTCCTCACTCCAGGTCTAAAATAAATGCTCCATGACAGTACAAATCTGGATTGTCTTTTACCATTACCCAGCTCATAGGAAAGTGCCTCTCACACCATAGATACACAATAATTTTTCTGAATTAATCTAAACATCTTTTGTTCAAGTTGTGTTCAGGGAAAACTACTGAAATCTAGCTCAGCATAAAATGAGTTGAGAAATTAATGAAACAGCAAACTAAGGAAATAGAACATTTCATTAGGGAAAAGTAATTGTCTTTCTTGTTTCAGCTTGGTTACATGTAGGAATTTCTGTTGTATGTTTTCCGCATTTGAGAATCAAAAAAATTAAATACATATACAATAAAACAAATTGGCAATTTTTTAAAACACTGCCTTTGTAGAGAGTGACAAGCTGAAAAAAAAGGGTATTCTTATACCCATGCAGAATTATAACTCACATTTGTGAAGAGTTTTCACTCTGTGTTTTTCTAAGACTTACCAGCCTCATCATAAATGCCACTGATTCATTTAAGCCAATTGTATGTAATGATCATACTGGAAGCAGAAAACTTGAAGTTTGGGTATTAGTGAGGCCACAGTTGGAGTCTCATTTAATTTCATCTACAGCAAAACCTATTTGTCTGACCATTGGCGTGGCTCTTGAATTTTGGCCAACTGTGTACGAAAGGCATCTCCTTTCTCACAGAAAAGGGATCATGCCAAGGAAGGCAGACAAGTTTCTAGTGATCCATAACACTGACGTAGACATCCTGCTGATAAATTAGTATGTTCTTGGACAAAAGTCAGCATTTGTGTTATTGTAAAGACAAATACCTGTTACTTTACATAGTAGATATAGAGGTCTTAAAAGAATACACATTTTGGAAATAATGCTGTCTTTTAAAAATATTAAAGAAGACAATTACTTACAAGAAAATTTTAGGGAATTCTTTCCTAAAAGAAATAGGTATTTTGTAAAATGGACAGGGTTGTTTAAATGATCCTTGACTGGATCAGGTTTGCTCAGAAATTAGGTGAGGTTGATTATACTGGAATCAGCGCCTGCAGCTTAACAAAAATGAGAAGAGCAGATAGCCTTAAAACATGATCTGTTAGAATCTTTTTAATGATTAGATTCTATTACTGACATACATAAATATGTGAAAATACACTTTGTTATAGATGTAATTTATGCTTATACATTCTAAAGTTTATTTTGACTTAGCATCATGAGAGAGGGATAGAGAGGGTACCCAATCCCATGCCATATATTTAAAGGGCCCCACTTTGGCCCTCATCTGGCTATGTTCCTCCCCATAGGTGAGGGGTCCTAGGTTCCAAAGGTATGTGCTCATCCATAACCCATGTACTCCTTTCTAGATCATTCTACACATTCTGGGGTCCCTAAATTTCCAGCCCAAATGTCACTGAGATCGTTTCCAAGGCCTGTGTGAGTCTTCTTCCAAAGTCTGCCTTCCTAAAGGCAGAACAAGTGATTGCTGGTGAATTCCACCCTAGATATTGAGGATGTAGATAAACATGGAATGGCTGGCTGGAATATCCTGATGTATGGGTGTAAGGTCTCTTTGAGTGTGACAGACAGCTGGAGGTGAAAAGAAAAACCCATCAAAGTGGGCCTGGATCCTGGGATTGGGCAGATTCATTCTACTCTGTCATGTTCTGATGAGGAACTAGCCTTCCCAGTTTTAATAAAGATTTGTTTGTCAAGGTGGAATGCTAGAGCATATTTTATACAATAGTTTCATAACATGTCATAACTTTTAAATACTTAGACATATGATATGGGAGCCTCCATGTGTATTCTTGCCTCAGGGCTTGCAAATGTTAGGAGGAGTTCTGTCAGAATATTTACTATGTTCAGAACTGTATTAGAAACTGAGCTTTAAGAGTATTTGTATATCCGACATTAGGTTGCTGTGTATCTCCTCCCAGAGCTGGAAGTCTGCACTCTGGTGTATCTAGGCTGATGTAACTGAGGGCAGACTTAGTGTTCTGCTCACCTTTCCTTGGTATAGAGATACTTGTGGAAAGTGCATGTGGCTGCCTGAGAGGGAAATGGATATGCCAGAGAGTGACCTGGGGGCCCCAAAGAAGACTGTGTGTTGGGATAGATTCCATTATTTAAAAATATTTACTGTTCCTCCTTGGTAGAACATTGTAGTTCTGCAACCATTGAAATCAGACTTGGCCCTGTGACTTCCTCTGGTCAATGTGGAAGTAATATGAGCACTTTCTGGCAGAATCTTTATGATCCATTATGTGGCTCCACGATCTCTCTACTACAAGATCAACTAAGTCCTTGATAGGAGCCACTCCTTCAGACTATCCTGTAATAAAGACTGACACTGAGTGGAACTGCTATGACCTTCAATGAATACGCAACCCAAAGAAGAAATAAATCTTTGTTGTTATAAGTTATTGTGACTTGGGTATTATCTGTTACTGTTGCATAACTCAGCCAGAAATAAAGGTGGGTATAATGAAGACACACTATGTGAACTTCTTAACTGGAGGCCACAAGGATCATGGGTGTCAGCAGCAGACGCCAGTGCACAATGATGGGTATGAGATTAACATGTTATACAACAGTGGAGAACAGCAAGAAAAGAGGACAACATGTGGGCATGTGAACCAGACACCCCTGACCTGATTCCTGGACTGTAATTGAGCATCAGAGATGAGCAACTGCAAAAGCAACAGGTGTAAAAATTTTAACTGAGTCAAAATTCTGAACTGAATTCATTTTAAAACCAGATGTGACTGTTACCTTGAACTGATAAGAAATTAGCCAATAGCTTGCTTAAAGGCTGCAGAGCTATGTAACTTTAATTTTTTAAGGAAATAAATACTACATTTTTGCAAATCCAACTTTGAGACTGCAAATTTGAACCCATTACAATAATAGTCTATAGGTAACCTTTCTGAGCACTTAGAAGTCGCAACACCTGACGAAGAGGTTCTATCATCATCTCAGTTTTATCGAGGAGTAGAATGAGGTGCATGTGACTGTTCCTTTGCCCAGTCTCACAGCCCAAGCCCACAAGCCCAATAATATCATGTCTCCTACCTACCCATCATGTCTATGTCCTAATCTACTGAACCCTGAGCATAGCCTGTGTGAGGCCTAGCAGGAGGCATATAATGTCACTGCCATCCAGTTGGCTGAATTTTTCATGTGGGGATGCAAGATAGAGGTGGAGAGAGAACATAATAATCACCCCTTACATTTGTGTAATGCTCTCATCTTGTCTCATTTATAATAATGCACATTTATGAGGTAAGCGAGGTAGAGGTTACTGCTTACATTTGATAAATTAGGAAATACATTAAACAGCCTACTCAGAACCAACTACTTCTGCTAGGGGCTGAGGACCGGAGCACAGAACATGTTCCTAAGAATCACATAATCACCAAAGCTCCCAGTGATTTGAGAAAAGGGTCGTATTTTCTCTATTTTAAGATCACAAACAAAGATATTACAATATTCACAGAACTAAGAGAGATTATGTAATTTCCATTTTAAATAGCAGTTAAAAATCCTATGAGGAAAGTGTGTGAACAACTCTGTAATAAATGTTTGACTGAAAAAATTTTATGAAATACTGAATCAAGGCTTGGAAGTAAGTAGGTTGGTATAGATTGAACAGGACCATTGTTGAGATGACTCCTGAATCTAACTGCTAGCCACCTCTCTCTAGAGCTTCAGATCTGTGTTTCCAAAAGTTTTCCCCGTAACTCTACCTGGATACCTTGTCAGCCCTTCAAATAAATTCATCCCATCTTCTTCCCACAACCTGCTCCTGGTCCCGACTTCCTCGGTTCTGTAATATTAGCAGAATTCTCTCAGCTACACATTACAAGTGCCTCAGGGTTATCTTTAAATCTTCACAGCATTTAGGTACTTGTCTTTAGATTCTATCATTTCCATTTGTACAAAAAGCCATTTCTTTCTTTCCAATCTTACTGACACCAGACTAGTTCAAGCCTTCATTAATTCTCTTCTGGATCATTAAAATAATCTCTTGGCAGATCTGGACAGCTATAACTCCTTACTTTAGAAATGCATATTTATTATTACTGGGCTAATTATGTTTCTTACTACAACTGTAACACTACCATGCTCTTTTTCAAACCTAATCAGATTTCCATTGTTTGTGGAATTAAATATCAATTTTTGTTTCCAAATTTAAATTCAAGAATGGGAATAATACTTCTTTAACATAATGGTAAAGTCTCTTTTTCTGCACTGCCTGTATTATCATCTCTAGTAAAAGTGAACTACTTAGTTTATAAGATGCCCTATACTTTCCCACTTCTCCTCCTTTTGTTCTTGCTTCTATAATTGGAAATCCTTTTTCCATGTCTACCATAAATTATTCCACCTTCATGAAGGTATCCCTGCTCATCTCAGGAAGACTTAATATTATCTTCTGGTAATATGAGAGATTTACCTTCATAAGTCATTGCTGATACAATCACAACTGATATTACCCTCATATAATCATGATTGACATATAAGAAGTTTACTTGTAAATCAATCATGTGAAATTTAGCTGTAAATATAAATAGCATGCATTCTAACTTTGCTTTATCATTTAGGCCTAAAGCCCACATAATACTGTTAGGTCCTAGAGAAGAGAGGTTTTTTTTTCACCATTTTATTCTATGTAATATTTTATACCTAGATTTTATGTGAGAGACACTTAAAAACTATTTATTGAGGTGAATTAAAAAACATTAACCTAAAATTGTGGTATGATTTCTAACTGCCCCAGATATAATTGAAGCTATTATGTTACCCACTGCCAATAAAAACATGAAGTAAAGAGACTGGGACTACTGAGAAATAAAACTGCACTACTTCATTATTTTTAAAATATATATTCTGCATTAATAATGAAAAGACAATATTGATTTTGGATATAATCTTATAAGGAGGATGATTAAGAATTACAGAAACCTTTTGTTCTTGTTGGTTTCCTATGACTCTCATGAAAATTTGAAACTGTGTTTTATTATCCTCAAATCATTTATAGAGGCTTACATAAATTTTAAGGCTGGAGCCCTGCCCAGCATAGCACCAAGATCAAAGACTTATTTTCTAGTAAATTAGAATCCAAATCTTTATATCACAAGTTTACAAATTTATGGAAGTATTAGCCATGAAATAATCTGTCATCTGGTCATTAGGTTTCAACACTGAAAAACTTAAACTGGGTAAAAAATAAAGTTAATTAGGGTACCAGAAAATAGATCTATGAGTGACATTCCCATTACATTTAGACTTTGGATATGTTTATAGAGTGAACTGTAACTGTCCACAGAGCTCTGTTTAAGAAAGCAGTGTATTCCTTAGGTTATATCTTAGTTCAAAAGTCACAATATTTAGTGAATATGTTGTCAAAATTGATCAACGTTTAAAATGCACTTATACTACAACTGAAAGTAAAAAGATACTATGGGTATAAGTCAGCCATCAGAAGGATATAACTGATTGGGGATGAGAAGTAAGAAGCTTATGTAACACGGAGCTCCTGTAGGAAGAAAGATCAAAATTCAATGGCTGCACTGAGGACATAAAAGAGCAGGCAGGTCAGGGACAGTTCAAATGACATGAGCTGAAGTCCATCCTGGGGAAGTGCTCTGTACAACACAGCACCAGTTACTGTACAGTGATTGTGGTGATTGTACTACATGATAATCAGTGTTGCCTTCTGTAGTATTCTTTAAATATTTTAATTCCTTCAAGAAATCCACTGAAAATTCTACAATTAGAAAATGTTCCATTAACACAAAACAGCCGAGAAACACTGACTTAGTCACTTATGTAACTGCCAATAAAATATTTCATAATCAGATTTTAAATCATTGCAGAAAGAAGAGCCTGTAGACCTTATCTGGTTGGTTTTTCAGGCTTGCCTTTGGACATAAACTGCTAAGTATGCTTAAAGAAAAATTTGGTATAGACATAAAATCTTTAGATGTTCTTACTATTTGCTGAAATATTAAAATATTACAGTAAAATATTTAATTTTATTAGAAAAGGTGGTTTTGTGGAAATTGTAATTTTCAAATGCTTGCTCTATAATAAGAAATAAATGTGTTATTTAGCATTGTGCAAATTAGGATACACAAATTTTTTAACTGTTGAGATTATTAAAAAATATTTGAGTGCTTCTTAGTGAAAACTATCTTAAAATTGTTTTCTGGTGTTAATAATTGTCTGTCAATAGAGAGTAAGACTCTTTGGAGATGCTGAGAGATAAGATACAGGGAACAGAGAGGGGGAGGTATATTTGGCTATTTGTTTGTGGCAAAAATAAACACCGGTATATTTTTCTGTGAGGTATTTGTCCTCATCAGAAGAGTTAAAGCTGTTTCTAGGCTATGTTGATAAAAACACTAATTCAATTCAATACAGTACAATCTTGAATACAGAACTATATAACCACTTCAGTATAGGATCTTGGTGAAACTGAATACAAGTTGTTTTAATGCTCCTGAGGCAAACAACAGAATTCAAGGAGAATGATTCATTTAAGTAAAAGTCCATAGTAACGTAAAAATATAATGTCATTTAAAAGTTGAATACCAATGATACACATCCTTCAAACCCCATCTTCTCAATAAAGACTTCCACCACTATATGGGTCCTCAAAGACTATATGAGATGAAAAATATTATTCTAAACCAAGATGTCAATAGCTGCAAGTAACTTCTTAGTAATAACAAAAATCAGGAAAGCTTAAAAATGATATACTTTAAGAAGAAAAAAAAATATTTGGGGAGATTCAAATTTATTTTTGTACTCATAATGCTCTCATTCACTAATATGTGGAGAACTTTATACATTTATGTATATATACATATATATATACATATATATACACACACACATATATATAAACTTAATGAATGTGAAAGTTTTAGTGAGTGAATTAGGAATCCACAATATTTACTCATTGGAATGTCCAGCCTGGCGAAATCACTGTGTTTCACGAAAAGAAGCTGAGAAATGCTGGTATAGACAGTTTTTGTTTGTGAAGGTAAGCTATCTATTTTTCAACTAAACTGTAAATTCTTCCAGGGAAAGATCAATGACTTTGATTTATTTCAATATCAAGTATAATGTTAAGCACATAGCAGTCTTTTAAGAAACACAATAGAACCAGATCAGCTAATACAGTTACTTGTTAATTACTTGTAGAATTACTACTTGTTAATTCTACTACTACTACTACTAGAAAAGCTGAATTACAAATAACTTATTTTACAAGCCTGAAGGGGAAAACATGGTTATATAAATACTGGAAAATAACAGGAGGTGCTAAAATCTGAGAAAAGTTTCTGGGACCTTATGAAAAAATTAGAAATGTAAATCTGATGAATAATTGTAAAATGAAATTGGTAAATGTAAGTTGCCTGAAAAAAAGTTCCCAGAGAACATTTAGACTAAAAATTAAGCTTTTTAAGTTGAGAGTAATGGTGATTATTTGCAATTATATATATACTTATCCAATATAATTAAAAAATACCTATTCATGTGATAAAACAGAAATTGATGGGCTGAAACTATATGAAGCAGCAGAGTATAGTCGTTAAGGACACAAATTCTAAAGCCCAATAGCCAGGGTGTGAAAACCAGTGCCACTTCCTATCTCTGTGACTATAGGGTAAGCTATGCTAAAACACTCCATCTCTTTGTGACTCATTTCTCCTCATTAGTAAAGTGGTGGTAGCAATTGTATTTAGCTCACTGATGTGTTGTGAGGTTCACATTAGTTGATAAATAGGAAAGCATATAGAAGAGAGCTAGGCACATAAGCTCTGTATAATGTTTGCTGTTATGAATATCATTTTGCGTCATTCTTCACTTAGCATTATACCAGTGACTGAAAGAAGTACTTAACAAGTGGATACACATATGTGCACACACACACACACACACATTAACTATAGTGTTTTAATTAGGAGAAATGACATTATCAATGTAAAGTATACATTTTAAGATCTTATCTAAAAAGTCAATCCTAATAAGATATATATAGAGAGCATTGAGTTTTCTTTCACTTGATGCATAGTATGTGTGTCAAAATTTTGTAAGAAAATAAAATATTCATCTAGTGAATATCATTTGATTGAATATTATTTTGACTATACATTTTTAAAAATTTTAGAGATATACTCTTCCTTAAAATGTGTTTTTGAAAATAACATTGGTCTATTTTCTTTTTACCTTAACAATCACCTTTTTTAATCAATATGTGGTCTAACACATATATCTTTCTTTTTTTTAATTGATTTTTATTGGAGTATGGTTGTGTTAGTTTCTGCTATGCAGCAAAGTGAATCAGTTATACATATACATATATACACTCTTTCTTAGATTTCCTTTCCATTTAGGTCACCACAGAGCATTGAGTAGAGTTCCCTGTGCTATACAGTAGCTTCTCATTAGTTATCTATTTTATACATAGTAGTGTATATAACATACATCTTTCTTTTATTCCAAATCATCTCTGAGGGAAATTGATAATTGTTAACATGTGTGTATGTGTGTTTATATTTACTTGAAAATATGCATTTTTACACATGTTACCTTAGGACGAACACCAAAATATTAGCAGAGGTTAACTCTGAAAGAAGAGATTAAACATGATTTTTCCTGTTTTGGAGTTCTTTTGTGTTTTTCTTACATTCCAAAATATGTATTATAATCTTGGATTTCTTCCATAATATAAAAAAATGTTATGTTTTAGAAAATAGTAGTTGTCAAATCCATAGTTCATTCAGTCTAAGGTTTTCAGAAAACAGATATGACTGCAAAGCTTGATCAACATCAAAGAGGAATATTTTCTCAAAGTCTTAATTTCATTTATTATGTTTTCTTTTATCATACACTTATTTAAACATACGGGAAATGATATATTTTTTGAGCCTTACTTCAAATTATTGGCAATGTCAATCTATGAAAAAGACAGGTATTTTTTTTCCCCCATGAAGTGAGATCGTTTTCAATCTGCCATAACATGTGCCCACACATCTTCACTCTGAAAATGTAGTATTCAAGTTAAATCAGGGCAGATTATTCCTTTTTGACTTTTACAACTGTTATGCTGCTGCCAGAAGTCTTCTCGGCATTTGCTTTGAATTCTGTCTTCAGTGCATCTCTCACTGCTTTTGCACAGATCTGGGAGCACCCGAGGTAGCTGAGTCCAACCTGTCGCCAATATGCCACCGTGATGTTGTGAGTGGAGTCCCTCCCACCGAATCGCAAAGATGAGGTCAGTGCCGGCTCAGTGTGCAGCCTACCTTGGGAAATGATACTGTTAGCTTGCAGTAATACTTGAATATATAAAATAAAGGCTATAAAGCACTTGGGGAAATTTAGTATGTTAATTTCATGTTATACTTTTTTATTGTTTAATATTAGTAATGAATTCCATTAGTTTCATAAGTATGCTGCCGATCGGGTCAAGAGATCTAGTTTGCTTGAAACTTAACTCACATTTTTACCCTTTATGTTTTCATATTCCAAGATTTGGTGATGTTAGAGAAGATAGGTATTAGCCCCTCATAGACAATTTCCTTTTAGATGGAGAGTGCCCAATCTGTTTATTAATTGGTCCACTTGGCTGCTAATTCTCAGGGGGGCTGGAACTATATTTTGTTCACTCTTATATACCTGTCAGTTGGTCCTGTGCAAGGCATTTAGCACTGACTTGATAGAATGGAAGTTTCTATGTGTTGGCTTTCTTGATGTTTGCCCACCAAAACCTGATCCGTCCAAAGTCATCCACATCTCAATTAATAACATCTCTATCCTGCTGTACTCTCTTGGGTTATAACCTGTGGATTTATCCTTAATTCCGATCTTTCCCCATATCCTATCCATCTCTATATCCAAAGTGTATTCAGAATCCAACTTCTCATTGCATTCACTATGGTCTCAGACTTCTCCACTCATTTGGAGTATTACAATAGCCTCATGACTTCCTGCTTCCATCCCTCTACGCTTGAATTCTATTTAGTCTAGTGCAGCCAGAATCATTTTCTTAAAATGGAAATTAGTCCACATCCTCCTTTTTCAAAATAATTAACAGCTCCTATTTCACTGAGTAAAAAGCCAATGGCACACAAAGTTCTACCCAATCTTGCCCTGAACCTCTCTGACTTTTCCAACTACTATTCTCCCCAACTCCCTCCTCTCCAGCCATCTGGTCTCTTTGCTCTCAGTGAAGGCTGCCTTAGAAACTTTGCACTCTATCTAATATCCATAAGACTGAATCCCTCACCTCAAGATTTTACTCACCTGTCATTTTCTCATTGGGGCTTACCTTACCATCCTATTCAAAATTTCAACCTCCAACTCCTTGCTTGCCCCCTTGGTTCCCTTTTTCTTGTTCAATTTTTTTTCCCTACAGAATTTGTGACCTTCTAGAATACTGTATCTCTATATCTACCTATCTCTCATCTACCTATCTATCTCATTTAGTTAGCCTCAGTCTATTAAAATATAAACTTCAAATCAGGTTGTTCTTCCCCCCACCCCTCTGATTTATCTCAAGTGTCTAGTACAGTGACTGAAATATATTTGATGAATGAATGAATGAGTTGTATTGTCTTGTGTAAAAGTGTAAAGTGTTTGTTTCTGTTATTAAGGTGTAATTGCCACCTTATTTCATATATGCTAGTATTTTATTTTAGTGCAAGATGTCATTGACCTTATTTGTTTATTGAATATTTATGCAACCACACTGACTGTATCCTTTGCTTCATAACAAGGAATACACTGGTTAGGAGAATCAGAAGGATATGAATGTTGAGGCAAAGCTCAGATAGTGGAAGCAGTAGTTGAATATATTATAAAATAGTTCTGATAGCAATGTGTTTAATAATCTAGTGACTGTCTAACTGATAAAATGTGATTCTAGGTTCTTAACACTTCATTGAAGGAAACTACTTTTAAGGTTAACAAATAGGACAAGAGTTAGTGAAACTATTTAAAATTCATTTTTTGCAGGCTTGAAACACATAGTCTCTCACAAAAATAAACTGTTTTATCATTAAAGTTAATTTAATTTATAAATATAACCCTAAACAAGGTAAATATTCATAATGGTTGACCTGTATAAACAAGTAGACAAGTACATAAAATAATAAATGTATGTTTTTATATAAAGGGCACATTCATGTTAGATGGTGATAACACGTGCTTTTCCTGATTATAATGTAACAGAGATGTTAAATAGTCATGTTAACTAACTTTAACAAAAAGTATAGTGTAGGTATTATTCCATTTTCAGGTGAGGAAATTAAGGATTTCAGTCAATTCCCTAATGAACGAACAGGTGAAACCTGCATGCCCTTTGTTCCCTCTTTATTCTTTCACCAATATTTTTCAACAACTATCTTCTATTATCCATACCTTCCTCTTACAAGATCGTTTATTTCCATTTTCCATATTTTCTGATTTTTCAGCTGTAATTCCACTTCACCTGATGACTTCTGTCTTCACAGGACTTCAAAAAACGTATTTGTCTTCTTTGGTCTAAACCTTATCATGCTTTCTACAGATATAGCATTTAAAGCTAATAATTAACTGACACTGTGAATATAGAGTTTCTTTTTAAATTATAGTTTTACTGAAGTATAATTGATATGCATTAAAATGCACATATATAAAGCATTAGCTGATAAATTTTGACATATGTATATACATGTAAAACCACCACCACAATCACCATAATAACATATTCATCAAACTCAAAAATTTCTTTGTGCCCTCTGTTTCCTTTGTGCGTCCCCTTCCCTGTCCCCCTACCTAAGACAACCATTGATCTGTGACTGTAGAGTAATTTGCATTTTCTAGAACTTTATATAAATTGAATCAGGCAGTACTTATTCTCTTTTTTATTTTGGCCTCGTTCTTTATCTCAACATAATCACTGTGAGATTCATCTGGGCTGTCTCACATATCAATAGTTAACTCTATTTTATTGCTGAGTGTTATTTCAGTGTACAGATACATGACAATTTGTTTTCCATTCACCTGTTGATGGACATTTAGTTGGTTTCAGTTTTTGGCTATTATAAATGAAGCTGCAGTGAACATTTATGTATAAGTCTTTGTGTAGACATATGTTTTCACTTTTCCAGTGAATACAGAGCCTGGGTCAGACCATTGGGTAGGTTTCAAGTTTTAAGAAACTGCTAAATTGTTTCCCCAAGTGTTTGTGCCATTTCATATTCCAACTATCAGTTCATGAAATTTCCAGTTGCATCACTTTTATGATCAGACTTTTTAATGTTAGCCATGTTAGTGGATGTACAGTGACATCTAAACAGTTTGCATTTGCATTTCCCTAATGACAATGAGACTGATCATCTTTTCATGTGTTATTTACCAATTGTACATATTTTTTGTGAAGTTTCTGCTAACAATTTTGCTCATTGTGTTATTTTTATTGAAGAGTAGCATTCTTTATATATTGTAGTTGGAAATCTTACATTGGATATGTGTTTTGCAAACATTTTCTAGTCTTTGGCTTGTCTTTTCCTTTGGTTAAGAAGAAGAAGAAAAAAGATTAGAATGGAGAAAAATAAAGTACAGAATAGAAAAGCAATAGAGAAAAATCACCAAAGTAAAGTTTGGTTCTTCAAGCAATAAAATTGACCACATTTTAGCTAGGCTGACAATGAAAAATAGAAACAATGTAAACTAACTTAAATAAGAAATGAATGCAGGGACATTAGTACTGACCTTACAGAAATAAAAGGATTATGAGATAATACAATGAACAATTGTACACAAACAAATTAGTTAAATGAGGTGAAATGGACAAATTCCTAGATTATGCAAATTGAGGCTGAAATGCTAGAATTCTCTTGGTCTACTGCAGAGCAGGGTCAGTAAACTATGGCTCATGTGCCAAATTCAGCCCTCAGCCAGTTTCCAGTTTTTTCTTTTATTTATTTTTTTTCAGCCATCAAGATAAGAATAGTTTTTAAACGTTTAGAGAATTTTAAAATAAATAAATAAGAATGCAAGACAGGCACTGTACTGGGCTGCAAAGCCCAACATATTTGCTCTCTGGCTCCTTACAGAAGATTTCATATCCAGCTATAGAGGAAACGGTCCGAAGGCTTTGGGATATATGAACTTTGGAGTGGATTTATTATGTGAATATTTTCATCTACCCCAAACCATGTTTTGCCAGGAGGAGCCAGAGAACACTCCCTTACCAGAGTTTAAAAAAATAAAAAAGGAATTGGAGAAGGAAGCACCAGCATCCTTTAATAACCTTTGGGGGCTGTCTCCTAGAGGCCAGCTATAATGGTGGGAGATGCATCCTAAAGGAGAGGGACCATATGGTGGCCCTTATTTGGCAGAGACAAGAAGACAGAGGGATACAATAAGAACCTGGGTTTCTGACCCCCAGGATCTGTGGTGGTATCTAATTGATCACAGAGTTTATAGGAGTTAAATGTGTGCCACATACTGTCTATTTTTGGTAGGCTGAAATATCTTTTGTTTTGTTGCTTTGAAAATGTTTCCAATTATTCTGAACCTTCACAAACACTGTCATCATATTATAAAATATTTGTCAATTTGATAGATATGAAATTGTTCTTCATTATTATTTTACTTTGCCTATTCCTAATTAGCAGTGTGATTGATGTTCTGTTTATTGACCATTAAATTTTCTGTTTCTGTGAATTGCCTGTTCATATTTTGAAGCTATTTTTTAAATGAACCTTTTTCTTACCAATATACAGAAGTTTAAAAATTTATTTTGAGCAATGATATTCTATTTATTTGACAGGATCCAAATATTTCTCCCATTCCATTGCTCACCTCTTATTTTTGTGAAATTTTGTTCTTTTGAAATGTAGTCAAGTCTACTATTCTTCCCATTTATTTACTTTTTTACCTCATGTTACTCATTTTATTAGTCTTTATATTTTTGTATTGAAGAAGAAATTCTTCCATACATTCATGGCACAGAGATATTCTAGATTTCTTCTCATGTGTTTAATATTTCTTTCCCCCATTTAATACTTTAATGTATTTGAAGTTATTTTTGTTTCTGTTTTGAGGGGAATAATTTCATTATTTTTAAATATGAAAAAAATTGCCCAACCATCTTTCCCTCAAAGATTTTTGATTGCCCATATAAGGTTCCATATATATTTGGCTCTGTTTCTTGACTCGATTTTGCCTCGTTTATTGTTTCTCTAACTCTATATAAATGTGACATTGTCTTAATTATTATAGCTTTATAAAAATATTTATATCAAGTAATGACAATCCTCCCTTTTGCATGTTTTACATATTCTTCATGGCTATTCTTCACACTTTATATTGTATATGATTTTTAGGATCCATTTTTTAAGTTTCACAAAAAAACTTTTAGTGGATTTCTATTAGAACTACAGGGAATTTATAGATTAGTTTGGTAAAATTTAACATATCTTCAATATTATGTCTTCCCTTTCATAAATTAATATCTGGCATCTTTCTCTGTTCCAGATATTAATAGAAATTCTACTAGAGTTTTCTATTAAATATGACATAGTCTGGTTTTGTGGTTAGAATAAACTCCTTTTATTCCTTTTTTTTTAACAGTTATTTTTCCCTCATTAATTAGTTAATATTTAAAATTTTTATGTAGATAAATTCTATGTTCTGTTTCTTTAAGGTAAATTGCATGAATACATTTATGAAGTTTAAATATTCTTTCATTTCTGGGATAAACCCCGGTGGTCAAGATTCAGTATTAACACTACTATTCTTTTTTAATTTATGACTTTATTTCCTATAAATCTAATCTAGGATTTTAGGCCTATATACATATGAGTGATTGGTTTATAATTTTAATATTTTTGTCCAGTTGAGTTTCAAGTTTATCATCACTTCCTTAAATTGATTGATTTTCCTATTTTCTCTTTCTTTTGAAACACTTCTTATTCCTTGGAATTAGACAAAACATTTTTTCAGGGCAATTTAAACTTTATTGCTGTTGAAAGTTAACTATTGATGTTTGATTACTAATATACTATCTTTAATGATTAATGATTAATACTGGTTTTCTAATTATTCTCTGTCAATTCTCAAATTCATGTCTCATACAAAATTTCTAGTTCATCCCTGTTTTCATTTTTAGCATAATTTAAATGCAATTTTTCTATGATACTGTATGTTTGTGGTTATGTTTCTTCCTATATTCCTAATAGCATTATTTGTGCCTTCTCTCTATTTCATAAAATCAATTTTGCTAGCAGTTAATCTATTTTATGGTTCTTCCAAGAAGCAGATTTGGTTTTATTCATAATCTCTATTTATCTCTGTTTTCTATTTTATTTAATTTCTGATGGTAGCTTTATTACTTATTCTTTCACCTTTCTATGGGTCAAATATATTGTATTTTTCCTAGACTTTGGAGTTGACCATATTTATTTTTAGGCTTTATTTTGGGGGGGGATAGCAAACTAAATTTCCAATTTTCTTATATCATCTTAGCTTCACCTTATGAGTTTTAGTATATAATACATTCTGTGTTGCCCAGGTCTGAATATTTTACAATTTCCAGACATATGGCTTCTTTGTATTATCTTTTGATTATTGATTTCAAATGTAATTTTACTGTGGTCAGAAGATTCAAATGTAATTTTATTGTGGTCAGAAGATGTGGTGTTTATAATATTGATCTTGGAACTTTTTGAGACTTGTTTTGCGACCTACTAAGTGGTCAAATTTTGTAAATTTTTTTTTTTTTTTTTGCAGTACGCGGGCCTCTCACTGTTGTGGCCTCTCCTGCTGTGGAGCACAGGCTCTGGACGCACAGGCTCAGCAGCCATGTTTCACGGGCCCAGCCGCTCCACGGCATGTGGGATCTTCCCAGACCGGGGCACGAACCTGCGTCCCCTGCATCGGCAGGTGGACTCTCAACCACTGGGCCACCAGGGAAGCCCTGTAAATATTTTATTAATGCTTAAAATATCTGCTTGATGCAGCAGTTTCTGATATAGGTTTGTTAAAATCTCCTAGTGTAGTGATGGATTTGTCAATATTTACTTTAAAATCACTAAGCTGTTATATTGTGTCTTTAAAGAATATCTTTTAATGAATATTCACATTCATGCTTGTTATTTGTCGCTGATGGATTGCTGTGGTTTTTAATATTTAACATCTCACTTTGTTTCTGATAGTGTTTTTACCCTAAAATTATGTTTTGTCTGATATGAACACTGCAGTGTAGACTAGCTTTTCTTTGATTAATATTTCCACCAGGAAGTTTTCCATCCCTTTATTTTCTGTGCTGCTCTAATGCAGGATATAACTTGATTAAACACACATGCACACAAACTAATCTCTGCATTTTTGTGTATAAATTTACTGTATATACATTTACTGTGGTTACTTAGTTCTATCATCTTAGTGCTTTTTAATTTGCTTCAGTGGGCTTTGTTTTCTCCTTTCTTTCCTTTGATTCTATTGCTAATGCTTATTTTATTCTCATTTCCTTCTACTTTTTTAGAAAAATAATGACTTATTTTTAACATACATATTTATCTATATACAATTTTCATAAAATTGAAAACAGAAATGATTCTTCTCTTAACTTCCTTGTTATTATAATCTAGAAGAATATTCAAATAATTTTTGAATAAACTAAATTCATTTATTCCTATCAGTCAATGACATATTTAACAAAATATTTTACTGATAACTGAGCTCACTACTGTTTCATACATCCTAATTTTTAAAATCTAGATTTACTCTTTTTTTCCTTACTGCTTATATACAGTGGAGTACTATATTTTGTCAGCTATTAGAATTCTTCCATTAGTACTACTATTATTTATTTGGAGAAAATATGTATTATTTTTGATAGCTTTGAATTTATTTTTATTTACTAGTCAAAATTTGTCATGCCCTTTAATTTGAATCTGTTTTTCTATAGGTCTAAAAACATTTCAACCTTCATATTTCAAATATGACTCGTCTGTTATTCTATTTATTTTCTACTTCTAAACTTGCCATAAAATAATAGCTACTGTTATTGCATGTTTAATATTTGCCAAATTTTTTCTAAGCATTTAAAATATTCCAACTCATTTAATCTCATGATAATAACCCTTTAAAATTGGAGCTATTATTTTCATTATTTTACACATAAAGAACCTGAGATAGAGATGCCTAAAACAGCTGAGACAACAGGAAGCAGAACTTAGCTCCTGATCTCTCATCTTAACTGTGAGTCTATTAGACTCATTGTAGAGTGTGTTACATTACTTTCTGTTGATTTCTACTTACTTTTCATATTTTTTAACTCTGCTACATTCTGTGTTTATTCCTTCATATTACCTTCCATTAACTTTCTCCTTAGCTGCATATATGTAGACTTTATTGAATTTTCTTTTAAATTTTTTAAAATTCTTTTTCTCTCTAGATACAGTATGGATAATCTTGATCTATTTTAAAGTACACCGATTCTTCCTTCTACAATGTTTTACAACACACATGATGCCACATCGGAAGGAAATTTCTATGTAGTCTCACTGCACTTCTATTTTCTGTTTACCTCTGTTATTTTTTATCTCAACTATAAATATTCTAAATGACCTCTAAATGACCAAATATGAAAACATTAAGACATCAATCTTTCTGATGAATAGTTTATTTCATGCCACTTCCTTGTCCAACACCCTCCAGTGATTTTCTATTATCCACCAAATTATTTATCAACTTTTTAGCCTTGTGTTAAATGTCCTGCACAGTCTGGTCCCAATTTATAGTATTCTGGATTATCTCCTATTATATATATTCATCATATGTTCCTTGAGCACTTACAAAATGTCAAGCATTATGCTAGGTACTGAGGAGGAAATGACACATAAGATCAAATATAGTTTCTTCTCAAAAATGGCATAAATTCTGGTGGTTGAACCATATATTAATATAATGATCACAATAAAAAAATTATAAAATTACAACTGTAATTTTAACAGAAGAGTTTCATGGTGCAACGAAATAATATATTATTTAAATATTATTATCTTGCAAATTGAAACTTTACTCATTAAAGAATAACTCTTCACTTACCTCTTTCTTGTCCCCTGACAACTATCATTCTACTTTCTGTCTCTATGAAGTTAATTACTCTAGGTATCTCATAAAAGTGGAATCATACCATATTTGTCCTTTTGTGACTGGCTTATTTCACTTAGCTAAATGTCTTCAAGATTCATCCATGTTGTTGCATGTTTCAGCATTTTCTTCCTTTTTAAGAATACATAATATTCCATTATATCTATATTTTATGTACTCATTCATCTGTTGATGAACACTTGGGTTGCTTCCACTTTTTGACTATTGTGAATAATGCTGCTATGAACATGGGTGTATAAATATCTGTTATGGTCTCGGCTTTCAGTTCTTCAGTGTATAAACCCAGAAGTAAAATTGCTGGATCATGTGGTGATTTTATTTTTAATTTGTTGAAGAATCACCATATTGTTTACCATGGAAGTTGCACCATTTTACATTCTCACCAGCAATGCAAAAAGTCCCAATTTTTCTGCATCCTTGCCGCCATTGTTATTTTCTGTTTTTGTTTCATTTTGGTTTTTATAGAACAGTCATGCTAGTTTTGTAAAGTGACATCTCACTGTAGTTTTCATTTGCATTTTCCTGAGGATTAGTGATGTTGAACATCTTTTCATATGTTTACTGGCCATTAGTATACCTTCTTGGAGAAATAGCTATTTTAAGTTCTTTGCCCATTCTTAATCAGGTTGTTTGGTTTTCTTTGTTACTGAGTTGTAGTAATTTTTTATGTATTAGAGATATTAACCCCTTTTCAGATATATTAGCTTCAAAGACTTTTCAAGTAACTTTCAAGGATAAAAAATTATGTTTGGAGGATACCTTCAAGATGGCGGAGGAGTGAGATGTGGAGATCACCTTCCCCCCCACAAAATATATCAGAAATACATCTACATGTGAAACAACTCCTAAAGGACACCTACTGAATGCTGGCAGAAGACCTCAGACTTCCCAAAAGGCAAGAAACTCTCCACGTACCTGGGTAGGGCAAAAGAAAAAAGAAAAAAACAGAGACAAAAAAATAGGGATGGGACCTCTGAGAGGGAGCTGTGAAGGAGAAAACGTTTCCACACACTAGGAAACCACTTTGCGTGTGGAGACGGGGTTGGCAGGGGGGAAGCTTTGGAGCCAAGGAGGAGAGTGCAGCAACAGGGGTGCAGAGGGCAAAGCAGAGAGATTCCCGCACAGAGGATCAGCGCAGACACCAAAAACAATGGGAACTACGAACATGCAGCCTGCAAAACGGAGACTCCAAACACGGTAAGTTAAGCAAATTAGAAGACAGAGAAACACACAGCAGATGAAATAGCAAGCTAAAAACCCACCAGACAAAACAAATGAAGAAGACATAGGTAGGCTACCTGAAAAAGAATTCAGAGTAATGACAGTAAAGGTGATCCAAAATCTTGGAAATAGAATGGAGAAAATACAAGAAACATTTAACAATGACCTAGAAGAACTAAAGAGCAAACAAACAATGATGAAAAACACAATAAATGAAATTAAAAATTCTCTAGAAAGAATCAATAGAAGAATAACTGAGGCAGAAGAACGGATAAGTGACCAGGAAGATAAAATAGTGGAAATAACTACCACAGAGCAGAATAAAGAAAAAAAGAAAGAAAAGAGTTGAGGACAGTCTTAGAGACCTCTGACACAACATTAAATGCACCAACATTCGAATTATAGGGTCCCAGAAGAAGAAGAGAAAAGGAAAGGAATGAGAAAATATTTGAAAAGATTATAGTTAACTAGTTCCTTAAAAGGGGAAAGGAAATAGTCAATCAAGTCCAGGAAGCACAGAGAGTCCCATACAGCATAAGTCCAAGGATAAACATGCCAAGATACATATTAATCAAACTAGCAAAAATAAAATAAAAAGAAAAAATATTTAAAGCAGCAAGGGAAAAACAACAAATAAAATAAAAAACCCATAAGGTTAAAAGCTGATCTTTCAGCAGAAACTCTGCAAGCCAGAAAGGAGTGACAGGACATATTTAAAGTGATGAAAGGATAAAACCTACAAAGATTACTCTATCCAGCAAGGATCTCATTCAGATTCGATGGAGAAATTAAAACCTTCACAGACAAGCAAAAGCTAAGAGAAATCAGCACCACCAAACTAGCTTTACAACAAATGTTACAGGAACTTCTCGAGGCAGGAAACACAAGAGAAGGAAAAGACCTACAATAGCAAACCCAGAACAATTAAGAAAAAGGTAATAGGAACATACATATCAATAACTACCTTAAATGTAAATGGCTTAAATGCTCCAACCAAAAGACATAGGCTGGCTGAATGGATACATAAACAAGACCCGTATATATGCTGCCTACGAGAGACTCACTTCAGAGCTAGGGACACATACAGACTGAAAGCAAGGGGATGGAAAAAATATTCCATGCAAATGGAAGTCAAAAGCAAGCTGGAGTAGCAATTCTCATATAAGACAAAATAGACTTTAAAATAAAGACTATTAAAAGAGATGAAGGAAGACACTACATAGTGATCAAGGGATGAATCCAAGAGGAGGTATAACAATTGTAAATACTTATGCACCCAACATAAGAACACCTCAATACATAAAGCAAGTGCTAACAACCACAAAAAGGGAAACCAACCGTACTAAAATCATAGTAGGGGACTTTAACACCCCACTTTCACCAGTGGACAGATCATCCAAAATGAAAATAAATAAGGAAACACAACTTTAAATAATACATTAAAGAAGATGGACTTAATTGATATTGATAGGACATTCCATCCAAAAACAACAGAATAAACTTTCTTCTCAAGTGCTCATGGAACATTCTCCAGGATAGATCGTATCTTGTGTCAAAAATCAAGCCTTGATAAATGTAAGAAAATTGAAATCATATCAAGTATCTTTTCTGACCAAAAAACTATGATACTACATATCAACTACAGGAAAAATGTGTAAAAAATGCAAACACATGGAGGCTGAACAATACACTGCTAAATAACCAAGAGATCACTGATGAAATCAAAGAGGAAATTAAAAAAATACCTAGAAACAAATGACAATGAAAACACGATGACCCAAAACCTATGAGATGCAGCAAAAGCAGTTCTAAGAGGAAAGTTTATAGCAATAAAATCCTACCTCAAGAAACAAGAAACATCTCCAATAAACAACGTAGCCTTACACCTAAAGCAATTAGAGAAAGAAGAACAAAAAACCCCCAAAGTTCACAGAAGGAAAGAAATCATAAAAATCAGACCAGAAATAAATGAAAAAGAAATGAAGGAAACAATAGCAAAGATCAATAAATTAAAAGGTGGTTCTTTGAGAAGATAAACAAAATTGATAAACCATTAGCCAGACTCATCAAGAAATAAAGGGAGAAGACTCAAATCAATAGAATTAGAAATGCAAAAGAAGAAGTAACAACTGACACTGCAGAAATACAAAGGATCATGAGAGATTACTACAAGCAACTCTATGCCAATAAAATGGACAACTTGGAAGAAATGCACATATTCCTAGAAAAGCAAAACCTTCCAAGACTGAACCAGGAAGAAATAGAAAATATAAACAGACCAATCACAAGCACTGAAATTGAAACTGTGATTAAAAATTATCCAACAAACAAAAACACAGGATAAGATGGCTTCACATGCGAATTCTATCAAACACTTAAGAGAAGAGATAACACCTACCCTTCTCAAACTCTTCCAAAATATAGCAGAGGGAAGAACACTCCCAAGCTCATTATATGAGGCCACCATCACCCTGATACCAAAACCAGACAAAGATGTCACAAAGAAAGAAAACTACAGGACAGCATCCCTGATGAACATAGATGCAAAAATCCTAAACAAAATACTAGCAAACAGAATCCAAGAGCACATTAAAAGGATCAGAAACCATGACCAAGTGAGGTTTATCCCAGAAGTGCAAGGATTCTTCAATACATGCAAATCAATCAATGTGATAAACCAAATTAACAAACTGAAGGAGAAAACCAAATGATCATCTCAATAGATGCATAAAAATCTTTTGACAAAATTCAACACCATTTATGATTAAAAACCCTCCAGAAAGTAGGCATAGAGGGAATGTACCTCAACATAATAAAGGCCATATATGACAAACCCACAGCCAAGATTGTTCTCAATGGTGAAAAGCAAAAACCATTTAGTCTAAGATCAGGAAAAAGACGAGGTTGTCTACTCTCACCACTATTACTCAACATAGATTTGGAAGTTTTAACCACAGCCATCAGAGAAGAAAAAGAAATAAAAAGAATCCAAATCAGAAAAGGAGAAGTAGAACTGTCACTGTTTGCAGATGACATGATTCTGTACATAGAGAGTCCTAAAGATGCTACCAGAAAACTACCAGAGTTAATCAATGAATTTGGTAAAGTAGCATGATCCAAAATTAATGAACAGAAATCTCTTTCATTCCTATACACTAATGATGAAAACTCTGAAAGAGAAATTAAGGAAACACTCTCATTTACCATTGCAAGAAAAAGAATGAAATACCTAGGAATAAACCTACCTAAGGAAACAAAAGACCTGTATGCAGAAAACTATAAGACATTGATAAAAGAAATGAAAGATGATGCAAACAGATGGAGAGATAAACCATGTTATTGGATTGGAAGAATCAACATTGTGAAAATGACCATACTACCCAAAGCAACCTACAGATTCAGTGCAATCCCTATGAAATTACTAATGGCATTTTTCACAGGACTAGAAAAAAAAAAAATTCACAATTTGTATGGGAACACAAAAGACCCCGAATAGCTAAAGTAATCTTGACAAAGAAAAACGGAGCTGGAGGAATCAGGCTCCTGGACTTCAGACTATACTACAAAGCTAAAGTAATCAAGACAGTATGGTACTGGCACAAAAACAGAAATATCGATCAATGGAACAGGATAGAAAGCACAGAGATAAACCCAACACATATAGTCACCTTATTTTTGATAAGGGAGGAAAGAATATACAGTGGAGGAAAGACAGCCTCTTCAATATATGATGCTGGGAAAACTGGACAACTACATGTAAAAGATTGAAATTAGAACACTCCCTAACACCATACACAAAAATAAACTCAATATGGATGAAAGAGCTAAATGTAAGGCCAGACACTATAAACCTCTTATTGGAAAACATAGGCAGAACACTATATGACATAAATCACAGCAAGGTCCTTTTTGACCCTCTTCCTAGAGAAATGGCAATAAAAACAAAAATAAACAAATGGGACCTAATGAAACGTAAAAGCTTTTGCACAGCAAAGGAAACCATAAATAAAACAAAAAGACAACCCTCAGAATGGGAGAAATTATTTGCAAATGAAGTAACTGACAAAGGATTAATCTCAAAAATTTACAAGCAGCTCATGCAGCTCAATATAAATAAAACAAACAACCCAATCCAAAAATGGGCAGAAGACCTAAATAGACATTTCTCCAAAGAAGATATGCAGATTGCCAACAAATACATGAAAGACTGCTCAACTTCACTAATCATTAAAGAAATGCAAATCAAAACTACAATGAGGTATCACCTCCTACCTGTCAGAATGGCAATCATCAAAAACTCTATAAATAATAAATGCTGGAGAGGGTGTGGAGAAAAGGGAACCCTCTTGCACTGTTGGTGGGAATGTAAATTGATACAGCCACTATGGAGAACAGTATGGAGGGTCCTTAAAATCTAAAAATAGCACTACCATAGGACCCAGCAATCCCACTACTGGGCATATACCCTGAGAAAACCATAATTCAAACAGAGTCATGTACCACAATGTTCATTGCAGCTCTATTTACAATAGCCAGGACATGGACGCAACCTAAGTGTCCATCAACAGATGAATGGATAAAGAAGATGTGACACATATATACAATGGAATATTACTCAGCCATAAAAAGAAACGCAACTGAGTTATTTGTAGTGAGATGGATGGACCTAGAGACTGTCATACAGAATGAAGTAAGTTAGAAAGAGAGAAACAAATACCATATGCTAACACATATATATGGAATCAAAAAAACAATGGTTTGAAGAACCTAGGGGCAGGACAGGAAGAAAGATGCAGATGTTGACAATGAACTTGAGGACATGGGGAGGGGGAAGGGTAAGCTGGGAGGAAGTGAGAGAGTGGCATTACATATATACAATACCTAATGTAAAATAGATAGCTAATGGTTAGCAGCTGCCTAGCACAGGGAGCTCAGCTCGGTATTTTGTGACCACCTAGAGGGGTGGGATAGGTAGGGTAGGAGGGAGATTCAAGAGGGAGGACATATGGGGATATATGTATACGTATAGCTGATTCACTTTGTTATGAAGCAGTAACTAACACACCATTGTAAAGCAATTATACTCCAATAAAGATGTTAAAAAAAATTATGTTTGCCTAATTCTACAGACACTTAATACACTAGAAAATCAAGTAAAATACCCAAGACACTCTAGGAAAGAATGTGTCAGCCAAGGATTTTTAACCTGTCAAGATGCCTTCAAATACATAAGTATAGAAAAACCAGTACTAAACTTGAGAGAATTCAGAAAATATTGTTTCCACAAAAATGTCTTTAAGAATCTACCAATGTATTCGCTTCAGCCAGCCAAAGTATGTGGTGAGCACCGATTATGTTTACTTGTACAATCAAGGTTAAAACAAATGTGAACATAGAATAAAAGAGAGAGGTAATGCTATCGGTTATTTCAAAGCAGAAATGATATATCTTATAAAAAATTAAAAATTAGTGGTAAAAATGGTAGGAAAGATGTTATACCGATGACATCATTTGTAAGACTTAGTAGTCATAGGACATAATTGCAAGCTGACAAATCATGTTCAAAAAAGTATAATTATATTTAATTGTAAAAAATAAAAAAAAGTTAGTTAATACTTTCAGAGGAGTGCTATAAATTAATTAACACTTTAATGTCCATTGTATGCTTATTTATATGGAAATCCAAAGACTGTGTTAATACTAGGAATACAGAGATTGCAAGAAAAGAGAAAAAATGTAGGCATTTAAGTAAAAACAACAAAATGTCATTTAGAATGTAAGTGGATTTAGTGGTAAAGCATAGTGAGGGAGAGAAAATAATCCTGAGGGCTTTCAATGGGGAGTTGGTAAAAGAATGGTGATGCTTTCTGAGTTAAGGAAGATTAACATAAAGGGAGAATTGAGAAGAAAAGTGAATATTTTTGCTTTTCTATGTTGATGTTGATTTAGCTGAATTAGCACCTGATCTTCTGGCTATGCCAATTCTGATTCCAAGTGACTCAGAGTAAGAATGCAGTACTCAATTGAAAGGACAAATTCAAGGGACAGATATCGATCAACTTTGTCTTCTGTTTACTCATGGAAAGAAACATCATAGAAAATTCTCAGGAAAATAAAGACAACTACAGGAAATCCAGAACAATGGGGTGCATGGTAGGTGTGGATAGAGTTAACAGATGTCAGAAGGGTAAAGCAAGGCTAATTAGGTGGAACTCAGTCTTGATACTTGTAATTCTGAAAAGCCTGTAGGAGGTTGGAGCTGCAAGGGGACTTCACATATCTATTAAGAAGTATAGATTCTCTCTTTTTTCAACACTAAAATAAAGAGTATATTCCAAAGGAGATATATCACAACACAGCAAGAAATGTTTTTAAGTTATGAGAATGAAATTAACAAAGCTAATAATGTGTTGTAAAATAAGTATGAAATAATATAAGGAAATATGGTTGAGGAAGGTAGAAATGAGAGTTGCGATTAACATTTACTCAAAATGAAGTGTGTATGACAAAACATTAAACAGGAATATGTATACATATAATTCTCAATATATAATAACAACTAAAACATGATGAGGAAGAACAGGGATATAATCTGCTTGCAGTGTTTTTATTAAATAAGAAAAGTGCATCCAGACTTAACATGTGCATTTTGGGGGCTATTATAAAGGTAGACAAATTTAAAGAAGGTAAGTAGCTCTTTTATAAGACTAGGATAAAAAGGATTTTGAGAAAAGAGGAATAACTTACAGAAGGATATAAACTACTGGCACAACAATGAGTAGCTATTCTTCCTATCTACTGAAAAAAAAACAAGAGAAAATATGCTTACATTGTAGCGTAAGGGATTTAAATGTTGCATAAGGTAAAACTCCCTAACTAAAAAAGTTTTGAGATACTGGTTGGATATCTTTTTTAGTTTTGTTTTGAAAACTATTAAGTCAGATTCCCATTTGTGTTTTTAGTAATGTCAAAATTACGTAAGGTTGAACACTGTATAGGCTTGCTTGTCACATAACTAATATAAAGACTTCTTATGCCAAGAATGCTTACCAGCTTATCTATATCAATTTTACACAAGGGAGCAAATGACCTTTAATTGTATGAGGAGATTTTGGTTAACTACAGAGAAGAATTTCCTGCTGGAGAGGAATGTTAAGCCTCAAAATGAAATCCTATGGGACCAGGTAATAATGAGTAGAACACAGGGAGATGAAGTACATCTGGACATTGATTTAGTAGGAATTTCACTGCTGAGCTTGTCAGCCAGGTGTGCCCAGAGAGTCTGGTTTGAACTCCAAGTACCACTGGAGCAGAGGGCCAAAGAAAGAGTGGAGCCTTGTGGTATTGAGGCTATTAGAGGAATGGTTTGGGGATCACTTCGAATCTTTCAAGCCCAGCTAGATTATCTTGAACCAGTCAAGGGCTAAAATGCTATTGTGCTCACTTTGTACAAATCTCCCTCCAAACCAGAAAGAACTTCTAGAATAGTGAGTATGGAGTGAAAGATCCTCATGATTGACCTCACTATTACTTAAATGCTAGGTGCTTTTTTTAAAAAACAACTTTACATGTATTACCTTATTTAGTCATTATAAGGAATCCGATAAGGAAAGTGAAAAAGGTATTATTTCAATTTGCATTTTACAGAAGTTATTAAGACTTTGGATATTACACCTTTACCCAAAATCTTGTAGCAAGTGAAGCAGGTCAGTCTTACTCTAGAGACCATATTTTTACGGATTCCCAATCATTATTCTATATATTGATTCAATTGCACTTTGAAAATGCAGCAGGCTTCAGTAAATATGGATTTAAACAAGACTAATCTCTTATACTATGTTAATTTACTTACTGAGTTGTTGATTTATTTAGAAAATTATAAATGTTTAGAAAAATGTGCTTTGTCATTAATAAATTATTATATTTAGTTACTGATAAAATGTTTAATTTCTTTTTTATGTTATGCTAATTTCAGATTTTTAAAAACCTTATTAAAATGCATCTGTTATTTTCTGGAGTTGAAAGATAGTCATTCCCCCTTATGCGTGAGAAAATGGACTAATCCTCCTTTCTGATAATTTTTGAAGAAACTGTGCTCTGGTGGAAAAATAAATTTCAATCATATAAGATTTGCCTTTCAGTAACACATTTATGTCCTTTATTTGGCCTCCAGTAAAATATGATTACATTAGATCATATTGCTTTAGATATATACAAATTAGGCATATTGCACAATGGTTAGGAATTATTTTCCTAATGTTTCACAATAGCTTGAATTAATTGAAATCCTTTAGGGTATATGAGGCCAGAAGTATGTCATGTTCATGATATAGTAGGAAATAATTAGATCTGTAGTGAAGAGACATTCTCAATTAAATCTTTATGGGAAAATGATTCTGAAATTAGCTTTAAGGAAATTGAATGGAAGCATATCATAGGCAAAATATAATACTCATGCATAGTATTAACAAGAATATTTTTTATCTGAGCATGGAACTATGTTATCTCCCTTAGAGTCGGGATATAATTTGTGTGACATATTAGAGAAAGTTTGGTCTATATAAGATGAACTAAAACGAGCATGGAAAACATATTTTTGTCACAATAGGAAGTAACATTTATAGCAACAGCCAAAGTCTTACAAAATCATATGTAAATCTTAATAGGAGAAACTACGAATGCAAGCTAGCTAATACCATAGAGTTCATATAAGACACAGACTGATACAGACAAAAATATTGAGGTATAATTGACGTACAGCAGTGTATAAGTTTACATGTACAGCAAAATGACTTTACTTACATATATTGTGAAATGAGTACCATAATCAACTTAGTTTACATCAGAAAAATCTTAATTGTTATATTCTAGACCTGTTTCCAAATCTCTCTGTTATTAAATTTATTTAGTTGATATACTGTTTGCTGGACCACATGGAAAATACTATATAAGATCTTATATTTCTAAATTGATAAAATTTATACAATAAATCTGCCTTGAATTCAACTGAAACAGGATAATTTTTTTTTTTTTTTTTTTTTTTTTTTTGCGGTATGCGGGCCTCTCGCTGTTGTGGCCTCTCCCATTGCAGAGCACAGGCTCCGGACGCGCAGGCTCAGCGGCCATGGCTCACGGGCCTAGCCGCTCCCCGGATCGGGGCACGAGCCCGCGTCACCTGCATCGGGAGGCGGACTCTCAACCACTGCGCCACCAGGGAAGCCCAGGATAAATTTTTTTTAAAGTCTGAAGGAAATATATGTGTTTGAATACCCCAATTCTTGTTTTATTGCCTTATCTTGGAAGTTTTAATACAAAAACTTTTTTTTTTCTTTTATTTCCAACAACGTTTAAATAATATTGTTTCAGAGTATAAAATGTTTATATAATTCTTGGTGTAATTGAAGCATTCTAGATTGGGTGATGGGGAAGGGTTTTTTTCCAATTTTATAAAAAAGAAAAAGATTCAGAGACGTTAAATAACTGGCCAAATTCAAAAAGCCTGGTTGCTAGTTAGTGACACCTTTGCAACTAGAATTGAATTCCATACTTTTAATGTTAAGTTTCTAGTTTGTACATGGAACCAAAATGCTTCTAATGGGTAGCTGCTTACTTGTAATCATCCATCCTTGGACAAGTGTTCAGTGTACGATGAATAGAAACACCTTTTAAAAGTTAAATTTGCGGACATTTATTCTCATGTTGAGGTGAGGCTTTAAATGTTTTCCTGGATCATTATTGACATTCAATTATCTTGTGGAACGTTTGTGGCCTCCAGGTTTTTGTCATAATATTCCAATTATAATTTACATAGTGCTTCCAGTGGTTGGCAAGGAGACTTCAGTGTTATTCATATGTAGAATTTTAGCCCTCCATCAGTAAGCTATTATGTATAAAAAAAGCATTTTAAGCAAATTGATTTTTTTGTGTAGAGCTTTAGCCCAAAAGGACTTCTCTGTACAAAAATCAAGGTCAATAGTTCTAAACAAAGATAAACTGAATCATGTCACTGCTTCAATTTTATAATAGTTTTAATGTAAGATAAATAATAAATGTGTTTTGGAGTCTTTCTTGTTGGTTGTCCTAATTTCAATAACAATCAGTGTATATTTCATCACACCTCTTGCTGTTGACACCAGAACCTTAAGTAGAATTTACAATGGGGGAAGCACATGTCACCAAAGGCAATATACCTGACATGCCTTGTCATCTATTTAACCAAAACACTGGTAAAACTCAACTCTATTATGATAACTAAACTCTGATTTTATGGATGTCATGTGAAAGAATGAAAATGAACAAAGTAATTCCTGCTCCTATGGAGCAGTTGAGGACAATGTTTGGCTAGCTCTATGTTAATGCATTAAATTATGACTAATAGTATTTTTAATGTAGAAGTTGTACGATTTCCAAAGAGAAAGGGCTATTAGGGAATTTAAATGATCATTCTGACAATTCAAGCTTAAAATGCATATTTTTTCCAATAACAGAAACATTTGGGGAGAGAGTGACTGTTGTAAATAATTAGCTGGAAGAAGGAAAGGGAAGTAGCACTTGCTGGGTACCCTCTGTGGCAAGACAGTGTACACCTATTATCCTGCACATTTATCAGACTAAGAAAACAAGTTTTTTTTTTTTTTTTTTTTTAGAAAACAAGTATTTTTAAACTCCTACTCTGCTAGATATTGGAGATTTAATGATGGGCAAGAAAGATATAGTTTATGCTACCATGGAGCTTACAGTAACCTTGCAATGGACATCTCAGTAGCCCAGTTTATGATTAAGAAAACAATGGCTCAGAGAAGTGAAATAGCAAGTTCAAAGTCACCCTTTTAGGAAGTGGCAACAGTAGGATCCAAAACGAGGTCTGTCTTCAAAGCCTGACATGTTTCACGCCGTAGGGTCATGAACAAATTCATGTGACTAGCAAGTATGTGCTCAAGTATATAATAACAAACATGCCCATGTCTATTTACTTGGCAGATTCCTAGTCTTCTGGATTTCTTGGGGTTAAAAATAAAGTGTGGTTCATTTTTCAAATCTTGGCAGGTGCTTATGTCTGGGCCTGAGTACATTTCATTACATTTCACTGTCACATATAAAAGCTTTTTATAAAACTATAATTTGCACATATTTTTGAAAATTAATTTAATAAAGTATGCACTAAAAACAAAGATTAATTACTCCAGGTTTGTCAGCCAACACAACCGAAAGATGACTGTGGTTTTCTTTTTTGAAACAGTTGTTACTCAGACACAAATTATTATGAGTTTTTGGAAGCAGATAATTCCTAAATTCATATTAACTGCTTCATAAATCATAGGCCAACTGAAAAATTAATGAAAACGCTCTGACATGTAGGTATGTGTAAAAGTGGGCAAATCTGAGGCTAAAAATCTAATACAACTCTCAAGCTTTTTATTTCTTCAAAAATTAGTCAACTCTACCATTTATTCCATTAGGAAATAAATTTTTAGTAAGAAATTTCTGAAATATTTAGTATTTTTAGTCAAAAGAAGTTGTACAATTATCTCCTTTTTAAGAAACTAGTTTCAAGATATTTAAGCATGTAGAAATAACTGAAATATTTAGTATTATTGCTCATAGAAAATTGTATAACTAACTCTCCCTTTTTTAAACTACTTTAAAAATATTTTTAGCATGTAGGTTATGTTGAATTTAGGTTTGAAAGATGAATGTTTTAAGGGTATTTGAGTGACATAATCTATACATATAGTCCCTGATCACTTCAACTGCAAAGATTAATTTCCTCCCTGCAGTACTTGATCCTGATCAACAAATTTGCACAGCTATTTATTGGCCTTTGTACCAGGAATTATTTCAGGTGCTTGGGACATATTAATGAACAAAACAGGAAAAAAAATACTTGCCCTCATAATACTTACTTACTCCTATTCTTCCCAGGTTCTGAAAATTTACTATTTCCTGATTCCTTTCAATTACTCCTTAAATGCTTATGTTCTCTGAGGCTTTATGAACTTTCTTCCCTCCATATACTATTTCCTTGTGTAACATCCCGGGCTTCAACTATCTCCTATATGTTGCTCCAAAATCTGTATGTTCCTACCTTTGACCTTGCTCTTGTGTTCCAGTTCCATGAGTCCAAGTGCTTACACAAGTCCATCTGGAAATCTCATAGTCATTTCACACATAACCTGTCCTGAACAAAAGCACTACTTCCCTCAACTTCCCTTCAAAGGAAACTTTTTCTTTCCTTAGTGCCCCCTTTCTCCTCTATTAAGATCATCACTGACCAGGAACTCACCCAATGCAAATGTCTATAGCCTAAGTGATTAATAGCTCAGATTTCTAGACTCAGGCAGCCTGTGTTGCTACCCCAACTTTGTCAGTTACTAGCTTAGTAATACTGGCAATTGACTTAACCTATTGGAACCCTACTTTGCTTATCTGCAACTTGGGAATTAAGGGTGATTGGAAGATTGACGGAGGTGATGTGCATACAGGTCCAGCACCTAGTAAGACCTAAATAAAAAGTAGCTTTTGGTATTTGTTTTCTTTTCATTATCATACATTTATAACTACCACTACTCAGTCATTTCAGAGTGTGCTTGTGAAGTCCTTGGATGTTGCAAAGCTTTATGGGGCTTCTTTTGCTTGAATGGGTCTGAGCACGTGCTTCCAATTGCCCTCTATGGTAACTTCAGCCAGAGCCCCCCTGATGTTGGGTGATTTATTTAATGTAGTTAAGTTTTGCCTTTTGATTGAAATGGATTCTATTACTGAATGCAGTTTTACAAACCAATGATGTACTCCTAGGGATGCTCCTTTGTTATTCTATTCAAATCTACTTTTACAAATCATACACTTGAAGAGCCAAAATTTCCACTTGTCCCTGAAAGTTTCCTTAGTTCAATCCTTTAAGTATGTGATTTGGCTCAGAACCCTTATCCTGAAGGATGAATTCTCCTGAGAAAATGTCGTGAAAGATAGACATGCCATGGGATATAAAAGTGGTGACATTGATGGCTCTCCCTGGTACTGATCTTGTTAGATCAAGTTAGAGCCACGCCATTAATTATAAGGAGTCTTCCTTCATCTTTAATGCATTACACACATTTGCAAAGCAACTGGTCTTCAACTGCAAAACACACTAAAAAAAAACAAATAAAATTAAATTAAAGAAAATAAAAATAAAACCGCCTGTGTGAAGAACCAGCCAAGAATAATAATTAGCTTTTTGACATATCAGTTTCTAATGAATGTGTTATTTATTTAGAAATGCTAGTGGCATGTCTATTAAATTAAAACCTCCAACTTTTTTTCTAGTATGCTTGTACTATCTCTCTTTGCAAAAATAGTATATACAAAGCCAAAACTTACATAGCATATTGAACATGAATTCATAGATAAGTTTAATAGTTGAAATGCCTTATAGACAATGAGTAACTGATGTCATATAAATATCAGGTACAAATTTCAATAGTAAAAATGTAAATGTGCAAAATTGAACTTTCATTGTTTTTCTATTGCTCAACATAATTTATAACTTGAGCCCCTATTTTCAACTCATTCAAGTTTCCACCAAGTAAACCTAAAATTAGTGTTACTTAGTCACTTCTGGTTTTTACTTTCTCACTCTTCCTCAGATTACATCTATATTAGAAGGTTTGGGTGTAATCCACATGGTTCAGATGGGTTATGGATGGTGAAAATGCAGGTACTTTCCTGATGATGAGCAACTTTTGGCTTGTTCTAGACTTTGCAGAGATGTAAATTATGATGTCAGGTCTTTGATCACTGGTTTCTTTTCCTAGAGCATCAACTTACTTCCATTCACAGTTGACTTTGGCTCTGGCTTCTATAATCCATACACTGACTGTGTCCCCCAGTCACCACAAAGAGGCTTTGTCTTGTCTGGCATCCCTCTCTCAGCTACTTTGGTCTCAGTTGGCTCTTTAACAGGCTTGTAAAACAGAAAAATTATAGATATTTTTCTGGAACATGGGAAAATGTTTCAGGTCCTTTTTTCCTAGACACATTCCCTCTCATTTTCCATTTTTTCCAACAAATCATGATGGTACAGGGACTTTCTCTCTCTCTCTCTGACTCTCTTGCTTTTATTATTCCTCAGGTGCAGAGAATTGAGTTTATTGTACCCTAGTCTGTGACATATGATCATTATTGGTCCATGCAAAACTTTTCTGTGTATTATTGATTTTTCTCTCTTATTTCTGATCCTCACTCCTATTTCTTCCCTTAGCAGTAACCCCATTAACTATTTGGCATGTATCCTTATTTATACGTCTATCCTGGTAAGATATGTACTATATCCTTATGTATGTGTTTTTAATTAATATATATGACATTATGCTATAAATCTCCTCCTGTATATATATATATATATATATATATATATATATAAACTTTAAGTTTTAAGGTAAATCCATGTTGTTGTAGGAAAATCTAGTTTTCATTTCTATCTACCTCATAGGATATACCCACAACATTGTATTAGGCTGAACAAACTGATATTATAGTCAAAAATGGTCAAATATTAGCAATTTCATGTGTTTCAACTTAAACTTATCCATTCCCCTAGTGACAGACAACTAGGTTGTGGGCAATTTCCTGCAACCACAAGCAGCACATTGATTATCATGCCTGTGTATCTCGCATACATGCCCAGGAGTGAGACTGCTGGGTAGTGCTCACTTAATTGCACTAAGAGCTGCCAGATTGTTCTCCAACACGGCCGTAATATCAGGTGCCTTCTCTGGAAGTTGTAGTGCTATCTCAGACAACACCAGGGTGGTAAGAAATAAATCCCCATTGCTTTTAGACCTCTCCAAACCCATTTGGTGTGTTTCCCCTTCCATCTAAACCAGGGCTCAGCCAAAAAGGAGGGTGTTTTGTTCTCTGTTGATGGAGGGAGGCATGTGGATTGGCAACAATAACACAAAAAAGACCCTGGTTAATATTCCTAGATTATACCCCATTACATGGGCCTTCATTTAGAAGTTCTTCAGTTCTAATTGTCAAAATCCTTACTTGAATTATTTTAGTCAAAAAAAAAAAAAAAAGGTTGAATATCTAGACCAAAGAGAGCGTAGATGCATTTGGAACCAAAAATATTAGAGTCACAAAAGATAACAAGACTTTTCCTTCTCTAGTCCTTGTTATTTTCTGCCTTTCAGTTTAATTCTTTTACTGTAGACCAGCTTTTTCCATATACGGAAAAACACAGTGGTTGACAGTTTCTGAGTTTTATGCCACAAAATTTTTGCCACCTGAGAGAGATTACCTCTGTCACTCAGATTTACTTTGAAAAATCCTATGGGAATTCCCTGATATTCCTGGCTTGGATCAGCATTCATTTCTGGATCACTCAACTTTACAGGGTAGGTGTAGGGTTATGCACAAACATGTTAGTTTTGAGGGGGTCATGTGAATGGGGTAAGAAGTTCCAGGAGACAGGATAGGCAGGTTACTTGGCTCAATTAGATGCTTATGAGGAAGCAGCAGTGTAAGGGGTATATCATGTGCCCTGCCATTGCTGGAGAAACACACACTAGCCATCACTCCTGGAATAACGATTCTGCCAATACATTTCTTTTGGTCTATGCTTCTCTTATTTCCCTTAACACAACTGTGGAGCTTCTTGGAGAAAGTTTTCTGTAATCTCTCCTAACACAGTATCAAAACCACTTCTGGCCAAAAAATGGACCTCTGTTTCTCTTGACCTTGCTGTTACACAAACCATTGTTAACAAGGAGATCTGTGGAAGCAGTTTATATCCCTGAGCTTTCCAGACAGTTAATACAATGGCTGTGCATGTCAGAAATGGTTCTCTTTAGGATATCAGAGGAGTATTCATTTTATAATCAACAGACGAACTTTTAAATGGGATAAAGCCTGTTAAGGCTGATGTAAAATGTACTTATCCCTAAGACAGATTTGGGAGGGACAGTGACTAGGAAGGTAAGGCAGGCATTGACTACACAGGTTTAACCCCTGCCTATAGTTAATAGCACAGGTGTAGAAAAGAATTGTATATTTTTCTGTATGTCTTTTTTTTCACTCTCTCAGGTTCTTTTTTTATGTGGCTCAGAATAACCTCCTGTGGCCAATTGTGGGTTGAAGATAATTAGCCTTTAATTATCACCAGTTACATTTTCACCTGTTCCACTTGCAAATTCCCAGAACTTCCAGTTTTCCAATTAGCGTGTACATCCTCCAACAAGCTAGTGTGGGAAACAGCCTTTCCCTTTGGGAAGTAACCCCTTCCCCAGTAACCTTTCAAGTTATATTTTACCTAGTATAAGCACACCCTTGAGAGGATCGACTTATTTTTATTTGCAGTATCTATCTGCAGAATCTCGGATCAAATGTGTGCTTTCAGTGCAGGAGCTGAATCCAGGTAGACTTTGGGAATACCATCTCTGGGGAGATCAGAATAATGAATATTACTCGAGAGAAGAACAGAAGAATTAAAATTCGCTCAAATGGGCAAAACCTTATTTGCAATCTAAAGAAGAATTTCTGTTTCTGTTTTCTTTCTTTTTTCTTTTTGGTTGCATATGGATAAAAGTCAAATGCAAAACATTGGAGTGGGAAAAGAATTCTGACAGAATATTTTTTAATCTTCTATCAGGGGACTGAGACTTTATGTCATTTGAGCAAGAGATAGAAAGGACTGAGGAAGGTGACTGTGGCATAAGCTTGGAAGAAGTAAAATAAATATATATATCGGTGAAAAATCCCATAGAGTTAACAAGAACTTGTTAGAAATAAGGTGGCAAATTTAAAATAAAACATTCACTAATCCTCCAAAAGCATATTGCAAGGGAAAAAAGGAATAATTTACTTCACAGATCTTTTGAGGTTCTACATCTTTGTATCACATGGTGTCATATATCCAGATAGGAAAACTATAGAGAAACCTTTTGAAATGCTGTTCTGGGAATACAACCCCACTAGCATGCAAATCATTTATCAGGATGCAAATAATTTAACGATAATATGGCCGAGGTCCCCAGAGTGAATAATTTCCATTTGCATTACTGTGTATGATAAAAATACCCATAATATTTTCCTTGAAAATTACAGTCCTTATTTAGTACACTTTGATCTGACTACAGATTTTGTTTCATTAATCTTCACTTTCAAGCAGGTAAGTGAAAAGGTTATTTCACCAACTCACAAATGGAGAAATTGAAGACAAAGGGTCAGCCTGATCATAGAATGTGTTTAATATATATGGGTGTCCATGGTTTCTAAGCTACTGTTTCAACTTGCTGTTCACTAGCTCTTCTTCATGTGAATTTTAATCAACTTGTCACACTTCAGTCCAACTGTAGGAAATTAAAACACATAGTTAATGTGTTATTTGGCCCAGTAGCAAATAATGTAGTTTTAAATTTTAATATAAATACAAAAACAAAGCTCACACCTTGCAGTATGCAAGTCATTGAGACAAGTATCTTGAGAAACTTTGCCGTGTGGAGTTAGGTGTTACATTCCTTTTGAAATGGCAGAATTTGCAAGTTGCGCAAAGCAAATTCAGTGACATGATTGAATCCTCCAGTTTTCAGCATTTTTATTCCTAAATTATTATGAAGGAATGATATTAAAGAAAGAAGCAAGGGATGGGGGAATGAAAAGAACTAAAAGATAAGAATTGAATAACACCATTTTTTGCCAACTTGAGTTACTTGTTATGCTCATATCACCTATCAATCTCAAATGAGAGTAATTTGCCTGTGGAAGGCAATTAGGAAGTGAAGATAATGAGTTAATATAGACTTTTATTCCTTACATTTGAAAATGCTGCAAAGGAGATTGCATTTTGCAGGTCTGATATATCTGTTTTCTATAGCACTTCCTACATGGATTATATGTATAGTTGATTCTTGAGCCCTGGGGTTAGGGGCTCTGACCCTCTTCACAGTGAAAAATCTGCCTATAATTTATAGCTGGCCCTCTGTATCCATGGTTCTTCCATATCCTTGGATTCAACTGATCATAGATCATGTAATACTGTAGTATTTATTATTGAAAAAAAATCACATATAAGTAAACCCATGTAGTTCCCTGTTGTTCAAGGGTCAACTGTACTTCATACAAGTACAAGTGAGAGTAGGTTTGCAGTTTACAATCACCCTGCATCATACTTTCCACAAACAGAACTAATCTTTTTCATATTGCTTCATATCCCATTGGTTGGGCTTCCTGAGGCATTTGCTTCCCAGAAGCTAATGACTTTGTTGCCTGGCACAATCTTTCTAGCCAGTCTTCAAAGGACTTGTTTCTGGGGCTTCTTTGGAAAGGGTCCCATTTATCTCCTACTGATTCAGGAAATGCCTTGAAGTTCTGCAAGCAAACAGTGACCTTGGCAAGTAGAGTCTTATGTTTCTCTACATCTCCTGCTCCAAAGAAATTGACCTTCAGTTCACATTAAGTATCCAGTATGTAAACTTGAATGCTTCTGTGACAGACAGACTGTTATTTCCTGGAGTCATTAACTTGAGTGAGAGCAGGTTTGCAATTTACCATCACCCTGCATCATTGATTGCTACTTTGGATTTTATTACTTATCTAATACTTTTTCACAAACAGGACCAATCTTTCTCTGTTTCAGTTGGATAACTGGGTCATCTTATCCAGTTAACAGCAGCAAGAATTTAGCTTGGAAAAACAAAAAGACTTGGCTTCCGGCTTCTGATGTTGGCATAGGTCCATCTTCAAGAAAGAGGTTGGTCATTAAGCTTAAGTACAACAAACCAACATTGAAGGAACACCATTCACATTGAATGGAGAGAGGATAGGGCCCCTGAGGTTGTACTGTATTAAGGTGACCCACACTGAAATTTAGCTGTGAAGGACATTGCTGGGTGTCCTGAAAGCTTTGCCCAGCCTTGAGATCAAAGAAAGAGCCCAGAGACAGTGACAGAGGCATCAACTGTTTATTGGGTAGAGGATCTTACATGTCTGAAGGAAAAGGTCCTGGAGGAACACCTCACCCTGTACAGAAGATGGCAGGCAGACCATAGCAGGAATCTTTGCTACCTGGCGGAGAAGGAGGCTACAATTTATAGGGGAAATTGACATCAGGTTGCCTCATCAATTACCAGGGAAACCAGCAGCTGAGACAGATCCCTCACAGCCCCTCAGGTTAATGACCATCACGAGGGTAGATGTTTTCCTATAATAAACTAACAGGTGGAGCCATTCTGGCCTAAGGAAAAGAAGAATCACTAGCTGGGGCAAGGGGCAAGAATGTTTACGTGAGTAGGGTGTAGGTGAAGCTGGAACTGGTCGAGCAGGAGATGCACAAAGAGCAAGAGAACAGCCATCTTCAGTGCCCTGACTATACAGACACAAACAGGGTAAGTAAGATTTATAGCACCTTTTGGAACTCTGTTGTTTTAATGAGAGAGTAATCCAGGAGGGAAATTAAGGAGAAGAAAAGACAGCGAAGTGAAAGAATAATTTCAGAATGGCAAATCCAACCATGAGATAGTAAATCCTTGAATGTGGGCTCATAGAAGGCAAGAAATATTCTTTATATTTATACATTTCTGATCTGAAGCCTCTCCTGTGTGTCAAGTAAGCAAGAGATACTTATGAATATAATGCTATGATGAAATTCTAACCAGTGAATTAGCTTAGGGTAATAGTATATTTATAGCATTGTATTTTGATTTGCTATACTGGATCCCTTTCTCCCAGCAACTGCTTTCACTTTTACATAGATGTGTATCTGTATGTATTTGTGTGAAATCCATCAAATACGAAGCTCCTCGTTTGTTGTGATATATTGTTCATGTACAGATTAACAAGGAACAGTGTATTTTCTATTCTCATAGATTGAAATTGTTGGTTTATAGGGAGAGACGCATGAAAATGTGTCCAAAAATTGATAAGAACTATACTATAAATAATAGCAGTTACACTTTATTGCTCAACTATTATATGCCAGCTAGTGCACTTATTATTTACATTTATTATCTCTCTTTTCATCACAGCACTTGTAAAAGTTAGGGCTGTAGTTCCCAAATGGGGCAGCAAGGCAAACTCACAAAAGTAATGGAGGTAATTCTTGAAGGACATACAGTGACATCAGTTGGTCCCTGTACCAACCAGTATCTCAAGACAGTTCACAGTTTTGAATTAGATTGCTATAATGACATCATATGGTTCACTGACATCATATCATTGTGAAGCTAGATTCTCAGTTGTTACTATAATAAAAATAAAATGCCACACAAAATTCCACAGGGAACAGGAAATGATGGTGGCCATATTTATTATCTTTGCAATCAAACTTTTGTTTCCAAAGTTTGAGACGTTGTGCTACCCGCAATAGGTACTAAGTTGTTAGGAAGTAAATATGCATTAAGTTTCGGTACTTAACTAGTTAAAAAACAGAACCTGTTAGATGTTGTTTTTGGCCTAAGGGTGCTGTGAAAAAATTAATAGGACACAAAGTGTGCCATGAATGAAGAGTATTTGTGTTATTATGTCAGTTAGGAATGCGTTGGCTACAAGTAACTGGATCTGAATTATGGTCATTAAACAATAAGAAGTTTTTTGTCACATAACTTGAAGCCTGGGGGTAAGCAGTTCAGTGCTGTTGTAGCAGTTCGATAAATAATAAATGTCTCTTTCTGTCATTCCATTTCACCGTCTTCCTTAGCATGCCATCTCATGATCTCATGGTCAAAATATATCTGCTTCTGCCCAGGTATTGCATCCATGTTCAAGGCAAGAATGAAGGGGAGACCGGTGACATCTATCTCTAGGATAAGGGAAACAAAAGCTTTCCATGAGCTGCCAAGCAGATTTCCATTTGTATCTTATTGGCTAGGACTGTTTGCATAGCCACCCCTTGGGACAAAATGGTCTGGGAAAAGGAGTAGTTAGCATTTCTAGCATCCTATAATGAAGACAGGTGAAAGGATTGGAAGGGATGTTTACTTAGCAACAGTGCCTGCCTAATTTAGATATTGTCAGCTCTAGGGTTATGGTGTCTTCTTTAGAAGGGGTTAATCTTACTAACTGGTTGAACTGGGGTTAAGTTCAAATTTCCCTGTTTCCTAAGTGTATGCTTTTCCAGTTACGGTTAGGTACCGCATCTACCTTCTTTTTAATTTCCCTTCCATATTGATCTCCTCTGCCTAAAATTCATAACCTGTTTTGGGGACACTCAAGAGTTCCATGGGGGTGAAGAAAGGGCTACTTTAGGTAAGAGCATAGGAGCTCTGAAAGCCAAGCAGAAGAATTTCAGTTTTCTAGAATGGTAAAGAGGAAGAGGTGATGTTTTATGAAGTGAAGATTGGGGTGACAAAGTCAGCATACCAGAAAAGTCAGGCTGGCAACAGTTTGAATGTTGCCATAAATATGTGGACACCATTACACCATTTCTTAGAAACTCTCTCATGGCACAGCCAATGTGCCTGGATTCCTCAAGTGCTTTGTTACTCTGCTGGCAGAAAAATAAGATTAATATGATGAATTTTTCTTTCCTTTTCTCTGTCATTAGGCTACACAACATTTCTTGAAATGTCTTCTATGAATTAAAACCACATCGATAAAATATGTTTCAGAGCTTGGGGCTTTTTCTTAATAGATACTTCTAACCTGGTTGCTCACAGACAAAGACGAGGTGGAAATGGAAAATGATTCTCTTCAGATTCTTCCCATAAGAATCTGAGGCATAGTATTTGCAAGAAATGAGGGAGAAGAGAAACAGTTGAGACCTGTTAAAAATGAAAACATTTATGCTCCTAACTTCTGAGCAATGTTTCATTCCAAATATAGTGACATTAGACTCGCATCAAGAGTAGGATGTGGAATTGTACTTGTTCAAGTATTTCATTTGACACAGCACCGAAGAGAATAATTTGCCAAGAAATGCTTCACTCTGTCTCTCTTGGTAAATGGAGAATTCATTATCAATAAGCAGCTGTACAAGAGATCTATTCACTTGGTTCCTGTTAGGAGTCTGCCCCAATTTTCTTTACATGTACCTCTTGCTCCAGGTTTGAAATTTAGTCATGAAAATTGGATAAACTATAAAAATTAGAAAAACAAAGATGCTTTTGTATCACATCCACAACTTGAAATGGCCTGCATTTTTCCAGCAAAGAATTAAGGGTCTTGTGGCTTACGATTCGCTGCTCTAAGGAAAAACATTCAGACAGCATGTGATAATGTAACATTATGTAAGTTTCCTATGCAGAGGAGAACTCCATTACTGTTAACCCTTCTGACTGATTAATAAATTATTGTTTATTAAATATTCCCCATGACTTTAGGTGGTGCTGTACAGTGATTGGTCAATTGATTACACTTATAAGATTGGTGAAACACTTATAAAAAATACATTAAAGACAATGATATTTTAAAATGCACAACGTAGTGATTATACACATCCATGTTGCTTTGGAAAATGCAAATTCATTGCTTTCAAATTTATAATTGCTGACATTTTCTCTCACAGCATCATATTGCCCAGCAGCACCTAGAACAGTTAATCACTCGTTTGTGTACACAAAAGCCCTATATACACACCTTGACAAAGAGCGGAGGATCTATGAGTAAAGATATTTCTTCTGTAAGAGACACAGGCCAACACTGCTTATACTCAGAATTGGTCATTTTGATAAGTGGCACCAGATGACACATGCTTCCTTCTATTTTAAGGACTGAAGGCAAGAATTGAAATAAAGACGACTCATAATATTAAATTATTTAAGCACTCACTACCTGGTTCAGAAAGCATATTAGGTATGAATGATTCTCCAAATTCATAAAACTTACAATTCATTAATTCAATTATTGTGTGTTTAGGTTAAGCCAAATATTGTGCAACTTGTTGAAAAGACTATATTGAAGAAGGTTGACACAATCTCTGTCCTGGGATTAGAGTACAGTAAAGGGAATGAAATGTGAAAATTATGAAAAGGTGAAGCATGGAGAAGTTGAGGAACATAAAAAGAGACAGCAACATAGTCTAGAAGGATTTGTGGAGGCAGTGAAATCTTTGAAAATGAAAATAGAAGTCTGAGTCAGGAATTAGCCAACTGAAGTGTGTGTGTCTAAGGCAGGAGAATGTGGGTAGAAGTGAGGAGAAAAGAGAGTGTATGCTGAGTAATGAACATGCTGATTGACAAGTTGAAAAGATTGGACAGAGAGGACATTAGCTGGCTTGTGAAATAATCCATTCTAGAGATGGATATGATCTACAGTATCGTGATAACTAGAAACATACTCTGATGAATTAGATATAAAAAGCAAGAGGAGGCCATTATTAGACCTTAGTTTATGACTCAACTAATTGAGTGGGGCTCGTTAGTGAGACCAAAGACAAACAAAGAACAGGTTGGAGAGTGGGTCAGATGGATCTGTTGATTTTTAGAAGCCTAGAAGATATCTAAGTAGAAGGACATGTGTAGTAAGTTATATGTTTCTGGATCTCCGAAGAGATGTTTGGGCTGGATATGCACATTTGGGAGTTGTCAGCTTATAGACAAGCTAGTATATGATGATCCCATATTACAGATGGCATCTTTCAGAGAGACTGTGTAGATTAACAAAAAGACAGGGCCTACTGGATAACTGTGATAAACGTGAACATTTAAAAGATCTAATAAGAAAGTGAAACATAGTAAGGAGGCCAAGTTGCAGTAGTTAAAGAGATCATTTTTAAGTGTCGTGAAATATAGCAGATAACTTTTTTTACAAAGGCCAGATTGTAAATATTTTAGGCTTTGTGAACCATCTGTCCTCTGTCCCAACTACTCAATTCTGCCACAGATTCTGAAAGCAGTCACGGACAATACATAGACAAATGAGTATTGCTCTGTTCCAATCAACCTTTATTTGCAAAAACAGGTGATGGACTAAATTTGGCCTGTGGGCCATAGTTTGCCAACCCCTAGAATAAAGTATCAGGCAGACAAAGAGAAGCGGTTATTTGAAGAAGAAGGGATTAGTCTATGTTGTCAAATGATGTGGAGGGTTGAAGCAGGAGGAGGACTGAGGGGTGTCTGTAAAATGTAGCATAAACTCGTCAGTGGTGATTTGGGTGAGAGTATACTTTGTGTGGAGTTTTGGGGATGTTGCAGTTTCTGGAGGAGTGAATGGGGATGAGGAAGAGGAGGCAGCATGTAGATGAGAAATATATGAAGACATTTACAAGAGAGAAGTAGAATTGTAACTAGGGAAGCCTGAAGTAGAGGAAGATTTTTATTTGTTTACTTTTTGTTTTTTAAGGTGAAAGAGGAGTTAGTATATTTAAATGCCATAGGGTAGTCAGTAAAATGGGAAAGGGGATTCAGTTTTCTGATAAGGCAGGAAGGGTGGGTATCTGGTGCAGATATAGATAGATTATCTTTCAGCTCAAGTGAGGACACATCCTCATTTGTAATAGGAGGGATGGAAGAAAGGAAAGTTTGCATTTTCGTGATGAGATGTAGAGAGAGTTCCCTAGTACTGATTTCTATGGAGTACAAATCTATTCATCTGTCAAAATAAGGGGGAAAATGATGGGCCCAAACATCTGAGGAGAGTAGAGAAGATTTAAATTGAAAAAGAAAGTGTGAAAGGAAAGTTTACAAGAGTCTGGAGACAATTGAATTAGAATTGGCATCAACCAGCTGGATTGTGTGATTCCCCGCCTCCACATCCCTCAATCCTCAGCATCTCAGGTACAGTTATGGATAAAAGGGACAGTTGGATTGAAATAGGGAGGGTTTTCTTCAAGCAGATGTGATAAAAAGTCCTGAGATGAGATGGAAGGGATGAAAGATATAGAAAAAGAATTTAAAAACGTTAAAGAGGTGGAACAAGGAATCTAGACAGCTAGATAGAGAAGAAGAAAGGATTGGTGGGTCATAAATTAGACACAACACACAGGCATATGTATCAGTAAGGTTATCATGGGAGGAGTACCTCATGTCTAAGGATTCAAAATAAATATATATACAATAGTTAAAACCAATAAAATTCTCTCTTAAATCTTTATCCAGAATGCTGACGCTATCTGCAACGGCTTTTCAAGCCCATCCTTCACCAGTACTGTCCTATAAATGGTGTGTGCATAATAGTTCATCAATTATATCATGAATACTAAGAATATGTCCTTGTTGGAATTTCTGCACATCAGGAGCAGAATTATTGAATTATTGGAGCAACAGGAGCCATGATAAGTAAAGGGAAAAAAGCCACATAATATGTTATTGAAGAAATAGGTAGAAAATATTCAGAAGTAGTTGTCACTACCTGTATGAATGCTGCAAAGCAATTGTTTATATTTTTGAAAGAGATAACATACCAACAATATAGTTATAAAGAAGATATATAATACAAAAGACAAATATGTGTTTTGGGGGTAATCTGAGGGACTTTGGTCACTACTAGACAAAATTTATGAAAAATCAATATCTGGAATTTCAGAAAATTAAGCAGTTTAGGTAAAAACACAAGCAGATACAAATGTAAAAATATAGAAGAATATTTTTAAAGAAACTAATATTAAATCATTTGCTATACTTTTCCTAATAATGTCTACTTGAATTGTTCCCTTCCTTTATGGCAGTAACTGAGTCCTTTTTCTCATTTTAATTCACAGTATTGCATTGCCTTCTTGACTGTTTTAATGCCACATCTTGTAATTATTTGATTCCCAAGCCCTGAAAAAGTATTAGCACAGGGTTGAGAATATCACTTCAAAGTGTTTAAAAGTCATTAACATTTGTGGCATTTCAGATTAAGAAAACTTTACACCAAATTAACTCTCCTTGAATCACACAAACGGGGAATTAACAAATTATATTCAATATGTATATTGCTATATATATATTTTTTCAAATTTTAAGAATGTTTTTCCTCTGGCCAGGAGAGAATTATGCTTTTATTGAATCCTCAGTTCACCTTAGCTCACTTTTTTTCTTTTTTCTTCTCTTTTCACTCCTTTAAAATATTTAAGGTACAATTTAATTCTAAGTCACAAGAATTAAGAATAAGTTAATGGAAATTATTTGAGAACAGATAACCGAATCCTTTTAAAAATAGTTGATATGAACCCAAAACATTTAAATGTGCAACATGAGTTTCCAGAAAGAATATCATTTCCATCAGGCATTTCACTTTTGAAACAATGTCAGGGGGAGCTTTAACAGTCCTGGTCATTTCTATGTAGATGATTGATATGGTGACTTAGTTCAGAACACAGGAAAGACAATTTACTGGCTGACAAAATGTCGAGTTATATATTTATATTTCCTCAATATGAAAAGCAGCCCCATAGCACTTAGGGTTTCAGTTTATAGTTTATTAACCTGCTGTATTTCACATGAAAATATTTTCAATTACTGATTATTTGTGATAACACACAGTCTTCTTTTAAGAACAAAGTTTAATTGCTTTTAACACAACTTCGTCACCTAGATGTTATTTAAAATACAAGCTTGTGTGTTAACTTGGGATATGGTCTGGTTTTTTAATTTAATTATTTAAAGGACGATTGCAACCCCATGTTAACAGTTTACTTTTTTCCAACAAACCCTAAAAGCATACTTATTTTCAATGAGTGCATGAGAAAGGCACATTAATGTTGAAAGTAATAATTAAACTGCCTTTAGTCTATCGACAAGCTCAGCCTCATTATAAATAAAGACAAACAAGTGCAACATAAAGAACATTTATTCCTTTTTAATGGACTTTTAAGTTAGTTTCTCAAATTGTTGATGAATGTAATAAAATTAAATTAAAAGAAATGTCAAGAAGAAAACAAATTTAAAAATTAACAAAGCCCACAATAAATTTGCAATTGCATGTCCATTAAAGATTTTAAAGGGTGTTAATCTTGGCAAAAAGGAAAAAAAAACCTGACACTATTGGAGCTTTAGCAGGAACAATTATTATCATTGCAAATTGCTTAAATTATTAAGCTGAGAATAATTCAGAAATATCATTAGCAGTCAAATTACTGAAAAAGCTTGTTTTCTTTCCCCCTTTGCTTAATTTAAACTTAATGTCTGCTTATTCTCACACAAGCAGAAAATGCTGATAAATAATTCCAGAGCATGCCTAAACATCTCCCTTCACAGCTAGCTTCTAATTTGATCTCTGGAGACCCTTCTCAGTAGCTGAATAAAATATTTTCATTTATTCTAGGAGAGCCTCCACCACCATACGTTTCTAATCTCGAGCTGCTTGATAATACCTCTAGATGAGGTCCTCAGCAAATCGTTAAAGTTGTTCAATAACAACGTTACAAAACACAGGAGACTTGCCGCTAGTGAAACAAAGAAGTTTTTCAAACGGGGGGAAAAAAACTTTAATAAGCCAACTTGAGTTTCTAGGGCAAGTTGAAGAGATTATTTAACATTTTTAACTTTCTGGCAGTCACAGTACAAGGACACTTGAAATTTACAGTGTCAGAATGTTTCACCAGCACCATACTTTCAAGCTGCAGAGTTCCAGCCTGTGAGATCACTTTGCTGATAGAGCTTAGCATCTGCCAGGGTCCCCTCGCCGCATCCACACCTCAGAATGTGCACAGAACCTCAGCTCTGGAAATATAAACCACTGAATTAAAAAGCTCTTTGTTTTTAATACAAATAAATGTTTTCATGATCAGGTAATGGAGATTACTCAAACTGTCTGGATCCGTCAAGATGCAATTTGGTGAAAGGAAAGCAATTCATGATAAGCACTGATAATTTATGCCATGTAAGACACATTGCCAATTATGAAGAAATGTTAGTAGAATGAAGCAGATTTCTAATATATTATGGGATCAGATTCCACACCAGGATGGGGATGGAATCTGACTGCCTGGGTGGGAGCAGACGCTGGGGAAGTTAATGGTTTTCAATTCCAGGAGTGAGGAAAGAGGAGTGATTTGTGTCCATTGACAGTTTATCAATCTTGTTGTGTTATTGGATTATTGTATTTTTATATTAAAAAGAAAATCTTACTCTGTAAGTTGAGGCCATTGTTCAGTGTCAAAGTTTTCTTGTACAGAGGCAAGTAGGAATAAACAAAAGTATACAGATAGAAACAGAGAAGGTATTCCCTATAAATCTTCAACTTTTCTACCCAAACTACTGGGGATATGCATTTTTCTTTAAAACAGTTTACACAATGGCAAAAAAAGTTTTAGTTAATTTTATTATAGTCCTTTCATGTTCATATGATTTCCTCTGCTACCAGAGTATGCTGTGCTCTTGAATTGCAGAGTTAATTATATGTTTTTTTCCTTCACCAACTCTCTTATCATCATCTTAACCTTCACCTTCTTTTCTTAGTCTTGTCCCCTAACAACTTCCTTACTCTCCTTCTTCATGTGGAATACAATTTTCAGAGGATCGTAAGACATATTAGCAACAACGAGGTATAGAGAGGACCCTATTCCATGGCCAGCTCCTCTCACCACTGCAGTACATCCTTAGGAAGGCAAGAGGAGTGAACATAGCTCTATTCTCATGTGTGTACTCTGAAGTAATGTGGCAATGAGGCATTTAGAGCTATTGTTAGAACTACAGTAAGAGTTGCATTTACAGAGTATTCAAAACAACATATATTTAGACTAAAAAATGAGTCATGTGTAAGTATAAATGGGGAATTTGCACATTACCTTTAATAAACCTCAATCAAGTATATCTTTTCCTTTGTTCTACATGTGTATATTCTACAAGTACTTTCTATATGTTCTACATGTATACATGTATATATACATGTACTCTGTGTGTGTATGTATATAATATGCTAATTAATACCAATGGTACAGTTAATATTTGGAAAATATCTTTTAATACAAAAGAACTATGATTCCACAGACCTTTAGGACCCAGAAGAGATGCAAATATTATGCTAGTTAATATTTGAATTACAAAGTATTACTTTCTTTATGATTATTTTCTTGAGGTTCAATTATAAACCAGAAAATGATCATGGTTTCATTCGCATTATATATAAATTTTCTTTTCCCTACTGGTTAAGGTGTTTTCATGTATTTTGATTAAAAAATACCATGGAGAATCATTTGCAGGAACAGACATTAATTAAAAGAAAGTCTGTGTGTATGGAGGTGAGGGGAGGTGTGGACTGGCTTCGTGGATTTGTTGCATAGAGACAAGGGCCTCAGACACGTGGGGGGATCACGATCATGGCCATACTGCAGGTTAGGGGTTTAGAGATGTCGGCTCAGGAGTCACATTGCCTGGGGTTATGTGCAAATCTACCAACTACTACTAGCTGTGTGACCTTGGGAAAATTACTTAATCTCCCTTTATCTAAATTTCTTTATCTGGAGAATAGTGAGAGTTGTACTACTGCAATTTGTTGTATGAATTTAATTGAGGAAAAACACAAAAATACTTCCAGAGTACCTAAAGCATTGTAAACATGCAATCATAATTCATTGTTACAGTTATAATTATGGCATGAACATCAAGGTACAGAAAGATGGAGTCTATTTGTGATTGTATAATTTAAAAACACAACGTCACAGAATATTTTGTCATTTACCTACCAAAGTGTTCCAATCATACATCTAAAGCAATGTTTTCATACTTCTTTGATAGCCTTTGTATTTGTAGACTTTTGAAACTAAGGAATGACAAAATCTTAGTTTTTCAGAGCCTCTGCCCTGGGGTCAGACTGAGGCAAATGTGCATTCCAGCTCCATTACCTACCAGGCAGCATAACACAGCGGTTGAGTGCATGAATCCTGACCCTACCACCTGCTGGAAATGTCTCTGTAAACTTGGGATAACAATACTTACCTCATAATCCTGCTACAAGGGTTATTACTTGGTATTTGTAAAGAGCTTAGAATAGCATCTAGTACACAGTATGTTATGGGTTTGTTTTAAAAAGTTCCTATCAGTGTGACCATGAGACTCTCTGAGCCTCAGTTTCCTGATCAGAATAATAATTCCTCTCTCATTGGTTTATGGGGAGGAATAAATGAAATAATATTCATACAACACTTGGCATATAGTGAGTGTACACTAAAAAAAGGCCATCATTATTATTAATTCTCCCAATTCTCTATCATGATTTTTCACCACTCCTCACACAAATCCTGTGAAGGGAGTCTCCTAACATGTTCTTCTGCTAAAGGTTTTTCCATTTCCAGAAATGTCTTCTTCTCTCTCCTCTGTGGAGAATCTATCCTTGCAGGACTAGCTTCGTTTCCATTCCCTTAAGATCCACCCTGACATAGTATCCCATCCTTAATATACTGCTCAAAAGGGCTGCACCTAACAGTGGTGTTTGTCCATACTGACTCCCCCTGAGACACGGGAGTACAGTGGGGAGAACATAAGCTAGACCATCAGAAAACCTAAGCTTTAAGTCATCATGTACTAGGTGAACCACCCAGTTGGGAAAGATTCTTCTTATCTCTAAATCTCAGATTTGTCAAGCATAAAACCTATGTTCTTGGTTATCTGGGGCAATTGTCTATCCAATATATCACGTCTCAGGGCTGGTAACAACTTGGTTTGACCAAAGATGGAAGCAAGGTCCAAACAAAGCCCAAATCAGTGGGTAGGGCCCAGGCTGCCTACGTCAAACATCAAAGTCCGTCAGACTTACAATAACACCGCATGTTTGTACATTTGAGTTTACACATGACTTTAAAGAGATATGTAATACTCGTTTCCACGTGGAAAACTGTGGCTCTGGAATGTTCAAAAGGTCCACAAGATTACTCATCTGTTTATCAATCATTACTAGTTTTACTTTACCTTGCCACCTTACAACAGGCAAAAACCAATGTGACAGAGGGAGAAAGGCTGTCCTGGTATTTGGTCTAGGACAAAACAGGGCAAGTGCTAGGAATTAGATTTATTCCAGCATAAACTAAGCCACTTAATTTTGTTCTAAGTTTCGACTTGAACGTGTTGTGTCACGTTTATCTTGAGCAGTAGAAGACCACTACATTGATTTACTGTACCCCAGGGGACAGCTTTGGGCATCATAAATAAGGTCTATTTTTTTTCTTAATGTTACCCTCCAACCCCCTCTATGAAATGTTTGCCTGCCCTCCTCTTCTGTCATGTAACTGAGATTTTGTTTTCCTATCTGTCGACTAGCATTCTCATCAGCAATTCCATTCACTAGTCTCTAAGCATGATGGTAATTATTCAAAAAGATCTTTACAATTCCCTCCTTTGTTTTACTGCTGGAGGTACAGATGTCTGCCCCCACCCCCTCCCTGTTTGCTCCATAGTGCCAGATTCTAGACATTTCTACAGTAAGACTAAGCCGTAACATGTTGCAATGTATCACCGAGTTTAGATAATGGCAATCACGCTTTATTTTTCTTCAATAATCTATTATCCTTAATGTCATTGGTGATATTTACTATCGCTGAAAGACAGTAAGAATGATCACCTCTTGCCATGTGAGCAAATCAAAGCCACATCTTCCCTTTGTTTATTACCTGTAGTGACTCTATTTCTTCCCTTGCTGTGTGAATCATTTATATCTTTTTCCTTAGGTCTGGCGAGAAAACTCTGAATAAATCTCTATTAGGCTTTAGGTATTCAAAATTGTTTTAAAACATTTCCCTAAGCTTGTCCTGTGGAATTTTAGCAAGTTTTAGAAAAATCATAAGCATTTATCTTTACTGTAAGACATATCAGTCTTATTATGCAAAAGCTCATCATGATTCTTCCATCACTGTTGAGTATACAGTTTTTCCCCAATGTTTACTACTATGTTTTCCTTTTTCTTTCACAGAAGCATCATATGGGCCCAATAGTCCAAACAGTATTAAAACATATATATATATATATTATATACTTTTAGCAAGAAACAGGCTCTATTAAAATTAAAGTTGACTGAAAATAGTAATCAATTTTATTCAACTATTAAATATTTGATAGATACTTTCTAAACAATACTCTGTGTCTAATTATCTTTATTTTGAAATTCAGAAAAATTGAGTAAATTGTTAAAGTCAATTAAATTTGTGATGCTAAAATTTGAAGCCAGCTCAATCTGGCTCCCATTTCATAGGTTCTCACTATGTCTGAGATTTGTAGCTGCTTTCCAGAGATTTGGGAGGATCATTCCATAAGTTTTGGTCACAAGTCCATGGAGCACAAAAAAAATAAGCTCATAAGAACAAGGTATAGATAGGGGTGGCAAGGGAGAACAGCAGGGAAGTTATATTAGGAAAAGTTTCCTTACCAAATGAGAATCATGAGATCAGAGAGAGAGACTGAGAGAGGGAGAGAGATTCTGCTGACTTTTCAAATCTGTTACCTAAATTAGAGAATGTGTCACTTACTTTCCTTTGATTCAATTTTCCAGAGAATGTTAGTGTGAGTATAACTCTTGAGACCTTAGTATTGAGGGGAAAAATAGAAACCAGGGTTTCTAGCCCTGGTTCAGAGTATTCTGTAATTTGCCTATGCAAAAGAAAACTAATAGAAAATGGATATACAAATAAATATATCTATATTCATTAGCCAACTTATATTCACTCATATTAGCATTTTACTATACCTTTTAAATGATGATTTTAGCTTTTCACAATTTTTAAAATAATAGTTTAACATAAAATTATGATCTCTGTGGGAGATTTTTTGGAGTCCCTGGTAACTATTATGAATAATTATGTATATGGTTATCAGTGTCCCATAAGAAATCAGCAATACCATCTAAATATAACTAGAATGCAAACCCTCAGCCACCTTCATTATCCCACTTGCTAGATTAATCAACACTTTCCCCTAGCTCTGTAAATCAAACTAACTCATGTTCATAGACACTGTGGTGGGCACAATTCTGAGATGACCCTCAGATTCTGATCCCTTGGTGTACATGGCCTGTACAATCCCTTCCCCTTTTCTATGGGTAGGACTGTGACTATGATGGATTCCACTCCAGTGACTAGGTTGCAATATGGACAAAAGTAAAGTAATTTTGCAAATGGAATTGAGGTCTCAAATCACTGACTGTTAGTTAATCAAAATGGAATTTATCTGGGGTGGGCCTTACCTAATCAGGTGAGCCCTTGAAAGGAGCTGGACCTTCTTGAAGGGGGAGATTTAAAGCATGAGAGAGTCTCCTGCTGGCTTTGGAGAAGCAAAGAGCCATGGTTTGAACTGTGTATGGAGACAGCCAGGTGACAAGGGACAGTGTGTGGCCTCTGGTTGTTGAGAGCAATACCTGGCTGACAACTAGCAGAAAAACGGTGACCTCAGTCGTATAATCACAAGAAAATGAGTTCTGTCAACCTCAGTGAGCTTGGAATCAGAGCCCTCTCTTGTAGGTACTCCAAATGAGAATGTAGTTGGCTAATGTCTTGACTTCAACTCTGTGAAACCCTAAGCAGAGGACCAAGTTGACCTGTCCCAGATTCTTGACCCATGAAACCTGTGAGATAACAAGTATATGGTGTTCTAATCTGCTAAATTTGTGGTAATTTCTTACACAGCAATGGAAAACTACAGCTACCAAACACTAGTGACTGGACTACATGATAGCAAATTCACACTATCATTATCTCACCAATAGAACTGTATGAGTGAGAAGGGTCAGTTACAATTGTTTCTAAAGCCTTTCATCCTTTTCGTATTTTGTGTATAAATCAATGAAATATTGGAGCATAAGTTAGAGAAGAGTTGTTTCTATTAAAACTATATAGACAATTTGGAACAAAACCTTGATTTTAGGAAAAACAACTTAAGGTAAAATCTTAGGTAAAAACTTTGAGGTAAAATTTAGGTTAAAATAAAGTAATTTCTGTCAATTAGTTATAGGTAAGTCAGCTGTAAAGATTAGAATGGGAGAAAATACCCCAAATCTAAAAGAAATCTATAATAAGATTAGTTTCTGTATACCTTTAAGTCCCCTTTGCATTTTAAAGAGCTATAAGATAGACATAGATATTTAGATATATAAACATATAAAAGATATATATTTTTATGTATCCCCATTTCAATCAATTTTATTTAATTAGCTGTATGAGTATAAGGGATTTTCCATATTTACTGAAATACAAGTAAGACAGTTGTTTTGTATTTGAAACTGGAGTTTCAGGACAAAGATATGCTCAGCTTCTAAAACTGGATAATCCACTTCAGGATAGCCATACAGTAGTGAATTGTGTAGTACTTATTACTAATAATAAACTAAGAAGTTTTTTAAATGACATGCTGTTTTACATATTAGAATAGGTCACACATAAAATAACAATATATTTTTAAAAAATTCAGTATACTCTCTTTAGTAGGAAAGAAAGTTTTTCCTTGCATATAACCCAAATGTGTGTCTTAATTTCAACAAAAGGACTCTATTAAATATGGGGATTTTACAAGCAAAATATGTATTTCCCTATTTCTATCTATCTATCTATCTATCATCTATCATTTATCCATCTGTCTGTCCATCTATATAAAAAGATATGTATGATCACCACACTCAAAAGAAAAAGTTTGAACAATTCAATCCTACATAAAATTACACCAATACATATACATACAATTCCCTCATTATATTCAGATTCATTTGTGTATTTTGAATTTGAGAATTTCTTCAAATCCTGGCTACAACCATAAATGGAAGGACAAAAGAAAATTATAAGATGACAGTCAGTACTAATTCTTAGAACTTCATTGAGTACTTATAATGAGGGAAGCATTTTTACACACAATGGTTCTCAAAGTGTGGTCTGTAGACCAGCTTCACCTGATCACCTGGGAACTTATTAGAAATGCAAAATTTGGGAGCTCCACTTTAAACCTAATGAATCAGAAGCTCTGAGGGTAAGGCCTTGAAATCAGCTCCATAACAAGCTGTTTAGGTGATTCTGGGGCAACCTGAATCTTGAGAACAGCTGCATTAATAATTCTCAAAATTACTCTGTAGGTTCCTTATTATTATTAATTTAATAGATGGGGACATGAAGCAGTGGTATGTAGCTATAACTGTCAGGGTCCAATCAGAGAAACAGGAATCTCTCCATGTATTTCAAAAAGAGGGGATTTAATAAAGGAAATTGATTACATAAATAATGGGAGAAGAAGCTACCCCCAACTCCGGAGTGATGCAGAGAGATGGTACCTTTATCTGGATCTGGGGCTGCCTTGCAGAACAAAAATAGGTCTGCACCTATGGGTGCCCAGTGAGTGACTGGCTGTCCAAATGGAGCCTTGAGGCATAAAATCTACCAGAGTCCACAAGAAGCAGAGAAATATCAGGCTCTTTCCTCTCAATTTGTCCTCTAGTCGTCCACAGTTCCTCCCACTGGCTGCACTTGCCCAGAAATCAGAAAGTAGAGGAGCCTAGGAAATGTAGTTTCCTGCTATAGAAAAGCAGAATAAGAGCAGAGCAGGAAATAGATCTGAGGGCCAATAGGCAAATGGCTCACACAAACGGTTATTTAATTCAGTTTTCCAAAGTGAGTTAGTAGATGGCCGAGTTGAAACTTTAAGCAGGGAGCCTACTCACCAGATTCTGGCTCTCTACCACCCTAAGTGAAAGCAGAAACTACTACCAATTCAGCAACAATGGAAAATACTCCAGAAGAATTTGTGGAAAAACATGTTACACAGTTCAAATATTGAGATCCGGCTGGCATCGAGAAATACATAATTAATAGTTTTTACTAGATAAAGCCTGTATTTTAGATTTCCTTTATGTTTGGTCCAGTCATCTTGGTGTGTTTACAAAGAGGCAAGTAAGATAGAATTCCTGGGGTGGCCATAATTAACAGGAAAATGATCTGATCCTATGACAGTGGATGGTATGTGATGATAAATAGGGCATAATCACCAAGATCTATATTTCTTCCACTTTGGTTGATGCAATGTCTAGAGAAACATTTGTGGGTGTTAATTCTGATGAATGTGTGTTGCACTGTTAGCACACCTTTTAATTGTTAAACTAATTGGCCTTGCTCTTCCTGAATTACTTTGTAAGTGTGATTATCTGAGACCATGTTGAAACAGTTTGGGCCTGCAAGAGAACTGTTTTCTTGTACCGCTTAAAATAAACCTGGCTTGTTGAGCTATTGTTTTACCCATCCCTCTTGCTCTTTTTCAATTTAGAGAGAACTCTCAGAGGTAAACCACAGGAAGGCTCACACATGAAAATTCCCTGAGGTCAAAGCTAGTAGCTGTGCCAACTTGAAGACTCTAGGCATATGACAGCTCTTTGGTAGTTAGTTTTCACATTGCCTGCCAAATGGGAATTTGAGATAAGCAAGGCAAACATTGGGCTTCTTGCGGCTTTACTTGTGAAGGTGAAAAATGAAGATGCTTCTAATTAACAACAAATGGTTTGTAACAACAGTTTGAATTCCAAGTCCTGTGGTTGGTAAAGCATACATATGGAAGTATAGTTAGGCTCAGTTGCCAACATTTACAATCCATTTCCTTTCTGCAATATTGGAATCCATATGGGTATTAGGGAGATACAATTATTGTCAAAGCAACTTCCATATTTATAGGACAAGATAGTTAAGCTTGGGCACCTTTTTAAGATGTATTCAGGCTTAGTTTCAAAGCCCATAATCCACTTAGTTAAGGCAGAATATTAATAGGTGAATGCCTCGAGGTGATTTATTTTCTCTCTTAAAATACGATAAAATTTACATGTTAAAATATCTTAAAGCAACTCAAGAATAAAAATTTTAGGTGTTCAAGGGAAGCAAATTTTAACATTAAAATAAAATTTTGGGAACAGTTTGACCAAAGGGAAAGAAACAATCCAGAGAAATGGAGATTTGCCTTTACGTCTCTATTACAATAAACACAGCCCATGGATTTAAGTTAGCACGTAGCAACAGTAATTAAATTTATGAGTGTCCTTAGAGGTGAAGGTTTAAACTGTGAAATTCAGTTCTAAAAATTATTATAACTTTATATATATAAAGTATGGGATGAACAGTAGTAACATTTTTGAAAAAAGCAGTATAAACAGGCCTTAATTTTTTTAGGGTTTTTTGGTGATATATATTTTTAAAATTTGTACTGTTTCATTACCCACTATAATTTTCAATACAACATATTATTTTCAAAAAGGCAAGATATTTCACAATAGGTAGATATTACTGAAATAATCTATATGGTTCTGCATTCATATTAGTAAACATAACAAATGAACATACCTGTATTTATTTATCTTTGCTTTTCAAAAATTTCAGTCAGTAAGAATTTACAGTAGTCTCCATAATATGAATAAGCAAAAAAATACATTTAGTGGTTTGCACATGTTTTACAACTGAATTAAAATTTTTAAGTTTAAATTGTTATATTTGCAGAGATTTCTATTTTCTAATACTACTCAATTGCTAATAATTGAGAACAAAGGAAGACAACATAAACAATTATAACTTTATGGTTTTATTTGTTAAAATCTAATTTACTACTTTTGGTATACTACAATGAACATTAGCTATGTTATCCTCATCTCTGCAGTTAAATTTGGGGTAGAATATATAAAGACAAACTTTGATAACTATTACAATTTTATAATTGCTTCTTCTAGCGCATTGGAAATCATATTCTTTTGAGCCAGTTCAGAGTTTTGTGAATTCATTGCCATATTTAAAGTATATATTGAAATTTTGAATGGTAAACTCACAATTGATAATTAAGGGAAAAAAATGGTGTGACTATACCACAGTTAAGTTTCTCTGGGAAGTGTATTCTGAGTTAAATATTGATGTGCAGGAGGTTTATTAGGATATGTTCTTGGAGTCCCCACCTATGGAAGGAAAGGGAAGGAAGTAGGATTGGGCAGTAAGGAAGCTGGGCTGCAGTCTCAACAAAGGCCTCAGCTGACCCCATGCTGAGCTCTGAGATTAAGAGAGTTGGGGGAGGAACTGAGCCTTTATCTCCTCATATTGATTAGTCACTGGATATGGGCTGCCTAGGAAAGAGGGCGTCATCTTCTGCGAGGCAACTTTCTTTAGACAAGGCAATAACAAAATGCCTACCGTTGAGGGCTGTCTGCTCAAAGCACTACATACAACTCAGGAAAACCATCTATCAGTCTTGAAGGGGAATTTGCCTGATGTATCATGCTGTCCACCACAGGCTTCTGTAAACTTTCTGTAGAGAAATTAAGGAAACAATCCCATTTACCATCACACCAAAAAGTATAAAATAAGTAGGAATAAACCTACCTAAGGAAGCAAAAGACTTGTACTCCAAAAACTGTAAGATGCTGATGAAAGAAATTGAAGATGGCACAAACAGATGGAAAGGTATACCATGTTCTTGGATCAGAAGAATCAATACTGTTAAAATGATCATACTATCCAAGGCAATCTACAGGTTCAATGCAGTCCCTATCAAATTACCAATAGCATTTTTCACAGAACTAGAACAAATTTTTTTTTTTTTTAATTTGTGTGGAAACACAAAAGATCCTGAATAGCCAAAACAATCTTGGGAAAGAAGAACAGAGCTGGAGAAATCACTCCCTAACTTCAGACTATACTACAAAGTTGCAGTAATCAAAAGAGTATGGTACTGTCACAAAAACAGACATATAGATCAATGCATCAGGATAGAAATCCCAGAAATCAACCTATGTACTTTTGGTCAATTAATCTATGACAAAGGAGGCAAGAATATATAATAAAGAAAGTCTCTTCAACAAGTAGTGCTGGGAAAAATGGGCAGCTACATGTAAAAGAATGAAATTAGAGCATTTTCTCATACCATATACAAAAATAAACTCAAAATAGATTACAGACCTAAATATAAGACTGCATACTATAAAACTCTTAGAGGAAAACATAGGCAGAACATGTTTTTACATAAATCACAGCAATATTTTTTTGAATACATCTCCTAGAGTAATGAAAATAAAAACAAAAATAAACAAATGGGACCTAATTAGACTTAAAAGTTTTTGCACAGCAAAGGAAACCATAAACAAAACAAAAGACAGCTTACAGTCTTAGAGAAAATATTTGCAACCAATGTTTCCAACAAGAGACTAATTTCCATATTATACAAATAGCTCATACAGCTTAATATAAAAAATAAAAAAAAAACTTATCAAAAAATGGGCAGAAGGGCTTCCCTGGTGGCGCAGTGGTTGAGAGTCCGCCTGCCGATGCAGGGGACACGGGTTCGTGCCCCAGTCCGGGAAGATCCCACATGCCGCGGAGTGTCTGGGCCCATGAGCCATGGCCGCTGAGCCTGCGTGTCTGGAGCCTGTGCTCTGCAACAGGAGAGGCCACAACAGTGAGAGGTCCACGTACAACAAAAAAAAAAAAAAAAAAAAATGGGCAGAAGACCTAACCAGACATTTTTCCAAAGAAGACATGCAGATGACAAACAGGCACATGAAAAGATGCTCAATTTCACTAATTATTAGAGGTTCCTTATAAAACCAAAAATAGAGTTACTGTATGACCCTGCAATTGCATTCCTGGGCATATATCCAGAGAAAACTTTAATTTGAAAAGAAACATGCACCCAGTATTCATAAAAGCATTATTTAGTATAATAGCCAAGACATGGAAGCAACCCAAATGTACATTGACAGATGAATGGATAAAGAAGGTGTGGCACATGTATACAATGGAATATTACTCAGCCACAAAAAAGAATCAAATAATACCATTTGCAGCAACATGGACGGACCTAGAGATTATCATACTAAGCGAAGTGAATCAGACAGAGAAAGACAAATGTAATAATGATATCACTTATATGTGGAATCTAAAAAAATGATACGTATGAACTTATTTACAAAACAGAAATATACTCACAGACATAGAAAACAAACTTATGGTTATCAAAGAGGGTAGCAGGAGGTCAGGGGGGAAAGATAATTTAGGAGATTGGGATTAACATATACATACTACTATATGTAAAGTAGATAAACAGCAAGGACCTACTGTACAGCACAGGGAAATATACTCAACACCTTGTAATAACCTATAACGGAAAAGAATCTGAAAAAGAATATATATATATATATATATATATATATATAAAACTGAATCACTTTGCTGTACACTTGAATCTAATATAACACTGTAAATTAGCTATACTTCAATAAAAAAAGCTTTCTGTAGGATTCATAAACAAAATGTAAAAGTATTGAAAGTCAACCTACAATTTTTTCACTACTTTCTTCATTCACCAAAAATTTATTGCTATATTTTCCATTCCTTAACTCAATACTTGGCACAGTAAGAACTCAATAAATATTTATTGAACGAATGTATGAATACGTAACGGTCACTTTGAAGGAGAGGAAGCACTTGTGCTGAGACTTGCTCAAAGAGGTATTAAGTGCTGTTTTCATTGCAACTAAAGTTTGTTTAAGAATTTATCTCAACCAATTTGCTTATTTCTACTCCTGTCTCCTCATTTGACTGTGTACTTTAAGAAGGAAATAACTGTCTTTTCATGTTCATAATCACAGAATTTAGCAGTTTCTTGCTTACAGAAAACATGGAATAATATTTTTTGTATCAATGGAAGGTTTAGGATGGTCCATGAATGTTGTGGCAAGTGATGTGAATTTTCTGTTAAAGACAGTGAAGGGATTGCCATTTAAAAAATAAATAACATGAAGAGTTTGAAGTTTGAGGAAATAGTATGGAAGACGGATTGGAAGACTGAATTACACTGAGCACGACTGGTAGGTTATTGCAAGAATTCAGACAGGAATGGGAAGTCTGAGATAAAGCAGGAGAAGTGAGGGTGGTGTGGGGTGGTCTTTGTCATTTCTTGGCAAAAGACTGGATATGTGTGTGAAGGAGGAGGATGTGGAACTAAAAATGGAGAGTGAATTATTAGTATGTGGTAGAATTAAACATCTTCATAAGAAAGGGGGAAACAGCACTTGATTAAAAAAATTTGGTGTTCATTACTTGGAACTGAAATTGTTGTAACTTCTTGCCCCACTCTGCTCATCCACCAGTTCTTCTCCAACCATAATTTGATAGGACACTTCCGGTCAAGCATTCTATTAGGCCAGAGTTTAAGAGCATTTTCAGTAAGGTTTAATGATCTAGCATTTTTGTTACGTTTTGACAAGAAGTAATTAACATTTATTTAATTATTGTTTTCTAAAATTTTAAAATACAAGAGTCACCACATTAGTGCCTCTGCTTTATAAGGCAGGTTGTTTCAGAGAATGATGTGATCAGCTTCCTACACAAACAAAATTAGGTTATTTTGCTGTTCTCCTACCCTCCCTGCCACCCTTCTTTCATTCTCTTTTTCTTCTAACCCTTCTTTCCTTCTGTTCCTACTTTTCTACTCCTTTCACCAAACAAGGAATTTGGGATTTGATATTCTTCTTTCCCTTCTCATTTGATATACAAATAGCATCATATTTTAGAGTAGATGAAGAAATGATGGTCTAGCAAGCAATGCTTGACAATGTATATTCACTTAGACATAATATGAGAAAACAGTGTATGATAACCAATACTAATAATGAGGAGGAGGAGGAGAAATCAAAATTTAACTTTCCATTTAAATCAAGCCTATATTTGTGTTATCCTAATTATTTGGTGCATTGCTATATATACCAATTTTTGGTGTACTAAGTTTTAGACTTTATTTCTACTAGTAAATGTAAATATACTCATGGAAAATGGGTTTAGGGTAAATTCAGTGTTCACTGCTTTTGGCCCACTAATTCCTATATGAAAATACGGTTGTAAATAAAATATCTCACATTATATTAATTTGTATGTAACAAATGTATGTAAGTATGATGTTTCTGTGGTAGAAATCATTGAGTTAAAAATGACCCCTCTCAAATATTCATGAACTATTAAGCTGGGACTGAAATTTTGGCTCACAGGACATTCCAGATGTGATGAAGTAGTCATGTAGTGGAGTAAAAAATAAATAAATAAAAAAATACAAAGTGGTATGTCAGGCTGGTTTGCTTGTTTGCTTAACCATCAAATTTTGAATACCCTTGAGTTAAAATTATTTCACATGTCCTAGAAAATAAGACTTTAAATTCCCTCACTGTGTGTGTGTGTGTGTGTGTGTGTGTGTGTGATACCAAGGGTATGCAACAGCTCAGTGGTCTCAGTTACAGGCACTGAATAACACTGGGGTAGCCAAGAGGAGATAGCAAATGGACACCGAATTGAAATTACATGTTATCTGGATCTGAAATACAGTTTCACACTCACTGCTATAAATGCTAAAAATATGTTCTTTTTTTAAACTAAGCGACTTTCTAGTTTGTTTCTTCACCCATGGCTATATGGCTATACTTGAGCAAGGTATGACAAGTTTTAGGCCTTCTTATTTTTATTTTGTTTATTTTAAGCAAGATATTTTCTGAAGTAACAGTTTGTAGAAAACAAAATGTTATTTGCATGTACTTCTCATCTCTTTAAAGTCAAGTTATCAGAAGGCATTTCATGAAAGGGAAAGTTATACCATATTCAATCTGTCCATTTTCATATATGTCTTCTTTCTGATTTAGGATCAAAGAATCAGAAGCATAAGAATTCACATCACTGCAATCAATCATCTCTACCCACTTTAATTTAATAAGTGAAAGAATTCTAAAACTTACCTATATTTGGTGTTTTAAATATAAATTTGATACATCCTGCCTAGCATTTAATTTTAAATATTGTTCAAATTACAAAAGTTAATATGAAAAATACATATGAAAATTTAAACTATTATTCAAATGTTCTTATAACAGTCATCTATAAATGGCTTGGCACACCTTTTTACTTTTATTATTACAGAAATGTTTTAGTAATAGTTTTCTAAAATAACATTTTAGCCAATAAGTGTAATGTTCAATATACTTATTGAATATTTTTATTAAACTAAACTTTTTGTAAATTCAGACATCGACAATCCTGATATCCATCTCTAAGAGTATTTAAAGGCAGGATAGTAATTTATATGTACATATACCATGAACATTTCAATATTTGTTTTTTTTAAAAATTTTATTGAAGTATAGTTGATTTACAATGTTGTGTTAATTGCTGCTGTACTGCAAAGTGATTCAGTTATACACATGTATATACTTTTTCATATTCTTTTCCATTATGGTTTATCACAGGATATTAAATATAGTTCCCTGTGTTATAGAGTAGGACCTTCTTGTTTATCCATCCTATATATAATAGTTTGCACCTACTAATCCCAAACTCCCAATCCTTCCCTCCCCCACCCCCTTGGCAACTACAAATCTGTTCTCTATGTCTGTGACTCTGTTTCTGTTTTGTAGATATGTTCATTTGTGTAGTATTTTAGATTCCACATATAAGTGATATCATATGGTATTTGTCTTTTTCGTTCTGATTTACATCACTTGGTATGATAATCTCTAGGTCCATCCATGTTACTGCAAATGGCATTATTTCATTCTTTTTTATGGCTGAGTAATATTCCATAGTGTGTATATACCACATCTTCTTTACCATTTCAACTGTTGATGGACATTTAGGTTGTTTCCATGTCTTAGCTATTGTATATAGTGCTGTTATGAACATAGGGGTGCATGTATCTTTTTGATTTGTAGTTTTGTCTGGATATATGCCCAGGAGAGGGATTGCTGGATCATATGGCAACTCTATTTAGTCCTTTGAGGAATCTCCATACTGTTTTCCATAGTGACTATACCAATTTACAATCCTGTCAACAGTGTGGTAGAGTTCCTTTTTCTCCAGACCCCCTTCAGCATTTGTTATTTGTAGACATTTTAATAATGGCCATTCTGACTGGTGTGAGGTGGTACCTCACTGTAGTTTTGACTTGCATTTCTCTAATAATTAACGATGATAAACATATTTTCATGTGCCTATTGGCCATCTATATGTCTTCTTTGGAGAAATATGTATTTAGGTCTTCTGTTGTATGAGCTATTTGTATATTTTGGACATTAATCCCTTGTTGATCGCATCGTTTGCAAATATCTTCTCCCAGATCATAGGTTGTCTTTTTGTTTTGTTTTTGGCTTCCTTTGTTGTGTAAAACTTATAAGTTTGAGTAGGCCCCATTTATTTTTGCTTTTATTTCTATTGCCATGGGAGACTGACCTAAGAAAACATTGCTACGATTTATGTCAGAGAATGTTTTGCCTATGTTTTCTTCTAGGAGTTTTATGGCGTTGTGACTTATATTTCAGTCTTTAAGCCATTTTGAGTTTATTTTTGTGTATGGTGTGAACGTGTACTCTTACTTCATTGATTTGGGTGAATATTTGTTTCTTTGTTCAAGTTGCTCCACTTATTCTTCTAACAGTTCATATTTACTTCCGATTTAAAATCTACTCTGTTCTCGCTGCTCCACTTTTCCATCCAAAGACTACCAATAATTTAAAAGTCAGCTCAAGTGCCACCTGAGCTTCCTTCCCCATTGTTTCAGGTTACATTTTATTTCCCATATCTAATTTTCAATGCAGTTAGTATACATAACTTATTTTGGCGCTTAAAATTTATTACCTTAAGGTGCAATGATAATAATAATAGCTATAGCATACTCAGGTGCCACTATAGGTCACGAATTGAACTAGTTGCTCTCAAAAATGAATTCTAACAGCCCTGCAAAGTAAGAATTATTGTTCTCTGTTTTACAGATGAGAAAACTAAGTTTCAGAGAGTTAAGTGATTTTCCAAAACTCACGTAATTAGTGAGAGTTAGAGCTGGTACTCATCACTGGCTCCAAAACCCATGTTCTTTCTATTAAAAGCTTAAAAAATCATGCATTTATCAACTTAAATAGGCTGTAAGATACAGAAGTCCAGAAATCAGGTTTTAATTTAAAAAGTCTTTTAACTTCCTGGTACACAGCTATATTTACTTTAAGCCTAGAAATAGTTGACTTTAAATGAACACAGTTAATTCTATCATTTTGCACAATTCAATTCATTATTAGTAGAAAAGTACTCAGAATGAAGTAGACATAGTTTTATGGTTTCCCTTCATTAGCCCAATGATAACAATTTGGTGGTAGATTTTAAGATTCATGTTTCAAATTTTCCTTTGTGCTTTCAAGTGCTTTTTGATGTATAATGAATTCTTAATTATCTGCACCCATGGGGAAAAGTTCAGGTGAAAATAGTCGTGGACACATATAAAATAATTTATACTTATACTCTATTTTAATGGTATACATATGAATAAATACATTTAATATTCTGGTGATTTGCACTAGAACATAAGGCTGAATAAAACAACAAAATTAAAATGATAGGAAGCCTTCTTAGTTTTCTGTTTTTGATCTCAGGCTATGATGAAAATTAAAGATTCTCTTTGTTATATGCCTGCAGCACCAGTGTGGAGGTTCCATTTCAGTTCTTCTTGTAGCAGAGAATGGTTACATGTTTGGGAAAGACTTGCCCCCCAATATCTGTGTCTATCTCTTCTTCCTTGGCACTTTGCTCAATTACACTTCATGCAGGTGAGGCCAAATGCCTACTTTTGGCCACTTCCAGTTCTGGTCTTTAAAACCTCCTACAAATTCTCACACTCTCTTTTCCTTGTCTTTAGGACTTAATGAATGGCCGATACACTAGATAGAAAAGAATAGACCCCTGAATGACTGTGTGAAGCAGAACACTTCCCAGCCCTCCAACCTGCATTCACTGTCCACTAAGAAGTGAGCAACTAAAAGCTCAAAAACAAAACCCTTGTTATTAAGGGTTAGTTAGTCTTATTATTAAGACTAATAACTATTAAGACTAATAACCCTTGTTATTAAGTCTTAGGTTAATGAAACTTAAGGGATATTTGTTATTATAGTTAGTATACCTTGACTAATGAAAACTGAATGCAAAGTCACAGTAAACTGCATCTATGGATTAACAACAAATGTGTAAATAACATATTTTAGATACTAATTTTCAGTGAACAAAACATGATATTTATTACAAGTAGGTCAATGTTTACTGTCTGGAAATAATTACTATAGATTTTACTAGCTAAGGGAAACTAAATAAAAAATTGATTTTACTTAATCCAAAAAGGAATTGGACTAAGTAGGTACTAATGTAAGTACTGTCCAGTTTATCATTTCCATTTATCTATTTAAGAAATATTTCTTGAGAATCTACTATGTGCTACACACAGTTCTAAAGTACAGAGGGATGTCAGTGAGCCACATGGGTGACCATCCTTATCCTCATGTAGTTTACCTTTTAGTGGAGAGAGACAGGCCATAAACAACATAAAAAACAGTCAGTTCCTATTATAAGTGATTAAGTGCTATAGGGAAAAATGGATCCTTCTATAGGATTAAGAGCGTGGGGTGTGGCGGGGTGGAGGGGATGCACTTTTAATGGAGGTGGTTGGGGCAGCTACAGTGAGAAGAAAACATTTTGAGTAAGACTTCAAGGAACTAAGGGAGTGAGCACAGAACATTTAAGGAAACAATCAGAGCAAAGAACCTAAGGGGGGAACATGTCTATTTGTTCAAGGCAAGCAAGAGAGTGTTACTTTTTAGATGATAAAGTTAGGGAGTGCTTTAGTTTGCTAGGGCTGCCATAACAAAATGCCACAGACTGGGTGGCTTTAAAAGCACACATTTATTTTCTCATATTTTGGACTCCAGGAGTCCAAAATCAAGGTGTGGGCTGGTTTAGATTCTTCTGAGAACTCTCTCCTTGGCTTGCACATGGCCCCCTTCTCACTGTGCCCTCCTGTGGTCATCTCTCAGTCTGAACTGTCTGTGTCCTAATCTCCTCTTCTTACAAGGATACCAGTCATATTGGATTAGGGCCCACCCTAAGAACTCCATTTTAAGTTAATTACCTCTTTAAAGGTCCTATCTCCAAATGCAGTCACATTCTGAAGATATAGGAGTTAAGGCTTCAACATATGAATTTGAGGGGGACACAGTTCAGACCACAACAGAGAAGTATTGTGTCCTGGCTCATGTAGGTCTCTAAAAAATTGGGCTTTTACTCACTGGAGTAAAATGAAGAGACATTGGAGGCTTTGAGCAGAGGAGTGACATAACCTGATTTTTGTCTTAACTCTCGCATGTGTTCAGGGCAGGGATAGAGAGAGGGACATGACTTAGGAAGCTATTGATGTAGTCTGAGCAAGAGATTAGGCAGTTTTGACTCACCTATAAACTGCTCAGTATTGGTATATCTGAGCTAGGTACTAGGAAATAATTTTTCAAATTAAAAATCTTAATATTTGGCAAAAAAACAGAAAATGTATTTATTTTACAAATGGGGAAACTGAGGCCTAGATTAAAATAGTTTTCTAAGTTTTCACAACTTCTTAATGGTAAAGTGACTCTTAGGTCAGTGATCTTTTCATTATCCTTCACATCAGTCTCAAATTCAAACATTTTGCAGAAAATTTTATGTTCAAGAATATTTGTCTCTTCTCCCAGATTCATGCGTGACTCATTCATTCCCTTCAGGCACCTTTAGAGAAAAATTATCTGACCACTCCACATAAAACAGTAAACAATTCCCTCATCCCTGCCTGTCCTCATCCCCTTAACCTGCTATATTTTTCTCTGTACTGCTGAGATCATACATAATTTTAATTTTATTTCCTTGTTTATTGTCTGAATATCTCCTCTAGAATATAAGCTCTACAAAGTCAAGGACATTTTTAGTGATATATATGTGTGTATGTATATATATATAAAACAGTATATATATGTATATATATATGTAAACATGCAATATACACATTTATACCTACATACATACACATTTTGTATATTATATATTTAGTTATATATATATATTTATATATATGTATGTGTATATGTAAATATGTATATATATATATATACTATGTATATAAAATAATAACCAACATAAATATTTTATTTCGGTAGTACCCTCCAAGTTTAATTGTTCTCTTATTGAAGATGTAGATTTTTAGAGATAAAGTGCAGTATACTTGAGTTTTGGAATAGTGTTTTAAATTTCAAGTAATGTTTTGAGTGAAATTTTTAACACAATTATTTGACCAGCAGCTCTTTCTCTTCTTTTAGAAACAGACTCTTCTCATCCTTTTCTCCTTCCTACCCCAACTCCTCTGGGGAACTGCTATCACTCCCACCCTCCAGTCTAACCATTTGGTTCAAGGGGATCAGCCATATTCATACACTTTCCTCATCCCCTAGCTTCTTGCTTAAGAGATGACAGATCCAAGTTGGACTAGTCAGAGTCTTTCCAGTTTTTTAAAACTGAATATGAGAATTATTTCTTTTCCTATGATGAAAATAAAGGACACTACTTGGAAGAAGTTGGTTTGCGTTAAGAAAAATGAGGCAGACGCTTAGAGATTCTGATATGAGAGTATCCTGGTGAGATTCAACTCCATGACTCCAGTTGTATCCATATCCATGTCTTTTCTGCAGTTTGGTTGTTCTAACTGTCCTTGTATTCTGGAGCTAATAAAGTTTCCTCTTGCACTTTAGTTTGCTTTAGGTTTTTATTATTAGCAAATACATGATTTCAGATTAATACACTATGGTAAATATCTATCAAAGTCCTAAGGAAGTTGTTATAATTCCTTGTTAATACAATTTGTAACATTCCTCATCATATCTAATAAGGAGATGTGGAAATACACATGAAAAAAATCATCCAGTTTTACTTTTTTTTTCTTACTCTTAACACTTCTAGAAAGGATGTTGCTAATATCTTCTTCAAAGGACAGGAAAACAAATTATCCTTTTGGCATGAACCATCACACCTGTGTGCTCCTGGTAAGGATCAGGTGCTTGTCACCTTGGCTTACAACACATATTTGAACGAGAGTCCTAAAGAAGGGCTCAATTGGTAGAGATAGAACCTTTTTATGAATCTGACCTTTAAACTAGCATAGTGGGCAATAACCATTAACAGATCAAATATGAGAAATGTTAGGTGTGGAATAAGCCCTGACAGGAAATATTTCATCAGCCTAAGCCCTTGAACAATCACAGACAGACCTTGGAGGCCATTCTGTAGGCACCCTTCTCCTTACACTCTGTGATAAGGATGATGGGTTGCTTCTTTTACCACCGCCCTCCTTAGCTCAATGTTCAGCCAAAAGGAGATCAAATTGACTCGTGTACCATAATTCTGAGAAAATTACCATTGCGAGGTGACCCAGTTTCTTCATTATTGCTGTAGAGAAGGAGTCCTGATAGAGAAATAAACTTAATATCTTTAAGTACTCAGTCCTATATTTTTCTAGGCTATGTGTAGTGTTGTAATGGCATTGCATATTCTTTTAGCCAGAGGCATCTTCAGCCAGGTTCCCCAAACCTATTTTTCCACTTGTTAAGTACATCTCATAGCTTCAGGTTTAAGGTCACTGTAGAGCTGGCAACTGGAAGGCAGATAAAAATAGTTATTGGTGTGGTATGCACAGTTACTATTTTAATACTTTTCACTGACCACATTTTGACTTACAGCTCTGTTGCTTTCTTTTGATACAGCTGCCAATTAACCAGTCTGGTTATGAAAGAATAGTGGTATGCCTACTAATATAATTTAACAAATGACACACTATATATGCAAAGACCCTTACTATTGGCAAAGTAGTTCCTCCAAATGTGTTTATTTCCTGACTCGTGACTGTAGCAGCTATAGATCTGGTTGTTGCTGAAATTAGAGATCCCATTATTGACACGTTCGGAAATGCCTTTAATATGGACCTTGTTTCTGAATTGTGGGAGGAAAATCATTGGATATTGCTCTGTCTGGGGCAATGATCCCTGAGCTCTTTTAGTGAACAATCCATCAGCATCCATGGTTCGGAGAGAAACATAAATCGTGTGCATCATCTAGCACCCAATAAACGCTAACAAGTAATGACAAGAAACGTTGAAGTGCAGGTTTGTAACTACAGGGAAATAAGACTGGGTACTAAAAGTGAAGAAAACATTTGAGTTTTCTTCATAACAACTACTTCTGTCTTCTTGAGAAGTTTTATTTCCTTTGCACTCTTGTACTTTCATCCTGATGACATGGCTATTATTTTATAGCAGTTTCAAGCAGTTAATTAATGAACTGCACACAAGTGACATGACACCACCTTGCCCAATTATCTCTAGCATCTATTTTTACAGTACAAAGCACTGCCGCTTTGTGAATTGTCTCCATTCATAAATTGGCTCAGGAGGCAGTTACTTTAATAGCCAAAACAATGCAACAGTAGTGCCCCACTGGTGACATAGAGTAATTGTAAATCACCATGTGAGATCTCATAAAGCTCACCATAAAAGCCTGGTGATATCATGTAATAAAAGAGCTCTTTTCTACTTAGTTAAGCAGCTATTGCTCAATTTACCATGTAATCTCATGGGCCCAAGGCTCATTAGCTCATCTCATCTAGGACGGGGTGTGGCATGAGGGTATGATGACCACCTAGAACCAATGAATCACCAAGGATTTCTTTTTTTTCTTTTTTAAATTTCCTTGGTGTGCTTTATTAAAAAAAAAAAAAAGGAAAGAAAAAATATGTTGCCAGGTTGTTTTATTTCAAATTCGTTCAATCAGCTTTATCTTCACAGTTTTTTCTCTCTAATCCACCCTCTTCATTCTGGTCACCAGTATTCTTGGACTTCTAACACACTCACACCCACCATCTGTCTGTTAAATTTGAATGTCCACGTGACTACTTTGGTTTTCTTTGAGTTTGTCACAGTGGTCTCTGTTTAATTAAAACTCATCTTAAGTGTAAAATACTACCAATCTTGTGCCCAGAAGCAAAAATGTTAGTTTTGAGAAAACCACGGTAAATTTTACAATTTATTTTTTGCATAAGCAAAACTCACCATGGTGACAATATACTTTCCTGACATAAATAATGCAAAAATACAGGTATGCTCTGTCATTGATATATTTAATAGAATAGGTTAGAGTGTTCTTAAGGATGCTCATTCTGTAATTAGTAGTAGTAAGATTCCCAAATTTTGTCACCAAAATGTATACAACCAGTAGTATTTAGTACAGTCTTTGTCATTTTTAACACAATTTTCAACTACATTTATATTTCTCCAGTAAAGTCATTTGTATAGGACTAAAATATTTCATATAAATCAGTAAGATTATTCTTTATGAAGCAAAATTGTTTACAAAATAGGAAGTCTGGGATAAAATTTCATGCTATCTACCAGACTACTGATAAAAAAAAAAATGCTACACATGTCCTATTGAGTTCAAAATGTGTATGTTCTCTGTTATTTACTCTTTTCTTATCATTTGTGAATATTTCTGCCTATTCTCCAGTAAGATCCTTTGAAGTTCTTTATTTACTTTTTTGAACTCTACCTATCTACCATACTCTACTACAGTTTTTTAAAATTTTGTTTATAATAGTTATTTGATGGATACTTATTAAGTAAGAGTCTTTTTCAAGCAAAAGTACCAAAATTTGCTTTTCTAAATACTATTTGCATTTACAAGCAGTCACTTTAGGAAACCATATATTCCAAAAATATTGCTGTGAATTTTTGAAACTCCTCTCTTGAACTTATCTTTAGAACAATTTTTAGGACACGTAGGAAAGCCATGCCTCACTTTTATTTTAATTTTAAATCAAAACAAATATTAACACTTAAATCCTTCAGATATTCATTAACTCCCAAGGGATTCTGGCTAATTCTAAAATCTAATCTATGGGCAAAAAACATCTGAAGATATATATGTAATGAGCCAAGGATTCTGATGGTCAATAAAAAATGGCATTAAAATGACAACCACATTGGAATAAACTGATGGCTTTGTAAGATAAGATCTTTGAGGGATATAACAATTCTCTATTTCACTTCTAATACTTTAGTTAAAATTACTCAGAACCATTACTTTATGGCAACATCTTTAATAACGATTCCACCATGAATCACTGTTATATTTAAATTACTTGATTAAAGGAAACAAGTAAATGTGATACTACATTTGTATACGTTATATGCAAAATACCAAATACACCAAATATTAAAAAATATTCACACTTAAAATGTTATGGAATGTGTTTTATTTTCTGATATGACTTTAGGAACAAAAAGGCAAAATATGCACTACATGCTACATAATTTAACAAATAATTCTGAATCGATTGTATTGCGCAAAAATATGATATTTTCTTACATACTAAATATGAGGTACCAAAAGTTTGTTCTTATGGTATAAGTTATTTAATTATAACATAAGTGGATATAGATGTGTGTATTTTAACTTGGTTGACCTTTAGTATCTAAAGTTTTACATTAGATATACTAGAATGAACTGCTGGTGTTTTATGTGTTTCCCAGGAAATTTTTGGTGGCAGCAGATTCTAGCTTAAATTGCAATAATTTGCTGATTTATTATGCCAAAGCCACATCTAGTATTAATCTACTTGGCCAATACAAATGTCAGTAAAGATAAACACCTAATTTGATTAAACAAATTGACAACTGACTATTTATTGAAGGAGGATAGATTGAAGAAATAGGATCCATAAACACAGACATCATATTCTGAATCTGATATAGATAAAATTCTGTGCCATGGTGCATTTTTATATTGCTCTTGGAAAAAAATATTACAATGATTTGGCCATGGAATGTTGAGTGGAAGTCTTATAACTATCAAGGATGGTGCAAATTATCTGTGATTTACACACTACTTGAGGTAGGAGTAATATATTTGCTACTATCAGTCATACAAACAAAAGTGGGGTCACAAAGTAGGTCCTTATATCAGAATATCCATGTGAGTATATAGTTGTCAGAGTCTGAGACATTATTGGAGGTTTCAGCATATAGTGGGTGATGAGCCCAGGCAGATTACAATTTTTAACACATGTAGTAGAGATCTCCCATTTGCAGCAACATGGATGGACCTAGAGATTATCACACTAAGTGAAGTAAGTCAGACAGAGAGAGACAAATATCATATGATATCACTTATATGTGGAATCTTAAAAAATGGTACAAATGAACTTATTTACAAAACAGAAATAGACTCACAGACATAGAAAACAAACTTATAGTTACCAAAGAGGAAAAGGCAGGAGGGATAAACTAGGAATTTGGGATTAACAGATACACACTACTATATATAAAATAGATAAACAACAAAGATCTACTGTATAGCACAGGGAACTATATGTAATATCTTATAATAACCTATAATGGAAAAAATCTGAAAAAGAATACATATATATACATTTTTTATATATGTACACACAATATATATATATTACTGAATCACTTTGCTGTACACCTCAAACTAACACAACATTGTAAATCAACTACTTCAGTTAAAAAAAAAAAGACATCTCCACTAAGAATGCAGGATGAGAATACAGTAGAGGGAGCAAACTCACACGTATACAGCCCTGCTAGGTGGTTTATGTGCCTATCCTGTTGACTCCTCTCAATAGCCCTCCGATTAGATTCATTCAACAGATATTTTCAAGAGGTTACTTTATGCCAGGCAATGTTCTAGTTCTTGGGGATTTAATAAGAACTTAAGCAGTCATTGTTCTCATGAGTTTATGTAAGGGTTTCTCAACCTTGACACTATTGACATTTTGGGTCCAATAATTCTTTGTTACAGGAGCTATCTTATGCATTTCTAGGTTGTTGAACAGCATCCTTGACCTCTACCCACTAGATGAAAGTAACGCGCCTGCAAGTTGGGACAACCAAAAAATGTCTTCGGATATTGCCAAATGTCTCCTAGGAGACCAAATTGCCCCCAAATTGAGAACCACTGATTTACATAATAGTGGAAGGAAGACAAGCAGTGAATCATTCAACAAATAAGGAATGCACTTTCAAATAGTAAGAAACACAATAATGGGACAGAGAGTCACTGAGGATAGTGGTGGAGAGGATAAGAGGATTTGTACAGAATTTGCAACTTACTGGAAATGTCTCTCAAAGTGGGAAGTCTTAAGAAAATACTGAATGGTGTAAATATCTAAGAAAGGAAGTTAGAGCAGAGGAACAGCAAATGCAAAGCCCATGGATATGCAAAACATTGGCCTAGAGAGGTTTCTTCATTTGCCCAAGGTCATGTAAAACCAGGACATAAGGCAGATATGTCTGTCTCCTGATCCTGTGTTCTTTGCATGACCTTCTATCACCTCACTTTAAATCAAGACAACTGCAATTCAAATATCCTAGAGTAGAAATGTGGTGAGTTCTTCAGGTGGAGGAATGATCTGAATGCATAGCCAAAACACACTAGTGGCTGCATATGGTTAGAGGGTCTGGGAAGGTGAAAACGTTGTTGATATTAACAGAGGAATACAGTCAGAAAACAAACTTTTTGCAATAATAATAAGAACATTAATATGCAAAATATTAATATGATTATCTATGTCCCTCCTGCCCCTTCCTTCCTTCTTCACAATGTAAGCTATCAGAGACATAGTTTTTCCAAAGAATAAGTTTTACAAGAAACCACATTGGGTGGCATACCAATGCAAAATTAGAAGGAAAGTCTTTTTTTTTTTCAGAAGATGTTGGGGATAGGAGTTTATTCATTAATTAATTTATTTTTGCTGTATTGGGTCTTCGTTTCTGTGTGAGGGCTTTCGGCTTTCTCTAGTTGTGGCAAGCGGGGGCCATTCTTCATCGCGGTGCGTGGACCTCTCACTATCGCGGCCTCTCGCTGCAGAGCACAAGCTCCAGACGCGCAGGCTCAGTAGCTGTGGCTCACGGGCCTAGTTGCTCCGCGGCATGTGGGATCCTCCCAGACCAGGGCTCGAACCCATGTCCCCTGCATTATCGGGCAGATTCTCAACCACTGAGCCACCAGGGAAGTCCAGAAAGTCTTTTGATCTGATAATAATTCATCCTAAAATATAGTGTATCTCTGATACCATGAATTATAATATATGTTGCCAAAGAGATATTGCCTTTTATATTAGGTAATACTTGTTATGGATTTATGGTTTGTACATAATATTAAGTGGCCCAGACAGAGATTTCACTGAACTCTTTTTTTTTTTTTTTTTTTTTAAACATCTTTATTGGGGTATAATTGCTTTACAATGGTGTGTTAGTTTCTGCTTTATAACAAAGTGAATCAGTTATACATATACATATGTTCCCATATGTCTTCCCTCTTGCGTCTCCCTCCCTCCCACTCTCCCTATCCCACCCCTCCAGGCTGTCACAAAGCACCGAGCTAATATCCCTGTGCCTTGCGGCTGCTTCCCCCTAGCTATCTACCTTACTACGTTTGTTAGTGTGTATATGTCCATGACTCTCTCTCGCCCTGTCAAAGCTCACCCTTCCCCCTCCCCATATCCTCAAGTCCGTTCTCCAGTAGGTCTGCGTCTTTATTCCTGTCTTACCCCTAGGTTCTTCATGACATTTTTTTTCCCCTTAAATTCCATATATATGTGTTAGCATACGGTATTTGTCTTTTTCTTTCTGACTTACTTCACTCTGTATGACAGACTCTAGGTCTATCCATCTCATTACAAATAGCTCAATTTCATTTCTTTTTAAGGCTGAGTAATATTCCATTGTATATATGTGCCACATCTTCTTTATCCATTCATCCGATGATGGGCGCTTAGGTTGTTTCCATCTCCGGGCTATTGTAAATAGAGCTGCAATGAACATTTTGGTACATGACTCTTTTTGAATTTTGGTTTTCTCAGGGTATATGCCCAGTAGCGGGATTGCTGGGTCATATGGTAATTCTATTTGTAGTTTTTTAAGGAACCTCCATACTGTTCTCCATAGTGGCTGAACCAATTCACATTCCCACCAGCAGTGCAAGAGTGTTCCCTTTTCTCCACACCCTCTCCAGCATTTATTGTTTCTAGATTTTTTGATGATGGCCATTCTGACTGGTGTGAGATGATATCTCATTGTAGTTTTGATTTGCATTTCTCTAATGGTTAATGATGTTGAGCATTCTTTCATGTGTTTGTTGGCATTCTGTATATCTTCTTTGGAGAAATGTCTATTTAGGTCTTCTGCCCATTTTTGGATTGGGTTGTTTGTTTTTTTGTTATTGAGCTGCATGAGCTACTTGTAAATTTTGGAGATTAATCCTTTGTCATTTGCTTCATTTGCAAATATTTTCTCCCATTTTGAGGGTTGTCTTTTGGTCTTGATTATGGTTTCCTTTGCTGTGCAAAAGCTTTGAAGTTTCATTAGGTCCCATTTGTTTATTTTTGTTTTTATTTCCATTACTCTAGGAGGTGGGTCAGAAAGGATCTTGCTGTGATTTATGTCATAGAGTGTTCTGCCTATGTTTTCCTCTAAGAGTTTGATAGTTTCTGGCCTTACATTTAGGTCTCTAATCCATTTTGAGCTTATTTTTGTGTATGGTGTTAGGGAGTGATCTAATCTCATACTTTTACATGTACCTGTCCAGTTTTCCCAGCACCATTTATTGAAGAGGCTGTCCTTTCTCCACTGTACATTCCTGCCACCTTTATCAAAGATAAGGTGTCCATATGTGCGTGGGTTTATCTCTGGGCTTTCTATCCTGTTCCATTGATCTATCTTTCTGTTTTTGTGCCAGTACCATACTGTCTTGATTACTGTAGCTTTGTAGTATAGTCTGAAGTCAGGGAGCCTGATTCCTCCAGCTCCTTTTTTCGTTCTCAAGATTGCTTTGGCTATTCGGGGTCTTTTGTGTTTCCATACAAATTGCGAAATTTTTTGTTCTAGTTCTGTGAAAAATGCCAGTGGTAGTTTGATAGGGATTGCATTGAATCTGTAGATTGCTTTGGGTAGTAGAGTCATTTTCACAATGTTGATTCTTCCCATCCAAGAACATGGTATATCTCTCCATCTATTTGTATCATCTTTAATTTCTTTCATCAGTGTCTTATAATTTTCTGCATACAGGTCTTTCGTCTCCTTAGGTAGGTTTATTCCTAGATATTTTATTCTTTTTGTTGCAATGGTAAATGGGAGTGCTTTCTTGATTTCACTTTCAGATTTTTCATCATTAGTATATAGGAATGCCAGAGATTTCTGTGCATTAACTTTGTATCCTGATACTTTACCAAATTCATTGATTAGCTCTAGTAGTTTTCTGGTAGCATCTTTAGGATTCTCTATGTATAGTATCATGTCATCTGCAAACAGTGACAGCTTTACTTCTTCTTTTCCGATTTGGATTACTTTCATTTCCTTTTCTTCTCTGATTGCTGTGGCTAAAACTTCCAAAACTATGTTGAATAAGAGTGGTGAGAGTGGGCAACCTTGTCTTGTTCCTGATCTTAGTGGAAATGCTTTCAGTTTTTCACCATTGAGGATGATGTTTGCTGTGGGCTTGTCATATATGGCCTTTATTATGTTGAGGAAAGTTCCCTCTATGCCTACTTTCTGCAGGGTTTTTATCATAAATGGGTGTTGAATTTTGTCGAAAGCTTTCTCTGCATCTATTGAGATGATCATATGGTTTTTCTCCTTCAATTTGTTAATATGGTGTATCACGTTGATTGATTTATGTATATTGAAGAATCCTTGCATTCCTGGAATAAACCCCACTTGATCATGGTGTATGATCCTTTTAATGTGCTGTTGGATTCTGTTTGCTAGTATTTTGTTGAGGATTTTTGCATCTATGTTCATCAGTGATATTGGCCTGTAGTTTTCTTTCTTTGTGACATCCTTCTCTGGTTTTGGTATCAAGGTGATGGTGGCCTCGTAGAAGGAATTTGGGAGTGTTCCTCCCTCTGCTATATTTTGGAAGAGTTTGAGAAGGATAGGTGTTAGCTCTTCTCTAAACGTTTGATAGAATTCACCTGTGAAGCCATCTGGTCCTGGGCTTTTGTTTGTTGGAAGATTTTTAATCACAGTTTCAATTTCAGTGCTTGTGATTGGTCTGTTCATATTTTCTATTTCTTCCTGATTCAGTCTTGGCAGGTTGTGCATTTCTAAGAATTTGTCCATTTCTTCCAGATTGTCCATTTTATTGGCATAGAGTTGCTTGTAGTAATCTCTCATGATTTTTTTTATTTCTGCAGTGTCAGTTGTTACTTCTCCTTTTTCATTTCTAATTCTATTGATTTGAGTCTTCTCCCTTTTTTTCTTGATGAGTCTGGCTAGTGGTTTATCTATTTTGTTTATCTTCTCAAAGAACCAGCTTTTAGTTTTATTGATCTTTGCTATCGTTTCCTTCATTTCTTTTTCATTTATTTCTGATCTGATTTTTATGATTTCTTTCCTTCTGCTAGCTTTGGGGGTTTTTTGTTCTTCTTTCTCTAATTGCTTGAGGTGCAAGGTTAGGTTGTTTATTCGAGATGTTTCCTGCTTCTTAAGGTGGGCTTGTATTGCTATAAACTTCCCTCTTAGAACTGCTTTTGCTGCATCCCATAGGTTTTGGGTCGTCGTGTCTCCATTGTAATTTGTTTCTAGGTATTTTTTTATTTCCTCTTTGATTTCTTCAGTGATCACTTCATTATTAAGTAGTGTATTGTTTAGCCTCCATGTGTTTGTATTTTTTACAGATCTTTTCCTGTAATTGATATCTAGTCTCATGGCGTTGTGGTCAGAAAAGATACTTGATAAAATTTCAATTTTCTTAAATTTACCAAGGCTTGATTTGTGACCAAAGATATGATCTATCCTGGAGAATGTTCCATGAGCACATGAGAAAAATGTGTATTCTGTTGTTTTTGGATGGAGTGTCCTATAAATATCAATTAAGTCCATCTTGTTTAATGTATCATTTAAAGCTTGTGTTTCCTTATTTATTTTCATTTTGGATGATCTGTCCATGGGTGAAAGTGGGGTGTTAAAGTCCCCTACTATGAATGTGTTACTGTCGATCTCCCCTTTTATGGCTGTTAGTATTTGCCTTATGTATTGAGGTGCTCCTATGTTGGGTGCATAAATATTTACAATTGTTATATCTTCTTCTTGGATCGATCCCTTGATCATTATGTAGTGTCCTTCTTTGTCTCTTGTAATAGTCCTTATTTTAAAGTCTATTTTGTCTGATATGAGAATTGCTACTCCAGCTTTCTTTTGGTTTCCATTTGCATGGAATATCTTTTTCCATCCCCTTATTTTCAGTCTGTATGTGTCTCTAGGTCTGAAGTGGGTCTCTTGTAGACAGCATATATAAGGATCTTGTTTTTGTATCCATTCAGCCAATCTGTGTCTTTTGGTGGGAGCATTTAGTCCATTTACATTTAAGGTAATTATCGATATGTATGTTCCTATTCCCATTTTCTATATTGTTTTGGGTTCGTTATTATAGGTCTTTTCCTTCTCTTGTGTTCCTTGTCTAGAGAAGTTCCTTTAGCATTTGTTGTAAAGCTGGTTTGGTGGTGCTGAACTCTCTCAGCTTTTGCTTGTCTGTAAAGGTTTTAATTTCTCCATCAAATCTGAATGAGATCCTTGATGGGTAGAGTAGTCTTGGTTGCAGGTTTTTCTCCTTCATCACTTTCAGTATGTCCTGCCACTCCCTTCTGGCTTGTAGGGTTTCTGCTGAGAGATCAGCTGTTAACCTTATGGGGATTCCCTTGTGTGTTATTTGTTGTTTTTCCCTTGCTGCTTTTAATATGCTTTCTTTGTATTTAATTTTTGACAGTTTGATTAATATGTGTCTTGGCGTATTTCTCCTTGTATTTATCCTGTATGGGACTCTCTGTGCTTCCTGGACTTGATTAACTATTTCCTTTCCCATATTAGGGAAGTTTTCAACTATAATCTCTTCAAATATTTTCTCAGTCCCTTTCTTTTTCTCTTCTTCTTCTGGAACCCCTATAATTCGAATGTTGGTGCGTTTAATGTTGTCCCAGAGGTCTCTGAGACTGTCCTCAGTTCTTTTCATTCTTTTTTCTTTATTCTGCTCTGCAGTAGTTATTTCCACTATTTTATCTTCCAGGTCACTTATCCGTTCTTCTGCCTCATTTATTCTCTTATTGATCCCATCTAGAGTACTTTTAATTTCATTTATTGCGTTGTTCATCATTGCTTGTTTCATCTTTATTTCTTCTAGGTCCTTGTTAACTGTTTCTTGCATTTTGTCCATTCTACTTCCAAGATTTCGGATCATCCTTACTATCATTATCCTGAATTCTTTTTCAGGTAGACTGCCTATTTCCTCTTCATTTGTTAGGTCTGGTGCATTTTTATCTTGCTCCTTCATCTGCTGTGTGTTTTTCTGTCTTCTCATTTTGCTTATCTTACTGTGTTTGGGGTCTCCTTTTTGCAGGCTGCACGTTCGTAGTTCCCGTTGTTTTTGATGTCTGTCTCCAGTGGCTAAGGTTGTTTCAGTGGGTTGTGTAGGCTTCCTGGTGGAGGGGACTAGTGCCTGTGTTGTGGTGGATGAGGCTGGATCTTGTCTCTCTAGTGGGCAGGTTCACGTCTGGTGGTGTGTTTTGGGGTGTCTGTGGCCTTATTATGATTTTAGGCAGCCTCTCTGCTAATAGGTGGGGTTGTGTTCCTGTTTTGCTAGTTGTTTGGCATAGGTTGTCCAGCACTGTGGCTTGCTTGTCGTTGAGTGAAGCTGGGTGCTGGTGTTAAGATGGAGGTCTCTGGGAGATTTCCGCCGTTTAATATTATGTGGAGCTGGGAGGTCTCTTGTTGACCAGTGTCCTGAAGTTGGCTCTCCTACCTCAGAGGCAGAGCCCTGACTCCTGGCTGGAGCACCAAGAGCCTTTCATCCACACGGCTCAGAATAAAAGGGAGAAAAAGTAGAGAGAATTAGTAGAAGTATGAGGAAAGAAAGAAGGAAAGGAGGAAAGGAAGGAAGGAAGAAAGAAGCAAAGAAGGAAAGAAAGGAGGGAGGGAGGAAGGAAGGAAGGAAGGAGGGAAAGAAGGAAAAAAGACAGAAAGAAAGAAGATACAGTAAAAATAAAATAAAGTATAATATAGTTATTGAATTAAAAAATATTTAGAAAAAAAAAAAAGGGACGGATAGAACCTTAGGACAAATGTTGGAAGCAAAGCTATACAGAGAAAATCTTACACAGAAGCATACACATACACCTTCACAAAAAGAGGTAAAGGGGGAAAAATCATAAATCTTGCTCTCAGAGACCACCTCCTCAATTTGGGGTGATTCGTTGTCTAAAGGAGGGAAGGAAGGAAGGAACGAAAGAAAGAACGAAGGTAAAGTATAATAAAGTTATTACAATTAAAATTAATTATTGAGAAAAAAATTTTTTTTAAAAAACCATGGACGGATAGAGCCCTAGGACAAATGGTGGAAGCAAGAGTATACAGACAAGATCTCACACAGAAGCATACACGTACACATTCACAAAAAGAGGAAAAGGGAAAAAAATCATAGATCTCTCTCCTAAATTCCACCTCTTCAATTTGGGATCATTCCTTGTCTATTCAGGTATTCCACAGATGCAGGGTATATCAAGTTGATTGTGGAGCTTTAATCCGCTGCTTCTGAGGCTGCTGGGAGAGATTTCCCTTTCTCTTCTTTGTTCTCACAGCTCACAGGAGCTCAGCTTTGGATTTGGCCCTGCCTCTGCGTGTAGGTCGCTGGAGGGCGTCTGTTTTTTGCTCAGACAGGACAGGGTTAAAGGAGCCACTGATTCGGGGGCTCTGGCTCACTCAGGCCGGGGGTGGGGGGGGAAGGAGGGGCACTGCGTGCGGGGCGGGCCTGCGGCGTCAGAGGCGGCGTGACGTTGCGGCAGAGGCCGGCGTGACGTTGCACCAGCCTGAGGCCCGCCGTGCGTTCTCCCGGGGAAGTTGTCCCTGGTTCCTGGGAACCTGGCAGTGGCGGGCTGCACAGGCTCCGCGGAAGAGGGGTGTGGAGAGTGACCTGTGCTCGCACACAGGCCCCTTGGTGGCGGCAGCAGCAGCCTTAGCGTCTCCCACCCGTCTCTGGGGTCCGCGCTTTTAGCCGCGGCTCGCGCCCGTCTCTGGAGTCTGCGCTTTTAGCCGCGGCTCGCGCCCGTCTCTGGGGTTCGCGCTTTTAGCCGCGGCTCGCGCCCGTCTCTGGGGTTCGCGCTTTTAGCCGCGGCTCGCGCCCGTCTCTGGGGTTCGCGCTTTTAGCTGCGGCTCGCGCCCGTCTCTGGAGTTCCTTTAAGCAGCGCTCTTAAACCCCTCTCCTCGCGCACCAGGAAACAAAGAGGGAAGAAAAAGTCTCTTGCCTCTTCGGCAGGTGCAGGCTTTTCCCCGAACTAACCTCCCGGCTAGTCGTGGTGCCCTAACCCCTTCAGGCTATGTTCAAGCCGCCAACCCCAGTCCTCTCCCTGCGCTCGGTCCAAAACCGAAACCCGAGCCTCAGCTCGCAGCCCCACCCGCCCCTGCGGGTGAGCAGACAAGCCTCTCGGGCTGGTGAGTGCCGGTCGGCACCGATCCTCTGTGCGGGAATCTCTCCGCTTTGCCCTCCGCACCCGTCGCTGTGCACTGCTCCGCGGTGCCGAAGCTCCCCCCTCCGCCTCCCGCAGTCTCCGCCCGCGGAGGGGCTTCCTAGTGTGTGGAAACTTTTCCTCCTTCACAGCTCCCTCCCACTGGTGCAGCTTCCGTCCTTATTCTTTTGTCTCTGTTTTTTCTTTTGCCCTACCCAGGTACGTGGGGAGTTTCTTGCCTTTTGGGAGGTCTGAGGTCTTCTGCCGGCCTTCAGTAGGTGTTCTGTAGGAGTTGTTCCACGTGTAGATGTATTTCTGGTGTATCCGTGGGGAGGAAGGCGATCTCCGCGTCTTACTCTTCCGCCATCTTCAAGGTCCCCCCCTTCACTGAACTCTTGGGAAAGATTGTAACTTATAGTTCCTGCTGACTTCTGTTTTCCATGGTTCCTTATTAAGATTTATGGAATATTTAGTCTTTGATTTTTTAATTATAATTGGCAGGTGTCCCTGAAGTTGTAAAGCAATTAGGAAGCCTGTAGTTATTTTCTTATAACAGCAGTGCTGGTGAACCTGATTTTTCTAGGGGGTTTATCATGCCCTATTTCTTCTTATTTATCATTCCAGATTGAATCCCTCAAGGATAGCATCCTAGCTGTGACCAATACCTCAGGGCACAGATGAAGATAAGGAGCCTGAAGAATATACAGATAAGTTTATTGCACCTAAGATTTGACCATCAGTGGTAATGTCTAACACCTTACAATATGAGCTTGTCTACATATTGTCACTAAAAGTAGAGGCCCCCTTGTTTTTAAAAGCATGACAAATTTCAACTCTGCTAATACTTGAGGCCTTTATTTACACAGAGACCGTAAAATGTTCCACAATTTAAAATACTTTAAATTGTTTTTCCTAATTTATGGAGTAGAATTTTTCCTAATTTATAGAATAGAATTTTTAGACATCTGAAAGACAAAAAAAACACAAATGTCTTTCCATAACTAACTCTACAAAGTCCCTTTAAATCTTATTTTAATTCAGGAAGGGCTTTTATATTTCTCAGGAAGATTATATACTTTTCTTTCTAGGAGGGAAAAAAAGCTCAATTCATCTTTTACAGTATTTGTTATTTATATCAATATTCTAAACTGGGTAATAATATAATACATGCGAAGTATTCTTAATGATGCATTCATTTATTTTGTAAAAATGACTTCTCTGCTTCTGTATACCAGATACTGGATATATACTAGTGAAAAAAAATATATGGTCCCTTCTCTCATTCAGTTTATAGTCTAGGAGGGAACACTTTATTTATTTATTTATTGAATAAATATTTGTTGTATCAGGCTAGCTTCTGTGTACAATGATAAAGAAGACAGTCAAAGTCCTGAATTCAAAAAGTATATATTTAGTTGAGATGCATTAAAAAATAAACAAATACATATGTAATATAACAAAGATAAATCAAATTAAACAGATTATGGCATGTGGCTTGAATTCTTCTACAGTTATTACCTTTTTGTAAGCTTAAATATTATAGAATAACTCATTCTAAAGAATAAATGGGAAGTATGGGAGTTAAAATAATTAGTCATGAATATTTTTTACTGCTAGACTGTGAAGAAATCAAAGTGATAGAGAAAATACAGGAGGCAGATATATGGGGTCAGGTGAAACATTTTAAAGATGGAAGATTCTCAAACATGTTTGAATATGAATAAGGAGACAGGAGGGAGAGGAAAGCTGAAAATAAAACAGACAGAGGGTATTCCTAGAGGAGCCAGTCCTTGAGAATGCAAGAACTGACAGAGATCTCACACATGGGAAATTTTTTTCATCTATTTATTCATTCATTTATTTAATTATTATACATTTTGCTCAACTATGTATTTGAAAGATATGAAAAAAAACACGATCTCTACCAATGAAGAATTTATAATCTAAGATATATGAGTAGAAAATAACTAATAATACATGAAAATATAAATTGTAATCACTATAGGAATTCAGAAGAAAACTCTCCATAGGCTGAAGTTTAATCCATATAAAGTGTTCCATATCTAAAGTCCCTGGCTTTTCACAGGCACTTGGTGAATGAGGAATATAGTTGTTTTTCTTGGAAGAAGCTGTACTTGATTTAGTCCTTGAAGAAGGAGAAGTTATAGAAATAAGAGGAAAAGGCAAAGGGTTTGCAGCATAGGATGAAATGCATGAGCACATGCAGAAGCAGCAATGGCATCTTCTATATTACATGTTACATGTTAAGTGTGTCCCTGAAAAAGATATGGTGGAGTCCTAACTCCTACATCAGACTGTGATCTGTTTGGAAACAGAGTCATTGCAGATGCAATTAGTTAAGAGCAAGTCATACTAGAGTGGACCCTTAATCAAATATGACTGGTGTCCTTAAAATAAAAGGAGAAAAAGATTCACAGGGAGATGATATAGGCAGAGATTAAAGTGATGCATCTCTAAGGCAAGAAACACCAAAGATTGCCAGCAAACACGAGAATCTACAAAGGGGAAGAAAGGCTTCTTCTCTACAGGTTTCAGAGGGTTCATGAATGACCCTGCCATCACTTTCATTTCAGATTTTTAGCTTCCAGAACTCCGAGATAGTAATTTTTTGTTGTTTCCGCTACCCAGTTTGTGATACTTTGCTATGGCAGCCATAGGAAAATAATATACATGACAATTACTATAAATATAAGTATTACTTTAGTTGCATTTAAATTATGGTAGCTTTGTCTTTTAATATTTTTTGCATTTTATATTTCATATGGAAATATATTCTATTTAAATAACAGGAAGAAATTTTTGAAACTGTTAATTATGTCACATTTTATCCTAATTTTAAAAAGTATCCTTAAATTCAGTAATATTATTATGATAGGCTATATGATAGACTTTTAAAGCTATATTTATAATAAATATATTAAAATATTAAGAACCACTTACAACATAATAGTAAATGATAAGGGCATATATAAAAGTGTACATATCAATAGTATTTAATATATACACTCATACCTACATATATATACTTAATAGAAATGAGTGAATAGGGAGAAAATGACTAGAAGAATCTATAGCAAAATAATGATAGCAATTATAGGTAAGTTTGTCTTTTATTCTTGAAAATAAATCTAGAATGATTTACACATTCTTGGGAATAAAAATCTTCTCATGCATTTAAAAACAAAAAGTTAGCTCTTATTTGTTTACTACCATGATTGATGTTTGTATGCTAAAATTGAGCTGATTTAGTAAAGATGGTTAAATGTGCTTATTGCTTTTGACCTCGTGTATATCACACCCAGTAATACCTCACTTAGCATTAGCCTTCTGAGAAAAAGCAACAAAAACTCCTTTTTACCAAGTCAGTCTGAGTTCAGAAGTGTGGAGAGTATGGTGGGGCTTCTGTATCCTCAGATGGATTCTGGGTCACCCAGCTATAGGGAGAGTTGCAAGACAAGGCCATGGTCTGCTGAGATACCCAGGAGACAGCAATTTGCTATCTTATCCCTAGACATAGGGCTGTAGCTATATGCAAGTTGAGAAAGGTATGGGTGGTAGAACCCAACTCACATTGCGATGACTATGAAAGGCTCTTGCTTACTATATATATGGTGCTTTTCTATGTTATTTTTCCTATTTTTCTATGTTATCTCTTTTTCTGTTAATGAAGTTTCTGAGAATAGCATTGAACTGAAATGTGTGGTAAAACTCTAGATACAGCAAGGATAGACATTAAACAGTTAATTCCAGAATAAACAACATATTATTCCAGAATAAACAACATTTTAGCAAATTTCAGGTGAGGCCTCTCGATACCTAGATGGCTTAGTAACAGATTTTGGCTTAAATAATAAGTTACTACAACTTTAAAAGCAAACCAGAGATAAAATGATTACAGCTCTGTGTTAAATTTAAAATGCATTCAAAGAATAATTGGGTTTTAGAACATGAAGGGACTGGAACTTTGAATTATCTAGTGAACTCTATTTTATATATAATATACTGGAGGCACAGAGAGGTAAAATAACTCCTTAAATTTCCTTAGAAAGTTTGTGTCAGATTCAGGATGGAACAAAGGCCTTCTGACTCTCAGATGACGGGCTCTTTCCATTATATCATGCTCTGCTGTGATGAACTGTCAGAGATATTCAAGCACAGGCACAATGACTGTCAGTCAACCTGAACATAATCCACTAAGTTATGCTAATTCCCATAAAAACTAAGATGACACACAGCTGAAGGAATCCCCACTAGGATTTTGTTCATATAAATTTGCCCATTTATGGCAAATTTATCCTACTCTTTGGAATCATTTTGTTCTCTTATGCAATTCCTATTGTCATGAACCCAGAAATCTCTAGGATTAGAGGAAGACAAAATGAGGAAAAATGAAACAGAAATGAAAGGAGTGCTCTTTCCCACATAAGCTAATATTTCTGCGATGAGTACCTATAATAAAGGAAACGGGAAGACAGGTGATGACATGCTCCGGCATCCAGTTAAGTTTCATCAATACTGGGTGCTGAATGGAGAAAGGGCCTATTCGTTAACAGGTCAGAGGAAGAGGAAATTTGCATGTAGTGCTACAATTCTGGTAACAAGAGTTTTAGTATTCTCAAATAATTTAGCAAATGCAAGAAGATCATGGACCCAATGAGGCTTTAAATGTAATCAAAACGTGAAAATAATCCACTGTTTTGAATATTCAATAACTGTTATTACTATTACTTTCAGTTTCAATTTGTTAAAAATGCTTTAAAATGCTCAAAGAAGACAAAAATACTTGGTTCCTTGAGAAAAATGGGTTTTTTGCTTAATGAATGAAATGCCAAGGAAAGCTATTCGAAGGGGAGAAGCAGCTATCAAATTGCAGGCTGGAATGCCTGGATCTGTAAGGACTTTTGTTTAATAATCAGAAGGCCAAATTTAGGAGTGAAAGAAGAGAAGCAATTTGGGTAATCCCTTGCAAAAAATGTTTTTTAGAGTTTTTTTCCCCCTTGGACAGGAGACTAAACGGGTTGTAGGAGCATAAACTTCAAAGCCATCCTCCGAATTTCTGCCAGGGTTATTTTTTTCCTGAATATGTAAATTTCATTATCTCATGTCACCATTAAAATTCTTCTGTGACTCTCCATTCAAATTCAAAATAAAATTTAAAATAAGCAAGTCAAAAGGTACAAACTTCCAGTTATAGGATAAGTAAGTACTAGGGACATGATGTACAACATGATTAATATAATTAATATTTGTAATGTACATGTGTTATATATGAAAGTTGTTAACAGAGTAAATCCTAAAAGTTCTCATCACAAGGGAAATATTTTTTTTTCATTTTCTTTTCTTTTTGTATCTCTACGAGATGATGGGTGTTTAGTAAACTTATTGTGCTAATCATTTCATGATGTATGTTAAGTCAAATCATTATACTGCGCTCAAACCTATACAGTGCTGTATGTCAATTAGATCTCAATAAAATTGGAAGGAAAAAACTAAATTAAAAACATTTAAAATTTTAGAACTGCCTGACTCTATCCACCATCCAAGATTTCTCTCCCATGGCTAGAAGCCATTTGGATTTTATACACATTAGACCTTCTGTCACCCTTATAGGCAAAACACTCTCATACTTCAGTGCCTGGACTCACACAGCTTTCCTCTGCCAGGCATCTCCAGCTGTCTTTTTCTGCCTAGTGGCCTTTCTTTCTTTCTTTCTTTGGCCACACCACTCAGCTTGCAGGATTTTAGTTCCCAGACCAGGGATTGAACCCAGGCCCTGGCAGTGAAAGCGCTAAGTCCTAGCCACTGGACCACCAGGGAATTCCCCCTGTGACCCTCTTTTAAAGCCCAATTCAGTTGTCTACTGTGGAACCTTCCCTAAGTCTCTCTGAAAAGTCTTGCTTACTCTGTGCATATGTAGCATTTATACATGACACTATGGATAGGGACTTCAGTTATATGCATGTGAGCATAGAGTTTATGTGTTAGTCATCTTTCTATCTCCAGCACCAACTCAGTGCTTGACACATAATATGTGATCAATGGATGCTTTAAGAATGTATAGGTTAAAGAATGCACACACTTGTTGAAGCCCAACCCAAACACAGAAAAATATGTGTTTGGGTTGGGCTTCAACACATCTTTGTGTTGTGTGTTTATCTCACAGACCTTTGTAGATAGATGAGTGCTATTAATCTAAAAGCAACACCAAAGGGAACTTTAAAAGCAAAAAGAAATCACACCTGAAGGGAATATAATAAAAATAGAAACAGCTTCCTAACATCTTTGTCTTAAGCGTTATTCCATGTATAGAGTAGGATTATGGGCTGACAGTATGCATTTGAGCCTCAGGACTTTTAAAAATAAGGATATTTCCAAAGGCAATTGTCATTGCCTTTTGGCCCTTATGCTTCTCTTTCACCCCAACAGGGCTCTGACCTTCCCTAGATTAACTGGTCCCCATCACTGTTTTCTAAAGATGCTCTACTTGTGGAGAAAAGTAGGTAACTCAAGTGAAGTGATCCTTCAGAAATGGATAGCATGATTAGACCCAATATCCAAAAGTCTTTCTACCACACAGCAAATAGAATTGTTTTGCTCTGGTGAGTACCTAAAATGCTGCAATTAAGTGAAATGCAGTCATTTATATACATTTTGCTTCAAGTAACAGAATATCCATCTAAAATCTCTTTAAGAAATAGCAATTTATTTATCTCATATATGAAAGAGCTCAAAAGTAAGAAGACATTGGTTTAGCTATTCAAAGATGCCAAAGGCCAAGGCTGTCCTCTACTTTCTCTTTTCTGTCTCCTGAGCGTTGGCTTTTCACCTTGGTTTGTTTGCTTTATTATCTTAAGAAGTTCTTTCAGGTATTATGACTTTGAAAAGCAGAAAACTGGAATCATCATTTGTCTATGATGGAAATAAAGTCCGATTATTGTTCCCAGCCACATTAACAAACAGCATTGCCCTCGTCAACTGGCAGCTTTCACTATAAGTGACATAAACTTTGACAGATATATGGAATATTTTACAAATTTAATTAATTTCCATTATGGCTATTGAAGCAAAACAAGACACAGAAATCTGAACTTTTCATACACCATCTAATTTGAGGCCTTAAAAAGATGATGATAAATAATTTTTCATAAGTTAATTTTTCAAACATGAAAGATAATGGGGATAATTATAGGAACTGGAGAGGATTTAAATTTTTAAAAGAAGCTGAAATTATTGTATGGACAGACATTTACAAAACAAAAGCTAGGTCTCAACTGCTTCTGTTATTATGATAAAAGTAAAAGTAACTTTGCTTTAATAAGATTTTCTAAAAATTGATTAATCACTTTGTTTAAAATTTTCCAAAATATTCTCAAGATGAAAATCTAAAGCCACGAATTATAGTGAATTAAAATAAATCCACAAAAGATATTCAATGAATTGTCCTTAAATTTTTAAAATTTGTTTTCTTTGCCTATTTTTAAGGGAAGTGTCTGGGAAGACTAACCCAGACTGGAGAAAAGATCTTTTAAATACCCCCAGTGTAATTATAAGACCTCTCTTTTCTCCTTCCTCTTTACTCTAAGAAGGCATGTTTGTTTTTTTCTTCCTACAGAGACAAGACTTAAAGTAACTGCTGTTCACAGCTTGAAAGCACAAGACCTTTACTACTTAATTCTTTCCTCCCTCGAGGTGGCCTCTTGCTTTAATAAATTGAGGGTTTAACCCTAATGTTTTTTTTTAAACTTTTTTTATTTTATTTGGTGCAAGGGTAAAGGGTAGAAAGGCAAAACGCAACAGGCTGTATTATTTCATCGTTATGTACTAAATTTACCGTCATAAACATATAATGCACTAATAAGTTATTCTATTTCTCATAAGCAAAATCATAAAAAGGAGATAATAGTAAATATCTTGGAGTATATGTTAGTTCTAAACATTTTTAACATTACTCATTAAGAAAGTGAAAAAGTATATTTTTATAATGGTAAATCCTCAGGCATTTTAAAATCAAAACATGAAGTCTATGACCCTTCACTTGCATCTGGAATGGGCTTAATAATTTGTTTGTAACTCTAGGAATGCTACAGAAATGATGCAGGATGGCTTTCAGGGCAAGATTGGGGAAAAGTCATGCAACCTCTGCTTGGTCCTCTTGGGTTGCTCACTCTGGGTAAAGCCAGCTACCATATAAGAAGTTCAACTACTTAGAAACTACCATGCTAGAGTGGTAGCATGGGGGCACTGTGGCCAGCATCAACTGTAGCCATGTGAGTCTGCCATCTCTACCTCCAGCACAGTCAAGCCTTCAGATGACTGTAGCCCCAAACAAGAGCTGACTTGTCAATGCATAAGGGACTTGAAGCAAGAACTATCTGGCCAATTCCTTCATGAATTTCTGACTCATATCTCAGGAACCCATTCAAATACCTGCCATAAGCCACTACTTTTAGAGTAATTCAGCAACAATGCTATTAGGAATTTTAGTTAAAATTATTTGAAATCAGTTTTATAAGAAGGAAAAATTGTAGAGCAAATTTGTTCAAAATACATGCCTTTCAGGAAACAGAGACAGTTTACACAGGCTCTAATTTAGTCTTTACTTTTACTTTGGCTTATGTTTTTTGGGGGAAGAAGTATCTACACCTGATTTGTTCTTTTTGATGTACGGGGGGATTTAAGTTGTCAAAGTCATTGTAATCTAGTCATAAGAAAGGATATTTTCTGCTTTCTTGACTATTTTCTATGTGAGGTAAGACAGGGCCAAACATTAATATGAACTCCCATTAAGAGATTCTTCTATTATTTTAAAGTAAATTTATATAACTTATTTTTGAAATTTCTAATAATTTTTCTAACTTCAGATGCAGTTAGACAAGACACAAAATTGAGACTAAGTATCAGCAAACAAATGAAAGTGATGAAACTTCTTCTCAGAACTTAAAAGATTATGAAAAGCTTTAGTCACTGGTCATAGGAAGAAAGGAAAGGAAAGAGTTGTAGGTAGTTGGAAAGGGAGAGATCAGAATTAAGGATCTCCAGTTAGACCCATCATATTCTCCAGGAAGTAAATGGGAATATATAGAGAAAAGTACATTATGATCAATAAACATATATACATGTAGGCATTCAATAAATATTAGTTTAAGTTGTCAGTGATTGAAGAGATTTCTGAAAAGGAGAGAAACATTTGGAAATATCTTTTTTTTTTTTCCTTCTAAGCATCACTCTTCACTCTTTTCTTGCTTTCTCTTTGTCTCTCTGAACCCCCTTGTGAATCTTTGTGAATTCTTTTTTCTACCTGCTCTTTCCAGTTTTTTCCTCCCTCTTCTCCCTATGTGTTTTTGTTTAATTCTTTTTCTCTCATATAACAAAAAGTCTGGGTCTTAAGACTGGAGCAACATTTCTGTAATGTCTTCAGAAATGACTCAGGCTCCTTCCATCTTCCTGTTCTACCATCCTTAGCATTTGACTTTCAGCCTTATGGTCATAAGATGGCACTTCACTTAGAGACTTGATTGTATCACTGTTCCTATTAGGAGGAAGGTGGAAGGTGAAATATTTGAAGAAAGCTGTCTGCTCAGTTAAATCTCTTACAAAAGCATTCTTAAATCCCATCCAGAAGACTCTTGTTTATAGAATTTGGCCATAAGGATAACCACAGCTACAAGAGAGTCTTAGCAAGTAAGTAATAGCATCTGGACACAAAATCATCCTTTCCAAATTAGAGCTGTAGAGGTTAAGAAAAAGATGAAAAAAAAATATGGGCAGGAAAAGAACAGCTTCTCCTTTATCCTCCAAGATGGAAATCTGAGTCATCCGCAAAATTTCAATCTCCTTTAAATTACTCTTTGGGACTCTTCTTCAGAACACCAATTACTCAACAGTTTTTATCAATCCCCCATCAAATCTGCCATTCTCTATTTTTTTTTTCATTGTACTGCTATAGTAGATTGAATGGTAGCCTCCCAAAAGATATGTCCACATTCTAATTCCTGAAACCTATTAATTTTGCCATATTTGAAAAAAGAGTTCGCAGATGTAATTAAGTTAAGGATGCTGAGATGAAGAGATCATCCTGGATTATCCAGGTAAGTCCTAAATCCAACAATCCAGGTATCTTTATAAGAGATACACAGGGGAAATTTGAAAGATGGAAGGGTAGAAGGTCATGTGGAGATGAAGGCAGAGACTGGAGTGATGTGGCCACAGCCAAGGAAAGCCAGCAGCTACAAGAAGGTGGAAGAGGCAAGGAACAAAATCTCCTGCAGAATCTCTAGAGGGAGCAGCCCTGCCAATACCTCTGGCCTTTAACTTCTGGCCTCCAGAATTGTGAGATAATAAATTTCTGTCATTTTAAGCCACCAAGTCTATGGTAATTTATTACAGAAGCTTCAGGAAATTAATATAACTACCCTAATTTGTATCATTTTTTTTGGCCTAGATTGTAGCAATATTGCAAAATTGTCTCCCTCACCCCATTCTTGCCCTAGTCCCATCATTGCAGTCACTAGGTTAGTCTTCTTATAATACACATTTGATTATTACTTCGTGTTAAAACCTTTAAATTGCTTCCTATTGACTACAGGCTAACATTTAAATTCCTTTATAGGTCATACAAGTACCTTTACAATGAAGTCCCTCTCTATCCATACAAATTTAGCTCCTTACACTGTTAACTTGAAACATACATAGTTTCCTGCAGTACTATGAATTCCCCTGCTATATACCATGATTTAATTTCTCTGTATGCATCCTTTCATCTGCCCAGAACACTATATTTCCCTATTCAGTAAGATTCTTCTTTTTGTGTGCCAATAAGTGCTTATTCTATGATCCCATGGTACATAATGTCATAATTTTTTAAGCTCAGTTTAAACATGAGCAGTCTTTGTAATTTTCACTTTAGGGAGTAGCAGCTGTATAATAAGTACTTAACAAAAATTTTGTCAAATAATAAAGAAGTGATGTATATTGTGGTCATTAGAATTGGGTGTTACCGAGAATGCGGATCCATGGAAAAGCGAGGAAAGGCCATTGGCTTCAGCTAAAAGTAAATGACTAGACACCTTAGGGATAACGATTTTGGTAAAGATTTAAGTGCTGATGGCTGATTGCTGGAAATTTAAAAAATAGGTGTTTAGGAAGTAAATAGAGTAACTATAGATTCTGAGTTCCAGAAATCTGGCCACAGAAAAAAGAAAAGTTATATGTGTCTAGCATTTTAATTAGCTTCTGATATTATATTCATTTTTAAAAAGAGTTTGCATTGTGATTTATGGTTCTGGACATGTGTTGTTACTGCTGCTGTTTTTTTCTGCCTGATTATCTATTCCTCCTACCTTTGCTAAGAGCATCCTGCTTTTGTTTAGAAGAATTGCCTCTCCCTCATTTTATAGAGTCTTAATGAGACTGGAAATCAAGCTGTCTTTCTTCTTCTTCTTTTTTTTTGTGGTACGTGGGCCTCTCACTGTTGTGGCCTCTCCCGTTGCGGAGCACAGGCTCCGGACACGCAGGCTCAGCGGCCATGGCTCACGGGCCCAGCGGCTCTGCGGCATGTGGGATCTTCCCGGACTGGGGCACGAACCCGTGTCCCCTGCATCGGCAGGCAGACTCTCAACTACTGCGCCACCAGGGAAGCCCCAAGCTGTCTTGACTTATACTAATTGAGATATGGTACGTGGCCCAATCTTGGCCAACAGATTCTCATTGTTGGTACTTTGACTCCTGAAACAATCAATAGAGAAAATGGCCTAAGTATATTCATTTCAATGGAGAGCCTAGATGAGATAGCTGAGTGGTTCCTGACACATACACCCTCACAGTTGACCTTTTTCCTGTCTTTTTTTCACAACCTGGTTTATCTTTCCATTGATTCTTGGAACTACCTGTTATTCTTCCAACAAGTTTTCCTGCTTATGCCAGCCATAGTCAATTTCTGTAACTTGCATCCAAAGAACCAAACTGCCCTAACTTATTTAGCCAAAATTTTTATTGATATTAATGAATGGGAAACAACCTTAAAGAAGGAAGAAAGGAAATTCTTTAGTGGAGAGAAAAGCTAGCATTTGCATGATGGCTACTATTCTTATACTACTCAATGGCTCATCTTAAGAAAGAAAAATTTTCCCTTTTCTTGGAGAAATTTAAAGAGTGAGTTTAAAAAATCATTTCAGACGTCTTTGTAAAAAGTTAAAATGTCACAGATTCAAGATTATTCAAATTTACACAGAGAAGTACTTAGAGGAGATCAACTAGATAAAAACTGTGATGTTTGTCATTTCTAATTCCAGTAATTAAGTGCTGCTCTTGTTCTACTTGAAAAGGCCTCTGTGGAATTATATTAATGGCATAATGGAGAGTCAAAGAAAAAAATCAAAACTATTATGAAAAAGAATGGTATTAAAAAATTCATGAGCTGGAACCTTGAGAAAAGGAGAGTGTTTATGGTGATAGATGATCAGGATTACTGGAATGATACGTGGTCTTTTGTCCAGAATGACATGCCACCTCCTATATTCCTAAAATCTATAAAATGCATTAGAAACATTCTCATCAGGAAGATGACAGTTGAGTGCTTTAATTTAAGTTCTTCCAGTACAATCCCACCATTTAATTCTTATTTCTTCCCCAAAAGATGATTGCTTAATCTCAGTTATAAGTTGATTATTTTTGAGACAGTTAATGTGAGCATTATGGCTAAATAGTGTTAACACTTCATCATTTTTTGAAATGAGAAAAGTATCCTGCTTAGGCCTTAGAGATGTGATCCTAAGAATGGCAGTTATTATTTGTCTGTATTACCCTGATTTGTCTGTGTTCTGCTCAGATATCAACATTCTGACTAGCGACTCTGTTCAGTCCTTTGTGACAGGGACATGTAGAAATGGAAGGCAGGAAAGTCTAGAGGGATTCAAAGAAAGAGAATTTGGAAAAACTGAATTAGAGCCCTAGGAAATCAAGTAATTGTATGACCTTAATCAAAATACTTACCTTTGTTATTTCTCAGTTTCTTTATCTCTGAAATGGAGATTATTTTACCTAATCTTCTTATCTCATAGAATTGCTGGGAGGAAAAGAAATAAAGTATGAGAAAAATTTTAACTAAAAAAAAAATTCTGTGTAAACATAAAATACAGTATTAATTGAGTCACATATCACACTATTATAATAACTTAGGTTAGTGTGCTCCTCCACAAATAATAAAGCACGTGAATTTGTTAGAAATCATAAATTAGATAAAAATTAAAAACAAAAATGTATTCAAAAGCAATCAATATGATACTTATAGAACTTGAAAAGCTATTATGTATACATACTCTCAAAGAAAAGTGAAACACATCCATCTTGCACATCCTGGCTAATTCTTTTTTAAAAGAAATTTTAAATTTTAAAAATGAAGTTAAAAAAAAGAATTTCTAGAAATATTGGTAACAATATGTAATAAGATGTTTATCCTTTTTAGATTTTACTATGAAATTTTCCTTGTGTCTATAGCCCATGTTACCATTGGCTTTTACTCCTTCCACATACGATCCATTTCTAATAGTCATAGTGCAGATGCTCTCGTGTGAAACCCAGAGTCATCCAACCCAGCTATGTGGCATTTTCTATTCCTGTTCTATAGCAAGTTGTAATACAGAAGGTGCCATATGATCTTTTTTTAAGTGTATATTTATTAAGATATACCAATGCATTAAAAAAATTCGTGTGGTAGGTTAAGTTGGCTGATACTGACTGTTTACAAAATATGGTCTGTTTTTTAATAATTAAATTTTAATTGAGCCATGTAGAGCATAAAAGATAACTGTGTATGTGTTGTCTACTTGAATAATATTTCAAGGTACATCTTTTCATTTTACTGCTTTTATTGATACTGTTACAGTTTGTGATTTCCCCACAGCTGTTTTTATTTCGTGAAAATCATTCATCCCATGAGCATGACTATAGCTCTAAGCATTTTATAATAAATTGTTATGATCATTAAACACATGTAGTTAAGGACTTCTTTGCATCTATTTCCTTGTTCTTCATTTTAATTTTTCATCATCTTTATTAATTTTATATATCAAATATAATTTTTAAACCCCCCAATTAATAAGCTACATATGGTCTGTCTGTGCACTGAGAACTATCTTCCCACATTGTTTCCACACGCCGTGCACATCCCCTCCTGGTACAGATTTCCCAGCAGCACACGGCTCGCTTTCTGCTCATGTTGCTGATTGCCTCCCATTCCTGCCATATACTGTGGTCCGTGGTGATTTCCCATACTCCTGTTACATCTTCTTTTCTGGTCTCCCAAACAGTGTTCCAATTACTTCTCCTCCTCTGTAACTCCCCTGATCATCTCTTCGCCTTGCTTCTGCTGTCTTTTTGATGTAATGCCTGTGATTGTCATAAGATGCTCACTTTCACAATTGGCCCTGGTTATTATTCATTCATTCATTATTCACTCAATCCACAAGCATCTCTTTAGGGCCTACTCACTATCAACATGGTACTAGGGACTGAGGTTACAAAGATGAACATGACGGGCTTCCCTGGTGGCGCAGTGGTTGAGAGTCCGCCTGCCGATGCAGGGGACACGGGTTTGTGCCCTGGTCCGGGAAGATCCCACATGCCGCGGAGCGGCTGGGCCCGTGAGCCATGGCCGCCGAGCCTGCGCGTCCGGAGCCTGTGCTCCGCAACGGGAGAGGCCACAACAGTGAGAGGCCCGCATACCGCAAAAAAAAAAAAAAAAAAAGATGAACATGACACAGTCACTTCCTTCAAGGAATTTCCAGTTGTGCTCTAGAAGGGAAACATCAGAATTTTAAAGCCTGAAACAATGGTCTTCATTTAAAAAATTCTGAACCCCAAGCAAAATTTGCTTTGGAAAATATCTCTTATGAGATTCATCTTCATTTCATGAATTCCTAAGTGACATACAGCTTGCTCTGGTGAGAGGCAAAACTTCATGAAACTTCAGTTCAAGGCTATTGACTGCTTATATGTAACAATCTGTGAGTACATACTAACTTCTTTCACTTTTGCATTGTATGTTGAACCTCTGGAAAAATCAGTTCTTCATAAATAATGCAAATGATAATCAAATTTTTACAGGAAATAAACCACTATAGTGTGTGCTATATTTGTGTCAGTAATTTGCAAAATTAATTCTTGGCTTTATCTGACACAAGATTGTGAAGCTGCATGAGATTCAGATTTTTTTTTTAAAAAAGCTTACACAATTTCTTGTGCCAGGTGTCCCACAGGACAGCATTTCTGAGGTAATTACAGAAGAAGCTAGACCCCAGGAATTATAAAGGTGTGTAGATTCAGCCCAATGTAAACAAAATATAGAATCTAGACTAAACAACAAAATCCACAAACAATAACAATAGCAACCTTGATGTGAATTTTCAGAAGGTTTTGGGGGAATTTTCCCTTTTTCTGAATCAATTTACCTTTATAAAAATAAAATTTTAATAGGAAAAATAAAAATTCTATTTCATAGATTGTATTTTACATGCAGTGATCCCAGAGACCCTATAAAGTATACACATAGAGCCAGTATTCAGTAAGTGGAACAATGTCACTCAAAATCTGAGTAAGATTCCTACTTATAATGGTTTCTTAAAAAGGCCAGATGGGAAACATTTTCCATGATATTAATGAGGAAATTCTATCCTTGTTGGGACAAGAGGGTGGAAGGGTGAGGGGAGAGGAATTCTGTATATTGTAAATGGCTAATTAAGCTGGAGAGAAGTCAAATTATAAAGATCTGACAGAAATGCCACTGCAATAGACCTCATAATATAACAAGGAGCTAAAAAATTACTGCAAATGTAGACAGCAGTAATAGAAACAAAGTGTCCAAAACAAGGAGACTAAGAATACCCATGAACTGTGCTGTATGATATTAAGTTTTGGCTGCCACAATTTTCTGATAGACTTTGAGTAACTAAATGCATCCAGGGAAAGAAAGCCAGAATGGCAAATAGTCTCAGAAACTCATCTCTTAAAGGAGCAAAGAATTGTTAGCTTGGTAAAGAAAACATCATAAGAGGATTTCAAGAGCTGTCTTAAAATATTTGGAGTGTAATCTGTAAGAGGGCAGACCTATGATTTTTTTTTTTTTCCAAAGGGTAAAAAAAATGAAGCCCATTGAAAGTTTTACTGAGACAGATTTCAGTTCACTATTTTTTTTTCAATTAAAAAAAGAAAAAGAAAAGAAAGGATATTTATTATGTGAATATCTTTCTCTCTCATGAAAGTCAGAAGTCTTTTTTAAAATTTTCGATTACATATACACAAATATGGTTTTCTATAAATGAATCGATGTGATCATACTAGAGTTGTTTCTAGTGCAGTGTTTTCAATTTTTCTTTCTCTATATTGCTTGGTTTTCTCCTTTTCCCTCCTTCTCTCATTGTTATCCATGTTAAACACCTAGGATATTTATCTTTCTTCATTTCTCTTCATGCTTATACAATTATATGTAAACACCTCTCCATATATAAACATGTGGCAAGGAATGCATTTTTGTTTTATAAAGATAAGATCATTATTTTACAAACTTTTCTGAACCCTCCTTTTCTCATGCAACAATAACTCATGGAAATCCCTTTCTTTTTGGTTTACTGGAAACATTATATTACATGGGATGAATGTTCCATAATTTATTCACCATTGCCCTATTGACACACATTCATTTACTTCCAGGTTTTACCCAGTTACTGGTGTTAGAAATATCCTTGAGCATATATTCTTAAATCCTGATGCTTTTCCTTTGAACAGTCTCAGAAGTAACATTTGTTAAGTCAAGGGATATATGTATTTTTAATTTTTAATAGCTATTTCTAGTTTATTTAAAAAAAAAACTATAACAATCCACATTTCCATCAGCAAAGTATGAGAATATTCTTTTCCCCACATGCCTGGCAGGAGTGGATGTCACTCATAAAGTTCTGACATTCTGTTACTTATAAGGCTATCTATCACCTTGTTGCTTTAATTTGCATTTCCTCAGGCTCTAGTGAGTTTGAGCATCTCCATTCTTTCACAAATTGCCTCTGAATATCCTTTGTCCATTTTTCCATGGAGTGTTTATCTCCTTGTCAATCCGTAACAGTTCTTTTTGTGTTAACCCTTTGTTCTTCCTTTACATTACGTGTAGTTTTCCAAATCTATTTTTCATTTATTGACTTTTTTTTGAACATCTTTATTGGAGTATAATTGATTTACAATGGTGTGTTAGTTTCTGCTTTATAACAAAGTGAATCAGCTGTACGTACACATATATCCCCATATACCCTCCCTCTTGCGTCTCCCTCCCACCCTCCCCATCCCACCCTTCTAGGTGGTCACAAAGCACCAAGCTGATCTCCCTGTGCCATGCAGCTGCTTCCCACTAGCTATCTATTTTACAGTTGGTAGTGTATATATGTCCATGCCACTCTCTCATTTCGTCCCAGCTTACCCTTCCCTCTCCTTGTGTCCTTAACTCCACTCTCTATGTCTGTATCTTTACTCCTGTCCTGGCCCTAGGTTCTTCTGAATGATTTTTTCTTTTTGTTTTTCTTTAGACTCCATATATATGTGTTAGCATACAGTATATGTTTTTCTCTTTCTGACTTACTTCACTCTGTATGACAGACTCTAGGTCCATCCACTTCACTACAACTCAATTTTGTTTCTTTTTAAGGCTGGATAATATTCCATTGTATATATGTGCCACATATTCTTTATCCATTCATCTGTCAATGGACACTTAGTTTGCTTCCATGTCCTGGCTATTGTAAATAGAGATGCAATGAACTTAGTGGTACATGACTCTTTTTGAATTACGGTTTTCTCAGGGTCTATGCCCAGTAGTGGGATTGCTGGGTCATATAGTAATTATATTTTTAGTTTTTTAAGGAACCTCTATATTGTTCTCCATAGTGGCTGTATCAATTTACATACCCACCAACTGTGCAAGAGGTTTCCCTTTTCTCCACACCCTCTCCAGCGTTTATTGTTTATAGATATTTTGATGATGGCCATTCTGACTGGTGTGAGGTGATACCTCATTGTAGCTTTAATTTGCATTTCTCTAATGATTAGTGATGTGGAGCATCCTTTCCTTTCATGTGTTTGTTGGCCATCTGTATATCTTCTTTGGAGAAATGTCAATTTAGGTCTTCTGCCCAATTTTGGATTGGGTTGTTTTTTTGATATAGAGCTGCATGAGCTGCTTGTAAATTTTGGAGATTAATCCTTTGCCAGTTGCTTCATTTGCAAATATTTTCTCCCATTTGGAGAGTTGTCTTTTCATCTTGTTTATGGTTTCCTTTGCTGTGCGAAAGCTTTGAAGTTTCATTAGGTCCAATTTATTTATTTTTGTTTTTATTTCCATTTCTCTAGGAGGTGGGTGAAAAAGGACCTTGCTGTGATTTATGTCATAGAGTGTTCTGCCTATATTTTCTTCTAAGAGTTTTATAGTGTCTGGCCTTACATTTAGGTCTCTAATCCATTTTGAGTTTACTTTTGTGTGTGGTGTTAGGGAGTGTTCTAATTTCATTCTTTTCCATGTAGCTATCCAGTTTTCCCAGCACCACTTACTGAAGAGGTTGTCTTTTCTCCATTGTATATGCTTGCCTCCTTTGTCAAATATAAGGTGACCATATGTGTTGGGCTTACCTCTGGGCTTCTATCCTGTTCCACTGATCTATATTTCTATTTTTCTGTCAGTACCATACTGTCTTGATTGCTGTAGCTTTGTAGTATAGTCTGAAGTCCAGGAGCCTGATTCCTCCATCTCCCTTTTTCTTTCTCAAGATTGCTTTGGCTATTTGGGGTCTTCTGTGTTTCCATACAGATCGTGAAATTTTTTGTTCTAGTCCTATGAAAAATGCCATTGGTAGTTTGATACGGATTGCAGTGAATCTGTAGATTGCTTTGTGTAGTATAGTCATTTTCACACTGTTGATTCATCCAATCCAAGAACATGGTATATCTCTCCATCTTTTGTATCATCTTTAATTTCTTTCATCAGTTTCTTATAGTTTTCTGCATACATGTCTTTTGTCTCCTTAGGTAGGTTTATTCCTAGGTATTTTATTCTTTTTCTTGCAGTGGTAAATGGGAGTGTTTCCTTAATTTCTCTTTTAGATTTTTCATCATTGGTGTAGAGAAATGCAAGAGATTTCTGTGCATTAATTTTGTATGCTGCTACTTTACAAAATTCATTGATTGGATCTAGTAGTTTTCTGGTAGCATCTTTAGGATTCTCTATGTATAGTATCATGTCATCTGCAAACAAACAGTGACAGCTTTACTTCTTCTTTTCTGATTTGGATTCCTTTTATTTCATTTTTGCTCTGATTGCTGTGGCTATAACTTCCAAAACTATGTTGAATAATAGTGGTGAGAGTGGACAACCTTGTCCTGTTCCTGGTCTTAGAAGAAATGGTTTCAGTTTTTCACCATTGAGAATGATGTTGGTTGTGGGATTTTCATATATGGCCTTTATTAAGTTGAGGTACATTCCCTCTATGCCTACTTTCTTTCTCTGATTGCTGTGGATAAAACTTCCAAAACTATGTTGAATAATAGTGGTGAGGGCTTCGCTGATGTGCAGTGGTTGAGAGTCCACCTGCCAATGCAGGGGACATGGGTTTGTGCCCTGAACTGGGAAGATCCCACATGCTGCAGAGCAGCTGAGCCCATGAGCCATGACCACTGAGCTTGTGCTTCTGGAGCCTGTGCTCCGCAACAGGAGAGGCCACAACAGTGAGAGAGGCCCGCGTACTGCAAAAAAAAAAAAAAAAAAAAAAAAAAAACAGTGATGGGAATGGACAACCTTGTCCTGTTCCTGGTCTTAGAGGAAATGGTTTCAATTTTTCACCATTGAGAACAATGTTGGCTGTGGGATTTTCATATATATCCTCTATTAAGTTGAGGTACATTCCCTCTATGCCTACTTTCTGGAGGCTTTTTATCATAAATAGGTGGTGAATTTTGTCAAAAGATGTTCTGCATCTATTGAGATGATCATATGTTTTTTATCCTTCAGTTGGTTAATATGGTTTATTACATTGATTGATTTGCATATTTTGAAGAATCCTTGCATTCCTGGGATAAACCCCACTTGGTCGTGGTGTATGATCCTTTTAATATGCTGTTGGATTCTGTTTGCTAGTATATTGTTGAGGATTTTTGCACCTATGTTCATCAGTGATATTGGTCTGTCGTTTTGCTTCTTTGTGACACCTTTGTCTGGTTTTGGTATCAGGGTGATGATGGTCTTGTAGAATGTGTTTGGGAGCATTCTTCACTCTGCTATATTTTGGAAGAGTTACAGAAGGATAGGTGCTAGCTCTTCTCTAAATGTTTGATAGAATTCACCTGTGAAGCCATCTGGTCCTGGGCTTTTGTTTGATGGAAGATTTTTAATCACAGTCTCAATTTCAGTGCTTGTGATTGGTATGTTTATATTTCCTATTTCTTCCTGGTTCAGTCTCAGAAGGTTGTGCTTTTCTAGGAATTTGTCCATTTCTTCCAGGTTGTCCATTTTATTGGCATATAGTTGCTTGTAGTAATCTCGCATGATCCTTTGTATTTCTACAGTGTCAGTTGTTACTTCTCCTTTTTCATCTTTAATTCTATTGATTTGAGTCTTCTCCCTTTTTTTCTTGATGAGTCTGGCTAATGGTTTATCAATTTTGTTTATCTTCTCAAAGAACCAGCTTTTAGTTCTATTGATCTTTGCTACTGTTTCCTTCATTTCTTTTTCAATTACTTCTGATCTGAGATTTATGATCTCTTTCCTTCTGCTAACTTTGGGAATTTTTGTTCTTCTTTCTCTAATTTCTTTAGGTGTAAGCTTAGGTTGTTTACTGGAGATGTTTCTTGTTTCTTGAAGTAGGAATGCATTGCTAAAAACTTTCCTCATAGAACTGCTTTTGCTGCATCCCACAGGTATTGGGTCACCATGTTTTCACTGTCATTTTTTTCTAGGTATTTTTTGATTTCCTCTTTGATTTCTTCAGTGATCTCTTGGTTATTTAGTAGTGTATTATTTAGCCTCCATGTGTTTGTATATTTCACAGATTTTTTCCTGTAATTGATATCTAGTCTCATAGTGTTGGGGTCAGAAAAGATACTTGATACAATCTCAATTTTATTAAATTTATCGAGGCTTGACTTGTGACCCAAGATATGATCTATCCTGGAGAATGTTCCATAAGCACTTAAGAATAAAGTGTATTGTGTTGTTTTTCGATGGAATATCCTATCAATATCAATTAAATCCATCTTCTTTAATGTATCATTTAAAGCTTCTGTTTCCTTATTTATTTTCAGTTTGGATGATCTGTCCGTTGGTGAAAGTGGGGTGTTAAGTCCCCTACTATGATTTTGGTATGGTCGATTTCCCCTTTTATGGTTGTTAGCATTTGCCTTATGTATTGAGGTGTTCTTATGTTGGGTGCATAAGTATTTACAATTGTTATATCTTCTTGGATTGATCCCTTGATCATTATGTAGTGTCTTTCTTCATCTCTTTTAATAGTCTTTATTTTATAGTCTATTTTGTCTTATATGAGAATTGCTACTCCAGCTTGCTATTGATTTCCATTTGCATGGAATATTTTTTCTATCCCCTCACTTTCAGTCTGTATGTGTCCTTAGCTCTGAAGTGAGTCCCTTGTAGACAGCATTTATACAGGTCTTGTTTATGTATCCATTCAGCCAGCCTATGTCATTTGGTTGGAGCATTTAATCCATTTACATTTAAGGTAGTTATTGATATGTATGTTCCTATTACCATTTTCTTAATTGTTCTGGGTTTGCTATTGTAGTTCTTTTCCTTCTCTTGTGTTTCCTGCCTAGAGAAGTTCCTTTAGCATTTGTTGTAAAACTAGTTTGGTGGTGTTGAATTCTCTTAGCTTTGGTTGTCTGTAAAGTTTTTAATTTCTCTGTCAAATCTGAATGAGATCCTTGCTGGGTAGAGTAATCTTGGTTGTAGTTTTTTCCCTTTCATCACTTTAAATATGTCCTGCCACTTCCTTCTGGCTTGCAGAGTTTCTGCTGAAAGGTTAGTTGGTAAACTTATGGGATTCCCTTGTATGTTATTTGTTGCTTTTCCTTTGCTGCTTTTAATATTTTTTCTTTGTATGTAATTTTTTGGTAGTTTGATTAATATGTGTCTTGGCATGTTTCTCCTTGGATTTATCCTGTATGGAACGCTGTACTTCCTGGACTTGATTGACTATTTCCTTTCCCCTATTAGGGAAGTTTTCAACTATAATATCTTCAAATATTTTCTCAGTCCCTTTCTTTTTCTCTTCTTATTCTGGGATCCCTACAATTCTTATGTTGGTGTGTTTAATGTTGTCCCAGAGGTCTCTGAGACTGTTCTCAATTCTTTTCATTATTTTTTCTTTATTCTGCTCTGTGGTAGTTATTTCCACTATTTTACCTTCCAGATCACTTATCCGTTCTTCTGCCTCAGTTATTCTGCTATTATTTCTTTCTAGAGAATTTTTAGTTTCATTTACTGTGTTGTTCATCATTGTTTGTTTGTTCTTTAGTTCTTCTAGGTCCTTGTTAAATGTTTCTTGTATTTTCTCCATTCTATTTCCAAGATTTTGGATCATCTTTACTATCATTACTCTGAATTCTTTTTCAGGTAGACTGCCTATTTCCTCTTCATTTGTTTGGTTTAGTGGGTTTTTACCTTGCTCCTTCATCTGCTCTGTGTTTCTGTCTTCTCATTTTGCTTACACCCTGTGTTTGGTGTCTCCTTTTCGCATGCTGCAGGTACATATTTCCCATTGTTTTTGGTGTCTGCCCCCAGTGGCTAAGGTTGGTCAGTAGGTTGTGTAGACTCCCTGGTGGAGGGGACTGGTGTCTGTGTTCTGGTGGATGAGGCTAGATCTTGTCTTTCTGGTGGGCTGGACTGCGTCCGATGGTGTGTTTTGAGGTGTCTGTGACCTTATTATTATTTTAGGCAGTCTCTCTGCTAATGGGTGAGGTTGTGTTCTTGTCTTGCTTTTTGTTTGGCATAGGGTGTCCAACACTGTAGCTGACTGGTTGTTGTAGCTGAGTGGACCTGGGTCTTAGCCTTGTGATGGAGATCTCTGGGAGAGCTTTCACAGTTTGTTATTATGTGGAGCCGGGAGGGCCTGGTGGACCAATATCCTGAACTCGGCTCTCCCACCTCAGAGGCACAGGCCTGACAGCTGGCGGGAGCATGAATGCCCTGTCAGCCACATGACTCAGAAGAAAAGGGAGATAAAAAGGAAAAAAAGAAAATAAAAAGAAAAGAAAGTTATTAAAATAAAAAATAAAAAAAATTAAAAAGTAATAAGAAAAAAAAAAAGAAAGAAAGAAAGAAGAGAGCAACCAAACCAAAAAACAAATCCACCAATAATAACAAGCACTAAAATATATACTAAAAAAAGAAAAAAGAAAAATGGACAGACAGAGCCCTAGGCCAAATGGTAAAAGCAAAGCTATACAGACAACATCACACAAAGAAGCATACACATACACACTCACAATAAGAGAAAAAGGAAAAAAAAAATATATATCTATTAAAAAAAAGGAAGAGAGCAACCAAATCAATAAACAAATCTACCAATGATAATAAACTCTAATTATTAAACTAAGATAAACATCAAACCCGAAAAAAATTAGATGCAGAAAGCAAACCCCAAATCTACAGTTGCTCCCAAAGTCCGCTGCCTCAATTTGGGATGATTCGTTGTCTATTCATGTATTCCACAGATGCAGGGTACATCCAGTTGATTGTGGAGATTTAATCCACTGCTTCTGAGGCTGCTGGGAGAGACTTCCCTCTCTCTTCTTTGTTCGCACAGTTCCCGGGGGTTCAGTTTTGGATTTGGCCCCGCCTGTACATTTAGGTCGCCTGAGGGTGTCTGTTTTCTACTCAGACAGGACAGGGTTAAAGGAGAGGCTGCTTAGGGGGCTCTGGCTCACTCAGACCCCAGGGAGGGAGGGATATGGGATGCGGGGCAAGCCTGCAGCGGCAGAGGCTAGCATGATGTTGCAACAGCCTGAGGCATGCCATGTGTTCTCCCGGGGAAGTTGTCCCTGGATCATGGGACCCTGGCAGTGGCGGGCTGCATAGGCTCCCGGGAGAGGAGGTATGGATAGTGACCTGTGCTTGTACACAGGTTTCTTGGTGGCTACAGCAGTAGCCTTAGAGTCTCATGCCCGTCTCTGGTGTACCCGCTGATAGCCATGGCTCATGCCTGTCTCTGGAGCTCATTTAGGCAGTGCTCTCACGCACCCCGAAACAGTGGTCTCTTCCTCTTAGGCAGGTCCAGACCTTTTCCCGGACTCCCTCCTGGCTAGCTGTGGCACACTAACTCCCTTCAGGCTGTGTTCACGCCGCCAACCCCAGTCCTCTCCCTGGTATCTGATCTCCGAACCCCGAGCCTCAGCTCCCAGCCCCCACCCGCCCTGCTGGGTGAGCAGACAAGCCTCTTGGGCTGGTAAGTGCTGGTCAGCACCGATCCTCTGTGTGGGAATCTCTCCACTTTGTCCTCTGCACCCCTGTTGCTGCGCTCTCCTCTGTGGCTCCATAGCTTCCCCCCAGCCATCCCCATATCCGCCCGTGAAGGGGCTTCCTAGCGTGTGGAAAATTTTTCTCCTTCACAGCTCCCTCCCAAAGGTACAGGTCCCATTCCTATTCTTTTGTCTCTGTATTTTCTTCTTTCTTTTGCCCTACCCATGTACCTGGGGAGTTTCTTGCCTTTTGGGAAGTCTGAGGTCTTCTGACAGCATTTGGTAGGTGTTCTGTAGGAGTTGTTCCACATGTAAATGTATTTCTGATGTATTTGTGGGGAGGAAGGTGATCTCCACGTCTTATTCCTCGACCATCTTGAAGGTCTCCTCAGTTCACTGTTAAGAAGATTCTACTGTTAGAGCCATCAACAGAATCTCTGGAAGCAGATCCTGTTACAGCAGGCTCCACTGGCTCCTGGGGACATTGCCAGGTTGGGCCTGAATGCTCAAAGCCGAGGCAAACACTGACATATGAGGCTGTGTTAAGTAGATTATTATCTGTCTGGCTATGATGGAGAAGGCCAAAGAATTTGGGCAAGGTAGTAAATAACTGCTAAAAGCTTTGGTTAACAGACATGTGACAGTTTATTTTTTTAAACTTAGGAAATCTTTTCCTGTTTCTTTCCTTTTTGCAATTAGATAAATTCTGCACATTCGAAGTTTTCTACTTGGGGTACCTATATTAAGCAGTTAGAAATAAACCTATGTGCTAACTTTTTTGTATACTGCTAATGTATTTAACATAAAAAGTTTCCATGAGACTATCAATTAATCAATCAACCAACAATGGAGCCAAGTAAGTAGGCATTAAGCTTCTCCATCTATGTAATCAAGTTCCTGCCTTTGAGAAATTTATAATCTTATTGCAGAAAAATCTTAAATTCATAAAGCAATTAAGTGTCATTATAAGATGTTAAACTGTTTAGACTAGACTAGTGGTTTCTCCTGTTTGTTGTTTGCTTTTAAGAATCTCATGCACATTTGGGTTGTTTCCATGTCCTGGCTATTGCAGATAGAGCTGCAATGACCATTGGGGCACATGCGTCTTTTTGAATTATGGTTTTCTCAGGGTCTATGCCCAGTAGTGGAATTGCTGGGTCGTAAGGTAGTTCTAATTTTTAGCTTTTTAAGGACCCTCCATACTGTTCTCCATAGTGGCTGTATCAACTCACATTCCCACCAACAGTGCAAGAGGGTTCCCTTTTCTCCACACCCTCTCCAGCATTTACTGTTTGTAGATGTTTTGGAGCTTAGGATTGACATATATACACGACCGTGTGTAAAATAGATAGCTAGTGGGAACCTGCTGTATAGCCCAGGATGCTTAGCTCAGTGCCCTGCGATGACCTAGATGGGAGGGATGGCGGTGGGGCAGGGGATGGGAGGGAGGTCCAAGAGGCAGGGGATATATGTATACATAGAGCTGATTCACTTCATTGTACAGCAGAAACTAACACAACGTTGTAAAGCAACTATACTCCAATTAAATAAATAAATAAATGAATAAAAATAAAATAAAAAAGTTAAAAAAAAAGAATCTCATGCAGAAGTGCTTTCAAGACTGGGTTTCCCAGAAGCAGACACTGAGTGCCGAGAGGAAGTTTGGTGGGCAGTGTATTCATGAAGGGCTAACGACCCCAATGAAAGAGAGTGAGGAAGCAAGCCTTGGCAAAAGAAGGAAGTCTGCATTGCAGGCTAGACCAAGCCTTCCCTATATCCACCAGGAGCTGTAGTAGATAAGGTCTATCAAAATTATCCAGCAGTGGGTGACATGGTGAGGCCTTTATACCTCTGCCTTGAATAGCCATCAGATATACTCCTAGGAGGGATATATCTTTAGCCAAGGTAGCTCTTTGCAACTGAGGCAAACCTTGAAACCTTGATCTAGACCTGTGTCTCACAAAGAAGTCAATAAATAAACTGATAAAATTGAAGCTTCTTTCCTGAAAGCTGGGGTAAAATATCTAGAACCTCACCCTGACAACTATGAAGATCATTCAATAAAACCCAGAATCCCATAGAGCATAGTGGCAGAATAATATTAGCTCATAGTTTTATAGTGGATAAGCACCACACACTCTTCTAAGTATTTTACATGCACAACTCTTTCAATCCTCCCATTAACTGTGCAACATACATACTGCTCACTCCATTTTAAGACAAGGAAACAGGCACAGAGAGGTTAAGTAATCTGCCCAAGGTCACCCAGACCTTTTGGCTCCAGAGTCTATACTTGAAACCACTACATGCTACTCTGCATATATGTCTTTATTTAAAGTTTCATGGATGAGGCTTCAGGTAAGAAAGAAGGTATGCTAAAGGGTGTGCCTTGATGACTTATAGTATTAGACTTGGCATAATTCTTATTATACAGTGGTGGGCCCAGAGGCACAGCAGCTAGGGACCATAGTCAATTATACACTCTGCTGCGGGAGACCTGAACTGTGAATGTTCATAGACAACACAATCTGTTTCTTCTTAATGAGCTTTCAGCTGGACCATATTCCTTTGCCTTCTTTGCTGTTAGGTACAGCAACTGAGCTCTTACCAATTGAATGTGAGCAGAATTGAGCTGCAATTTCCAAGTATGACCAATAAGAATATATCCCTCACAGTCATGCATTTCTTCTTCCAAATGATTAGAATAGAGACTCCCCCCGCCCCCCACGCCAAACAACCTTGAAATTCATGTATAGAAGAACATGGTTCAGAACAGCTAAACCAACAGAACTAATACTGAGTGAGAAATATGTTTCCCTTATATTTAGGTCATTATATATGTTTCATTTTCTTGATTCTGCCATCTAGCCTACCCTTAGATATTCTTCCCACTCAGAGAGTTTTAAAATATCTCCAATATCATTTTTAGACGCAGAAAATGCTCCTCACTTACAGGTCAGGACAGAGGTTCTTCCTTTGCCACGCTGACTTATCACTAACACTTACTCTTTGGTGAGGAAAGACTCCAAATTAGCATCGGTGAATATATGTATTATTGTAGTTCATGTGGCTAAGCATGCGTTTGGTTGATACAGCACATCAGACTCTGTGAAGAGGATCAGACTCAAATCTGGCATAAATTTTGGGGTAGGGGTTGGAGAGGATGTGTGGGGTGGTAGGGTGCAGAGATAAAATGAAATATGCCCAGCAGCTCTGACGATGTTTCAAACTGTCCCAGACAGCTGACCACCAGATTCATGCTGGTTACCCTGAGGGTTGTGGTGAGAGAGGTATAAAGGTATCACCGTGGTGAGCTCTACCAAGCTCAGCCTACCAGCTGAGCTTTGGGTTTGGAAAGTTTCAAAACTGTTTAACAAATGACGGCCTTTCTGTTGGCTAGAGGTCCAGTTGAACAACTCAAAATTAAAATGAAAAGGGCCGATACTTTTTATGGAGTACTTGTCACAAATTAATAAAATGATAATTTTTCTTAATATTGTACCACAATTAATGATTATGTATTTGCTCAAAAATATTTTTTGAGTTCCCACTCTGTGCCAGGACTGTTCTGGGCACTGGGGATATGGCGGTGAATGAAGCAGAATAAAATCCCTGACTTTCAGTTCTGTTTGGAACTGAAATCTCGGTGGGTCATATAATGGTGACAACTGTTATTCTTAGACCACTAAATAAGGTGGAATTTTCCTTACCTAATATGTAGAAGTTCAGAATAGGTAAAAACAAGAATGAAGCAAATGATTAAATGCATCTTTGGGGAATGCTCTGCATTACAGCAGTTTTAGTTATTCACCCTGGAGCTAAGTGGCAATCTGGAACCACTGAGAAGCATACTTACAGATTCAAAGCTTTATTATGCTTCACAAGGCAGATTTGAAAGAAATATGATAAATAAAATTTAAGAAAGAGCTGAGATATACAAAGAGAAAAGTACATACAGGTATTTCGAAAAAATAATGCCTTTACTATTTGGCTTGAAACAGAAAACAGGCAAAACATATTAAGGAGAGAAATAGCATTTAAAGAACAGATTGTTATGTATGTTACAAATGACTTGTAGAAATTCTAATGAAAACATTGTAAAACAGATTACTACATAATTTATAATAGTATATTTTCAAATATACACAGATACACAGATTAAACTTCAAACATGTGGTACAATTCACCAATTTGTTTTTTTTTATAATATAACAATTAGCATGACTCGTAAATTGTATCTGTAAATATTACTTGTGTTGAGTATCACTGTAAGATCAAACTCCTCACAAGTGGAAATCGTGCCAACCCAATGGAGTAGTTAAAGATACACATGGCCCATGTGTGTTTCTGATTCACTTCACACATTCACAAACCTGATTCTTCACACTTTGCTCTACGAATAAACCTAACTCTAAGGGAAATGAGTAGATGAATTTTTATGCCTTCTCCTTAGGCATGCTGTAACTGACACAAGGGAAGGCAAATGGCTTTTTTTAAGAAGGGTTCATTTCTATTCTGAGCTATTGTACTCCAACCTGATTGCACTTGTTTAATTTAGCTTTACCTAAATTTGAAATTAATAATTAGTTCCTGGATCATTCCTCCTGCACCAATAAAACAACTCTCCATGAAACGTCTTGTTAAAACATGAAAACTACTGATCAAATGGAATGCTTTGTTCCTTGCTACCTTTGCTGGCCTACAAATAACTCCTAATAAAACGGGAAGTAGTGAGTGTTTGTGCAACATTTCTCACTCAAATTGAATTTACTCTTCTTTAATTTGGTCTGGAGAAAACAATAGTGATGGGAATTCTACAGAGACAGATTAATTCAGAGGTCAAACAATAACAAAATAGGGAAGAGAAGTTAATGAATCTTTACCATGTGAGGCAATGCACAGAAGGTCCTGGAGAATCCATAAACTTAGTGAGAAAATCATGACTAGTTTGTTAATGACACAAGGGCTTTGAAATTGAATTTATCTTGTATATTCAGCTGTTTGGGAAGTATATCATTTATAATACATTCTTGTTATTAATATTTTCCATTCCATGGACTCTCTTGACAAACTACATACTTTTTCACCACATTAATTTTAAATTTAAAATGAACATCTGGTAACTGCATTTATTCATCTGATTCTTAACCATCCTACTCTCTCTGATTTTCTTCTTTTGCCTTTCCAAGTAGCCAAAGGGGACTTGAATTTGGGTACTGTAGGTTTAAAGTCATCAAATGCCTATTGTTCAGATTAGAAAGATGATAGCTCCTTTCTTTAATCACTCAATCACTCAATCATTCAATCAACATGTGTTCTGCTGAACATAATTTTAGTCCAAAGACAACTTGCTTATCTTATTCCTGTCTCAAGTGGCCTTCCTTTGTTCTCCCAGACCATTGCTCATTGTTTTGTTTTGAGTTCACCCAAAAGCAGAGGCTGAGACAAAGCTTGATGCAGGTAGTTTGTTTCTGAAGAGAGAAGGAAAAAGAGAGTGGGACCTGGAAGAAAGAAAAATTTATCTAAGTGTGCATTATTGAGAGTGCCACAGCAAGCACCAGGAACTTAATTCTCTTGGAATCTCTGAGAAACATGAAGAATGTTTCCCAGAGTTGTCCATTTGAAGGATGGAAGCTGGCTTCCATTATTCACTGCCTGCCTTCCCTCATTGGTTGAGAGTTGCCCCTAGGAGAATTAACTCCCCTAAATGTTCAAGCAGAGGCTTCCATTGTGATGCAGAAGTTCCTAAGGCAAAAAGCAGAAAGGTGCAGGCCAGGAGCTTAAGGCGGATCCCTGCCAAGGCAATGTGAGTCTGAGCTCACGTGGAAACTTACGCATAAATGAGGGTGAATTTAGAAGTGGGCTCAAGGGATGTGAAGATGAGGTATCAGGGGAGTCAGCTACATTCTTCAATGTACCACATCATTTATTTCTTAAGTGCAATTGTCCATCTCTTTCACTAGACTGAGAATTATTAAGGGTGAGGTCCCTAGTTCCTTCCTCAGTGCCAAGAAGTGTGCCTGGTTTATAGCAGAGTTCCCCAATCCTTCTTAAATAATAAGTGAAATAATACTTCCCTATCCCACTGTACAATGGAACTTACTGTGTATATAGTATTACTTCTTTGAGAACTAAAATAAAATTCATGTTTACTTAATTACGGTATGTTATTCATATATACACATTCATTCATTTATGTATTATGGTATAAGAGACCAGTCTCAAAGAAAAATCTAAGCTACACACCTACTTAAATTATCTATTGATTCATGACAAACCACCCCAAACTTAGTGGATTAAACCACAATAATGTATGATTTTCACAATTCTATGGGTTGCCTGCACAGTTATTTTGATTCATGTGGTGTTTTCTGGGACGCTGGGCTGACTGGAAGTTCCAAAAATGCTCCCATCCACATGGTCAACAGTTGGGGTGAGCTTCTGAGGGAGAGCTCAGTTGGGTCTGTTAGCTGGAAGCTTCACTTTTCTCCACTTGGGCCTCTGCACTTAGCTTTTGGGTTTCCTGACAGGATGGTGACTGGTTTCTGAGAAAGGGTGTTCCAAACAGACACTTAAGGCCTGGCCTTGAACACTATGCAGCATCGCTTTCTTCACATACTGTTGGTTAAAATAGTTCACAGGGCAAGTCTGAATTCAAACAAATGGGAAATCAACTATACATCTTTATAGAAGAATGGCAAAATCTCACTGCAAAAGAACACACAGCGTGAGAGATATTGTTGTGACCGTCTTTGGAAACATAATCACTATAACCAGTGTGTACCTGGATGTATTCAGTCATATTTATATTAAATGGAAAGACACTTGAGAGCAGAGCCCATATCCAATTCATCATTATATCCCTAGAAATGAACACAAGATATGACAGGTACTGGTACATAATATATGCTTGTTGAACAGATATTTGGAAGTTAAGAAACAAAAACATGCCAAAAAATGATTCTTTGACTGTGAAGACATTGGGATGGAAAATAGCCCTCCCATTAGGTATCGATTTCTAGACCTGCAATTCTCTGATAAGGATCGGTTTTCAAGGACCAGGTCTGGCCCTACCAGGCAATACACTAGAGAAGAAAGGAAATCACCTTGTCAGAAAAGAGTTTTAAAAAGGAAAACTTGAACCAGGAATGTGGGTTGGGGATGAGAAGAGAAGACCATTCATAATTCCTCCTCAGATCTTCCTCCTTTGGTTTATGTGGAGGGGAGGGGAAAGGGAACTATGGACAGGAGTCAGGAAGAGAGGTCAGGAACCAGGAAACAAGAAAGAAAGACTGATGTGTTTAGTTTGATAACTTAAGGGCTCTACAGTGGTGTTCCTCTAGAACATAGCATTCCCAAGCCCATCATTAGTTTCTCATTTGGGAATAGTGAGAAAGTGTCAAAGCTGGAGGGAGGGTGAGAGCACTACATCTGAGACTCCCAGAACCAGTAAAATGATCACACAAGCTCTACAGATAAGCCTGTTTCTCAATGATGTAAGAAGACGTTTTGGGTTCTCACAGAAAAATATTGTTATGACACTTTAGAAGGGTCCACAAAATATACCCCAGATGAACCACAATGCTTACTACTGTGGTGGCTAACTTTCCACTTCTTTCCTTCCTTTCTGCCATTGAACATTTCTGAGGGACAAAAATATCTTGTGACTTAATGTAGATTTATTTATTTAAGGCATGAATATTAAAGACTGCCTTTCTGAAGCTCATCTATTTTACATCTATAAAGATCTCTACTGCACTTAGTAGAGAGTATCAACAACTTAGTAGAGAGTATCACAGTAAGCACATAGGTGGCTCTAAGCAAAATCTATGCAATTTTTGGAAAACTTGATTTATCTCCAAATTTTTAATCATATTGGAAGATATAACAGTACCAAAGTGATAATAAAATTGTTAACCATTTGAAAAATTGCAAGTGACAGAAAGTCTTGAGATATGTTGCTTTTTAAAGTGTATTGACCTCTTTTGAAGAAACAATATATTTATTAATACACCTAAAACAGATACTGCTCTCTGCATGTTAGTCATTTGCAAGTTTTTCGGTTGCTTGTTTTTAGTACCTTAAACTTGTTCTTTCTCTATTTTGTCACAAAGCTTAAATCACAGCTTTATTGCTTTGCTGCAGTTGAATTGTTCTTTTAGGGTAAGATTTTCCCTTACCAACAGCCCTCTGTGTTTCTTCATTATTCCCCTCTCTGGATGATCCAGGGTGGCCTTAGCTATGTCATGGATTAGGTAATAATAACTTAATAGGTAAATCACCTATCATTTACCTTTAAACAATAACTTAACCCAAAGGCTCTAGATGTGAATCAGTTTATGGACAAACTATGGCATCTTTCAATCTACACTATATCAATACCTATCTAATCTGCATAAGGAAGGCATGTTGTAGAGTGATACAATAAGTTAGGGTTTGATGGGCAAAACTTAGTGACTTTTCAGTACACTTGCCAACCTCTCCAAGATTCAGATTTTATGAAGATATGAAGATAATAAAAGCACTAAAATCATAGGGTTTTTGTACCGATTTTAAAAACCATATAGATAAAGGATTTGATAGAACTCTAGGCATAGTGAAAGTTTTAAAATATGAGCTATTAATATTGTTATTATTATGTCAAACAGTGGCTCAGAGCATGGTTCTTTCTAGATAATCTTTGAAAAATTGAAATACTTCACTTCAAATGTAAGTTTTAATTTGATCAATTTCTGGATAGCTCCTATGACAAGAGATTTACTTCAACTTAGTTTCAGTTTCCTCGTCTTTAAAGTGTTAAAATAATACCTCATAAGGCTATTTTAAGAAATAATGAATACAATATAATAAAATATTTAATCTAGCACTTGAGCACACAATGGAAGTAATTACTCGTTGTTATGTAGATGTTGCCATTATCAGTCAGTAATATAGGATTCAGACAAATTTAGGACTTTTGGATTATTACTGTTTAAGAATTCTAGTATTTTCTTAAGTGTTCAGGTGCATGAAAGAAATTATTAAATTTTAAAATAAAAAATACAACTTGGATAGTCATAACTCACTTATGTTGTTTCCTTAAATGAAAAGAAAGATAAACTAACAATTATTAATAGTAGTCAAAAAGAACAATTAAAGCAAAATCTAGTTCATCATTTGTCATTTCCTTCACCACCAGCAAAATTTTGAGCCTCATCCCCTTTCTGTCCCTATAGGAAAAAAATAAAAAAATAGAGATAGTGTGTGTGTGTGTGTGTGTGTGTGTGTGTGTGTGATATTTTAAGTCAGACAATTTTCAAGTCCTTGAGAGAAGGATACAGTATTGGTTTCTTTATTGGAATATCTGAGGTGCGACCTTAAAAAAGCCCCCTAACAAAACAAAGGATATGGAAGGCATGGTTGATTTTCTTGCTCAGCACACTAAAAGTCATGTATAAAACAGAGGAGGCACTCTACCCCGAAAATAATCTTGCTTTGTTCTCATCCTCTTCCTTAAACGCCTCCCCCCACCACATACACACTAACTCATCAGTGTTAGCAGATATTGTACTTTATTTCTATTTGCTGTGTTTTCAATATTGTGCTAGGCTTTCTTCTTAGCTCCTTTAAGAATTTTTCCCCAGAATTTTGGGACCAGCATTTTAGCAGCAAGTTAACTTCAGTTAACTTCAAAAATAAAAAGTTGAAAAGGAGCTTTAAGATGCCTTTAATTATTTTATAATGGCCTGTGTTAAAATGTTTTCACCTGGGATCATATTTAACCCTTACCACAGGATACGAACTTAGGCTCCATACAAGATTCATTTTAAAGGTGAATTTAGTGAGGCTCAGAGAGTTGAAACCACTTGCCAATGGTCTTTCATCTGAGAAGGGGTAATGCTGGCATACAAATATAGGTTTGGCTATCCTCAGAGTTTTTGGAATTTTGCACTGTGTGTTCATGATTTTAGGGAATTCTGTTTCAAAGATTTGCTTATTTAAAAAGAAGAAAACAAAAATTAATTTTTTATTCAAAAATATAAAAATATTGCCCAAGACTTATTAGTGACTGAAATTCTCTTGTTCAAGAATATTAAAGAAAACCTTCTCAGGTACACCTTTATAAATTGGATTTAATCCCAAAGCATGTTGTTTCAGAACAGGCTGTTAAATTCGAAAAAGCTGAGACAATGGAGATAATTCATTCAAATACCATAGCCAGCAGTAACCCAGAAATGATGAAAGGCCTTTAATTAAAAAGCAAAAAAACAGAACCTGAATTTCTATTTTAAAAAATGGGATTTTAATTTTGTCCAAATAGTGTAATATTCTGATTGAAACATTTTTTACCTAATTGTAAATCTATCTTCAGACAAATCCTCTCCAAATCCAAATGGCTCCTAAATCCATCTCCCCTTCACTAAGAGCACCAGAGAGCCAATTACGGGAAAGGGTAGGGAAGCCATCCTGTTAATGTGTCCCAAGGTTTTGCTGAGAATGTACCATCCCTACAAAAGGGATTGGCTTCTTCAGATACTTTTCTTAAGTGGCATGTTGTTGTCTTAATTTTCACATGTCCTTCATTAGGGCGTTTGCTTTATTTATGTGAGTCATCTGTGTGTTTGCACTGGCTCCTAGTTAGTGCCTAAGTGCCAGATGGTTGCATTGAAATATTGATTTTAACCCATAAAGTCCTGTATGGTTTGGGTATTGTCTGCCTTCATTAATATTATTTCCTAGAAGCTGACATGAACTAGAGAGAGCTGTTTACTTTTCCTAGATTATCTATCTATCTATTTATCCATCTATCTATCCATCTATCTATCTAATCTATATACCCTATGGGCAGGAGCAGATCCAGGTCTTGTGGGACCTGAAGCTTATGCAATCTGTGGGACCCTCTTTAAAAAATATATAATTACAATAAAATTTATACATAAAATTGTAAATGAAATCATGAAAAACTATACATTTTTAAAAACCTAACCATAAACATCAAAATATCCAGAGAAATAGAAATTATTTTATTCATAAACTACTGGAAACATTTCTGTTATATATTTTGCTACATTTTTTCCTGATATTTGGCTGCCTATTCTTTGATTACCCCTTCACGTGACTACATTTTATAGTATTATTTACCTTAGAAATAATAGTAAGATAATTCAATCTTTTCTCAGATAACCCAGTCTTTTGTTGATTGAAATGTTTTATTATTGATAGTTTTAGAAAAGTTTATTTCAGCTTCATACCTTATTACTGGTAATTTTAAATACATTATTAGAATTATTATCAAATTTGGAAAAAATATCCCTCAAGATCCTCTTATATATGAGCTGTAAGATATCAGAGCATTTCAAAGGTTCTTATTCAGTAACTAATGTTAAATAGTTTTTGAAGCAAACTCATTGATTGTTAGCTACTTTCTGCTGATATCAGGTGCCATAGGATACTTTCACACAGCTCTCCAAACCTCTGACCTTGCACTATCAGTCACAATCCCAGAGGGGCAGCAGTGGGTGTTCTGAAGCCATTCCTGCATCTGGGTGGATAGTTAGCAATCCCTGAACTATATACAGAAGTGACTGCAAACCACCAAACCAGACTAAACAGATTCATACCTCTACCTCACTTTAGTTATGCCTGTGCCACACCAAAGCCACCAGGCAAGAGATGAAACATGACTAAGAGGATATTGGAGTGTAAGAGTATAGCAAATATATTAAATTGTGGTTAAATAGCACTTTTGTCATTTTCTAAAACTATGTATAATGATGTGAACACACTGTTAGAGCCCATGCAAGGGCCTTGGAAGTATATGACTCAAATGAGGGTCCATCTCTGCCTAGGGAACCCATGATCAGAAAGCCACTTCAAAAATACTATTCCCCCTATTAATGTAATCAATCCTACATTCAGACATAGATTCAGGCTACTTCAGACTTAGATAAATCTTGAGATTTTACTTAAATTTTGAGTAAAATAGCTGTTTCCACTTACATTTTTTACAGTATATTGTATCTAAGAAAAAAAAAAGTGGCCTGGAAGAGGCAAAGGGCTGTGGAAAAATCAACTGGCTATACAAACTTTGCGGTGATATTTTCTATACTTTTGGTCTTATCTGGGTACTTGTGTGAATAAATTTGATTAATTTCAGTAGAGTCCAACTAGAAGAATTTATAAGGATTGAGTGGTAGAATTTATAATGGATCAGCCAATACTCTCTGCTACTAGACATTTAAAATAGAAAATTAAGAGCCCATTCTCATTTATTGGTATGGTCCTAGATAGTAGTGTCATCTACACATATTTGTTGCTAAGTTAAAAGTGTGAATTGATCTTATTTGTTTGTTTTGTTTTTAGTGCCTCTTTGAATGAAAGCTAGAAATTTTGTGTATTAAATATGAATTTTCCATCCCTTGCCTTATCGTTGTTGGGGGAGGAAATATCTGTAAAGGAAAAAGAGAAAAAAACAAAGCAAAACTGGATACATCAATGTGCTGTCCTAAAATAACAATTGCAGCCTAAATCATATCCATTTCTACCTGAAGTTAGAATTCTTGAGAGCATGATAAATAAGGATTCCCAGAATATTTCAGACGACAGCTGGCAAGAGTCAAGAAAGATGTGAAAAATCATGACCCCAGGTTGATAGTAGTGCAGAGAAATGTGACAGCAGTAAGACACCAGGCTGGCTGGATGGCTAAAGGTTCAGGTAGCCAAGGTGCAAAGCAAGGCCAGAAAGACTGTGTAAAAATTGAGATCACCAACCCGTTATCCTGCTCCAAGTGGGGCTTGTTTCAGGATGAGGGGGCTCCCTGAGGAGGCCTGGTTGTCCCAACTTGGTGGTCTTAGAAGAAAAACACTCTTGAGGCAGTAATGCTAAAAAATCATAACAAAAAGTGTTTGGAAGCACAGGACTTTGGTTAATGAAGAAATGGAAAATTGAGTCTTGTGGAGATAAATGCTGGCAGCACCAATCACAAAATACAGCAGAGTGAAAAGAAGAGCCTTCTGTTTTTCTGATTAAGTTAAGACGAGTGTCTCCTGGTACCATCATCCTGCACAAACAAATATGTAAATCCACACAGAATAGACAAATGATAAATAAAGAACAGTAGAGATAGTTACTTCAGAGGCCTGCTAGGTTAGAAATTGACCTTAAGTGTGTAGAGGGGGAAAATGCTAAATAAATAAATACTTAAGTAATAGGCTGTTGAATAGGCTTTTCCCATTTAAAGCACTGAGGCATTTCCCTTCCCCTGTCTTTGGAGGTGGGAATGGAGGTGCTCCTACACAAATCAAACCAGGGAGGAAGCTAGGAACCACTTGGAAGACAGTAAACTGCTTACCAGAAAGGAAGATTGATACTTACTCCAGTGGGATGCTTTTTGTGCTTCAGAAACTCATGGGCCTTTCTCATGCTGCTACCAGAGGAAAGCATGGTGAAGGAGATCTTGCAAAAGTTGATCTGTGTCTAAGTTAGGGGTCTATAGGGACAGTCCTTGACTCTTTCTTTAACAGGTTAAAGGAAAAGCCCTGTCTGACATTGCCTCTGAAGATAGTGGGCCCCAGGATTTGGTGGGTCAGGGTTCCTATGGGTCAGAATGGTCAGTTCAGAAAGCAATCAAGCCTAGCCTTCTTGAAAGGACCACATTAAAGAGTATAGCTACAAAGGTGACTCATCCTAGAAAAAAAGGGGTTATTATTATAGGAGCAGGAATTAAGGGCTCGGTCTGTAGAAGTCAGCTGAATAGGAATTGGCTCTATTGGAGAATTGCTGAGCTAAGTTTTCCCAGAAGGAGAATAATCTACAGGGGTGGCTTGTCAGAGAAGTAACATATTTTAGTACCTGCCACACAGTTGGGAGCAAACTCAGATCACAGCAGCACCAGTCAAAAAGATCTTGCCATTTCCCTCACTTTCAGTCTTCCCATCTTCCTTTCCATCCTTGGAAGATGCAGGAATTCACCCTTTGCCCCTTATCCAATGCTGATATATGGAATTTGAGATCCAGGTCTAAACTGAGGGAAAAGGAAAAGCTTTAAACTAGATGTGAAAGAAAAACTCTGATTCAATCTGATGGGACTTCTGATATCTGAAAATGCTGCTCATCCAATACTTGAAAGCTAGGAGATTTACCCAAGATTCATCCAGTGGGTAAGAAATAAGATGTAGTAGGAAAGCAGTTGTAGGAGAAAAACAAAGAGGAGGGAGTCTATTTTATCTTCTCCAAATAAATCAGATGATATAAATAATTCAAACAGACGATAACCTAATTTTTCTCTTGAATCAACTGCCCACTAATCTCTACTACCTCCTCTGGTGGAAGGTGAGACCATATACAGAAGACAGGAACACAAAGTACTCTAAGAAATGAAAAGAAATGTTGGTGGGATAGGTGGAAACAATAGAAAGGAATGAGAAGATGAGTAGAAATTAGTATTTGCAGGAATAGCGAACACTTTGGTGTCACTCTTTTGATGGGGGTGGTGAAAATATTTTGCATGCAGGGGGAATGTGAATAATCTGTGACTAGAGAACAAATTGTTACTGCACACAAATCCCTTTGCAATGTGACATTCCTGAACCTCCATTAAGGAACAGGATTTAGCAGGTAAATTTGGCCAATACAATATTTACAAATGTAAAGAAAGCAAAGTTTAAAACACTTGCACTTTGGGGTTTGTCCTGCTTTGGCTCTTTTGAGACTGCCATGTGAAGAAGCCTGGACATGTTTATTGGAATAGGAGAAAACAAATGGCCCTATTGTGCCTACAGCCCCAGGCTAGTGGCTAGACACTAGACTAGACATGTGAGTGAGGGGATCTTAGATCATTCAATTCTAATTGAGCTGCCAGATCATGGCAGCCACATGAGTGATCTCAGGTGACACCAACAGAAGAATTTTTCAGTTGAGCCCAGCCCAAATTGCTGACTTGTGCAATTGTGAGCAAATAAAATTGTTGCTTTAAGCCATGAGGTTTTTTTTTTTTCCCACAGCAAACGATACCTGAAAGAATTAGCATATATTTATCTCATAGAATTGTTTACTGTTCTGTTTAATTTCTGTCTTTCAGCAAGTTGTAAGTCAAAAAACCTCAATGCTTTGAGATCAGTGTATATGCAACCAATCATTTCAGTTATAATACTTACCCACAGATTTTACTGGGTTGACTCTTCCACTGAGTTGAGTCCTCTTAATTCCACTGAGTCTTCTAGTAGAGGCATACAATGGACACGGGAAATTTTCCTTCTTTAAGAATGGAGTCCACTGGTATACAAATGGTGCGTATATAGAAACTCTGCTGAGGTGAGCCAGAGAAACAAGAGTATTTCAAAGTTACCTATGATAAACTAAAAAAAACAACAAAAAAAAAGAAAAGTTAATTTGTAGGGGGGTTGATGACAATTCTTACAGGTTTTATAAATAACAATCCTTGAAAGAACACAGCTTAAAAAAATGAAGAAATTCTTTCCAGACGCAACAGTAAAACATTTTCTGAGGTCATTGATTTGTGCACATATAATGATTCAGGAGGATGGTGGGAACTAAAATTTTGAAACATATCCTGGTGGTGTAGCTGTCTGCATTTTGGCCTCTCTCGAGGAAATTGCCATTCTGATCACAGACAATCTTCTTTAAGTTAAACATTTCATTCTCTTGGGTGTTTGTTGCTAATGGAGACAGAAGTACCAGTCTCATCTGGATTCGATACATTTCCCACACATATTCATCAAGTACACTATTTTCTCAGCAGAAGTTAAATTTTAACAGTTTTTTTTTGTGACTTTTGACACATTATCACTTACAAGGGACCTTCCTTCAGGAGACTGTACAGAGAGACCTTGTACAAAATTTGGCTGTGTCTGGTTCACAAATAGATAAACAGATGTCATTTATAGATTTTTTTGCTAACAACAACCAAATGACATCATGCACATCATGTGTTTGTCACAACAAAGTTTCTCTTGTTTTCTTCTCTTTTCTAACCAAGTTGTATTTGACATGACCATGTATCAGAATGCTTCTGCTGCCTCCTCACTTTCTGTCAATAAATACATATGTTTAAATACTCTGGGACACACGTGCCCTTCACAAAGCAAAGCAACATTTAGAGAGGATTAGTAAGCCTCTGAGATGCTATATTTCCCCCACATCTCTACCCTACAATTTGTTTTTTTGAGCTTTAATACATGAACTCCCTTGACAGGAATGATGAGTATGGTAAGAGTTGACAGATTAAAGCAGGATAATTGGGAGGTGGTGTAGACTTTATTGTTGAAAGTTAAAATGATATAGTAAAAAGAAAATGGGCTTTGGAACCAAACCTGGATTTGAATCTGTATGTGGGTTTCCTTTCTACATTGAGTTCAATAGATGATTCAAGCATATGACTTAGTCTCTTTGATCCCCCTTTTTTCACCTAGATAATAAAGGGGGGGCACCTACCTTGAAAGTTTGATCATGAGGATTAAATTCTATAACAAAGAAAATGCACCTCTGGCATTTAGTATATGATCAGGAAATGTAAATTACCTTTACTACTTTGAAAGCATACAGTATCGCTTCTTGGCCTTTTGGCTAAGATCAAGTGAATGCAAAGAGTTGCTTAATATTAAAAAAATAACAATATGAGAAATTATTTTCATTCTCTCTATAAGCACAAATGATACAACTCTAAGAAAATATTCACCAGTGATTACTGTTAATTTACAATGTCACATCTCCATTTGTCTTTTTGCATAACCTGCATGTTCTGCCAATATTTAAGCCATAAGCCATCCTGAATATTTCACAGTGGCCTGAATGTGTTTGGGCCAGAGTTAGGCCTACTGTGCAGCATGCTTTTTCTACACTGTGCAAAAAACCAGGGAATAAGCCAACACACATGCAGAAAGTTTGCTACATGGCAAGGGCTAAACTAGGAGCGTCCACATTTCTAACCTCATTTAATCCTCATAACAACAGTGGGAGGCCCATGTTAACCCACATTTACAGTTGAGGACAATAACGTTCTGAGAGGTTCAACAACTTGCTCATTATCACACAGAACCTATTTCAAAATCCAGATAGTGTCTAAATTTTTCTTTTGTTCACAGAAGCATGGTATGATTAACAAAGCTTCCAATAAACAAATTATTCTTGGAGATTAACACTTTCTATCTTGCAGTGCCATGATATGTTAGATTTTGAAATAATTTTAGAAATTGTCTATATTACTTTATCATTTTTGAGTTGTAATAAATGAGACAATTGATAGGTACTAGCTCAGGATTATATCAGGGCTAGAGCTCAAGTGTCAAAAATCCCAGAAAAAAGTAGAAGGAAAACAAAGCACATGGTATAATTTTTCACCTACTTTAATTTTAGTCTCTGTTTTACAGAGAAGAACCTCTGTAATACTTTGAGCCCTTTTGAATTATAGAATCACAGAATGCTAAATATGGTATGATGGAATTTGAGTGGTCATTTAATCTAAGCGCTCACATCTTTCAGATCTGGAAAAAGGAGTTCCAGTAAGGAAAAGTCACTTGTTTATATCACCAGCTAGAAGTAACAGTATCATGGAAATAAATAATACCTTTTAATTTCTAGTCCTTTGCTACTTAAATTATACTCTCCTATCCCTTTCATTAAGCCCTGATATTCGGCCTATAAGACAAAGACTTCATGGTAACTGAAGTCCAGCACATCAAAGCATTTTTTTCAACTAAACAAACTCTGACAGTTCTTGAAGGAAAAATTCAAAGTTGATAAAAAGCTGGAAGGTGTCCTTTATGTTTATATCTTTCACTGTATTAGTTCAAGCATGCTAGGCCAAAGTAATAGACCAAGATGTATAATAACTCAAATACCGTAGAAATATATATTTTTTTCATTTAACATTCCAGGATGTTCATATCTTTCCAATTGTCCAAGGTGGATGACAAAGCGGTAGATAATGGACCTCAAGGAGGGACTCAGTTCCATGTCAAGGATCTGAGTTAACAGCATCTGCCATTTTTAACACAGAGCTACCATTGTCACCACAGAGCTTATGTCCACCCAATTCAGCCAGGGCAGAAAGCACATAAGATGTCATTATGGGAAAAGCATGGCAGTGGAATTCATTACCTTCTTGCTTTCCAGCATCTAGAATTGTCACATGACCACATCTGCAAACAAGGCTGGAAAACATCATCTAACTGTGTTCCGGAACATGAGAAAACAGATTTGGGTGAATATTTATTACACTTCTGTAGGGCATTAAGATCCATTTTTTTAGATCCAAGTATGTTTCTTTTTTTCTGAATATATTTTTCTGAATCTTTGTGGGTCTTGTAGTATGTGACTTGCTCTGCTTAAGGATGTCTTTCTCAATATATGTTTAAATATTTTTCAGGATATTGTACTTCTCTCAGCATATATATGTACTGTTTTTTCTCCGTGCCTATCTTAATATGTGAACATGGCTCCTTCTGATATATATATATATATATATACTTTCTTCAATTCGGAAAATAGGCTTTGTTAAATACAGGAAGCTGTAGGGATTAAATGATTGTCAAACAGTAACTGAATTTCTAATAAGACCTAACTGCCATTCGTGGACTGTTGAAGCATATCACAGATTGCTTTCCTACATTTGTTGAATTTTAAGCATTACAAAACCTGTCTTTTGCTAATAAGAACCTATCAGTGCAGCTCATTTGCATAATGAAGCTAAATATGCAGTTAATTTGCACATATAAAAATGTATTAAAAAAACATTTTCCCTTGCACACTGGGGGGGCTGTTAAGTTGCACAAATAAGAAACTTTAACTCAAAGACAACCAGAAAAGCCCATGGATATACAACCAGGACTAATTGGTATTTGGCTTATAGCTACACGCTGACAACGATTAAGCTAATTATAATACGCATGGTGCTAAATTGCTATCTTTTTCATACATTTTCTGAAACAGCAAGAACTCCAGAGAGGTTCTGGTTCAAAGTCTAGTTATTCTAAACAAGAATAGAGTTGAGATCATTTTTACAGTTAAACAATTAACATGCTTCAGCACAATTAATGTAATATTCAGAAAAAACATTACATTTTATAATAAGGAAATCAAGTAAAGACATATTTAGTTGGGTAAACACTAATAAAGTGTCCAAATGTTTTTGTCATATTTTGAACCTGAAAAATTGAGGTGTCAGTAATGAATTCTAAGGTAACGTTTTGAGAGAAGACAAGAGAAAATTTGTTCTGGAAGGAATAGGGTCAGTATGTATTGGCCATATAACAGAAAAATAGGAATCGATGCCAAGGACCTTTCATTCTTTCAAAGAGAGTTGGACCAAAATAGAGATAGTGGTAGAAGAAGATTGCAAATTAAAACATTGTGTTGCAACACAGATAATAACTGTTCTTTGAGCTCCAGGGAGTAAAGCTAAACACCACCAAGACCCTTGTAAACTTTCAAACTGTAAGTAGTTCATTCCAAAGTCATTAATGAATCCATTCCATAATGTTCTATCATTTAGATTTATTGAAACCATATGTGAGTTCTAATCTATTCAAACTACTGAAATTTACCAGGAACGGAAAAGGAAGAATTGTCTCTATAACCCTTTTTGGGATGAAATGTTTTTCAGTAATTGAGTTGCTAGCTTTACCATATAGTAACTTCCCTCTAATAAATATCCAGAACTGGGTGTTTTCTCTTTCCTATAAATGTCTGAGCATAAAAACTTTAGTTATGCAAATGATTATTGTGAATAAATGACTTTATTGATATCGGGGTTACAGAGTACAAATGAAAGGGGCTGGGACTTCACTGGCAGTCCAGTGGTTAGGACTTCGCCTTCCAATGCAGGGGGTGTGGGTTCGATCCCTGGTCGGGGAGCTAAGTTCCCGCATGCCTCTCGGCCAAAAAACCAAAACATAAAACAGAAGCAATATGGTAACAAATCAATAAAGACTCTAAAAATTGTCCACATCAAAAAAAAAATTCTTTAAAAAAAATAAAGTAATTGAAAGGGGCTATAAAATTCAGTTGTGGAGAAAGATTCAAAGAATTTATAAATTGCATAGCCTTTCACTGACTCCTGACATGGTTTCTCAGACCCCAAGTGATCATTTATTTGATGAGAAAGAAATTCAGAATTTTAGGAAAGATGTGTAAAAGGATTAAATTAGGCATGATAGAGAGTTCCCCGTTTCCCCAACCTTCTACCCTTACTTTCTTCCATTTTTCCCCTTCCTTCTCTGCCCTCTGTCCTCCCCCTCTCCCCCTTTTTTAGTTTTTGCTACTGTCTGCCTCCTGAAGATTGACCACCCAACAAAACACAAGGCTTACAAAGAATGGCTCTCAGAAGAAGTATGCTGGCAGTTATTGGGATGGAATTGTACCAGTGTTCCTAAGAAAGAGGCAGGAAAAAACAGAATTATCTCCAGCTGCTGTAACCACAATTTTGGGAGTAGTTGAAGACAAAAAGTGTAACCTGAGCCAAGCCACAAGGACACGTACTGCTCTCTTCCCCAGACCCTATAAAACTCCACTTTTACTTCAACTTGGAGAGTTACCTAGTCTTCATGTGTTCCCTCATGCACATTAACTGAATAAAGTCTTTATCTTCTCTTTGATGCCCCTAAATCATTTTCTTTAGACAGATGTTTGGGCCAGGAGGAGATGGCATGTTTTTTCATTTTTGTTTTTTTTTCCTTTCCTTTGACCCTTGCCTACTTTATATAAGCCTTGGGGCCCCGCAAACTTGTTTGGTTAGCATGTTTGACTTAAGAGTTAGTTTTAAGTTTATATGTGCTTACAATTATCAAATTATGAATGTTGAAACTATTGAACAGTAATTTACCTATGGCATATTATCAATAAGGTTATGAGAATTAGCTTATTGTTTCTCTAATGTTACTTGAGTAGTAATTATTTATTAAAAATTCAAAACTGCAATAATATCATCAGAAAGAAAAATCTAGAATAAAGAAAACACATAAATGACTTTTACGTCATGAGTAAAACAAAAAACAAAAGTAACCCAGTTCATTTATAAATGAATCTGTGTAAAATATGTGGAAAAATATAGAACTAAATTTAGGAAGCAGTAACATTTTAGCACCACCTGTACTGCTTGGAAAAGTAAAGAGAAGCAAGAGTTAAGGAAAAGGACTTGAGAAAATTTTATTTTGCACACAAAGTTCCATACAGTTTAGTAATGTTTAGTGAGCATCATCATCAGTGGTTACCAGGTGAAACATATTTAGTGACACTTAGTGTCTCTTTCATCCTACAAGTTATGGACAAATCAAAACCCAAAACTCACAAGAGCAAACTCTGTATCACACACAGATAATGACATAATCATTAATATTTAATATACTTAAGTTTGTCCACAGATAGGCATTGCACTTTGGAACACACTAGAAATGATTAATTGTATAATCCCCATTTGAGGGATGATATAATTGAGAGAAAGGGGATAGTAAGTGGCTTGCACAAGTTCTGCAATTAGTCTGCAGGGGAATTAGTACTAGAAGTCAGATTTTGTGACAATTACAGACATACGATTCAGCTCTTGTAGATAAATATAGTATGAAACCAGATAGCCTCAACAACCAAGAAATTTTTAAAAAATTATGTAACGTCCTGACTATCATAGTTTTGATATTTAAATCTATTACAAGCATCAGGACATAAAGGATTTATGGTCTGCAAAGAAAACAACCAGACTGGATATATGCTCAGTGAAATTTACTACATTTGGCAAATTATCGGGAGGAAATAGTCCCTCTACTTAACATAAGCTTTGTGTGCTATCTGCTGGTATTACTGAGAATATGGTCTGGCAAAATATACTACTATTATTATAGATGAAAATCATGTGAGTATAGTCTATTTTCTTTTTCTATTCAACCACTTGTATTATGTTGCAGAGCGCCATAGAGAGCTACTAATAGAAGAGCCCTATTTGGCCGTGTGTTTAGATGACATGCTAGTCAAAGGTATATCTGAGTTGGAACACCTGGCAAACTAGAGGAGATTCTAAAGCATCCTTCTAAGGCATATTTACATCCCAGAACAAAAATTGTGAGCTTCAGGTCCCCAGAATGTATTCTTTGGGCAGCTGAATCATTTCTATTGCAATTTGCTTAAGCAAAATTAAATTAAACCTCAAAATTTTAATGGTGGTAGAGGTGAAAAAGAGAGATGAAGAAATAATTACAATTAATGTTTTAAATTTACTTAGGCAAACATTTTTACTTGATCTTTTAGCAACACATATTAGTACAGCTTAGGCATCTTGTAGAAATATTCTACTGGAAGAGGCTACAGTGAATTAAATAAGGTCCTCAAATTGCCTATATTCATGGCAAAATCTTTTCATTTATATTACTCTATGCTCCAATTTATAGGTATACTCGAAGCAGAAAATTAAAATTCGTCTTAGACAATTAGACAAATTGAACACAATGTTTTTGTGTTCTTAATAATGAACTAAGGCACTTATTTTAAGGATATAAAAAAATTCTTGTAAGTAATTCTGAACAGACAGCATTTAGGAAAACTAGGTTCTAGTTTAAACTAGATTGGAAGTTTGCAGGTGACCTCATTCAAGTGTAAAATTTATGGACAGGACTTACATGGCTAGTAGGAAAAAGGCAAAGTAGCCCTGGAAGTTTCAAATATCTGAGATTTCTCATTGTTTATGTATTTTCTAGACTTGGTGGGAGAGATTGATAATCCTTCCATACTTTTTCCATCAGTGAGGACAATTGGGTATAAAGTATTGAATTCCCTCCCCTTCTATATTAACCAGTAGAGCACACACTAAAAGCTAATATATCTCTTTTGTGATTCATGTAAGCCCATTGGGGTGGGGCAGGATTCAAATGCTTCTCCTCTCACTAACTGGGAGCCATTGACTTGAAGAGCAGACAGGCCTCTTGCCAAGTGGAAAAAAAAATGTTTTCCTTTTCTCAGTATAGTTGGAAGGTAAGTTAATATCTATCCTGACAGATGTGCTTACTTTAATAGTCCCATTTGTTAAAGCAAGTAGAAGACCAGAGTTGCACTGGTGAGAATTTTAATCAGGAAATGCTAATTGTAAGCCTTACTTCCTTCATCCATGGGGCTGATGTCCATAGTCAAACTTCTTCATTGGGTAGTGATGGATATCATTATCATTTAAGCAAACTTGAGCCTACAGGACATTGACATGGTGTAATGTATGTGGGTACTACTACTACTACTACTAAAAATAATAACAAACATTGTGCTTATTTCATGACAGACACTCTTCAGGCATTTGTATATAACAGTTTGCTTAATCTTCGCAACCATCTAATGATAGAGGTACTATTACTATACTCATTTCAAAGATAAAGAAATGTGAGCATAGAGAGGTTAAATTAACTTGCCAATGGCCTCAGAGTGGTAAAGCCAGGAAATTCAGGTAAGCAGTTAGGAGCCTGAGTCTATGCTCTTAACACTCTGCTATGTAAAAATATAATAATGGTGATGAATAGGAGTGAGATTTGGAGGGAAAGATCTGAAGCAAGAGGTTCTTTGAGAAGGTACATGCACATAAAAAGGTGAAGAGACTGAAGATTAGAGGAGGTATCCATGGAAGGCTTCCTTTTTTATGGAAGTCCTCAGTATTTAGACTCCTTCCATATTTAGACTCACAAAAAGTCAAGATTTTATGAATTTTTGGTAGAATTTCAAGATTTTCCAGCTTATATGGAAACTCCCTTTTGAAATTATCTTAACCTTCAGTAAATAAATGCACATGCGCATCAAAATCTTGTATGGTGGCCTTGGGGAAACAAAAAGGACAGTACATTGTACTCTATATCCTCCCCAAATCAGGCCAGTGGGATAGCACCCCATCATGTGGACCATGACGTGAGTTTCTGCTGGTCATGGAGAGTAGCAAACAACAGCTCACTGCAAAGCTAGATCTGGAATAGAACAGCAACATTAATGAAAAAGCAACAGGAAATGACAACATCAAATCTTTCCTTTTTTCCCAAAGATTAGGGGAACAGAGGGAGCTCTGGGCTATGCATATTAGGGAAATGTGTTACATAATATTTTTGTTAATTAAACCACAAATACTAGGCACTAGTAAGTGAGCTCATCCTGCATTTTTTGTATTTTTAGGGGTTCTGGTAAATAAGGGGAATAGACATGCTCTCTAAAATTCATTAACTATGTACATTTATTAAAATTTCCAGATACATTTTTATAGAATTCATTAATTTTTTTACTGTAAGTTAAATGTAAATAATCCTGTATATAACCTACCTACTTCACAGAGTTGAATTTAGTTTAGTTTCATTCAGTTTTGCTTTGTTCAGAATAAAATGAGATGCTATAAATGCTAGGGCACATAAATGTAAGTATACTATAAATGACAATGAACTGGCAATACTTCAGAGATCATTTTATTGTTCTTCATTGGTAAGCTTTGATATACCGAACTCAAACATAAACACAAGAAGATTTTTTACTTTGAATCAAAGTTATTTTTGATGTAAGAAACAGAATATTACTTTAGCTTGTCCACAATAAGATCCATGCATAGGAAGGGAACTAGGTTATCTCATAGAGCACAACAAGGGATAGTCTTCATAAGAGACAGAACTAGGAACAAAAAAACTCCAGGAACAAAGTCAGGTCTCTTCTCTCTTCAAAGTTTCTTTGCTGTCTGCTTCACCTCTTTTTTTGAAGCAAGCTTTGTAATACATGGCTAGCCCTAGTGTGTACTAGGTCCTTCCATCAGATGACCAATGTAAGCTGAACAATGAATTTTACATTTAATTATAAATGTACAGGAAAGATTATTTGGCTGGCCCGAATTGGTGGAGGTATTATCCCTTGGTCAATCAAATGTGATGGGTGGGAAGGTGGGAGTTGGGCATTATATAAGGTCATATTGGAGAAACTTGATGTAGAAGGACCATCCCTGAGTGGCAGCATTCAAAAAAAACATGGGGTACGCCACAGATTGAGCAAGCATTCTGAACAATAACAATGAAACCTAGAAATTATTTCTGAAAAAAAATCTTTCTCTCTTTACACACACACACTCACACACACACACACACTCATAAACACATATGGTATTGGTGAGCAGGGGTGGGGTCAATTACATTAGACTAGGTAAATTTTTCTTTTTGCTACCTGACTATATATGCTCCCTTGAAACCAGGAGTTAGACATCTATTAATGTAGCCTCAGTTTATAGCTGCATTTAAAATAATAATAACAGTGGCCTATGGTAGATTAAAAATTTGTTCATCAAATATTCACTGTGTTCCTCTTCATTTCCATGATAGGAACATATATCCTATCCCACTGATGTTGGGCTTGTCTATGTGACTTGTTTTACAGTGGGATATTAGCAGACAACATATGAGCAGGGGCTTGGTGTATGCTTATGGAGGTGGGCTTGTGCTCCTGCTTTTGACAGTGAGGAGTTTCTACTTTGGTACCTATGATTCAAGGTGATGAAAGACATAAAGATTTGGACACAACCCACAGCTTGAAATCAAGCCCAGAGGAGCCCAGCAAAGATTGGCCAAACCCAGCTATGCTACAAGCGTGTGAGGAAGAAATAAATGTTTGTTATTGAATGCTACTGAAATTGTGTGATGTTTGTTAGTCAGTGAAAAAATTACTGATACACAGCCTACTTACCATATACTAGGCATATTATTTCATTTCACTGATTACCCACCTTACACTGTGGGCTCATATTAACTTTGTACTAAGTTAAAAGCCTATTGAATACTTTAAACTCATCTGCTTTAAATGTGTTATTATGTGCATTGTCACTATGCCTCTTTTTTTCTCTCTTTTTAGGTTGACTAAAAGTCATTCTGAGTTCAAATTCTTGTTATGTCCAAGAAAGGGTTTACTATATTTGTAGCTGAAATGCATTCAATCCTAATTCAGAATTAATTACCTATTAATTATCTATCCATATCTCTATTTCAAACACTGAAAATTTTAAACAATTATGGGTAAGGTTTGTAAATAATAGAAAAATGTTGGGTAGAGGGAACTTTTAAACACTTTTTCTGTGGTTCTTTCTCTACTTACTGCTTCCTGGCTCATGACTTTCTTTGATGGTTAACCTAGATTTGTCTGGTAGTCAAAGATGTACTGACCTTCAGAGGTAGAACAACTGATTCACCACTTTTATGTTTTACAGTAATTTTTAAAATGCCTTTCTAAGGAAAATAACTTCAAAATCAGCTGTATCAGAGAAAATAATTTCACGGGGAGATTTTACAAATAATACATTACATCTCAAATTGGTGCAGCATAACTAAATAAATTTAGGTTATACTGGATTTTTGCTTAGTGGAGAGATAATTTAAAGCACTATCTAGGGTAATTTTAGTAATATTTTATTTCAGGAATTTTTGTATTTAAACAAGGAGAGTAACAATAAGGATTAGTGATTTTTCACAAAGACATGCTTCTCTAATAGGCACAATGAGTTTTCTCTACACCTTACGTGCAATCCTCTTGAACTTGATGTTTAGAAATCCTTGAAGAAAATCACTTGTGTTGGGCATTCAAAAAATAATATGAATTTCCTTATTAAAGAAGATATGACCTAATTTTTAAATTTAAGGGTGAGCCTAAAGGTAGAAGAAGTCAGTAGAGGGAGAAAAAAAAAATAAAAGTGCTTTGCAATTAAGTATTATTGATAGTGCACACATTCTTTTCTAAATGCATTCAAGAGAAACAATGATATTTTCATTTATTCATTTACATGCTCACCCAACCACACATAAAGCCATACAGATATATGTGTCTGAAAGATCAATTCTTAACATCTATGTCTTTCCAACAGTATCTGACCATTAGGGAACTACAACTCCCTTGTAGTTGCTGGGGAAACAATGACAGAACTCAAGCCAGGAATCAATTAAACTAAGGAGACTCTTCCATATCTTTGTTTTCTGGGAAGAGAACAGGTGTTTAATAATTTACATAAATTATGCAAAATCTAAAGCATTTACAGTAACTAGACACTTAGCAACAGATATGAATGAAGAGGTAAATTGGCTGATGATGTTCTATTATATCAGCGCCTGCTAGCACTGCTATTGTTATGGGTCTTTCAGCATTTCCATTATAAACACTATTTTTCAAGGTTTATATTTCAGTCCTAAAACCTACCTTAATGGTGTGTGTGTGTGTGTGTGTGTGTGTGTGTGTGTGTGTGTGTTTAGGACCATAGTAGACATGGTCCTGGCCTGGTAATATATTTTATTTGTAAACTAAATATTTTGTATGTGTGAAAAATTATTTGAATTATATTTAAATTTTGGAAACCAGTTAGTAACTGAATTTAAACTCTTTTGTTTAACTAATACTCAGAAATGACTCCAACTGAAGAATATGCTTTAAAGCTTATTTAAATTCTGCAGCATAAATTTGAATCTTTGGATAACGTTGCATGAACTGCACTGGAGACTTTATCTTCCTAAAACAGTATAGTTGATAATTTCAATCAATAAAGAGGTTTTGTTTTTTTTTTTTTTTAGAATTTTCTATGTGCTTTGTCATATGCTAAATTCAGTAAGGAATACAAAGAATAAAACCACAGTATCTGCCTAAAATAAGCAGTCACCTTAGTTGGGAAATAAAATATAGACCATTCTAACAATAAACGAAAATGATAGCTGTTTATATAACTACATTTTATGCTGATACAACAATAGAATGTTGAATTATTTGTCGTAGTAGAATGAACTGCTTCAGTATAGGTTTTTTCCCCCTTGTAAATAACTTTCAGTAAGTTGGCCAATACAAGAACTTTTAAAGCTCAAATTCACAACTAATATGCTGCTGAATTCTTGCCAGATATGTGGGAGCCTTAAAAATCCCTGGATAAATAAGCCTTTAGGAATAAGACACTTTTTGTTCCCTGATATGATACTGAAGAGTTTTAAAATTCCCTTAACTTTACATGTTTTAGACAAGGAAAACCTATCCCATGTGTCCTGGGAATTTTAAACTCATTTAACAAAGATAAAACCCTAGTGAAATACAACTCTTCAGCTGCTCTCTACCTGTCCCTGTGCAGCCAAGCAGAGCTAGAGTAAAACACACAACCCTCATGACTAGTCTCAGCCAGGCATCACAAAATGCATCCCGAGTCTCTTAATTTTCCCGCTCTCAGGACTGTTTCCCGGTTCTTTTTTCCAGCCTCAACACCTCCTCCCTCATCCTCACTCTCAAGAAGAAGCTTGCTTCCTTCCCTCTTCCGTGAGAGAGTTCAAGCATTCAGATAATGACGGCTACCCACAGCTAACCTCCTACAAAGCCTCTGCACTTACAACACACTCTGCTTTCCTACTTGGTTCTGGAAATGAATAACATTATATCTACTTAAACCAATCCCCTCCCCGTGTACACTAACTTCAGACCCCTCACACCTTCTCAAAGAAATAGCTCCAGCAAGTCTCCGTTCTAGCTCCTGCATCATCTTATTTTTCATACTCTGCTGGAAATCACCATTACAGTATACACATAAAGTTATTTCAGCCATAAAAAAATCAAAGCCTTTTTCTTCATCTCTCATCTACCACCCGCTACTTTTACAGGAACACTCAAGGATTGTCTCAAGTTACTGCTATGCAGTCCCCTTTCCCTGTTCTCTATATTATCTATTAAATGTGACTGAATATGTCTTTAGCATACACTACTCCAACAAAATTGCCCTCAGTCCTGCCACTATGGCCTTTTAGCTGCCAAGTCCAATAGCCAAATTTTAATACTAACTGGAACTCTCAGGGGCCTTTGATCCAGCTGATCATTCCCTCCTTATTCTTTTTTCTTTTTTCATGAAAAGGCATTTTATTTTAAATACAGCAGTGTTCCTCCTTCTTGATACACTTTCTCCATTTGATTTTCAGTATACCACACTCTCCTGGAGTTCCTCCTACTTCAATTTTTGTCATCATTTTTAATTCTTCTTTTTCTTAACCTCTCTTGCCCAGTCTTATCCAGTCTTCAGGTAAGATCTATATGTGAATTATGCATAAATTATATCTCCAGCCCAGACTTCTGTTCTAAACCCCAGACTCATGTATCTAACTGCCTACTTGATTTCTCCATCCAGTTGTCTAAGACAATGCACATTTATCATGTGCAGAATGAAATTCCTGACCATCTTCTAATATTTAGAATTCTCACAGCCTTTCCCATTTCAGTGATGGAATTCTTTCCTCTACTTGTCTAGAGAGAAAATTGTGAAATCATATTTGATTCCTTGTTTCTCTCATACCACACACACACAAAAATCCATTTCACTCTATTTTCAAAATGTATCCATAATCTGACAACTTTTAACCACCACTACATTTCAACTGCTATCACTGTGGGTCGAGCCATCACTAATTCTTACCTGGATTACTGCAATAGCCTCTGACCTGGCTTCTGTGTTTGCTCACTTAAATCAATTCCCAGCACACAGCCAGACAGATTTTTTTTTTTAAATGTAAGTCAGATGATGCCATCCTTCTGCTTGAGACACTGAATATATTCTCACTTGATGTAAAGCAGGGCCAAAGTCCTTAAAATGGCCTGTGAGATCCCACATGTCTGCCCCTCTCAGTCATCTCCTTTCACTCTCCCTCTTTTTCACTCTTCTCCAGCCATGCCCGCCTCCTTCTGGTTCTTGGAAAATGCTAGCCGTTCATGGCAGTGGGCCCTTTGCACTAACTATTCTACATTTCGGAACGCTCTCCCACTGAGTTATTTTCATTGCTCACATTTTCATCTCCTTTGAACTTTTGTTGAAATCTCACTATTTTAATTGGGCCTATCTGACACCTAATTAATACTACAACCTGGCGCCTACCTCCTAGCGTTCTTGATCCCCTACTTTACTTTTTCTCTGAACATAGAACTTATCATCTTTTAATATATTTATTATAACATTTATTTTGGTTATTAGGGCTCTGTCTCCCCCAACAGAATGTAAGCTCTGTGAGGATGAAGGTCTTTATAATATTTACTGATGCATTCCAAGTTCCAGATATAGTATTAGGTCATGTTATAAATAGCAAATAGATATTTGTTTCAATAAATTATGGAATTAAAAATGACATTGGGACAGAGAGTGTCTGTGTTTGGAATCACACATCACGAGAATCAAGTAGCCTAGAAATACCGAAAAGCACCCTCCTTATTGCAGAGAAAGCTTGCCTAAGAATAGTGCCCACGTGGGAGAAAGTTAAAACAGGAGACATGGGCTTCCCTGGCGGCGCAGTGGTTGAGAGTCCGCCTGCCAATGCAGGGGACACGGGTTCGTGCCCCGGTCCGGGAGGATCCCACATGCCGCGGAGCGGCTGGGCCCGTGAGCCATGGCCGCTGAGTCTGCGCGTCCAGAGCCTGTGCTCCGCGGCGGGAGAGGCCACAACAGTGAGAGGCCCGCATAATGAAAAAAAAAAAAAAAACCCTAAAAACAGGAGACATACTTCCAAGAGCATCAGGTGAGCACAGCCACGTAGCTGTACCCAAAGCCAGCAATCTCCTGGGTAACATGAGGGAAGTGAAACTAACAACTTGTCTTGGTCTTCTTTTTCTTCTCCTTCTTCCTCCTTCTCTTTCTCTTTCTCCTTCTCCTTCTCCTTCTCTCTTTCCTCATCCTGCTTCTCTTCCTCTTTCTTATTTTAGTCTGAGATACATTTGTCACTGCTGTTAAAAGGTAATTTTCAAAAAAAAGTAAAATCATGACCAGCCCAGAAATATAAAGATGAACATGAATAAAAGATCTTATTTAACTCATTAATAAGAAAGCTGATGAGACATTACAACCTACTCAAAGGCGAATCCAAAGAAAAAACACATTTATAGATCAGGAATATTAAAAGGAATGTGTAAATTGAGGCAAAACTAGCTTCTTCCACAGTGGATGAGGGAAGTGAATTGAACCTGTGAGACAGAGTTTGCCTGTGCACAGCCAAGAATTATTTTGCATTTCTATCATTTAACTACAATTTAGAGTTTTAAATAGCTCTCATATAATCTAATAATCCAGTGGAGTGTTTTGCAGAGAATGTAATTTTCCATGGACACCCAAATTTTCCCTATACTTCCAAAAATACCTTGGAATATCTGTCACACTGATAAAATAGATTAATTTTACATTAAATAACATGGATTAACACTTGTATAAGTTTCCTATTGCTGCTGTAACAAATCAGCACAAATTTAATGACTTAACACAAATTTAGTATTGTGTAGCTCCAGAGGTCACAATTCCAAAGTGAGTCTCACTGGACTAAAATCAAGATTTGTCAGAGTGGTGTTCTGTTCTGGAGGTCCTAGGGGAACATGACCTTTCCAGATTATAGAAACTGCCTGCACTCCTTGGCTTGTGGCAACCTCATCTGTCCTCAAAACTAGCATGATAGCATCTTCAAATCTCTCTCTGACTCTGACCTCCTCTCCAGCCTCTCTCTTCCACTTTAAAGGACCTCTGTAATTACACTGGGCACAGACAGATAACTCTGGATCTTACTTTAAGGTCATTTGATTAGCAACATTAAGTCCATATGCTACCTTAATTCTTCTTTGCTGTGCAATATATCACAAATTCTGGGGATTAAGGAATGAACATCTTTGAGGGCCATTATTCTGCCTACCATAATACTAAATTAGAAATATTGAATCTTTACAGATTTTATCTAGTTACGATCAGAAATACTACGGTTCATTATAATCATATATAACTTTATGCTCTTCAAAATTAATCCCTAAACGAGAAAAGAAATGCACAGATTAGGCTATTTATTTACAAACAAATCTTAAGGCATCTCCAGTGCCCTCATATTTGTGTTCATAAAATGCAGGTATGCAATTTTGCTTCTGATTTAAGGAAAAACTCCCTTCACTTGCACCCTTGAAATATGCACATAAAAGTTCATTGCAAAACAATAATAATTTAAGATATCTTCTCCTCTTTATCTTCAAAAATAAAAATGCTCTAATTCTTTAAATCCCTAGCCCAACCCTTTGGACTGAAACAAAATAAACCACTTTTGTAGCTGAAATTTTCATGTAATATGTCCCATTTCTCTTGTCTAATGATGGTAACGTTATGTCCACACAAGCTCTCCTTGGCAGTTTTAGGAATCTTCTCAAGGTTACTTGAAATAAGCTATGTGAATTGGATGCACTTTTGTTATCTAACAGGCTTCAAGGATTAACAAACACCAGTCAATTAGTTCTATAATAGGTAGAATAAAGACCCAGGATACTTGAAACACTTTTTTTTTTCCTGTGCACTTACCTCATGAAAGGAGAAAGGAGAAAATATGATAATTTTCCCTAATTCCAAAGCTGCCCTTCAGGTAGAGTTTGGGCTAGCAGAGCAGTTTTTTCCTCAAAACCTAACAGTGTCCGTAATGGAGATTTTTGATACCCGTCAGAAATTTTTGACTGTCCAAAATCCTAATTGCAGGCCCTAAAGCAAATTGTGGTCTACACGCTCTCTACTACTTTTACCTGTGCTTACCTCTGCAGCTGAAAGTCCCTCCAAGGCTTTAAAAACAGGTGAAAAGTAGGTAGAAGTAAAAAAAAAAAAGCAAGGGGCTTCCCTGGTGGCGCGGTAGTTGCGAGTCCGCCTGCCGATGCAGAGGACACGGGTTCGTGCCCCGGTCCGGGAAGATCCCACATGCCGCGGAGCGGCTGGGCCCGTGAGCCATGGCCGCTGAGCCTGCGCGTCCGGAGCCTGTGCTCCGCAGCGGGAGAGGCCACAACAGTGAGAGGCCTGCGTACCACAAAAAAAAAAAAAGCAAAATCTGTGATTGATCACCATCAGTCCTTTGTCTTATGTACCTTTTAAAAATACAGTTTTAATAAATTTTTTGTCCAAAGCCAGAGAATATTATCTCTTTACCTTAAAGATCAGGAATGAAACATGAAGATATTATGTACTTTGTTTCTGCTAAAGCTTTAGGGCTTCTTCCCTAAATTTCCAAGACATCAAAAACACTTCTTGGGGAAACCCATTTGGAATCCAAATAGATTTTTTTCCTTCTTCCTCCAGAATGAAACATTATTTTGATGACATTATAAGTACATTAAGTAAAAAAGAGACATATATATGTATATGTGTGTGTGTGTATATATACATATATATATATATATATGTATGTATGTATGTATCAGTAAGAAAATAATGTAAATGCAGGAGAAGAAAACTTCATTTAACAATATTGCCTTTATAGCAAAGTGGTCAGGAAACTTGGAATTACCTTATATCCATTAGTGCATTAACATTGTCTTCTTATTTCTTTTTCCCCTTATTGGTTTCATTATGAAGAATTCTATCAACAGGGCTGCTGTAGGAATTGAAGAGGAGGATAAGAATTTCAAACTGTAGTTAATAAGTCAACATCAACATTTCAGTCTTCTCAAGTCCTTTCTGGAATAAGGCAGGATATAAATAAATGGTTAATGATTAAAAAAACACACACACAAAACAACACCTCTATTTTCTTGAGTAAGGAAGAGTGGCAGTGAGAGCAAATGTCAACTTATTGAAGGCCCTTGCCCAGGAAAAGAGAAATAAGTGAGACTATTTATGTTATTTTATAGCATTCTCAAGGACGTACCGTTCCCAATCTACTGGCTTATTCTCTATCTTTGTCCAAACTGACTTAGGTTTTTCTACACCTATATTTTGTATCTGGCTTCCATTCCTTTTATCTCCCTACCTTCTGTAATTGCATTTTTTTTTTTTTTTTTTTTTTGTGGTACGCGGGCCTCTCACTGCTGTGGCCTCTCCCGTTGTGGAGCACAGGCTCCGGACGCGCAGGCTCAGCGGCCATGGCCCACAGGCCCAGCCGCTCCGCGGCATGTGGGATCCTTCCAGACCGGGGCACGAACCCGCGTCCCCTGCATCGGCAGGCGGACTCTCAACCACTGCGCCACCAGGGAAGCCCAACTGCATTTTTTTTCAAGGGCCAATTCAAATTCTGCCTCCTCTCTAAAGTATCCCCAACTGTGCGAGTTTGGGTTTCCTTTGAAGCTGAACCTGGGATACGAGCTGAATGTATGAGGCATATTTGGGAAGTCGTCCCACGAAGCATGGGTAGGCAAGTGAGAAAGGAAAGGGCGTGAGTTCATGCAGGATATGTTAATGATCAGGTACCTGTGTAGGCAACTGAAGCTCCATGCGACTGGGCCATCTGGGAGACTACAGAGAGCATGCCTCAGAGTTGCTCCACCTGGGGACGAGGAAGCTAAGCCATAACCCCTCACTCATACCTGCCATTAGCTGAGAGCTGCTAGGCAATAGGGAGAAGATCATTAATTCCCTAGCCCCACCTAGGGAAGCAGTTCCAATTGCTACAATGGCAGTCCAGCTGCATACAGTAGGGAGCTATGGGGGAGAGGGTGTGGGAGTGGAGGCGAAGCACGATTCCTGAGAAAATATGGGCAGCACTATGACTATGTGATATGCCAACCAATGTCCCTAATTATTTGCAACTATGTCTGGGATTTGCATTATAGAAAGGCATACACACAGCTACATATACTCTTCTAATCTCTCCCCCTAGTAAAGCCAAGACAGCATAGCAGTAATGTCCAGAGCATGGCTTTATGGTCAGGTTGTTTGGCTGCAAAAGCCTGTCCAAAATGCTGTGTTACTTCGAGCTGGTTGTTTAAATACTTTGAGTCTTGGATTACCCATCCTTTCTGTAAAGCCTGAATGGTACTATTTTATTTCCAGGCATTGGGTTGATTATATGAAAATTATGCAAAAAAAACTTGGTAAAAAGTATACATATGGCAAAGGCAAATAGCTTTCCTTTGACCTCTTTCTTATTCTTCATAGCCTCTTGGTTTTCTCAAAAGTTGATTGTGTCATGCACAGCCACAGAAGAAAACATGTATTTCAAGTCATTTAAGCAATGTATTTCTCCGTTTCTCTTCTCCAAATGACTCACTTTTCTATCACTCTCTCTCAACACCTTGTTTGTAATTTTCTTCTCTCCAATCAAGTGGAAACATTTAGAAGAATCTAACCTTAAAGGTATAATGGAATAAGGTTTTTAAAAATTCTACTCTCTCTTTTTACTCCATTCCTAATTCCTCTACACAGCACAACTTGAATATCACCCACAAAGGGAACCAGAGAGTAAAAGGATTGGAAAAAATAAACTCTTGGCCCTGGGTTTGGAAATCTTTCTAGGTCTTTCTCTGAGTATGGCTTCTTTGAACTCTCACTGTACCAATGTGGTAGGATAGCTTGGGGGTTTTCTTAGAGGCCCTAACATACTTAGCAAGTAGGATCCTCATGAAAGACTCCAGGGACCTCGCTGTTTGTTTTCCTGGCAGTCTGTTAATTCTGTGAAAGCAGGGGCATGTTGGTTCAGTCGACTATGGTTTCTCTAGAACATTTTGCTTAGCATGTGATTTTTGAATTAATGAATTAGGGATCTAAGTATATATCCTATGACTTGTCAAAACTGTGAGATGTTGAGAAAATTTCCAAAATCTTCATTTGTAAAGTGAGATTATGGTACCTACCTTGAAAATTTATTGCAAAACTCTAAGGGGATAGTGCAAAATGCCTGGCATAATACACAATAGCAAGTTTGTGATAAACATTAGTTTCTTTCCTACACAGCTCTTAAGGCTGCTTCTAAAATAAGTAATGATATCGTTTTTTAAGTCACTTAAAATGTGGGAGAAACAAGAGCATCCCTGTAGGTGTGGAAGTGTTTTTGTTTGTTCCTTAAAACCTCCCGTGTTCTCTGCTGAATTTTAGTATAAAAAACCAGAAATGTCTGAGTGGAAGCACCATATGCTCTGCTGGCTTTTATTTTATTTTTCAAAAGATATCTCTTATCACATTAATGCAAAACCCATTTAAAAATGCTGCACAGAGCCTTTTTCAGTCTATAATGAATTGTTCAAAAAACATTTAAATGAGCTATTAAAGACAGAAGTTTGTTGAGTTGAATAAAAGCTATCCTTGGACATGTAGTTTCAACTGAGAAAAGTCTACATGGAAGTGTTTACTGGTAAATGTTTGATTATCCCCACCTGATGTGTCTCACCCCACGGTCACCACAGGGTAGATTATATAATATACATTGGTTTTGAAAACATGTAATCCATTCTCCTTTGCTCCAGTGCTGTATTCTGTGCTGACACATTCAGCTAAAACCCTGTCTGATACGTCAAGCTCTTTATTTTGGCATACATGATCGTCTGGGAAAGGAAAAATGACATTAGTGTCTCCTTTTTTTTGCTCACTTAGATACCTTTTAGAGTAATCTCTTTTCAGTAATGGACAAATAACTTTAAATATATATATATGTGTGTGTGTGTGTGTGTGTGTGTGTGTGACACATGTTTTATGTCTTTGATATCTATCCCAGGGAATATCCAACTAATAAAATGGTGTGCTGTATTCTCTCCTAAGGAATGAGGTGTTTGTCCTTATTTATAAGAATATCTGATTGCTATCATTCCTAAATGTTTCTCACTTATGTTTGCTTTCCACATCCAAACCTGGGCAAAACTCTGCCTTTTACCAAACTTGTGTTACCCAAACAATACTTTTTTGTAGGGACTTAGCAATTCAAGTTGTTCCTTGACTTATATTAAAGGTTTAATATTGTAGAATACGTAGAGTAGAATCAATTAAATTGCTGCTCAGTCAGTCAAAATACATTTGAGCATGTCATTAATTGTTCAAGACTGTGGTAGTATTGTTTAGTTTGGCATCTCAAGCCAATTGGAAAAGTTATAGACATGGCTGTCAGAGATAGGATTCAGCCTTACTCAATGATATTACAGACATGATACAAAATAATAAATTGTATACATAATAAAAACAACAATCTCAAATTAGTTGAATTGAGCAATGATCTTGGAAATAAAGTTTATTTGCTTGGAGCCTCCAGCAAGAGGACTCATCCTCTCATATAGCCTCACTTTAAGAATGAATGATCTTTATCTGGAAATTGATTGAGAATTGCAACTTTAGTAGGACACACATGAAGTGATGAAGAAGAAAAAGGATGCTTATGGAGTCGGCCTGATGAGCTATATCAACCATGGTGATCAGTGGTACTAAGATGTCATGGTGGATCATTTTCACTTCTGGAATTTATTGCAAGCGTGAGCAGTTGACCTGGGAAGGGAACAAAGCTCTATTTACAATTGATCAGCAAGGAGAGGGAAAGCGTCTCATGCTTGCTATTTTTACACAGTAAACTTTGCCAAATTCATCTCCTCTATCTGCTTTGGAAGTACAGAAACGCATGATGGCCTATCCATGGGTTATTCTCTTTAGAATACCTAATTTCTTTTCGAAAAGGAAGTTTATATATAAAGCACATTGCTTTTGAGATTGATGGAGATGAGGGCTGCTTGTATTATTTATTTTGTTACTGGATTTTATGATATTCTATTCTCTTTCTCCTGACAGTGTGTTAACCTGTATATCCTTCTTATTAGATATAAAGTTAATTTGAGGATAAGCACTTTATCAGTTATTTTCTTTGTGTTTTCCTTCCTCCTTTTCCCAGTTCCCCAGATTAGTAAAGTACTCTATATAGAGTAGATTCACATAATGTTGTTCACTGTACAAATCTATTCTGTTTGGATAGACATAATTTTACAAGTTTGAAATTGTCCAATAACACTTACAAAGGTCCTCACTTTCACAATCACTGGTGTATCCACCAACCAAGAAATGCTTATTTTAAACATTAAGAAGTCTTTCTTGCTTGATGAGTATAGTTGTGATGTGCTGAAGGTTTTAGTTTGGGCATGTAGCATCCATTTGTATAAGAATCCTCTTTTCCAGTGTCTTTTTTAGAATATGTTACATCCCATAGTTATTCATTGCATTCCTTTAGTCCATAGTCCCTTTAGACTTCATATTACTATGGACATATTAGTCCATAGTCCCTTTAGAATTCATATTGCATTTGTGCAATAAGACCTTTTGCTTAAATACCATATCAGACATTTCTGGCATACTCAAGCATGTCACAAATGACTTTACATGAGTTCCTGTAATTGTACTTTTTGTATAGTTCCTAGCTACAGAGTGCATATTTTATGTGAACTTTCTGCAAATACATGAAGAGCTTCAAATCCCTAAGTTTTCCCTTTAGAAAGAGGTTTTGTCAATATTCATTCAAGTTGGAAGAGAGAGTATATGAACAGATGGCTGTGGAAAACAGCACTTTGCAGTTGGGAAGCAGCGTACAGGTACTAGTGAATATGACATTTGGTGTTCCATAATTGTCTTGAAAATTAATTTTAAGTCAGCTTTCAAAATCCTAATAAAGAGCAACTCATATATTATTCATTTCTTTATTTCGAGGGCTAATGCTCAGAGTGTTAAGTACAATATATGCTGGAAGAAGGTAAAGGAAATGTGATTTTCAATTAAACATATAAAGTGTGTTTAAAAACTGCTGGTGTGACCTTAGTTATATTTCTAAGATCACTGAATAACTTTTGCAGCACCCTGAGATTTTTAGCCCCAAGGATTACTTAGAATTAAAAGAGAATATAAAGTTAGAGAATGTAAGGAAACTATCTTTAAAGTTTTAATTTTATATTTTAGCAGACTGTGGTTGAATATTTGAAGGTAATTAGTTGGTCAGATGCCAGAAGTGGTAAATATTTTATACTTGCTCATGGAAACAGGTAGCTGGAATGTCAAATTTGTACACAGCATCAGGAAGCAGGCAATTATCATCTATGCTAATGTATAGATGGCTGCCTCCATGGTTTGCAGGTAATCAGACCTTTCCTGAAGAGTTCAGCACATATTTCTATATCTATTTATTTATTTATTTATTTATTTTTTTTTTTAAGAACTGATGCTTGGGGAATGGTAGTGTTATGACAGGAGGGGTGGTTTGTCACAGTGTTATTCCTTTCGGTTACCAGTTCTGATTATCTTAGTGGTATTGCAAACAGAACATTCTTTACATTAATAGAAACTTTCCTAACTAAAACATTCCAAATTATATCCATTTTTTCAAGAGATGATAATTATGTAGAGCAAAGAAATTAGAAAATGAGAAATAGCTCCATGAATATAGACATTTCAGCACAGACATGAGCTATTTTCATGGCACTCATTAATATCATATGGATATATCTGTGTGTGTGTGTGTGTGTGTGTGTGCACATTTGCCTTTTTAAAAAATATTTATTTTATTTATTTATTTTTATTTGACTGTGTCGGGTCTTAGTTTTGGCACGTGGTCTCTTTGTTGCAGTGCTCACGCTCCTCTCTAGTTGTGGTGTGCAGGTTTTCTCTCTCTAGTTGTGGCACACGGCCTCTCTTGTTGAGGTGTGCAAGCTCAGTAGTTGTGGTGTGCGGGCTCAGTTGCTCCGCGGCATGTGGGATCTTAGTTCTCTGACCAGGGATAGAATCCACATCCCCTGCATTGGAAAGTGGATTCTTTACCACTGGACCACCAGGGAAGTCGCTGCATTTGTCTTTAAAACAGATTTGAATTTTGAGGGGACTTACTTCGTAATTGTGATCCCGTAGTGTATATGTTTTCTGCCCTGAGAATATCTCTTTTAGGGACTCAGAGAGAATTGTATATTAAACAGAAGGATATTTCATGATGAAAGTGACATGGAATATTGGTATCCAGCAGATCTATGCTGAATCCTTTCTCTAGAACCTACCAGTTGTGACATTTTATAACCAGTTATGGAACCTCTGTAATGCTGAGGTGTGAAATGGGTTTAACAAGAACAGTAACCTCACAGTGTCGTTGTAAGAATTCAGTATTGTATATAGCATGGTTAATACATTTCACCTATTTTTATACTTTTTTTTTTTTTTTTTTTTTTTATAAAACTCCCCTCCTTAGGAAGTTCATTATTATGGGAGGAGATTCCAGCAAACCTCAGTAATAATCCCTTAGATTTTAAAGTTAAAGCTTGAAGACATGGATGAACTGTAGGAAAGTCAGCAATAAACTTTGCCTGCTATAGATCAATTCAAAAGGGCTCAGAAGGAAAAGAATGTGGTCAGGCTGTTTTTCCTTTTTTACATCTTTATTGGAGTATAATTGCAATACAATGGTGTGTTAGTTTCTGCTTCATAACAAAATGAATCAGTTATACATATACATATGTTCCCATATCTCTTCCCTCTTGCATCTTCCTCCCTCTCACCCTCCCTACCCCACCCCTCCAAGCGGTCACAAAGCACCGAGCTGATCTCCCTGTGCTATGTGGCTGCTACCCACTAGCTATCTACCTTACGTTTGGTAGTGTATATATGTCCATGCCTCTTTCTCGCTTTCTCACAGCTTACCCTTCCCGCTCCCCATATCCTCAAGTCCATTCTCTAGTAGGTCTGTGTCTTTATTCCTGTCTTACCCCCAGGTTCTTCATGACTTTTTTTTTTTCTTAAATTCCATATGTATGTGTTAGCACACGGTATTTGTCTTTCTCTTTCTGACTTACTTCACTCTGTATGACAGACTCTAGGTCTATTCACCTCATTACAAATAGCTCAATTTCGTTTCTTTTTATGGCTGAGTAATATCCCATTGTATATATGTGCCACATCTTCTTTATCCATTAATCCGATGATGGACACATAGGTTGTTTCCATTTCTGGGCTATTGTAAATAGAGCTGCAATGAACATTTTGGTACATGACTCTTTTTGAATTATGGTTTTCTCAGGGTATATGCCCAGTAGTGGGATTGCTGGGTCATATGGTAGTTCTATTTGTAGATTTTTAAGGAACCTCCATACTGTTCTCCATAGTGGCTGTACCAATTCACATTCCCACCAGCAATGCAATAGTGTTCCCTTTTCTCCACACCCTCTCCAGCATTTACTGTTTCTAGATTTTTTGATGATGGCCATTCTGACTGGTGTGAGATGATATCTCATTGTAGTTTTGATTTGCATTTCTCTAATGATTAATGATGTTGAGCATTCTTTCATGTATTTGTTGGCAGTCTGTATATCTTCTTTGGAGAAATGTCCATTTAGGGATTCTGCCCATTTTTGGATTGTGTTGCTTGTTTTTTTGTTATTGAGCTGCATGAGCTGCTTATAAATTTTGGAGATTAATCCTTTGTCAATTGCTTCATTTGCAAATATTTTCTCCCATTCTGAGGGTTGTCTTTTGGTCTTGTTTATGGTTTCCTTTGCTGTGCAAAAGATTTGAAGTTTCATTAGGTCCCATTTGTTTATTTTTGTTTTTATTTCCATTTCTCTAGGAAGTGGGTCAAAAAGGATCTTGCTGTGATTTATGTCATAGAGTCTTCTGCCTATGTTTTCCTCTAAGAGTTTGAAAGTTTCTGGCCTTACATTTAGGTCTTTAATCCATTTTGAGCTTATTTTTGTGTTTATCAAAGATAAGGTGGCCATATGTGCATGGGTTTATCTCTGGGCTTTCTATCCTGTTCCATTGATCTATCTTTCTGATTTTGTGCCAGTAGCATACTGTCTTGATTACTGTAGCTTTGTTGTATAGTCTGAAGTCAGGGAGCCTGATTCCTCCAGCTCTGTTTTTCGTTCTCAAGATTGCTTTGGCTATTCAGGGTCTTTTGTGTTTCCATACAAATTGTGAAACTTTTTGTTCTAGTTCTGTGAAAAATGCCAGTGGTAGTTTGATAGGGATTGCATTGAATCTGTAGATTGCTTTGGGTAGTAGAATCATTTTCACAATGTTGATTCTTCCAATGCAAGAACACGGTATATCTCTCCATCTATTTGTATCATCTTTAATTTCTTTCATCAGTGTCTTATAATTTTCTGCCTACAGGTCTTTTGTCTCCTTAGGCAGGTTTATTCATATATATTTTATTCTTTTTGTTGCAATGGTAAATGGGAGTGCTTTCTTGATTTCACTTTCAGATTTTTCATCATTAGTGTATAGGAATGCCAGAGATTTCTGTGCATTAATTTTGTATCCTGCTACTTTACCAAATTCATTGATTAGCTCTAGTAGTTTTCTGGTAGCATCTTTAGGATTCTCTATGTATAGTATCATGTCATCTGCAAACAGTGACAGCTTTACTTCTTCTTTTCCGATTTGGATTACTTTCATTTCCTTTTCTTCTCTGATTGCTGTAGCTAAAACTTCCAAAACTATGTAGAATAAGAGTGGTGAGAGTGGGCAACCTTGTCTTGTTCCTGATCTTAGTGATATGGTTTCAGTTTTTCACCATTGAGGACGATGTTGGCTGTGGGTTTGTCATATATGGCCTTTATTATGTTGAGGAAAGTTCCCTCTATGCCTACTTTCTGCAGGGTTTTTATCATAAATGAGCGTTGAATTTTGTCGAAAGCTTTCTCTGCATCTATTGAGATGATCATATGGTTTTTCTCCTTCAAACTGTTAATATGGTGTATCACATTGATTGATTTGCGTATATTGAAGAATCCTTGCATTCCTGGAATAAACCCCACTTGATCATGGTGTATGATCCTTTCAGTGTGCTGTTGGATTCTGTTTGCTAGTATTTTGTTGAGGATTTTTGCATATATGTTCATCAGTGATATTGGCCTGTAGTTTTCTTTGTGACATCCTTGTCTGGTTTTGGTATAAAGGTGATGGTGGCCTCGTAGAATGACTTTGGGAGTGTTCCTCCCTCTGCTATATTTTGGAAGAGTATGAGAAAGATAGGTGTTAGCTCCTCGAAATCTTTGATAGAATTCACCTGTGCAGCCGTCTGGTCCTGGGCTTTTGTTTGTTGGAAGATTTTTAATCACAGTTTGAATTTCAGTGCTTGTGATTGGTCTGTTCGTATTTTCTATTTCTTCCTGATTCAGGCTTTGCAGGTTGTGCATTTCTAAGAATTTGTCCATTTCTTCCAGGTTGTCAATTTTATTGGCATGGAATTGCTTGTAGTAATCTCTCATGATCCTTTGTATTTCTGCAGTGTCAGTTGTTACTTCTCCTTTTTCATTTCTAATTCTATTGATTTGAGTCTTATCCCTTTTTTTCTTGATGAGTCTGGCTAATGGTTTATCAATTTTGCTTATCTTCTCAAAGAACCAGCTTTTAGTTTTATTGATCTTTGCTATTGTTACCTTCATTTCTTTTTCATTTATTTCTGATCTGATTTTTATGATTTCTTTCCTTCTGCTAACTTTGGGGTTTTTTTGTTCTTCATTCTCTAATTGCTTTAGGTGTAAGGTTAGGTTGTTTATTGGAGATGTTTCCTGTTTCTTAAGGTAGGATTGTATTGCTATAAACTTCCCTCTTAGAACTGCTTTTGCTGCATCCCATAGGTTTTGGGTTGTCATGTCTCCATTGTCATTTGTTTCCAGGTATTTTTTGGTTTCCTCTTTGATTTCTTCAGTGATCACTTCGTTATTAAGTAGTGTATTGTTTAGCCTCCATGTGTTTGTATTTTTCACAGATCTTTTGCTGTAATTGATATCTAGTCTCATAGCGTTGTGGTTGGAAAGATACTTGATACAATTTCAATTTTCTTAAATTTACCAAGGCTTGATTTGTGACCCAAGATATGATCTATCCTGGAGAATGTTCCATGAATACTTGAGAAAAATGTGTATTCTGTTGTTTTTGGACGGAATGTCCTATAAATATCAATTAACTCCATCTTGTTTAATGTATCATGTAAAGCTTGTGTTTCCTTATTTATTTTCATTTTGGATGATCTGTTCATTGATGAAAGTGGGGCGCTAAAGTCCCCTACTATGATTACTGTTAATGTCAATTTCCCCTTTTATGGCTGTTAGTATTTGCCTTATGTATTGAGGTACTCCTATGTTGGGTGCATAAATATTTACAATTGTTATGTCTTCTTCTTGGATCAATACCTTGATCATTATGTAGTGTCCTTCTTTGTCTCTTCTAATAGTCTTTATTTTAAAGTCTATTTTGTCTGATATGTGAATTGCTACTCCAGCTTTCTTTTGGTTTCCGTCTGCATGGAATATCTTTTTCCATCCCCTTACTTTCAGTCTGTATGTGTCTCTAGGTATGAATTGGGTCTCTTGTAGACAGCATATGTATGGGTCTTGTTTTTGTATCCATTCAGCCAATCTGTGTCTTTTGGTGGGAGCATTTAGTCCATTTACATTTAAGGTAATTATCGATATGTATGTTCCTATTCCCATTTTCTTAATTGTTTTGGGTTTGTTATTGTAGGTCTTTTCCTTACCTTGTGTTTCCTGCCTAGAAAAGTTCCTTTAGTATTTGTTGTAAAGCTGCTTTGGTGGTGCTGAACTCTCTCAGCTTTTGCTTGTCTGTACAGGTTTTAATTTCTCCATCAAATCTGAATGAGATCCTTGCTGGGTAGAGTAATCTTGGTTGTTGGTTTTTCTCCTTCATCACTTTAAATATGTCCTGCCAGTCCCTTGGCTTGTAGAGTTTCTGCTGAAAGATCAGCTGTTAACCTTATGGGGATTCCCTTGTGTGTTATTTGTTGTTTTTCCCTTGCTGCTTTTAATATGTTTTCTTTGTATTTAATTTTTGACAGTTTGATTAATATGTGTCTTGGCGTATTTCTCCTTGGATTTATCCTGTATGGGACTCTCTGTGCTTCCTGGACTTGATTAACTATTTCCTTTCCCATATTAGGGAAGTTTTCAATGATAATCTCTTCAAATATTTTCTCAGTGCCTTTCTTTCTCTTCTTCTTCTGGAACCCCTATAATTTGAATGTTGGTGCATTTAATGTTGTCCCAGAGGTCTCTGAGACTGTCCTCAGTTCTTTTCATTCTTTTTTCTTTATTCTGCTCTGCAGTAGTTATTTCCACTATTTTATCTTCCAGGTCACTTATCCATTCTTCTGCCCCAGTTATTCTGCTATTCATCCGATCTAGAGTATTTTTAATTTCATTTATTGTGTTGTTCATCGTTGCTTGTTTCATCTTTAGTTCTAGGTCCTTGTTAAATGTTTCTTCCATTTTGTCTATTCTATTTCCAAGATTTTGGATCACATTTACTATCATTATTCTGAATTCTTTTTCAGGTAGACTGCCTATTTCCTCTTCATTTGTTAGGTCTTGTGGGTTTTTATCTTGCTCTTTCAACTGCTGTGTGTTTTTCTGTCTTCTCATTTGCTTATCTTACTGTGCTTGGGGTCTCCTTTTTGCAGGCTGCAGGTTTGTAGTTCCCATTGTTTTTGGTGTCTGTCCCCAGTGGCTAAGGTTGGTTCATTGGGTTGTGTAGGCTTCCTGGTGGAGGGGACTAGTGCCTGTGTTCTGGTGGATGAGGCTGGATCTTGTCTTTCTGGTGGGCAAGTCCACGTCTGTTGGTGTGTTTGGTGTGTCTGTGGACTTATTATGATTTTAGGCGGCCTCTCTGCTAATAGGTGGGGTTGTGTTCCTGTCTTGCTAGTTGTTTGGCATAGGGTGTCCAGCACTGTAGCTTGCTGGTCGTTGAGTGAAGCTGGCTGCTGGTATTGAGATGGAGATCTGTGGGAGATTTTCACCGTTTGATATTATGTGGAGCTGGGAGGTCTCTTGTGGACCAGTGTCCTGAAGTTGTCTCTCCCACCTCAGAGGCACAGCACTGACTCCTGGCTGCAGCACCAAGAGCCTTTCATCCACATGGCTCAGAATAAAAGGGAGAAAAAGTAGAAAGAAATAATTAGTAGAAGTAGAAGGAAAGAGAGAAAGAAAGGAAAGAAAGAAAGGAGGGAGGGAGGGAGGGAGGAGGGAAGGAAGGAGGGAAGGAAGGAAAAAAGAAAGAAAGAAGATAAAGTAAAATAAAATAAAGTAAGATAAAATAAAATAAAGTTATTAAAATAAAAAATAATTATTAAGAAAAAAAATTGAAAACAACAACAACAACAACAACAAAAACGGACGGATAGAACCCTAGGACAAATGGTGGAAGCAAAGCTAAACAGACAAAATCTCACACAGAAGCATACACATACACACTCACAAAAAGAGGAAAAGGGGAAAAAATCATAAATCTTGCTCTCAAAGTCTACCTCCTCAATTTGGGATGATTCGTTGTCTATTCATATATTCCACAGATGCGGGGCACATCAAGTTGATTGTGAAGCTTTAATCTGCTGCTTCTGAGGCTGCTGGGAGAGATTTCCCTTTCTCTTCTTTGTTCTCACAGCTCACAGGGGCTCAGCTTTGGATTTGGCCCTGCCTCTGCGTGTAGGTCGTTGGAGGGCGTTTGTTCTTTGCTCAGACAGGACGGGGTTAAAGGCGCAGGGGACTCTGGCTCACTCAGTCCGGGGGGGAGGGAGGGGCACAGAGTGCGGGGCGAGCCTGCGGCAGCAGAGGCCACCATGACGTTGCACCAGCCTGAGGTGCGCTGTGCGTTCTTCCAGGGGAGTTGTCCCTGGATCCCGGGACCCTGGCAGTGGTGGGATGCACAGGCTTCCGTGAGGGGAGGTGTGGATAGTGACCTGTGCTTGCACACAGGCTTCTTAGTGGCAGCAGCAGTGACCTTAGTGTCTCATGCTCATCTCTGGGGTCTGCGCTTTTAGCCGCAGCTCGCGCCCATCTCAGGAGCTCCTTTAAGCAGCGTGCTTAATCCCCTCTCCTCGCGCACCAGGAAACAGAGGGAAGAAAAGTCTCTTTCCTCTTCAGCAGGTCCACACTTTTCCCTGGACTCCCTCCCGGCTAGCCGTGGCACACTAACCCCCTTCAGGCTGTGTTCATGCCGCCAACCCCAGTCCTCTCCCTGTGCTCCGACCGAAGCCGAGCCTCAGCTCCCAGCCCCCCCCTGCCCTGGCAGGTGAGCAGACGAGTCTCTCGGGATGGTGAGTGCCCGTCGGCGCTGATCCTCTGTGCAGGAATCTCTCTGCTTTGCCCTCCACACCCCTGTTGCTATGCTCTCCTCCGCGGCTCTGAAGCTTTCCCCCTCCACCACCCACAGTCTCCGCCCGAGAAGGGTCTCCTAGTGTGTGGAAACTTTTCCTCCTTCACGACTCCCTCCCACTGGTGCAGGTCCCATCCTTATTCTTTTGTCTCTGTTTATTCTTTTTTCTTTTGCCCTACCCAGGTACGTGGGGAGTTTCTTGCCTTTTGAGAGGTCCGAGGTCTTCTGCCAGCGTTCAGTAGGTGTTCTGTAGGAGTTGTTCCACGTGTAGATGTATTTCTGGTGTATCTGCGGGGAGGAAGTTGATCTCTGCCTCTTACTCTTCCGCCATCTTCCCGGAAGCCTCTATTGTTATACTTTTATGTATCAGAAGGGACACACATACGTGTCATTGAAATGTTAAAATGAAGGAACTTAATTTTGATCAGCAGATTTTTATGAAAGGCTTAATGTGCATAAGGTTTTGTGATCAGCAATAAAATAACACATTTTTTTAATATGGCAGAATTATTGTAGAGCTGTGACAACTTTATTGGAGTCTCACAATATTCCTGAAATGAGAAGGCTAAGGAAAGTCAAAACTTGCCTAAGATCATACAACCTGTTCCTGGCAGTTCAAGGATTGGAATGTAGTCTCTGATTACCACTCTAGGAGTCTTTTTACTATGCTCTGTTACCTCGCAATGAAAGTTGATTCTCTGCTTCTAACTGAAAGTAAAAATTCTTCTACATTCTCCCCATTGTCTAAAAATTATCTATCTTGATCATTCAGTCCACTGCAATAAACAGATTAACTGTTTATAATGACATCTTACTAGTTTGACTCCTTCCTATTGTTTCCATCAAATTAAAGGCTAAACTTCACATGGGAAAAATCGTGTGTGATATAATTTAATTAAAGGAGACAGGAATTTATTAGATACTCTGTGAAAAAAAATGGCATGGTACATTGTTGGTAAACTTGCATTCATGTGTAACCCCTAGGTTGAACCCCTCATATCTGGGAAGAGAAGCAGGTCTCTTCTATCACCAGGAAGAAATCAGTGTCACTATTAGTTGATTACATGCACACATGGAGTTCAAAGGCTGTTGCAAAAACTTTTCTTTATATTTCAAGCCAGAGTACAGCATAGTTGTGATGAGTGTCTACAAGACCTACTGCAATGATGTTCTTCCTTCTCCCCTCATCACTCCAAGTTTCCTTCGCTTTTTCTCTAACTCTTTTTCCTCCTCAGGGTCCTGCCTCCATCCCAGAAGCACACAGGTATTTCATCTTCTGATGATGATGGCAATAAGTGACCAAGAACTTACAGATTTTTTCAAAGAGGTCTATCTAATAGTCAAGCAAACTTTTTTCTTATAAGTTTGATGGCCATAGTGATGGCATCTTAAGCCATGAGCATACTATTAAAGATGGAAAATTAAGTCTTTTTTAGGAAGTAACTTTTGAAGGATTTAATAAGGGCTAAAAAGTTGTTACACTTGAATCATGGCTCTGTCACTATGAGTTGTGTGACTGTAGCAAGTTACACAATCCCTTTGAGTCTCAGTTCTTTATCTACAAAATGGAGATAATAATAGGGCCTAGTTCTTGTGGTTGATGGGAGTGTTATATAAGTTAACACATGTAAGACTCATAAGATATTGCCTCGTGCTTAAGAAATGCTTGATGTAGCAGTATTATTAATAGTATGTCTTTAAATTTGCATATTTTACTAAAAACTTACTCAGTACCATGTTGAGAAGGAAAGAAAAGAATGATGGAAAAGAGCAACCTAGCCTGTACATACATACAACCATACACTAATTGATTAATTAAATGATTAAACACAGTTTTTTCTTTATTCAGAAATATTTCCAAGTTTTGAATTCCTTCTCAGCCATGACTCTCAATATCACACACAGGCACCCATACAACAAACTGCAGAGTCCCTGCAGTTGTAGATGAGAATATGCATTTTCTATTTCTTTTCTTTTGTTTCCTTTTTTTTTTTTTTTACTTTTTACTATTTTATCACACACAATTAAAAAGAATATAAAGAATTGCCATCATAGTGCTGTAGGGTTGCAACTGATAGAATAACTAATTTTATTTCATTACACGAACACATTTGAATCTTGACCTTAAAGGATGAGTAGGAATTTGTCATTTAGGTTGGAAAGGATATTTCAAGCTGAGAGATGAAAACAGGATAAGGGAAGCCACAGGGATATGAAATACTTGTATTATAGAATGGATTCCACTAAATCATTGTATGTGTATTTTTTGGTTTGAGTTGTCTGGAAATACTCTGAAGCTGAGAGCTGCATACTGAAGTTTATTGGAGAGTACTTTCAGAAGAGATATCTATAAGGAAGTGGGGAATGCAGGATTGGGTGGAAAAAAGAATTGACCCTCAAAGCAATTATAACTGAGTCCTCAACCCATCTGGAGCGGGTACAGCCTTCAGAGTTGTCCCTAATTGAGAGAAGAGGACCAGATATTTATGTCCCTGCATCAGCAATCTTAGCTGGGGGCTGTCTTTGGAAGGGTTAACCATTGATAAGACATCTTCTAAGCCTGCAGCAGGGATCTTATGAGCCATACTCTCTCTGTCACAACTATTTCACTCTGCTGATATAGTGTAAAAGCAACTATAGACAATATATATGTGAAACATTGCCAACACCTATGTGTGTCTTTTCTGGATGCCAATTCCATTCCTACAACTAAAGGTACCATTATCTATATTTTATGTGTACTTTTCTTTTCTTTGTAGTTTTACCATATATATATATATATATATATATATATACACACACACATATATGTATACATACATACATTTTATATACATATATATACTTTTTTTTTTTTACTTTAGAAAATGTAATCTGATACAGTTTGAATTGTGTTCTCACTAAAATCTGTATGTTGAAGTACTAACCCCTAATACTTCAGAATATGATGTTATTTGGAGATGGGGTCTTTGCAGAGGTAATCAAGTTAAAATGAAGTTATAAGGCTGTGCCCTAATCCAACATGACTAGTGTCTTTATAAGAAGAGGAATCCTGGAGACATATCAAGATGGCAGAGTAGGAAGACTTGGAACTCACCTTTCTCGATGAACACATAAAAAATGCATCTATATGTGGAATACTTTTCACTGAAAACTAACTGGAAACTGGAAGAAAGACCCCTGTATAACAAAGGCTATCAGAAAGATCCACACAGAACTGGGTAGATGGTTCAGAGAAATGGAAAACTATCCTGTGCTTTTGGATTTGAAGAATTAATATTAAAATGGCCATACTACCCAAAGTAATCTACAGATTTAATGGAATCTCTATCAAAATACCCATGACATTTTTCACTAAACTATAACAAATAATCCTAAAATTTATATGGAACCAAAAAAGACCACAAATTGCCAAAGCAATCTTGAGAAAAAACAAAACAAAACAAAACAAAGCTGGATGCATCATGCTCCCTGACTTCATATTATACTACAAAGCTACAGTCATCAAAACAGCATGGTGCTGGCACAAAAACAGACACATAGATCAATGGAACAGAATAGAGAGCCCAGAAATAAACCCACACATCTATGATCAATTAATCTACAACAAAGGGGGCATGAATATAAATGGAGGATAGCCTCTTCAATTAGTGGTGCTGGGAAAACCAGACAGCTACATGTAAAAGAATGAAAGTAGAACAAATTTTCTCACACCATATACAAAAATAAACTGGAAATGGATTACAGACCTAAATGTAAGACCAGAAACCATAAAATTCCTAGAAGAAAACAGGCAGAACACTATTTGACATAAATTATAGCAATATTTTTTGGATCTGTCTCCTAAGGCAAAATAAAAGCAAAAGTAAACAAATAGGACCTAATTAAACTTAAAAGCTTTGCACAGCAAAGGAAACTATCAACAACATTAAGACAACCTACTGATTGGGAGAAAATATCTACAAATAATATGATGGGTAAGGGTTTAATATCCAAAATTTATGAACAGCTCATACAACTCAAGATCAAAATTTAAAAATGGGTAGTAGACCTGAATAGACATTTTTCCTAAGATGACACATAGGTGGGTAATTGACACATGAAAAGATACTCAACATTACTAATTATTAGAGAAATGCAAATCAAACCACAAGGAGTTATAACTTCACATCTGTCAGAGTGGTAATATAAAAAGCCCATAAATAAAAAATGTTGGTGAGGATGTGGAGAAAAGAGAACCCTTATACACTGCTGGTAGGAATGTAAATTGGTGCAGACACTATGGAAAGCAGTATGGATGTTCCTCAAAAAATTGAAAGTAGAACTACTTTATGGAACAGTAGTTGCACTGCTGGGTATATATCCCCCCAAAATGAAAATACTAGCTTGAAAAGATACATTCACCCCAGTGTTCATATTTTAGGTATTTTTTACAGCATTCCCCCACTTCTTGGTACCAAAATCTGTATTAGTTTACAAGGATCGTCATAATAAAGTACTGCGGACTGGGTGATTTAAACAACAGAAATTTATTTTCTCACAGCTCTAGAGGCTAGAAGTCTAAAATCAAGTGTCAGCAGAAGTGTCTTTTAACACTTGGTTTCTTGGCTTGTGGATGTCTGACTTCTTTTATCTTCACTTGGTCTTCCCACTGTACCTATGTCCTAATCTCTTCTTATAAGGACAGTTATACTGGATGAAGGCCCATCCTAGTGACATATTTTAACTTAATTACCTCTTTAAAGACACTATATGCAAATAGTCACTTTATGAGGTACAGGGTGTTGGGATTTCAACATATGGATTTGGGGGGAGGGGGCACAATTCAGTCCAGAGCACCATCCATGAACCAAATTCAGAGATTTTCCTCTTCCTTTAGTTAATCATCAGGATTCCCCATATGGCTGTCAGCTGGGAGAGGTTTACTCAACCAAAACACTAACTGCTTTAGTTGGGCATTTTAACTCTCTTTGAAGTTCAGCTACTCTAACTATTAAGTCCTGGGCTTGATCCTTAGTTTCTCCAACCCTACCAAGAGAGTTGATGAGAACTTCCTTGTGTGCAATGCACTGTACCACCTACCACTCTTGAGGGAGTTTCCATTGCCAGTTGGGCAGTGAATGAGCTAGCCTCAAATCCTAACTTCTCGGCTACTTTCTCAGGCCATTCCTAACACCAGTTGTTACAGTTTGATTCCCCCAGAAGGCACATGCTGAGATGGAACTTAGGGTATGCAATGCTTTTAGGGACTAACACCTGTAAAGGAAAGGGGATTGAAGCAGGATTGGGCAAAGAAAGAAGCTGAGCTGAAGTATAGGCCTGACAGTGTCTTGGCAAATCTGGAAGGCATGTCTGGAGCAAGTACATAAGGCTTAAATGGCCAGGCCTTTGAGCTCTGCCTCACCCACTAACTGGGTGTGGATAGGAACTGCTACCGTGGAAAGAGAGCGGCTTGGCTTGATGAGCTCTCTGCAGCTGAAGCTTATAATGAAGGAGCTGGAAGCTGGAGGCTGTTTGCTGAGTCACTGGATGCTTCTGGGCGGCAGATCCTCCTTTGGAAGGTCTTGGCAGCAGATCTCCAAGTCCAGCAAAGGTATGTGTTTTCTGAGGGTACACCTCAAAATAGACTTTCTGGGAGAGATAATATGTGTACCTTTTAACTTCAGCCCATAATGCCAAACTGTTTTCCAAAGCGGTTGTTCTATTTACAGCTTTAAGGGAGTTTTTAGTTGCTTCATTTTTATGTTAACACTTGGTATTGTCTGTTGTGTTCATCTTAGCTTCTTTGGTGGGTCTGTAATGGTGTTATAATTTGATGTGAATTGTGTTTCACTAATTATTAATAAAGCTATGCTCTATTTCTTATGTTTGTCAGCCACTTGGATGGATAAACTCTTGGTGAAGTGGCTGTTTAAGGATTTTGTCCATTTTTTAAAAAAAATGTCATGTATTCTGTTTGAAAGCCCTTCATCAGTTGTATATGTTGCATTTTTTTTTAATTCGAGCATTTAATAGTATATTTTGATGAGGGAAGTTTTAATGTTTATGTAGGCCAATTTATTAGTCTTTTCCTTTATAGATAAAGCTTTTTGTGTTTTTTTAAGAAAACTTTTCACTATGCTAGCATCATAAATATATACTCCTAGATTATCTGCTAAAAGCATTTTGTTTTGCTGTAAACCTGCAACTCACATAGAATTAATTTTTGTGTATGATGTGAGTGAGGTAGGGGAGGGTTCCTAAAGATTATTTTACATATGGAGCTATTTTTTATCTCAGGCTAATTAACTGAAAAGACTATAGATAATTTCTCTACTATTTTACACTGCAACTTCTATCGTTTAGAAAGGCTAGGTTTTCCTATAACATCAAATAATCCCCAAGTCCTAGTAGCGGTAAACCACAAAGTTTAGTCCTCATTTATGGCTGGGCTCTGGCTTTATGCTACAACCTCTATCAGGAACATTGCTAGTCTTTGTGGTAGAAGGGAGAGGCGGTGAAGCATGCATAGGCTCTTAAAGCTTTTGGCCTGGTATGATACTAACTTCTCGTATTTCATTGCCCAAAGCTAGTACATGGCCAGCAGTTCAACAATTTTGTGTACATATTATCTTCCTACAGGGGGGGCCAGCATATTTTAGTGAATACTCATGCATTCTCTTACCAAATTTGTCGTAATCACCCCTACTTGGGCCCTAGCCTGGCCGAAGCCCCCTAACCCTGTGGGCAGGGTTCGTTTTTCCTAGCTTGGGTTCCCACAGCCAATAAAGAAACCTATACTGAGATAGAAACAACACAAGTTTATTCAATGATTAGAGAATGGAGAAGTGGGAACTTAGTTCCGAAACCCAGCTTCACATTGGGCGAGGGTCAGGGGATGGGGGAGATTAAGGCAAGATTTTAAAGGTAAGGTTTAAGCGGGGGAGGCATATGTAATGGTTTTATGGGAAAAGGTGGTGTTCTTCCTGGAATTGGGGTGCCACCTCTTTTCTGCCCTCGTATGGTCCTTTGGCATCTGGGTCAGAAGCGGGTTGAACTGTCATGGTGGGATGGCCGAGATCTTACTGTTATAATGAGATGGTAATGACCTGCAGAGCAACCTTTGTCCCACTTTTCGAGCTGAACCAGCATGCTCTGGTTTTCTTGTGGTTAGATTCTCTTGTTCCTGTGATGTAAACACAGCCAGAGGATATGGTTAGTTTTGTTTTTCTGCAAGTTTACCCAGAGAGAGGGGCAATGGTGTGGTTCTGGGGCAATAACCTTGGTAACATGTTCTATCACACACCTTTGCAATAAAACAAGCATCTATCTGTGGACCTTACAGCATATTTATTATTTTCCATGTAATCCTTGCACCAATATCACACCGTCCTCATCACCAGAACTTTATAAGTTTCCATGATCAGTACAGTGGGCTTCTCACCTTGTTCTTCAAGAATATCTTGTCTATCCTTGACCTTTTGCATTTGTATATTTTAATTTCATCAGTTTCACAGGACAAAATTTTGGATTTTGATTGGAATTTTAATGGCTCTATTCCCTTATGAAGTGAAATTATTCATTGTTCTGTCTGGGCAAAATAATGCAAAGTTATTACATTCAAAACATATGTTATCACATTCAAAACATATATTATGTAGTAGTAAATAAATAGGACAGTATCCTAAGTACTGGGATTTACAATTGACATGGGATTCTGTTTGTCTTGGTGATCAGGGGATTGAGGGAAGATTGTAAGAGTTTGTCAAATAAGTTAAGAACACAGGGTTTGATGGCAGAATATAGCAAATTATTCATTAGAGTCCAACAGATATTATTGACCATGTATGCAAATCACTTTGCAAGGTGTTGTAGAAGTATCAGAGTTGAATTCTAAACTCTAGAAGGAACCTAATATAAAGTACAAAGTGATAAATGCCTTGAAGAAGCAACAAATGCTGTTCTAAAAGAAGAGAGTGGGAACTATTGCTTCCTGCTATTGAAATCAAAGAAAGCATAATGGAGAAACAAGGATTTGATGAAGCCCCTGAAGTAAAATGAAGAAATGGGTGAAAGGGTATTCAAGGCTTTGTGCAATAATGATGCATCATCACTGTTTCTCATGGATTCACAGAGCTTCTTTCGGGAGTTCTGTACTAAATAGTCTGGCCCTTTAAATTTTGGAATTTATTTTTATTTAAAGGGAAAAGTGTAACTGTTGCATTTATTATAATGAGAACAAGTTCATAAAAGTGTACATAATTAGGCATTTAAAATTTTTTTCACTGAATTTAAAACCACACATTCAGAGAAAACCCATTACAAGTGAATTATGAGTTTAAAATTTTTTTGCAGAGCCTTTTTATTTTATTTACTTTTTGTTTTGGGAATTAATTGCAAAATCTTATATTAATAGAACATTAAGGCAAGCTTTCTAAATGTATAAGTCAAAATTTTCCAAGTTATGTTTCCCTTAGTAACTATAACTAATCTTTGTGTAAATAATAAAATAACATTAATATGATATACCTGTGTGAAAAATGAATATAAAAGCTGAATTATAGTCATTGTATAATAAACATCATTGCATTTTTAAAGTCTGCTGTTTTTAAAGTCATGACTTGAAATTTGAATGACTTTTTGGGAAATTTGAGAGTGGATTTTCATATGTAAATCACTTTACTTAACCTACTTAAAAATCACCTGTTTATTTCAATCTCACTTCAAAGATTTCATGTGTTTCCAAAATTTAATATATTATTGAATATCTAAACAATTATTTGCTTGTTTATCTGAACATAATTTTGGGGAGAATGAAATCAGTTTTTGCATTGGTCATAATGTTAAGCATTTGGGACAATATATGAGATGCATCTGTGGATAGCTCGCTTTGTAACATAGGTATTAAAAACATCTCGATTCAAAACCAGAGCTATCTGCACTTAGATAGCAGGTTGAATCAGTCTTTGATAATATTGTAGACCTAGTTCCCACATATACTACTTGGATTGCTTTGGTTTTACAGCCATGCTTTGCACAGCTATACTGGTCAAATACTTTACCAATGTTTGCCATTGATTTTAAAAGGAACTATTAAAAGACTGTAGTAAGTTTAGTAAAAAAAAATATTATGAATAAGCAAAACCCAACGTAAAGTACATGGTCTAATGCAAGTTATCAATAGAAACATTTTTACACACAATTTATTATTAATGAAAAATATTAGTAAAGCTAGAAATTGGGGGTACACACAAAGAAAGTATCCACCATGCTAAAAGACTTGTGAAGCAATAATTCTTTGCTCAAAAAAAAATTTAATCTTGGCTTTCTTGTCCTCTGTGTTCTTGCCTGGTTTGGTATTGTTTATCTTTTTTTTTTTTTTTTTTTTTAAACTCCTTTCGGTTACTTCCATTTCTACTTTTACCATTAAATAGGATTATAGATATAGGTTTTTCATAGATGCCCTTAGGTTGAGGATGTACTTTTTATTTGTAATTTGTTGAGAATTTAAATCATGAATGAATGTTAGACTTTTAAAAATGCTTTTTCTTCGTCTATTGAGATGATTGAATGATTTTGTCTTTTATTCTATTAGCATGGTATATTAAATTGATTTTCAGATGCTAAACAAATCTTGTGTCCTAGAGATAAATTCCACTGGGTCAGAGTGTATAATCTTTTTTTATGTTACTACAATCTATTTTGCTAAGAATATACTTTGATGTCAATATTCATGAAGAATATTGATGTCTAGTGTTCTTATTATTTGGCTGGCTTTTGGTATCAGGGCAATACTGAATTCATGGATTTGGAAAGTGTCACCTCCTCTATTTTTTTGGAAGAGGTTATGAAGGATTGGTATCATTTCTTCTTTAACTATTTGACAGAATTGCTTGGTTAAGCCACTTGGCCCTGAGCTTTTCTTTGTGAGAAGATTTGTAATTAATAATTCAATATCATTATTTATTTTAAGTGTATTCAGGCTTCTGCTTAAGTCAGTTTTGGTAAATTGTATCTTTAAAGAACTATATGTAGTTCATTGAAGTTGTCTAATCTGACAAAGTTGTTCGTGACATCCTTTAAAATCCTTTTAATTTCTCTAAGCTGTGTTATAATGTCTCCTCTTTCATTGCCAATTTTTTTTTCCTTTTTTTTCTTGGTCTGTCTAGCAAAAGGTTTGTCAGATTTTTTGATAGTTAAAAAAATATTGGTATTATTAATTTCCTCAATTGCTTTTCTGTTTTCTATTTCACTGATTTCCACATTAATATTTATTATTTTCTTCTGTTTGCTTTAGTTTAATATTCTTCTATTTTTAGGTTTTTTAAGCAGATTATCATGTTATTGGGTTTATTCTTGAGATGTAATTCACATAACAACATTTACTACTTTAAGGTATATAAATCAGTGGGTTTTAGCACATTCACTATAATATGTAACTATCAGTGCTATCTAATTCCAGAACATTTCTGTCATCCCAAAATAAGCACCAAATCTATTAGCAGTCAGTCCCAATTCCCTTCTCTACACAGTCCCTGGAAAATCACTAATCTTCTTTCTATCTCTATGGATTTTCCTACTGTGCACATTTCATATAAATGGAATTATACAGTATGTGGCCTTTTGTGTCTGACTTTTTTCACTTAGCATAACATTTTCAAGGTTTGTCCATGTTGTCACAGGTATCTGTACTTCATTCCTTTGTATGGCTGAATAATATTCCACTGTATAGATATATCACATTTTGTTTATCCATCTATCATTTGATGGATATTTGGGTTGTTTCTACCATTCCACTGTTGTGAATATTGCTGCTTAAACATTTGTGTTAAAGTTTTAGTGTAAACATATTATCAGTTCTCTTGGGTAAATGTCTAGGAGTGGAATTTGCTAGGTTATGTGTTAACTCTCTGTTTAAATTTTTGAGGAACTGAGAAACTGTTTTCGCAGTAACACATTATTGATTTTTGATCTTTTTTTTTCTTTTATAGACATTTAAATATATCAACTAAGTACTGCTTTAATTGCATATCATAATTAATACATTGTGTTTTTTATTTTCGGTCAGTTTGAGAAACTTTCTAATTTATCTTTTTATTTTTTCATTTATAAATGTTTTGTTTAATTTCTTAGCACTTGTGAATATCCCCAATTTTTCTGTTTTTTTACCTAATGTGTTCACATTATAGTTTAAGTATATACTTTGTATGATTTCAGTCCTTCTATATTTATTTGGACTTGTTTTATGGCCTAACATATTGCTTACCTTGAGATGTTTATGTGTGCTTGGAAAGATGTATATTTTATTGTTGGGTGAAGTATTCAATAGATATTGGTTAGGTCCAATTAATTGATAATGTCATTCAAGTCTTCTATATCTTTGACAGTTTTCTTTCTAGCTGTTCTATCAGTTGTTGAGAATGAATATTGAAGTGTCCATCTATTCTTATAAATTGTCTATTTCTCTCTTAAATTCAGTTTTTTTCTTCATGCATTTTGGGGTTGCATTGTCAGATGTGTATATGTTTTAATTGTTGTATTCCTGATTAATCTTTCTATTGTCTCTAGAAACAATTTTGTCTTGAAATCTATATGTCTGATATTAGTATAGTCATTCCAAATCTCTTGCAGTTATTGTTTGCATGATATACCTTTTTTGTCCCTTTTATTTCAGCCTATTTATGTCACTGAATCTGAAGAGTGTCTCTTGTAGATTTCATATAACTGCTTATCTTATTTTATCCAGTCTGACAATCTGTCTTTTTTGGAAGATTTAATCCATTCACATTTATAGTAATTATTGATATGATTATGTCTGTTATTTGCCTTCTATATGTTTCATTCTTTTTTGTTCTGTTCTTTTACTATTTTGTTATGTGTTAAGTAGAAATTTTCTAGTATAGCGTTTAAATTTCTTTTTTGGTTATCTTACTAAACATACTTTCTTAGTGGTTTCTGTAGGGATCACAATATGAATCTTATTTTTCACATTCTATTTTAGATTAATACTTTATCAATTTAATTAATGAAGTTTAATTCCAGTAAAAGATAAAACTATACTCCAACATAGCTTATTCTCTCCTTTCCTTTATGATGGCCTTGTCATATACATTACATTTTTATATTTAGAGACCCAAAATGCCGTTTGTAAAATAATTGTTTTACATAATTTAAAAAATTTAAGAGAAATAAAACATATATTGCCTTTTATATTAACTGCATAGTTACCTTTACCAGTGTTTTTCAAAAAAAATTTTCTTTGTGTTAATTCATGTTACTATGTGATACTGTTTTCTTTCAGCCTGAAGGAATTTCATTATTTTTTTTTTCATAAGGCAGGTCTACTAGCAAGAAATTATCTTAGTCTTTGTATATCTTGGAATGAGTTATTTCACTTCCATTTTTAAAGAATAGTCTTGCTCAATATGGAATTCTTAGTTTACAGACTTTTGCTTTGTTTTTCTTTTAGTCCGTGGAATATGTCATCACAGCACTTTCTGGTCTCTACTTTTTTTCCTAAAGAAATGTCAGCTGTTAATCTCATTGCAGTTCCTCTCTATGTGATCAATTATTTTCCTTTTTCAGCTTTCAAGATTTTCTTTTTGTTTTTGACTTTGTACAGTGTGATTTCATATGTGTGGTATGGACCTTTTTAAATTTATCCAACCTGGAGTTTGTTGAGCTTTTGGATAAGTAAATTTTCATCAAATCTAAGATGTTTTTGGACCTCATTTTTTCAGATATTCTTTCTGGCCCTTTTGGTCTTTTCCTTACATGACTCCCATTTTTCACATATTGATGTGTTTGCTGGCCTTGCACAGGTTTTTAAGGCTCTGTGTTTTATTTGTATTTTTTTTTTCTGTTTTTCAGATTAAATACTTTCTACTGACCTATTTTAAAATTCAATTTCTTCTTCCACCTCACCTATGCTCTTGAATCTCTGTAGTGATTTTTTTAAAATTTTGATTATTATGCTTTTCAGCTGAAGACTTTCCAATTAGTTCTTATAATTTCTACCTCTATGGGCATTCTCTATTTGATGTGTCATTGTCATCATGGTTTTCTTTAGTTCTTTAAACATATTTATAGTAGCTGCTTTGGAGTCTCCTAAGTTAAACATCCTATTCAGAGACAGTTTCTATTGACTGTTATTCCTTTGTCTCGTGCATGTATCACACTTTCCTGTTTCTTTGCATGTCTCCCATTTTTGACTGCAATCTTGGAAACTACATTGTAGCAAATCTAGATCAGATAGCCCCTCTTCTCAGGGGTTGTTGATATTTTATTTTCTTTTTAAATTTTTTGTTTAGTTACTTGTATGGACTACTTGTGTAGAGTTTTTCTTTTCCTCAGACTGTGGCCACTGATGTCTCTGCTCATGTTTTTCTTTTATTTCTAAGCTTGACACCCTAGAGATGAATCAACATAGCTCAGTGATTGACAATGATTGGTCAAATAAATCTTGAGTCTATAAATCTTCCATCCTTTGACAGTGAATTGTGTGTGGATTAGGATATGCATTCAGAGTTTAGGTAGTTTACAAGTGTGCCCTAGCTTTTACTTTCTGCTAGGCTTTCTCATGTCTTCTCTCCCTAGCAGGTCTAACATTTAGTCATAGACAAAAGACAACTAGGCACCTCCCTGTGTACGTACTCTTGGGTATATGTACAGCCTTCCAGACCATAAAGATGTGTGAATGTATATCAAGACTCAATATAGTTGTCTTACTTTCTGGATATAACTACTGAATTTCTGGCTAGTATGCCGTTCTGTTGCTTGACACAAATGGTATTGAAACCTCTGACTATTGTGATGTTGGTTTCCCTTGAAATTTTCCACTGGGAGCACTATTGTTTCAACAATCCCTGGGCGTGGGCTTTGCTCCAAATCAAGACAGTGCCCTCTGGCAGCAGAGGTGTTTTCACAGCTTGCCTTATTCTGGTTAAACAACTGAACTGATGGAGCAGGAGGTGCAATTTCACCTGGGCTGGGATAGGAGCAATTTCAGGCTAAAACAGCCCAAAGTTCCATTGTTTTTATCTGCATTTCAGTAGCTTTTCTCGAATTAAAGTTTCCAATCTGGTGTATGCCCTTGGTTGATTTCCAGAGCACTGAAATTGTTCTTGACAATTTTGTCCAATTTTATCAACACACTTTGTGGAGAGAATTTGCTGAGCTTCTCACTCCACTATTCCGAGAATCCTGTTTCTGTATCATTTTTTTACCAGAAAAAGTAAAACATCCCCCAAAGCTCATTGTAACTTCTAATTGTACATTATTGGACAAAACTGTGTCACATGCTCTTTCTTGGTGCAAGGTAAACTGGAAGGGTGGTGGATGCAAGGTAAACTGGAAGGGTGGTGGGGTAAGTAATTAGCTTTGGCAGGTCCTATAGTGAAGACTGACAAGTGAGAAAATGTATATCTGGAGATGGATTTGTGGTTAGACAAACAATAATGCCTGTCATACCCATTCAACTATTAATACCATAAGTAGGAAGTTTAAGTATTCTTTCTAACACTTTTATAGCACCATTCCAAAGGCAATTGGAAATTAATTTCATTAGGACTCAAGTTCAAAGTTCATAAAACAGTCTAGTTTTTCTGTAAAACATACAGACTATGATGTTGAACTGCATGGGTTTTATACTACGTTTACCATGTACTAGTGTTATAACATTGGGCAAGTAACATAACCTCTGTATTCTTCAGTTTCTCCATACGTCAAATTTGGATAATAATTATTCTTTCTTCAAGAGTTGTAGTAAGGATTAAGTGCCTATAAAGCACTTTTCCCAGTATCTGGCTCACAGCTGGTGTTTAACAAATACTAGCTTCCTGTGCTCAGAGGGCACTTTCTAGGAAACCCAATTCAACATAATATGGAACTCTTCCTTTGTTCCCTTTGAGTATCTTCCAATGATAAAACTGGAAGAAAGAATGCTTTAATTCTATGTCAGCCATAGAGTTCTCTAAGGACTGGCTATATAGCCTATTCTATATAAAGAAATACATGGTTTTTATGTATGGCATTGAAATGAGGCAAGCTACCAACTGATGTTGCAGCTAAAGCTCTCTTTCCTTCTGGGATTGAGTCATTGAACCAATAACTATGATTTGGGAATGAAGGACGACAACATTGTGTGAGAGTTGGAGAGATCATAGTGGATTATTTATTATTTGGGCTATAAGATGAGGAAGAATAAAGTACTGACAGATGTTAGTTACTATATGTGTATATACATACATACATATATATATATATATATATGTTGCATACATTTCTTATGGTGACCAAATACTAAATAGAGTTCTGATATTACAAAATGACAGTTCACTTATGGATAACTGGAAAGGAAATGAAAAAATAAATGAGATCCTGTGAATATACTGAGAGTAACTTGTAGTCAGAAAAAATAAATCAGCATGTAGATATAGATGCCAGAATGCAATTTCATTTTCAGTCAGCCAAAAGTAATTGATAAAATTAGTTATAGTGAGAACAAATGTATTTTAAAGTTAATAACCTTAATAACCTTTGTATTCATGATGAATTAATAATCATTGGAGATATCTATAAGTAATTATAAAAGTATCTTTTATAATAACATGTAGCAAAAGTTTTAGAAATGAAAAAAATATATAGTGGAATGGTGCAGTTGAGAAATTTATCACAAGGAACCAGAACTTTTGTGATGAATCAGGAGTAGAAATAAAGTTACTACCAGTATAGCTTCCTGGAAGGGTTATTAATTTCATCTATCATGTAGAGGATTCGTAGGGAGGGTAAGGCAATTAGAACTAAAATGATGGCTGGGGCTTCCCTGGTGGCGCAGTGGTTGAGAAGTCTGCCTGCCGATGCAGGGGACACGGGTTCGTGCCCCGATCCGGGAGGATTCCCACGTGCCGTGGAGCGGCTGGGCCCGTGGGCCGTGGCCGCTGGGCCTGCGCGTCCAGAGCCTGTGCTCCACGACGGGAGAGGCCACAACAGTGAGAGGCCCACGTACCGCAAAAACTAACTAAATAAATAAAAAGAATAAAAAAATAAATAAAATGATGGCTGGAAGGATGGTTCAAATGGGCTCTACCTGTTGGTAGAAGCAATGGGAACCATCTTCTGTTATGAATACTACAATTACAACAGTTCTTACCAAATTTTCCACCCACTGCTTATTATATCATTATTTCTCCAGAGAAGCAATGGCTGACTAGATCATTGTTGATGATACAGACAGTGCGAATAAATTTGCTCTGTTAAGTGGTGAGGGTGGGATGGGGGCTGATGTAATGTGTGCATGCTGACTAGCTCTCAGTGGGATGACAAGTGACGGTGTTGTTACAGCTGGTCTCCTCTGAAATTTAGGTCACTCTTAGGGCTCTGTATCTTTTTCATTTCCTGAATTTCATTCCAGAAAATTGCTGACCTTTCCATTGCTCCTTTCTTACCTCTTAATAGGTGAACTATAACTGCTCTGTTTTCTGATTATCTGAAACTAAGATTAGGACAGGTACCTAATAAATTCTCAAACTCTGTACTAGCACTGTGTAGCCATATGGCAATTTCAGAAAAGCTAGTCAAAACCTATGAGAGGTAAAAATGTCCAGACTTTTCAGCAAAATTCATTTAAAGGAAAAGTCCTTAGTAAGACACTCATCAATTGTGTCATGTTGCTGCAGTTCCATTGTGTAGATGTGGCAAAGGTGTAATTCTTTCTTAGATAAGTTGAGTGGGAAATTGAGAAAGGTCCAATTCACTCTTAGGTGACCCTTTAAGACTTAAAGGTGTTACACGGAAGCTATAAAGAAAAGCCAAAGAGATGACAACTGAGGTTGAAGTTACAGATTGAAATAGGAAGAATAGAAATAATGAGAAAGGCTGAGGCAAAGAATTTTTAGATGTTAAGACAGTATTACACTGCAAGCACAAGATGTGCTGTTCAATAAATGCCTTCTTCCAAAGCATCTTGTATTGTTCTGAAATTGAGTCTGGTATTAAGACCTCTGCAGGTAGGAGTACTCAGGGATTGGAGAATTCATCTGCAAATTTCTGCTACCCTGTGAATTCTGTATAGGTTATATTATTTCATGATTTGAACCTGAGATAAAGGATGGATTAAAGAGTCTCTGCATATATCATGCACAGTAAGACAACAGTGCACTAAGGGCCAGCAGAATATGGTGATTGTCAGAATCTGGAGGCTGTTTGAATTGAACTTCAGCTCCAGCATTTATTAGAGATGTGATCTGTGGATAAGTTACTTTGTGTCTCTCTGCTTTAGTGGCCCCATGATTCATTTAGGAATAATGATAGTACAGTAGGGTCATCCTGGGATGTGCTTCATCTCTAGTCCCACATTAAAAAAAAAAACAAACCCTAGCAAAGGGCTCTAATTTTTTCAGTAGACAGGAAACAAATTTACTACTGTCAGGAATATGAAATAGATTCAATTTGGATCAAGTGTCTACATCTAGATTAATCAACTAAGTAATTGTATGGTCTATAAATGCATAGCAACTGTAAATCAAATTCCAAGGTTGGGATGGGGGAATATTCTCCCTGATATTTGGGGTGCTGATTCTCTTATTAGACAGACAAAATAATGAGTTTCTCCTCCAAGGCTTTGGTATGATTATCTGAACGTTGTAAAGAAATGTGTATTCCCTCTGCATCAAATTCCTCATGTGAGCCTGGGCATTTGAGTGGTTTAAGAGTCACAGTCAGTAGCATCCTTCATCTTAAGCCTGTCATTCTCTTTATTAGGCACCATTTGTTTCCTTCTACTTTGCTTATTAGAAATACAATTACAAAATGAATTTGGGAATGAAATAATCACTTTTTTCAAGTAAATTGTTCTATTAACTCTCTCAACACAATAGGATAATGTTTGGTATAGATCTGTATTCACCACAACAAAATTAGTTACTATTTTTAATGAATTAAATGTTCATCTTTTACAGATTCAACATAAATAATCCAGTTGCCATATTTTTTTCACAATGATTTTTAATAAACCACACCTCAGAGTGCATCACCGTAAAGCCGGTTGTATTTCCCCACAGACATGGTGTTATAATTGAGAGATAAGCTATTGATCAAAGACTTATGATCAAGCTATTGATCAAAGACTTATGATCAAAAGTATGTCATAAAAGCATATTATAGTTCATAAACTGCTATTTTAAAGTATTTATCTTTCCAATAATCCAATTTTTATGAGGCAGGCCTTATCTGAACTCACTGAATATTCAAGAGACTGAAATATATATATTTTTATATATATATATATTTACCACATACAACTGTAGTAAATTGTATCACAATTCTGACTTAAAACCAATATACCATATATAATATACATAGATTTATGCTTAAATTAAATGTTATTTTATCATAATTCTAATAAATTAACTCCAGATATTTACTGGGTGACTGTTAAGTGTCGGGTGCTTTTTAAGCAACCTGAAATAATAAAATGGAAAACATCATTCCTATATTCCCTGTCCTAGAGGAATTCAGAGACAAATATACAGGCAAAAGTAGAATTCAAAGACAAGATATCAGCCATGATGGGAGATATACAGTGTATGTGTAAAGATATATACGTGCATGTATAAATGCAAAATGTATACTTATATACACAAACACAAAATGTATTTTTTTTGTGTGGAGGGGAAGTCAGTGTCTTTGAACAAGTTTATCAGTGAAGTTTTATCTACTCTTTTTCTCGCAGTACTTTCATGGTTAATAAAGACATTTAAATATCTCACTGACTTAAGAAATGTCTCACAGTTTTTCAACTTTCTTGTCATTTTGTTCACAGCTTTCATGGCTCTTACTGCTCAACAAAAAGTCATAAAAGTAATTGTTCCATCTTTAGCACGAGCATATAATAAGATAGCCAGCATTTTTCTGATAGCATGGCTAATGCAAACCAAACACTGAATACTTTTGAGCCTTTGTGAGCTAGGGAATTAGGGATGAAAAGATAAAAAGGGGCACCTAAGATTGGTATTAATTTAAAAAATGATGACATAAATGGAACAGAGAAAATGTGAGCCTCTATGTTCATTTACCTCCAAAAGGGTTAAATTTGTAAGTAGATAATTTATAGAAAATTTTATTTCCATGGCTCACGACAGTATCATGCCTGGGTTTTGGGTAATCAGATCAAAACATAAATGTCCACAGATGGGCCTTATAGGAGGAAATGAAAATTATAATTGCTATATTGTTAAATTATAGCAGAATAGGCTATCACTTTGAATTAGAAGCACAGTATTGACATCAGCTAAATTTTGAATTGTATGCATTTTTAAAAATTATAAATTTCTGTATTGTGAGTTCAATAATCAAATTATTTTGCACAAATGATTTTATGCATGGATAGATACATTTCAGATAATTGAACACAATAGAATGTAAGCAGAAGGCTGTAGGTGACCACTCAGTGCATAGGCCAGCACTCATAGGAACTAGAGGACAGTTATGTTTCCAGTTTGTCCATTTGGTGTTTAAAAACATAGTATTGCCAGGAGTGATGTTGGATGAGTTTTTAAAATAGTAAGAAATAATTTAGTTAAGCTGGACATGGTGTGTAGATTGTAAAAAGCAATATTCAGATTAGCTAACAGATTATCATCTCTGCAGAAACAATTTTGCCTCTAAAATTTGATAATTTTATGATTCACGCTGGTAGAAAAATCTTTCTCACTATTCATTCAACAAGCTTTCATTGAGTGCTTACTATATGCCAAGGAACTGTACTCCTCATTGGAGATGAAAAGCCATCGTTCTTATCTTTAACGACTTTACATTTATTACAGTGGAATATGTAATATATTTTTTAAATGTATATTTATTGTTATCTTTCATGAATTCCCCTAGGCAATTGGATTTGTGGAAATTTCCTGTACCACTTTACTTCTTCATCTGACTCGTCCTGACTGTCACTACTTTCTCTCACACTACTGGGAAGTTCTTGACAAGTATTTCTATACAAGCTTATAGTAAACATTTAAGAGTTCTTTTTTCAAGAAAAAAGTATCTGAGAGTAGATATTTTGTTTTTCCCATTCTTCATTGGATATGCATGGGCAAAACTTTGGAAAAGGCTGGGCAGGCACTTTCAGCTCTATCTTGGGCTAATGTATCTCTGGATCCTCTGTTGGCAGTGGTACCATCTCCAACAGCTCGGGCCAAAATTGTTCTATTTTCTTTTTTCCAGAAGAACAGAGGCCTCCCAGAAACCTGCTTGGCATACTCTCTTTTCAATGTGCACATAGCAGGAATCCACTCTAATTTTGTCAGGGAGAGAGGAACTGAGTCAAATCATGTATATCAGCCTATTTTTTCCTTCTTGATATAACTTTTTGTTTCTTGGCTAGAGAGTAGTTCTCCCACTGGGTCCTCCAATGGCCATGATCTTTCAGGTCGTCATAATAGCATACTTCTACCTGCCATATTAAATCTCTAATTTTTAAACTTCTAGCAACAAATTTGCAGGGCAGCACATCAAACTTTGGTGAGCATGAGAATGATTTGGAGAGCTTATTAAAGCACCAAGTCCTAAGTTCTCCCTGACGGAGACTTTGATTCAGTACACTGGGAATGAATTGGATTTCTAACATCCTCCCAGGTCATGCTTGTCCATGTACCATACCTTCAGCAGAACTGTTTATAGAGTGATTATGTTATACAGGCATACCTTGGAGATACTGTAGTCTATTAAGTTTGCAACAGCATTATGTCTAAAAAATGTATGTACCTTAATTAAAAACTTTATTGCTAAAAATACTATCACCTGTGCCTTTAGTGAGTCATAGTAGGAACATCAAAGATCCGTGATCACAGATCAACATAACAAATATAATAATAATGAAAAGTTTGAAATGTTGCAAGAATCACCAAAATGTGACACAGAGATATGAAGAGAGTAAATGCTGTTGGAAAAATGCTGCCAATAGGCTTGTTCAATTCAGGGTTGCCACAAACCTTCAATTAATGAAAAATGCAGTATCTGGGATGCACAATAAAGTGAAGTGTAATAAAATAAAGTATGCTGTTATAGAAATATTTAGTGGGTCCCAATAAGAAATGATCAATTTTACCTAGTGCTTTCAGAAAGCAGTCAAAAAAAAAAAAGCACCTCCTTAAGCAAAGTCATGCACAGTGATGAGCAATTTTTCAGGCACATGATATATAAAAGTGGACACGTCCAAGAAAAGGGATTTCCAGGAGGTTAAGCAGAGTAAACATGGGTATGAAGGGGATATAAAAACAAACAAAAGAAACAAGAAAAGGGTGTGTGGCTGGAGGGTAGAACGTATGGGAATAAAGGTGGCAGGAGAGTGGGGGAAGATAAGGCCAGAACAGAAGGCAAGGGCCAGGTCATCAATGATGTTCTGTTATAATATAAATAGTTCTTTAGGTAATATGTAAGCAATAATATAATATAAGCATTACGTTTTAGAAAGGTTATTTGGCAGTAGTATACAATATGAACCAAATTGGTCCAAGACTGGTTGCAGAAGAACACTTAGATGAAAATGATTGCAGTAATCCAGGTGGGTGATAATGAGGCCTTCAGCTAAGGTAGTAAGCAGCGGTGGAGAGTGATAAACTGGACAAGAAAATTATGAAGGTGATTAATTAGATGCAAACAGTTTTGTATAGAATGTCTCCTTGGTCCTAAAAAGAATATTGGAATAATTCATTGAGATGACAAGATAATGATTGCAGGGGAAATAACAGGTTTGATGGCAAGTAGGGAGGGGAAGCTGTGTTGATGAGTTCTGTTTTGGAGATGGGGAGTCTGAGCTTCCTGGGCCCATACAGGTCTAGACCTCAGTAGAGTAGCCTGAGCTGGAGATATAAATTTTGGAATTATCGTATAATTATCATATAGCTGTCTTTGGAATAATGGAATTAAATGAGAATCTTATGAAAGCTTGCAGAATATATTGGTTTCTTAGGAGAGAAAATCTAAGGCACATTAATAGTTTTAAAGAATAGGCTGAGAAAGAGAATCTTACCATGGATATTGAGAAGGTTTAAAAAGATAAAAGGAGAACTAAGGCAGCAGTATCACTAAGCCAAAGAAAGAAGCTCAGAGATGTCAAATAGCTCAGAGATGCAAATGGCTCAGACACCAAATACAACGGATACTGAAAGGAGTCTACTGGATTTAGCAATTAGGAGATCATTGGTGCCTGGGGAGAGTTCTTTCAGGGAAGTGATGAATAGGGAAACCTTATTTGAATAATTAAAAACTTATTAGGGCTTCCCTGGTGGCACAGTGGTTAAGAATCTGCCTGCCAATGCAGGGGACACAGGTTTGAGCCCTGGTCTGGGAAGATCCCACATGCCCTGGAGCAACTAAGCCCGTGAGCCACAACTACTGAGCCTGCGCGTCTGGAGCCTGTGCTCCGCAACGGGAGAGGTCGCGACAGTGAGAGGCCCGCGCACCACGATGAAGAGTGGCCCCCGCTCGCGGCAACTGGAGAAAGCCCTTGCACAGAAATGAAGACCCAACACAGACAAAATAAATAAATAAATAAAAATTTAATAGAAGGTAAGGAATCTGTCATAGAGTATAATCCTTTTCTCTAGGACAGAGCTGGATTTCTTCCTAAGCAAAGAAAGGAGAGGGTGTGTTTCTTTGATTAAATAATACCTTGGATCAGCACAATAACCTATAAATTGATACCTGTAGATAACTAAGATTAGGGACCAATCAGAGGTCAACAAAAGGACACCATGAGCCTGATGTAGGAGGTTCATAGGAAGGACTAAATCATGAAGGAGGAGGGGATGGCTGTCAGGGAGATGGAGAGGAACCCCCAGTAAGCAATGACTACTTCTCAAGCCATTCCAAACACATCCAGCTAAAAATATGTGATCAAAGCTTCTGAGAACCCTGTCTCAGAAGCCTAGTTTTGCAACCAAAACTTGGCAATTAGTATTTGAAAACCACATTAATTGTCTAAAAACCACCCACAGGCACTTTGACATTTATTATACATCAGAGAATACACAACCTTGATCTGAACCGAAATGAAGGGGAAACATAAGACATTTGCAATAATTTCAATCAAGTTTCTCCAAACATCAGACTACTGAGTGATATTGCCAAACCCAATACCCAGTGCATTTAAAAACATCACTGTTTCTCATTTTATATGCACATGTTCATGTTTCCCCGTGAAGAAACCAGTGTTCTTAATTGTTTAAAATGGCTTTACTTCACTCTTCTTTGCATCTTACAATATTTAAACTAAATTTTATAGTTTTTTAAGAATTATCCTTTATGAAATATAATGGATAAGGAAAGTAACTTTAGTAACTGCCTTGACATTGAGCGTAGCTCTGAGAAATGGGTAATGGCAAATCCTTCAAGGGAAATAGATTAAAGACCCAGTGAGAAAAGGAGAGTGAAAAAAGCATATCCTTATTGAGGAATATTATATCCTCATTGAGGATATAATTATTATATCTTTACTGAGGGGGAAAACAGAATACAGAGAAAATCGCCTAACTAGCTTTAATGGGCTGGTCAGCAATTCATCACCTCTGTTACCCACAGCAATGTCCCTTAAACTGGGTTCCTCAGATTATTAGTAGTCTTTCAAGGGGTAATGTTCCTTAAAAAAAGGATGCTACCTAATATAACCCCTGCATATTAGTATGCTAGGTCTGCAGTAACAAAGTACCACAAACAAGGTAGCTTAAACAACTAAAAATTACTGTCTCATAGTTCTGGATGCTTGAAGTCTAAGCAGGGTTGGCAAGCGTTTGCTCCTTTTGAGGCCTCTCTCCTTGTCTTGTGGGTGACTGCCTTCTCCTTTTTTATTCACATTATCTTCCCTCCTTATGTGTCTGAGACAAATTTCCTCCTCGTATTAGAACACCAGTCATATTGAATCAGGGCCCAACCTAATGACCTCCTTGTAACTTAATTACCCCTATAAAGACCCTGTCTCCAGAATATGGTCACATTTTGAGACACTGGATATTAGGACTTCAACAGATGAATTTTTTGAGTGGACAAAATTTATCCCATAACACCATGTACTAAGTATCCATCGCTGCCTAACAATGTTTCGACAAACTTTGGGGCTTAAAGCAATACACATTGATTATCTCACAGTTTCTGTGGATCAGGAATCTGGGCATAGTTCAGCTGGGTCTCCTACAAAACTGCAATCAAGGTATCACTCAGGACTGTGATATCATCTCAAGGCTCTCCCGGGGAAGGATCTGCTTCCAAGTGGTTGTCAGAATTCAGGCCCTATGGCTTGTTGTATGGAGGGCCTCAGTTTCTTACTGGCTGTCTCCAGGGGCCATTTTCAAAACTTGCCACATGAGTCTTCCTAACGTGGTCAACTGGCTTTATCAAAACCAACAGGAGACAATGTCCCCTAGCAAGAATTATGCTACAGTCTTATGTAGAGTAAACATACAAGTCACATCCCATCACCTTTGTTATGTTTTATTGGTTAGAAGCAAGTGACATGCCCTTCCTACACTCAAGAAGAGGGAATTACACAAGAATATGAATACCAGGAGGAGGTGGGGATCCTGGGGGCCACCTTAGATTCTTTCTACCACAACTCTCCCTTAGAGAACTACAATGGTATAGACACATTAAAGACTCTGAGAACATCATATGGGAATACCCTATTAGGCCATTAGGTAAAATATACTCCTTATCTCAGCGTATAAGACCTTCAATAATTTGCTTCGAACCTACTTCTTTAGGATGATGTCATTATATATCCTTTATATACCACATAACTCAGTACATCGTATAACTCACTCTTCCCTAGATTTTTCCATTTGAACTTTACTAATTTTCCTTTCTGAATTTTTCACGTTCTTCAAGGCTTATTGCAAAATTCACTAGCCCAATGAACATTTTCTTGAATAATTCCAGCTGGATTCATATGTTCATTTATTTCTTCATTCAACAAATATTTGAGAATAAAAGATGCTAGGTGTGGAACTTATAGCAGTGAAGTAATTTACCTTCTAAAAAAGAGATTGGCATAAAGAATCAAACAATTACATAACTGCAGTTAGAGATATGTGATATGCAGGAAAAAATAAATAAATGGAGTGCTCTCATAGAGAAAAATAATAGGAACCTAACTTGTGAGGGTGCATGGTCAGAAAAGACCCAGAGGAAGTGACTCTGAGTCTTCAGCTGAAGATGAGGGAAAAGCAAGATGATCATTCCAGTCAGAGTAGAGCCTGTGCAGAGGTCCTGACTTGGGACAGAGCTGGCAATTCAGGGAAATGAAGTAAGGCAGATACAGCTGGAATGTAATGAAGGTGCAGTAAAGGTGAAAAGGTTGGCAGGGCCCAGATGGTTACAGGCCTTGAAGGTCACTTAACAGTTTTGTTTTAATGCTAAGTAAGTGCAGTGAACAACCAGTAAAAGTCTTTAGGCAGGAAAACGACACTATCAGATTTATGGTTTCAAAATACCACTCATGTTGTTCTATGAAAATAGACTGTCCTCTGCGAATGGACTGAATATGGATAAAGAAGCAGAGATTAATTAACATAAAGCTTTTAGTGTATATCTAGAAATTAGTTGATAGCAGCATGGACAAGACTGGAAGTCAGTAAATTATGGCCTGTGGATACAAACCTGCTTTGTATGACCCATAAGCTAGTATGGTCTTTATATTTTTTAAGGTTGTGAAAAATAAAGAATATGTGACAGAGGCTGTATGTAGCCCACAAAGCCTAAAGTATTTACTATGTGGACTTTTACAAAACAGCTTGCTGACCCCTGATCTAGACAAATAATAACCGTGGAAATGTAGAGAAGTGAAGGATTTAAGATTTATTATCTGGATGGACAAAATTTGGTGATGGATTAGATGTGGGTGTGAAGAAGGAAATTTAAAGTAAAATGTTTAAGTTCTGACTTGAGCAACTGAGCCAATGGAAATAACGTATAAAACATAAAAGACTAAAGGGGAGTGATTTGTGGGGAAGGAAAATGAAGAGTTCTGTTTTGGGTACTGTGGTACACAACAGGTCCTGTCTCTGTGTGCAGGGACACAGACACATGTCTCTTGTGACATTTGGGAAAGTTTTCTGCTTTATAAATTCTGCCTTCCCAAGGTAGAAACCAAACAGTATCCTTCCCAGCTTTCTTTGCAACATGGTGTTATGTCCATGCATCACATAAGCTCACATGAGAGGCTGATTGACTTTTGAGGTTCCATTCTGCTAGCGGAAGTTACCAGCTTCCAGCTATCGGGGTGGGGTCAGTGATGGCAACATCATCTTCCTGGGTTAGGACATTCAGTGCTGTTGGCCAGCTGTGGAAAACAGGTTGTGGCAGTCATGCAAACAGTAGCTTCCAGAATGTAATAACAGCAATGACTGCAGTAGTTTTCTCAGTAGGCCAGCTCTGTTTTGTGGTTCTCATTATTTTCCCTAGAAATTTAGTCTTAAACCTGGTATTCCAGCCACCCCAACCGTTCTTTGAGCTTCTCAATATCCTTTTTGAAATTCCTTTTTGATTTTTCAGCCAGAATCAGTTTCTGTTGCTTGCATCTAAGAACATGACTGATAAAAGACATTTAATTTGATACGCCTGTGGGATATTCAAGTGAAGACATTAAATAGAGAGTTAGCTATACAAGTCTGAAACTCAGAGGAGAAGTCTTGGCTGGAAAAAGAAATCTGGGAATTGTTGGACTATAAGTGTTATTTAAAACTACAGGAATGTATAAGATTGTTTAGGAATAGTGTGTAAAATAGACTGAAAACAAAACAAATTCAACATAATAGAAATTGGGTTGAGAGGGAAGCTTAATTTTTCATCTTTCTGAGAGCCCATAGTATTTTATACCTACAGTATTAATAGATTCTCTCATATTATAGCTATTTGTTTACCTGTATGAAAATAATTTACCTGATTTGAGTTCCTTGAGGGAAATGGCTGTGTAGTTTTCTTCATTGTTTCTTACAGTAGAAGACACAATGCTTTCTGTGGAATAAGCACTCATATATTTTTCCCACTTGAAATTAAATTTTCAATCTTTGATTCCCTTCTCAGGGTTTTTAAGTATATATTTAAGAGCGAACTAATTTTGAAACAATTGCTTTCTATGTCCTGGGTTATCTTTGGTCTGTTGCAAGAAACTTCATTTTTTTTTTTTTTAAATCATTGTTTTTTTTCCCTTTAGGCATTTTCTTGACCATAGGATGGGCAATTATTTGACTGTTTTTTTGTTTTTGGTTTTTTGGGTTTTTTTCTTCTCACAATGCTCTATAAAGGGCTTAACTGGGAAATCTTCAACTCTTAATTTTCTGTCATATGCATATTGAATCTTCTCTGTTCTAGAAGGATGCCAGAAATGATTTTTTAAGGTATAAAATATCTTAAACTGATGCTTATTTCATCACTTTTACCTCAATTTTTACCTCCATTTTAAACAGTCATATAAACTAAGCTTTATTTAAAATTCTTATTGAAAACTGTATATCACAGTTTTTTTTGCAGGATAGTAGGTTGATGTACTTAGGTATAATATTGGAAAAATTGGATTCTTTTGTTTAGTTCACTTAGTATTTGTGATACTTTATACCTGTGTCAGAAAGCTGTCTTAAGTATTAATTTACTTAAAATCAATTACATAACTACTAAGAGCCAGGTACTATGCATTTTTAGGAATACAGAGATAAATAAAAGAAGGCTCACAAAGAGTCAATGTAAATGGCACAAAAAGAAGGTATTTTTAATTTCTGTGACTTATCCTGATTTCCTCTCTAACAGCCCTATTTACGAAATATATTTTATAAAGGCTCAATTGTGTATCCTTTGTTTGAAATGAATTTATACATTGAAAAAAGTTTCTTTCATGAAACTCCATCACATTGTTCTATAAGAGAGTGATTTTCTGCTGAGCTTCTGCAAGACACTGTAAAATATGCGGTTCACTTTTTTTTTTGTTTTGTTTTTTGGGTACGCGGGCCTCTCACTGTTGTGGCCTCTCCCGTTGCGGAGCACAGGCCTCGGACGTGCAGGCTCAGCGGCCATGGCTCACGGGCTCAGCTGTTCCGCGGCATGTGGGATCTTCCCGGACCGGGGCACGAACCCGTGTCCCCTGCATCGGCAGGTGGACTCTCAACCACTGCGCCACCAGGGAAGCCCGAGGTTCACTTTTGACACCCAAATTAATTGCCATTGCTAGGTCCTGACCCTACTCACAGTTTTCTGAACCCTTCGCACTTTGTGGCCCTTCTGCAATCAAACTGGGGAGTCCAGTTAAGCCTTGTCTGCTAAATCCTTTTGTCTGCTATGCTTACATGTTGTCGAATGACTTTTATATTCATTGTCTCACGTCTCACGTGCTACTGGTAAAACCTGTAAAAGTTAGGCCAGGCAGGCACTGTTATCTCAATTAACAGTCTCAAGGTAACATGGCTAGTAAGTTGCTTTGCTGAGAATAGAATTATGATCTTCAGCTTCAGATTTTCATTCCTTATCCTTTTCCCTCTATAATCAAGAAACTAAATAAAGCAAAGAAGATAAATGTGCCAAGGGATTGATAACTATTGATGATTTCAGTTGTGATATACAAACCAGAGATTGTAGGCTAGAAACTTTCTCTGAAGTTTTAGAATTTCTGGACATGAAGTTTGGATCATTTGTTAATGTATATTTACTGTAATTATCTTTTCATATAGTACACATATACCTAATTATTATTGGATCAAAAGCATTATTGGGAAATAAAAGCACACATTGAAATTTTGAGAGCACTGGAGACCAATCCAGAAAACATATTTGTGAAGGGGTACCCTCTACTATTGGAGAGATACAACTATGCAAACAGTATTCTTCTTGTGTATTTAATTATAGAAGTATATAGGGTAAAGCACAGACCTGACAAGTGATTTGTCTGCTTAAAATCCTTAGATGGCTCCTACTGTCTTTTTAGATACACTTAAAGATATTACAAATTGTCAGTTGAATCAATACTTGTGGCTGACTACAGTGAGTTGAGAATATGTGCAGTGGGGGAGAGGTTGGCCTGCTCTCAGTGTGACATGTCACATACTCTATTGAGAATCACTGCTCTGCCAGATAGTATTCAGACTCCTCCCCAGAGCCGTCCTGACTGATATCGCCTGGTCCATACTGTCGCTTCAGCCTCGTGTTCTGCCTTTCCCCTTCAAGGTCTTTATGCTCTAGCCATAACTGACTGCGCTTTCCTGAATTTATGGCTCAAATGAACCTCAGCCACCTCTATTACACCAAGACTCAACTGCTACCACCTGTGTGAAGTCCTGTCTGACTTCTCTCTCCCAGAATCCTGAAAATTTATGTCTCCTTCTCCTGTACCCCTAAAATCTCGCACAATGCTTAAAAGAAAGTAGATATGCCTGTATATATTCTATGAATAAATGAACAAATGTATTTGACTAAAGTCAGAATACTAGTTAATGTCAGCTGGAAAAAAAAAAAAACTAGTTAGAGAGTTCTTTATTTTGTCCCTGCTTATGCCTCTCATTGCTAGAGTAAGAGATTCTGGCTGATGGCAGACCACATTAAAAGTAAATTCTTATTTAAATTTTTGCATTTCATACCAAATAGCCAAGGTCATGAAATAGCCTGGTGATAGGGGTTGGGGGGAATGTGCTTGTTAACACTCTTATTTCTGGGGGAATAAACATTTCCTAACCTCTATACACTATTTAGAAGATAATGATTCATTGCTTGGAAGTTTCCCTTGCTTACATATTAACTTCCAACATTCCACCCCAAAGAATCAGATGGACCACATTGTGACTGTCTATTCAGTAGCTGCTCACGTGAACCATTTACCATGTCTAAATCACAATCTTGTCTTCTAGGTTCAAAACACAATTAACTTCTTGCTCTTTGGGGAGAGCAGATAAATAAATAAATAAACCTGTTCCCTATATAATTATGCTACCCGAAGAGTCAGACTCCTCTACCCTTTACACATAAGTCAACTGGAATAATTATTAGTAATAATGCTTTGATAATATTTTAATGCCTTTCCCTCAGGAGATCAAATTGCTTTACACACATTATCTCATTAATCCCTACTCCAATTTTGTGAGATAGAAAGAAGCGGGCTCTTTTTTATGCTTCTATTAAAGTGTTATTCTTGCTCTCAGTTGTTCATTGCATAGTATACCAACCCATATCAGTATGGAATTTTATTAAGTAACACAAGGTTAAGTCTTTACAAAAGAGGCCTGAGTCAACAGGGAGCGCATTGCATCTCTGTTTTAGCCAAGGTCTTCTCCATATGAATGAACTGTCAGAATAATTCATTGTTCTTTCGGGCTAACAAATGGCATTCTCCTGTTTACTGATGAGTGGTGAACACACAAAGTTTGCTCAGTCATAGCAATGAAAACTAGATCCTGTGGTCAGCAGAGTTAATTTTTTTTTCTAACTGCTTTACTGTACTACCCTAACACTGTCACTTTGATGCTAAGAATGTAACTGAAAGGGTACAAAATCTAAGCTGTTGGAATCTTCTAAATCAATAGCAAACATTATTTGAATGTTACACCAAACAGCTGTAATACTAGTGTAACTTTTCAGCCCTGGGGCTATTAAGCTTAAAGAATGACAGTTCTAAGCCAAAACAGTATTTTGAAAGGCATTTCACTGTTAGTTTGTTTCAAAAAATAATTCTTACTCTGATGAAACTTAATACAAATTGATGAAAGAATTAAACTCTCATCTGTAATGGAGAAACCAAGGACAGACATACTGTTGGGATATTTTTGTTTTCTTCTGGACCAAAAAAAAATTATATTTAGCTAGAGGCAAGTTAAAAACAACAACAACAACATGATTTCAGAACATCTTAGGGATAATAAAGTAACGTTGCTCGAATATGGTTTCAGCCAAAGGGTAGGTAAAATATAATACGGACAAGCCTCTCAACACGGAGTCTGTTTCTCAGCATTGTAACTCTATAGGAAAGCTTCCCAAAGTCTCTCATTCTGCTCCAAGCAATCTTTGACTCCATGGGTAATTAATTCTTTTCACTGAAATATGCTGTTCAAGCCCTGCCATATATTGTTGCCTACATCTAGAACTCCTGGAGTGTAACAGAGAATAAGGCGATGTCCCAATGGTGAGAGCCACTCTTCAAAGATAAATATCTCCTCTGTCTTACGTTTTGTTTAAATTGGAAAAGAACAGTCTAGCAAAGCCTGTACAGTGTCAGTGTTTAAGATCAAGTTGTTATGCTATTTACAAAAAAAAAAAAAAGGTGGGGGAAGAAAAACCATGCATAGCAGAAACTATGAACCTTATGTGACTGCCTCCTATTTTACCAACTGATTTAAAATCTTCATAAAAGCATGTATTTTTAGAACTTGGAAGCTTAAAACAAATTGTAAGTAGATTGTATTGAACTCGCGGAATATGAAGTCTTTAATGGAAGCATCATCTGACTCTAAAATCCTACATCATAAGTATGTGAAGTTTAACACATGGTAGGCTTTTAAAAAATCTAAGGTTTCATAGGAAAAGAATATGGAAATACAAATTATGACCTGTTAAAATTTTATTAGTGGACCATTTTCATTTATAGTCTCCTGATATTTTTCAGATCCCTCTATACATTTTTCCTATAATTAATTATATTTTATAACTGTCTTAAAAGTTCAATTGGATATTCATTTTTTCCTTTGCTTTTAAAAATTCCATCTTTCTAACTAATGGTTTTTATGCTAACTTTCTGTGTAGTTTTATTTTAATAAATGGAAATTATTTCCAGATTAGGTATAGCCAACGCTTCATCAGGAGTTTGTTGTAAATTATACTGGTTAAGGGCATCATAAGCTTGGAGGACGCAGGTAAGCTACAAACCACTCTATGCCTCAGTCTTCTCATGTGTACAATGGGGATAATAACTGTGCTTATGTCATAGAGCTGTTGTAGGAATTAAATGAGTTCATCTTAGGCAGGTGCTCTGTGCTTGACACATTTTAAGACCCATATGTGTTCGGTTTATTTGTAGCATTATCATCACCATTTTTCAAGCTTTCTCTTTTGTAACTGGCCTCTATCTATTTAGTTTAGACTTTATTTTTGAAACAATCTACCTAGCTCTTTAAATGAATATTTGTAGTAGAGTGAGCACTGGACTGGGAGTCCGGAAAAATATGTTTTCTGTACTAGTCCTGAATATGTCACTTAATTGTTATGTTTGCTTGGGAAGTTTGTTTTGTCACTTCAGGTTTTTAATTTTCTTACTTAAAAGAAAATTAGGGTGCTAACCTATATTAATAATCTCAAGTCATCTACAAATCAACCTGTAAGTTAAAAATCAAATAAAGGGCCAACATAGTCAGTGGCCAAGTCTTTATTTTATCAAGGAAGCACATTATAAAAAGAACCACAGTATACTATCCCTAGGATTTCATTAAAAAGAAATTTTTCACACCACGAAAAAGCAAGAAAGATATAATCTTAAGGAGGAGTCTTTTTTATTAAATAAATTTAACTTTATGAAAAACTCATGTGATGGAGTAATAGAATGGAAATATTTTAGTATCAGTTTCAGCTGAGGACAATTGATGCCACGTTACAAGTTGAGTTATGAGATCACCATGAAGGATTTGCAGAAGAAATTATGGAGACCAGTTTTGTGAATGTAAACAATCTCAGCCACTTCGCAAATATAAAAATATTAAAAGTGGAGATAAGAAGGGGATTTTTGGAAAATGCTATGCTGTTAAGTCCCATCCCACTTCCTTGTGGGAGGTTTCTGAGACTGTGTGGTGTCTGACCCCTATTTCAAATATTGGGAAAAATACTCAACTGAGCCATTCAGAGTTTGAAATGTGTACCCTGGACCTTGGGAGACAATGTACTGCCAACTATGAATGCCTGAACAATCAAAATAACAGGACAAGAGTGAGATGCCCTACTTGGGCCATACGCATCCCTCAAAAAGTAAAGTGTAAGGCTTTCCCATGGACCAGATACAGGCTATATACACTAGCACACTTATGAAAAAGAACCAACATAGAGCCATCCTAAGTCCTATCCAGGAGACTGCCTATGATTCCAACATCATGGAGTAAGTAAGGTAAGAGGCTAAGGAAAGAACGAAAGGAGCCGGAAGTGATAATTTGCCCTCATCCAGGGAAATGCCGGCAAAAACTTGTTAGGGATGGGAATGTCTCAGCTAATTTATGACTGTTCTCCATTAAATAAAGAGGTCAGTTTAGACGTCTGGCTGGCCCAGAGAACATGATTCCAATCAGTAGATCATAACAGATTTAGCAAGAAAGAACTTTTCTCCCCTTTCCTCTTTTCCTCCTCCTCCCAATAGGAATTAGAAAATATCAGTGAGCAAAATGGTGGAAGAACAAGGTAGGGGCTAGGGGAAGAAAATGCCAATCACACTCTCCTCCCTCAGTGCAAGTGCCTAGCATGAGTCAGGCCCTAGATGTTAAGGGTAAGAGGACCCCTCTTTGAATCGCATGTAAAGTTTTTATCGTTACAAGTATAGATAAGTTATTGGATAACGATTATTTCACTAATTGAGAGTAAGCAGAAAATCATGGAACTTACCCTAAATTTCATCTGTAGGCTAGAAAAGGATCAAGACCCAAAGAGTAAGTGTTAAAAGAATATGAGTTAGAAATAAAATGGCTGAAAAGATCTCGCAAGTCATGCTTTTCAATATAACTCTTGCAATTACTGCAATGCTGTCATTGGTTGGTTATTTTATTATTATTATTATTATTTTAGATTGTGCTGGCAGTTCTCACAGTTGAATATTAGTGAACTAGGGAACCAGTTGACTAGATAAGATTTGTGATCTCTTCACCAGACATATATACAGGAGAAAATATGGAACACGTATTGTAAATTTTAATTCATCTTTCAAGACACTAAGCTATCTCTGCTTAGTCTTTTATTAGATAGCAAGATAGTAACAATAGTACAAATAATTTCTATTGAGAAACATAAATAGAATAACATCTAATCTGTATATCAATATACAAATATATATAATCTAGCTAGAGTATTAGAAAACATTTTATACAACTCACTTTGGTGTTTATTCGCAAGTTCTCCTAAAATTATGGGTGTCATTAGAGAAATCATTTTAATTTTGCATGACAGGGGAGGAGGAGACAGTTTAGAGTAAGGAAGCTGTGCTTACCCCTGAGGGGTTCTTTGGTTAGCCTAAGAATTAGCAGAGGAAATTGACATTAGTTAGATAACTACTACGTCCCTGGAGGTATGCCAAGTGCTTTACACATGAAACATGAGGTAATCCTCACAAGGAACTCTGGGAATGAGAATTCTTAACCTGATTAATAAAATAAGTGAGGAAATGAATGCTAATCTATTTAAGTTAACATTCCCAAGTTCTTAGAGTTCTAAGTGGCAAAACTAGAATTTTTAAATCACCTTTAACCTAATCGGAAGTCTACTCCCTTTTTACTATACCCTCTGGAAACTTCCATATATTTCTTTCTTTATAAAAGGTTAAATTGGATGTTGGAAAGTTTCCTTCATTATATAAACCGTTTCATCCAATTGAAGCACTGGTTTCATGACATTTTATTCTAGTATTCTGACCTCTAGTTTTAGACCTTCCAGAGATATTGAGTCCTTTATACTTACTAACAGGTATTTAAACAATAATTGTGAAAAAAAATAAGTGTGTGTACCTATGTTTAAACTAAATTATTAGATTACATACCTTTTAAGGCAGTGACCACATCATCTCAAGGCCTAGCACAGTGTCTGGAACTTAGTAGATACTCCATAAATATTTCTTAATTTTAGAAATAAATAGTGAGCAATGCCTCCATCCATTCACTCACCTAACACACATTTACTAAGTACCTACTAAATTCCAAGCACTGGGGATTCCATCAATGGAGAACGAGCTAAAGATGATTCCTGCCAAGTGGATTTTTGTGGTCTAGTAAGGAAGAATTAGGGTTAAGCAAAAATAATAAAGGATGGTATATGCTCACAGTGGAGAGATTTTGAGTGCTGTGGGAACACCTGGCAGGGTTCTCTAGCATGGTCTGTGTGCTTATGGGGGGAGGAGAGTGGGATGTGGTCAGTGTTGTTTTCTTCTGAGGTTTGAATGTAATATAGACTAAGAGAGCATTATCATTATGTGGGGTGGGCCAGCTGGCCCTGGAATGGAGAGCAGGACCTTGAGCATGTGGCTTTCTGCAGCAGACCCTGAGGTTGCTGACAGCTGGAGGCTATCTTCCACCCTCATTCCCTGCAGCCCATCTTAAAGAAGGATCCCAGAAACTAGACACACTAGTTGTCACTAGCAACAACACTACTGGAGCCTACATACTGTTCTGTGAATGAAAGAAACATTGCACTTAAATAATGAATTTCAGAATTCTTTCAATTTGTTGAATCAAAATTCTAATATTTACTGTATTCACTTTCTTTCCTGGTATTTCTAGTTCTAGTACAGAGACATGTCTCTATAAAAGTCATTTCCAAAAAATCATAACTAACAAGAATCAAAAACAAGAATGTGTTTTTCATGTCTATCACTACCTGTGATGACATATGAAGTATTTACAATGAACAAATATCCAAATAAAAATTAGCATTTTATTTCACTTATTTTGCTTATTCCCTCCCCAAGATCCCTTCCCATTCTTCTTCCCTTCACTTTTTTCTTTTCTTTTGTCCCTTTCCTTCCTTCCTTTCTTCTCTCCCACACCCATTGTATCAATAATTCTATTTTGATTAGTTTCCAAGTTCTACAATTTCTTTTAGTTTATTTTCTCACAGAAACAGATATCACAATGCCTCATTTTTGTTCCTAAGTTATGTTGGTTCTCAGTAAAATTCTATTTGTGTTATAATTTTCTTTGTTTCCTGTTAAAGTTTGTCGTGGTTCTGCTTCAACTGACCTTGGGGCTTCTAGTAACTGAATTTGTTGCAAGGTTCCCTTCAGCAGCAGCAGTAATTTTTTTTTTTGGCCCAAAAATAAACCAAAGAAAGATTATGTACACAGAAATTAACAGACAGGTTTTGGAGACCAAATTGTTTTCTGTGTTGTACTGGTTTTTTTGGAAAGTTCAGGGTAAATTATTCAAGGTTGCTTTCTACTTGGATCTAACTTTTTTTAATGTAGTCAAGATTTTTAGTAAATTTTTCTATAAACAGTGTCCAAAAATGTATTTTTAAAGGCTCTATTTAGATGTATGGTTTTGATTGGAGTGCATAGATTAAATCTAGAAACTATATTTTAGGGTAGAAATGTCGTGAAAGCGATTGCGTTACCCCCAGGCTAAATATTTTTTTATAAAACTTGCAAGCTGAAAGTAAATTTCAAGCACATCCTTACCCCAATTTCAATACTCTTTGCTGAAAACATAATATTTAGTGTATTTCTTTTGTAAATCATACCTATGGGACCCAATTTATAAATATTTTTCTTTAAAAATTAAATCATGGAAATTAAAAAAAAAAAATCAAAAGGAAAGGTATAAAACCCCTTTCTCCCAAAAGAGCTGCAAAAGTTTACTCCTTGAAACATTGGACTACAGAAACATTTGCATTTAGTAATCTGAATTATTTATAGAGAACTGCAACCTCTCATCCCTGTTTAGCAGTTTATTTTAAATCTATAAGATTTACAAAACAAAAGTAAGAGAAGCATGTGTTGAGCAATAAATTAATACTGCTAGTGAGTTTCTGTATTCTTTTAACATTACACTATTTTCATCATTTTTGACACAAAGATGTGTTTTGCAAGGAGGGAATAGCACATTTTGAAATGACTAGTTAAGCAGTGGGTGAAAAACTGGTAACAAAAAGAAGGGAAATGGTTTAGACTTCCATTATACTTAAGGTCACATACAGGTCACATTTAACACCGATTACATTTTCATATATTTTAATAAAATCTGTATAGGAAATTCAAGTAACGGTTGTGGAAAGAATTTGATCTAAAGGAGCAAAACTAAGTGTCACTTTAACAGTAACCTTCTAGTGATAAATAAGCAAACAGAAGAAAAAAAAAATGTCTCCTCCAAATCCAAAAGCAGAAATACTTGCTCCCTAGCTACTGACATGAGAGAAATATTTGATAGTGGTGGCCTTGTAACAAGATATCCTGGGCTTGGCATTACACCAAGGGTTGTAAATTAAAAACCAATGCATGTATTTTATTTAGGAACGCTCAGAGTAGTTGGGGAGAAAGAGTTACTTATAAGGTTGTCTTGTTCTTGAAATTTTTTGAAAATCTTCTGGCAGGAATTGACGTTGTACTGATCACTACTCATTTCTTCTCTTCTTTCTGTTCATACTTTCCCAGAGAGAGGGTGTCTACTCCTTTAAAACTTTGCTATCATTCTTGGAATAAAATGCTGGTCTGGGTCTTACTTGGAAAGCTGCCTCCTGTCCTCATGCTTATTTAAGACACATATTGCATCTCGATCTATAATATCTTAGCATGCCAGGAAGAGTATACTGGTGACTTCAAACACAAATTCAAGTTTCAAAGATGAAGTGGCTCACATTTTACTTAGACATAGCATTAAGAATCAGCTGCCCCCCCATCCCCACCCCCATGGGTGCTATTCTGCTTATTTCTCTAATTTACACAACTGTTTTCTTTTTCATCTTGTAAAATGTAAAGTAATTCAGAAGAGGTTCTGAGTGAACAGCAGAAAGTCTGCAGCCCAACGTCATGAGTCAGTATGTAATAATTTGCCTGAATCTATAGACAGACCATTATGGGACTTGTTAAGGTTTATGTCAGGTCTCTACAATAATTATTGGAGGCCTAATTCAGACCAGCTTTCCTCCACAAAATTAAATAAAGGGGTACTGGATATACCATGCATCGGAGGGATTAGTCAGTTCTCTTTGCACAGCAGTGACCTTTGTATCCCCTCTATTAACGAGTGGGAAAGATTTAACTGCACTGCACATACCCTTGTATTTTTCGGCCATTATTTAAAACATGTCAAAATGAGTTCAGTAACTCTTCATTCATTTTTAACCTCACCTGTTCCTCAATCAAGCATTTCTAGCCCCACCTTTTCTTTCTTTCTTTCTTTTTTTAATCAAACCCAGAACTACTTGGAGTTTGTATCATGCATAATTCTGTAGGAGTCTTGGAACTGAGTGCCACTTGAAGTTCTGTAAAAAGACTATACCCCTTGTCAACTAGGAAGTGAATATATACACTGATGCTTGCCATGGAGGTCACACTGTGTCGAGTATTTTGTGATTTAATTGCACACTGAATGTACGCTTGAATCTGTGATTAAAAAAAAAAAAAGACGGAGGCAGACTTGATGAGGTAATCTTTTACTCTCCACATCATATTTCACTTAAGTGGTAGTCAACATGCAACCCTAATTGGCAGTCAAATCAGAACTCTGTTGACTGTAGCTAAATACATATTGCCTAATTGTATAATTCCCATAACTTCATGCAAAATTCAAGGTATGAATGCACTTCCTAAGGATGGAATTGCTGAGCATAAATCAATGATTTGTTCGATCTTAAAAAGTTCATGTATTCATTGGCTTGTGACTTCATAGGCCAGTTAATTACTAGATTTCAGAGTTAATTAGGTTAATGGACATATAAGCACTAGAACAGATATGGAACCCCTTATTTTTTTATTGATGAATAATTGACTTACAATATTACATTAGTTTCAGGTGTACAACAATGATTCGGTATTTTATACATGATGAAGTGGTCACCACTATAAGCTTAGTTACCATCTGTTACCATACAAAGTTATTATAATATTACTGACTATATTCTCTATGCTGTATATTACATCCCTGTGACATATTTATTTTTTAACTGGAAGTTTGTACCTCTTAATCCCCTTCACTTATTTCGCCCATCCTCCCACTCCCATCTCTGGCAACCACTAGTTTCTTCTCGGTATCTATGAATCTTTTGTTTTATTATATTTGTCTTTTTGTTTTTTAGATTCCACACATAAGTGAAATTATATGGTATTTGTCTTTCTCTGTCTGACATTTCGTTTAGCATAATACCCTCTAGGCCTATGCATGTTTTCACAAATGGCAAGATGTCATTCTTTTTTATGACTAAGTAATATTCCATTGTGTATATATGTGTGTGTGTGCATGTGTGTGTGTGTCTGTATACATACAACATCTTTATTCACTCATCTGTTGATAGGCACTTAGGTTGCTTCTACATCTTGGCTATTGGAAATAAAGCTGCAGTGAACAACAGGGTGCATTTATCTCTTTGAATTAGCGTTTTCAGTTTTTTCAGATAAATACTCAGTAGTAGAATTGTTGAACTGTATGGTAGTTCTATTTTTACTTTTTGAGGAACCTCCATACTGTTTCCATAGTGGCTATACCAATTTAAATTCTCACCAACAGTGCACCAGGGTTCCCTTTTCTTTACATTCATGCCAACACCTGTTATTTTTTGTCTTTTTGCTAATAGCCATTCTGACAGATGTGAGGTGATATCTTATTGTGGTTTTGATTTGCATTTCCCTGATGATTAGTGATTTTGAGCATCTTTTCATGTGCCTGTTGGACATCTGTATGTTTTTGTAAAAATATCTATTCAGTCCTCTGCCCACTTTTATTTTTCATTTAAAACCAATTTATGATAATACAGATGCTTCATTTCAAATTCAAAATAATGTTACATGGTATCCAAAATGCAAGAAAATTCCTTAGTATAAGCCAAACTGCAATATGATAAGCTAAATTTGCTTCTTACTTCTATATGCCTTTTGAGTACAGTCCTTATTTTAAAGCATAATCCTATAGAAACAATTGGATATAAGACTAATAATATATTTACAAGAATTCTTTTTTAGCCATTTGAAATATATTTAATTTACAATGTTGTGTTAATTTCAGGTATACAACAAAGTGATTCAGTTTTATATATATATATATATATATATATATATAATGTGTGCGTCTATGTGTGTGTATATATACACACATATATGTGTACACATACATATATTTTCAGTTTCTTTTCCATTATAGGTTATTACAAGATATTGAATATAGTTCCCTGTGCTATACAGTAGGTCCTTGTTGTGTACCTATTTTATATATAGTAGTGTGTATATATTAATCCCAAACTCTTAATTTATCTCTCCCCTCCACCCCGCTACCCCCTTTGGTAACCATAAGTTTGTTTTCTATGTCTATTTGTCTACTTTTGTTTTGTAAATAAATTCATTTGTATCATTCTTTTACATTCCCCATATAAGTGATATCATATAATATGTCTTTATCTGACTTCACTTAATATGATAATCTCTAGGTCCATCCATGTTGCTGCAAATGACATTATTTCATTCTTTTTTTATGGTGAGTAATATTCCATTGTGTATATATATTCAACATCTTATTTATCCATTTATCTGTTGATGGACATTTAGGTTGCTGCCATGTGTTGGCTATTGTAAACAGCGCCGCTAAGAACATTGGGGTGTATGTATATTTTTGAATTAGAATTTTCTCCAGATATATGACTAGGAGTGGGATCCCTGGATCATATGGTTAACACTATTTTTAGTTTTTTAAGCAACATTCGTACTGTTCTCCATAGTGGCTACACCAATTTACATTCCCACTAACAGTGCAGAAAGGTTCCTTTCTCTCCACACCTGCTCCAGCATTTATTATTTGTAGACTTTTTAATGACGGCCATTCTGACTGGTGTGAGGTGCCACCTCATTGTAATTTTGAACCTCATTGTAGTTTTGATTTGCGTTTCTCTAATAATTAGTGCTATTGTGAATCTTTTCATGTGCCCCTTGACCATCTGTATGTCTTCTTTGGAGAAATGTGTATTTAGGTCTTCTGCCCATTTCTTGATTTGCTTTTCCTTTTTTTTTGTGCTATTAAGCTATATGAGCTGTTTGTGTGTTTTGGAAATTAATCCCTTATCAGTAACATTGTTTGTAAATGCTTTCCCCCAGTCCATGAGCTGTCTTTTCATTTTGTTTATTGTTTCCTTTGTTGTGCAAAAGCTTTTGAGTTTAATTAGGTCCCATCTGTTTGTTTTTGTTTTTATTTATTTTACTCTAGGAGATAGATCTGAAAAAAACATTGCTGTAATTTATGTCAAAGTGTGCTCTGCCTATGTTTTTCGCTAGGAGTTTTATAGTAGCTGGTCTTACATTTAGGTCTCTAATCCATTTTGAGTTTATTTTTGGGTACAGTGTTAGGGAGTGTTCTAATTTCATTCTTTTACACGTAGAGGTCCAGTTTTCCCAGCACCACTTATTAAAGAGGCTGTCTTTTCTCCATTGTATATTCTTGCCTCCTTTGTCATAGATTAGGCAACCATAGGTGCGTGGGTTTCTCTCTGGGCTTTCTATCCTTTTCTGTTGATCTATATGTCTGTCTGTGCACCAGTACCATACTGCTTTGATTACTGTAGCTTTGCAGTATAGTCTGAAATCAGGGCACATGATTCTTCCAGTTCTGTTCTTCTTTCTCAAATTGTTTTTTTGCTATTCAGTGTCTTTTTGTGGTTCTATACTAATTTTAAAGTGTTTTGTTATAGTTCTGTGAAAAATGCCACTGGTAATTTGATGAGGATTACATTGAATCTGTAGATTGCCTTGGGTAGTATGGTCATTTTTAACAACACTGATTCTTCCAATTCAAAAACACAGTATATCTTTCCATCTTTTTGTGTCATCTTCAGTTTCTTTCATCAGCTTCTCAAAGTTTTTGGAGCACAGGTCTTTTGCCTCCTTAGATAGGTTTTTTCCTACTTATTTTATTCTTTTTGATGCAATCGTAAATATGATCGTTTCCTTAATTTCTCTTTCTGATATTTCATTGTTAGTATATAGAAATGCAACAGATTTCTGTATATTAATTTTGTATCCAACAACTTTACTAAATTCATTGATCCCTAGTAGTTTTCTGGTAGCACCTTTAGGATTTTCTATGTGTAGCATCACATCATCTGCAAACAATGACAGTTTTTCTTCTTCTTTTCCAGTTTGGATTCCTTTTATTTCTTTTTTTCTCTGATTGCTGTAGCTAGGACTTCCAAAAACTGTGTTGAATAAAATGGTGAGAGTGGGCATCCTTGTCTTTCCTGATCTTAGAGGAAATGCTTTCAGCTTTTCACCATTAAGTATGATGTTAGCTGTGGGTTTGTCATATATGGACTTTATTATGTTGAGGCATGTTCTCTCTGTATTCACTTCCTGGAGAGTTTTCATCATAAATGGATGCTGAATTTTATCAGAAGCTTTCTCTTCATCTATTGAGATGATCATATGGTTTTTATTCTTCAATTTGTTAATGTGGATATCACATTGATTGATTTGTGGATATTGAAAACTCCTTGCGTCCCTGGGATAAATCCCACTTGATTATCCTTTTAGTGTATTGTTGGAGTTGGTTTGCTAGTATTTTGTTGAGGATATTTGTGTCTATGTTCATCAGTGATATTGGCCTATAATTTTCTTTTTTTATGATACCTTTGTCTGGTTTTGGTATCACAGTGGTGGTGGCCTCATTGAATGAGTTTGAAAGGGTTTCTTCCTCTGCAATTTTTTGCAACAGTTTCAGAAGGGTAAGCGTTAACTCTTCTCTAAATTTTTGGTAGAATTCACCTGTGAAGTCATCTGGTCTCAGACTTTTGTTTGTTGGGAGTTTTGTAATTACTGATTCTATTTCAGTACTGGTTATTTGCCTGATTATATTTTCTATTTCTTCCTGCTTCAGTCTTGGGAGGTTGTACCTTTGTAAGAGTTTGTCCATTCCTTCTAAGTTGTCCACTTTATTGGTGTGTAGTTGCTCATAGTTGTCTCTCATGATCATTTGTATTTCTGTGGTGTCAGTTGTAACTTCTCCTTTTTCATTTCTAAATTTATTGATTTGGGTCCTCTCCCTTTTCTTCTTGATTAATCTGGCTAAAGGTTTATCAATTTTGTTTATCTTTTCAAAGAACCAGTTTTTAGTTTCATTGATCTTTTCTATTGTTTTTTAGCATCTATTTCACTTATTTCTGATTTGATCTTTATGATTTCCTTCTACTAACTCTGGGTTTTGTTTGTTCTTCTTTCTTTGGTTGATTTAGTTATCAGGATAGGTTTTTAATTTGAGATTTTTCTTGTTTCTTGAAGTAAGCTTATATCACTATAAACGTCCCTCTTAGAACTGCTTTTGCTCTGTCCCATTGATTTTAGATTCATTTTCATTTGTCTCTAGGTATTTTATGATTTCCTCTTTGACTTTTTCAGTAAGCCATTGTGTGTTTAGTAGGATATTGCTTAGCCTCCACATGTTTGTGGTTTTTGAGATTTTTTTACAAAATTACCAATTTACAATTACTAATTACAAAAATTACCAACTGCAAAAGACACCCATTATGTCTGTAACTTACATAGTTGGTGGGAAGAAATATGTACTGAGTTTCTCTTGTATGTCATGTTTTATGTTTTCCTCTGGAGATAAAAAGAGAGATCATGAGATCACATTCTAGCGAAGATGGACAGAGATGGAGGAAGCTTATTAATTCAAATAAAATGTGGTATCCATTAAAAACTGGTTATGTACAAATGCTAGGAAAGGGCTGAATTCAGTTACACGTGAACAGTGTTTTGAACATGAGTCAAATAGCCTGGAAGAAAGAGTTGAACATCTAGTAATAATGAACAATAGGAGCAAAAGCACATTGTGATAAAAAAGCATGTTGTAATGTATTATTGCCTGAGTGTGACTCATAAAGGGAAGTGTAGGAAGGTGTGGCAAGAGTCAGAAGGGCCAAGTAGAGGTTAGATCTCAGAAGGTCTTGGATGTCAAGTTTAGGAACTTAGACTTTGCCTTGTGACTGTGGGGAAGAAAGCAGGGCAACAATATATGATTTTAGATATATCACTTAATACCACAGTATTAATGTTGGATTTTGGGAGTGAGAGACTAGAGAATGCCAAGATAGTGAATATACTCTTGTTAAATGTATTCGCTTGTAAGATACAAAGTCTAGTTTAGATAATGGGGGTTTGACAAGGGTGCACATGTAAAAACAGGAACTGTAATAGATGCTCTGGTAGACCTTAGTGTCAAGAATTCATAGAAATACCTCACTAGCGATGTAACTCAACTTTTCTGCAGTGTCATATTCAATATGCATCTCAGTGTATCTAATCTTGGTTTCAGAGATTTTACCACCTGTTTCTTGTTTTGTTTTATTATCCTCTGCTTCATGCTTTCTCTGTGCTTGTCACATTGGCCTACTCATAACTTCAGCTTAGTAATAGTCCATCCTGTCCTCTAGGTTGTTTCTACATTGGTAATCTTTTAGTTTCTGCTCCTCTGGCTTACTGGCTGATTCTCTTCATATTCTACAATTTCTTCATTTTGGTAATCCAGTAATCTGGATGACCCAGTTTGACCTTGGGTCTTCACATTAGACCCCTTAAAAACGTGTTTTTTTTTCCTTAGGTTGTATATTCCCACCAAGTCCAATGAAATACGTTATATATATCCCTACATAGAGCTGCCCCATTATAAGGACAGTTTCCCTTAGAAAAAGTGATGAATATGATAAATATTATAATTATCACCTCTGGAACATGCTGTAATAATGTAAGTAGTAAAGATAATATCAGGGAAGTGGTAATGATAATGTAGTCAAGACCTATTTAGAAGACAAATCTCTAAGTCTTTAGTTGGTTTTATGATGAGAGAAAAAGAAGACTCCACATAGATTCCAGTGATTCTAAATGGCTTGACTTATGTGATAATAGGCAAACAATTGAGATGGGAAAGATGGAGGAAAAGCAGTTTTCTGAGTCAGCATGGGGAAATCATGAGTAGAGTTTTGAACACAGTAAACTTTTTTGTTATCTGTGGGGCATACAGTTATATGTATGAAGTTAAAATTCTTCCATGAGTTAAGTCCTAAAAAGAGAGATTTGATTGTATAAACAGACCAGATAGACTATTGCTTAAACTAGGAGTGTGAATGATATTGCCATTGGAGAAGAAGAAAAGATGTATATTTTTAAGGCAATAACATTGAAAAGGCAGGCAGAGAGGGAATACAATACTGAACCTAGAAAGGACCATTAGATTTGTTAAAAACAACAAAAAAACAAGAAGAGCATAGTTTCAGCAAAACCTAAATAGTCTTAAGAAGATTACTCAACACTATCAAAGAAGCAGAAAGACAAGTCAGATAACTGACAAGTGTCTATTTTACTTAGCAATTAGATGCCCTTGGTGTGTTAGCAGGAAGAGTTTTAGAGATATGTCGGGGCCAGGGTAAGATTCTTTTTGGTTGATGAGTAGGTGGATGGTGAAGGTATAAGAACTTAAATCTGGGCTACTCTTCTGAGATTCTTGATGGGAAAGAAAGAGCACAATAATCAGATAGGAACGTTCCATCAAGACATATTATTTTTTATTTTTTTGGGTGAGAGAAATTTGGACAAGTTTATAGGCTGAGAGGAAAGATCCAGATGCTGAGTACAATTCAAGTGATCAAACTAGGATACAAAAGGAGAAAGTGTGAAGCCTAGTAAGGTTTGGGGGAAAGAAGGGGTCACAGAGCAGAGAAAGAGGGAGAGCCAATATGAGAAGGTATTATCAGTTTGGCTATACAATGGGTGAAAAATTCCTTGATTCTCTGCAAGAGTGTGAGAAGCTGTATGAGATGCACCTTAGGACCAAATGTGAGTATTTGTCAGTCCACTCATAAGGTCCAGAGGTGAGTGCTTTGCCCAGGAGGAGCTGGTCATTGCAGCCACTGCTGGAAGGAGGAACAGATAAACTCAAACATCTGAAGTCATGTATTACAAAGTTTAGAAAAAAAGTAAGACAGGGAGTTTTAGATGTTAACTTTTTAATGACAGTTGTCATACAGCCTCAAATCTTTCTAATCTCTAAGAATAATAATAAGAAAAAACAATAAGTTTCTTGTTGAAAGCAAAATAAAAATTCTCCAGTATTTGTTGGACTACCTAGTAGTCCAATAGGGTTACTACCTATCAGGGTTACTACTAGTAACCCTGTCAAAAGGAAATGCTATTAACTTAGTTTGACTTAACTGCTCTCCATGTCCCTTATTCTTAATGACCTCTTTACTTTGTTAGTATCTGCAAACCATTTGCTTAATAACTTCATCACATTGTTTTTCCACAAAAACATAGTCATTATAGTTGTTCATAGTTTTCAGAATCCTCTATTCCCCCTTGTTTTGAAGAATTGAACATCTGTCTTTCTATATTGTTTTTAATGTTATTCTCTATGATTCCAAGGTTCTCTGCAGTAGTTCTGGTAACTCTTGCTAATTCTAAGTCTCCTGGAAGTTTTCTGTATCTGAAAAATAAACTAATTGAAAATCATTTGGTACTTTCTTCTGATCTTCCCGTGTATCCTGGGGTCCAATGTCTCCTTAAGCATCTCTGTGAACTATGTATTACAAAATAAATGATAGCAGCTGAATTAAACATACCATGTCTTCTTAGCTTCTAAATTAGTTTTTTACCTTTGTAGTTCTTATGAAAAATGTATTAATTTTCTTGGACTAAGATATATGCTTTCAAAATAAAATTATACCCTTGAAGGCTATTGTAATTAATACATATTAGTCATATATGTTAATGCAAATTTATTAGTGAAAAGTATAAATAAGGAATAATGTTAAAGCAATTCGATTTAGTTTTATTATGAGCATTATCTTGTTCTGGTCAGTTTTCTTAAGGGTCCTCCAAGAGCTATAATTTAAATGATTATTTTGCAATGGTGACTCTAATATTCTAAACCAACTAAGTTGTCTATGTGGGATCTGTTCTCTTTTCTGAGACGGTAAATAAGCACAGATTTCTTTTCACGATCAGCTATATTTAAAGAGAGTGGATTCATTCAGGCACACTGTAGAAGATGCTAAGCAATGTAATTTAAATGAAGGGAGGGGGAAGAGGGGTTATGATAAAATATTTTGTATTGTGGTCCAACTGTCATTGTCTGACCAAATCTGTGATGGGTGTTGAAGTATATCCATCTATCTCCTCTTTGAGAAGAGACTAGGACCACTTTAGGACCAATGGATTGCTGAGAAGTAAGTTTTAAAAAGTGCATCTTGGTGCACAGAGGATACAAATTAGAATAAGTTTGTAAATGATGTTTCAAGTTTAAATTCCTATTCCAGAGCAGGCTCTGCAGTCAGCATGTTTTATAATATAAGCATTTAGGTACTAGCCAGTTTAGATTTATTACTCATCGCATTGTCTGCTGCAAAGACTGAGAGAATTGATGAAGCTATTTTATTAGCAGTGCTACGTATTGAGTGCTCTTCCGAAGCCTCCTTTTATCACATTTTCAAAATCATTCTCTAATTTAACAACGATATTAAGAGAGCTCTTTTATTCAGTCCAATTACGTGGAAGCACACTCATTTTTCTAAGGGGTTAATGTTTAGGGATGAAGCAGATTATCAGCTTTGAACCAACTTAAGTAGAATCTCCAGAAACAAAGCCAGGACAAATAATTATTGGCAGTTCACAGAAGGCATTCTATGCCCACTGCTCTGCTGGATTCCCTTAAAGTCAGCTTTCTTGTCTTAATGGGAAACACCTGTGGTCCAGAACGTAAGAAGACAAATCAAACTAACTGTGCTTTGAGACACTCAAACTAAATTATGGAAATAAAAATCTCGTCGTAGCATTGCCAACGTCCCTCTTTCCCTTGAAACAGATATTAAAGGGAGGCTGTTTTGAAAGTATTCATTTCCCTGAGGCATTTCAGAGCTCTAAACATTGTCAATGAACATATCAGCCAGAAGACAGGTCCCCCAGACCCCACAGCCATTATTTCAGTGGCCCATTACATCATTTTAAAAGAGCAAGCTTGTAGAAATAAATGCAAATTCATTTCATCTCAAACTTGGAAAATCATTAGTATATCAAAGAGACATAGAAGGTATTTTCTTTTACCTATCCCAGACAAGTTGTTTTACATAATGTGACTTTTTTTCCCCAAAGGACAAGTTTACTTATTTACTTTTGAAATGGCTAGAGAAGCATTCGAGTCGGAGGTGTGACCTGATGGAAAAGGGATGATGTCTGCAAGATACCTTACAATAAATGTGATCAAAATCAAAAAATTCTGTATTAAATAGAAACTCCAAGGATGAAAAGGAGATCTTTGAAAAAACTACATGCAGAACAACAAGGAAAGAAGAGGTTTGTTTATTAGGGTAGAAGTGATGTTATCATTAGCCAGAAGGTAAAGTTGCTATCTTGCTTTCATCTTTTTCCAGAAGAGAAATAGCCTTCAAATTGGACATTGTACAACACAATTTCTTTCAGAGCAAGGACATTTTTCTGAGTCTAACATTTGCAAGATACTATTGTAGAAACGAATAGTGGGCACTGTAACTTGATTACCTTTCTGAGTAGGAACGAGAAAGAGTAAAGAGAAGGGAACATCATACATAAAGCAAGGTTTACGAACTCAAATGCCCATGGAGGAAGGTGGTGAGGGTGGCTGTTATGCAACATAAATTAAGTCATCCAGGTGTTTGGAAAACCCTTTCTCCCAGTCTTTTTCTCTGAATCATAGTACCATACTGCTATTATCCCCTTGCTTTTGAGAGGTATATTGGCACCTAACTCTGTAATACATAAAGCAACAGATAGTAAATGGCAATGATGAGCATACAGTCTCAGCCTTTAAAAAAATAAAAATAAAAAGTATATTTGGGTATCATGGCAAACTGGAGAATATGTTCTTTGTCTGATAGAGGCAGTTCAGGTACTTATCACCACTTAAGTATGTGGCCCAGGATCTGCCCTGTCTTCCAGCCTTGCAAGAGAAACTGGAAATCCAGATTGAATGAGGAATCTCATGTTTTTTAAAATATTATCATTTGTTTTTTTAAATACATATTTTGATGAAGATAAATATTTAAGTGTATTTGTTTATTTGTATGTTTGTTTATATCACAGAATAGGTCAACACTGAGCACACCAAATAACATCTCTGTGGACCAGATAATTTCTACAGGCATTTGTCACCACTGGGTTTGTACAACTAAAGGGCGTGGGGGATATTCTGAAATAAAGGCTGCCTATTGACCTGGCTCCAAAGATCTGACAACTGTCCACTTGGAAAATTTCTAGAATGCCTGGATAATGAAGACTTGCTCCTTAAGTAGTACAAAGAAATACAATAGTTGGATTAATAAGAAGCCTAATTCTTCCCCCTTTTCCTGAATTTGTTCAGCTTTTACATAATCACTTAAACCTATTCAGTAAAGAATAATTTAAATATTATTGGGGATCTAGTGTGCTTCCACGTTGGAGAAAGGCAAATGAGACAGGATGTAGAATATGGTACAACCTCTGTCCTTGGTCATGAAAAGGCATTAGCAGTAACCACTTGGTAGACTTCTAAGCTCTAAGGAGTATAATTTGAACGATGGCTCAGCTGAAGATACATCTTTTCTTAGATTTTCCACTCTCAAGAATATATCTGGGGAGAAATGATACCACATGGTAGAATTGCTCTCAAGAACACTATCGGATCTTACTGTTCATACTACTCTGAGATGCTTATGTGCATCTCCTTTGGTCCTCTGAATGGTTAAAGCCATCCATAGCATGGCTTAACATGGCTTAATAAATTGCTTCCAATGACGCTGCAAGGAACTGACATCCATATATCCCTTAGTGTTACTGATACATCAACCCAGCAGGATCATTCCTGGTAAATATATTACCTTTTAAAATTGCATACTGGATAATGCAAAATAACATCAAAAGAGGTAGCATATATGCCAATAAAATGGACAACCTGGAAGAAATGGACAAATTCTTAGAAAAGCACAACCTTCCGAGACTGAACCAGGAAGAGATAGAAAATATAAACAGACCAATCACAAGCACTGAAATTGAAACTGTGATTAAACATCTTCCAACAAACAAAAGCCAATGACCAGATGGCTTCACAGGTGAATTCTATCAAACATTTAGAAAAGAGCTAACACCTATCCTTCTCAAACTCTTCCAAAATATAGCAGAGGGTGGAACACTCCCAAACTCATTCTATGAGGTCACCATCACCTTGATACCAAAACCAGACAAACATGTCACAAAGAAAGAAACCTACAGGCCAATATCACTGATGAACATAGATGCAAAAATCCTCAACAGAATACTAGCAAAGTGAATCCAACAACACATTAAAAGGATCATACACCATGAAAAAGTGAGATTTATCCCAGGAATGCAAGGATTCTTCAATATATGCAAATCAATCAATGTGATAAACCATATTAACAAACTGAAGGAGAAAAAACATACGATCATCTCAATAGATGCAGAGAAAGCTTTTGACAAAATTCAATACCCATTTATAATAAAAACCCTCCAGAAAGTAGGCATAGAGGGAACTTACCTCAACATAAAAAAGGCCATATATGACAAACCCACAGCCAACATCATTCTCAAAGGGGAAAAACTGAAATCATTTCCACTAAGATCAGGAACAAGACAAGGATGTCCACTCTCACCACTGTTATTCAACATAGGTTTGGAAGTTTTAGCCACAGCAATCAGAGAAGAAAAAGAAATAAAAGGAATTGAAATTGGAAAAGAAGTGCAACTGTCACTGTTTGAAGATGACATGATACTATACATAAAGAATCCTAAAGATGCTACCAGAAAACTACTAGAGCTAATCAATGAATTTGGTAAAGTAGCAGGATACAAAATTAATGCACAGAAATCTCTTGCATTCCTATACACTAATGATGAAAAATCTGAAAGAGAAATTAAGGAAACACTCCCATTTACCATTGCAAGAAAAAGAATAAAATACCTAGGAATAAACCTACCTAAAGAGACAAAAGATGTGTATGCAGAAAACTGTAAGACACTGATGAGAAATTAAAGACGATACAAACAGATGGAGAGAGATACCATGTTCTTGGATTGGAAGAATCAACATTGTGAAAATGGCTACACTACCCAAAGCAGTCGACAGATTCAGTGCAATCCCTATCAAACTACCACTGACATTTTTCACAGAACTAGAACAAAAAATTTCACAATTTGTATGGAAACACAAAAGGCCCCGAATAGCCAAAGCAATCTTCAGAAAGAAAAAAGGAAGCTGGAGGAATCAGACTATACTACAAAGCTACAGTAATCAAGACAGTATGGTGCTGGCACAAAAACAGAAATATAGATAAATGGAACAGGATAGAAAGCCCAGAGATAAACCCACGAATATATGGTCACCTTATTTTTGATAAAGGAGGCAAGCATAAACAGTGAAGAAAAGACAGCCTCTTCAATAAGTGGTGCTGGGAAAACTGGACTACATGTAAAAGAATGAAATTAGAACACTCCCTAACACCATACACAAAAATAAACTCAAAATGTCTTAAAGACCTAAATGTAAGTCCAGACACTATCAAACTCTTAGAGGAAAACATAGGCAGAGCACTCTATGACATAAATCACAGCAAGATCCTTTTTCCCCACTCCCTAGAGAAATGGAAATAAAAACAAAATAAATAAATGGGACCTAATGAAACTTCAAAGCTTTTGCACAGCAAAGGAAACCGTAAACAAGACAAAAAGGCAAGTCTCCGAATGGGAGAAAATATTTCCAGGTGAAGTAACTGACAAAGGATTAATCTCCAAAATTTACAAGCAGCCCATGCAGTGCAATATCAAAAAAAACAAACAACCCAATCCAAAAATGGGCAGAAGACCTAAATAGACATTTCTCCAAAGAAGATATACAGATTGCCACAAACACATGAAAGTATGCTCAACATCACTAATCATTAGAGAAATGCAAATCAAAACTACAGTGAGGTCTCATCTCACACCAGTCAGAATGGCCAACATCAAAAAATCTACAAACAGTAAATGCTGGAGAGGGTGTGGAGTAAAGGGCACCCTCTTGCACTGTTGGTGGGAAAGTAAATTGATACAGCTACTATGGAGAACAATATGGAGGTTCCTTAAAACACTAAAAATAGAACTGCCATATGACCCAGCAATCCCACTACTGGGCATATGCCCTGAGAAAACCGTAATTCAAAAAGTCATGTACCACAATGTTCGTTGCAGCTCTATTTACAATAGCCAGGAGATGGAAGCAACCTAAGTGTCCATCGACAGATGGATGGATAAAGAAGATGTGGCACATATATACAATGGAATATTACTCAGCCATAAAAGGAAACAAAATTGAGTTATTTGTAGTGAGGTGGATGGACCTAGAGACTGTCATACAGAGTGAAGTAAGTCAGAAAGAGAAAAATACCGTATGCTAACACATATATATGAAATCTAAAAATAAATAAATAAATAATGGTTCTGAAGAATCTAGGGTCAGGACAAGAATAAAGACACAGATGTAGAGAAGGGACTTGAGGACACAGGGAGGGGGAAGGGTAAACTGGGACGAAGTGAGAGAGTGGCTTAGACATATATACACTACCAAATGTAAAATAGATTGCTAGTGGGAAGGAGCCACATAGCACAGAGAGATCTGCTCGGTGCTTTGTGACCACCTAGAGGGGTGGGATAGGGAGACGCAAGAAAGAGGGGATATGGAGATATATGTATACGTATAACTGATTCACTTTGTTATACAGCAGATATTAACACAACAATGTAAAGCAATTATACTCCAGTAAAGATGTAAAAAAAAAAAAAAAACAGAAAAACTGTCTCAAAGTATAAATAAAAAAAGTAACAGTAATCCCATTTATGGTGACCAACACTAGGTATTATCCATATTTTAAATATTTTCCAATTTATGCATTAAAAAATGGCATTTCATTTTTAAAGAAACTTCCAGTGAGGTTGAGCATTTTTTTCCATATAAAATTGATTATTACAGACAGCTTGTAAGAATTAAAAAAATAATATAGTGACCACTAGGAATCAATGAATCCTCCCTTAAGTTTTGTGATAAGATCACTAATTTACAAAATCAAGAAAATGAACAATGTTCCCCTGCATTTAACAATGTTTTGCAGTATCTATGTTCACTTTAATGGTAATGGTATGTGATTTGAATGATAACATATTTCACTGAATAGGCAGCTGTTAGTGAAAAACAAACAACCCATATCCTAATGATCATTAGAGCTACGCAAAATAGCAATACTGATAATTTGGCATTTTTATTACACAGTGTGAGAGAAAGTGTTCAATGTTTATTTTAAAATATTTTTAAGATATTCAACACGTTTTCCGTATAAAAAGTAAGCATTAAAATATAATGTAAAACAATAAATATTAAATGGTGCATCATCCTTTAAAATAATTTTAGCATATAATTAACAGAAACTAAAGTATTATTAAAAAGAAACTAAACCCTTTATAAACAGAAAATTTAAGTAGCCATGAAAAATTGAAAAAAAATTAAATATTATTTAACCTTATTTTTTCATTTCACTAAGTGCATCTATGGTATTATCATTGAGTCCCAAGTATACTTTTGTGTAAATTTTTGATGCTGCAGATAAATTGTTTCCAAATCTATTCTTGCCTGGGGAATGTTGAAGGGATATTTATAAGCTAACTCCAAATAGTTTCTACTGATTTCTTTATCTTCAAATAATCCCATCTCTTATTTGATACACTGAAAAATCTTTTTGAAAAAGCCTTTTGCTTTTTTTGGCAGGAATGGATGTGTACTGTAGGTGTGGTTTCAAAGAAACCATTTCTAGTTTGTTCCAGCCTTCTTTAGTGTCATGATGTATATGTGAAAATTCTGATGCAGAGCTACCTGTGTCATTTTCAAGACTGTCATGTTCATATTTCACTTGTTTAGGTAGCTTTGAAACATAGTAAAAACTATACTTGGCACATAAACTGCTTTGTTTGTCATTTTCTTCCTCTTCTTGAGGATTTTGAGGTATAGAATAACTCCTCTACTCAATAAAAAAAAATAATGCAGTGTATAAATCTCTAACAATGTCTTAGAGATTCTTAGGATTTTAAAAAATCAATTTTTTTTACACTTGTATCTACAAATATCATCTTCAGTGCTTTTGATTAGCTGGATTCTCTACTGGTAGGTGGGTGTAACACTGGACAGAAGCCTTAATTGTTGTGAGAATGCTTTGTCCTGTCCTGGTGAACATTAAAAGAACATCAGGCTTTTATATAAGAACATTGAATTCTGCTGTTAAAAGTTGTGATGACCCAAGCCTGGGAAAGAGAGCAAATATATTTACTGTTTCTTTTTTTTTGAATTTAATTTATTTTTTTATATAGCAGGTTCTTATTAGTTATCCATTTTATACATATTAGTGTATATATGTCAGTCCCTATCTCCCAATTCATCACACCACCACCCTCCCCCCGCCGCTTTCTCCCCTTGGTGTCCATACATTTGTTCTCTACATCTGTGACTCAATTTCTGCCCTGCAAACCAGGTCATCTGTACCATTTTTCTACGTTCCACATATATGCATTAATATGCGATACTTGTTTTTCTCTTTCTGACTTACTTCACTCTGTATGACAGTTTCTGAAATGAGATTAAATGCAATCTGTCTAGGTTAGACTTTAAATCCCAAACCAAAGGGAAACAGGATAAGCTTAGCTGTAAATAATCACTTGAGTTTAAAAATTAGTTTCATGAATGCATAATGGTGTCATCAATTGACATTAAAAATACCGAGAGATACAAATGGATAAGACTAATCCAACAACTATTTAGTTACTGGAATATCATGGCCAATTGTAAAGAATCCCTTTGTATTTTTCACTGATCAGATTACATCACTTTGTTTTATGTTGTAATTGCTGACCCAAAATACACCAGACTGGCAACTTCCTGGACAGCCAGTCTATGAGAGGTGTTAAAAATCCATCCTTTGGAAATAGCCAGAAATATGGTTCTAGTTAACTCTGGTTTGCACCAGCAACTGCTAACATAACTGTCAAAGAGGAAAATGATACAGTGCCAGAGCATGTAAGACATCTCTTATTTGAATCTGAACATGTGACAGGAAAAAAGAAATATTCTTTATAATCTCCCATTGCTTTCTAAGACTGGTGAGTTGTACTAACTCTGGTCTTTTGTTTGAGCATTCACCCACAGAATCGTCATCTTCATCCTAATGGTCTCTGGCACTCTTAAAAACAGTAGTGGGGTGCAGTGTAGGGTGTTGGAAATTGAAGCAAAACAGAACTAAATTAGTTTGACAAAAAAAAGGGAGAGGGATTTGGGAGGTAGGAGGTATGAATGAAAAATCAGAGGTAGAGAAAGACAGGCATTAGCTTAGAAAGTTGAGTAAAGTAGGAGAGAGAGAGGAAAACTGGTTTCAGCAAGGCCAAGAGAAGACTTGTCTGGCTGGGCAACTGCGAGGGAAATACTGTGATGTGTTCAGGTTATATTCTTTTTCATTTCAACAAATCTTTGAATCATTAAACACCACTCTTTAGTGAGTGGAGATTACTTTGGGGAGAGCTCAAAGAAAAGGGCAAGGGGACCACTGACATGATTTCCAAATATCAAGAAAAATGATATATAACTTATACTAATTAATAATGTTTCTCCCTATCTCACAAAGTAAATATTAGCCAATACTTTTAAAATATCAGAGAGATGACAAATAATAGGTGTGCCTGGAGCAACTTGTTCTGATGGTGACACGGCAACAGGTAGAATATTGATAAGCTAAAGCACTCTTAAAAGAAGGCTACCCCACTAGTAGAGGGTCTTAAAATCATGATAGGTAAGGGAATGAAGCAAAACACTTCCTGGTCTGAGGTTAAAAACTGGAAGCTTTATATTCAGGGAAAACACAGGTTCCGTGCTGGCTTTGTGTCACCTTGAATATCTATAGAAGATAGAACTGGGGCCAGTGGAGGTCAGTGGTGGGAAAGTGAGACTGGTTTTAATATAAGAAAGAACTTTCTATTGGGATATGGCCAACAATAGAAGTTACTTTGGGAGATCACTGAAATCATTCAGGTAAATATTGGGTATTGATTCCTTGATTGTTATATTAGACCCATCTGGCCCACAGAGCCTCATGGTACAGTTAGAATCCTATGTTTATAATCTTTAGTTTTCCTTTCATCAAATAGTGAATTTGATCAATTCCTTCAAACTGTGGTTCAATTAAGAGAAAATAAATCATGCATTATTGGGTTCTATAAAGGAAAAAAATTCTTATGTGTCAACCAGTTATCTTAGCACCATTTTGATAATGAAGCATTTCCAATATTTAATTGCTTACATGATTTGAACACATAACTCATAACAAAATAGAAATGAAATATGATCTAATTAACTATTCACCAGCAAGCATAACTAAGAAGAAGGAACCAAAAATTTTATTTTGAAATATAACTTCAGAGTTTTGAAGATCAAGTTTATTCTTAGAAAGGATGTGAGGGAAAAATAGCATGAGAGAAAGTAAGAGATAAAGAGGAGAGAGGAAAGAGAAGAAGGGGAAAGGAGAGGGAAGAGATAAAGAGAGAAAGGAAGAGGATGGGGCAGAGTCAAGTGTGAATATGTGTGCAACTTCTCACTCCAATGCCTTTCAGCAGGAGGACTGGAAGAGCAGTGAGAAAAAAAAAAGATTTATTTTTTAAACATGTGCAATTATGGAGAAAAGACCACGACATGCCAAAATGTTGACAAAAAGCAGCCCCAAAATTCTGGCTAGGAGGATTATGAAACTCCAAAAATACACCGGTCTGTGAGAACTACCACCTACATTTGCAATGTTTTACAAGTTAAAAATGTCACAGCGCATAAAAATAGCTTTTTCACCCCTGCGGACTGGTGGTTGGTGGTTTAACTTGAGAAGCAGATTGCTGCTGTAGTTTGAATAGCCTGAATATTCATTCATAGCGCGGAAACAAAATGGCTTTCATCAGACTTTCCTTGTGTCCAGGAAACATATTTAGTCTCCTGTTTCCCTCAGTCTTTTTAGGGAGAAAAAAAAAAGAAAGAAAAAAAGGGAAATATGTCTGTTTTCAGAAGTGATTGTAATCAATCCTCTCAAATCCAAAGTAATTGTGTCAGTTTTTATCATGATTACCTAAAGGTCTTTTCATGTTTTCTGTTTCGTTTCTTTCTTTCTTTCTTTTTTTTTTTTTAACTAAGCTGGCTAGGAAAAGTAAAATATGAAACAATGTCACACAATTTCTTAAGAATAGACTGATTCCTAAAATGTACTGTGAAACCTGAACGGGCTTACTTTAAAGGGTTTAGTTTTTCTGTGTTCAGCACAGTAGCTCACTGTTGAAAAGCTTCCAGCTTTGATCACTTATCCACAAGCAAAAAGGGCTCTCTTCCAATCTCCTTGCATTCTCTCTTCAGAGGGCTCGCACTTTCCCTTGTGGATCTTCTGCTTCACAGTCCTGGGGCATTAGTAAACACCAAAGGTGTCCCAAACATATGGCTAACCACAAGGTTTCCATGTGGGGTCTGGCTTTGAGTGTATCTGACGATTACACATTTCAAATACAAACCCAGCTGGTGATTCCCTGAGCCTAGCAGGTTTCCATTTGGCTCCAAATGGTCTGGGAATGGATTTTCCTGTTTGAGGATTACCCATTTCTGTAATGGCCCAGTTTCTGTTCCTTTGACCCTTTGTCACCTCCAGATCCTGGGGACCAAACTGCAATGACAGTTCATTCCACTGTTTAGGAGCTTCAGCAGCCCAGCCAAGGCCAGGTGGGCCTGCAGGAGCAGGTGAAAATGACCCATTATTAGAAACAGAAACATGTTTTTAAATAGGCTTATATGTTCAATGTGCCACTGAAGGTTTTTATTTCCTTCTTGAACTTTTTTTTTTTAACTTGTGGTTTTCCTTTTAACCCTGATGTTGGTTCACATAATCATAAAATTATTGACAGTGGAGAGTTGAAGGACTCATTTTTTATTTTGCATTTTATCAGAGGGAAAAGCTAAGAAACTCTTTGAAGTCTGTAAAACATCTGGGGTCCCATAAATGTTTCCACATAGTGTAACTTGGTAACAAGTTATCTTTCTTTATCCCTCTTTTTTTCTCCCTATCAAAACAGATGCCCTAAGAGTAGATTGTGTCCCTCTTATTTGCCTCATAGACCTTTCTAATTTTAATACATAGATCCTATTACAATTGTAATTATTAGGTGTGCAATAATAAGCAGGGGTTATCTGTTTAATATTTGTCTTCTCCACTGAGCAACACTTTAAGTGGGCTGGGATGGTGTCAGTTGTGTCTTATGTGTATTAGTCGTTAGCAGCATCCTGGTTATGTTGAAAGCACTCAATAAGTATTTGATGAATGAAAAAATGATTGAATATATGAATGAATGAATAAAAACCTCAGTAACCTTTTCCTTAACTTTCTAAATTATGACAAGGCATATTTTCAAGTGACTTTCTGGATCAATTCAATAAATCTCTCTTACTTAACATAACTCTGTTGGGCAATCCACATTGGAAAATCAAGAGACCTCAGATCTTGCTCCTCTCTGAGTTCCTTCTTTTCCTTTAACTTTGGTAGCTCTGAGCAAGCACAAAAAAAGGGAAAACTGAAAGGAAATGGCAGTGGCAATTAGGAGAAGAGCCTCAGGGTTTGGAGAGAGGAAAGTGAGCAGAGGTGGCTTTCAAGGTTGAAAAGTCAGGCTTGGCTTTAAAGAAGCTGGAACTGGTTGAAGTGTAGACCTTTAAATCTCCCCATTTTCAACAGAAGTCTCCTCTCTGTGGGACTTTTCCTTTCTACAAAGCTCTCTATCTAAACCTTCAGCTTCAATAATTGTCTGGGTACCTTCCTAAAAAAGCAATTCATCCTCTGGGTTATTGTTCCCACCTTCAAAACATCTCTGCTCTGTGTCTGAATACCGAAAGGCCTTACTCTTTCTAGAAGGCATAGAGAGCATAGAGAAAAGAACTTAGGCTCTAGAATCTGAGCATCTGGATTTGAGTCTCTGCTTATTGGTAATTACCTCATTTTTCTTGCCTCCCTTTTCACATCTGAATGCCCACCCAGTCCACTTTTTTTTTTTTTTTTGGTGGAGATAAGGTACTGAAATACTTCATAAATCTCTATACAAATCTGTTTTTCCTCCTCCTCCTAATAAGTCACTTGATAAATAAATATGCCCTAAAATATTACTGGATGGCTATGCTTTATTCCATCCACAGTCTTCTAAGGCTTAAAAGCTTTGCCAAGTTATTTTTAACAAAAAACAACAAAAGCAGCTGTTTACTAAGTGCCAGCTGTGGCTAGGTGATTGAAATAGCATTAATTAAATTTGAATAATTGTTTTCTATTTTATAAATTTGGAAACTGAAACTAGTAGGTCATGTGGCTGCATTTCAAACCTAGATCTGAGTATAAACATCATCTTCTTAAATCCCCATCCAAAATGAAATCTCACTATTTTTTTAAGAAATTCATTGGTTTAAAAATTTTAGATACTTAGACAGTCTTGTGGGGTAAAACAGTAAAAGACATATAAGTCTTGTGGACAAGCTTCCAAAATGTTTTTAACCTTAGAATTGTATTTAAAAAACTGCACATATGAACAAAATTTGCATATAATTTCATGGGCTTTATGAACTGCTTTAAGCCAGTCCATGGATTTTTGGCTTAATAACCCTTGCATTAAGGTATTCTGAGCCCCATGACATAAAATTCCTTTATATTACGCAGCTAGCTTGAGGCTCCCAGGTCAGATGGAAGGCAGCTCATTGCGGCTCATGTACAGCTAACCAGGATTTTTCATCAGCAGTACTGTTGACATTTTGAAGCTGTATGATTCTTTGTTGGGTCTGTTTTCTGCATTGTAAGTTACCAGCATCCATGTCCCCTCCACCCACTAGATGCCAGTAATTACTGACCCTCTCTTGTAAGACTAGATGTCTCCAGAGTTGCCTAATTTCTCCTGGGGGAAAAATCTCCCCCAGTTGCAAACCACTGAACTTAAACCTGGGTATCAAGGCAGTATGATTAATCAGGAATCACCCACCATTGACATTTGGAGTTTCTGGATTTATGAATGTTTCTGTTTACTGAACCTTTAAGGCTTAACTTGCCAGAGGTGTGGGTCCTTGGAACTGCCAATTTGATTAGTTTTATTTTTCTCTCCAGTGGCAGACTAGGTAAGGACAAGTGAGGGCTTAGGTGCAACCATGCTCACAACTACTTCCAGTTAACATTTCACCATTCAGAGATCCATTTTAGTTAGCAAACTCATTTTTAGAATGTAACACCCTCCCCAGGGGAAGATTAAACCATATTGCACCTAACTATGATTTTCCTAACTAGGCCTTGAAAAAAATTTTGTCTTTGAAAGCACTAGTTTTAGTTCAAACCATGAAGGTAAGTTAGATGTGTTGTATTCTAGAACCTAAGGTCTTTGTGTATCTGATGCGATGGGATGTGGAAGGCCACTGAAGTGGACATCGCTGATTTTGCAATTGTGCGTAGTATACTGCCTAAAGGAATGACTGATAGGAGGATAGTAGTGATTAGTTCCAGCAACTCTGTCCCCCTCCGCCCCGCTTCTGCTTTCTATTCCTTCTAATTAGAGAAGGCAGCGGTGCCGTGGGCAGGGGAGAATGGGAGTGTGTAGCAGAAATAACTAAACATGTTGTATGAATTAATCTCATTTACTTCTTACCTCAAAACTTGAAGTAAAATTCTCATTTTGCAGTTGAGAACACAGAGTCTTAGAGATGTTAAAGAACCAGACTAATTTCAAACATTCATTCATCATTAGAATCAGGATCTGAGCCGAGGCCTGATGTCGCAGCTCCTGCTTTTCTCCTTGTTTCCTCTCTCTCCTTCCCTATTCTTGTCCCTCCTTTTCTCTCTCCATTTTTCCCCTCTCCTCCTCCTGTTCCACCTCTTCTTCCTCCTCCTTTTGTTCCTTCCTTGGCGGTCTTTTTTTTTTTTTTTTTTTTTTGTGATACGCGGGCCTCTCTCTGTTGCGGCCTCTCCCATTGTGGAGCACAGGCTCCGGACGCGCAGGATCAGCAGCCATGGCTCACGGGCCCAGCCGCTCCGTGGCATGTGGGATCTTCCCGGACCGGGGCACGAACCCGTGTCCCCTGCATCGGCAGGCAGACTCTCAACCACTGCGCCACCAGGGAAGCCCCCTTGGTAGTCTTTTTGAAGGTAATATTTGATAAATAAAAATACAAATTTATATATAAAATAAAGCTCCACGAACCACTACTCAATAATTAAGACATTGTCAAGGTAATCGTTACTACTTCCCTTTTTCTACCTCTCCTCTAGAGATGCTATTGTTTTAATTTAGTGCTTATCATTGCCTTGCCTTAAAATATATATATTTTTTAATATATCAAAACCAGCTAGAAACCTTGGGCAGAAACTATTCAAACACATAGGTAGGTTAAATAGAATCACCAACTTTTTAAAGTGAAATTTGTTCAGCCCTAAATTTCCCATCCTCAAGCATGTACCAGAAAATGTCATACAATATGATATCATTTTTTTTTAAAGTTCACAAATAAGAAAACTCGATATTGTGTTCCTAGGAGTCATCCAGGCTTAACATGCAGCTAAAGGTCATTTCATTGTTACTCCTCTAAAACACACTGGCCTTTGAATATGCCATGTTAATTTTTCCCATCCATGAGCATTTGTGTGTATGTTTCTTGGCTCAAGAAATCTGCATCTAGGTATATTTTCTAGTGTGCAGAGCATCGAACTAGAAGTAGTATTGATGGGTTACAGAGTATGAGAACATGCAACTCTACATGATGCTGCCAAACTGTTTTCCACGAGAACTTTTCAAATTTATACTCCCACCAAGAATGTCTAAGACTCTGTATTGATGTGCATCCTCTCCTCCATTTAATGTTTCATACACTTTGCCAATATAGTGGGTGTGCAGTGGTATCTCATGATGCTCTTAGTTTGGATTTTTCTGATTACAAATGAAGTTGAACATCTTTTCATACACTTATATGCCATTTGAAATCACTTTTCTGTGAAAACACTGCCAATAGTTCCAGCCATTGATACTTTTTTCTTTTTCCTTATTGATTAGTAAAATATTTTGGATTGTAATACTTTGTCTGATTTATATTTTACAAATATCTTATCCCAGTATGTGGCTTGTCTTCAGTTTTCAGTAGTGGCCATGAATTCTGCTTCTCATACTACATCTTACCTTCTCAGGAAGAATAGCACTTTTGTTCAAATTCATCATGTCTAATTGTTTTTCTCTATCCTTAACAATTTTAGAGCACTGATTAGTGTATTTCTATTTGGGATTTTTATTACCTTCATTTGTACTCAGTTATAATCTATAGTAAGTACAGAAATGATTTCACTTTATCAAGGAGTTGGAAACAAAGATGAGCTGGAAGTATGTGCATTTCAGGGAATGAAAATTAGGAGGTGGGGGCCAGAGTCCTTGGTTTATAGAGCCAGATGGTAACAACTGGACAGTTAATTTTTAGAGGCAAGACCAGGTGTAGGAGGTAGAAATTGGTCTCTTTTGTCAAATGCAATATACAATAGGTAAGTTGTTTGCTCCTGGTTCTATAACTCCTTGTTTCAGAGACCAAGTCAACTGGATTTATCTCCTTCAAATCTATGTTTAACTCCCCCCCACAGTGTTGGAATTCTAATAATTCAAAATTGATTAGAGTTAGTAAACAAAATACCCAGGTAACCAGTTTTTGTGGCCTTTGCTTATTTACTTCCAAATGCCAAGTCTGAGGAGATGAGTCTGTTTAATTTACACCTTAGGAATAGGAGCTTTACTTGGGGCTTGAAGAATTCCACTTAAATGGAATTCCACTGAAATGTGTGAGTGACATCTGAGAAGGAAAGAAGAAGCAATATTTTATAATCCTAACCAGACAGAAGACTTGGACTATAGCTACTGTTTATTGAAGAAGTGGAGGCACATATGTCTTCCTTGAAATTCGAAAAAGTGTCTGTTCTGGCCAACTTTTCCTGTTATTTCAGATTAGGATAGGAATACTTTAATTGACTGGGTAAAATAAAAGTGATTATAGTTATTTACATGCCTGCTTAGCATTTATCTAATAACCATGTAGCAGAAAAATGAGTTTTACATATTGTTAAACATGCATCAAATTATCTTCTTGTCTGTTTCATTTGGTTATGATATTAACGTGTGAGCAGTATATTTGGGTTTTAGATGAGCCCAGTGATATGGGTGAATGGCCCACAGGCAGTGCAGCTGGGTAAAAAAAAAAAAATATATATATATATATATATATTAGATTTGGGGAGAAAATGTTAAACTGCAAGGTCAGGAAGAACTGGATTGCAAACCAGTCTGTAACAATCTCCAGCTTTGTGAGTAGGGACAACTTAGTCTTTTGAGTCACTTCCATAGTGTTTAAAATGGGTCTAGCATGTAGCTTCCAGTGGTGCTGTGGAGCTAAGGAGAGATTTGTATGTAAAGTATGACATCAAGTAGATGCTCCTTATTTTTAACCTAAATATTTAGGTTCTGTTAGGGTTTTTTCCTTCATTAAATAAAGCAGTAACCATCTAATTCTCCTGCCCTGATTATGAGAATGAGGCATTTTTCAGGTGAACTTGTAGACCCTTTTGAAGCCAGGATAGGATTATAGCTCTTTAAGATGTAAAGTAACACTTTTTTTCTTTCACTAATCTCTGTGGGAAAGATTACTGAGAGTGTGTGCTGAGGAAAAAGAAAGCATTTTTTAATAGATCCTTTAAGGTTTACAGAAATGACTGATGATTGTTTAATTGCTGAATCTTAGAGAATTAGCTAGAATATAATGCAATCAATCATTTAACCAACATTTGTTGAAATACCATGGGAAGAGCATGGGCTTTAGAATCAGATAGGACTGGGTTTGAATCCTGGCTCTGTTATTTTCTGTTTGTTCAAACTTGAACATATTATTTTACCCTTTGAGGGTAAAATACATTTCCTTGTTTATGACATGGAACCTACTGGGAATTTTAAAAATAATGCATGTGAAAGTCATAGTATAAAACTTGAAAAAATGTAGGCTCTTGATTATATGGTAGATATCATGAGAATAATAATGATGGTAATTGGTTAAATGTGGAAGTATAATATCACAAAGATAAATAAAAGACAAGTTTTCCTCAAGCAATTCGAGATATTATTCTGGTAAAGAAATAGTCAAAGTATAATTGGAGATGTGCTAGAATAAGCCTATCTGTCTATGTACAGAATGTTGTAAATTCATGGGGGAGAGAGTTATAAACTGATGAATTCGGTATAAAATAATGGTAATTTGATGGACAGAAGAAAGTAAAAATATTATTGGCAGTGGAATTACATTTTTCAAGGCAGTAAGGCAAGGAATGGTAGGAATGGTAACTATAGGAAACAGCAAGCCACATAAAATGGTTTTGCATACTCTAACATTTTACCCTCAAAATTTAGTATACGTAAAATTACATGGAATAATTCTTAGGAATGCAGTTATCCATGCATATATACATCCATCCATCCATTTATAGTCTTCTAAACCTAGGTTTACCTCATTCAGTCTAATATGAAAAAATAATTGGTATTTCAGTAATCATGTATAAACTAAGAAAGGACTGGAATAAACTTTATTTTATTAAAAGTAGTATTAATTCCTTTCTTTACAGAGGAGCCATAATCGTCATTTTGAGTGATTTTGTGATATTCTAGTACATACAAGTATATGGAGGGCAACTAGGAGAAGGTGAAGTCCCCCTGGTTAATCATTCTCTCCTATTTATTTGTTCGTTTTTAACATATAACTCCTCATTTGTATTTCTTCTTCTTTACCTCTCATCTTTCCTCCTTTTAAGGAAGCGTTATATTTACTACACTGATGCTTCTACACAGAGAAATGCTTTCACTAGCATTTCATTTCTATGGGTCATTCCCTTTTGAAATGCAAATATAACTGCAAATGGTCATACATTAAAGATTCATTACCAATTCATACCTAGGTTGGATGAATTTATAAAATCCTTTTCTGTAGGCTATCCAGATAAAGCAGCTCCCTACATGTGGTATGTTAAGGACCAAGAGAAAAAAAAAAAAAGGTAAAAGAGGGTCTAGAGTTGCTCTTTGTCAAGGAAGGGGTGACAATTCGGCTAGTCCTCTGTATAGGGTTCTAGTGTGATTACCACTAGAAACCACGATGGACATTAAACATATTAAAAATATACCAACCTTCCTAGTTAGGGAAAAGCAAATTGAAATAATAGCATGGATTTTATAAAAATAAAGCAAAAACACATCAGATAAGAAAAGTTAGCAGTATTAATATATTTCCAGAGCTGTTTAGAGGAGCGTTAGAAATGCTTGCTTAAATAGAGCTCGTGGGAATGTAGTGTAGGGGAGAAAAATTCTTCCTTTACACTTTTTGGTTCACTTGGTTGGACTATTAATTAAATTGACATAAAACAGAGTAACAGGAGAAAAACAAATTTAATTACATATGTACGGGAGTCTCATAAGAATATGAGGCCCGAGGTCAAGTGGGGCAATTGAGGCTTATATGCTATTCTGAGATAAGGAATGGAATGGGGGCCTGGGGCTTCAAAGGGGAAGAAAGTAATTCACAGGACAATGAGAAGAGCAGATGTTTTATAGTTAGATGTTTGCCCTGCCATACAGATAGGTCATTCAGATAAAAATAATCTCTGGTAATAGGTCTCTTTCTCTGAGTCAGGTCCCCTCTCTAAATTCTTTAAGGCAGTTAATGGAAAAGATAAAAGTTTTTGAGTCTGTTAGGTCTTGATTGCTTTCAGCTCAAGATAATCTACATGCCAAGTGGAATATTTGGGGGTCATGATTCTGCTCCCCTTCAGCAGAATGCTGCAAGCATTTTAGAAAGTAACTTACTAACATCTATTAAAATTTAAGTATGAACACATTTGTGAAACATCACCCCTACATTTAGGAGCTGTTAATGAAAATATAAATCACAAATATAGAAGATTATATATGTGAAGGTATTTAATACATTATTGTTTCTGTTGGCTCCCAATCTAGAAGCATGTTGGGAGTCTATTGATAGGAAGTGAGTAAAAAGTTAACAGTTGGGCTTCCCTGGTGGCGCAGTGGTTGAGAGTCCGCCTGCCGATGCAGGGGACACAGGTCTGTGCCCCGGCCCGGGAAGATCCCACATACCGCGGAGCGGCTGGGCCGGTGAGCCATGGCTGCTTAGCCTGTGCGTCCGGAGCCTGTGCTCTGCAACAGGAGAGGCCACAACAGTGAGAGGCCCGCGTACCACAAAAAAAAAAAAAAAAAAAAAAGTTAACAGTACATGTCCGTGAAGAAATATTAGTCACCTATTAAAAGGATAAGTTGGATCTACATGTATTGACCCAAAGGAATGTCTGTGACATAACTGGAAAGAGCAAGATGTGGAGTTCAGGATATAGAATGTTGTGACCTTTAGATAAACAAGTTCTGGAGAGATAGCTACTAAGCTCTCATAACTTTGGTTACTTCAGAGTAGTGGGGTTGAGAGTATGTCTGTGTACTATTAGTATTTTTACACAATTGTATCTTGCTAAGGTTGATATGAAAAAGTGTAACATAGTATAATACAGAGGATGAGTTTTGGTAAGGAAGGTGAAACCTACTGATGATAGAGTTCAGGATAGCCTGTTACAGATGACACATATATGAAGAGTTAAGACTCAACTGCATGTTAAAAGTTGGCAATTTAATTTGGCACGATCCATATTTGTTGGCGCCCAGAACTAGAAATACATTTTTGACTAATTTCTTACAATGTTTATTTTTCTTTAAAATTAAAGCCTTTCTTACAAAAACAGGGGGTTTTTGCCAAGAAATTTGAAATTTTCAACAGAAATTCCAGGAAACTAGAAGTCTCTGGGTAATGTATGAGTCACAGGGAAGGAATCTATCACTATCTGGACAAAGCTTTTCTCTAAAAACATAAGCAGGGCAATAGGTCATGGGCAGTCGATTACTTTATTTGTAATGACATAAGTAAATATTAACAGGACTTCTCTCTTCAGAATAATTGATGACTAGTTAAAAAGAAATAATTATACATTTATCATTCAGAGCTTTAAGGAGTCGAGTTTACCCTCTCCTTTTATTCTTTCACCGTGCCTTTCTCAGAGGTAGATCTTATAGAAAAGGTTTTCTGGGAACTCAAGAAAGTGAGAGGCTTCCTAATAAGGAGTCACATTTTATATTGAGGGAAGAGAAAGATACTGTGCACTGAGAAATTCTCATTTTTATCATTTAATTTAATAGTTAACACTTAAATCAGAATCCTTTCCCACAAAATCTCGATATTAATTTAATCACATTAATTTTTCTTGTTCATGTCACACTTTTTCACTCATTTGTATATTCCATTCAGCATATATTTGTGGATCACCATACCTAGAAAAAGGTATTTGGAATAAAATAAAGGACAATAAGTCCCTGTCCTCATGGAACTTGCCTTTTCTCAAAATGCTTATCCAACTAATCTATTTATATATCACGTGGCATCTACATTCAGACTCAATGACATGACTTCAGAATATCTGCCCTTTATTAATTCACTATATTGTTTCCCTCTAGCTGATATTTTACAGTATTGGACATAATTTTTAATCTGGAATTTTCATGTATTTAATAGTGCCTCATTTAATCATTTTATCTGCCTATTTTCTTTTTAAATTCCTGTTTGCTAATGAAGAAACTGAAGCTTTGATGGGTTAAGCATCATTCATTTATTACTTCATTTGAATTATGAGTGCTTACTAAGGCACTGGGCTTGACGTTGGGATAATAATTCAATGTAAAAGTTATAGCCCACTAGGGGAGGACAGAAAAGGAAACCAGGAGTTAGATGCTATGATAGAGACAGGGCCAGCTTCATGCATATGCACCCTGTGCAGTTCCACGAGGCCATGTGCTCAGAAGACCCTGTGCTTGGTTTAATATTCTGTTCTCACTGTCTGGAAATTCTTAATTTTATTTTCAAACTTGTATTTTTTATGTGAAGTGTATTAGAACAATGGAGGATGCATGTGAGTATAGGAGATACATGCAATATGCATGTCTGCTGTCATTTCTTGCCTCTCCATTGGCATGTAGCATTTATGATGTCCCGAGCACAGAATCCTGTGGTGGGTCTATTATGCATGAGAGTTCAAGACTCAGAGTACAAGATAACTGTGTTACATCATGACTAAGTAAGTAAGCACGCACACCTAGAGTCCTGCAAAGCCACAGGAACTTGCCTCAAACACAGAAAGGACATCATCTTAGAATGATGTTCTAAGAAACACGAATGATTAAGGGGCGTTATCATATTCTTTTTCTCCTGTTACTTCCCTGTATTAGCCAACCACTTGCTTGAATGTGATGACAAAGAAGTGAAGAGAAAGTAGGGCAACTCATAGTTCCTTCCTCTGTCAGTCCTTTCTTACTCATCAGTAAGATGGAGGTAGAGAATATTAGAAGAATTTGTGTGTACCAAAAAGTGTAATAAAACTGAGATTTGTGTGGTGTTTCCATTGTTAAGAACAAAATACACAAGCATGTATAAGCTATAAAATACAAAATGTAATTTCAGTGATTCTACATATGAGTTAAATGCTCCTATATTTTCATTTAAAACTGGCATAGTACAACATAAAGTAGGGCAAAATTTATGCTAATAATTTAAATATTTATATTAAAAAATTAGAATGACAAGTAGCAAATTTTTAAAAAAATGACAAGTCTAGAGAGAAACAGCATGAAGTAAAGAAAAAACTCTTGTGTTTTTCTGTCTTTAGTGACAATTTTTTCCTGTTTTGAATGATGGTTCCCACAGTTTTATATTTTACTGGGTCCCACAAGTTATATAACTAGATTTGGATAGAGGAGTAGAAGGTTTAAATTTTCCTGATGACACTCAGCCAGAGCGGCAGAGCTAGTATTCAAGTCTAGACCTATCTAATTTTAATGCCTTAACCACTATAATATAGTATACATAAGCTTAGCCATGCTCTTACAATGATAATGGATCAGAATGAGGAGGCAGAGAAGAAAGTGGGTCATAGATCATGAAGGAAGATACCTATTTTTCCCCCTGGACAACACTGGTACAAAGCTAACCCTAGATAAATGGTGTTAGAGACTTCACTTTCACCAATTTACATGTGACTGTTCTAACTGGCCCTGCGGCAAGAAAGAGATCTTTGCATAAAAGTACACTTGTTTCTCAAACTGTATCTTACAGGCCATCTTCTCACTCTGTTTGCAAAGAAATCAGGTTCTGGAAGATAACTATGGTTTATACTCTGGATGGATCATCTGTTAATAATCCCCTTATAATAATATATAATATTCCATAAATATATTTATAGAAAACAAATGTATAAAGAAATATTAATAAAGGAAACTTCAAACAGTGGTTTGAACACAAGATATGGAATCTGGAATTCATATGAAAAGTCAGAGAAGAAAGAAAAGAATGCCATTCCAAATGTAACTAGAAGGAAAGTTTAAGTGGCATATAGTTTACTGAAGTGGAATTAAATCAGAATAGAGAGTACGTCTTAGTATTCTGTGTTGTTGTTTTGTTTTGTTTTTTTAATAGCAACCGTGTTTTTCTTTAATCTCCCCAAATGGTAGCACATTAAAAAGAACAACAGCCCCCATACCATCCTAGATACTATCCCAACATAATCCCCTGGGTACACAACTTCTAGATATTAAAGTTGTGCAGCTTTTGACAAGTCTAATTACATTTTATTAATAAAATAAATAAATACTTAAATATTAAATAAATAAAATGAATAAAATTAAATAAAATACATATCATTAGTTTTAATAAGCTAAGGTACATGATACGGAGTTTGAAATACTCAATGTATACCTGGGTTATTTTCATATTAATTATTTTTCAAAGAGAATTAACCACTCAGGTAAAGAATACAAAGAAAGCTATATATAGTTAGGAATGAAAATAGAAAATGTATGTAATATCATTTTACTTCTTGAATGGCTGAAAGATTTAAAAATGGTTTGTGGGCTTCCCTGGTGGCGCAGTGGTTGAGAGTCCACCTGCCGATGCAGGGGAAACGGGTTCGTGCCCCGGTCCAGGAAGATCCCACATGCCGCGGAGCGGCTGGGCCCGTGAGCCATGGCTGCTGAGCCTGCGCGTCCGGAGCCTGTGCTCCACAACGGGAGAGGCCACAACAGTGAGAGGCCCGCGTACCGCAAAAAAAAATAAATAAATAAAATAAATAAAAATAAAAAAGCTAATCTTAAAAAAAAAAAAAAAAATGGTGTGTGCACTGAATTAGGAAGCAAAACACCAAATCCCGAAACTTTGCTTTTTAAAGTCATTTATTTTAAATAGGTATATTAGATTGGTAGATCAGAGGGAAGCTAGAGATTTAGCAATATCTCACATATTGTTTCCTAAATATGACAGAGAAGTATGAGCTTGTTAATAAAACAAATGGTTGATTTAGTAAGTGCTTAAACTGTACTCCCAGGGGACTGATGAATAAATAGATGTCAACCATTAGAACGTCAGTGGTGTGCCAAGACTGCTGTCTGCAGACACTGCTGACATGCTACTGAGCAGTTTTAGTATATGACAGTCAAGGCTGAAAGAGATCTCAACAGGCTGAAAGAATGGAATTAAATTAATGAGATAAAATCCTAGAGGGATAATTGTAAAGTCTGGTGACTTGGTTCAAAATATTTATTGTGTAAGTATAGGATAGAAAAAGAAAATGTTCCACATTGTCATACTTAGCGGCTTCACTGAGTGTGAGCCTAATATTTGTCAACAGTGAGTTGTTATGCCAAAAAAAGCAATCCAATCAGAGGCTTCATTAATAGTAGGGAGCCTAAAACAAGAGAGGGAATTACCCCCGATCAAAGAACAGTGGGGTTGAGCACACCAGTCACATTACATGGGGAGCATTACACTAAAAACATGTCAAATAAACATTTGAAGAAAATGGGAACATTTTGTCTGTAGAAAGATAGATATTGGGGCTGCATGATAGCTGCCTTAGATATTTAAAGGGATCATGTATGGAAAATAGATAAAATTTGACCCAAGTAGGTATATGACTTCTGAAAGGAAGTCAGAGAGAAGCCATTTTTGATCCAATAAAAGGAACACATTAATTGGAACTCTTAAAAAGCAGACTAGCCACTTTTCCAGGCAGTGAATCTACTTGCACTGAAAGTATATAAGAAGGTAGTGGAAATTCAAGTTACCATTGTAAAAGAGTCTTTCACCAAGTGACCGATTGAACTAGATAACCTCTCAGCTTCCTTCCAAGTTGCAACATTATCTCAAGAGTCAAATTAAGACCAGGAGTTAGGCACCATGGATGTGAATACACAGCTAATATGGCGGTAGCTTTGCCATAATACAAGTTTTATTACCTAAATATACCATTCAGATATGCCTTTTTTTCCTGCTGTGGTACCTATAAGCTATTATTCACTGTCTGCCATGTATTTTAACTATGAAATATCTATTTGAGAAATATTTTACAAAACTGAATTCACAATAAAAATCTTCTTTACAAAATAATTGAAACATATATACAGACATTATGATTATGTTTAAACTGTGTTTCCTTTCCAGATATTGGTATCATTTCTCCTTTTTTGTAGTCCTGACATTATTTTACACCATAAAAATATATCTTCTGATTAATATTTTAAAAGTCTACGTACAATTTTATATGTTTAATTGGGAAAATACTAATAAAATAAAGTGCCTTTTCCTACTTTTTTTCTCTTCAGAGTTTGTTAGTGTGCTATGATATTAGACTCTGGTATAAATGCTAAAGCTGACTGGATTTAATCAAAGACCTTTTGTTATTTTCATCTCTTAAAAAAACTCACCAAACAGATATGGTCAAAGATTAGGCAGGCAAGTTTATCTGTTATGTTCCAGCATCTTTTGCACAGAAAGCTGTATGCTTTAAAAATCAAACAGAGTAGAAAACAAGAATATGATTTATCTTAGTATAAATGTAATTTTGATTTGTAGTATCCAATATTGGAAACTAAAAATCACAGATGTATTGTCATATTGGACCAAATTATAAGGTAAACTTTAATTTTATAAGGTAAATGGGGATGCTAAATCCATCCTCTCTCTAGAGCTCATGCACCAGCTCCAGGCAGATATTTGAAAGCTGGCACTAATCCAGGAACAAAAAAGCAAAGCAAAACAAACCAAAAAACAAAAAGTTTATGAAATGGAGTCTATACTATACTTGCTGCTTTATAATTGTAAACCTTAACAATACATGTGCCTATGTGTGATTACTAAGTTTTATTTTTCTCAGATGACGAGTTACAAGAAATATCTATGCAAGACAGTTAACTCTTTCCAACAGAGGCAGGATATCGAGGCAGCTAGTGGAAGGAAAGCGTTTGGCTTGAGGCCTAGTGCTATTGGTAAACCACAATTTCTTGCACTGCCACTATAATTTAAATTAAGTAGAAGCCAGGCTTATAAACTCACATTATGACCCAAAGTTTATGGCCCTTTTATATCTCCTGGGTTCTGATCACAATGAAACTTTCTCCATCTGAAGCAATTTAATACAGACAATTCCTTTGGCAGACTGTAAAACATGAGTTTTCAATCAACCTTTGGGTGCATATTGTGTGTCCAGTTGGCAAATGAAAAAAAGAAACAATGACAACATAAGCATGGAAACATGTGTTGTACTCCTATAAAACAGATTTGCACATGAAAAACTACTAAGAAATCTTCCTAGCCCAATTTTTGTTTTCCTCTTCAGAAGGCAGATGAGCAAAGTTTCAGCTGAACATCTTAGTTTGTAAAGGAGCAGCATTAAAAGCTCAACAATTAGGGCTTCCCTGGTGGCGCAGTGTTTGAGAATCTGCCTGCTAATGCAGGGGACACGGGTTCGAGCCCTGGTCTGGGAGGATCCCACATGCAGCGGAGCAACTAGGCCCGTGAGCCACAACTACTGAGCCTGCACGTCTGGAGACTGTGCTCCGCAACAAGAGAGGCCGTGATAGTGAGAGGCCCGCGCACCGCGATGAAGAGTGGTGCCCGCTTGCCACAACTAGAGGGAGCCCTCGCACAGAAACGAAGACCCAACACAGCAAAAATAAATTAATTAATTAATAAACTCCTACCCCCAACATCTAAAAAAAAAAAAAAGCTCAACAATTAGAAATGTTCTAGTGCTCAGTCATTTTATATACTGTCTTCCTCTCAGCCCCAACAAAAGTTTCTCTTTGCAAGTGGAAAATTCCTCTCTTGCTTGTGAGCATAAATCTAAGTAATAACCCATGAACATTTGGGTTGAATGAAAAACAAGAAAATAGCAAAGTTTTCACCTCATAATTTTATTATAATAGGTAAGCTAAAAATAATGTTTAAGAGATGTTTTAAGAGACCTGTGCCTTTACAATTTTACAGGGAAAAGCAGACTGTTGAAAATAAGTTGCTAAGATATGGTGGAGACAGGTGTAGGGTTTGAGCAGAAAGAATTTGACTAAAAAGAAATGTATGTGTTTTATATTTATTGTGTAAACACCTAGAAATATGAATTCATGTTGAAACCCTTGGAAATCTAAGGCATTAAATGTAATGGCTAGTTGGTTTTAGAGTGGTCATAATGCCACCATCAGTTACAGCTTTTCAAATGACATATTTCAAATGACTTGTAACCGCTATAGAGGGAATGGAATTGCCAGTCAATTCAACTTTCTCCCACCAATTCTTTCCTTATTCTTCTCAAAGTCAGAATGTACGGGGACAGATTGTATTTGCATGGGTCATAAAGATAACAAATTAATCTGAAGCTGAAACTGGGATGCAAAGGCAACAGTTATAGTGATTGGAGTATTCATCTGAATCTCAGAGCTCGGGATATTTTTAAAGTGAAGAGTCAATTGCTACAGAAAAAAAAAAATTAAAAATGAAGTATTTAATATTGAAAGAAAGGAACCCAACTAAGTTTGTTTAAAGACAACAACAAAAACACCTTAGGCTAGTAACAAATGAACAGTGTATCCATTGCCCAGATCAAGAGAAGGTTAACTGATGATGTACAGATAAACTGAGTTCCATTCTGAATTTGGCCTGCTAAATATATTTGTAATCTCTTTGTTCCATTTGTCTTCCAATGTAGCTGCACTGTCACTAATAGCCTTTGTATACTTTGAGTTGAATAGAATGTGTTCCTAGCTGCACTCAGTGATGCTAGACCCAAACCCAAGGAGACTGATGGAGAGCCCTTGCAGAATGGCCTTGAGTAGAGTGCCCCATTGTGAAACCATTCAGGACTGAGTTATGGCATATTGCTAATATGCCAGCATGGCTCTGGTATTTGTAATTTCAGCTGTATTTAAATAAAAAATAATCTTTTTCATTTCTCTTAAGTAAAAACAAAGCAAAATACCTCATACATTTCTGTTTTCTCAACTTTCTGGAAGAGGAAAATAGGTAGGAAAAAGCAGTAGGTATAGCTAAATGAAAAGCTCCATGAGTTAGGTTTAATGAGCATTTGCCCACAGTGTGTAAGATCTGTAGTATTGTCACTTTAAAAATCCAAGTTATTATACTTGAACATTGTTAGTCTGTGATGTACTTGAGCCTCTTTCCTTAGTTCACCAAATCTTCCTATTAAATAACTTACTCTACATCCAGTCAATTAAAATTGACAGGCTGGTAGCTAAATATTGAAAATGAATCCTAATTTTCCAACTGTATTGCATGTGTACACTGATTTTCTTTTTAACAAGAAACATTTCCATTTTCACAGTTTACCTTACTGAGAAATTATCCAAATCCTTTGAAGTTCAAGGTAATTAGCCTTTGCTTTTTCCAGAAAAACTACTGTGATGAAAAATTATAATTTTTCTCATAATGATGTTCCTAAAAGTACTTTTCTGCAGTGTTCCCAACTGACGCTTAATGTTGTGTTTCATGATAAAATATATGAACTGTTGCAGTTTCATAAAATAATTAGGTTGAACAATATCCACAGCACTCAAAATTGATTTACAAGAAAATGTCTACTCTTTCTATCTTCAAGTTACCCAAGAAAGAAATATCTTAGCACTGGAATTCAATTTGGAAACACAATGGAAAAGCAAAATAAAATTGAAAAATAACAGTCAATAAAAAAAAAATAAAATAAAATAACAGTCAATAGACTTTTTTTCTCCCAGTATGCGTGTTTCCCAAAAGTACCACTTGGGGAACTGTATAATTTCAGTAGCGTTTTCCAGAGGGAGAGACAGATTTTTTTCCTTCCAGGTTGGCGCAACTACTAGTAGTTTTATGGGTTACTGAAAAGTGGCAGGCACTCAAATTAACAAATGGATATGGGCTTCTAGTGTGGACATTACCTCCTGAAATTTAATCTAACTTAATCTAATTTGCACCAAATAAACGCCTTGAGATATTTGTTGTATTGGAATGGCAGATGTTAATAAAATAACATCCACAGTAGTAAGCAGAGGACATAAATTGTCTGGAAAAATGGTCATCATAGGGAGGACACCTATAGGTCTGACATAGTCTTAGGATCATGGGACATGCATCACTGGGCCAACATTTACCCTATTCTCAACCATATTGAAGCCCGTTGGCCAGTAGTTAATTCTACATTTTAAAGTGATCAATATGATGATAAGTTACATGGTGCAGGTAATGTTTTAATTATACTGATGGGGCTATTTTTTTCTTCCATGATCTATTTTCCTTCAAATCGTGCCTAAGAGGAAGGAGAAAAGAGAAATAAATAAAGAGGGATTCCCAGAGAAAGATGACTTCTGTGAGACAGAGTAAATTATAGGATAATTGCTTCCTAGATGTTTTGTTTGTCATATTTGTAACATTTTTGTTAGCTGAGTGCTTTTTTGTAATTTATTCATAAAGATTAAAATAATATTTAATCTTCTAGCAACAAAAGAAATATAAACTCTAGGAAATTTAGAATGAAGAAAGTATAGAGATGCAAATCAATGACAGTATATAAACAATATTTTGTAGTCTATAATAAAAATAAGTCTAGATTTAGTTCACTTTATGTGAGGCATTTTGCTAAACAGCTTAAAAGCTATATCACTTTTTCCTAGGAAAGTTTTTAGGCCGATACTGGCTTTTATTCCCAAGAGATAAAAGTGTTAACATTATAGAATAAAACTTTACCAACTTTTCTCAGTGCATGTCAATTTATACACATATATAATCACACTCAAATTTTATTTTATCGCAATTGGTATGCTTTTTATGTTTTGTAACTTTCCAAAACAAATTATGAACATTTTCCCATGTTATTAGCTATTTTTACAGTATAACTTCTAGTGTTTGACATTTTCTTGAATGCCATAATTTTTTAAAACTAATCCCTATTATTTGACACTAACTTTTTTCCTCTGATAAATAAAACCATAAGTTATATAATTATATCTGGATTCATAAACATATACATTTCAGTATTAAACTTTCTACCAGGAGAGTTTGGGAACACTTTAAACTACATGGCATATTACTTTGAGATACTGGACAAAAAATTTGTGTGGTACATTTGACTCTAATTCTTTCTACCAGAAAATTTCTTTTGATTAACTTATAAATGATTTTCAAATTTTTTACACTATTGGACCATATTTTGAAGTTAGTCATTTTGAAAAATATTTTTCCAGAGAGCTACTTTATCTAACTTTAAAAATTTATTAGCTTCAATTATGCAGTAAAATACTGCATTTGTTTTAAAACTTCTGTGTCTAGCCTCTTATTTCCAATTTTGTGAGCTTTAGCAATAATCATTTTTCATTAGGTTTGGTAAAGTAGCATTTATTACATTGATGATTTAAGAAAAAGAAGCAGTTTTTAATTCCCTTAACAATTTTGTTGTTTTCCTGATTTCCAGTGCCTGTGGACAAATGGGAAAAAAAAAAATATTGAATTTCAGTGACTGGTGGGAAATGTTACCTGTTTATAGTAAGGGAGGGCAACCATTAGTAATTATATGACCAATGGTAGTTATTGCAGAGCTGACCAGAATTATCACCTGGGTCCTTTGTTGAGGGAAATAGACAATATGGCTACACCTGGATATCTTAGCTCATTCACCCCATCTGTAAGGGGATTAGAATCAACTCTTATTATGTAATTAATAGCCTTAAAGATAAACACTAGGTTGTTCTGTTGCTGTACGTTTTACTGAGAATTTTAATAACAGTTTCTAATCAAGAAATCCAATTAGGCCTTAGCTAATTGTGAATTTAGCTTAGCTAGTTAATTGATTAACTTACTCATCAAACATTTTTTGAATGTTTTCTATGTACCACATATTGAGGCTTTTGTCAGGAACACAAATGAAGAAAATATAATCTTTGCTTTCAAGAAGCTTACAGTCCAGTGGAGAGGGCAGGCATAGGTATTTACAATGTAACAAAGAGTTACAATTGGAATATATTACAAAGTGCTGTGGAAGCATGAAAAATATTCCATTTCTTAAAGAAGTCACAGAGGAGTTCATAAAAGTAGTGAAACAATTTATATGAGGAACCATTCACCAGCTACAAGCTTGCATGCAGCACTTAAAGAAGAGGCAAAGTTACAGAGACTCTAAAAATCTGGTTGTGCATGCAGACTGTACTGTGAGATATAATAGAATTTATACTTGGAATGACATACAAGGGGCCAGATTCCAACATTTGGACTTTATCACATGGGTAAAGGCAAGATAGAAGAGACTTAGTCATTACCAGAAACTTTAGATTCTTATCCAGAATGATGAGTCTACAGTCAGGAACTCTGTCTACCTTTGTTCATTGTCACATTCCACTAGAAAAAAGAGTGTTTGGCACATATTGGGCATGTAATACATAAATGTTGACTGAATGAATTGAGTTCAATTAAGGACCATTATCTAAGCACAAAATAATCACAATATATGTGAGAGCAATTTGTAATATCTGATGATATGTTTCAATGCTGAAATAAATACACTGGGAGGAACCAATATCCTTTGGTTTTAGAATAATTCCCATAAATTTAATTATATTCACAATCCACATCATATCATAATTATTCTTTTTCAAGTGAATCAATAAAAGGCTTTGAAGAGTTCATTACACTACACATTACAGTGGCCTTATAAAGAGCTTTTAAAGTATTGACTAATGCTTCAATATGAACTAGTAAGCTACAAACAATGCTCCCACTGCACAGATAAATAGGAATATGGTAATGAAGATCTTGGAAGTTAAAGTTAACAACAAATACATTTTTTATATGGTGTTGCTAATTCTTTTTTTTTTCGGTTCTGGAATCCCAAATAATTAGAAAAGCAATGTGACCATCTTTATCTTGCATATCTGTTTCTCTGCTTGTATGAGAAAGATTAAAAAAAGGATAATTGGAGAAATTTAAGTCAGATTTATTTAGGTAATCAACCTTTTAGCATATGTATATGGATCAATTCTCTTAATTGGTGATATAGTAAGATAATAGGGTACATCAGAATGAGGTTTATAATGGGACTGAAAAGTCGAAAATTTCAACTGAATCATATAAATAGGGGGAGGCTATAGTTGGGGTTGTATATATGTTTTTGGTAACTAAATTCTTTGAAAAATAATGCACAGTAAATGTTGAATGAATCATTTATTTAAATGTTGCATTACAGAGAGGTTATCATTCCTCGATCCATTTTGTACAAGTGAAAGTATATTGTGTCTCAGCATATTTTTAGATGTGTTTTATGAAGCAGGGAGTAAGGGGGGGGAATGTGGGTGGCATGAAAGAAACAGAGTGCCTACATGGAGACCAGTTTGTTTAATTAGGTGGTGGGGAGAATTATTTTATTTTAAATTTAATAAGGAGTTAGGAAGTTATTTTGAAATTTATCCTTACCCCAGTCCCCAAATCATTAGCCTTCAGTATGCTTTACAAAACCACACAGATTTATAGCTCATAAATTATATTTCCTTTCAGATTTATTGTAAAATGCTTTTTAATCCTAAAGAGAAAAGTAAGATGATATGTGTTTTAAATAAAATAAAAATTTTTCTTTAGTCTAACTTGCAGGTTAGTAATTTAGGAGACTATAAAAATATGCATAGCTGTGGTTTGCATGAGCAAACCAATCTGTTTCCTGAGTAGATACTCGACCGCTCAAACTGAAGCTCAGTGCGTTAAATAATGTTTGGAAAAGTCCCCCTGGTTATTCAAAAACCATGTTTAGATTCAAACTTAAGATTTTGTGACCAAGAGAAGGAGATCACCATAAACTCATCTCATCTGTCAAATAGGTAATACACAAGAGGATTCTGGTAGTATAAGAGTGAGGATTTGGAAACTGGCTGCCAAAGGTGATAAGAACTAAAGCATATTTGGAGAAATTTAAATATGGCTTAATTTAACATTTAAAGTCATTAGTGAAGTGCAAGCGTACTGATATGCTGTAAAAATAGAGAAGGGAGGTTCTGAATACTTTGTGTGCTTTGTTGTAGGTTATTTCTGAGTGAAGCTCATACTACATTGCTGCATGTAAACTACAAATTTGCAAAGAGCCATACCAGTACAAATGGGATTTGGCCAATGTTTTGACGTTTAAAAATCCCAATTAAGATAACTAATTAAATAGCAGTATAATATCTCAAGCACACCAGCAGTAACTTGAGTCATTGCCATATGAGAATATACATTGTAACTAAAAGTAATATTAAACCTGAGGTGAGAAATTTGAACAAAAAGACAACAGAAGCTGATTAGATAATCAGATGCAAGTGTACGATGTAATAAGTCATGGTATTTTCTCATGTAAATATGTGCCTCCTTTACACAAACCCACAGACAAAGGGATTAAAATGTTGTGTTCATTCTGAGTTATTTAAATCACAGAATCTTAGAGCTAGGAATTGCCACCAGGGATCAGCTAATCTCGTATTCTGGCTGTCTTATGGGACAGACAGTTGCCAATTCCTTTCTTACATTTCTCCTGGGATGAAGACTCAAGCAATCATACCATTCATTGTTTTATCATTCTTATAGCTACTAATGTACTCATTATTTCCAAATCACACTTATCCTAAATTTGTTATCCAGTTTAAGAAGTGAATAGATGCACTTTCAATTATGAGTCTCTGTATGAAAGTTATTTCAAAGACAAGGTAAATAAATATCACTCAAATTGAAAAAAATGAAAGCAAAAATAATAATTCCCTTTACTCTGGAACTTTAGAGTCAAATAGATCTCTTAATTTGTACACATTAGATTTGTATATGTTAATAAAAATTACATGTATGACAAAAGGGAATAGAAAAATAATGTAGTCTAATAATAATAACTAATATTTATAAAAACAAGATTCCAGACACTATTTTAGCCACCTTAGATAAACTACCTCATTTCATCCTAGGACAAAGATACTATTATTAAATTATATACTGGTAAAGATATCATGACAGATTTAAATTGCTCAAATCACCACATGTATTGTAGTAAGCATTAGAGCCAAATTTCTAATCTAGCCTCTCTAAGTCCAGAGCTCCTGCTTTGACCACCCAAATCTACTAATACCTCCAGCACAGCAAGCTCAAGGGGCTTGGGGAGGAATCAATTAGGTTATCCCTATTAAGTGCACAGGGAAAATCCTCTTACATAATAACTGTTCCATAAATATTGTAAGATTATGATAATGATGTGATGATGAGAGTTTGTGATCCCTTATGAATTCCATTTTTGGAGAGTGAATATGACGTACAAACTAGAGATCTCAAGAGTATATATTTGGTTACATTTGGCAATAAGTTTTGATTTAATTTTTTTCTTCCATCACTGTGTAAAACTCTCTCCCATTTGCTAATGAGTCAACATTTATGGAGTTTCTATATTATGTGTAAAGTATGCTCACAGAAAATGCTTTGCCTTAGAGAAGCTTATATTTGGCTTGATAAATCAGAATATTCTACTGCATGAAAGCTTGAGTCCTTTAAAATCAACATAAAACAATTGCAAATTAATTTAGTGCCAACTTCACATACATAATAATAATTCATATTTGTATTGCTTGCCTAGCATGCCAAGATGCCCATCAAGATAGCAATGCCAGCCCTGCTTAGGTTCCTTATAATAATCACCTACCACAATGATGCTTTCGAGACTTCAGAGAAATGAAAATACTAAATTTAAATACTTTGAGATTGCTGTTCTAAATGGAAACAGGAACAATCAGTCTTCAAATATTTACACACATATCTACTTAAAAACACCATGTTGGATTATAGATTATAAGCACTATAGAAGAAACGCCTCAGTAAATTGTGAGAAAACAATGAGCGTTACTTTGGCATTGACCCTGAAAAACTTTACAGAGAAATGACAAATTCCTGTTTTGCTAAAGGTAGAGCAGGGGAATTTTTCCTGAAACTGTTTGCTGAGCTTTACTCCCAACTGGGAATGTGAATTACAGTTAAGGGTTTCTGTAACTGAGTTTAATCCCTCACTAGAGGTTGTTTTCTGGGGTGTTTTTTTTTTTTAACTTCACTTCAAACAGAGGGTCTATTAATCCTTCCCCTAATGGGACAGATTTTATTTGGCTCTGGGATGCATACAAAACAAGCTCTGGCATAACACTTTCCTTACCTTTGTTCACACTTTGATGGAAGAAGATAAATTCCTAGGTAATAAAGTTTTCATAACCTGAAGCAAATCTAATGTCTTATTTCAGTGTTCGAAGTTTCTGGATGTTTTGGAAGATCCCATTGACTCCCCAGAAACCTCACAAAATCTCTAAATAACTTTTGGCTTTAGGTCCATAATCTGAAGTCTGGCCTTTCTGAGCTGTTTTAGAGATGATATACACTGACCTTTGGGATTCAAAATAATTAGCTTGAATCCCATCCCATGTGCATGAGAACCCTGTGCTCTTCCTAATATCTCTGGGGATTCACATGGAGAGGGTTGTCTCATATTTTTCCAGATCTCTCTCTCTTTGACTTCCTCTATCTGCTGAAATATTACAGTTATAGATCAACCAGTCATAGAGAATATTCTATGCCATTTTCTCATTGTTTGGCCTAAACAATGAATACAGTCATTAATTTATTCCCCAAATGTTATTCACACAAGAAATGTGTGTGTCTCACACACAGTGGCTTGAGGTGATAAAATTTATAGCATAGCACTATATAGCGTAAAAGTAAATACAGAAGATTAGATATTCCCTTTCACAAAGCTCTTTAATCTTTCTGCCAATGAGCCTCTGGACCTCCCTGCCTTTCTGTTTCTCAGATTATGTGTTGGTTAATTTTACATGTCAATTTGGCTAGGCTCTGGGGCTCAGTTCTTTGGTCAAACACTAGCCCAGATGTAGCTGTGGAAGGTATTTTGTAAATGTAATTAATACTTAGAATCAGTTATTTTTAAGTAAAGATTACTACTTTTGAAAATGTGGGTGGGCCACATTCAATCAGATAAGAACTTTAAAGAGCAAAAGTGAGGTTTTCTGAAGAAGAGGGAATTCTGCTTCAGGACTGTAGCTTAGGTGTCTTGCCTGAGTTTCTAGCCTGCTGACCTGCCCTATGGATTTTAGGTTCAAACCTGCCAATTCAACTCTTACCTGATGTTTCCAAGCCTATAGATTTTGGACTTTCCAGCCCTATAATCATAGGATCTAATTCCGTAAAATACATTTTCCTTTATGTGTATACTTATGTTCTATTTTTTCTTATTCTCTGTTGTACTCTAACCAATAATCCTCCCTTCTACAACTCATTCCCCATAACTCATTTTTCTTACTTTTCAATGTAGTATAAAATGGTGTTCTAATTCCTACTCTGCTCTTTGCCTACTCTTGCATATCAAAACACTCATTATTGGGCTTCCCTGGTGGCGCAGTGGTTGAGAGTCCGCCTGCCGATGCAGGGGACACGGGTTCGTGCCCCGGTCCGGGAAGATCCCACATGCTGTGGAGCGGCTGGGCCCGTGAGCCATGGCCGCTGAGCCTGCGCGTCCGGAGCCTGTGCTCCGCAACGAGAGAGGCCACAACAGTGAGAGGCCCGCGTACCGCAAAAAAACAAAAACAAAAACAAAAAACAAACAAACAAAAAACACTCATTATTGTTTTCTGTTTGCCAATGAACCGTTAACTGCAGGATCCAAAAAGTTTAGTGACGTAGAGTAGCTGGCAGAGACTTTGATCTTTCATCTTTCTCTTCTTTGTGCCTCACCAATCTCTGTGAGCTCTCAGTAGGAACTTGTTCATCTATGACTTGAATTATGCCACCTCCCTCAAAGGTGAATGTATCAACAGTTTAATTTGAATTTAAATAATATTTTATCTCTATTGCGTAGTTAAATACCTTCCTATAATTTTTTTTTTAATAAAATAACTAATCCCAGTATCTTCTGCCCTCATCCTGATTTCTGATTTCTCACTTCTTTAAAAACAAGATTTGTCATTACTTAGAAAAGTTGATTGATATTAGTGAAAAAAAACATAGGTTTTGGAATAAGGTAGATATGGCTCAAATCTAATTCTCTCGTTTGAAATCTTAGGAATGTTACTTAACTCCTATATAGTTTTTTTCTGTGTATTCCCCAAATGAGAATAGTAATGATAGATTTATAGAATTTTTAAAAGCATTAAGTAAAATAACATGTACAGTACCTTGCTCATTTTCTATCACTAAGGAGATAACAGATTTTAATGTTTTGTTTTCTTAAGAAAAGATTGTGATATGGGAAAAGAGTTGTAGAAAAAAGAGATTTTTCTTTCCTGGACACAATTTTTTAATTATGAAAATTTCATAAATATACGAAGTAAACAGAATAGTATATCAAAACAATGTACCCATAACACAGCTTAAACAGTTACCAATATTCAGGCATTCTTGTTTTATCTCTACCTCCCTCCACTTACTCTCCACCGGCCACATGCTCGAAGATGATGATGATGATGATAATGACAGTGATGATGAGCGAGGTAAAATGTACATCCACTGAAAAGCACAAATATTAGGTTTACAATTCTGACAAATGAATAAACCCATATGATCCACATTCTGAGTTGACTGAGAACACGTCCCAGAGTTCCTTCCTTTTCCTTACCAATCAATCTCCAGTCTTTACTCACCTCCACACACCCAGCCTGGAAACCAGTTTTCTCTCACTGTTTTAAACCTTAGACTCTTCTTGCTTGTTGTAGAATTTCATATATGAATATTCATGTACAAGTTATTTTTAGACATATATTATCATTTTTCTTAGCTAAATATCCAAGAGTAAAATTTCTGGGTCAAAGGATAAGTGAATGTTTTAACACTGTAAAAAAAATTAATAATACATTTTGCAAAGTGACTGTAACATTTTACATTCCCAGTAGCAATACATGAGAGATACGGTTGCTCCATAATTTTGCCAACATTTTATATTTTCAAAAATTTCATTTTAAATGTTCTTGTGTTTTGTGGTATCTCATTTGGTATTAACATGAAATTTCCTAATGACCGACAAAGTTGAGGACATTTTTTATGTGCTTACTGGCCATTCATATATCTTCCTTGTGGAGTGTTTTTTTCAACTTTTTTGCCTGTTTAAAAAATATGTGTTATTGGTCTTTTTATAATTGAGTTATGAGTCCTTTATATATTCTCAACTTAAGTCCTTTGTTAGATATATACTTTGTGGATATTTTCTTCCTGTCACTTGCCTATTTATATCCATAATGATTTCTTTGAGTAGACTATATACATTTTAATGGAATCTAACTTTTTTTTATTATGTTAAGAACATTTAACATGAGATCTACCCTCTTAAAAATTCTTAAATGTACAATATATATTATTAACTATAGAAACTATGTTTTATAGCAGATCTCTAGAATTTATTCATCTTGCACAAATGAACATTTATACCCATTGAATAGCAACTCCCCATTTCCCCTTTGCACCAGCCCCTGTCAAACACCATTCTATCTCTGATTCTTTGAGTTTAACTGTTTTAGATACCTCATTTAAGTGTAGTCAGGCAGTATTTGTCCTTTTGTGACTGATTTATTCCACTTAGTATAATATCCTCAGTGTTCATCCATGTTGTCCTATGTTACAGGATTTCCTTTACTTTAAAGCTTAGTGGCATTCCACTATATGTATATGTACCACATTAATTTAACCATTCATCCTACTGTGGACATTTAGGTGTTTTTCCACATCTTGGCTACTGTGAATAGTGCTTCAAGGAACACAGGAGTACTAACACATCTTTGAGATTCTGATTTTAATCTTTGGATAAATGTCCAGAAGTGGGATTGATAGATCATATGGTAGTTATATTTTTTAATTTTTTGAGGAACTTCCATACTATTATTCAGTGACTGCACCATTTTGCATTCCCACCAATAGTGTACAAAGGTTCCAGTTTCTCTACATTCTCACCAACACTTGTCTTTTATTTTTCTGGTAATAGCTATCTTAACAGCTGTGAGGTGATATATTATTGTGGTTTTGTTTTCCATTTGCCTGATGATTAGTGAGTTAAAACATTTTTTTCATATACCTGTTAGCTATTTCTATGTCTTTTTTGAAGAAATGTCTATTCAAGTCCTCTGCTCAATTTTAAATTGTTATTATTTTTTGCTATTGAATTGTAGGAGTTTTTAATATATTTCAGAAGTTAATCCCTTAACAGATATATATGGTTTATAAATATTTTCCCCCATTCTGTAGGTTTCTTTTTCACTCTGTTGATTATTTATAAAAAGAAGAAATGTTTTAGTTGACGTAGTCCTACTTTTTCATTTTCCCTTTTATTGCCTGTGCTTCTGCTGTCATATCCATGAAATCATTGCCAAACCCAATGTTATAAAGATTTCCCGGTATGTTCCCTCTAGGAGTTTTACAGTTTCATGCCTTACCTTCAAGTTTTTAATCAGTATTAAGTTGATTTCTGTATGGTCTAAGATACGTTTCTTGTGACAGCTTTTGACATAAAGTTTATTTTGCCTGATACACGTATGGTCGCTCCTGCTCTTTTTTGGTTACCATTTGCATTGAACATCATTTTTCATTCCTTTACTTTCTACTATGTGTGTCCTTTTATCTAAAGTGAGGCTGTTGTAGACAGCATATAGTTGGATCTTGGTTTTGTATTTTTGTTTTGTTTTTTAATCCGCAGAGCCAGCTACCATATGCCTTAATCAATTTACAGTTACATCTATTTATATTGTGTATCCACTAACATATTTTTGAGTTATATTTCTCATAATGTGTCTTCTGACTTTTATACTTAAATTATAAATGATTTACCTACCACCATACAGTAACATGATATTTCGTATATGTCTATGTATTTACCTTTACCAATGAGTTTTACACTTTTATATATTATTGTGTTGCTGTTTGGCATCCCTTCACTTCAACTCAAAGAACTCCCTTTAGAATTTCTTTCAAGGCAGGTTCAGCTTTTGTTTGGGAAAGTTTTTAATCTCTCCTTCATTTTTTGAAAGACAGGCTTGCCAGAAGTAGCATTTTTGTTTGGCAGACTTTTTCTTTCAGCACTTGAATATATCATTTCCACTCCCTTTTGGCCTGCAAGGTTTCTGCTGAAAAGTCTACTGATGGTTTTATGAGGTTTCCTTTGTATGTGACAAATTACCTTTCTCTTGCTACTTTCAAAATTCTTTGTCTTTGGTTTCCAAAAATGTGATTGTAATGAATTCTGTAAGGATTCTCTGAGTTCATTTTATTTGTGATCCTTTGAACTTCCTAGGTGTAGTGTCTATTTTCTTTCCCTGATTTGGGGAATTTTCAGCCTTTTTTTTTTTTAAATAAAATTTCTGGTCCTTTCTCTCTCTCTTATCCTTCTTGGACTACCATAATGTGTATATTGTTCTTTTTGATAGTGTTTCATATGTCCTTCAAACTTTCTTTTTTCTTTTCATTTTTTTTTTCTTTTTGCTCTTCTGATCGGATAATTTCAGATGAGCTGCTTCCAAGTTTGCTGATTCTTTCTTCTGCTTGATCTAGTCTGATGTTGAACCCCTCTATTGAGATTTTTAGTTAATATATTCTTCAGCTCCAAGATTTCTGTTTGGTTCTTTTAAAAATTTTCTCTATCTTGTTGAAATTCTCACTGTATTTATGCATTGTTCTCCTAAGCTCATTAAGCATTTTTAATAGTGATTATTTTGAATTCTCTATCACGTAATTCACATACAGTCAACCCTTGAAAAATACATGGGTTCAGGGCACTAACCCTTCGTGCAGTCAAAAATCCATGCATGGTCGATTCTGTGTATATGCAATTTCTCTGTATCCAGGGTTCCTCCACTTCCTCAATTCTGCATTCATGGATTAAACCAAGAGATGAATGTGTAGTACTGTAGTATTTACTATTGATTGATCTGTGTATTGTTCTAAATCGGTATGTCCATGGGAAGGAGGAAATTACAGATATGACTATTTCACCATTTTGCTGACATTACCCAATCCAACTGTTTTCTTTATGGTCATTGTTTTTTGTGTCTGTCTAAGAAATCTTTGTCTACCCTCAGGTTGTGAAGAAATTCTCCTGTACTTTTTTATAAAAGCATTTTAGTTTGAGATTTTATATTTAGATTTATGATACATTTTACAAAAAATGTTGAGTGTCGTTGAAGTAGGTATAGATGCTCATCTTTTCTTCTTATAGATATACAGTTATAGCAGCTTCATTTGTTGAAAATGTTTCTTCTCTTAATTAATTGTAAAGCTCTTTGAAAATAAAATGGCTGTTTATATGTCAGACAAGTTTTGCTTATTATTTCATTTATTTGTCTATCCTACCTCACACTGCCTTAATTATTGTAATTTTGGGTAAGTTATTAAATGAGTGTATTAGTTTTCTATTGCTGTATAACAAATTACTACACACATAGAGATCTGAAACTATGGCCATGATTATTTCACAGTTCCGCAGATCAGAACTACAGATACTACATGGCTAAGTTCTCTACTCACGTTCCCACAGGCTGAGATCAAGGTGTAAGATGGCTGAATTCTCAACTAGATCTTGCAATCCTCTTCCAAGTTAACTGAGTTTATTGGCAGAATTCAGTTGCTTGCGGTTGTACGACTGAGGATCCATTTTCTAGCTGGATGTTAGGGGCCAGTCTCAGTTCCCAGAGGCCATCCACTTTCCTTGACATATGGCTCCTCCATCTTCAAAGCCAGCAGTGGAAATTTCCTTTGAGTTGAATTCCTCTTATGCTTTAAATATCTGATTTCCTCCGTTTCTGATGTCTAGGCTTAGATTTATAGGACTCACATCTTTAGGTCATGGCCACCCAGATAATCTCCCTTTCTAAAAGTCAACTTATAATATAACATATATCAATCACTAGAGTAAAATCTATCATAGTTACAATCACAGAGTGTGTACCTCAGGGGATCGTGAAGGCCATCTTAGAATTCTGCCTAACTCAGTCAGCTACTGAAAGCTCTTCCTGCACCAGCTCACTCTTTGTTTTAAAGATTATTTTGGCTATTTGTATTTTCATAAATACTTTTAGAAACAGCTTGTCAATTTTTATTAAACAAAAAAATTGATAAGCTGATGCTGTTGAATTGAATCTGTAGATCACCTTGAGGAGAATTAATATCTTAATGATATTTAGTCTTCCAATCCATGAACTTGGCATACCAATCCCTCAGCAATAATTTTTATTTTTTTTAGTTTTCAGTGTAGAAGTTTTAAATGCCTTTTAAATTTTTATTCCTAAATATTTGCTTTTTGATGCTACTATAAAATATTATTTTTCAATTGCTGCTATTTTATAAAATGAGATTTCTGTATATTAACATTTTTTGGAGAGCTTGCTAATTTTGTTATTTTTAGAAGTATTATTTGATTCTTTAGGAGTTCACATATAAACAATTATGCTGTGTGAATAGAAGAGACTGCCATTTTTCTTTGAAATTTTAATGTCCTATTTACTCACTTTAGGCTTTGTTGCACTGGCTAGGACATCCAGTCATATACAATGAAAGGGATGAAAATAAGAATTCTTACCTTATTCTAGATCTTAGGAAGAAAGTACTCAATCCTTACCACTAAGTATAATGTTAAATATAGGTTGTTTATATATGTTCTGTATTAGATTGGGGAAATTCCTTTTCATATCTTGTTTGATGAGAAATATTTTAAAAATTATTGGTGTTAAATTATGTCAACTTTTGCTATATCAAGATTATCATGTGTTGTTTTCTCCTTTATTTTGTTAATGTGGTACATTACATTTGTTGGCATGTTTGAACATTAAGCCAGTCTTGCATTCTGAGCATAAATTGCATATTGTTCAAATGCAATATGCTTTTTGTATATTGCTAGATTCAATTTGTTAATATTTTGTTGAGGATTTCTACATCCATGTCCATGAGGGATATCTATAACTTTCTTTTTATTTTTTGTAATACCTGTGAAGTTTTGGTATCAGGGCTTCCTAAAATAGAATTATCATTGTTTCCTTTTCTCTATTCTCTGAAAGAGTTTTTCCTAAAATGTTTGATAGAATTCACCTGTAAACCCAACTGGTCCTGGTATTTTTGGTGAGAAGGGGATAAGTATTTTTTTAATAACAAATGTAATTGCTTTGATAGATACAGAGTTATAAAATAATTTAATCTTGTGTCAATTTTTGTAAGTTGTGATTTTCAAGGAATTTGTCCATTTCATCTAAGGTCCAATTTATTGTCATTAGGTTGCTCAGAATATTTCTTTATTATCCTTTTTTTTCTATAGTACAAGTAGTGACACCTCCTTAGGTGTATAAAAACTGGTAGTTTGTATTTTTTTCTCTCTACATCAGTCTTTTTTATTGATTTATCAGTTTTATTAATTTTTAAAATGCACTTCTAAGAGAGGGATAGTAAAACCTTCAACTCTGAAAGTTATTTGCATAATGTTCCTCTTGTTTCTTAGTCTTTACTGTGTTTATCTTGAAGCTGAGTTATGCATACACATTTATAATTATTATGTCTTCCTGATATATTGACAGCCATCATTAAGAGCTGACCTTTTTGGTGATAATATTCTTTATCATCTTATTTTTATGATGATTTCTTAAGCTTATTTGTAGGCTTACCCTTTTGCTTACTCTTTTGCATAATTTATTTTTTCTTAGGCTTACTCTTTTGCATAATTTATTTTTTGCTATCCTTTTACTTTTAATCTATTTGTGTGTTTATATTAAAATGCTTTTCCTGTAGCCAGCAAATAGTTGACTCTTACAGTTTTATTCAGTCTGACAATCTTGCTTTTTCTGTCAAGACTGAAAATCTTTGTCATTTTAATTAGTGTTTTATAATAGGCAATTTATACTTAATACATTTATTGATATGATTGTATTTAGGTCTGAGATTTTTTTTTCCTATTATGTCATGAGTTTTTTTGTTCCTTTGCTTCTCTTTTCCTACCTTCTTTTAGGTTAATCTAATATCTCCTTTTTAAATTTTTATTTTTAATTATTAGCTATGTATCTTTGTATTATTTCTGCAGGTTGCTCTAGGTATTAAAATATGCAACTTAATTTTATCACAATCTACTTAGAGTTAATATTGAAATACAGGAATGTTGCATCATTACAATTCTATCCCCCTAATTTTTTGGTATTATCATCATAATGTTGTCATTTCTTTTCAGTGTGAAAATATTTATTTTCCTTAGACAGCTATCTTCTGGCTTCATTGTCTCTTTTGAGAAGTCATTGTTGTTTGTATTATTTTTTCCATATATTTAATGTGTGACTTTAGTCTTGTTACTTTAAAGAGCATCATTTTGCTTTTGGATTTCAGCAGTTAGACTATAATTTATTTGGGTATGGTGTTCTTATTATTTATCTTGCTTGGGTTTTGTTGAGCTTTTGGTTATATTAGTTAATGCTTTTCCAAATTTGGCATAATTTGGGCCATTTTTTTCTTCCAATCTCCCCCTCTCTTACTAGGACTCTATTTATACAGCTGTTAGATGACCAGATATTGTCCCATAGCTCCTTCAAATTCTATTCATTTTTCTTTAATCTTTTTTTAATCTCTATTCCTTAGATTGGATAATTGCTACTGATATATTTGCAAATTCACTAACTCCTTCGGCTATTTCTAATCTTCTGTTAAGCCCATAGAGTAATTTCAAAATTTTTATAGTATTGTACTTTTTAGTTCTGGAATTTTTTTGAGATATAATTGATATATATTAGTTTCATATGTACAAGATTCAATATTTGTAAATATTGTGAAACGATTATCACAATAAGTCTAGTTAACATCCATCACCATACATAGTTACAAACATTTTTCTTGTGATGAGAACTTTTAAGACCTACTCTCTTAGCAACTTTAAAATATATAATAAAGTAACTATAGAATTTCTGTTTTGTTCATTTTTATGATTTCCGTTTTTCTTGTGTGATTCTCTATCGTTCATTGTACATAATTTTTCTCTGAGTTTGAACATATTTATTGTAGCTTTTTGAAAATCTTTGCGCAATATGTAGGTCCTTTTAGGGAGGTTTTCTACTGAGTGCTTTTAAAAGAAATATGGTATTATTTTCCCTTTGTGCATATCTGATTAGTTTTTATTGTATTCTTGACATCATGAATGAGTCATTATAGACCTTCAGCCTACTGAAGCAGTAGTAGTCTACTAGTTTAGTTTGAATGGACTCAAACTCTATAACCATTCTCCTCTGAATATGCAACAGCTTAAATCTGTGCTAAGTTATCTCAGCTTTGAACTGATGCTTTATTTTATTTTCCATGCCCCTGAAATTTTTGTTATAAATTAATAACTTAGTGATTTGTCAAAGATTTGTGTAGATTTTATATACAGATGTTGGGGCTAACGACTTCTGCTGATCCCTTACTTCATAGATATACTCCTAACTTTCTGGTTGCTCTGCCATCTCAACCTCTCCCTTATAGGACTCTTTAAGTTGTTAAGGCTGCAGCATTCTGCTCTTGGAGCCAAGTGAAGATTAAGCTTGACCCCAGGCAAAAGGCTGAAAACTCTCACATTTTACAAGTTGCTAATTGTCTTTCAATAGTAAAATCCTCTCCAGGTTCTAAATGTTTTTGGTCAGTCTCCACTGCCATCTAATAAGTATTTTTTACTATTTTGTTCAGATTTTATAAATCATTAGAAGGGGTTAGTCTGACTAACTTATTTAAATATAACTTGAAGAAGGAAGCTAAATTAAGTGCTTTTTAAAGTTACTTTAGAAAATGACCTCAAAGAGCAAATATTTTATTGTAATTTTCACATGTAAAACTAAGACTTTAGGACTATTACAGTAGGTTATTTTAATGTTACTATTCTGGGTAGTTCAAAGAGTACAATGTTATGCTGGAATAACTTGGACTCAGGTTGAGAGGCTGGAAAGAAAGGGTGACTTCCTTAGAACACGGCTCACATGTAACTCGAGTGCAGCTGCCTGCAGTCCCTTAGTGCCTCTGCTCTTTCAAATAAGGGGCCAAGCCTGCAAAAATGTGCTTTAATTTCACTCATAGAGAAGGTAGGCTTTTTGAAGCGGAGGTTAAAAAATTCACAGAGTCTGTTATGAAAGAGCAAGTGATATGTTTGTGCTCCCTGTATCTGGGATAAGTACTCCTAGGATCTGAAGAGAAGCTGAAGATTTTAAGAACCTGGGTCTGCTCCTAGAGAGAGGTCAGGGAAACCATCATTCAACCAACGTTTGAGTATTACATGTATGGTAGCCAGAATATGGTGGAGTCTGGAAATGAAAAAAAAATATTAAACATACTTCCAAAATATATACAGTTTAGGTAGGCATAGAAATAACATTTATTATACCATATAGAAATCATCTATGTTGAGGTATTAGCTGGATGCTATTTGAGAACAGAGGATGAGCACCTAACCTAGTGTGTGTGGTTAATAAAGGATTTGAGGTAATATCTGAGCTGTGTCTTGAAGGAAGTATGAGATATTATGGGTGATAAATAGGAAAAGAAATATTTTGATTGTGGAAGTATCCTCTGGGAAGGTATAGTGGTGTGAGACCTCTGGAGAATAGAAAGACTTTCAGGATAGTAGATGATAAAGCAGGAAGGAGGTAGTGATGAGAGATAAGAAAGTAGAGACCTTAGAGGCCCTTTCTCCCATACTAAGGAGTTTGAACTTTTCTTAAGGACTCTGGGGATTTATCAAAGTGACTTGATCAGATCTGACTTTTATAAAGATCACTCTGCTTGCTGAGTAGGACATAGATTAGAGGGTAAAAGGATTGCAGAAAAAGAGATTGGTTTATAGGTGTTTTCTGTAACTCAGGCAAGAAAGGATGAGCAAGAAAGGATGAGCCCTGGTCTAAATAAGTTGTGGTGCGACTGGACAGGAGATGGATTTTTGAGATATTGCATATAAATAATAGACATGTGGAAAATTGGGAGAGAGGAGATACAAAGTGTTTATACAAGGCCATGGGGTAATTGAAATTAACTGCATTGCCCAATCTAAGCTTTAACTTTAAATTATCTTTCACATGAAAAATGTAGTATCTTCAGTTGTCTTCATTCATAGCTGACATACTCTGACAACACCTAATAACTTATTTTTGTCCTTAGTGTCTAAAGAGGGGATCTGAGAATCAGACACACACACATATATATGCATATACTTTTATGTGAGTATATACATACATATATATGTAATAGGCATGCTACTGTGGTAGTGTGGTACATTTGGGTGTGGGAATTACAAGCAAGGACCTGGCTCCAATATAAAGTACAATTTATAAAAGCAAATAATTTTGAGAAATATAAAGCAAATACAAAATTTGGACAATTGGAAACCAAACAAATATACACAAGGAAAAATTAGCAAATACTATTTTGCTGTTCCTTTGTGGAGTAGATTCAATGTAATGAGTAAGGAAATGGGAAGTACTGAGAGGTAGATTCTAAGCAGGTGACATTAATTTATAGAACTCAGTTCTTACATCCCTAAAGTAATGAAGTTAGACTAGATGTTTAAGACTAACTCCTGCTTTAAAAGTTTTTCTAAGGGTTTCCTGAATAAATGGATTTATTGATGCCACCACCCCCCTAAATACCAGAAGGGTAAATATTTCTGCTAATATCATGTATAAAAATCAACATGATATGTCATTATGTCAAAAATATATACTTATATACAAAATGGACATAATTTAGATAAAGGACAAGGATTTTCATAGTTAACCTGAGCTATAGAACAATGTTTTAGTGCATATTGATCAGTCTGTCCATTCTTTAGCATTCACTTAAAATTCTTTTATAAGGTAATTTGAAGCACTCGATTTTAAGTATAAAAATTCTTGCATTCTTGACTTTAAACAATAACAGAAATAAATGCATGAGGCCTGTGTAAACTAGAAGCACACATCAAGTGACAAAATGCAAATCAACTATGTACTCATTAAATGGTATAAATAGTAATACTATATAAGACCCCTTGTATAATTTTATAAGGGGAAAATCCATAATATATAATCAAATATAGAGTACTATATTTAGGTAATTTTATTAGTTTTCAGATTTCAAAATCTTAGTCCTACGTCCACGTATATACGCATAGGATTAAATTAAATGCGAACGTGTGCTGTAACTACAACATACGAGATGATTCCACATAATGCATGTTAAAACAGGAAAACAATAATTAGACATTCACAGAAAAACTAAAAAAAGTAAAAAAAAAAAATTGGATAGCAATGTAGTTTCAATTAAGAAAGTAGGAATTTGAGTCCTAGTTCAATCTCTTACTAGTTTAGATAACCTTAGAGAAACCATTTCATCTTTCTGGGATTTATTCCCATCTATAAAATGAGGATAGCATATCTATCTCTAAAGTTTCTTACAGAGATTTAATTATATAATTTACAGAAAAATGTTGCATTACACACGACTTTCATTGCAGTGAACAAAAAATGGCTCAAAATCTAAATAAAGTTTGTAATTACAACTATCTGGAAGGTACAAGAGATTAAATGATTCTAGTGGGCTCGAGTTCATGCTGTCTAATCAGGAATCTACCTTTAATCTCTATGTCTTCCTGTTTTTTTTCTTTTTCTTTTCTTTTTTTCTCTTTTGGCTTCATTCTCTGCCAGCCTCTCCCCATAAAGTGGCAGAGGGAGATATCCCTGATTAGTTCTACATTAAAACATTTTTTATAGCTAAAATGGCTAATGAAAATAAAATGCTATTTTCCCCAATAATGTCAGCAGGTTCTTGGAGCTAACTTCTTTGTCTGAGCTAGGGTCAGGTGCCATTTACTGACTCATGTGATTGGTTGAACAGATCAACTCATGTGCTGAGAATGGATAAGAATGGTCTCTTGGTAATAATACTGCACTTTTAAGACTTCCTTCCTACTAAAGAGAGTGTAATTAATTAAAGATTAAGTTGCTATTCTTTGAAACCCATCACTGAATTTGACCAAGGCTATACCTCTCATGGGCTGCTCCTAGTTAGTGACTAAGTGTGGTGGGGATACCATGACAAACTCGTTCCTAAGAAGGACATGCCTGCTGGGTTGGCTAAGGATGGCTTAAGGACTCTCCTATAGCTTTGTTAAATCTACCAGTACTCAGCCGACTATGACACTTATACTAAACATTTTCTCCCCCTTTTCTTCACTCTGTGTTCAAACTTGCATAACAATCTGGTGCCTCACCCTGTTATTCCTTGCTCCATCCCTATTTGCTTTCACACAGACATTTACCCTAGTAAAAATCCTAGTACAGTTATTTGTGTTTTGGCATCTGTTTATCAGAATACTTAGACTTACATGGGTGGTTGCAGAATGTAAGAGAGTTGGGAAAGAGTAAGGATGCATTTCATGTTAAGGGAGTATCTATTCTGGGAAGGCAAAAACAATAGATGCTATTGCCAACAAGGGTATTCTAATCTAGAAAATAGTCAGTGATAGGGATTTTTGAGTCTTACTCTTTATATTTATGTAAGAGTAACCCAGTCTAAAGTTATGATCAGCAGTGTGTGGAACTCAATACTTAAAATATTAAATTTTATATAAGTATATAAACTTACTGAATTACTGCCCAGTAGAATGATTTTAATTAGTATTTAAGAGTACTTTTGGTCTGCCCTTGAATGATAACTACCATCTTCTATCTCTGAATGAGTCTAATATTATTGTAAAGATCTTCAGTGATCACTGAGTGCATTGGTTCTCAAACCAGAGAGAACCTGAGAACTACCTGAGAATTTTCCAGAGTCAAGACCATATCTAGAACTACTGAGTCAAATTTCTCAGGGAAAGGTTGGCTATGTGTATTTTAAAAATTTTCCCCATGCAATTCCAATACATAATTCTGGTGAACATCTCCTGGCCAAATGAACATCTCAATGTTCTCAGTGAAGAAAGAAAGAACTCAAGAATTTTAAAGTGACTTGCCCAAGAGTATGTATCTTTGAGATGGTTACTCTAGAAGTGACAATCTGTTATCTCCTGAATTCCCATTTGCTGCTCTTTTTTCTTCTAAATTGTTAACACAGCTCTTAAGTCATGCCTCATCTTGTGTTCCTCTTATTACTTGTTCTCTTCCCTCCTGAATCACTGGTCTGCTTTCTATTTTGCACATTCTATAAATATCTATCTGCTTAGGGCCTTTGAAGCTGCTGTTTTCTACTCTGTGGAACAAACTTTATCCTCTTCTTTTTGCAAAATAAATGAACTTTATATTACTGACTATTCCAGACTCCAGCTAATTTTGTGTTGGTGGGAAACTTTGATCTAATTATACAGCTTTTTAATGAACAACATCATTACAACTACAAAAGAACACTTGTTTTACTTCCCAGCTCTCCCTGCCCCACTTTCCTCCCTCCCCAGAAAATTAGAACTAGATCAGATACGTATCTATCTGAGAACACTTTTCAAAGATCTTAAAATAAGGAGAAACCACACCTATTTAACAGTTGGGTGTATATGTATATATAAGTTTTGTTGTTCTACTTTTTATTTTTCTATTTATTTTCCTTCTTCTCAAAGACAGAGATGGAATGACTGACCTAGACCAGTGTTACTCAGAGTGTGGTCTCCAGGCAGCATCAGCACTACCTGGTGAATCGTTAGAAATTCAGAGCTTTGGATCCCATCTTTGGCTTATGAAATCAGAATTTCCAAAACTGAGAACAAAGAATCTCTGTTTAAGCAGCTTTCAGATGATTCTTGTGCACATCAAAGCTTGATAAGCACTGGTTTGGATTGTGTTAAAAAAAAATAAAGTTGGATATTTGTTAAAGGCAGTAAGACAGATTTTATTCAGCACTACTGCATCAGGAAAGAGAGACTTCAGTGTCACCTGAGCTTAACTCAAATGACTGGATATTTTGAAGGAAGTATGAGGGAGAATGAGAGAAGTAGAATAATTACAAAATATGAGGAAATGGGTTGGTCAATGTGATTAAGCCATGTGGGTTTGTTAATTTATACTTATTTGAAGAAGCATATCTTTAGGACAGGAGATAGTTTTACAAATTGGAACAAGATGCCCAACAAAGTTACGCCCTTACCCTTCCACAGTTCTAAGAGGTAAGAGAGCAAAAGCTATCTCACTGGAGGTTTGCATTTCAAAGAGATGGCTCCCAGATGCTTAAGGAGACAGTTCTGGATGGAAGAAGATTTACATCTCAGAGGGGCAGAGAAAGTATTTATAATTGTAAGCTTTCTAAAGGATCTTCTCCAAGAAGAGGCTCAGGAATCTACTGTCAAGTTTTGGCTGAAACAATAAGTTCCTTTGACGATTTTTAGCTGTCCTAGGCAAGGTTCATCTAGGGAGATAGCCTTGAGCTGATAGAAACTGTGCTAGTGTTCCTTCAATTCTCCTAGAGTGGACGATGGACAAAATCATTTGTTCTGAGAGTTGCATTTCTTATAGAGCAAGGTTGAGGCCCAGTTGAGAAGAGGGTTTAGAGGAGCCTGACTAGAGTTTCGATCAAGGAGGGTGTTTTGTCTTTTGTGTTCTTAGGGTGCAGATTTCATAATTTAAATAGCTTGAAGGTGGCAGACTTCTGCAAAATTTACAATAACTTATTAAACTGCTACCTAAAGGAGTCTGAACTTGGTTTGGTATGCTCTCTCTTCTCATTTTGAAACTCGCTCCTTGTCTTTTCTTTCCTCTGCAAACTATTTATTCTTCTGATTTTCAAAGGATCCCACCTGACAGAGTATTTTTAAGGCATTTTTAATATTTACCTCTTTTCCTCACCAATCTAATCATTCTGTCTTTTCTTAAAGATTGGATTTGATGTATGATCAAAAGGTTTTCATGAGTTAACACTGAGGCTTATCCTTCCTAAGGTGTGGAGTGAGGGATTGAGGAAAATAATATTTAAAATAAAAAATTTGTTTAAAAAACTCTAATGACACAAATAAAATGACTTTAGAAAATGGAGCCACTAGCTGAGTAGTTTCACACATGTTGCTTAACATCACCGAAATCTTTAACCATTTAAAACAAGGTATTTCCAAAATGTGTATTCAACTGTAGTTTTAAACTGTAAAATTAAGCTTTCAGCTCAGGTGTTCAAGTCTCATTCCTTCTTGAATCTGATGGAACAAGCAAGTAAATATTAACACATGGAAAAAATCTAAAACATTCTTAAAAAAACAAAGAAAGTCATACTCAATTGACCAGATATTTTGAGACATTTGTGTAGGATATAGGGAGACAAAATTAGACTGAGAGAATTAGCTACAGCTTTATTCATTATATGCAAAGGATGGGGTTCACCTGTTTAGTAACATCTTAGAATTTCACGACCAACCAATGGAGAATTTCCAAGTGAGACAGAGAGTAGCCTGGAGTTTAAAAAAAGAGAGCTCTTCTGGAAAATTCTCTCTCTTTCTCTTCCTCCCTCTCTTTCTCTCTCTCTCTCTCTCTCTCACTCTCACTCTCTCATAATTTCATGAACCAGACTTCTACAAACACATAAAACTTCTAACATATCCTCTCAACAAGATTTTAAAGGATGTGGTATTTATTGAAAGAAATAATATGCAATCTAGAAAGATGACTTGATTAAAAACATGTTTTTTTAAAAAAAAACAACTTCATGGAAGCAGTGAACAAGCAACTGCATACTTCAAACAACTGAATCAATAAATTATATCAGCTCAATAATTCTCCCAGAATGCAAGGAAGTGATTAATATAAAATGGGGATGATGACAAAAAAATCAAAGACATGAAAGACTGACTCAGGAATCCTAAGAATATATAATAATATTTCTAGGAAACAATAGTACACATAGAAGTGAAATATGAAAAAAATGTAATAAAAATATGAATTAAAGTAATAAGAAAAAATAATAACTCTTTTTAAGTTTGCATCCTTTAAGAGAACCATGAAAAATAAGTAAAAGGAGACCTACATGTAAGCATACCCTGGTGAAATGTAGATAGCTAGTGGGAAGCAGCCTCATAGCACAGGGAGATCAGCTCGGTGGTTTGTGGCCACCTAGAGGGGTGGGATAGGGAGGGTGGGAGGGAGGGAGACTTAAGAGGGAAGAGATATGGGAACATATGTATATGTGTAACTGATTCACTTTGTTATAAAGCAGAAACTAACATACCATTATAAAGGAATTATACTCCAATAAAGATGTTAAAAAAAAAAGAAATGTAAAAATTTTAAACTAAAAGAATCAAACATTTAATATGGAAGAAGACATAAACATAATTTATTTTTAAAACAGACAACCTACAATTTTTTATTAAAACAGACAACCTACAAATATAAAAACTATGGTGGCATCATGCTTATTTTCACACAAATCTATTTGAAGAAAATAGTGAAAAATGCCTTTGGTTTAGGGGAAAACATGATTATCAAAAAAGTATTCACTGGACCAAACAATCATTTATGCAAAAAGATAATAGAATTACATCTTCAGAGATATAAGGACTTAAGGAATTTATATTCCACAATCCTTTTTTTTTTTTAAATTTTGGATAATTTGGAGAAGAGATTTAGTTGTCTGAACTCACATATAGGGAAGATGTACTTAAATGGGTTTGAGAAATGTATGCAATAATACTTGGATTTAGTACCTAATTTAACTGTAGTCATAATGATTATGAAATCAAATGCAAATATAAAAATATTTATTGAAAGGGATAAAAAAAACCCTGAATATAATAATTACAAAATGTATATCTTCATAAGTTATCCAAAGAAAATTTAGATATAGAGTGGGTAGGCAATGGGATTCAAAAGTTTTAAGAGATAGATAAAATCTCCTCTTTCATAGGTTGTATGTATACATGTGTATACACACACATGCACATATTTCATTTTTACAATTGGTAGAAGAATGTAAGTCCATAAATATATGGCATATGTTCTTGAAGAGGTGCTGGTGATACTGCCTAGTGTTTTGAAGGCTTTGATGGCCCTCTCTACTCTCACAGATTTTGGTCACAACATTCCTAGATTCTTGCTCCAACCTCAAATTCATCTGGTCTGCAGATATTCTCAGTGAATATACAGCTTCTTAGTTTGTGTCTTACCTATATTGTCAGAACCAACTTGGAGAGTCAAAGGTGGTGAAACTGACATTTATTGTACGCAACTAAAAGTAACTCATTCATTTCTAAACTACCTTTTAATGACATTAGGTTGATTGGAAAGTTTTTCTAGACTATACTTTGAGAAACAAAGACCACTGAGAATTTCCTGTAAACATGTTCAGGTATGAACTATCTCAATTATCTGCATTTCAAAGGGAAGTGTGGGAGATGGAAGGACAAAAACCTACCTTATCTGTGTCCCATACTTTCCTTTTTTCTGTCTCCTCCTCCCCTCAGACACTTTTCTTGTAATTGTAAGGATCCATCTCCTTTCTTTTCCTGTATGTTGGGTGATAGGAACTTTTCTACCTGTGACTTTTGAAACTTTCCTCCTCTTCTTGGACAATAAGCCTCAATAAACTTAATAGTAGCTGGGTAAAAAGGTTTTTGAGGAAATAAAAATTACATTAATCAATGTTTTCAAAATGTTATTTCCATTATATTGTTTTAAAGACCATAAGTAAATTCCTCCAAATTCAGTTGAACAAAATCACTATAAATAAAAATGATATTATAAAGTTCCCTTTACTAAAGGTTCAAAGAGAAAATTATCTTGATATATGTTGAAAGAGCACGCAATTATATTCAGCACATAATAATATATATTTTAAATCAACAGCCATCCTTTATTGGTAAAACAATAGAAGCACATCAAATTCAGAAGTAGAATAACATACCTGGCATAAGAACAACAGTCTAAAATTGTTATAGAAGTGCTCAACAATGCAATTAGATAAGGAAATATTTTAAAAATTAAAAATATTAGAACAGAGGTAGCATTATAATATTTTTTATTATTCCTCTGAGAAAACACATCAGAATCAATTGAAAAACTGTTACAGAAGTATGGTAATTCAGTAAGTTATCTAACTAAAAAGCAAACATGCAAATCATTAGCTATCCCATATAGAGATAATTATTGCTAGCTTGAACTTATAATAGAAAAATAGATCACTTTCTATAGAGATAGCAATTATCTTAAACCTAGGATTAACTTTAGTCAGAAATATAAAACTGTATGATGGAACCTTTTGACTGGGGACATAAAAGGAAGACTTAAACAAATGGGGATATCTATAAAATATACTATATTTCAAGGAAGTGCTCAGAGTTAAAATATTCTGCAAGCTAAAAATAGAGAATAGAGGATTAGGAGCTAACTTTTGCTAGGGTAAATGAGGAAAGATTTCTTAAAGGAAATAATGCTTGCATTGAAACTTAAAAAATGTTTCCCATGTATAGAGGATAGAAGAATATCGAAAAGAAGAAACCACTTACATAGTGCAAAATTACCTTAAAGAGCATGTAGTGTTCAGGAAATAATAATTAGCTGGCTATGGATAAAACATATACTAGTGAGAGGAGAAATGTGGGAACTAAGCATTTTGTATTTATCTTTTTGTGGGGAAAAGAACACACAAAGGACAAGGGCCATGAAAATACAATACTATTCGATTTTTCAAGGCCTTTGGTTAATTACTAGGTATTAAGTATTAAATAGTAAGCATGTAACATATGGTAGAATTGTCTGAAGAAATCCAATTTAAAGTATACATTATAGAATCTTTTAGGTGAAACTACTTGTAATTAAAACCTATGTCTTTCTCATTTATAAAATACTTATAATTTATTGTACGTAAGCAATGTCAAAGTTAAAGTAAATATTGATTAAATTTTGCATTCCTTTACTGTTTTCTGGGGGAACTTTATAAAATATTTTACATAATATTCCACATTATTTCTCAGTAACAAAAAGTTGAATTCAATGCTAAAGTTAAAAATTTCCAGAATTACACCTGACAATTAAGACATTGTTAGCCTGTTTAAATTAGTAACAAGTATAAAGCCTCTCAAAAAGTTAATTAAAAAATATTTGCTCTGTATATGTGGCAAAATTCATTTTAAAATATCTGCTTTCTCTACAGTTAGTAACATAATGAGAGACAGTTAAAAATTAAAAAGTGTTAGGTAAATACAAATCTCTTTAGCAAATAAATCTTGAGTTACTGATATTTAATATTTTTATAAAGTAAATTCTGTAGAAATTGCTTTATAGAAGAGAGACACAATATAATAAGCTAGCTGTACTGTAATACTTTTGGAATGCCTGAAAACAAGGGCAAAGCAAATCGTTACAGGATTAATATGTCTGACCATAGAAAGGAGGATGTTTATGAATCCATTATATGTATCCTCTAAATTGTTGAGAAAAATATTAAAATATTTTCAGATTTTTTAATTGAATTGATAAGTAAGATATTTGTATTTCTCCCTGTTGAGTCAGAAAAAGCAAATGTCACATGAAAAAATGTAAACACAGGTAAAGATCTATAGTCAAATATAATGCACACAGATATTTACAAAGATGTAATGTATTCCTTTTTAAAATAAAATTCCAATAATTTCACTGGGACTCTTGATCTCCTTCCATCCCACTTGATGAAAGTCGTGCATCTAATTATTCTGTCTCTCTTTGTCAACTTTCTATGCTATTTGGTTTTCTTCTACATTGCATTCAAGTATATTTTAGTACTTTCATGCTATTTTAGAACAATTGGTAAATTCTGGCAACTCTTTTCCCTTACTCCCCAAACTTGACCACTACAAATATTTAAATGGTTTGGCCTACTTCTTATAATTATTTTTCCCAGATTATGATTAATAGGCTATAATGAATAAGTAGTCATTTCTCCTCTGTGATTGTACGTGCCTCAGTGAATAGAGTAGAGCTACTCTTCCCTTTCACATAACATTCAATTCAGGGAAATACAAAGTACGATGAATTCTAACCTATACTCCATGAGAGGAAATTTTCATCGAATTTTCTGGTAATTCCATGTAGACACAGAATACCTTTTTTCTTCTGCATTTATGAGCAGTATAATTCATGTGCTTGTGAAAATATTCTTGATTCCTAGTTCTCCCCCTGAAGCCTTCCATCTCATTTAAAAAATTTTAGTTATTTAAGGGTATTGCAGAATTAAAAAATAATTTCAAATTGAGCTTTTGTTCAAATAAACTATCAGTTTCTACAGTTGTGTCTTATTAATTTTTCTAAACCCAGGACCTAACATAGTTCCTGATGTAATTAAGAGGTTAACATTTGTGAATAAATGAAAGACACATAAATATTTGAACAATGGCCATAAAATCAAACTGACAGTGTAAGTTCTTGAAATGTTAAAAATTTGATCTGAACATAAACTTCTACCCATTTTCTACTTTCTGTTTTAGACCATTTTTCTTTCTTCTTTTTTGTTCTCTCTCTCTCTCTCTTTTTTCTTTTTTGTTCATAGCTGCTATCTATGAGCATCCATTTTGTATTCATGGAGATTTGTAGAATTCACAAAGCCATATTGCTCATAGAAGCACAGCTACCATTAGTGACTAATTCTAGTGCCTTATAATTTAGATAATAAGAAAATTATTCATTAGAGCTATACTAAATCCCACAGTTCAGAGAGTAAGAATGAGTGACTTAATCATCAGAAAAATTAGATTTGAGCTCCAGTTCTGAAAACTACTAGCCATGGGATTTTTGAGTAAATCCTTTGATCTCTTTGAACATTGGTTTCTAAATCTCTAAAATGGGAACAATACCTGTTACATTTCAGTGATATCCAAATGATGATGCACATGCAAATCAGTAAAACAAATATCAAGATATTTAAGGCTTCTGAAATTTAGGTGTCCTCTCACAGCAACTGAGTCATATCGGTTTCCAAATCTTGACCATATCTTTCCACATATCTCTTATTTTGTTCCATTTCTTCCCATCCCTGCTACCATGATCACACTGATTATTTCAGGCCTTCATCCTATCTTATTTGCATCACTATACTATTCAATCCATACTGCTCCATTTATGGAATTTTCCCTCCTCATACAACTGTTACCCTGCCTGTTGCCTCCTCTAAATTCTTCAGTAACCTTATGGATAACATAGGTTGATTTCCCCAGCTTCCGTTTATACCTGCTTCCAACCTTCCTTCTAATCTTCCTTCTACCTTGCTTGCTGCCACCATAAAGACTATAAAAGTTAAGTACACATAGCAGAAATGTACTGGGAAGGTGTTGGGAAAGCTTTTGCCTTCCTCAGGAAAGAAAAGGGAAGAGAGCTGGCACTGCTACCATTTTTCCTCTTCCTGCTTATTTCTCTGTTGAACAAATACTTAGAGCCTCCACGGATTTCTTAGGTCATGAGGAAAACCAAGAGAAAACAGGGCCTGGTATCTGCTACAGATAAATTGTAGAACCAACGCCAGCAGCCGTACTACCTCTGGATTTTTTATTGGGTAAAAATAATAGGCCCTGATTTGTTGAAGTAGGGCATTTGATTGTTCCTTCTAATTTTAATTGATAATATTCTTTACTGCCTCCAGGATAAAATTCAAGCATTTTTGTTTGATGTGCAAAATCTTTTATGAATGTGTCCTATATATCTTTCTATATTCCTAAGCTACGTCATACATGCTAAAATTGTTACATAAGTCCAGGTTCTTGAACATACCTCTGCCTTTAAAAGTGTTCATTCTAAGATTTCCCTGGTGGCACAGTGGTTGAGAGTCCGCCTGTCGATGCAGGGGACGTGGGTTCGTGCCCCGGTCCAGGAAGATCCCACATGCCGTGGAGAGGCTGGGCCCGTGAGCCATGGTCGCTGAGCCTGTACGTCCAGAGCCTGTGCTCTGCAACGGGAGAGGCCACAACAGTGAGAGACCCGCATACCGAAAAAAAGAAAAAAAAAAAAATTCTAGCAAATGTTTTTTTTTTCCTTTGGCAGATTGTCTTTCTTTTCTCAGATGCCAATTATTCATCATCAAGATTTTGGTCAGATATTTTATTCTTTAGGAACTAGTTGCATTGTAGAGGCTTTATGTGAGGGTACTCTCATGAAACAGACCTGAAAGAAAATGAGAAAAGCAAAATTGAGTGGAAAGAGAAACTGTCCCTCAAAACAGTTGTAACTGAGTCTTCAGCCAATCAGATGAGGAGTTATAAACCTGGGATATTCTTCAGAGCTGTCCCAAATGGAGGCCAGGAGACCAGACTTTGGATCCCACATAACCTTGGGTAAAAGAGTTGTGTGTATCTGAGGGAAATTCTCTTTGATCAAGGCAGTTGTGAATGATGCTTTAGCTGCCACATACCCTAGCAGTTAGGAATTGAATGTGTTGGACTTGAGGGCATCTGAATGGAGCAGCAAAGTACCCACTACTTTGCTTCTCTGACACAGATGTGCTGTTCAATGTAAAAGGTGACTTCTTGGTTCCCTTTCACTAGATTGTGAGCTTGATGGAAGAGGTCATTTCTCATATTTCATTACACTCTTTCTTTGCTCCCAACACAAAGCCACATGTGAGGAAGACACACTAGTTGAATTAAAATATTGTACTAGAAAAGTGCACAAGATTATAATTTTGTGGAAGAAATTTTAACATTTTAAAGATGAATGAAGAAGAATAAATAATAATGAATAAAGATAAAATATTTCTCAATATTCTAATGTAAAATAAATCTCATTTTCATAAAAAAATCAGTGGTACTACAGATAGCTTTAATGAGTTGTTCATCAATATGGTTAAAAGAGATATATTAATACTTTATTACATTGGAACTACTTATATTTTTAGTGAAGTTATTACATCACATATCTATAATGGTAACCATCCTAAACCAAATTAAACTGTGGTAATAATGCTCTACAATTACCATCTCTGTTTGGAAAATGAATATAATTTTAAAAGGAAATATTAGAAAATTCTTGATATATTAATTAAGTTGATTTATTTTGATTTAATTGGTATATTCATTGCTTTTGTCTGCAAATACCAAATTATTTGGCAGTAGATTAAACAACAAAAAAAGGTTTATTTCTATTCAGTAAGAAGTCACCACAAGGACTGCAGAGAAGCTCAACAATATTATCACATTCCCAGGTGCCTTCTATCCTGTACCTGGTCAATCTTAGCAATTATTTTATCACCCTATGCTGCTGCAACTCCCAGTATCATGTCCACATTTAAGGATATAATAAGGGAGACTGGAGGTGGTAAAAGATTTCTCTCTATTTTATTAGAAAAATGAAGTTTTTCCCACAGCTCCCCAACATACTTCAACTATTACTTCTACCAGGTTTCTGTTTACATCTCACTGGCTGGGTCTAGGTGCAAGGGAGAATGACAAGAGGAGTAATGCTTTTTTTTCTAGTATCTATATAGAGAGGTAACTAACAATGGAAGAGGGGTTGGTGATGGACATTGGTCTACTCAACAAACAGGATCTATCATACTTGGAGAACTGCTATTTGCATGGCTCCAATGATGAGTTTTTCTAAGAGCAGTGGAAAAAAGAGGTTGGTTTGAAAAGACTAAAAGCAACCAGGAGGCTGGAATAATTTTGTGTTTATCTCTGTATTCCCATTGTCTATCACTGTGCCTTGCATTTAAGAGACAATAAATGTTCGATGAATTAATTATTGGTAATCATATTCTTTTAAATGTTCACTATAGATGTTACAGATGCATATGTTACTGATAACTTTTATATTATATTTCATATGAGAGCCTAGATGTAAGTATAAAATCACTTCACCTGTACAATTAGAGATTCAATTTAATGCTCCAAAGAGAAACTTAGCAGCATACATTTAAGAAAGTCGATATTTAGAAATTGAATTTTAAAAAAGAATGAAATAAATGTTGAAGACTAGTAATCTGCTTTATGAATGTCATGGTATTTGTTAAAATTCCACATAAGTATTTCAGTAGTGGAGTGACAGTTCACCAAATGAATTAGAGCACCATATAATTATCCTTAAGTAATGCAAACGAAGATACCATATGACTAGTGATAGTGGCATATAATGATAGTGTCATCTCTCCATTTAGGGTACAACATGCCATCAGAGAAGATGAGATGAATCCTAAATGGATGGGTAATGCTCCATACTACAAACTTAACAGATTATGACATCAGGCTGATACCCAATCCATCTGTTAGCTCGCAGGACAGAGGACATATTGTTACGGTGATTAGGCCAGGTGGTACTTCATTTGATATCACAGCTGTGTTAAACTTCCATGCAGAAACCTAAAACCATGTGAAACAGTCCTTGTTTGGGGTCACACTGAAAAGAAAGAGCAGCAGCTGGGGTATATTCTTAACAAGTTATGTAAAGAGATTCTTTAGTTGAAATTAAAAATAAAAACTTTTGCAATATGTTATATGGAATGAAGATTTAAAGTCTGGGTTCTGCTGTTTGCTTCCAGATTATTATATGGTATAATTTTTGAACTTCTGATCAATTCATTCAGCCATGCAAAGCCAAAGGCAGTTATGGTATATGTAGAATCTGCTATTCAACAAAATATTGAAATGATTCATATATAGAATGTAGTTTAGTTCTGGGGCACAGTATGTTCTTAATAAATGTTAGCTATTAGTTTCATTCTTAAGTGTTGTGAATTTCTAATTTCCGAGTCTCCTGTCCACACCCTGTCCCATGCTTAGTTATTTAATTTAGCCTTCCTGAAAATAGCTGTGTCAAACATATTCATATGCGTATGGCTATACATACACATATGAAATCAAGAAACCTCTACAGTTAGAATTTTCCTTCTGATTCAGAGGTAGAATGAGGCCGCTATTGCTTTGATAAGGTGGATCACAGATTAATAGCAACCATAGTTTATCCAAAAGTTACCTTTGTGTGAATTTTTAACAGGGTATTCCCTGCAGAGATATGAAGCTCCATGGGTCCCAGGCTTGAAGACGGAAGTTTGGGCTGAATTTCGGCATTCCTTCATCTTCCTGGACGAGAGTCTTAGACAGGGCCCAACCCGTATTACCTTATTCAATGCTACTGGCTAATGGAATAAGCTGCCTGCCTGAAGCAAATACCAAAACAAGAAAGCCAGAAATCAGTGGTAATGTTTTCATAGTAAAATTTACTCATGCTTAGTAAGGGATATGGGAGGTTAGAAGTGCCAAGCAGATAGAAAATTAGTTTGACTGGTTTATTTACGTAGACATGTTAATTGTGAAGGGATGCCATGGCCTCTTCCACTTCAGGTCTATATCCTGAAAGAGCTTTTGCCTGCAAATTCAATCATATCATATTTAGTAAAGAACATCTTTATTAGATTATTTTAAAGATGAGAAAGAAAAGGGCCAGATGCCTCACAAAGCAGTATGGCTTACCCCATAATTTATTATATAAGACTTTCTTTGTACTATTTAAAAGTAATCCTGAAGATCTAAAACATGTAATAAATAGTAATTTTGCTGAAACGCTTCAGAACTGGTCGAGACCAGTCAAGCATCCACACTGCCACACAGTTTCTTTGTATATTACTCTAATATATGTGGAATAATTCTCATAAGATATTGAAAACAAAAACAGGAGCTTTCTTTGGGTGTATGATGGGGTTGGGGGATGGGGGAGGAAGGGGGGAGAGACAGAGATTGTTTCAATAAAAAGTGAATTCAAAATGCTAGCGATATAAGTAAGAAGTGAAGTACTTCCAAAAGTGATGTTTCTTAGTGTTAAGAAAAAGTATCCAAAAAGTTAAATAAGGTATTAGCATGACTGCATATCTTTCAGTGTCATACTGGAACACTATCTAACAGAGCTTTCCAATGATTATTCCTCAGGAGATTGTGCCTTGTTTTGATGTTCTATTGATTAGAAGCTAGATTTTGTTATATTTTATGCTAACTTATGGGTTTTGTCTAGGAGAAATGCAAATGATCCCTACCATGGATAGACCTAGATACTAATGTTTACTGTTGTATTGCCCTGTAGGACATTAACCTGTTTAACTTAGCAAACTTCTTTGAGCATGACATTCCTCCTCATTAATTATTTACATCTCTCTGTCTCTTAACACTCATTGAATTGGCTTTACCATCTTGCAGTTCCTTCATGAATGAATTGAATAAATATTTGGCATATATTTATTCTCTATTTGAGAGTCACATTTAAACTTTTAGAAAATTATGCTTTGACACTAAGAATGTCCTTTGTGAAAAAAAATGAACACCTCTCCCTGCTTCATGATCCTATATATCAATGTTGAACATAACATTATAAATTTAATATATTACATTATCAATGATTAACTTTAAAATAGTGAATTACTAGCATTTCCTTAAACGGCACTTAAATCTATTATTGGGTATTTCAAATATGTGAAGTATGCAAAATTTTAACATTTACGTTTTTCCCCCAAATCTTTACAGTCTTCTTGAAATAAAGTCCATTTCTGTTCTCCACTGGATTAGATGACAGTATGATATCTTTGAAATGTACATGTTAATGTATTTTGTAGGGAGAATTAATTCAGAATAAATAGATCTACACCAGTACAGACTTCATGCTCCAAACCAGGAGAATTAAAAGGATTTTGCTCACTGACAAGAAGTTGAAGTAATTTTATTGTAAAATTTATAAAGTAACATTTTCTAATTTGATTTGAATGTTAAATCTCATGGGAATATAGCATGTATTTTGCTATGTCTACAAGTGATATTTTTTAAATGAAGTTCTGAAATGTCATCTGCACTTTTTAAATTCTCATTAATAGCTTTTGAAATCCTATTCCAGTGTATTATTCCTGAAAAGAAAATTAAAAGGAATTTGTTCTTAGTTAGAAAAAATAATCACCTTCAATAATGTCTTTTATTTATTTTTTTCTTTTTTTGCGGTACCCGGGCCTCTCATTGCTGTGGCCTCTCCCGCTGTGTAGCACAGGCCGCGCAGGCTCAGCGGCCACGGCCCACGGGCCCAGCCGCTCCGTGGCATGTGGGATCCTCCCGGACCTGGGCTCGAACCCGTGTCCCCTGCATCGGCAGGCAGACTCTCAAGCACTGCGCCACCAGGGAAGCCCTCAGTAATGTCTTTTAGCCTATACTTAGAATCATTAAAAACCTAGAGGTGTCAGTAATTATTGTTAGTAACACTTTACTCTGCTTTATGCAGCATATTCCCTGTAATAGTGGTATTTATAAGTTAGAGAATTAACAGAATTCTTGATAAAATCAACTCCCTACTATGTGTGAGAAATACTGAAGGAGGTCTTCAGAGGAGTCAGAGCTCGTAGTGACCTGCCAGGCCATTGTCTGAGGGACTTCTTGAAAAAAGTGAGATATGAGCTTGGCCTTGAAAGATCATGAGGATTTGAATGGTCACAATGTTGAAAGAGGACATTTTAAAGGTGGAAAAAAAGTAGTAGCAGGAGTATGTATGACTGTGTTAGAGAAAAAAGTGAGCAGACAAAATTGCTTAGAATTAAATGTTTATGTAGGAGAGAAATGGCCAATATACTTCATTTTGAATGTGAGCTCCAAGACATTGCTGATAGTTACCTCAACTACTTGTGTTCAGAAGGGCTCTGAGATTAGATTCAGGCTCTAAAGGAAAGAGAGTTGTGATTTCTGAAGAACACCTGCCATTATCACAGGAACTGGGTTCCAGGGCGAGGGAGTTGGTGATGAGGAGAGCCATGGTACCAAGTTTCCATGTTTTGGTTAGTCATGTGGAGGTCAGACTGTCAGTCTCCATCTACAGAGAAAGTTAAAGACAGCAGCTCTGGGATAACTTCAAAGTCAGTTTCCCCATTTCTATTTGTTCTACATTGGATAATAACAAAATGTCAGCAAAACTATTGAGTCAAATTCCATTCATACTTCTTAGCTTACTGTTAATTTTCCGCTAGCTTTTTGAAACAGTGAGCAATTTTAAATGCTGTACACAGTCTTTCTCTTCTCAAGCTCTAAGTCAGATTGTTAATGTGACATAGAACACTGAAGTTACACAGAAATATCCTAAGGGCTTTTCATTTGTAGAAACATGGATCTGCAACAAGGAATGGTGTCTTAAGGGACCAAAAAGAAAGTCGTATAGAGCAGTGACTTTTATAGTTCAAAAAAAAATATTAATGGACAAATACTGAGGCCCTGACTTTGAGATAGGCATAATTATATTGTAGGAAAAACTTCCCTAAGATTATTTGACATATTTCCCTAGTAATTAAATGCTCCAGTAAATATATAAAAATGACCATTTCTTAGAAGGGCTCTAAAGCAGCATATTTATTTTATTGGTGTATCAGCCTCATAGGTTATCATTAGTGTTGCTAATACTGCTTATCAGATTTCAAGTGAAACCCACTATATCTTCTCATTGTAACAAATTTGACGTTTATAAAAAAAGTGGGAAAGAAATTTCTGCCTTTTGCTTTTGTTACAGTAGAAAGTAGGCTTTCTTTTAATTGAAAAAAGTTAAATTTATCAATATAAAAATTCATATCTAATTAGATCTTTAGATAAACATATTTTTAACAATAATTGAATTTCAACTGTGCATGGAAAATTTAATACTCATTCAAAAAATAATCTCTGCAGTTTCTTTTATAGAACCAGGCCTAGAATAAATTTAAATTTTTAAAAGATCCCTTATCTTTACAGTTAAGGAGTGCTGGAAATAAAATTTGATTTTAACAAAGAATAATAATTGCAATAACATTAATAAATGAAACTCACTCTACTACTCTAATGTCACTGTAGTAAGGATATATACACCCTCATAAGCACAAACACACGTGCAATACATACATATCTCTACATATTTCATCACTGAGAAATGGGTCATGCTCTGCATATTTGACTGCAACTTGCTTTTTAAAGTTAGCAATATATCAAAGGCGTGTTTCAAGGTTAGTATTTATAGATCTATCTCATTAATTTTAATGGGCACATACTGTCTATTTATTGATGTACCTTTGTTTATTTAGACATTCCCCAAATGATAGACATTTGCCTTGTCTCTCATTCTTTGCCATGGCAATCAGTGCTGCAGTGAACATTTTCTGTGTGCCTATTTGATATGTGATGGTTTATAATAGAAACTAGAGGAGACATTTCTGGATTCAGCAATTACAACCCGATTTTCCTCAATGGAAAGGTCATTTTAACCAAAACAACATGACAGAACTCATTTCCCCACACATTTGCCAACAATGGATACTATCAAACTTTTAAAATTCATTAAGTCTGATAAAAAAATATTGTTTGAATTTGCCTTTCTCTGAATATTAGAGAGGTGGATACATATATATATACACACACACATACATATATATATATAATGTTTACCCACATTCTCTTAATTCTCTTTCACTTTCTAACAATATGTCTGTGGTCACATAGCAGTGTTAAAATATTCTCTAAGATCTTATCTACTAAAAACAAATATATATATATATATATTCAATTTTATATTAATATTTAGAGTTTGATTTTATACATTTAGTTTAAATACCTCTGAGGAAAATTTTCTGTATACTTCAAAAATGGATAGTCACTGCCATAATAATTTTTGAAATGCCAACTTTATGATTCCTAAATTCAATGGTACTTTTTCCTCTGTTCTATTCTAATTCTATTGTATTCTACTGTATTCTATTCTAGTCTATCCTATTTTGTTCAATTCTATTCTCCAGTACTAAAATGATTTTATAGTGTGTTATTTAACAGATACAATAAGACCTTCTTCATATTCTTCTTTTTAAATAATTTTATTGCAGTCTCATTATTTCATATTCCTGACAATTTTATCACCAGCTTGTCAAAAATGAAAAGTATTCCTTTAGAGTTTTCTTTGGGATTACATTGAATTAGTAGATTATTTCAGTAACCTGTTATCTTTCTAAAATCATGTCTTCCCTTCCAAAAATATGTTTCTCCCCTATACAGATTGTTTTGGTTTTTTTTTGGCCTTGCCACACTGCTTGCAGGGATCTTAATTCCCCAGCCAGGGATTGAACCTGGGCCCACGGCAGTGGAAGTTCATACTCTTAACCACTGGAACTCCAGGGAACTCCCTATCCAAATTTTACAGATTTCTTCATTTGGTCTTGTATGATTTTATTGGATTAAACTCTAGATATTTTACATTTTTGTTTTCTATTTTGTATTAAATCACTTTTGTGCTTTTGGGATAGTAGCTATAACAGGAAGCACACCTGTGTTGTTCCTAAGTTTATAAGAATGCTTTTAATGTTTTATTCTTAATAATTTTACTTCATGTTCTATAAAACTTCCTTTAAAAATAGGTTTTCTTCTATTGTTCTTTTGTAGATGTGTATATGTGTGTGTATGTATTCACACACATGCATCTATATATATATGGAAAAGGCATGTGTTAGTATTTTTTAGTTTAAAATGATTTTTAATTTATCAACACATTAAAAACCCACTTTATTGAGGTTTGATTGACCAATGCTTTTTAAAAATATATATATTCTTTAAAAGGTCATACTATGTTACACATTTAAATTTGCTTCAAAACTTTTAATTTTGAGCCCACCTTCTGTGTTGTGAGATGAGTTATATTTGGTCATGATCAGTAGTGCTATACTATTTTAGTATAGTACTACTGTAGTTAATCTTCTAATATTTTAAATCTTTAATTGTATGATTATATATGAAGGCTATCTATATTTTATATTTGTATGTAATATATATTTTTTTAAATCCAATGTTGATGTTGGTATTACAACTTTGAACCATGCATTGGAAATTTTTGCTTTTTTCCTATGCTCTTAATAAGTGTTTCATATATTTGAGTCCATTTTAGTGAATTTGCATTTTTCTATTAAACTTCCATTTGATTTGGATTTTTCAAATTTATATGTATTAAGCAGTATTTAGTATAGCTTTAATTTTGTTCAAGCCCCCTTTTGTTCACTGTTTTATTAAGCACTACCTTATGTCTTTACTGATCCCTTCTTTCTACTTCTTTGGGTTAATTTGGCTATTCTTGTTATAACTTCTTGTATGAAAAGCTTATTTTGATATTTTCAGTTTTTCTTGTTTCCTAAACAATGCACTTATGATTACACAGTTGCCTCTGAGAAATATTCTGGTTACACTGATGAGTTTTGATATGAGTCTTCTAATTTTCAGTAATTTCTAAATAGGGTATAATTTCTATTTCCATTTTCTCTTTGATCTAAGAGTTTTTTTCTGGTTTCCAAATGTATTCAATTCTTATTTTACATTTTTCCCCTTTTGTCAATATCTATTATATTCCTATTCAAAGAATGCTGTCTCTATGATTTCTAGGTAGAATTTACTGCGGGTTTTTTCTCCTGCAACATGGTTAAATTTATTTTTATAATTTTCTTTTTTTGTGTGTGATATCTTTGTCTGGTTTTGGTATCAGGATGATGGTGGCCTTATAGAATGAGTTTGGAAGTATTCCTTTCTCTGCAATTTTTTGGAATAGTTTCAGAAGTATAGGTGCTAACTCTTCTATAAATGTTCGATTGAATTTGCCTGTGAAGCCATCAGGTCCTGGACTTTTGTTTTTTGGGAGTTTTTTTAATCTCAGTTTCAATTTTGGTACTTGTGATTGGTCTGTTCATATTTTCTATGTATTCCTTCCTGGCTTAGTCTTGGGAGATTGTATTTGTCCATTTCTTTCCAAGAATTTGTCCATTTCTTCCAGGTTGTCCATTTTATTGGCATATAGTTTCTTGTAGTAGTCTCTTACGATCCTTTGTATTTCTGTGGTGTCCGTTGTAACTTCTCCTTTTTCATTTCTAATTTTATTGATTTGAGTCCTCTCCCTTTTTTTCTTGATGAGTCTGGCTAAAGGTTTGTCAATTTTGTTTATCTTTTTAAAGAACCAGCTTTTAGTTTCATTGATCTTTTCTATTGTTTTCTTCATTTCTATTTCATTTATTTCTGCTCTGATCTTTATGATTTCTTTCCTTCTGCTAACTTTAGGTTTTCTTTGTCCTTCTTTCTTTAGTTGCTTTAGGTGTAAGGTTAGGTTGTTTATTGATTTTTCTTGTTTCATGAGGTAAGATTGTATTGCTGTATTCTTCCCTCTTAGAAATGCTTTTCCTGTGCCCCATAGGTTTTGGATTGTTGTGCTTTCATTTCATTTGTCTCTAGGTATTTGTGTTTGGAATAAAGTCTGTATATCTTTAGCTATATGACATATACCAAGTTAATTATATTTTAGTATTCTTACATCTTTCAACCTAATTTTTTATTCCAGTCAGATGTTTGTTAGGGTCTTCCACCATGATTGTGGAATTGTTAATTCCTTCTAAAATGGTTTTTTTTTTTTTTTTTTTTTTTCCGGTACACGGGCCTCTCACTGTTGTGGCCTCTCCCGTTGCAGAGCACAGGCTCCGGATGCGCAGGCTCAGCGTCCATGGCTCACGGGCCTAGCCGCTCTGCGGCATGTGGGATCTTCCTGGACCGGGGCACGAACCCATGTCCCCTGCATCGGCAGGCGGACTCTCAACCGCTGCCCCACCAGGGAAGCCCTAACATGTATATTTTTATTTTACTTCTTCACTCCCTTCTTGTAATAGGTGTACACATTTACATTCTTCACCTTGGGGCCTTGCACTTACTCCCAGTCAAGTATGTGGAGTATATATCCCTGGCCATGTGACTTGCTTTTGTCATGGACTATATTAGGGGATGGGCAGTAAAATTAGGGAAAGGCAGTAAAAATACTTGTATTATTTGGCTTGGGATCCTGTACTTCTGCTCTCTGACTGAGAATAGCATGCCCCAGATGACTACAGAGATGTCATGCCTCCAGAGGCTGCATAGATCCTTATCAAGAAACATAAAAGATAGTTGTTGAAAGTCCCTGATATCTTGAGTTTTATTTTATGCAGCATAAGTGCAGCAGAAATATGACTAAAATCAAAACTCATTACAGGATTAGATTGCTAATATAATGAGAACTAAAAATAACGGCATTGGCTTTGGGTAGGAGTGACAGACGGTGATGAAACTGTTATGGGAGGATGAAGAACTGGCCAACTTTGCTACACAATGGTGAAACAAGTGGAGTTTAAAACTATCACTTAGGATAATCTGGAAGGCAGAAAATAAACCTAACTCATTTGTAGTGTTGGACAAAGAGATTTCATGATAGAATGTTGCTAACATAGGTGATTGCTTTGAAGTGCATTTTAAAAGGTGCTTCAAAAAATGGGTTGTGCTCATGGCACATAAAGTTGCTTGGGATCAAATATATTTTTTTTTAAATATATAAAATAAATTTTTAACAGAGCTCTATTACCATTCTGGATTAAATGAAATTGTGACTTTCAAAGATTGAAAAAGACATCTGCCCTCCAACATTGGCCAGGCAGAAAGCAGACTAGGAAAACTCCTCTATTTTCAAGATGTACATAGTCTGCCTTGTTCTTTTCAGATGTGGCCAGGGAAGGATGATGATAAACAATGTTGCAAAGAAACAGAATGGAGACCTATACCCATGGAGGACTAGACCTATTTAAAGAAACATTCCCTACCCCAGATTAAGGGGTTCTGGCAATATTTGCTCAGCAAGATTTCTGAATTGTTATGAACTACTTACTTTTGTGTGCCTCCAATTTTCTCCTCCTTTTTAATTTTTTTTAGCTTGTCCCTATTTCATCATTGTATATTGAATATATGGAGGGCAGATTATTCATTTATTTTAGTTAATAGTTTTCTGAAGAGGAACTACATTTGAACCTGACTTAGACCATGAGGTCTTAGATACTGAGCCAGGTGCTGTGATTTGATAGTCTTCCGGGCTATCTCTGCATGAAAAGGGGGTATACTTTGGGAATGAGAGTTAACTGTGAAAAAAAATATGCCTTACTGGTCATAGATCCAGAGTTTTACAGTACTTTTATCTGTATACATAGAAAGTTCCGTTAGACAGTGAAATACAGTAAAGGTCTTTGGCCTATCTCAAATAATGTATATTTAATTCTTCTTAAGCCTAAGTCATATTTCAGTGCACTGAAATATATTGCAGAAATGTTAACTGAAGATTATTATTAAATGACAAACATTTGTAAAGTGAAAGAACAGGATGAAATTTAATAACATGTTCCTGTAAAGACAGTAAACTGAAGAAAAACTTAATAAAATTGGAAGTACATATTTTTGTCTAATGGGAATTATATGAACATTGGATCCATGTGAAGATGATTCCATTACAAACACAAAAGACCTCTTTATTACCTGCCTATGGAGACTGGTGACCAGACATACTAGAAAGTAAAAGTATTTTTTTTTAAATCAAGAAAATCTTAAAAATTGAGAATTGTTACCTTATCACATTACAAAAAAACTACTTCTTTAGGCCTAAGACAATTATTTATTATCTACAGGGATGCTGTCTACCTTCATCACTTTGTTTCTTTGTCATATTTTTTTTTCATATAAGTGCTTACTATTGTACTGCCATTTATTTAAAAGCAAATTCTCAAAGACTTGTACAATAATCACAATGAGAAAAGTGTTTAACAATTTTATGAGGCAATAATACAGTTCTCTTACTGCAAAACTATAACCAGCCTTCAGCCTTATAGTTTATCCACGCAGGAACCAGATTATTGCCTCATAAAACAGCTCAGTGCTCCTATTATGGTTTAAATATAATTGTGTTTAAAGACCTTGTTGATTCCATTTAGCAAAATTAGTTTTTATCTTATTTCATCATAACAATGGCTTCTAATAACCTTGATGATATTTTAATGTGTGCCCAATTATATTTTCAAGAATAGTTTTTTTAAAGTAAAATTTCTACTAGAAAATTTCCAGTCTTTCTTAGTAGATTGTTTTAATTCACCATCTTTTTTCTCCTGAGATAATTTAACTTAATGAGAAGTTTATTATTTCTTTATTTAGAGTAATAAAATAAAAAGCAAAAAGTTAACTAATTTTTCTTTATTACATACTCATCAGCAATGATAAGTTGGATTTCAATGATGTGCATTCAGTGTTATTCACTCTAATGTTAGGCAATTTGGGATGTGAATCCAGGTTTTAGTACTTTTAAGATGTGTGACCATGGTTGTTACTTAATATTCTAAGATTGTTTCTTGGTTTATTATAAAATGGGAATATTGTAACAAAAATAGAGCTGTCTCATAGGAAATTTAATGAGAATTAGATAGCCTAAGTGTTCAATTGATAATTTTTTCTTATGTGTATTAGTTTTACGTTATTTTATATGTAAAAATTTATTATAGAGCTCATACATGCATATAAAAGGAAGGTTTTAGGTAAAGAAAATCAGAAGAAATCTGTTCAAAAGATATTTTTGGAGCAATTAAGAATTACAGGCTGCGGAACAAGAATACAAAAAATAAATCATCTTCATAGGATAAATTTCACATTTTTTTTCTAACTAGAAAAGGCGTAATTTGAGACTGAGTCAGAAATCACAGCAGAGTACAGAGATGAGTGGATGTCCTCTCATATCCCTTAACCAACTTGTTGATAATCTAATTGTTGAGGCCCAGAGAATTTAGTTTCTATCAAATATTACCATTAATTGTAGAGCACTGTTTTCATTTGTAAAGATTATTCTTTTTCAATATAGCAACAGCTTTGGATTTTATGAATGGCTGTTTGTGCTGCTCCTCTCTCTTGTGAACTGTGAAATTCTCTCTGGGCACTAATTCAGTGATTGCCCATCCCTTTCTTTACTTGATAATCATAACTGTAACTCATGTGATTCAGATTTTTTTCATACTCGAGTACATTTTATTAAGTCAAATTTAAATACAGAAAATCATGTAAGTTCTATTTTTTTCCACAGGAGATTATATATCATTTAGGAACTAGTCTTTAATTTCCTTTAAAGTGAAAATTGTAGATTTTGCTAACTTAACAGAAATTATCCACCTAGTGCTATGTGAAGTAACCATTTGAACTCGTAAGCACAAGAAACATTAATTATCAATTTACCTTATATATCAAAGGCATGTTGGAGTGTTGTACAGTCTAATAAATTTAGTGCAATTCATAAATATTTTTAAAAAATTCTAGCACATGGTAGTTATTGGGTTAGGAACACAAAGTATAGAAGGTCTTGTTAGTTTTGTCCTTTTCAATAGCATTGATTTTCAATTATATTTAAGAACTTAGTCACTAAATATTAATTTGGCTTAATTTTTCCCCAAATTTTTTAAGAGCATACTTCTGGAAGATAATTTATAAGCGAGCACAATTATCATCTACTTCCTAACCTGTGGAAAGTTGGGAGAGGAGAAGAATTAGTGGTCATGACTATCAACAGTGAAGCAGAAAGGAAATAGAAAATAGGTTCTCTTACCCCCAGGAAAACATATGGTAGCTTCTCTAACCAATTGTGTACCATTTTCATAACATTTTGATGACAACAAAGGAGAAACCATAGTGAAATCTGCTTACTTCATTATGTTACACATTCCTCTTAGGGCCTAGCACTACTAAGATTCTGAGGTTTCATGTATTAATATTTTCTTGGTCCCTTGAAAAATGACATCAGTGAAATTCACAGAACTCGTTGCCATCTCTTTCATAAGGGTATTTTGGAAATGCCCATTAACATTTATAGAGTGCTTTGAGCTCCTACAAAGAAAGACATTACCTAAGAACAAAGTAAATAAATTTAAAAGCAACATTTAAATAAATGTAAATGAATCAAACACATATGCATTAAAATGTAAATACAAGTATGAAATTAAGCAATTAAGTACTTGGCTAGGCCTACTTTTTAACTTTTGTGAAATGGAAACATTTTAAATGTGGTTTGATAGATTTTATAAACCTGTGTAAACAAGTTTGCCAATCCTTGATACTATAAATAAATATGTGTATTCAAAGGAATTCTTCACATTTCTAATAATCTCACAAATTTTCAAGAGAAACTCATAATGTTAGAAATATTTATCTCAAATAAAGAAATTATTGTTTTGTTTTTATTAAATATTGATTGCAAAGATAAGTCTCATTTTCTGTCCATCAACTGATATTTGTTTACAGATAATAGTGGTCTTTATTACACCTATTAGACATGCAGCAAATATTTATTGAATATGTTTTTGGAGTATGAATGCTGAAATAAGAAATTACAGGTTGGCTCAAATATCAGTGGAGTCAATGTCTAGCCATGGAACCTCAAACATGACTTTTAATGGGCCTCAGAAGACTGAAAACTTATACGAACACATAGTGATTACATAGTCTTGGCAGAATTCATCGTTAATGAGTCTTATGCAGACACAATTTATGTAATAAAGTAAAAGATAAATTGCATTGTATCCCTTATTTCTCCTCTGAACACTGCTCAAAATCATTTCAGTATATTTGAAAAATACAGCTTTGAAAATTCATATTCCTGCTCTGAATTCACAAAAATCGGTTTGATTCTAGATAATGTATGTCATTTTGGCTACTTCAAATTTGCAGGGTCTTTACTCTTAAAGCCATTAAATTGTCAAGTTTAGTACATTGTCTTTGAAAACATTCACATAAAAGAGAGTTTTATAAGCAATAATTATCACTTATGATAAAGGTGGGAAATAAAATCATTAAGTACTAACCATGTGTCAAGCCCTATGCTTTCTGGATATTATCTTATTAAATCATAGCCACTATCTAGTGAAGATATTACTGCCATTTCACAAAAGGGAAAATTAAGTCTCTGACAGTTTGAATAACTTGCTTAAGATTACATACATAGCAAATAGGAGACAGACCTAGAATTCAAACCCAGATCTGTATGGCTTCAAATCCAATGCTATTCTCCTTATATTCTACTTCCTACCATGATAATCCATTTTCATAGTTGTCATGACTGCAGAGATTCTCCTAGAAGTTAATACTTTGGTTGTAGCTAAAGAAATCGTGTCTATTGGCTTTCTACCACAAAGAATTCACTTCTATATGCTAACTGATTAACCTGTTGGAAAGTAGGAGTGATTTAATTTCAGTTTGACAGGTAAACTGATTTAGCCCAACTCCATGCAGAGTTTTTCCTGATTTAGGGAGGCCTAAACTTTATACTAGGCTTGTTTATTTCTTTGGACTATATTAGAAAAAAATAGAAGGGGATGAGAGAGAACACCTAAGAAATCCACAAAATATTTACATCAGTGGTAGATAAAACCTTTAAGAGCAAAATAGCTCTCAGGATGAAAAAAAAAAAAAAAAGCAAAAACTGTGGTGTTTCTAGTAGACCCTGGGAAGACATGGGTGTTCATCCCACTCCACCTGCAAGGTGAAATCAAAGATGAAAATAAGTCTTCAGTAATACACAACTAAAGCAATCTTTAATTAGGTAGTGATTTCAGGATGAGGAATGAAGAAATACACATAAAGCTGTATTGGCTAAATCCTCTGTTCACTTGTGAACCACTTTTACATGAAATGTTTTCATTTAATCACCTCATGCCATCTTCTCCCATGGTGTTGGGGGAAAAGGCCAAGGAAGAGATTACGTGATTAGAAAAGTAGTGTCCCTTTTGTTGTGCACATAGTATGTTTCATACTTTGCTAAATATACGTACATGCTATTTACTGTTTCAGCAGTTCAGTCAATTTTTGTATCCTCGATTTACCGAAGAGAAAATAGTTTCTGAAATTAATATACCTATAGTTAATCAACTAGAAAGTGTCAGAACCTGGATTTCAGCTCTGTTAGGTTTGATTCCCAAGCTGTGTTCTTGACTTCTAAAGTAAGTCTAATTTAAATAAAAGTTTCTAACCTAGGATTTAATTTAAAGCGGCAAAGCAGTATTCTAGTCAAGCCAAATAGGAATTTAGATATAAAGGCCAAAAAACCCCCCAAGTTAAAACAAACAAACAAAAAGACAGTGTTATATGTCCTGTGGCAAGTATCTCTTAGACTCTGTGAGATGGTAAATAGCAGGTTAGAATTCAAGGACTCATATATGCTGACTTTTTGTATTATGATATTACTGACATTATCATTATTCCTAATGTAAATGAGAAAATTGAGGCCCAGAAATTTCTCACCACCCATCTGCTATAATTTGGGACTTCAGCAACAATCTTTCTCTTTTCATTTTCTTTGATAACAACACAATATTTATGACTCGATATTTATCCCATCCCACCCACTTCTGATTGGGAAAAGAGTGTTAGCTGTCAACTTCCTTTCTCTTCTGTCTTTATAACCAAGCAAAGAATCAATTTTCAACTGTTAAGACAAATGAAAGAATGTTAGAAGTTTCTATTGACACTTCAGTAGTCTTTCACAGTATGACTCAAATTCATGAAAGCATAACAATGTGTGTTTTATGGCTTGTTCTTCATTATTTTCTATTAACTTTCTTTACTTTGGTCTTTTTATTTCTTCCCAGTGATAGGCTCAAACTGAATAAGAAATATTGAACAAATAGATGAACATGTATCTATATAAAATGTATAGACTGTTGTATATTAGAAGAGAGCTGACACGGGGGGAAATTATTTTAAAATTATCCCAGGTAGTCTTTAGCTAAGAATGGGGATTTCAGAAGCTACTTGAAATATCAAATAGAGATATCATAAATGACAAATAATGAAGACATTGCATTTTAAATGTGAAAATCTGAGTAGAGGCAGAAAAATCTGTATATTAAGAAAAGTTCTAGGCAAGAGTAAAGGTTAAAAGAGCAAAAAAGAAAATTCAGATGGTAGAGAAACCCTTGGTGCAGGACTTTGAAACAGTAATTTATAATGAAAAATCATACCTCAACAGGAATGATCCAATTAAACCAGTAGCCAAGAAAGGCCTGAGGAGCATTACTACTTACTGTTAATCAGATGCTAGACTGACTGCAGTCATAAATACTAAATATCAACTTGGTTAAGGACACATTTTTACTTATTCAAGAATCAGAGGAGCAGGAGTCACTCTTTCTTTCATTCATTAAACAATGTTTGAGTGTTCCTTTGTGCCAGGAATTGCTCTAAGTGCTGGGGATATAGCAGTGAACAGAACAGAAGGAAATCTTGGTCCTCAGGCAGGAAGCCCTATACTAAGTCTGAAACCCATAGAGGGGTGGAATTGCTGTCAAAGCATATTGGTTGGACTATTTCTTAGTTCTTCCTAGGCCCATTTAATAAATGTGTCCTTAATTCTTAAATCTATTCTTCTAAAATCAATTCTTCTAATCTTCTCATAAAAAATCAAGGTTTTGTTTTTGCTTTTTGAGATTTTTTCAAGCAACTACAGGTCTATTCTGAGTCTATTTATACTACCTAATATGATCAAACCACATCATAATACATGACCTGAATCCTATAGATCAGAACAAATGGCCATTCTAGAAGGCAAATAAACCCAGTGAATAGTAAAGTTGTAATTATTCATAAACCGTAAATTCTTATAATTTTCTCACATTCAAAGGCAATGTTTTTTTTGAAAAACAATAATAGGTATTCTCTGCAGTTTCTTGGTTTTCTATTTTAAGGCACTGTGTCCTGTGAAATGTGATGTTTTGTGAACTTGCGCTGGATGTAGCTTTCTGAAAAGGCCAAGGAGAAATTCTAAACTCTTTTTTGTGATATATTCTTGTTCCCATCAGTGACCTCTTCGCTGAGGAGAGAGAGAGAGAGGAAGGAAGAAAGAAAATGAGGTTTTCTCTGATGACAAGTCAATTTAAGAGAACACTCTGATCAATGACTGTGCTGGGCAAAAGCAAGAGGTTTCTGGTTTCTTTTAAGGGAAAAAATGCCAACACATCCTTGATGGCTTGTAGTCTTTGAAAGTGGGGATACATGTTCTCAATAAGGCATAGGAAAGTTAAGCTTGATTTTTGCATAAGGACTTCATTTGTGGAGCATAAAAATATCCCCAGTTAATGGCCAGGAGAGAGGAAATGAAGCTTAAAAATTACATTTTAAAAATTCATTAGAAAAGACATAGTAAATGAACATTATCTTACTAGACAAAAGTTGACTTCAATTAACAGCTAAAACATTTTAAAAAATACACATGTCATTATGTCTTTATTGAACCAATGAGAGGATTAATGTTGAAAATTATTGCTAGATTATAAGATTTATAAACCTGTTGCCTCTCCCTAGGTAAGAAACCTCAACATGAAGGATATTTGAATATGAGCTTCTTTTGATACAAAATACCAAGAAGAAAGGGTAACTTTTTAATTCTATTTCATGCAGGAAACAAAATTGCCTATTAGATTTAACGTAGTGAGTGGTGTGCAAGCACATCAAGTAGGGACGGTCATGTCTCTATCAGTGACAACTTCTTGTAGAGCTGAAATTGTTTACTCCGAGAAATATGGCTACATTAATGATTTCCTACTTCCCTTATCTAGCATGCAATGAGGTCATGTTTTCCTTTGTTCACAATGTTTTACAATCAGCTAAATGAATAACAGTAATAATTTGCTTTAATATAGTACTTCCCATCAAAGTATTTTAAAGTGCTTTTGTGAAGAATTAAAGTGTTACAGGGTCCAGTGATGTATATGCTGTGTTATTATTCACATTGCAAAGGGAAGATATAGAGAACTTAAGTGGCTCTTCCCAGATCTATGGAAAAATCAGTCAAAGATTCATGAATTAATTGTAGGAATCCTGGCTCCTAGTTCATTGATCCAAAGCTGGACCTCCTATTTATTAGATAGACATATTTATCTTTAAAGGCTAACCAGAAACATACATTTCTTACAGCTCTATTTCAGCTTAGTAATGAATAATAAAAAAGGATTGTCAGGGTGGGGCAGGGTTGAAGTGCTAGATTTGTAACAAGTTTTACTATTTTTTCCAAATATACTTGGAAAAAAACAAGATCTTTTGTGTCTATATCACTCTTTCTCAATTTATTTGTTTATAATCTGCTTTGTTTGTAATAGAATTTGCCTGTCAATGAACAAAAGGGCAATCATTCTTTTTCCTATCTAAAATTTTAAATTTAGATGAAAAAAGATGAATAAACAAGGAACTTCTTGCTAAAAAGGAAAAAAATAGGATTTTTTTTTTTGCCATTGTTGCATTTAAGAATAAAATTAAAGTTTCACCTGTGAACACTTCGCTTGAAAGGAAACAGTTGCTAAGTTGCTAAGGGCCTCATATAAATATTGATATCTGTGGATTTCCATACATACGCAGACACACACACACATACACACACACACACACACACACTTTTCATCGGTGCCTTATATCAAAATGGCTTTTTTGGAATATTTACTTTACTCAGATACTTTAGGTGCATATTAATCTTTACTTACAAGGTGAATACTTCACCTTGTACAATATATTTTATTAAACATAGAAAACTTTGAAAACTACAAGACACTTGCATTTTCTGAGAGTAATCTGAATATCAAGTCTAAGTAATATCTCATGCTGTGCTAAACATCTGTTCAGGACATACCCTTATTGGTATAAATGTTGAAAACTCAAAGGCCATGATTCAGCAGTTGTGCTCCTTGGTATTTACCCAAAGGAGTTGAAAGCTTATGTCCACATAAAAACCTCCATGCAGATGTTTGTAGCAGCTTTATCCGTAATTGCTAAAACTGAGAAGTAACCAAAATGTTCTTCAGTAGGCGACTAGATAAATTGTGCTTCATCCAGACAATGGAATATTATTTAACTTTAAAAAGAAATGATCTGTCAAACTGTGAAAAGACATGGAGGAAAAACTTAAATGTATTTTACTAAGTGAAAGAAGCCAAGCTGAAAAGGCTACATACTGTATGATTCCAACTACATGGCAGTGTGGAAAAGATGGAACTATGGAGAAAAAAAAAAAAAAAAAAATCAGTGGTTGCCAGCAGTGAGGTGGGGAGAGATAAATGGGTAGAGCACAGAGGATTTTTAGAGCAGTGAAAACACTCCATAAGGTATTATAATGATGGCTATATGTCATTATATATTTGTCCAAACTCATAGCATGTACAACACAAAGAGTGAACCTTAACGTAAAGTGTGGACTTTGGGTGACTATGATGTGTCAGTGTTGGTTCATTCTTGGTCACAAATGTACCATTCTGGTGAGTGATGTTGATAATAGGGGAGGTTACACATGTGTAGGAACATGGAGCAGATGGACCATCTATGTACCTTCCTCTCAATTGTGTCGTAAACCCAAAACTGATCTTAAAAAAATAGTCTTAACCCCCCACCCCCACAATGGGCCCAAGTGGTTCTTTTATATTTTTGATATTTTTCTGTGTGGGACATCCAAAACAAGTATCCCAGACTGCCTGAGGTGAGTCTAACTATACCTCTTCAGGGATATTTTTTCTTCCTATGATGAACTCTGTTCAGTATATTTATGACAGGTCTGAAGCAAACTGTACTCAACAGCTCAATCACTTGGTAAATCATTTATATTTATTTCTAAACAATAGGGAGGCTGGTAGAAATATCTGGATTCTGCGTAAGTGTTTTTGAGGCCTTTCCTCAAATACTTTCCTTCTACAACACTCCCTAATTTAATCTAAGCATTTCTTTTCTGCCTATTATGTGAGGTATAACAGGGAGATACAAAGATAAATAGCACCTAGTTCCTGCCCCAAATAATCTAAAGCTTGGGCACAAAGAGCATCTAGGATACAAGGTGAAAAGTTGCATACCATGATATCGAGTATCAGTCATACTCAGT